>NW_026555085.1:14111071-15481428 GCF_021234165.1 Pteronotus mesoamericanus | reverse complement strand
TTTCCATTGCTTTTCTATCAAATCATGTATGTGACATACAAGTGGTAGTTATTGTGGAAAATAATTTCTTTTTAAATTTTTACTTTATTCCTCTGGAGTAGTCTTACTTCCTATGCTGTTGTACATTCTCACGTAGAAGACTGACTTTTGCATGTACAGAGCCCTCCCGAACAGAAGTTTTTAGCCAGTGGTGAGTGGGAGCTCTGTGATCAGTTTAGTCTCTTCAAAACCTCGCTGGGTTTTCTGATACATGAAACATTTTAATGATTTTCTTCAGTGTTTGAAATTGTGCTCTATTTTGTCAATAAAGGACTCAATGACCTAATGATTAACTTCATTTTATGATTTTCCATTTTTATTATAGTATTTCTTCTCAATCTGCATGAATATGTGTGTATGGAGGGGATTTTCTAAGTGTATTTTAATAACCAATGTCACATAGGTCTGATACACAACATTCAAGATCAGAGCCATGGAATTTTAGATTGAGAGATAAAGTTTTTGCAAATTCATATTTATTTCAGTCTGAAATCAAGAAAGGATCTTTTGCCTTCATTGTGGGTGTTTGGGGAGGCAAATCCAGTTGTGCATTGCAAAAGTTTCAAAGTTCAAGCATACCTATTAAATAACAAATGCAACATTCTTTTATTTATACCAATTTTAATTGTGGGAAAAGTGGTTAAATTTTTATTTAAAAAAATTATTTAGGTCTTTATGCAGTAGTAACATGCATATTCTTGCCCTGTGAACAATTGCTAGGAAACCCTTAGGGTGAGCTGATGTCCATTCAAATACAGTGTAGTAATTATTTCCAAAGTTATCCTAACCAGTCTACCTGCAACATTTAGGTAATCTTCCCCCTAACCCTGAAAATCGCTGCTGGTTTCCTAGAATATTAGAAAGCTCATAATAAATCTTCTGCTCAGTAATTGAAATGTGCTTAATTCCTGTTAAAATAGGAAGCAATGTGTGAGGAGGTAGCAAAACATGTAAGCATCAGGTAACCACTTGGATGAGGTCAGTGACTACCTTGACCTTACCTTGACCTTACCTTGAGTTCACCTGGGGGACTTAAAAGAGACTGATTCCAGAGTCCAACCCCCAGAGCTTCTTGTTTAATTGGTCCAGTATGTGGCCTGGCCATCAGCATGTTTAAACTTTTTATTTTCAAAAAGTTTCTAAAAAATTATAGACTCACAGGAAGTTGTGAAGATAGTACAGGGTGTCCTCTGTACCCTCCACCCTGCTTTCCCCAGTGGCAACATCTCACATGACGGTAGTGTAACATCGCAGCCAAGAAATTGGCATTGGAATCATAATGTTAACTAGGAGACCATAGATATTATGTGGATTTCACCAGTGGGACAATCAGGACTTTCAAAAGGTCTCCAGGTGATTTTACTAAATTGCTAGGGTTGAAAACCACTGCACTGAGTGCCACTTTCAGTCCCCTCCAGCTGCAAAACTGATTCTGTGCACGCACGCACACACACACACACACACACACGCGCGCGTGCGCATACATACTATATAGATATATGTATGTGCATGTGTGAAAATTTAAACCACACTCACACATATGCATCCTAAACACTTAAAACTTTTATAACAGAATGCAGGATAAGATGACTGACATTTAGAAGCAAACTTAACTGCTGGAAAAGTGCACCTCGCCATTGTATAAAATATATCCTAGTTTGGATCCTATGTCAAACAAAAGATGTCTACAATACCTGAGAAAGTAAACTGGGGTTTATGATACCCAGAATTAAAGTCCATATGAGGGATGAGAAGAAAATTCTATGGATTTTGAAAATGTCATTTGGAGATATAATTTCAGTTTTAAAGTCTGGTAACATGGTAAAAAAAAACTTCTTGTGTACATAATTATGTATATAAAGTTCCCATTTATCATGTTCCAAATGCATGATAAATGGGAAATTTATCTGTTGTTCTTTGCAAATAAATCAGCGTTTCCTTGTCTGCAAAGTAGGAAATTAAATACTGTCCTGGGCAAGTTTCCATACCCTTCCTCTGTAAAAAAGAGTTGAAATGGGTATTAGTTAAGTGGTAGGAGTAATGAATAAACCTTACACCTCATCCTAGTGTCTACTCTCAGGTGTTAACTGTGAGCTAAAACTGGGACATTTAATAACCACGACAAACTCTAAGCTGAACCTAAATCAGATCACAATTCTTGCTCTGACCTTGTACAGAAAGATTTCCTCTTATTTGGGATGAAACTTTCATCAGGATAATGGAAAAGCCTGCCATAGGGTCCGTGGTTTAGTTACCAAAGGGTGTCTGTGCAGGACTTGCCAGGTGCCACCTGCTCACACCTCCGGCTGCACTGACTGCATCTACTACTGGTTTCTCCAGGGCTTTCAGAATGCCTCCTCCAAGAAGCAGATTACGGCCAAAAGTTTCACATGTGGAATGGGTGCCTCTTGTCTTCAGAGGCCTCTCTGGACAAACTTTCTGGGTGTCTTCTTCCTTTTCAGTGACAGAGCACCTCTTTTTCCCTGTTCCCTCCCAGGTGCTCTGTTGTCCCCATGTTACCCAGACAAGCTCCTGTTCTGGCTCTGGCCCCAATCCTAGATGTCCCAGGGGAATTTTACTTGGATGAGGTCCATGAACTTACAGAGCACAGTGAATGTCTGAGTCAGAGTTTTGAGAATATTCTTTCTACCTGATATTTTAGGGAGAGGCTTAGGTTTGGAATGGCGTTTCTAGGAGCTCAGGGAGGCCTGCTGATGACCCTGCCAGGACTGTGTTGGAGCCTTAAATGCTTTAGCCCAGGGTTAAGGCTGATGGAGTCTCGGACCCGGACTGGGTAACTGCCCTGTTCTGGGCCTACATGCCTGAAATCCAGCCTAAAAGGAGAAAGTGGATGGGATGGGTGGGCAGGAAAGCGGCCATTCTCAGAGACTTTGGTGCAAATAATCATTTCCTTCTTTTTCTGTTCACTGATCCATCATTTTTTACTTAAGCTGTGAACTTATAGTACCCTTGGTAAAGTCATTGGGACATACTGATTATTGTATCTCAGCTGGATTAAGGCAACAGGGCTTACTAATCACCGTACTTTCAGAGAACCCAGCAGGAGCCTACTCCAGAATTTCCTCCCCCCAGTGGAGAATACCTTCAGGGTACACCTTCTATGCCCCTTTATGCCTGTGGTTTATGCTTACTGGGGACCTGTGGACATCCAACTGTAATATGAGATGAGTGACACTATTTTAAAGGTAAGAGTCATTCTTTTATAGCATATTGCTAAGTGTCTGACCCTTTCTAAAAGCCTGCATTAAATAGAGGGAGGAGATAAAGAACAAAGAACACTCCAAGTACACTGAGTTGCTGAATACATGGTAAGAAAGTCTGAAGGGCTGGTTGCCACAGAAAAATGTCACTCCTCTAAATGTCCTGGCTTCCCACCCATCCTACCTTAATTATAAAAATAAACAAAATGACCTGCAACGTCACCTCCCTGGACCATCGAGTCTGCATGCAGGTGTATTTTGTTTTGTTCATCCATCATTGCCAAAGGTATTTATTATCTGGGTCCCAATGAATCACTTATTTTCCTGTCCATGAGCTGGCCTGTTTTGACGGCTTGGCGGTATGTGCTGTTTACTAGAGAAGCTATTCAATTTTTCACCCGTGTATCTGGTGAGAGCTGCAGCAAGAAGATAAAGCCTTGCGGAGTGTGGAGCGTTGGTATGTGAGGAATTTCAAGGACATGGCTTCCTTCAAATCCCTGCTAAGGAATCTCAGATGAGAACCAAAATGCAGCGTCCACACTAGCTGCCCTTATTGGTTTCAGCACTCCACCATAACAAGACATATTCCAGGCTAAAACAGTTTGACTAGAATGCTAGATCATCAATGGGTTACGTGCTGAATTAAAACTCAGCTATCACAAAGAATGCCTGAAAGAGAACAGAAAGCTTTGAGGATAGTCAAATTCCAGAGGGATCAGCTGGCAATATCTAGCAAGAGTATAAGAACAAGAGTTTTCAGGGCAAACACAGGTGGGTTAAAATTTTGGCCCCACTTACCAGTGAGGTGACTCTGGAAAACATCTGCATTTGATCTGGTAATTCCACTGCTAGGAACTGATCCTACAGCTATGTGAATAACAGGAGATGTTTACTGTGTGCCAAGCTCCTTTCTGAGCACGTTATATGTGTTAACTCATTGGAGCCTCACACAACTCTAGGAGGTAATATTGTTGCTATCCACAGGAAACTGAGGCACAGAGTGGATGAGGCGCCCAAGGTCAAGTTAGTCAGCACTCTCATGAGAGATAGCATGGACCGTGGTTAAATGCATGGGCCAGATTTTATGGGTCCCACTCATAGCCCTGCTGTTAAGTTGCTATGGAAAAGGCTAGAATAGTGCTTGCTTCCTAAAGACTTCCATGTAGCATTTTACTCTGTGGGAAGTAGAATCTTCCCTTATGTCATTGATGCACCCAGTGTCTGCAGATTTCAAAGTAATTTCTGTTTGCGGAAACGGGAGCCATTCAACTCAATTCCTAGAGCAGCAGTGAATCCTATAAATCCTCTTCAGTGGTAATGTTCAGACTACAGCTTGCCTCAGCATGTAAAGAATTAGATCAGTTTTACCATTCCTGTTTTTGGTATCTAGACCCAAATGCCCAGAAATAACATAATTTATACCAAATGGCTCACCTGTCTGGGATCCCTGGCTCCTTGCTCCTCTCCCACTCTGCAGCTGGTGGCTCTGTGTGCCCCTGACCCAGGGGGTCCTGCCTTCATCGTGAGACATCCATCTTCCTCTCAACCACTCTCCAGATACCTCTGTTCATCCCGCTCACCTGCTTATAAATTGAGCAAAACTTTTTAACAGCAGCCATTACTCTGAGAGAGAATTTAGAAGTGTGGACACACATTAAAATACAGTAATCCTTGGTGTTATTCACTATCAGGCTATTCTCCACTTCTTAGGTCTCTCCTACTTTCCGTCATTCAGTCAGTCATTCATTCACTGAATAAATATTCACTGAAAAGCTACTATGTGCCTGCCACACGCTACTGTACATGCCAGGGTTACAGCAATGAATGTGTGAGCATCAGTGTTCCTGCCCTCTTAGAGCTTGCATTCTAATAGAGAAACCAATAAAAAAAGTAAATGAATTTATGACATGGTAGGTGGTAATAAGTGCTATTGCAAAAAAATAAAGCAAGATAAGGTGTTAGGGAATGGGTGAGTGCTATTTTAGACAGAAGAGCAAGCAAGGGCCTTCCTGAAGAGGTAACATTTGAAATCAGACCTGAATGAAGTGAAGGAGAGAATCAGGTGGAGGTCGGCGAAAGAACTTTCCAACCAAAGGAACAACAGTGCAAAGGCCCCAGGCAAGAGTGTGCTTGGCAGGTTAAAGCAGCAACAAAAACATCTTAATGGTTGGAACATGGTAAAGGAGACGGAGAGCAGTGGACAATCTGGTCAAGTGGGGTCCATGACTAGATGCAATAGATTCTTACAGACCACGATAAAGATTTTGGATCTTGTTCTCAATATAATGGGAAGTCACTTGGAGGTGAGAACATGAACCAGCTGGCTTTTTTGAAGATAGACCATTCTGGCTTCTGTGTGGGAACAGACTATAGAACCAGAGAGGAAGCCAGTTGACCAGTCAGGAGACTCCAGGTGAGAGAAGGTGATGGTTTGAATCGGGGTGGAAGAGGCAAGAATGGCGAGATTTGAGGTGGGCTTGGGCAGTTCAGTGAACAGGATTTGCTTATGGGTTGGATGTGGCTGAGCAAAGAAGAGAAGATTGAAGGCAGACTCCAGGATAAGCAGTGCTGTCTTTCTCTGAGATGGACATTTGTGTATCACTTATGTTATCTATATATATCTTTCTCACCCATTAGAGTTAAAATGCCTTGAATCAGAAATCCTTATTATGTTCTTTCCTCTTTTTCCCTCTTTAATAGTGACTCTCCTAGTACTTTGCATATAGTCAATTCCCTGTAAAAGCTGTGAAACAAGTAAATATAAAATGTTTATTTGTGAATAAATTGTCCTCAAATTTTAATATGTGTTCTGGATTTACTGTGTGGTTTTGGGAAAAAGGCTCGCTTTCCAACTGAATTTTTTTTGTTGTGAAATAAGAATCATCATATTGGCCTTTGTAACATTAAGTGCAGCATCAATATACCTAATGGTGAGTGGCAAACGATTGGAGGGTATGCAGTGGAGGGTTCTCAGTTATCTATAGCAAGGCAAAAGGAATAGTGGAAATAATTAGGGCAAAATGTCTTACCGAACTGCCATTTAGTAGCATGCATTTCAGACTTGGAGGGTTTATTGTCACCTCTCTCCCCTATGTCACAGGCAGACATCGTTGAGTGAGTGTTCCTTCCTGGGAGGTCTGGAAATGACCTCAGAATCTTCCTCCACATTGCATTCCAAGTTGCCATCGCTGTCTCACCCAATCTGCTCATCTCACAGTTGAGCTAATGAAAGCCCAGAGATAGTAAATGATTCTCTCTAGTCCACCCAAGCAGTTGAGGGTAAAACTGGAGCATAAACCTGAACCCTGACTCCCAGGCTAATGTGCTTTCAAGCAGTTGTTGAAAGAATGCTAAGGCTCAAGAAGGCAAGATCAGGTGTGACAGGAAGAAGCCCTGTGGGCATGTGAAGGGCAGGGAGCGAGGCTCCAAGATCAAGGGTGGGTCAGGAAGCCTCTCAAAATGGGCTTCCCAGAGCTTTTTATCCCCAACAGATGTTTCCTGCACCACAGAGAGGAAGATGGCTGTCATCTCGGATTCTTAATTCACTTTATGACTATTTAAGGACAAAGGAGATATACATTAGCCTCTCAACCACTCATGGAGGATATGATTTGACATACTAATCCTGCCATTGATGTGGATTTTTTTCTCCTTTTATGAAATACTTACAAAATTAAAAAACACTCTCTCATCGCCAACGGAATCTGGGTTCGGTCACCTCTGATCCATCACAGAATGGCTCTTTAATTTCCTCAACACAGAAAGTGACACAAACATTATTTCAGGTGTTTTACCAGATGTGTCATCACTAGAAATCTGGCCTGTGTGGTCGAAAATGATGGATGATTTGATTTAAATCACAATGTTGTATTCTGCTCAGGACTTACAGATAACCAAGCCATCTTTTCCAGATTTTGAGCAATAAAAGGTCTTGCTCATTTATTCTCTCACAGATTTGATTTACTCATTAATATGCCAAGAAAGAAATATGCCTTCTGTTTTTTGAAAAGTTTCTATTAGATATTTCTTAGTAAGTCAACAAATTTGGTATGCAAGAGTGATCTTTAAGCTGAACCTTTCATTGAGTGAAACCTGAGCACTTTGAACAATCACTGGTTTTATTTTCTTTGAATTCTTTAATAAGCCATTAAGCTCTTTATGCAGTTGATAATTCTAATTTTAATAGATTGCCTTAATTTGAGATTTTAGTGAATTAGAGTATTTTAGATAACATGGAAAAATACTATTAAAATTCAAGTAGGAAAAATACCCATCTCCTCATAAAATATGTAGAACTTAACTTATTCCTTACATTTTTGTTGAGATTGTTAATAATATAAATTTAAGCATAAATTCAGATACTTCGCATTTGAATTCATAGCTTAAGCCAGAATAAATCTCCTGGGCTCACACGCTGGAGAGCGTTGATCAAATCTAAAGGATTTTCATATACTGCTAACAGTGCCATGTTCTTTACATTGTGACCTGAAGTGAAACGCATGATATTGGGAAGAGGGAGAGCCACGTCCCAGACCTGATTCTGTCACTAACTTGTGTATGACCTAAGTACACTATATGTGTCCACCCAGAAAGAGGAATTCCATTCCCTCATTTATAAAATGGAAGCATAGGACTAATGCATCTCAAAGGTTCTTCAGAGAAATATTATCCTGTGAATTATGGTGTTGCATTATCCAAAAAATTTTTGAATAACACATTGGATTTTTTTCTATTGTTAAAGTGACACATTTACATTGCAGATGATTTAGGAAATACAGAAAAAAAAATATTGGTAATTCCTCCAGTTCAAAGGTAAGCACTACTCATATTTTGGCGCATTTGTTTCCAGGATTTTATATGTATGTCTGTTACATATAATAATGAGACCAGACTATATATTTTTTACTTATGTCTTTCCCATGGCATAACTTTTTTGAGAACATACTTTTAATCGATTCATGACTTATCGTAATTTATTTAACTAGTCTCTAATCATTGGATATATGTTCTCCACTGTTATAACTCTTGCACTTAAATATTTACCTATGTCTCTGATGATTTATTTGAAAAAATTTCTAAATATATTACCATAAATATATTATGCATATTTAGTTTATATCTTTAACAAACATTGGCATCAGGATTATGCTGCCCTCATAAAAGGATTGTCAAGGGGAAGAGCTGAGGGAGGGAAATAGGGAGGGGGCAAGGGAAAGTGGTGGGGGGTAGGCAGAGACAAATGTATTGAAAAAATAAATTAAAATAAAATTTAAAAAAAAGGATTGTCAAGTATTTCTTCCTTCTCTATTTTTTGAAAGATGTGTAAAATTGGTGTGTATTTTATTAATTTTACTCTTCTTGTCAATGTAGGCATTGAAAGCTATATATTTTCCACGAAACACCACTTTAGCTATATTCCACAAATTTTGATATATTGTTTCATTATCATTTGGTTTAAAATATTTTTTAAGTTTTTCATTAGGTTTCTTCTTTGACTGAAGAATTATTCAGAAGAGTCTTGTTTTATTTCCAAGTACTTGGAGGTTCCTAGATGTGTTATTTTCATTGATTTCTAACTTAATGTCATTGTGGCCAAAGAACATGCTCCATATCAGTGGTTATCAGAATTTTTTATCTTACCACCTTTATACTCTTAAAAATTATTGAAGACACAAAGAGCTTCTGTTTGTATGGGTTATATCTGTTTATATTTACCATGGTAAAAATGAAAACTAAGAAGTTTTTTAAAAAATTCTTTTGGCCACTTAAAAATAACATTTTAATGTAAATCACATTTTTATTAGAAACAATTATATTTTTCAGGAAAATAAAAACATAGTGAAAAATATGAGATTGGTTTATGTTTTTGCAAACTTCTTTAATATTTGGCTTTAATAAACAGCCAGATATTCACATTTACTTCTTCACTCGGTCTTTTGTGATATCAGAAATCCTTTAACCTCTGGAAAACTTCTCTGTACATTCACAAAAGAATGAGAATGAAAAAGGCAAAAAATATTTCAATATTTTAAAAATAGTTTTGACCTTATGGACCTCCTAAAAGGGTCCCAGGGACTTCATATACTTTGTGGTTTTGAGAAACTCTGATCTACATGATTTTGATCTTTTTCAATTTACTGAGATTTTTTTAATAGTCCAGCATATGGTCTGTCATGATGAATGTTCTATGCCCATCTGAAAAGAATGTGTGCTCTGCAGTTGTTGGGTACAGTGTTCTATAAATGTCAGTTAGGTTAAAGCAGTTTGCAGAATTGTTCAAATGTTCTTAATCTTTACTGATTAAAAAAATATTTTTCTATCAATTTCTGAGAGGGAGGTATCAAAATACCCAACTGAGATCGTAGATCTTTATTTCTCCCTTTAATTCTGTCAAATTCTACTTCTGTATTTTGAATTTTTTTAATTAAGTGCATTCACATCTGGGGTTGTTACATTGTCTAGATTTTAAAATAAGATATATAGTCTTACCTCTGGTAATCCTCTTTATCCTAAAGTCCACTTTGTGACTAATATAGATGTCCCAAGTTTCTTATGCTTCCTGTTTGCGTGGTTTATATGTTTCTAATCTTTTACTTTTAACCAGCCTGTGTCTTTAGATTTAAACTGTGTAGCATATATGTATGTGTGTGTATATATATATATGGCATGTATGTATGAGAAAGAAAGAGAGAGATTTAGCTTTCTTGCTTTTCATCCAGCCTGATAATGTTTGCTATTCAATTAAAGTGTATACAATCCATTTACATTTAAAGTAATTATCAATATTGTTTCATTTAAGTCTACCATCTTGGCATTTGATTTTTATTTGTTCCAGCTGTTTTATATTTCTCTGTTCCTCTTTTCTGCCTTCTCTTGGGTAAAACAAATTTTAAAACATTTTTTTATTGTTCTTCTATTACAGTTGTCCCATTTTCCCCTCATTGCTCTCACCATCCCCACCCTGCCACCTGCTCCCGTGATCAATGCCCGCCCTGTTGTCCATGTCCATGGGTCATTTATACCTGTTCCTTGACTAGACCCTTTCTCTTCTTTTCCCCCTTGTCCCGTTCCCCCTTCCCCTCTGGTCACTGTCAGTCTGTTCCTTGTTTCCACGCCTCTGGTTCTGTTTTGCTTATTGTTTTGTCCATTAGGTTCCTCTTATAGGTGAGATCATATGGTATTTGTCTTTCATCAGCTGGCTTATTTCATTCTTTCTTTCTGTTGTGTAGTATTCCATTGTGTAAATGCACCACAGTTTTTTGATCCACTCACTTACTGATGAGCACTTAGGCTGTTTCCAGCACTTGACTATTGTGTATAGCGCTGCTGCATACATAAAGGTGCATAGGTTCTTCTAAATTCGAGTTTCAGGATTCTTAAGGTATAATGCCAACAGTTGAATTGATGGATTAAAAGGCAGTTTCATTTTTAGTGTTTTGAAAAAATTTCGTACTGTTTTCCCCAGTGGCTGTACCAGTCTGCATTGCCACCAACAGTGCAATAGGGTTCCATTTTCTCCACATCCTCACCAGTACTTCTTGTTTGTTGTTTTAATAATGGCCATTCTGACTGATGTGGCATGGTATCTCATTGTGGTTTTAATTTGCATCTCTGATGGCTAGAGATGTTGAGCATCCTTTCATATGCCTATGGGCCCTCTATATGTCCTTCTTGGAGAATTGTCTGTTCAGGCCCTTTGGCCATTTTTCAGTTGGATTGTTTGTCTCCCTCATGTTGAGTCATATGAATTCTTTATATGTTTTGGAGAGCAAACCCTTGTCTGAGGTACCTTGGCAAATATGTTTTCCCATATAGTTGGTTCCCTTTTCATTTTGATGATGGTTTCTTTAGCCATGAGGAAGCTTTTTAATTTGATATAGTCCCACTTGTTTTTTGTTTCCTTTATTTCCCTTGCCCAAGAGGATATATTGGCAAAAATATTGCTGTGTGGGATATTTGAAATTTTACTGCCTATGTTTTCCTCTAGGACTTTTATGGAGTCACAACTTACTTTTAAGTCTTTTACCCATTTGGAGTTTATTCTGGTGTACAGTGTAAGTTGGTGGTCTAGTTTCACTTTTTTGCATGATCCATTCCAGTTCTCCCAACACCATTTGCTGAAGAGGCTAGTTTTACTCCAATTTATGCTCCTATCCATTTGGTCAAATATTAATTGAACATAGAGAGACATGGGTTTATTTCTGAGCTCTCTATTCTGTTCCATTGATCTATGTGTCTGTTCTTATGCCAGTCCCCGACTGTTTGATTACATTGGCCTTGTAATATAATTTGATATCAAGTATTGCGATCCTCTCCTACTTTGTTCTTCTTTCTCAAGATTACTGAGGCTATTCAGGGTCATTTTTGGTTTCATATACATTTTGAAATATTTGTTCTAAATCTGTGAAGTATGTCATTTGTATTTTAATAAGGATTACATTGAATCTATAGATTGCTTTGGGTATTTTGAGCATTTTAATGATGTTAAGTCTTCCAATCCATGAACACAGTATATGCTTCCATTTATTTGTATGTTCCTTAATTTCTTTCTTTCAGGTTTCTGTAGTTTTCTGAGTACAGGTCTATTACCTCCTTGGTTAAGTTTATTCCTAGGTACTTTATTTTTCTTGTTGCTATAGTAAATGGGATTTTTTTCCTAGTTTCTGTTTCTGATATTTCATTGTTGATGTAGAGAAATGACTTTGATTTCTGAATATTGACTTGTATCCCACAATTATACCAAATTCACTTACTAGGTCAAGTAATTTTTCGGTGGAACCTATAGGGTTTTCTATATACACTATCATGTCATCTGCAAAAAATGACAGTTTTACTTCCTCCTTTCCAATTTAGATGCCTTTTATTTCTTTTTCTTGCTTTATCATTGTGGCCATAACTTCCAATACTATGTTGAATAGAAGTGGTGAAAGTGGACACTCT
This sequence comes from Pteronotus mesoamericanus, assembly GCF_021234165.1. Classification (NCBI taxonomy): domain Eukaryota; kingdom Metazoa; phylum Chordata; class Mammalia; order Chiroptera; family Mormoopidae; genus Pteronotus; species Pteronotus mesoamericanus. The sequence continues at coordinate 15,469,228 of NW_026555085.1, read as the reverse complement.
TCTTGTTCCTGATCTTAGTGGGAAAGCTTTTAGTTTTTGTCCATTGAGTATGATATTGGTTATGGGATTCTTGTACATGGCCTTTATTATGTTGAGGTATGCTCCCACACTCCCTCTATTCCCACTTTTCTGATTGTTTTATTTATTTATCTATTTATTTAATTTTTTAATTTTTATTGTTCAAATATATTTGTCTCCACTTACCCACCACCACTTTCCCCTGCCCCTGCCACCCGCACCTCCCTCCTTCAATCCCTCTCCACCTTGGCTCTGTCCATGTGTCCTTCATACATGTTCCTTGATTTGACCCTTCCCCTTCCTTTCCCCTCTACCCACCTCCCTCCTTCCCTCTTGTTTCTGTTGGTTTCTTTTTTCTTTCAATGTTGCTGGTTATATTTTCCTGCTTGTTTGTTTTGTTGATTAGATTCCACTTATAGGTGAGATCATATGGTATTTGTCTCTTACACCCTGGCTTATTTCACTTAGCATAATACTCTCTAGTTCCATCCATGCTGTTGCAAAGGGTAGTAGCCTGCTCTTTCTTTCTTTCTCTTTCTTTCTTTCTCTTTCTTTCTTTCTTTCTTTCTTTCTTTCTTTCTTTCTTTCTTTCTTTCTTTCTTTCTTTCTCTCTCTCTCTCTTTCTTCTTTCCTTCCTTCTTTCCTTCCTTCCTTCCTTCCTTCCTTCTTTCTTTCTTTTTTTCTTTCTTTTCTTCTTCGTAGTATTCCATTGTGTAAATGTACTTTTATGAGTGTTTTATCATAAATGGGTGCTATAATTTATCAAATGCTTTTTCAACATCTATTGACATGATCATGTGATTTTTGTCTTTCATTTTGTTTATGTCATATATTATGTTTATTGATTTGCAAATATTACACCACCCTTAAATCTCTGGGATGAATCCCACTTGATCATGGTGTATGATCTTTTTAATGTATTTCTAGACCCAGTTTGCCAATATTTTGTTGATGATTTTATTATCTTTGTTCACCAGCTATATTGGCCTTTAGTTTTCTTTTTCTGTTGTGTCTTTACCTGGTTTTGGGATTAGTGTAATACTGGCCTCATTAAATGAGTTTGGGAATCTTCTCTCTTCTTGAATTTTATAGAATAGTTTGAAAAGAATAGGAGTTAGCTATTCCCTAAATGTTTGGGAAAATTTGTCTGTGAAGCCATCTGGTCCAGGGCTTTTGTGTGCTGGAGGATTTTGATTACTGCTTCAATTTCACTAGTTGTTATCAGTCTGTTCAGACTTTCTGTTTCTCCTTGATTCTATTTTGGAATATTATGTTTCTAGAAATTTGTCCATTTCACCCTGGTTGTCAAATTTCTTGGCATATAGATGTTCATAGTAATTTCTTACAATCTTTGTATTTCTGTGGTATTGGTTGTAATTTCCCTTTCATTTCTGATTTTATTTTGGGGGATTCTCTCTCTTTTTTTCTTGATGAGCGTGGTTATAGGCTTGTCAATTTTGTTTATCTTTTCAAAGAATCAGCTCCTGGATTTATTGATCTTTGAATTGTTCTTTTAGTCTCTATGTCATTTCATTCTGCTCTGATCTTGATTATTTTCTTCCTTCTACTCATTCTTGGCTTTGTTTGTTTTTGTTCCTCTAGTTCTTGTAGATACAGGTTTGGGTTGTTTATTTGAAAATTTTCTGTCTTTTTCAGTTAGGCCTGTATTGCTATGAACTTTTTTCCCAGGACTGCCTTCACTGTGTCCCATAGGTTTTGGGCTGTTTTGTGTTAATTTTCATTTGTTTCCAGACACTTTCTGATTTCTTCCTTGATCTCATTGTTAATCCATTCATTATGTAATAGCCTGTTATTCAGTCTCCATGAATTTGAATGTTTTTGAGTTTTTTCTTGAGTTTAGATTCTAGTTTCAAGCCATTGTGATTTGAAAAGATGCTTGATATTTCAATGTTCTTGATTTAGTTGTGTCTTGTTTTGTGTCCTACCATGTGGTCTATCTTTGAAAATGTTCCATGTGCATTTGGAAAGAATTTATATTTTGCTTCTTTGGGGTGAAATATTCTGTATATATCAGTTAAATGCATTTGATCTAGAGTGTGGTTCAGTGCCACAATATCTTTGTTGATTCTTTGCTTAGGAGATCTATCCATTGTTGACGATGGAGTGTTAAACCCCCCTATTATGAGTCTGTTTATGTCAATATCTTTCTTGAAATCCTCCAAGGATTTCCTTATATATTTAGGTGCTCCTTTCTGGGTGTGTATATGTCTACAAGGGTTATATCTTCTTAATGAATTATTCCCTTAAGTATTATGTAGTGTCCTTTTTTTATGGCCTTTGTTTTGAAATCTATTTTGTCTCATATAAGTATTGCTACTCTAGCTTTTTTTTTTTTCATGTCCATTTGCTTGGAATATTTTTTCCATCCCTTCACTTTCAGTCTGTTCTTTTGTCCTGTGGTGGGTCTCTTGTAGGCATCATATATCCAAGTCATGTATTCTTATCAATTCAGCTATCCTATGTCTTTTGATTGGAGCATTTAATCCATTTACATTTGAAGTTATTGCTGAGAGGTACTTATTCATTGCCATTTTTCCCCCATTCTACCTGTGCTCCTCTCTCTCTTTTTTTTCATCTTCTTAAAGCAGGCCCTTTAACATGTCTTGCAATTCTGGTTTGGTGGAGATGTGTTCTTTTAGCCGTTTTTTTCTTGGTCTGGGAAACTCCTCATTTCACCTTCCATTTTAAACGAGACATAGCTGGGTAAAGTAGTCTTAGTCACAGGCTTTTGCTTTTCATTACTTGGAATATTTCTTGCCATTCCCTTCTGGCTTGTGGTGTTTCTGTTGAGTAATCAGCTGATAGCCTAATTAGAGCTCCCTTCTATGTTACTAGCTGTGTCTCCCTTGCTGCCTTTAAGATTCTCTCTTTGTCTTTAAAGAGAGATCTTTTGCCATTTTAATTGTGATGTGTCTTGGACTGGGCCTCTTTGGGTTCATCTTGATTGGGATGCTCTGTGATTCTTGAACTTTGCATGACTTTTACTCTCAAAAAGTTAGGGAAGTTTTCTGTTATTACTTTTTCACACAGGTTTTCCATCCCTTGCTTCTCTTCTCCTTCTGGTATCCCGTTCATATGGACATTATTATGTTTCATGTTGTCCTGAAGCTCCCTTAAACCCTCTTTATTCTTTTTGAGTCCTTTTTTCATTTTGTTGCTATGTCTGGGCATTTTTTTCTACCTTGTCCTCCTGCTTGCTGCTTTAATCCTCTGCTTCACCTAGCCTGCTTTTAGTTCCTTCTACCCTGTTCTTTATTTGAGATATTGTATTCTTCATTTCCTCCTGGCTCTTACTGATAAAGTTTCTATGTCCTTTTTCATTGTAGTGTAGTTCACAGTAAGTTCCTTGTAGCTTCCCTGGAGTACTTTGTAGTTCTCACTGAGCTCATTGAGCATCCTTGTAACCATTATTTTGAACTCAATGTCTGATAGTTTGCTTGCCTTGGTTCATATAGCACTCTTTCTGTGGATTCCTGCTTTCCTTTCGATTGGGTGTTGTTTGTCTCCCCATTTTAGGTGACTCTTCTTGTTTGTTTCTGCTTCTTAGATTGACCTGCTTTGACTCCCTGTGTTCATGGTGTGACCTTCTGTAGTAGACCTATGGGATTCAGTGGTGCAGTCTCCTTGATCACATGATCTTGATGCTCTTGGGATGCCCTTTATGCCATTTATGTGAGCCCTCTGGTCATAATTGTGTTTTGGTTGTTGTTGGGTCATTCTTTGGTGGGTCCTTCAGTCTGGCTGGCTGACCGAGAGTCACTCCACCCACCATGTCTCATATGCTGTTGTTCAGGTGTGTTTTCTCTTGCTGTATCTCCTCCTGGTGATGTCTGATGGTTCCTAGTCTGTCCCTGTGCAGCCTGTTCAAGGCTACCAGCGAGCCACAGATCATGGCTGTCTCCTTCCATTGTTAGTCTAGTCAATCTGTAATCAGCAGTCAGGCTTAAGCACCACAAAGTAGAGCAGAATAATTCCTGTGGGTGGGGCTGTTGCTTCCCCCCAGGCTGGTGCCACTTGGCAGAGAGTGCTCTGCCTGAGCAAGATGGCTCCTACAGTATGGGGAATGACTCAGCACAGGGATCCTGGCAGCTGCTCCCACACTTCTCTCCCCAAAGCCACCATGCCCCGACTCACCTCAAGCATCTCTACTCACTCTGCCCCCAACTTTGTGGAAGCCCAGGGTAAGTGGCTACAAACAAAATTGTGCACATTGGCCCTTTAAGAGGCTCTCTGTGTCTCCAGCTTTCTCTATCTGGCAGGTGTGAAAACCCCACCGCTTTTCACAGGTGGATGCATCTGAGTTCCTTTCCGGCTCTGGTGCTGTAGGCTGGGGAGCCCAGCTTGGGGTTTAGACCCCACACTTCTCAGAGGGTGCTGCCCAGCCACTGAAATTTCCCTCCTGCATTTAAGCTGTCACCCGTGGGAGTCCAGCCAGCCCTCTTGTGTCTCCTTGCATTCCATACCAGTCATGTTGAGGTGAAGTGGTTTCTTCTGTCTCCAATTATGTTTTTTAAATTATTCCATTTATTCTCTTCTGTGTACTTTTTAGCTTATCCTCCTTTTATTGTCTTTAATGGCCTGTCTAGCTTAAAGACTACAAAATGCATCATTATCATATCACAGCCTACCTTTAACTAATATATAATATTACTTTGCAAAGATCATAACAACAGTATGATTTCTTCTTTACCTACCCAATCGTTTTGCATTTATTGTCATATACTTAATTTTTAAAAATGCTGTAAACCCCACAGTTCATTATTGTTATATTACTTTGAATAATTAAGTCTTTTGAAGAATTTTAAAATAAATATAATAATAATAATAGTAATAATATACCTGTGAATTCACCCCTTCTAGTGCTCTTGATTTATTTCTGCCAATCAGAGTTTCCACTAGGGATTATTTTCCTCTAGTAGAAATATTTTTAAACATCATTTCTAGAAGTTCAGATAAGCAGTAGATAGATTCTTTCATACTTCTATTGACTGTTTTTTGTTTTGTCCTTGTATTAACAACCTCTTTAAGGCATAAATTACATGCCATAAAATTTACCCATTTTAACTATACAGTTCAATGATTATTAGAAAACTTATAGCGTTGTACAATCATTACCACAATCCAATTTTATAATATTTCTATCCCCCCAAAATGTCCTTAATACCCATTTGTGGACCATGCTCTTGTTCAACCACAGTTGTAGGCAGCCACTAATCTATTTTTATGGATATTTCATATAAATGAAATTAGAAAACATATATCCTTTTGCTTCTTTTAATTAGCATAATTTTCCTGAAGTTTATGCATGTTATAGTATATCAATAGCTTCTTTTTTATCGATAAATAGTAAATATTTTCTTGTATGAATAGAATACATTTTGATTATCCATTTACCATTTGATGAATGTTTATATGGTTTTCAATTTTTGGCTATTATAATAATGCTACTAGGAACACATGCACACAAGTCTTGTTGCAACCTATCTTTCTTTTGGATAGATATTTTGTAGTAGAATTTCTGGATTATATATTAATTTTATATTTAATTTTTTAAGAAACTACAAAACCATTTTCCAAAGTGGCTGCACTATTTTACATTCTCACAAGCAACAGAAAAGCTTCTTTTATTTTTTTGAAAATCATTTCATATTTAAAAGTCACTGTTGCTGGATATCTAAATCTAGGTTGATAGTTTATCATTTTTCTTTCTTTATTTTAAATTTGTTCTATTGTATTATGACAACCATTGTTTCTCATAAGTCAGTCATCATTTTTATTGTTATTCTTCTGTATGTAGTGTGTCTTTTTCCTCTTCCTGCTTTTAATATTTTCTCTTTAATTTTGAATTTTAGGGGTTTAACAATGGTGTCTCTAAGTGTGGTCATCTCGGGGTTTATTGAGCTTCTTGGATTTATGCATTGATATCTTTAATCAATTTGGAGAAAATTTTGGCCATTGTCTATTCAAATATTTCTTCCACATCATTCTGCCTTCTGCAATTGGGACTCATATATACGTTAGAATATTTTATATTGTCCCACACATCTTATTTGAGTTTTTGTATGGATAAATTATTGGCTTTACTGAGTTTCTCTTTGGTACTTTATGAGATTCTAATCCATTATTCTAGTCTATGTGAAACTCTTAAGTTTATTAGGAGTTCATCTGGTTCTTCCTTATATGTGTCTGGTAAATTTTCTTTCCCACTATTACACAAAAGATAAAAGCAGACATGTATTTCTTTTCTCATGAGAAGGGCTCATCACTTTATGGAATTTAGTTCATTTAGGTTTCTTTTTCATCAGCTTTCTGAAGGGGCTTTAAAAATATGTGGTTGTATAGTGTGTGGCTTTTTCTTTTTGAGAGGGGTACAGTGGTTTCCTACAACTTTTTATATTTAACTACAAGTAAAAGTTTTTCTGTGCTTATTTTTTAAAAGGGCTTCTGCATTCCAGAAAGATTTCTGAGTTATACTTTTAATAACAGAGTATTGAAAACTGCATTTATCCTGTACCAAAAATAACAATACCAACCCGGTGTGGCTCAGTCGGTTGGAGCAGTCCTGTAACCAAAAGTTTGTGGGTTCAACTGCTGGTCAGGGCACATGCCTACATTGTGGGGTCCATCACCAGTCTGGGCACCTACTGGAAGGCAATATATTGATGTTTATCTCTTCCATGGACAGTTCCCTCTCTCCTTTCCTCTCTAGAAGCAATAGAAAAATGTCCTGGAATGAGGATTTAAATAAAAACACCAAAATTTAAATGTATATCCCAGGGCCATGCTTATTGAAGACTTCCTCTTTTATAAGTTTACTTATGATTCCACCACAGGAATTCTATGTCTTTTTACACCTTGTTTTCCATAGCAGATGTCCCAAAGATACTGCACAATTAAAACTCCACCTAAATGTGCAGTATTTATTTTTTTAGAGCACTTGCCCTAAGACTCTTTCTCCTTATCTATTCTGATGAACTAGTCTTGCTAACTTGAAAAGTAGCTTGAGAATCTCTTTGCCCCTTTTTCCTTGATCTTGGCACCATCCCTCCATAGAGAGCTTCTTTTTTCTACTCTTGACACCCCAAATCTATGGAAATACTCAAAAAGACATAGCTAAGTCAAAGAAAGAATGTGATTTTTCAAATTTTTGGAAATTTCTAAAGGTATTGACATGCCCAACAGAACCCCCATCCCAAACCCTAATCCAGATGGTATGAATGTGTGTAATCAGCCTGACGTCTTATACCAGAAACTTCCCTTTGGTACATTTCCATGTGGCTTCTTACCTCATCCTCTTCACCTTCCTCTGTTCTAGCTTTTGTATTTACCATAAACCCTCCTTGAAAGGGGAGGGAAAATGAAAGAATACATGGGTAATAAAAAAGAAGATTTACTTTTTTAGATACCTTCTTTAGCCTTAGAATGGTAACAAATATAGAGCAAGTCACTGGATGCCCTTACCTGCCATTTTCAGGTAAGTGGTCATAAAGTACAGAGCATTAGCAGCCTGCAGCTTGACAAGAGCCAGTGATATAAGCATAATATATTTATAATATATGTTACTTACATGTAATCCTGACTATTTATTTGTTTATTTATTTGAAATCTCACCAATCATAGTGAGTGTCTATCGCTAATTCAGCAGTTTAAAAAATTATGAACTTCACCAGAAAATCTTCTCTGATCTTATCCATATTACCCTTTGGCTTTCCAGTTCTTTTCTCTACTGTCACTTTTTCCCTTGGTCTCTATTTTGAAACATTCTAACCATGATGTATCAAATAACAATATGACTACCTGCTATTTGCAGATTTAAGGCATTCAAATTAATTTTAAAATGAAGGAGTTCACCATTCAAGAATTAAATCCTCTCCTGGCTCTATTTCCATTTGGTTTTTTATTTTGAACACTGTATAAAACTAGACTTTGCATTCAGAGAAGGCATGCATTAACACACACACATACACATGCTTGCTGTGTGTGTTAAGGTAATGCTGTCTGCTGTACTAGATATGCCCTAAAATCTCAGGGACTTACCAGAGAAGAGGTTTATATCCCATTCCTATAAAACCCCACTGAGAGTGTGATCAGGGAGGAGGATGAAGGAAATGCTGCATGTAGTCATTAAGAGACATAAGCTGACAGAGGCTCTGCTGTCTTCAACACTTGGCTTCAAAGATCAGTTTGAAGAAGAGACAAAAGGGTCCTGCAGGGAGCTCTTAAGGGCAAGGATGAACATGTTGTACATTCTGTTCCTACTCCATTGACCAGAACTCAGTCACGGGATCCCTCTTGGCCTAGGAACTGTAGCCCTGATTGGGAAACCACTTTCCAGTAAAAGATTTATATTATGGAAGGAGTACAACCTTCAGTGGACTTTCAGATGTCTCTATACACAGAAATACATGAGGCTTCATGCCTTGCTTCTTAGTTTTTTCACTGCAAGTCTCCAGGGCTCTTAAAGCAGAGGAGGCAAAGAATAAGGGTTGTGGGTTAGGAGATTTCATGCTAAGCACCAAGGACTGAAGCTAGTGGAGCTGCTACTAGAAATAGAATCAATTAGAAATAATCCATTCTTGAAAAGAAGTGAGGATGGCATTAGCTTGTCTTGCCTTTTACTTATGCACTGTTTCATCCATTTATCAGACATTATCTTGATTACTTGCTTTATGCCAGGCAATGTGCTAAGTGCTGAGGACACAATAAAACATTTAAACCATACAGCAGGGTAAGTGCTATAATGGATTTATGTGTATCATGTATATAGAAGTAATATGCATTATTTTAGTGGAAGAGGCTGGCCTTTTCCTAAGGCAGCATGAGAAATTCTCAGCACAGGGCCTCAGAGGTCTATTTGCTTGTTGGATTTCTAATATTCCTTTACTGCAGTAAGTCCTCACTTAACTTCATCAATAGGTTCTTGGAAACTGCAACATTAAGCAAAACTACATATATTGAAATCATTTTTTACCAAAGGCTAATTGACATAAACAAGAGTTAAGTTCCTATGGCATATTTCTGATCACAAAAACATCACCAGGCTTCCGGCCAAGATGGAGGCATAGGTTGATGTGCTTCGCTTCCTCACACAACCAAAAGAAGAATAACAACCAATTTAAAAATAAAAAACAACCAGAACTGCCAGAAAATCAAACTATATGTAAGTCCAACAACCAAGGAGTTAAAGAAGAAGCATTCATCCAGACCAGTAGGAGGGGTGGAGACAGAAAGCTGGGGCAGTGAGGACTCACTACAAGGCGGCGGTGGGTGGACTGGGCAGTCCCACATTCATATGCCTATAAGCCAAGTGGATTGTGCCCTTTAACGTGTGGGAATGAACACCTGAAAAGGTACAATCTGCTTGTGAGAAGTGAGGGAACTGACTGAAGCAGGGTGAGAGCCGAGGAAGCAGCATTGTTCCCTCTCTGACCCTTCTTCCACATACACAGCACAACACAGCAAAGTGCGTTGTCCCACCCTGGTGAATACCCAAGGCTCCACCACTTACAGCCTAACAGGTGTTCCAGGACAAAGAAATCATGGCCCAAATGAAAGAACAGATCAAACTCCAGAAAAAGAACTAAGTGACGAGGAGAGAGCCAACCTATCAGATGCAGAGTTCAAAACACTGGATGCTCACCAAAATGAGTACAGTCATAAAATGAAGGAAGAACTGAAGGCTATAAAAGTGAAATAAAGAAAAATATACAGGAAACCAACATTGAAGGGAAGGAAACTGGGACTCAAATCAAAAATTTGGAACAAAAGGAAGAAAGCAATATTCAACTGGAACAGAATGAAGAAACAAGAATTCAAAAAAATGAGAAGAGGAATAGGAACCTCTGGGACAACTTTAAATGGCCCAACATCTGAATCATAGGTGAGCCAGAAGGAGAAGAGGAAGAACAAGAAATTGAAAACTTATTTTAAAAAATAATGAAGGAAAACTTCCCAATCTGGGGAACGAACTAGACACACAAGTCCAGGAAGCTCAGAGAGTGCTAAAGAAGTTGGATACAATGAGAAACACACCAAGACACATCATAATTACATTACCCAAGATGAAAGATAAGGGGAGGATCTTAAAAGCAGCAAGAGGAAAGGAGACCTTTACCTACAAAGGAGTTCCTGTAAGACTGTCAGCTGATTTCTCAAAAAAAAAAAAAAAAAAAAAAAAAAAACCCTTACAGGCAAGACAGTGCTGGAAAGAAGTATTCAAAGTCATGAAAAGCAAGGACCTGCATCCAAGATTACTCTATCCAGCAAAGCTATCATTTAGAATGGAAGGACAGGATAAAGTGCTTCCCAGATAAGGTTAAGTTAAAGGAGTTCATCATCACCAAGCCCTTATTATATGAAATGTTAAAGGGACTTACCTAAGAAAAGAAAAAGATCAAAACTATGAACAGTAAAATGACAACAAACTCACAACTATCAACAACTGAACCTAGAGAACCAAACAAAAACAAACTAAGCAAACAACTACAATAGGAACAGAATTACAGAAATGGAGAGCACATGGAGGGTTATCAGCAAGGAGGGCATGGGGGAAGAATGAGGGAAAAAGGTACAGGGAATAAGAAGCATAAATGGTAGGCACAAAATAGATGAGGGGAGGGTTAAGAGTAGTGTAGGAAATGGAGAAGCCAAAGAACTTATATGTATGACCCATGGACATGAACTCAGGGGGAGGGAGTGAAGCTGGAGGGAGGAGAGTTACAGGGCGGAAGGGGATAAAGTGGAGGGGAAAAAATGGGACAACTGTAATAGCATAATTAATAAAATATACTTTTCAAAAAACCTTAAAAAAATCACCAAACTTCTAAATAAAGACCCCGAACTCTTCTAATATTAAACATTAAAATAAATGTAAGACTGTAATAAAACAAGTAAGATAATTATTTCCCAACCAGCTTATTCCAGTTCAGGGTCACAGTGACCAGAGCGCAGGGCACCAGGTGGCACCCACCCTGGACAGGATGCCCTTCCATCACAGAGTACATCACACCCACCTTCACTCTCTCAGACTGAGACAATGTGGACACTCAGTTCACCTCACGTGCACATCTTTGGAATGGAGAAGGAAATCACGTATGTGGAGAAAACCCATGCAGACGTGGGGAGGACATGCAAACTCCACACAGAGAGTGGCCCTGGCTGGGATTTTTTTCTTCTTCTCATCAACATTATAATGAAACAACTTGAATGAAATGATGTTATTTGAGGACCTGCTGTATAAGCCTTTGCACGTATGCAGCCCTAGTTCCAACTTTACCCTCCAGTCTCAAGTATAGGAAGTGATCATATTTCCTTAGTAGAAAGACCTCTCTGGCCACAGATTGTTTGCAGGATGTACTAAACCACAGTAAAATTAGAGGCAAGGAGAGTCAAGATGCTACTGTTATAGCCTTCAGTGGTTCTTTCTTCTATGGGACAAAATTTAAACTCTTACCCATAACTTAGAAGCTTTTGCCTCACAGTCTAGCTGTGTTTTCCATGGCTTCAACCCCTAATCCCTAACAGTGTCTGGAAATTTCTGCAATATTGGCCTACTCATTACTATGAGTAGTAATCCTATACTCCAACCTACCCTTAAAATATCATCTCCCTACTAGTTTGCCATCTGCCTTTTAACACACAGCAAAATGGTACTTCTTTAGGGAAAGATTCTCTAACGCCCCCTCCTTATGGCAAACTTCGATACTCCTTCTCTTAGAATGACACTGAGCTTCAGAAGACACAGTCAGAGACACAGGACGCTTTGACAACCTCACTGATCCTCTGGGTCAACCCGCCCTGCCCCCTGGTTGAGCTGTGGACTGCCAACGGAAGGAACCCAAGGTGACTGAGGCAATGGTGACTGGGTGGAAGGTGGTGCCACAGTTAAAGCAGTGAGCACAGGAAGACCAGTAGGCTTGGTGTGAAGATTAGAAGTTCAGGTCCAAAAGCAGTACAGTTGCTTTCCTAGAAGTACTTTTTATTTTTGCTCCATAATGTTTAGATTTCAAATAAAGAGTAAGACTCATCACATACTTCCTTGTATTTATACCTCAAACAAAAATCTAGACCTTTCTAAAAGAGAGTAGAAATAGTTGCATAGAAGGACCATTATTCATGGACTTGATATTATTTTTTCCATGCTCTAGGTTTAAGCATGAGAGAATGGGATAGGCTGAAAAGGAATCATTTGTGGAGTCTTGGCTAGTCAGAACTGTAATAGCTTTGCAATAATATCCATCCTTAATTAATTCCTATAAAGACTAGTACCTGTTACCACTGTAAGTCTTACTCTGAATTTTTCTTCTTACCCTTCCTTTATGCCATTTTACTTATGTGAAGATTAATGATAATAGCTAAACTTTGAAATGAATGAATGTGGACCTGTTTCTCACTGTCATGGATGTATAAAAGAGGCCACAATTTGCTCTTATCACCTACATAACTAAGCTATTTCACATGAAGTTACCTTGTCTACCCAGGCTTGGGACTTTAGGCTCTCCTCTCTTCCTGCCCTCCCTACCTCCATTTCTCCCTTTTCTCTCACCTCCAACCTACTTGCCTCCCCATTCTGACCATTACTTTGACAGCCAGTTATTGATTAGATCCTGAACATTCTATCTCCATGGTGTTTCTCATATCCATTCCTCTCCTAATATTACTATTGAGTCTCCATAATCCAGCTCTTCACTGCCTTTGGAATTACCAAAATTTACAGTCCCTTTCCACTCCAGTTCAACCTAGTGCACAGTTTTTCTTTTTCATATTCTTTTGATATATCCCATACCTAAATGAATGAAATATACTCACTCTTCTCTATGACACTTGGTTTTTAGCTATATGCCCATAACTCTCCCTCCAAATCTTAAAGTTCACCATTGCCCTGCTTGGCTTTACATTCCAACTGAATGGGTTGGTCACTGGTCCTCAAACAAGCCTCTAGCTCATAAGACCTTGATTCATCTTAGTTTCACCCAGTGTCCGTATCAGGTGCCTTCCTCTTTCTTTCAGGCTTTCTTTATTTTGCTGGTAGGTGTGATCTTTCATCTTTTTTAGGAACCCACCTTTGTCCCTGGAGATAAGACTTCGAAACCTCAGCTGTGCCATACCTTCCTTCCTGTCCCTGGCGCCCTTCTCCCCACTCCCAATAGGGCCACTGAGATCTCTCTTGTATTTCTACAATGTCTCCAGCATTTCTCATTGCCTAATTTGGTCCTCATTACCACTGGCTTAGATAATTCTATCAGAAATGCAGCCAAGTTGATTTCTGCCCTCCTAAAGTTCCTTTGAGATGTTGGTTCCCTTTGCTCCTGCCTTTGTTACTTTCCAATCCAGCCTTGGCGCCACTACAAAAATTCTGTCCATAATGCAGATGTGTTCATGTTCTCTCCCCCAGAAAGTTCAAGTTTGTGTAGCAGAGAAGTTAAGAGCTCACACTTTGTAGGACAGCCTACTGCTTGCCAGCTGTCTGACCTTGGGCAAATTACTTCCTCATCTCTAAATGGGGCCAGTTGTGAAGTTTAAGGAGCTAATGAATTTTTGCAGTGACTTCACAAGGTTAGCCCCAAGTAAAAGATGGTGTTATGAGGTGTTAAATTCCAAGTTTCAACTGGACCAAGATAAAATAGTAAATGTGACATTCCAAAAAAAGTTAGGTACCAGACAAATTCACAGATTTTCAAAGCAGGTAGCCAAAAGCTATGGAGCTAGCTCTAAACCTGAAGAATGGACAAGTAGGGCGCATGAGTAGGGTGGACAAATAGCTGAAGCAAGCAGAGATGGGAAGATGGTTCTGTGAGGAGGTTTGTTTTTTGCAGAAATCCATCCTGGGACTCTGCTGTCACCCCAGGAGGGAGGTTTAGGATAATGCCACTCCCTTATCTCAAGTCTAATTGGGGGCAAGAGGACTTCCCTGTGAGACAATTTGGAAACGTGAATGTGTGGCCCTTGATGAATATCTTCTACTTTATGGTCCCTTGTTATTTATTTAATCTAGGGCTGTGTGTGTGTGTGTGTGTGTGTGTGTGTGTGCGCGCGCGCGCGCGCACGCCAGGACTTTTCTGGTTGTTAGTGTCAGCAACAATATCTGAATTAGGATGGGAGAGAAGGGAGTCATTGGTCGGTTTAATACTAGAATATCTAACATAACCAAGGGAAGAGTTAATAAGTGTCCCATGGAATAACAGGGTGCCACCGGCCTCGGGAACAGCTGAGGATCAGGACTCCAATGCCTCCAGGGCTTCTTTTCTTGACTTTTATCTGTTTATATCTAAATTTGGCTTTATGATGAAAAAACTTGGCCAGTAACAGCCCCAGGCTTCTGACACCACAGGGAACAAGCGCTCTTGACCCAGTTTTGGTTTGGAAAATCCTTACGCAAACTCTGACTGCCTTGGCTTGGCTGGAGCCTCCCTCAGATGAATCCAAGATGGGAGAAGGAGGAATGGTTCCCAGAGAATTCAATGACCAGAAGACAAAAGTGCTAAGCAAACACCCTATTTGTGTTTGTCTCTGTAATTTTTCAACTGTGTCAGCTTCTTAGGCTTAACACTGCCGGGTACAAAATGCACCATCCAGTTCAGATGTAAAGGATGGACAGGAAAATATGTCTTCCTAACAGACGGATGAGGGCATGGAGAAAACCCTGGGAACTGGGAAAGAGGACAAAGCAAAGAAGAAGTGACAATTGCTTCTACAAAGTGTCACTCAGGGATTAGCCGTAAGATATCTGTGAGACCTCACCAGGTGCTAACTGGGCAGAGGTGGGATAACGACAGTCCCTGAGTCTGATCAAGGGCATGGCACTTGCCACTTAGCATGGGACTTGTGCAGATGGGGGAGTTTGCATCATGTGTCCCTCCTTCTCCCCTTCCAGTGACCTTCTCAATTCTTATGGACCTCCCCTGCCCCCATCTCACTATACCCGTTACACAGTGACCTAGGCATTGCCATTTGCTTGCCCTCCCTTCTCAGGTTCACTGTCCTTTACAGGGACCCATTTGATAGACATTTCTGGTCCATGTCCCCAGCCACTGGCTCTCAGAGCAAAAGGATTCCTCTCATTCAATGATTTCCCCAACACACCTTCATTGAACTCCCGCTGTGTGGGACACCACAGTAAACAAGGTAGAGGAGGTCTGTCCTCCTGGAGCTTAGATTCCAATGGAAGAGACAGAAATGGCACACACAAAAAATATAGAACATCAGTTAGTGATAAGGGCTTTGGAGAAAAATAAAATAGGGCAAGGAGACAGTGAGTAGAATACCATTTAGATGGGTGATCAGGGCAGGCTTCTCTGGGCAGGAGCATTTGAGCAGAGACCTGAATGTCATAAAGAAGTGAGCCCTGCTTAGATTGGGGAAAATGGCACCCACTGAAGAGAGCACCAAGTGCAAGATCCCTACAGTGAGGATGTGCTTGGCATGTGATGACCAGGACTAAGCGAGGTATCATAGAATAAAAAAGGCAAATGGGTCTTGTGGAGTGAACAAATGCTCCGCCTTGCTCCTAACTAGATTAATGCAAACTAAAACTCACTGAGGAATGTTAGTGGGTGTTTAGAACTTTCTGTTTGCTTGGGCTGGACACAGAATCTGAACTAACTAGAGAAAAGATAGTTCCCAAATAGAAAGATCCTTAAATGTGCCATTATAAGCAAATACAAAGCAAAACTCAACTGAGATAAGCACATCTTACCTACCAGATGGGCAAATGTTCAACACATTCTGCTATGGGGAAACACTCTTTCTTATAAATTGTTGGTGGGTAAGCAAAATGGTGATACTATGGAGGAGAATGTGGCTGGTTCTTGCACAATTACATAGACATTTGCCTTTTAACTCAGCAATTCCACTTGTAGAATATTTTCCAAAGATAAAATGGCAAAATATGAAAAGGCATGAGCAAAGTCTATCAATTTGTGCACTGTTGACCCAGCAATTCTACTTCTGGGAATTTTTCTAAAGAAACCCAAAGCACTAATTGGAAAGAATATAAGCACTCCTATGTTCAATGCAGCATTATTTACAATAGCCAAGATATGGAAGCAGTCCAGATGTCCATCAGCAGATGAATGGATTAAACAACTATGGGACATTTACACAATGGAATATGACTCAGCTATGAAAAGCAAGAAAATTTTACACTTTATGACAGCATGGATGGACCTGAAGAATATGCTAAGTGAAATAAGCCAGTCAGAGAAAGACAAATACCATATGATCTCATTTATAATTGGAATCTAATAAACAAAATAAACTAACAAACAAAACAGAACCAGAGACATGGAAACATGGAACAGACTGATAGATGTAAGCGGGGAGGAGGAAGGGAGGATAATGAACAAACTGAACTAACAAGTGAAACAGAAATAAATTGGTAGACAGAGAGCAACCTGACAGCTCTGGGCTGGAGGGTTTGGGGTAGAAGGAGTGAGCAAAAAGGAAAAAGGACTCATGTACACAAACAACAGTGTGGTGATTGCAGGGAGGAGGGGAGTAGGTGGAAGTGGAGGAGGGTATGAGGGGGATGAATGGTAAAGGAAAAAATACAATAAAAATATTAAATGATAAATAAATAAATAAAAATAGGAAAAGACTGGAAACAGGCCCCCATCAATAGGGGCCTAGTTGCACAAACTTAGTAAACCACATAGTGGAATGCTATACAGTTGTAAAAAAAAAAAAAAAAAAAAAAGGAATAGGGATATTTCTACATATTACTATGGAGTGCTCTTTAGGGTCATGTTATTTATTTATTTATTGTAATTTTTCATTACCTCTTACTCCCCTGTACACCCCCAGCCCCCCACAATCACCATACTGTTTTCCATGTTCATGAATCCTTTTTCCTTTTTGCTTGATCCCTTTTACCCCCTAACCCTTCCCAATAGGGTCATTTTTTTAGTGATAAAGGCAAGACAGAAAAATATGCCAAGTATGCTATTATTTGTCTAAGAAAGGGAAGGAAAATAATATCCATGTATATCTGTCAGTATTTTTAAATATACCTTATTGATTATGCTACTACAGATGTCCCACTTTATCCTCCTTTCTCCCCTCCTCCCGGTACCACCCTCCCACCCAGCAATCCCTTTTCCACTTAGTTCATGTCCATGGGTCATGTGTGTAAGTTTTTTGGCTTTTCCATTCCTATACTCTTCTTAACATCCCTCTGTCTATTTTGTATCTACCAATTATGCTCTTTAATCCCTGCATGTTTTCCCGCATTCTGTCCATTCCCCTTCCCAGCTGATAACCCTCGAAATGACCTCCATACCTATTATTCTTTTCCTGTTCTGGTTTTTTGCTTAGTGTTTGTTTGTTTGTTTGTTTTAGATTCAGTTGTTGATAGTTGTGAATTTGTTGCATTTTTAATGTTCATGGTTTTGATTGTCTTCTTTTTCTTTAATAAGTCCCTTTAACATTTCATTTAATAATGGCTTGATGATGATAAACTCCTTGAGCCTTACCTTGTCTGGAAAACATTTTATTTGCCCTTCCATTCTAAATGATGCCTTTGCTAGATTGAGTAATCTATGTTGTAGGTCCTTTCTTTTCATGACTTTGAATACTTCTTTCCAGCCCCTGCTTGCCTGCAAAGTTTCTTTTGAGAAATCAGCTGATAGTCTTACGGGGACTTATTTGTAGGTAACTCTGCTTTTCTCTTGCTGTTTATAGGAGTCTATCTTTATCTTTAACGTGTGGCACTTTAACTATGATGTGTCTTGGTTTTGTCCTCTTTGGGTCCAACTTGTTTGTTACTCTCTGTACTTCCTAGACCTGTGTGTCTATTTCCTTCACCAAATTAGGGAAGTTTTTAAAATTATTTTTTCAAATAAGTTTTCAATTTATTGCTCTTCTTCTTTCCCTTCTGACACCTCTATGATTCAGATGTTTGTATGTTTAAACTTGCCCCAGAGATTCCTAAGCCTATCCTTTTTTTTTTTTTTTTTAATTCTTTTTTCCTCTTTCTGTTCTGGTTGAGT
This sequence comes from Pteronotus mesoamericanus, assembly GCF_021234165.1. Lineage (NCBI taxonomy): Eukaryota > Metazoa > Chordata > Mammalia > Chiroptera > Mormoopidae > Pteronotus > Pteronotus mesoamericanus. The sequence goes on along the minus strand of NW_026555085.1, from coordinate 15,451,205 downwards.
GTTTATTTCTTCCTTGTGTTCCAAATTGTTGATTTGAATCATGGCTTCCTTTTCTTTACTGTTGGTTCCTTGTGGATTTTTCTTTATTTCACTTAGTATAACCTTCATTTCTTACTTTATGTTGTTGCCATACTCAGTGAGTTTTATGGGCATCCTGATCACCCGTGTTTTGAACTCTGCATCTGATAGGTTGATTGCCTCCATTTCATTTAGGTGTTTTTTTTCCCCCTGCTCTTTCATTTGGGCCATAGTTCTTTGTCACCTCAATTTGGCAGCCTCCCTGTATTTGTTTCTGTGTATTAGGTGAGCTGTTTTGACTCCTTGTCTTAGTAACATGGCCTATGTAGAAAAGGCACCTGTAAATTGTGTGAGACAGAACCTTAGGTAATTGCCAGGGAGGTGCAACTGGCTTCACTGCTTTGTGATTCTGTGTGAGGGGAGAGCTCAGAGAGGGGAAAATGCCAGGGCCTGGCTTGTGGAGGTTTGCCCGGCACTCGCCTCATCCCATTTCCAGTCACTTCGTCCACTTCTCATATACAACTGGCACCCTTCCAGCTGCCACCCTGGTGGTGAAACCTAGAGTGGGTGGGTTTATGTACATTCTAAGTCCATGTGGGGCCTTTAAGCAGTGAAGATTTGGCAGTTTCTTCTACCAACCCAACCCCCACTAGTTTTTACAGCCAGAGATAATGGGGATTTATCTTCCCCCTGCTGGAAACCTGAGCTCTGTGGTCTGGCCTGGGGCTGGAATTGTTCACTCCCAAAGTATTCCTCCTGAGTTTTACCCAACACACATGAATGTGGGACTGACTGTCCCACCACCGCTGTTGCCGCCTCTCCATGCCACACCACCCCCCTACCTGTCTGCATGCATGTGGCTTCTTTAAATCTTTGGTTGTTGGATTTCCATACAGCTTGACTTTCTGATGGTTCTAGGTCTTATTTGTTTTGAAACATGGTTGCAATTCTTTTTCTGGTGGCTGTAAGGTCGCAAGGTGTGTCTACCTACATCTCCATCTTGACTGGATCTGTTAGTTTTGGGTTTTTTTTTTAATGAGAGAATGGATAAGCAATAAAGATAAATAACAGCAACCTGTATGGGAGGTAGGGAGGGATTGTAATGTAGGATACAGGAATAGAAGCTATGTTTCTTTGTAGATTGGTTTTGATTTTTGAGCCAGGAATATTTTTTATAATTATAAAGTAAAATTAAATTTAATGGAAAAAGCCATCCTTACTAATCAGAAGATTTTACTTTTTAAAAAAGTAAACAAATTTAGAAACAAATGAATCTTTAAAAGTAAGTGTTTCTAAAAGTAAACATTTTAGAAATCAATGATCCTAACTTGGCATCTGGTTGTTGGATTAGAGAAACTATTCCAAACGACTGTAAGACACAAAAATATTTATGAGCTATACCTAAAAGTAAAAAAAAAAAAAAAAGAAAGAAAAAGATTCTGGAAAAAATATCTTTAATTGTTCCTGGTAGTATTAATAATGTGATCCTGAGGCTATTGTATATATACTATAGGATAAGGCAAATGAGTAATTATGTTGTTGGTGAGAATCAAGATATTTGATGTGGAAGAAAGAGGATGCAGATATAATACAGGTAAGTTTCAGCAAAAATGCTGCAGTCCTGTGATTGAATGGGAATTATCAGCTTGAACTTATGATGTATGCTACCTTTAAAATATATTTGTATACTTCCTAGCTCTGTCCACTAAAAAGGTCTATGAACAATAACCAACCCACTACAAAGAGCACTTCTCTATATATCTAAGTACATATGTAGATTGGGATATTAAAATATGTTGAAGTATTTACTAAATGGAACTGGGGCTTATTGGAGAAATGGTTGATTCCATACCTGGGGCAAGAAATGGACAACATGAGCCTGGAACTCCCTGTCATGCCAGAGATGAGGTGTCCTCAAAGATGACAGGGATTGTGTCGAAAAGACACTAGAGCCAACCTGATCATACTCTTACCAGCCGACGAAGGACAATTGAAGCCTGAACAGTAAAATTACATGGATTTAAACCCATCAGATATGTTTAGTGAATTTATAATGACACTTGGAAAAAAACCCAATGATCTTCTTTGAAGGATAATAAAGGAACAAATCATTTTTAACAACAATAATAACAAACTAGTTAATAAAGGAAAAGAATCAAGTGTGTATTTTACCTATTATTCAAAAATGTAGCTCAGGGTAACTACATAGTAGAGAGAAGTAGCTCCTTTTAATGGAAATAATCCATGAATAAATGAAGGAGTACCATCATGTTGAAAGACTGAATGCCTAATGAAGGAATGAATCCAGGCCTTGAGTATGAACACAAAAGAGAGACAGCCAGCATTACATATAGCCCCTAATGGAAGTACACACCACTATCTAGGAAGGAGTCTTGCCAAACCTGAATCTAGCAAGCTCCTGGATCTAAGTAACAGGAGCTACTGGTAATGGAGGGATGGGTGGAATGACACTGTGGAGTTCATCAAGAAAATCTGGGCTGGGGAAAAGCTAAAGGACAAATAGAGTTTTGTGGTCAACAACAAGAAACTGCAAGGAAGAAAGAAGAGATGGAGACGGGGAGACCCTATGGATTAAGAGACATGAGAGGTACCATAGTTTGAATCCCAATTTAAACAAACTGTTTAAGGAAAGAACAGCAGAATGGGCCCGGGGAGGGGCCAGGGAGTACAGGGAACATTTGTAGAATGGTTGGTGATATATGAACACTGGCAGGATATTTGATGATATTGAGGAATTATTCTTGCTTTTTGGGTTTCCCGATGAAAAGTATTGTCATTTCAAAAGAGGAGCTCTTGTTTTTTTATAGATAAATACTGAAATATGTACAGATGAAATGATGAGATGTCAAGCATCTGCTTCAAAATAACTTGGTGTAGTGGGAGAGTGGGTGCGGACATGGAGCAGGAATTCTAGTCATCAACGTGGATCACATTCACCTGGAGGGCTTGTTAAGTTACAAATACTGATCCCTTCTTCAGAGTTTTTTTTGCCTTTCTAACAAGTTCCCGTGTGGTATCAATGCTGCTCTTGGTCTGGGAAGCACACTCTGAGACCCACTGACAGAGAGGAAACAAGAATAGCTGCAAGTAATTCTTGCACCTGGGTGGTGTGTACATGAAAGCATATTATAATATTCTCTCTACTTCTGAGCATATTTGAAATTTTCTATAATAAACAAACTTACGTGATTCAGAAGGACACACAGAAGGAGCAAAGCCTCCAACAACCCATCATTGTAATGGGAACATCTGTGCTCATTAGTGAAACAGACTTGGCTGCTGGCCTCTGAGTTGAAAGAGGCACAGCTACCCCTGCCCAGGTGGAGGTGAGTGCATCAGCTCAGTTGTCAACCAATTAGAGAACTGCCTGGCCTGAGGGGCAGAGAAGTGGTCTTTGTCTAAAGGGCCTACAATCATGTTGCGTTCATTTCCTCAGTGTGGTCAGTCATAGGAAGAGCAGTGGTTTGGATGAATCCTAAGATTTTTCTGGCCACTTCAACTGAGGAGGGTGTTCTTGAGCAGAGCTGTGCCAGTGGGTTCATCTGTCAGAGACGGGATGATTACTGAACTCAGAAACCCATATGTCCTCCTGCAAGGACCTCCTTCAAATGTTTAAATCAGAAGCCATCTCTTTTGGTTGGATGTTAAGATTTATCAAGATAACCCTCTACTTGCATGTTAAGATTCACCCATTTACTTATCCGTTCATACTTCAGATACTTAGCGTACGTACTAAGTATAAGGCATTTTCTAGCCCCTGAGATTATAGCAGGGAACAGAATAGGCAAAAATCTATGCTTTTGTGGAGATTAAATTCTGGTTGGGGTAAACAAGCATTTAACAAGTAAAGAACTATATGATCAGAGTAATTTCAAACAGTGAAAGATGTTAGGAATTAAACTGAAGATGTTGGGATAGTGATTGATTCTCTCTGTGTGTGTATGTGCACACACACATGTGTACATGTTTTATTTTAGGTGATCAGGGAAGGCTTGATCACCTAAAGCCTTAAAAGAAAATAAAAGATATCCAAGGATATGATATCTGAGCTGAGAGCTGGATTGAGAAGAAGGAGCCAGTTACCATGAGAGACCTGGGTATTTTCAGACAAAGTCAATAGCAAATGCAAAGGTCCTGAGATGAGCTTGACATTTTTTTGGATGTCAAGAAGACTAGTGGGTCTGGGACATGGAGAGCAAAGGGAAAAGCAGTGTGAGGTCAGATGGAAGAGAAGGCAGGAGCCAGGGCCTTATAGCCAGGGTGCTTATATACATACTATAGACACCTTCAAGGCTGCCAGGCATCCCCCAGCTATAAGAAGTATATTCTCTCCAGAGAAACAGGACACTTTTAAAGCAGGGAAGCCTTAGGGGCTCTGGCCTATAGGAAAACAAGTGTTTTGTATAGCTAATTGAATTGTATATCGAAATTGTTGCACCAGCCTATTAAAAAAACACAGTAATTTTATTTCAGGTTCACTATATGTTCTTGATGCCTTATAATTCCACCTTAAAAAGCTCTGTATACTCAACTTAAGATTCGGTCCCCTGTTGAAATGCATATTGCCCTGTGATGGGTAACAGCTATGAGTTATTAGTCACATCATGCTAACATAAACGAATTGAGAGCTGTGTCCTTGAAAAGACATTTTTAAAAAGAAAAATGTAAAGTTGGTGGATGCTTCAGTATAGGAAGGGATCTTCAGGGCAGAAACAAATGAGACAGGAGAAACTGAGGACATATCAGAAAAACTACTTATTTTACAATTTTGAGCTGTGCTCTGCTTCCTGGATAGGCTAATGTCCTCCTGCCAAGACTTATTATATAGCAAGGCTCTTTTTCTTGAAATAACACATGTGTGTCTTTTAATAGCTCTTTCCTAAATAGGAAGTGTGAAATAATTCACAGAGCCCGGTGATTACAGCGCATTGCTCCTACTGCCCTGATGCTCCCTGATCAGCTTAGGACATGCACACCGGACTTAACCTCTGCGGACAAGCATTTTAATGACAATGAAACGTGGTGTGCTAGCGGCAGCTTGAACAGCTGGTGTGAATAGATTACAGGCATCGCTTTCCAACTTTGCGTTCAAGTGACTTCATATTGGTTGCCTGAAATCAGCCATGATAAGATTATTTACACCAGAGAAAGCAAACACTACACATTGGGCTATTTTTCAGAGAGCTGATTGTTAAACATCAGCATGCCACTGCCATGAAACCTTAAAAAAGAATATTTCAGCATATGCCATGGCATACGAAAAAGCACCATTTCTTTGTTTTGCCTCTTGAATAGTTATTAATGATATTCAAAATTGCATTCATCTGTGCAATTTAGCTATATTTATATAGAGAGAGACCCCATTTACTTTCACAAAAACTTGGCCTGGCATTCCATGTTTGACCAGACAGACACTAAGGGCCCCTCAAGGTTTTGAGTCATTTGGCTCTTGCTGCCTTTTCTACCTCGGTTCCAATCAAATTTAGCCTACAATGTGCCTTGTCCCCCAAGTACTCTATTTTTTCTTCCGGACATTTATAGTCTGCTGTCCCTTCCTGGAGGGCTCTTCTCACCCCCTCTGTCTGACAAAGTCTTACCCATATTTCAAGACCAGAGCAGAGGTCATGTTCTCCTTGGTGCCTGAGTGTTCTCTGCCACAGCCCCCTTCATTGCCCATTGCTCTTCCTCCAGCGCTTCCACCAAATGCCGTCTGTACTTCCGCAGTCACCACCGCCTCATTGTGTAGGTGTTTGTCTCCATGACTTATCTTCTCCCTTGGAATATAAGCTCCTTGAGGATTGTGAATTTTGCTTATTCATCATTTTATCTCTTATAGCATCTGCTGCAGGGCTTTGCACATAATCACTACTCTGTCAGGGTCAGTTCAATTATCTGCATGTATGATTTCATAGTCTCTACAGTGCCCTGGACAACAGAGTAAGTGACATAGCCATAGTTTCATCAGTCTAAATATTTGTACTTGTGGACAGATTTCATTTAGCATGGGAAATGCCTTATCGAGGGGAACACTAGGCTCAAATGTAGTCCAGTGAGGACCAATGCCGAAACTTCTGCCTTCAGTGTGAAATGCCACCTTTCTCATCTGTGTGCAAAGTTGGACCACTTTGTTCACTCATGTGTTAGAAAGGCGCCAGTCTGTTACAAATCATGACACTCTGATGGCCACTGAAGATGCAACTGTACTCCTCCTGGGGACAGATCCTGCTAGAATGTTAGTGAGGGCTACTGGTACTTTTATATCTAATAATGAAATAAAAACTAATCTGATATTTTTCCTTTTCTCACTCCTACTGTGAAAGAAGGCTCTTCCTCATTCATTGTTTCATTCATTAAGCAATTACTGTGTTCTCGTGCCAGGCACTCTGCTGAAGGCTCAAGATATAAAGGTGAATTATCCATGGCCCTGCCCTTCAAGGAGTCAGTTAGGAAAAAAGAATAAGCAACAGGACGTGTTCAAAGTCTCAGGCAAAATAGAGCCCCGAAGCTCTGACAGTGACCCACATCGATGCGTTTGCCCATTAGATTCTGCCATCTGTCCCTGCATGAGACGTTTGCTATAACTTTGCCACGAGCCACTTCTGGTTTGAATGACCTTGGAGACAGCCTGAAATGCCGAGCTTGGAAGAGTGCTTTTAGAGTTACTGGTCTGCACTTATGGGCTTCAAATAAAATATCGCAAACCTCTAATTATCTCCTCTTACCAGGCTGCCTAAATGACTGACGACTAGCTCTTTAGTCACTCTGAGACTGGATTTCTATTCAGCCGGTGCCCGGGATGCATTAGGATGCCCAGAACATGTGTGGCTGCTCTGAGCAGTACAGGGCGATTAACAGAAGGCAAGCAATTTGCAAAATGTCTCAACTCCCTGCTCATTTCTAAGGCAGAAAATTGTCACACCTTAACCTTAGGAGGCTCATCTGCAGAATTCTTTTCCCCCCACTCCCCCTCCCCCAAACAGAGCCTCTGGTGTCAGCCTCTCCTCCCTGCTTTTTGCAAACATAAGCACTCGGCTGAAACAACAGCTATGACTCAGTTCCTAGCTAGCGCTGCCTGAATTGATTTAGTCTGAGTTCAGATTTAGCACCTAATCATGTTCAATTTGCTCCACTGCACTGCCTAGAGATAAAAGGCATGGGGGGAAAAAATAGCTTCAGCCTGTGTCAGTCTTTGTGGTGATGTCATTGCCATGAGAAAGCCGGCCCTTCCTTACTCTGCTGTGCTGCCTCAGACGCGGCAGGCTGTGTGCGTGCAGCAGGAGTGGGCTCCAGGTGCCGAGCTCGGGCGGTGTCCAGGGCAAGGCAGCACTGCCGGCCACAGCCACATCCACCTGGAGGCTCTGCCCATCACCCTGTCACGCACGACTTGAAGGCTGCCTAACTCTTTTGCAAATCAGGAGGGGGAATGCCAGCCCCTAGCATGGACTGTGATGTTTCTACTCTGGTCGCCTGTGTGGTGGATGTCGAGGTCTTTACCAATCAGGAGGTTAAGGTATGCACCTGCAATCTCATTTTTCATTATTGCTGTTCCTGAAGCCTGAAGCAGTTTGGCGGAGCCTTTTTAGCTTAAGGAAACAAGACTTTTTTGTCGAACAGTTTTCAGCTCATGGTCTGTGCTAGAAATGCATGTTGTGAGTGCATGGCTGTATTATTTAGAGTAAGTTAGAAGAGGGACTAGCACATTAATTTTGAATGCGATAAGGTCTACCATTGTCTGTTTTTTCTTGCCTTTTCTATTAGGTGAATTCACAGTAGACATGTTTTTGTAGTCTCATATCTGTGTCAATAAGGAGAATTTGTCAGTCCTTAATGTTGAGAGGGGGTTTTAAATCAGTGATTAAAGGAAGAAAGAACATATAATAAACCTCGCACCCAGGACACCCTGTCAGTGGGACAGTAACCCCTTCATGGCATGTCACATAAAGACGCCACAATGTGGTCTTCAGATTGAACAAAAGCTGTTCTAAGGATGACAGTTTCGCGCTCCAGCTCTCTGGAAATCAAAGTTGGAGAGCAGCTGCCTAAATTTAAAAAAAAATTTTTTGTCAAGCAAAGGAAGCAAGTTATTTCCCTGAGCAGTTGTCCAAAAGAAAGTTCAGGGATAAATAAATTTTGCATCTTAAGATTTAGTAGTCTATGGCGCTGGCCCTCACTGACTGTCTGTAGGAATTGTATATGGGTAATTGTCCCCTGATGATATTCATTCTCTTTTACTTTCCCACTTGGCTTTATATTATGAAAAAGATTCCATGCTTGTAAAATGAGAATTTTTATTTCTTCTCTCATATTTAATATAAGAATGAGCAGAAGCTTCTTATTTAAACAGTTTACACACACAAACACAGGACAGTTGCTCATTTTGTGATGAGGGTAAGAAAAGGGGAATTACATTGCATAATCATTTTCATCCTTGCCTTCGTCTTTACTTAAAGGGAGACCTTGAATTCTTTATTGTTGAGTGTGTAGGTAATATCCTGGTACTTCCCAAGTGGAGATTTATAAGTTCACTAGCATAATGCATGGCTCTGTCACTCAAAATTGGGGTTTTGAACATTCTTTTGAAATATATTTTAAATCCGATTTGTTGTTTCACCACATTTTAAATGTGTGGCCCTGCGTTTACCAACTCTTATGCCAGTACTATAGAAGGGTCTACCATCTGTCATACTGAGGTCAGAAAATTAGAATGTAATGGTTTGCTGCTACCTATGGTTGCACTGGAATGGAAACGTGCACACAGAGACTCAACAGTCCTTCCCACTGTACCTGCCATAGCATTTCAGGAGGGAGGGCAGTCATCATAGCCCCTCCAGTTTAGAACCAATTTAAAGTTTGCCATGGGTAACTAGGTAGAGAGACATCTTCCACCAACTGCTGGAACAGAATTAAAACTTTACGGCTCTCTTCTGTCCTCAACAGTTCTGTTGTTTACATGCTTGCTCTGCAGACATCATAAGGTAGTATAAACTTTTTTGGTCCAAGAAATGATAATGAAAAAATAATTATTAGGTATGTGCAATGTACCAGGCACTATGCTTATATGGAAAGGAGTTTAAAATATGCTTATATGACCTATGTATCTGTGAGATAGACATAAAAATAACCATTCACCCGATATTCTTAAAGAGAAAGAGAGTCCTGTGGAATTAAAGGAACATGACATTCTTCCAGCTGGTTGTACTTGAGTGGATGGGATGGCTTCCCAGAGAAAACAGTATTTGAACTTGATGATGGGTAGATTTTGAGAGAGAAAGAGTGAAGGCGTGGGGATGGGGAGGCATTCCATTTTGCAGTAGAATGAGTCAATGAATTTGACTGCAGTAGGATCTGAGAGATGGGAGGGGAAGGCAGTGAGTCAGTACCAGATTATGGAGCAATTGATACTGTTCATCAGAAATTTATGGGGTTTTCTGGGAAGACTCCCACTGGAAAGATGTCTTATATGTCCTTACTACCAAAAAGCTTTAAATCACAATGGATTTGTCTCTTCGGGACAATTTACCTAATCTTTCTGCACCTTAGTTTTCTCACCTGTAATGTGGGAATAATAGTAATTCCTACCTCATTAGCTTGGTAGGAGGATTAAAGAAAATTATATATGTAAAAATTTTAACACAGTGCCTGACACATATTTAGTGTTTAATAAATGTTAGCTATTGCCATCGTCATCACTGTCATCTTTTTAAACATTCTTTGAAGGTGATAGATGACTTTTTTGCCAGTTTATTGGAATGTCCTAATTCTAATTGAGTTTGCAATGACAATGCAGGACACCGAATGTGTTAACGTGCACATACATGCATGCACACACCATAGCAATTTAGAAAGCATGGCCCTTCCTTTCAGACATTTAATCATTCAGCGTAAAACAGCGACATTATTATCAAGCTAAGATTTACTTTGTGTTTACTACAAAGGGGGAAAAATGAACAAAGTAAGGTAGGCTGAAGAGGTTTGTTGAGAAAACTTATATTTGCTGAAAAGTGGGCAGTGCTCATTGTCATGTTCAAATGTGAAAGCCTGGCACCAAAGTTTCCCCAAAGGTAAGCTTCATTAATTGCCAGTAACAGATACATGGCAGAACCAGAATTCTTTTCCTCAGTCTTTAATATCTGCTGTCAGAGAAACAGGCAGCCTCTGTGAAGGTTTGACTCAGCAGCCTGCATCAGCTTGCCTGATCTCAGTCTTTTTACAGATCCTCCCTTTCTACATGTAGCCCCCACAGAAAGCAACCACCCTGAGTAGGCAACCAGCAGGCACCCTTTGTAAGTGTGGTGGGGTCTCCACTTGCAAAGTACAGGGGGTTTATTTGAAGGGCGTGGAGGCCTGTGCAAATCCAGTTTCTGATCTTGACTTAGAAAGCCTTATCTTCAGTGGAGGATGTTAGCTGGTTGGACTCCAATTTCCTAAATTTGTTAGAGCGATAGTACTAAAAAGAGGAGGAAATCGGGCAAATGGAGTTCTGCCATATTTGTCTTTCTCCAGAAATTCCATTAGTTTTGTCATGAACTGAGCTGTCTGTTTCATGGCATAAGATAACTTAGAGAGATGAAGAAACATGAAGCTCTTAATAGAAGAAAAATATGATGAACTGAAGTGTGTGTGTGTGTGTGTGCGCGTACAGGGTTGATTTTTCTCAGTATTCTTCTTATCTTTCTGAAAACAGTCTTTCTCTCTCCCCAAGGAGCCAAACTCCTGGGAAAATGAAAGGGATTCAAAGATGGATAATGAAATTTATATTTTATTTTAATCCAGTGGTTCTTAAACCTGATTTTACTTTGCTATCCCATGGAGAGCTTTTAAAAATATTGATGCTGCTCAGGCCCTATGCCCAGAACTTCTGCTTCAGCTGGCCTGAAAGGAGCCTAGACATAGATTATCACACAAAGTCAGTGTTAGCATCATGTCTCCTTTGGACGCAGGCAAGTATGGGCGATGTCAATCAGGAATCTCCTGCAGTAACCTCTGCTTAAAGGCTTTGCCCCAAATCCCCCAAATGAAGACCTGAGGTATGCAGTTTTAGAAGCAATATCTCTAAGCTCTCAGAAATGTTGAGACTTACCTAACAGTGCTGGATCATAGCACCAAAAAGCAGAGGAAATCAGGCAAATGAAGTTCTGCCATATTTGGCTTTCTCTAGAAATTCCATTGGCCACTTTTGAATGGATGGCCAGTGGAAGCATCTCTGGAGAGGTGACAGTTTATTAAACGTCACTGTTCCAATGTCAGAAGTGAGTGAGCTGGCCTTGAGTTAATCTGAGGGGAAAGCATTTCAGTAGAGGGAACAGAAGATGCAAAGAGAGACACTCTTACCTGATGTGTTCTTATCCAGCCCTCTTTTAACCTATATTAACTATTTATTCATTCAGGAACCTAGTGAGGCTATCACTATCTTATGGCATATTTTATTTTATATTTTAAGGATGTTCATTTTTAGAAATTGTTCTTAACCTAATTCCCCTCATGCTATATTTTAAGCCTGTTGGTTTCCATGGGGGAGGGAGAAATAGAAGCAGAAACTTGTTTTCGGCATAATAATTCTTTCTATGCTGAAATCTTAGGATTTTTCTTTCTCCTTCTGAAAAGCCAAGGCCCTTTTAAAGTGACTCATAGCCCTACTTTCTCTCCTCTGCCTTTGAGATTAATCCATACAACCTTGGGAAAGTCTCTTAGCCCTTCTGGACATAATGAAAAAAATACTGATCATAATGAGAAAAACACTTTATTGCTTTGTATTTGTTTTCCTTTTCACACAATAGTATGATGACTAACTCATAGTCTGTGTCATGCCGCTGTGTGAGCTATGAAAAAACCCAGCACATCATGGTCCCTTAGTGCAATGAAATCTCTTTGTTATTTGAACCACTGGCAATTTAAAATTACTTGTTTTGTTTGGTGGGGGCCATGTGAGGAGAAGGATGGAGGAGAGTTGGTATCATACACTTTGCACCCTGGTTTGATGAGAGACAAGTGACACATGTGGCAACAGAGTACTGGGAATTGATTTGGAAAAGAAACATGGGTATTTGCCAGGAGGGCTGATCAACTCTCATGTCTGTTTCTTATGCTTATTGCAAATGCCATGCCCGGGAGAGGAGCTGGAAGCAGCCATGACTTTAGGGCTCTGCAGAATGCATCTCTTTCAGCGACTTCAAAACCACCATTCACTCAGTGACATAGAAGACTTTGAGTTGCATACAATGAAGTCCTTAAAGATTGAAACCCCCTAGAGGTTCACAGTAACTTTTAGTAACCACAGTGCTAAGTAAACAGAAACTCTCATTTTCTATTCAATGACTGTGATATTAAAAAATATTTGTTATATATCTCCAGACCACCTTTTAGTTTCTGAAAAACAACAAGGGAGTGTGTGGGAGGGTCAGCGTTGGGTGTGGGGTGGCACGTTCATAGCAGATACCAACACTGGAGCAAACAAATACTTGTCCTTTCTCTGACAAAAAAGTAGACTAGAATTGAGGCCATTTTGAAAATAAATGAATTATGCAAAACTGAATGTTAAAACTTAAGCCTAAGAAATACTTTAATAATCTTAATATTCTTAAATGTGCAATATAAAATGTTTTCTTGCTTTTAAAGAAAGTAGGAAACATTTTTCACATTGTGAGAAGTGATTTTATGGAAATAGTAGATGCTCCCTGAGAAGGTTAATAGGCAGATTTCTCAGTCACTTGCCATGTTAGGGAAAGACAAGTTACAATGTTCAACTGATGATGTTGTTAAGCAGGAAAGGCAACCAAAAACTTGCTTATCTCTTTAGAGTCTTTGAACTTTTGGAAAGTAACTAAGATAGTTACAGTGGCTACCTCTAACTTGGTGTCAGATTTTTTAAAAAAACAACAAAACAGCATCTTCATTAACATTGTTCTCCTAAAGAAATAGATTTTAATATAAAACAGGGAGTTCCATTTACATCCTTAGTGATTCTGTTTGAGTACCACTATCAATAATTTATAGTGTGTTTTTTTAGTACTTTCTAATGAAGCTTAGAATTGACAAGTAAGAAAGGATATGATAGCATAAACCTTATCACTTTGATAAGTTTAGGTTGTAAGCTTAATAGGCATTGCAACTTTGTGGTGAATTAGCCCAGCTTTCCAAAGTCTTAAACTCTCCAACACATGTCTGGCCCAGAATGTCTTTATATAAAGTGATTTAATATATTTTAATGTATCACTTTATGTATTCTTTACTTTAATGTATTCTTTATGTAAAGAGAATATAGTCTTTCCCAGCTCTAAATCTAAGCTGATTCCAAAATACAGTGTAAAGAAGACTGAGATCATTTAATGAGGATTTCAAGCAGAGAAAAAGTTATTCTCCACTTTATCTAGAATGGAGAATTTATTTTAAAAGTATCAGAGTAAAATATCCTTAAAGTCAGACCGTCCCTAGAAAATATTTACTACATATGCTCTCATATTTCTCTTTTGGGGCAAATGTATCTAGAGGAATATATAATATATAATATGTAATATATATATGTGAAAATGCATGCATGTATATACTCTATATTTCTTTTTTTCCCCCATGGTCATGGGAGGATGGCTTTGGCCAGTCTACTAACTATTAGGAACTAGATTTCTACATTTAGAGCCTGGAAAAATAGTTGAACAGAAGCCTAAACAATTGCTAAACAATTCACTTGGTGGAAAAATACTAAGAAATTCATGGCCTTTTTTAATTGTTATAATACTGAAGGGGCACTTACATCCTTACAGTCTAATAGCATAATTACTATAATAGCATAATAGCAGAAAGATGACTTTAGCAAATCTATCCTTCACCTGCTAGATTGGACTATGGACCAGTTTCATGCCTCCATTCCCCTCCCCTTCCAAAGAGCATCTTCCATGTGTCCCAATAATAGGGTAGTTTTCTGCTTAGTTGTAAGATTCCTCCCCCAATGTCCAATGGTTCTAAAGGAATATGTGAACAGTGTTCATGTTGTGCTCCAAAGATTTGACCTTGGAGGGAACATTTACTAAATTAAGCATCAAACCATCCCATGAGACAACAAATATAAACCCCCAGAGATGTTCATCTCTATGGATCAATATTATATGTTACTAAGATGGGCAATTTAAAATATTCTAGCAACTCTTTCCATATACTACATATCTCTGAGTGCCAGGCACATGGCACACACCAGGTACTCCTTGTCATCCTCATAATAGCCAAGGAGTCTATTTATCTGCCCCATTATAAACAGGTTCCGGTTCAGAGAAGTTAAACTTTTGCACAAGATCACACAGCTATTGATAGAAGTGGAACTCAAACTGTAGCCTGCTTCACTTTGTCCACTACCAAAGTATCCTTAAGGATCAACTAACAACCTGTTAATCAATTATTGGGGGGGAAAGGTGTAAATTTTAGAACATAAGACAGTGAGCTCATATATACTATTTACTCCAGTGTTCAAAACACTGTTTTAGAGCCCTGGCTGGGTAGCTCAGTTGGTTATAGTGTGGTACCTGTACACCAAGGTCGTGGGTTCAATCCCTCATCAGGGCACATACAAGCATCAACCAATTAATGCATAAATAAGTGGAACAACAAGTCTCTCTCTCTAAAATGAATAAATAATTTTTAAAAAATTTTAAAGACATCACAAAAAAACATTGCTTTCGTCTTCTTTTTTTGAATTATTGTTTTAATTTTTTAAATTTCTTTGTTGTTCAATTACAATTGTCCCCATTTCCTCCCCCCATTACTCTCCCCTGCCCTACCCAGCCCCCACCTTCCACTTTTAATCCCCCCTCCACCATTATCTTTGTCCATGGGTCCTTTATACATGTTCCTTGACTTGACCCTTTCCCTTTATTGCCATGTTATCCCCTCCGCCCTCCCCTCTGGTCACTGTCAGTTTGTTCTTTATTTCCTTGTCTCTGGTTCTGTTTTGCTCACTTGTTTGTTTTGTTGATTAGGTTCTATTTCTTATCAGAGGTGGGAGTACTACTGTAACCAAATCAGTAGTTGAGATCATGCCATTTTTCTCAATAAATCTAACATTGTGGCAATTCTAGCATAGCACCTGTTTTGGATTTTGTTTCAAAAAAATTTTTAAAATTTTAATTATGCCATCTAGTTGGAAAACAAAAAATCTGCTGGAAAACCCAGGGCTCACCAACACTCTGCTAAGACCTGGTGTAAGAGCTCCTCTACCTCTTCCCTGATGTCACCGAACTTTCTCCGTTGACTTGGCGAGCGGCGATCTATGAAGAATTGTAGAAACATGGCAGTAAAACTTAATTATAATAATAATGACATTATACTTTTAGACAGTGCTTTCTAAATTATATAAAACTCAGCTTTCTCACCCAAGATCTCTCAGGTGAGCAAGACCACACAATTCATAAGGGGAAACTTGGACTCAGATTCTGTTTATGACACAAGATCTCTTAGTGTATTATTATAGCTTGCGTAACTAGTTTGCCTGATAGAATTGATTTCATCTTCTGTAACTTCACTGTGCCTTTAGGTATTGACTCAGGCAATCATTTCAGGCCACCTTTCCTGGAACAGGATATGCAAGCAATGAACAAACTTAATAATAGCAATAATGTATCGAGCACTTACTATTTGTCAGGCACTATGCAAAGTGCTTTTATTCATTCATTTATGCATCAAATATGTATTGAGTGCCTTCCATGTTCAAGGCCTCTCCCTGGGCTCTGGAGAGAGAGAGATGGGCAGTCCATTGGATGCAAAAGCCCGTGCTCTGTCATTGTGCAATGCTACCCTTTATTTCCCTCAATTTCACTTCTCCCAAAAGGAACGATGCTGTTTCAGCCTCTAAAGAGGTCTCCTTTGCTGACATAGGGTATGTGAGAAGGAAGCAAGCAAGCCCAGCCTCCAAGTCAGAGATCTTGATTAGAATTCTCTATTTGCCCTCTTGACCATTTACTATGTGACCCTGAACAAAGAGCCCTACCTGCCTGCCTCAGTTTCCTTAACTACAAAATGAAGAAATAGTGCCTACCTTGTAGGTTGGCTGCGAGGATTAAATGCATTTGAGTCTATAAAAAACTTAACAGTGACTGGCAAACAGAACATGCATGAGTGATGTTAACCATTATCATTGTCATCATCATCATCATCATTGTTGTTATTATTCGCAGACTTTTTAGGTGGAGTGTTGAGTTTTCTTGCCAAGGCAGTTTATTTTACCTGCAGTTTTCAACTCATTTTTGCACAGGGACAGAAGTGACGTACCTCAGTGACACTCTGAGGTCACAGAGTCAGAGTGCAAAGCAACTGGCTAAGCAACGGCGTGAGGAACCACAGGCTATGTCTCTTCCCTTGTCTGTGACTTCTCTTCTTTTCCAAGCCTTTCAGCTGTGCCTGAGTAAGGGATCCCTTCAAAGCAGGTGGTGCCAGGAAATAAGGGGTCTGCATAAACAGAAGTGTCCTCGCTTTGCAGCCATTTGCCAGGTGGGTGAAGAGCTGTAGAGATGAAGCCCCAAGGAAGTTGCTGATGTTAATTGAGTTAATGGACAGGGAAGGAGCCTGAATAAACCCTATGCTCCCGCCTGGCCAAAATTCATAGGCTCAGTGGTTCTCATCTCACTTAGAATAAAGCCCAAGAAGTCCTTGCTACAGTCCTCAAGGCCCATTAGACTTTGCCCCAACTGCCCTTCCAATCTCATTGCCTCCATGTATCTCTTCCTCTTACTGGGCTCTAACCTCCTTGCTCCTGGCACATGCCAAGCATCCCCTTGAACTTGCATTGCTGTGCTGTCTGCCCAGAATGTACTTCCCCCTGGCATTCACCTGGCTTGCTCCTCATTCATCATAGAGCTGTTCCCTGACCGCTGACTCTAAAATAGCACAGCCTGCTGGTCACCCTCCACCTCTCCCCCTGCCGTGTGTTTCATCACAGCACAATCACAAGGTGACATAGTCTGTTTATTTATTGATTCATTATCTATCCCCCTCCCTCTGCCCCTGAATGCAAGCTTCAGGAGGTCAGGGGCTTTCCCCTTTGTCCACTTCTGAGTTCCTAGAGACTCCATGCAGTAACGTCAAGAAAATGTGTTAACAAACATGATAGACTCCAATTCTCAGTAACCTTGAACATGCTGTTAGACTACCTTCTTTGAAAGGGATATTCTAGATTTCCAGATCCAAGGCTAGGTTATATGGCAGAATACAGAGGTTTTTAGACAAGATGCCCATTAAGGAAAACGGAGATTGAGCTCAGAACCAATTTCTTAAAAACATGTTAACATCTATCTGTCTCTGAACAGGAATTTTAAGTGGATTTATAGATTCATTTCACCATAGTAATGCTAAACTGTAATTGCAATATTTTTTATATTGACCTTCGCTTCCCATTTCTACTTTAAAATTGTAGAGATAGGTGGAACTTCAATTAATTACCCCAGCTGAGTTCAATTTCTCTTTGCTTAATAGGTGTTTCACCCTAGAAACTGTATTCTGCAATGCATAGCTATCTCTGTTTATTAAGTTGTATCATAAAACTAGTAAACAATTCTGTGATACTTAAAAAAAAACAGAGACAAAAACTAAGCTAAACATGCTACCCATTGCTTGAATGAATAAGCAGCAGGTCTGAATTATTAATGAGAGGGATAGTGGATGGTCTATTTTATATCCTCACTCTGTAAGAAAAAGTGCTCAGCAAAATAATTTTGTAATGTAGTGCCCAGCAAAATAATATTCTATATTTAAACAATACTTAGCGTCAACAACAATCGACATTTTTGTAAACCTCAGAAGACTTGAACCCACTTTCAATGAATGTGTCACCATTTCACCTTTCTGATGTAGGTAGGAAGTATTAGTCTCTCAATGAGAAATTCAGGTTAGAAGTATCCCCCGCCCGCAACTATTTATCCAGTCAACAAAGAGATTAAAGTCTGCTCCTTTCAACTTCGCACTTTTATTGCATAATTCTTGGAGGGGGAAGCAAGAGGTGACTTGGTTTTGTGGTTTAGTGGAAAACAACTTGGTCTTCTAAAGCAGAAAGTCCTGAATTCACACTATTTTTTATTTATGACTTTCTTCACACATACAGAAAGATGCAGGTTTATGTTAAGTGCTGTTAGAATGCAAGCGTTCAATAAATTAACACTGATGCTTGTGTACAGCCTTATTGAAGCATCTCTTCCATTCATTTCACCTTTATCAAACATGATGGAGGAGTTGTTAGGGAGTAGGTACTACTTTAATCCTTGGGAACTCAAGAATGGAGGCATTGCCTCTTGCCCTCAAGGAGTTCATAGGGTGATGGTGGAGTAAAAGTAGTAAAAAGATACATGGAGTTTAGAAAATGCCATGGTTTAGATAAGCCCAATATACTATGGAAACCCAGAGGGAGTTGGTCTGGGATGATGAAGAAATACTCACAGAGGTAAATCTTGAGTTACAGCTTTACAGATGAAGTAGGTGTTGGACAGGTGAAGGAAATATGGAAATAGGAAAGGGTACCCCTGGGAAAAGGGGGGACATGAATCAAAGCAGAAATGCCAGAGTGGTGACTTCTAGGAAGTAGAGGGCTGGGTGAATGTAGGATTATAAAGAGACTGGACCCACATTATGAAGGAGCCTGGACTTTATCGCTTGGCCATTAGAAGCATCTTCAGCAGGAGATGACTGTCCACCTGGTCTCACAGAAGGCCCTCTCCGGCTGTAGTGTGACTGTGGCTGCGCATAGGAAGGGGGCCTGTGGGACTTACCAGCAGAGTCCCAGCATCCTTGAATTACATTGATTATCTTTTGTTATTTCTCTATCTTGTCTTTTTTTTTTTAAATTTTTTTTAGGAGGAAAGAAATCAAAACAGAAAAGCATCCTGAGGGTGTAATTAGGTTGCCATTCGACAAGGCTGATTTGGGGTCAGGGAGGAGCATATATGTTATTGCTACACCTAGGGTATGCAGCAAGTGCATTCCATTCAGAAGGCAGGGGTTGATTGTCTTCTAAGGCCAGGAGCCTAAAATCAAGCCTCCAAAAAAAAGGAACAAGAACTCATGAACATGGACAACAGTGTGGTGATTGAGGGGCGGGGGCAGGGAGGTGGAGGGAACTATGTGGTAATAGGAAAAAAATACAATAAAAAATGCAGAATACATATATACATACATACATGCATGCATACATATATAAAATCAAGAGTCCAAACCCTACTCCCTGCCCTGGGGAATCACTTAGTCTGTGGGTGAAGGAGACAGACTTACAATCAGAGCCGGATGTCCTTTATCCAAAAAGTCTGCCATGATGTCTCTTCAAACTTCTGACTACTTGGAAATAAAAATTCAATGATGTTAAATGCTAGAACTAGAATATTTTGGGCCCCCCATAAGAACAAATGCACATGCAAAAACCCCCAAATGTTCAATATTATTTCTAAAATATGTTTATAGAGGCTCATATTCCAGAGCTTAGTGTATGCAAAGCAAAGAGAAAGAGAAGTTTGATACCATGCCCTTGTAGTTTCCTGTTGCTTTCATGCCAGCAGTCTTGCCTCAGAGTAATAGTCTGCATTTAGGAGATACTCAATAAAAGTTAAGTGAGGAGATGAATGAATGGTACTTGAGTTTGCTGCAGGCCTAGCTTAGACAGCCAGATGGAGGAGGGGAGCGGGGTAAGGCTCTTTGTCTGTCAGGGTAGGCTCCAAAAATTGCACATCTCACTTTCTCTAAGACTCACCTGGACAGAACATGGGCACATGGACATATCAGGGTGCAAGAGAGGCTGAGAATACCACCACATTCCTGGTGGCCCTGTGCCACCAGGCCAAAAACCAGGATTCGGTGATAAACAGAAGAGGAAGGCAGATATTGAGGGGCGAGTAGCAGTTGCTCCTGCAGATGACAATTGTACCCTTCAGATAAATGACTTGAGAACTCAAGTCTCAGAATTCACATATATTAAGTGACAGCTCAGAAGGAACTAATGAAATCTCAAAACACACATTCTTAGGAGTAGTTTGTCAAGTTTCACATAATAGGTAAGCTTTGATCTGGGGTTTGAAAGGCATGGCAGATATTAGGCCCTCCTCGCCAATGTGGCTGCTCCCTTCTAGGTCAGCTGGTGAGATTGGGGTGCAGCAGGCTGCCTGTCCAGTAACACCCCCATGCCATAGCACTGGCTCTTCTTCCATGCTGACGGGGCAGTCCACACACTTACCCGGCTTTCCATGTTGCCGCCATCCAGTAGGCACTTCTGCTTGCTTGCAGAAAGATTTTTAATCACATATGGCAAGACCATCTCTATTCAGATCCAAAGTATCATTCAAATCCTTTGTAGTCATGAGACAGGGCTAGAGTTATGTGAAATAAGCTAGCAAGCTTCTGCCTATGTGGGGACTAAGAGGTCTTCAGCCCTCCTGCATCCTTGCTAGATGCAACGGAACCCATGATGCAGCCATTGGCTTTGGGAAGACAGAAGGAGGACTGAATCGGGAGGCAGAAGCTCTAGGTGCAGGTTTGCAGGTCACACACTGTGGGCAAGTCCATCACAATGAAAGATCCCTACATGAGCAGTGGGCCGTATGTAGAGGGAATGAATGTTAGACCCAGGCCAGCCTGGGCTCAAACCCTGACCCTAACAGTTTTGAAGTCTTGGGAAGTTTTCTTCATCTCTGAGTTACAACTTGCTCACCTGTAAAGCAGGTATAATAATGTTACTCTTTAGGGTGTTGTAGATGGAATAACTATGTACTTAAAGCATGAAGGCTCTCAATAAATGGCTATTATTTTTCTTGCCTCTTTCATCTTTAAATTTTGATGATGAAAATCCCTTAAGTTCAACTGAGTCCAGTAGGGAGACTTAGCTGTTCAAGGCACGGGAGTTCTGCTATATTGAGAATCACATATTAGCTTCTTCCACAAAATTATGTCATTTTTCTGAAATCCACACAATTTCTTATTAACATTCCTGCATAGGACATCATCCAATTTAGTGAAAAACCCATCAAGCCTTTCAAGAGTGCAAATATTGATGATATCAATTGCTTCCTTTGGTTCAACACTGTGCCAAACATGGAAAATTGTTAACAGCTACTGTTTATTTGCTGGTACTAAAGACAGGTAAGCAAGCAGTAATCTTGAGTTAAGTCAACTAAGAGACTGCTTTGGAGGGAGTATGACTCAGTCTTTATACTGTATTTTGCCATGTGTAATCCACACCCATGTTTTTGGCCCAAACTTTCAGGAAAAAAAAATCTTTAATTTTAATTTTTTAATTCAATTTTTTATCTAGTTTTAGAAACAAAACTAATTATCGTATTCCAGGGTATTGTTTTGCATACAGAGATTGTTATTGCCTCCTAGAGTTACACTTTTAATGCATAAGCATAAGTAAAAGAATTAAAAACATTTATATAGATACAGAATTAGCACTACCCATGTAAAGTGCACATCCTTATTTTTCCTTAAAAAATTTGGGCAAAACAGTGCACAGTATACATGGCA
This sequence comes from Pteronotus mesoamericanus, assembly GCF_021234165.1. Taxonomy (NCBI): domain Eukaryota; kingdom Metazoa; phylum Chordata; class Mammalia; order Chiroptera; family Mormoopidae; genus Pteronotus; species Pteronotus mesoamericanus. The sequence goes on along the minus strand of NW_026555085.1, from coordinate 15,429,692 downwards.
AAATATGGTGCTTTTTTTTTTTTTTTTTTTTTTTACAAATATTGGAAAACAAAGTTTCTTCACTGAAAGAGTTGGTCAGGACACTAAGAGCCCTCATTCTATCCTCCTTCTAATATATATTACAGAATAGAAGTTCTGAGCACAAAAATGTTGATTTCTTGATGACATTCCAGCAGATAGAAGTGAAATAAACTCAAAAGGGTTTTAAGCTCTTGAATTCTGAATGAGCACAATATAACAAAGCCTCAGCTTTCCCTCCAACCTTCTGCGTGACCCACCGAAGCAGTTACTCCAGGCAATTCCTGTCATTTTCTGGGCTTAGAATCCAGACCCATCTTTACTCATCAGTCCCTTTTATTGACTTCACGTGTAAGCAAAACCAGATCTTTTCAAGTCGTCTTCTACTAAATCCAAGTTCAATGTCCGTTTGTAAGTACTTAATATGAATGGAGCACTGTGTAGTCCCCAAAGGGACTTGTTAGCTTAAAATCATCCAGTCTAGCAGGACTGACCAGTAGAAGCACCATGAGAAGGGAGCAAATTTCATAACATGGGACTTCCAGAAGCATGACTCACTTCAAGTTGGGCAAATGAGGAGCACCTTCATCTAAAAGGTAACATTTTCAGATCAGAAGTTGCAAAATGTCCACCTGCAAACCAGATCCATAGGTAGATTTTATTTGTCCTGTATAGTGTTTTCTTAAATTGAATTTGTTGCTAACCCTTAAAAATTAGGGAAATTTTATATTTAAAATCTCCATCCCAGCTTCTCTTAAAAGATTGATAAAACTGACTTCACTGTATCCTTCCCTGGATTATGGTTAAGATTAGGCAAAGCAACATTTTGGACAGTCTTTGTGGATACAGTGACTTCATTTCCTGGTTTTAGATGAGCTAAGTCGGCTCTCTTCAGCAGAGCACGCATTCACCAATCGCCACCACTCTCTAGTCGCCTACACTGGGCTTCCTTCCAGTATATGCAGAGGATAGTGGAAGATAATGTTGGAATGAGGTGTGAGGATAGGTCCTGTTGTGGAGGGCCTTGAGCACCAACCCAAGCATTGTGATTAACCCCATGCACCATGGGAGTCATCAGAGTATCAAAGAGTCATAATTTAGAAATATCACAATGCTCTGGGAGGCTAGCTGAGATATGAGAAAGGAGAAAAAGGGGTTGGGGGAGAACAAGGAAGTCAGTAAAGAGGCTGTTATAATTCTTGAAACACCTATGTCTTCATTTTTTTCTCCCTTTTTCTTAATCCAACTTGGAAATTCTATGGCGTGAACTGGAAAGAATGTTGGACTAAAAAATCAGAAAACTGGACTGAAGTCATAGGTCCACCCTAGCTAGCAATATGCCTTCTAGACCTCCCTTTGCCCATGATGCAATGGCAGTGAGGGTAACATTGACCTCCAGGATCAGTAAGGATTAAACAAAGCAACACTTTGGTCAGTCTTCACAGACTATATTATTATCACCTTGTGACTTCATTTCCATAAACTTTTCTATTGGCAGGCTCACCTCCATCTCTTTTCTACTGATCCTTTTTATTTTATTCAAATTATTTCCAAGCTTGTAACACTCCAGAGCTTTTCTTTTCTTTCCTTTTTTTTTTTTTTTTTTTTTTCCCTCTTTAACTGAGGCTTTAAAGCAGGATTTCATGGTTGGAAAGGACTTGAGAAACAACAAAGGGTCCCTTAAAAAAAATACTTTTGTTGTTTTCAGACAGTTAGTCAGTTTTCCCCCACTCCCAGATCTCCTTTCCCAGACTAAAGTCAAAGTTCTTGCAGGTCATTCTTCATATGATGTGGTCACAAGTTCCCCGCCCTATCTGCAGATTGGCCCTACTTATGCCGTATTTCGATCAATCTTCTCCCATCGTACCTCATCCAGCAGTCCTGCACCTGCACTTTGGCCACATTCTACTCTAGATTGTGTCAAAAGAGCCACGCTGGCACCCTCAACCCCATTTGTCTCTCCTTGCTCTTAACTCAAACTTCTTCCATTTTATGCTGCGAAGTGGACCAATTTGTCTACGATAAGAATTTTATGTTCTCTAGGGTCGTTGAAGAAGCCACATTTGGCTAAACTAATAATGTTCAACATTACTGAAGTTTCTTTTTGGTTTTTTAATATAATTTTTATTTTTCAATTGTAGTTTACATTTGGTATTATTCTATATTAGTTTAAAATATACAGCATAGTGGTCAGGAAATGTCACCTACTTTACAGAGTGGTCCCCCTAGTGTTTCAAGTACCCACCTGGCCCCATACCTAGTTATTGTGACACTATTGACTATATTCCCTATGCTGGACGTCACATCTCTGTGACTGTTCTGTAGCTACCAGTCTGTGTTTCGTAATCCCTTCCCCTTTGTCACCCAGGCCCCGAAACCCCTCCCGTCTGACAGCCATCACTCTATTCTCTGTATCTGTGAGTCTGTTTCTATTTTGTTTGTTTATTTTGTTCTTTAGACCCCATATGTGAGGGAAATCATACAGAATATGTCTTTCTCTCTCTGACTTACTTCACTTAGCATAATACCTCTAGGTCCATCCGTGCTGTCACATAAGGTAGGAAGATTCAATGAGAAGATGTGGGAGACACGTGTAGGTACAGGGATAGCTAGGGCGGTACTTAACGTGTTTTCATATCATCTCATTGAATCTTCACACTGCTATGCAAAGGAAGTACTGTTATCACCATTCCTCTTGCACAGCTGGGGAGAGTGTGGCTTTATGAGATGAATGGGCTGCCCTCGTCAGCCAGGAAGTGGCAGAGCTGGGATCCCAGCTCTGGCTGCCTGGCACAGAGCTTGCGCTGCCCATCGCAGCTCTGAGAGTTCTCTCGGCATCTTTATCTGATGCCTGTTTCTAGGATTCTTTTCATTTGTTTATTTGTTGTATAATTACTTTAAGTTTTGCACAGAATTTAATAGAAAGTGTAATTATGGCTATCATTGCTATAATTCATGAAGACTTCTTTTCTTCCTCCTGCTTGCTTCAAAAAAAAAAAAAAAAAAAGCCTCTAAAATCATAGGCTGGTCTCCACGATCTGCAGGAAGGTTTCTAACAGAGGATATCTGGGAATTATCCAAAGAGAGGAGCTGTAATGGAACCCTAAGCAATGCATTTCCCAAGCTCTCTTCATCCCCCTTCCTTGCTCTGTTTTTTTCACATAGCACTTATTTTATAACATATTATATAATTCACTTACATATTTTGTTGATTATCTGTCTCCTCTGACAGAGGAGAAATACAGTTGGAATGCTAGGGAGAAGGTGATTTCAGTTACACTGTCTGTTGACAATTCTCATTGTTTGGCTTCTTGGACATGGATACAGGCCAATCTTGAAGCCACACAGCCCTCTAGGTGTCACAGTGCTATTAACACACTGCCTACTTCTCACCATGCTCCCTTTCACCAGGTGGCACTTTGCACACCACAGCCCCTCTTATCATGCTGCTCCGTCCGCAGCACACTTTCCTCACTGCCTGTGCCAGTGCTTTTAGGGGCTCCTCGACCAACTCGGCAGCATGTTCTGAGCACCTCGGTTCCCCAGGTGCCAGCCGCACAACGTGGCAATTGTGACCAAAAAGGCCTCCAACTAGGAACAAGACGATGCCCCGGTTGTGGAAGCAAATGACAAGTCCGCATTTCCTGGACAGTCAGCTTAACTGTTTCTCACTTAATGAATTGACTTAGCTGAGTTCAATGCCTTCATTAGCTCATGAACCAACATAAATTTTGATTCTGGTTTTGGCCCCTCTCCAGAAGATGTCTTAGGAGAAACATTTTCATCTCTGCGGCTAACAAAGAATCACATCGATTCTTGAATAAATTTCCCATGTAGTTGATTTGTGTACCTGATTGGTTGAATTTAATTCATAATGATACCTTTCCTATAAAAGGTCTGAGTCTTCCTTTGACATTATAATGGTGTTAAATTGATCCACTTTTGAAATCTAATGTAGTAAAATCAGCCAAGCAGAATCTTGGTAAGTGCCCTCTTAGTCCGGGTTCCCCAGAAAGTGGAGCCTGAGACAAAAGCTTAATTACATGTGTTTTACTGGGGAGTAGGAGCCAAGGAGCAGGGATGGGAGCCAGTTGGAGAGCAGGGAGCCTGTGCGGAGACAATGCGCAGTGGAGCTGGCCTCTGCTATGTGACTGCTTACTGTATTCCAAGCAAAGCCTGAGAAGCTGTATGATTTGTGATACAGAACCTTCTGTGCAGGGAAAGAAAAAGAGAAGCATTTATCCACTGGTGCCCAGCCACCATAGGCCCAAGTTTCTCACCACAGATTGTTAACTAACTCCTGTGACCCTTGGGCTTGTACATGCGTCAATACCAAGCGTGCCTCCCCCTGTGCCCGCAGAGAAGCCTGGGATGGAAAGAGACAGGCTCAGAGGTGAAGCGATGCCCTCGGGCTGCGAACTGCATAGAGCTCATCAGAACACGCAACACTGGTTCCTGCAGCAGAAGCTGGAATAAGAGACATATGGGGCCAACAGAATATGAAGTGATGTACTAGAAATATCCAACACAAACACTGGATACCTGTGACTATTTAACATTTATTTATAGTCCTCTCCTTGTTCTAAGAAAGGCATAAGGCTGTTTGCATACCTACCATTGTGCAGCTCTCTGCTGGGACCCTTCTCTAAATCAGATCAGGAAATTCCAGAAGCTGCCCAGGGAGGTGTTGACTACTGACTTTAGCAAGAGAATAGGGATGATATCAGTTCAAGGCTTGAAATAGATCAGATGTGTCTGATGGTCGCCACTGTTATTTTCTCTCAAGAAAACTTTCCCCCACCAGCTCCAATTTTAAGTCCTTGATTCCTGCCTGCCCCCCATGAGTTTCCACCTGCTTCGGCACCATTGGGCTTTTTTCCTTCTGGCTTTTTAACATCATTCCTCTCCTGAGCCTGAAAATAAAGCTTCATTGTCAGCATTTTCCAAGCCTGTCAAAGATACAACTTTTAAATGGCTTCTGGGCTTTTGGCATTTAAAAAGGCAGGGTTTGGAGAAGGTTAAGATTTCTTACACATGACACAAAAGCACTAACCATAATAAAAAAAATGGATGAACTGGACTCTATTAAAAATTAAGGACTCATATTCATCAAAAGATACCATTCAGAGGATAAAAGACAAGCCACAGGCTGGGAGAAGATAGTCACAATACCAACATTTGACAAAGGACTTGCTTCCAGAATATATCAAGAAATCTTACAAATCAGTAAGACGAAGACAAACAACTCAATTAAAAATCAGCAAAATACTTGAACAGACATTTCAAAAAAGAAATATCCAAATGGCCAAAGCTGTTATTTATTAGGAAAATGCAAATTAAAACCACAATGAGATACCATTACACAGTCAACAGAGTGGTTAAAAGCAAAAACACAGTCAATGCCAAGGGCTGGCAAGAATGGGAACAACTGGAACTCTCATTTATTGCCAGTGGGAAGGCAAATTATTACAAATGCTTTGGAAAACTGTAGTCTTCTAGAACTAAATATATGTCTACCCTATAATCTACTAGTAATTCTACTTCCCTAGAGAAAGAAGCGCATATGTCCACCAGTAAATATACTCAAGAATGTTTGTAGCAGCCTTATTCATAATAGTTCTAAAGGAAGAAATACCAAAATGTCCATCACCAGAAGAATAGATGAACAAATCTAGACACATTCACACAATGGAATGCTACACAGCAATATAAAGGCATAACCCACCATATGTAACACAATCAAACAGAGTAAAAGAAGGTGTATTTGGAAAGTACATATATATTATTCCAATTGCAAAAAGTTTAAGAACAGAAAAAACTTATCTAGGGTGATAGATATAAGAATAGTTGTTACCCCAGGGAGTCAGGAAGGTACTTATTGTCTGGAAGGACAGAAGAATGCTTTGTGAGGTGTCAAAAACATTTTATATCTGGAGCTGGGAAGTCGGTACACTGAGGGTGGTTATGCTGTAAACATTCATTGAATTGTACACTTAAGATCATGCATTTTATATTTGTATATCATACCTCAATAAAAATAAATTGAGAAGGAGCAAGGTTGAGAACAGAAAGCTGATAGCCCCCCGACTCCCCACCAGGCAAGGCTCCAAGTCCTACTATAATGCACCATAATAGCACCATAATGAGACTGGAAGTTACTGAATAAGACATAGACTCAAGAAACCTTTCTTCAGATTTTAATTCTTCCCCAATTAGTTAGTTATGAAATCCTGGAAAATAACCTCACTTTCCCAGTCTGTACAATGGCTGACTGCTGAGGATGTCTTGTGTGCTTCCGAATCACAACATCCCCGCGACTGCCTTCCCACCCAAGACCGAGATGAAGATCCACGTCTTGTGCTGGTTCTGCTCTGCTGAATGACACTGGGGAACGAAGCCCCCAGCTGAAGGGGATGTAGAGCTCTGCACAGTCTATGTAGCGCTCCCCATGGCAGACTGTGTAATGGCCAGCCCTGCAGTGACCCGAGCAATAGGCTGCTGCGGTTCCTGGACCACCACAAGAGGGACTGAGGCCATTCTTTCAGGTCCTCACGGAGTCGCTGCCAGTCCAGACAGGAAAAACCTGCTCCTGACAGTGTGGTGCAGTGATTACTGGTGCACTTTGGGGGTTACCCTGACCTGGGTTTGAAATCCAGTTTTAACACTTACTGTCTATGATCTTAAACAGTTGGCATCTTCCCTTGAGCTTCAATTTTTTATGATATAGGATAGCTTCCACCAGTTCAGTGTTGTTGTTTTAAGGATTAAATGAGACAAAGTATTTCAGCACCCTTAGTACAGTGCCTCTGTTATAGCCAGTACTCAGTCAAGTGTGGCCATTATTCTTAATGTAGCCAGTGCCTCTTTGCCCACCAGCAATGCCCTAAGTTTTAGATGACACCATGTTTAGTTAGAAAATGGCTTCTTAGTTTCATAAAATAGTAAAGCAGGAAAGACACTTAGAAATGATCTTGTTATCACCAAGGATTTCTTAAGGTCCTTTTGGGTTGCAAACAGTAGATGCTGAAATGCTAGCTTAAGCAAAAATGGCAATTTATTGAGAGGATACAGGAGCATCTTATGCAATTGTTGGAAAAACTAAAGACCAGTACTGCAGAATGGCAGAAAGGGAGACCACTCTGGGGGCAGCAGGCTGTGCAGATCCTCTCTTAGACATCATCAATGATGTGACTCAGCTCTAATGTCTCTCATTAGATGGCACTCGATGTCTAATACAGCATTCTTACTTAACCTGGCTAAAACAGAGCTGGCTCCAGGTTAAAAACAAAACCTCCTCCTTCTATAATCTTCCCCATTTCAGGAAATTGTACTGTCATCCACCAAATCACTCAGGTCACAAGCCTAGCAGTCTCCCTTGGCTATATTCTGTCCCATACTCTCCATATCAGCAAATCCTATTCCAAATGCCACTTCTTCCCTGCTCCACCATAACCTTAGTCCCATCACCTTCCTTCAGGAGACTGATGTCATTTCTAACAGGTCCCCTTACTTCCACACTTGTTCTTTTATAATCCAGTCTGTACCCGAGTATCTAGATCACTCAACCACATTGATCTTTTGAAACCACAAATTGGGTCATGTTACTCCACACAAAATCTTCCACTTGCTTGCTGTTGCTCTTAGAATAAAATCCAAACACATTACCATGGTCTACAAGGACTTACATAACTTGACCTATTTGTCTAAACTCACTCATCTCTACTTTCCTCATTCCTTCCCTATTCATTATACTTCAGGCCACACTGGTCTTCTTTCTGTTTCTGCCTGGAATGACTTTCCCTTGATTTTGTACCTGATTGATTCCTGTATGTCACCTCTGCAAAGATGCATTTTCTTACCACCCAACTGGAAGTAGTTGTTCCCTTTTCACCGTTGCATAAGATCTAGTATTTTCTTATTTGTTTGTTGGTTGTCTGTATCTGCCAACAGAATGTAAGCTCTAAGGGGATAATACCTCTGTCAGTCTTGTTTGACAAAGACTAAAACAGTGTCCTTAATAGGCACTCAGTAGATATTTGTTGAATGAATGAATGAGGGAATGAATGAATGAATGTGTTAAATTGTTTGTGAAATGTCAAATGCCAGAAAGGATATGACTGTCCCATCTTGGAGTGCATGATGTCTACCCCTCGATCATTCACTTCTGGCCAAAGTCTCAGGGTCCCTGAGCACAGGCATGACCATCTGGAGGCCCATCCCTGTGTATCTTTGCAGCTCTAACAACCATCCTAAGACAGCTTACTCTCATTTTACAGATGCAGACACTGAGTCCAAAGAGAATAAGAACATTCTCAATTATTGCATCCTGTCATTTTCTGTGTTAGCAGAATGTGCTTGTTGAAACATTTCCATGGTGTTAACTACATGTTGATAAATATTTTCCATTTTCTACACCTACTCTATTTTAACACTAGTACTAGAATTCTCATTTCCTCCTACAAGAAAGAAATATGACCCAGATTTCCCAGATTTTCAATGTGGTGCAAGATGTTTCAGCTTTCCCATAGTAGGTTTTTGAGGGGGTTTTTTTTGGGGGGGGGGGAGATGGCACTTCTGATTATTTTAAATAATAAAGTCTTGCTGTCCCTTTAGTCACTAAAATATTAGTTTAATTAGCTATCTGTTTTGTTTCATTTTGTTTGGTTTAGATTTAATTAAGGCCGAGGACTAGCTGGCAACTTCTCAAAATAGGATCTCATTTTAATTTTGGTTTGATTTTTTTTTAACTGAATAACATGTTTAGAATGTGATCATTTAATAGTGAACTCTGTGCCTACTCAGTGACAAGATTTCAAATTTGATTTTAGCTAGTTAGAATTCATATACAGCTATCAGTCTAACATTTCTGCTCACTGATTATTCTACTTTATCTGAACTCTATCCAAAGAAATAAATACCATAACATATGCTTTCAAAGAATAAAATAAAAAGATGTAAATAATTTTGACATAGCATCTACAGAGCATATGAGGCAGGGTATTAAGTAAAATTAATTCAGTTCTACTTCCTAGTTTTACTTCTCAGGGATCTGTGAGTTTTTCAATAGGGAGATAGAAAGTTAGACACAGGGATTTAGATATAGATATGGTTCTTATATATTTTAAATTTTTGTGTATTCATTTCTGGTTCCAGCTCTGGGTCTATAGCAAGCTACTCACCATCTCTTTGAGGCTCACTTTTCTCATCCATTAAATGGGGATGGGACCTACCTCCTCTGCAGGGTTATATTGATGTTGAATGAGATCATGCAAATTACATATTTGATATAGAGTAGGTGCCCAAATGGTAGCATTATTGTTATTGTTGCTGAGAGCAATCCTGCATCGGGTTCTCTTTTATGAACTGCAAGTCCTGAAAATGTTTGCATTAGAGGGACCAGTACTGGTGCTCCTGAGAGCCATATGCATTGCTGATATAATTCTGACAAACCAGCTTTCATAACTGCACTGCACTTAAGTTGAGATGATGTTTTGGTTTCTGCTACAGACTGAATGTTGGGTCACCCCAAAATTCATATGATGAAACCTAATTCCCAGGGTGATGGTATTTGTTGGTGAGAATTGTGGGAGGAACCTAGGGTGAGGCCCTCATGAATGGGACCAGTGCCCTTATAAAACACCCCAGAGAGCTCCTTCACCCCTTCTGCCCTGGGAGGACACAGAGAGAAGACAGCCATCTGTGAACCAGGAAGCAGACCCTCACCAAGCACCAAGTCTGCTGGCACCTTGATCTTGGACTTTTCAGCCTCCAGAACTGTGAAAAATAAATTTCCGTTTTTTTAATAAGCCACCCAGTCTGCCCTACTTTGTTATAGTAGCCTGAATGGACAAAAACAGTTTCTACTCTTGCTTAGAGCATCTCCAACTATGATTAGTTTGTATGATATCTACCAAAATGAGGGAGAATCTACTGCATTGTGAAAATTGAGCCATTAGCAGGGAATAAAGTTTAAAATCAGTAACCCCAATCCAGACCTCTGGAAGTGTGGTACCTGGTTTGCTTGAGCTGCCCTCTCTACTGCCCCCTGCCCAACCAAATTATTTTTGTTTGAAGACTGACATGATGCTGCTGCCTGACACTGACAGACATCTATGACAGTCACATAAAATCAATCGTGTCTACAATGAGGAGTAAAAACCAGCTAAGCTGAGAAAGATTATAAAATATCTCACAGTACTGAAGGCAAGGTATTTTTTAATTAATTAATTTTTGGTATTTTTTTTCTCTTGCAAGCTGCTGAGAGGATAATTGCATTTCAAACCACAATATTAATGCTAGATACTATGTTATTAAACAATTGAATAGACTTTGTAATGCAACTGACATGAATTAAGACCTCTGTTCTGGTATGTATTAAAGCTTCAGGATTTGACTAAAGCTTTCAAGCCAGCTTGACTTCAGTGGAATACTAAGAAGGTAAAATTTGTTTCAAGGTGTTGCACTTCCTTAACTTACTTTGTCTCCCCTTTTGGGGGAAGTTTTCACCTCTGACTATTAGTCCTCTCTCTGACCATTCTCTATAAAAATGTGTTTGGGCTAAAAGAATTACAGCAAAGTGACTTTCACAGAAAACTAGAATTTATTCTTTTATTTGAACTACTTTTTAACAAGAAGCATTCTGAAAATGTGTTATGTATGTCTCTGTCTTAATAAATAGTATAAATGAAAAAATTGAGTTATCTTATCAAGTCAAAATTAGAGGCTGTTATCTCTATTTCCATCAGCATGAGTATATTGACAGCAATAAATGTTTTAGAATACACAGACAAGTTCACATTTAATTTGGACCTTCAGGGAATCTGCAGAAAAGAATATGTTCTGTGCCTCTGCCTATAGGAAACTCTAGCACTTCCAAGCATTTCCCCTCCATGTTATTACTACTCCCTCTCCCTCTCCCTCTTCCTCCCCACTCCGTTACCTCCTCTCCCTTCCTCCTCCTCCTCCTCCTCTTCCTCCTTTTCTTTCTCCTTCTTGATTCTACCCATCTGGGCTGTGCAGTGGTTGTCAGATTTTGGGTTGGCTAGCACTTCTGCACCCTCTGGGAGGGAAAGCAGAGTCATTGGATATGTTTCGCCATTCCTGGGCTAGGGCTGTGCTCTGATGATTTTTTTTCTGAGAGTAGCTGGGCTCTTCCTCCTCCACTTGAAGTGACAAGAGGCTGCATCTTCTCATCTAGAAGGCTGACAGACCCCATGCTGAGCCAATCAGAGTCTGCAGAACCTTTGCACTGAAATCCTTTCTTGCAAAATTAGATGCCCCACAGGAGGCCTGCTGCAGTGAGAGGGTGCCAGCTCCGCAAGGCCCTGCAGGTTCAAATGTGAGAAAGGGACACTCCTAGAAGTATCGAGCTTTATCACAAAGTTCTCTCCAAGAGAGTTTAGAAATGAGAAGAGAATTTTAAAAAGAGTTTTCACTGTAAGGAAAGAAAATGAAGGAGGAAGTCAGTATTTTGGGTGATGCATCAAAGTGTAATAGGCTTGACTTTGAATCTTTTCTGTGTGACTGAATACCTATATGGCTTCTCCATTAAAAGCAGAAGTATAGTGGAAAAAATTTGCAGGAGATGCATTTTTTTAGCTTATTGCATAAGATACTTTAGTGTTGGAATGAATCTTGTCATGGGTGGTTGGTCATTTCTTTATGCAATTTATTTTTTCCTGCAGATTTTCAGGATGTTGTAGACACATGTTAGGGAATTATTTATGTACAAATAAGAGGCCAAGTGGTGGGTCAGGTGGCCTCTGGGTATCATACAATTTATTCCTATTCTTCCCTCTATCATGATTTAATGTTTAATGATTTATAATGATGTAAATTATTTTAAAACTTAAAAATATGTGATAAAATGTGAGCTTCAATTAGATATAAAGAATTATGTGTTAAGTAAATGTGACCTTAGGGAAGGAAAAGAAACATAAGGATCTATTTGTTTATTATTTTCAAAGGTACCTTCAAAGTTGTATGGGACCTACTAAGGATTGATTAAATCTTTTGCCTAGTATAATTATTTTTAAGTGGGAAGTAAATGTTTGATGCCAAAATATGTCATCAGAGGAAGCAACAAGAACTATCCTCAGGTGACATGGCATTGATAAAGTCTGTATTACATTTCAGTAAGTGGCCCTCCACTTTTTTGACTCAATATTCCAAGAATGGCCTAGTATCTTTGGACCGCATGCAAACTCATAAGAGACTGATGTGTAAACTATACGGCCATTTCACTACAGTGATGTGAAAAATGGAACTGCTAGGTATTTGGGTGCTCTGACCAGCTCTCCATATAGGGAGATCAACACAGCAGGCTGAGATTATCTCAAGATTGCCTGGTGATTGCAGAACCAGAGCAAGAGCTGTGTGTTTCATGGCACAGCATTATGGCTACTGTATTAGTTTGCCAGAGCTGCCATAACAAACCACTGTAAACTGAGTGGCTTCAAATACAGAGATGAGTTGTCTTACAGTTCTGGAGGCCCGAGTCTCCACCAACAGACACCGGAACAAGGTGTTGACAGGACAGCTTTCTTCTGCGGGTTGTGGCAGAGTGTCTGTTCCCTGCCTCTCACCAGTTGTGGTGGTTTACTGGCAATCTTTGGCATTTCTGGGAGTGAGGGCCATCACCCCAATCTCGGCCTTCAACTTCACATATCATGAAAGTGTGTCTGTATGTGTCTATCTCTAAATTTCCCCTTTTTATAAGGATATCAGTCATACTGGGTTTGAGTCTATACTAATGACCTCATTTTAACTTGACTACCTCTCTAAAAATCCTATCTTCCAAATAAGATCACATTCTGAAGTATTAGAGGTTAGAACTCCAATCTATATTTTGGGGGATGAAAAAATTCAACCCATAACAACTGTTACATATCCTTTTCTGTATTTGAGGTGTACCTGCAGGAGACCTCAACTTTTACACTGTGCTGGGAGGGTCCCCGAAACCCCTGTCAGCTCCTGCAGGGCATACCTTTCAGCCTCATTGGAAAGCAGCAGCTTCAGGTGTGTCCAGGTTAGGTACAGGGCTCCAGATAGGGGGCACTTTTCAATTACATGTCTTACTGCCTGGCTAATAGGTGACTTTCCACAAGTCATTCTTAAAAGCTCTTCTGATATTTAATGTGTGTGTTTTGTGGGGGGAGGACCTTGATTTCATCCTTGTATAATTAATTTAAACAGTCTATTCTATTAGGCATTTCGGTGGCTTTCAATATCTCACTATTATAAACAACACTTCAATAATAATGACTAAGATTTATTGAGTGCTTACTTGTTCCAGGTATTAATCCATTTCTAATCTTCCTGATAAGATAAGGAGGCAGTTCAATATCATACTTATTTTTCATGGAAGAGGAGACTGAGACCCAGAAAGGTTCAGTGTGATAGAAGCAGGATTTGCACCCAGGTAGTATAGCTCCCAAGCCCTTATGTAACAGCTGAGTTATTTATACCATCTTCCTGCATCTTAGCTGTGTGATCTTAGGCAAGTCATTAACTTGAGCCAATATGTAAAATGGGGATAATAATGGGACCTAACTTGTAAAACTGTATTTCAAAACAATCACTGCCATGTAGTTAAAGGTCAGTGAGTATAAGCATAAACAAGCCCTTCCTCTCCATATATCTCTCCCATCCCACGTGGAGATACTGGAATACAAACCCAGGCAGTCTGACTCCAGGACATTCTTGACCATGGCGTGGGGCTTGGCCTTATAGTCAATGAGAATTGCTGTTAATAAAAATTTGCCTCATTCCTTTACCTTATCTTACTTCCTTCCCTCCTGTTTCACTGGAGGAAGTATTTCTTCTTTAGCCTAAGATAACATTTGTGTCTGGACTCTTTCTCCCACTACCTTCCTGGACCCATCACTATTCTTCTTTCTGGTGAAATATCAAGCCCTCCATGCCTGCCTCCTTCCTGTCCATCTGCAAACTTGCTCAGGTTTCTTCCAGCAGAACAGCAGATGCAGCCTGAAGCCATGTTCCCCCTGGCCACTTCCCGTCTTTTTACCTTCTCTTTACTGTTAAGGGTCTTTAAATAATAGGCTGTGTTTTTCTCTATTTCCTTGTCTCTCTGCAGTCCTGCCTTCTTCCTCTGCCCACAGAAACTGACTTTGCTTACTGCCAACTCTGATGGACACTGCCCAGTCTCGATCTTGCCCCGCCCTTACCTTCACACAGGTGACCACTCTACTTCTTGCAATTAATTTTTTCCTGGAGTTTTGCCAGGCTCTTCTTGTCTGATTTTCTTTTCCTTCTTTACTCCTCACCTTCATTCTCACCTTCTCTTCCATTCTTCTCTTCAACATCAGTCTTTCAAGGTTCTCTTCTTAGCCAGTGCTTCTCTCTCTATTCCCCATCTCAAATTTTGAGTTCAGATTTCACATATATTCCTGTGACCTCTATATCTGTCTCTTAGGCCCAGATCGGTAGAAGGAACTTAGATGTTTATTGCTTATACATTTATTAGACATTGCCAAATGGGTATTCCAAAGGCACAGCGAATAAAACATATTCCAGGTGGTGTGTTTCATATCTTTATTCCTGCAAATTAGCTGTTCCCCCAGATTCACCAAAAATCTGGGAGCCACCCAATTCTTCCTTCCTCCTGTGCCCCTGTGCCAAGCAATACAGATTTTTCTGAGGCTCCTTCCTCCTTGAAGTCTTTTGATGCCTTCTTTTCTTCTCCACGTTTCTGCCACAAACTTGACCCGGACCCACAGCCTTTCTCTCAGATTACCGCAGCAGCCTCTGTATGTGGCTTTCCCATCTTCATTCCCGGTCACCCTCTAGTTCAGTCTCCAGTAAACTAGAAATTTTCCATAGGAAATTTAATATTGCCCTTTTTAAAAATAACACTTTTAAAATATAAAAGTGATACATGCTTAAACTATTTTTCTTAAACCTTGGAAAATGCCTTCAAAACATAAAGAAAAAAGTTTTTCATTTTCTTAAAACTCAGGTATAACCATTATAAACATATTGATGTGTTTCCTTTCAGTTTTTTTTTTTTTTAAAAAAAGCATGTATAATTTTCCTAATCATTGTTGGGATCATGTTCTATAGGTCATTTTATTGTTCAATTACTTCCCACAGCACATAGGTCCTTATCTCATGTCATTAAAAATTTGTTTAAAATACAGATATTAGTGTATTCTAGAAAATGAAACAAATGAGCCATAATTTAACTTTTCCTCTATTGTGGAGCATTTGGATTGTGGTTTTTGTTTTTTATCATTTCAACTAATATGAAGTGAATAACTTTGTGCTTGAATCTATAACTCTTATCTCTTACTATTTCCTTGAGATCAACTGATAGAAGTGAAACTATTGGGTTAAAGAATGTGAGTATTTTTGAGGTTTTTGGCATATTTTGTGCAATTGTTTCCCAGAAAAAAGGGAACAAATTATTCCCTCTGCACTGCATGAAATTGACCTCTCACTCATACGTGCCAAAACTGAATGTTCACAGTTAAGTAGTATATTTTCTGACCTGGTAATTGAAAAATGAAACTTTGGTATTTTCTAAGTGAAATTGAATATGTTTTTATATGTTTATCAGCTATAGCTATTTGTTATTTTATGAATAGTCTATTCATGTTTCCAGTTCGTTTTTATATTAAAGTTTTAGTAGTAGTAGTAGTAGTAGAAGTATCATTGTTATTTTGCATGAATGAGCAGTCATTCTGGAATGTAAGCCTTGCTTAAAGATCCTTCATTGTTCCCTGTAACTCTCAGGGTGAGGTTGAAATCCCTTCGCTTGGCCCGCAATGCCTCCCATTATCGTGCCCTTGACTCTCTGCCTTTTCTGTGCCAAGATGCACACAAATACACCACAGATTATTCTGAGCTATTTTCAGTTCTCAAAATAATGCATTTGTTCTTTATGCCTCACGTCTTCTCAACATGGTCTTTTTTCTTCCCAACTCATCACTCTCTGCCTGCCTGCTGTTTTGCCTAGTGAACTCCCATTCACCTTCAGACTCATTCAGGAGTTACCTCCCCTGGGTGGGAACTGCTCTTCCCCTCGTGGTCTGAATTATGCATCCCTCTTCTGTGCTCTAGAACATCTGGAAAAGCCTCTCCCATAGCCCTCACCAGGTTATACTGTCTTCTTTGTTCACAAAGAGGGCAAGTCTTTTTGTTTCTGCTTTCCCATGGCCTAACAATAGCTAGCAGATAGGTGATACTCTATAGAGGTTGATAAAACAGAGGAAGAATGAATAAAGCTGTTTTTCTCCATCTAAAAAGAGCTATATTTGCTCTGGGCAGTTTACCTAAATTTAAATCTGTGATATGAATATTGCAATAATGTGTTCTGTCCTTTCCTATATTCCCATAAGTAGAGCTATAGTATTTTCTAATTTATTAAAGCTCTAGTAGCTAGGATGTATAGTTATATACATCTAGTGTGCCTATACATCTCCATAAAGTTGTCAAAAAAGAATTATTTGTCATGGATTTAATTATTTCCAGAATTCATTTACTATTAAGCACAAAGTATTGAAAATCGTAAGTGCATAGGTTCAGCTATATAGCATTTGATTTCTCAGCTTAATTCTACAGAAAATATAGTAAAATGCTGAGAACATGGAGAATGGCAGGATAATGGATGGATGGATGGTAGATGGAAAAAAGATCTAACATTTACTTGTTGAGTAGAAAACATGTTCATTTAAAAAAAGATAAATTTATCTATTGTCTTATTTCATTCAGTCTTCTATAACAAAATACCATGAACTGGGTAGGTTATAAAAAACAAATATTTCTCACAGTTCTGGAGGCTGGGAAGTCCAAGATAATGGCATAAGCAAATTTGGTATCTGGTGAGAGCATGCCACTTTATGGACAGACAGCTACTCTCTGTCACCTCACATGACAGAAGGAGAATAAGGAGCTCTGTGGGATCTTTTATGTTAGGGCACTAATTTCATTCACGAAGCCTCATGACCTAAGCACCTCCCAAAGTCCCTGTCTCCTAATACCATTAAATTTATACATATGAATTTGGGGGGAAGAGACACAAATATTCATACCATATCCCTCTCTATAATCTAAGAATGCTTCTATGTCATTTCAGCAGACCATTTGAGGTTCAATTAAATTACATGCTAAAATAAAAAATAATAAGTTAATCTCTAAAAAAGAAGCTTACAAAAATTTTGCTGTGCATTTAGGGAAAAAAACAAAAGCAACAGAAACAAACAAAAAACAACAATCACTCCCAAGAATCTTTCAAAAGAATAGCCCAAACCAATTAATTATATTAGGAAGCCAAAGTTCACTTTTTAAATACATCTATCTTAGAGGAAATTAAAATAATAATTGCATGCCTATAATTTACCTAATGAGTTTACTTAATGGTTTGGAAACCAACCAATCTCTCAAGTATAAAGTTGGCCAACTTTGCTAATGCCCTACAGCCTCACCTCTTAAGAGCTTTCCAAGCACTACTCTTTTATTTTCTCCTCCCTATAAAACAGGAGAGAACTGTGGTTGGCATTATTCCAGTAGCCTGATAGACTGACTAATCACAATTTAGTGTAATGAATTTGCTGATGGGGCAGTTTCAGAAGGTATTTGTATTTTAAGTCTTTTAATTTCAGTTTTGGAAGGTAAGGAATTTTAGGCATTAATAAGCTAGAAAGACCAGAGCTATTTGTGCTGGTTGCTGATTACTGTCTGCTCATTCATGCCTCTGTGCCTTTGCAAGTATGAGTCTGTCTGCCTAAAACACTGTTTAACACTTTAAATTCCCTCCCCACCCTCTAGTGATTCCTAGTGGATAAAGAAAGTATGTATGCTACTGTGTAATTAGGGTTCTTTCTTAGGCATACATAGTGCACAGCAAAACTGCATTTCAGGGACAGGTGTATCGTCAGAAGATATTGATTTTAAAAAAATCCTAGCAAAATAAGGCTATACAAATGCAAAACTTCTCTGGAAATAAAATGAAAAATTGTTTTATTTGTTGAGGTTTTTAAAAGGCCATAAAATGCTTTGCTATTGTTGTTACTTGTTACTGGTTTTTTAAATTTATTTTTCAATTATAGTTGACACACATTATTCTATTTGTTTCAGGTGTACAACATAGTGATTAGACATTTACATAACTTGCAAGTGATCACCCCAATAAGCCTAGTACCCATCTGACACTATATATAGTTACTACAACATTACTGACCAGGGTAGGTGAAAAGATAAAAGTGATTGAGAAGTACGAATTGCCAGTTATAACAATAGTCAAGGGAAAAATTTTGTTGTAATAAACATGACCTTGTCTATGGCAGAAAATGTAGAATCTAAGGTGAATTTTTTGTGTGAATCTTTTTTTAGTTATTAAGAAAAAGTCACAAACTATCATGTGGTTTTCTTGTAAACTCTAAGGTTTTAATCAAAGCACTGTAGTACCTTGGGGTACGGGGTTGAGGGGAGAATCTCTAAGGCTGATGGAGCCTGATTTTGATTCACTGGCTGGAAGGCAGCCTTCATTCCTGTCACTGGGCCTCAGTGTGGCTCCAGAGCCCTCTGATTTAACACCACGTGTTACTAAGCATAATGAAGGCACACTCCTTTCTTCTCATTTTCTTTCACCCATTCCTTTTCTTCTACCTTTCATGCTTTTATTTAAAAAGCAAAAGTAACACCAGTGAAAATACTGGTTAATTATATTTAATGTCTTTCAGTTCAGCTGATTTGGCTTTTTAAAAAAATCCATTGTTCAGTTTTTAGGATATAAATAAAAGTTCTCTTAGAAACACTGATTAAATCTCTCCTTCTAATTTTATTATTAAAGCTCTTCTTCTCCTCTTCAATTTTTTTTCTAGACCTCAGCAAGCTTCCCTTCACTTCCTCTGAACCTTTAGTTCCTTCAACTTGTGAACTTGGGCTTGTCTATTGGGTACAGGGTGTAATGGGCCATAGTTTCTGTGTGGCAGTGCTTTGTGGACCTGTCCTGTGTGCGCTTCCTCTGACACTTTTAGGTTAGGGAGTGTGAGGAAATAGTACTACATCAATTTTATGATTCCCCATAAGTTTTAATCAGGATTCCAAATTCTACCCAGAAATTTCATAGTTTTCTAAGATACAGTTGGTCCTTGAGCAACATGGGTTTAAACTGCATGGGTCCCCTTATATGTGGTTTTGTTTTCAGTAAATATACAGTTGGCCTTCCATATCGCCAT
The DNA here is from genome assembly GCF_021234165.1 of Pteronotus mesoamericanus. Lineage (NCBI taxonomy): Eukaryota > Metazoa > Chordata > Mammalia > Chiroptera > Mormoopidae > Pteronotus > Pteronotus mesoamericanus. The sequence goes on along the minus strand of NW_026555085.1, from coordinate 15,410,475 downwards.
GGGTTCACATCTCTGGATTCAATGAACCAAAAATCATAAAGTGTTTCCTGTCTGTAGTTGGGAATCTATGGCAATAAAAGGACAACTATCTGCATTGTTCTGTGCCACTTTATATAAGGGACTTGAACATCCATGGATTTTGATATCCTCAGATGTCCTGGAACGAACACCCTGCTGATACCAAGGGATGACTGCAGCTCAGCTTTGGGGGAGTCAAAAGTTATACATGGATTTTGATTGTACAGGGGAAGGAGAGTGTCAGTGTCCCTAATCCCAGTGTTGTTCAAGGGTCAACTGTAATTTTACTTAAACCTGATCATCTTGATCGTGCTGCTATATTTCTTCATACTTTTAGGCTTCCATCTTCATGTTTTTTTAGTCACATATTCTTGATTATTAACTTGACAGTACCATAATAATACTGCTCTAATGACTCATTTCCCTCTACACTTTTCCTGTATTTGCAAGTCAAATAATTTTTCCAGTTGGGTGTTTTCTTTATTATTTTAGGCTCAATGATTTACTGATATCTAAAATTGTTCTGGAACAGTAATTCATAAAAAATTAAAGGGTGACTATGAATAACATGAGAGGGGAAAAAGAGTTCAGTGCTGCAGTTTCATTTGTCACTGAACTGAAAAATAAACCAATAGCTAAGTGGCCTCCTGTGAGCTCCGTTCCAATTAGTCTTTCTGTATTTTCCTCTTTCTCATCATTTAACATCTCAGCACTGACTTATCATGTTTACTACACAAGATATCATGATTGTTAATTTCATCTACATAATTGGAATTTCTTTCCTCATTTGCATTAGTTCATGATTATCCATGTTTTTCCCATGTATGCAAGAGTGCTGGATGGATAAAATCTTGTATTATGGTATAAGCAAAGACCCTGTAGAAAGAGAACTAAAGATACAGTGAGGTGGAAGAATTTTTCTTTTTCCTTCTTTCTTTCTTTCTTTCTTTCTTTCTTTCTTTCTTTCTTTCTTTCTTTCTTTCTTTCTTTCTTTCTTTCTTTCTTTTTGCACTGTAGTTCAAAGGTAGTTGGCAGCCCATGGCCATGGGTCAATACCTGTGCTCCCCACTCTCATCCAGGGATCCAGGCAGCAGGTCCTGCCAGGTTTCCTACATGGCGCCACCTCCAAGTCCAGAGTGGCAGCTGACTGCTTCAGTTTTCTCCATTTACCAGCCTAGGGGAAGGTAAAACATAAGGTAGAGGACAACCAGGTTTCTTTAAAACTGAGATTGAGAAGTTGCTTGCTTCATTCCACTTGCATTCCATTGGCCCAAATATAGCGACATAGCCATACTTAGCTGCAAAGGAGACTGAGAAAAGTAGTCTCTAAATGAGTAGCCATGTTCCCAGATTAGTATCCTAATCATCCAGCACCACCCTTTTATCATCCACAGTTAAAGGAGGCATAGAAGGTAAATGAGCTCAAGACCCAGGGATTATGTCCAGGAATCTCCCTCTCCTTATTTCTACTGCTCCCTCCTTTGCTGGTGCCTGGATTTCCAAGTGGGAGAGATTCCTCACCAGTGCTAAGAAAGCTGGCCCACCCTCCAAAAGCCACCTCCATATTGACTTATTTCTTTTGTTTCATTTAGTTGACTATTTTTTATTGTTTCTTTATTCCAACCTTTTACGGTATGTGAAGCTTCTCTCTGGCCCAGCCCCCTGTTGACATAATTTGAGAATGGAGGGCAGAGAAAGGGGCGCTGAGGGGCAGGGGGGCTTGACTGCATTTTTATTGAAATTCTAGATTGTGGAGAACTCTCAAGAACATGTTCATCCAATGGATAAGAAGAGTAAGGCCTCCGTCCCACCCACTTTCTCTGCAAGAAAGAAAAAGAGGATGGAGTTTAGGAGTAGGGGAGGAAAACCACTAATATTCTCAGTTTGTATTGTGCTTTGCCACTTACAGAGCACTTTGATATCAAATATTTTTTCCAATCATTGCAATAACCCAGTTGAAATAGGCAGGGCAAATAATAACTCCATAGATAAGGACATTGAGATTTAAGAATAGCCATTTACTCACAGAATCCATGGCTTCTTTCAGGACTCCCATACACTTTCTAGAAAAAAATAAAAGGAAGCTGCAAACCAAACCCCGAGGGAAATCTCATTATGTGGCCTTACAGTTTGGCTTTGAGTCTTCCTTAAAGAGGTTAAATTTATGACATCAAAAGCCTATTAAATGTGTGTATAATATAATTGAGGATCATGAATATTTTATTTCTGTGAAAGGTTTTCGGTGTGAAGTTTGATAAATGAATAGGGACCCGTAAGGGAAGTCATGCCTCTGATAGCATTGTCACAGGACAGAAACATTAGTTCCATGAAGTGTTCACCGTCATCTCTCGTGAGAGATGTAGGTTTGCTTCAGGGGACATGGTGGGAAAAGGAAAAGTTGCATATGACCACTAAACCCTTCTAGGACAGAAGCTGGTCTGACTCTTCCTCCACAGACAGCCAAGCCCAGTGTCCAGAACCCCACTCCATAAATGTTTGCACAAACTGGACAGAAAGCAGAGACTGAATCCTCCTTTGAAAGGTGAAATTAAAGTCTATTTCTGCCATGATGCTGACAAGACATTGCTACCTGTAGAGCCATTCTCTGTGCATGTGAGGGGCCTTGGTGATGGATATGCTCTCGTCCATTCACCTCTCCATTTCAGGGAAGTTTTGTGTCCACACAAAGGGCCTCTTCCCAGTCCCACCACAGCTTGATAGAAGTTCTGCCAGCCATTTTCCAGATAACCACACAGAGTGAGCCTTCTTTGCCTGGTTGTGTTCTTGAGGTGCTTTTTCTAACTACCTGGGCACATCTATTCTTCAGCCCCCAGAGAGAAGCTGGAGGAGAGTTCCCCTGCTTCCCAGAGGTTCAGTACACGTCTTTAGCTCCTCAGGTATGACACCAGTCCTGCCCCACCAGCCTGCAGGTATCTTCTTGGTTTGGGCCCAAGTGGAATTCAGTGCCTTCTGCTTCTCCCTTCCGTCTTATATTTCTGCTAGCTGTCCTTGGAAATCTGTGATATTGTTTAAAGTTACAACATTTGTGGGAAATGTTATATCTTTATTTTTCCAGCCACAAGGAAAAGTTTTATAGAATGGCTACCACTTGTTAGTGAGATTCTATATGCCAGGCATTTCACACAATTCATCGTTAGTTCTCACAGCAATCATGCAAGAGAGTCATTATTATCCATTTTACAGATTAGAAAACAGCAACCCAAAGGATGGGCTCCTTACCTAACGTCTGGTAAATGGCACAGCCACAATTCAACTCTAACCCTAGAGTTGCGTTTAGAAAAAACAAGGAAGACATTTTCCATAATCAAATTTGGGATGTGGTTATTTGCAAGTAGCTAGAACAATTTATCAATAAACAAGTATTTGTTGGACATCTACTAGAGTGGTCTTTGTCTAATGTGACCTACAGATCACCTACATGGGAATCATATGGGCCCCATCCCAGACCCACTCAATTAGAACCTCTGTGTTTGTGACTTGGGAATTGGCTGTTATTAGCTCTCCCGAGTGATTCTTACATTCCCAGCGAATGTTGCCAAGCCCAAAGCAAGTAGCAAATAGCTATTGTTTCTCAAAGTGTGATCTTGGACCACTATCATCAAATCACTCAGCATGATTACATAAAATGCAGTTACAGACTCTGTCCTTGGAAATAGGGTAAAGCTCAAGACCTATTTATATTTTTAGATATACATTTTATTATTCATTACATATTATCATTGTGCACAATTACACACACACAGAACTAGGGGAGCAGTAGGGTTCTAGGTTTTATGTGTGTATGTATATCCAGGTGAAGGTAAAGAAGTTAAGACCTGGTGTCTAATAGAGAACCAGTAATCGAGAAAGCGAGGCAAACACATATTATCAATCAATGAGTAGACACTATAAGAAAGCATATAATTAAATACCTGATTCCATGAGGAGTAAATAAATGAAAATTTAGGATCGGTTTGTTTTTATGATGGATGGGTGTCTCGTGGTGCATCTTACAGCATGGGTATTTAATACTTTGAAACCCCAAATTCATGAAGATTGCAATGGCATACTGTTTTTCCCAAATAAATGGAAGTGAAGAATTCAGAGTCAGAGTTCCAGAAATGCAGTAACCAGGAGTGGCTAATACTGAGGTGATGCAACTGTGAATGCCACGTGGTTGCCAGCTCTCTACCTGGATGACTCACTCAGCCTAACTCAGTGCATCTGCCTTGCATCACTCGTGACTCAGGCCCATACTCCCTCAGCAAAATTTCAGTTGCTCCATATCCTAGAGCTGCAGAGCTATTCAGGGAGAGTCAAAACTCAAATGTCAGTTTCCCCTTTACTAAGTGTCTCTGTATTGGTGCCTATAGATTCTGATCTGTTAAGTGTCCTTAAAATTAGTTATATTTTTCTTTTCTTTACCAATAGTCCATGTTTGCAGATCACTCCCATCTAGATACTTGGGACATTCTCTCTCCCTTCTGGGCCAGAAGGAACATTTGGAGGGTCCTGGCTGGGCTGCATCACTCACCACTGTCCCTTCTGTGCTCTGCTCCCCCGGCCTCAGGCAGTCGGAAGTGCCCGCCCCTGTGGTGATGGCCACTGTCAGGACACACTACCCTTACCCTGGCCTAATGGCCACCTTTAGGATCGTAAGCCTTTCAACAAAATATTCCAACAGTTATTATAAATAAATATTACACAGTTCTTTTGCATTTGTGTTTATAAAGTGGCAACTCTGGTTAATGCAACCCCTTTTCTTTCTACTCCCAAGCTTTAGTCAAGCACTTCTTTCACTTTCCATAGAAAATTCTTGTTTGAAGTCAGAAGTCCTCTGGGGTATGAAGGTAACTTTTGGTTAAGGCTGTTTATAATCAAAGGACTTATGACCAACTCCTTTCAAGTGCAGCCGTGGTTACTTCAAGTTCCTGGTCTTTCCTACATAGGCTACAGTTAATTCATCCTCCCTACCACCACCATCACCCCCACCAGCATCGCCATTACTCAAGGGGAGATTAAGAAGTGTTCCTTCTTTTTGTTTAGACTTTTTAACCCTTCATGACTGTTTTTAATGAGAAGAGACAAATTCACTGCTCCTGTTTATATATTAACTCTATCTCTTTACCCTTTAAAACTACATATAGTTCCAGCTGTTCCGCAATTGTAGAGAAAGACAATAAAGCATTCTCTGAGCATAATATAAAAAATGCATACAAGTCACATTTCCCCTTTTTTCTAAATCACTTGGTACCTGCAGTGTGACCAGCTGGTTCCTGGATTCAGTGTCCAGGTTTTCAAAAGGTTAGTGGGGTATGAGAGAAATCAGGCACACAGTAGGTCTCGAGTCACTGCCTATCATTGTGTGACTTCTACAATTAGGAGGGCCCACCTTTCTTTTTCCCACCTGTAATCCATGGACGATTTTGTAACCTTCATGCTTAGATTTGATTATAGTCATAAAGAATTCTTTTAAAACATTATGATCAAATAGAAAGGGATTCTAATCTCTCAGTTAACCATACCAATGGGAAGCCAAGATGTTCAAACTATAACCAAAGTATCGTGTTAATGGCAACTCTCCACCAAGGTGGGTGAGTATTGAGGACAAAGAGATAAAGTGGTCTCGAGGGGAATCAGAAAACCAGGGGTCTTGTCCCTACCATTGACTTCCTGTGGTTAAGTCACTTTTCCTCTGAGCCAAGGCCAGTATTAGTCAGTACACACGTGTATGTCTGTACCTCTTGTTTAAATTATTAAAATACTTTTATATTGGTTGGAAAATAGCCTTTGCCCAAGCCGCTTGCCATGCCCCTTTGGCTGCTTTCCTGGAACACTCTGGATTTCCCTGTGATCCAGTCAGTCAAGCCCATTGCCTATCCCCGATTGATCAGTGTCCTTGTAGAAAGGTTCCTGGGTAAGCAGTTAGAGCCTCACCCCTGCTCTGGGTTTATGATTTCTTATCTCTGAAATGAAAATATAGATTAGATAATCCCTAGTATCTCTTCTCGCTCTAAAATCCTTAAATTTACTTCCGGCCAAGATGGTGGCGTAGGTAGATACACTTTGCCTCCTCATACAACGAAAAAAAGGAAAACAACAAATTTATTTTTACATTTTTTATTTTTTTGTTTTAACTCAGATTATTTTGTACCAAATGGATCTTTTATTATTTCTTTGATGTTTTTTATTTTTTTTATTTTTTTTTAATTTTTAAGTCATGATTATTCTTTCACAATTATCTCAATTTTTCCCCCTTTGCCCCCCTCCACCCATCCCACCTCTATCCCCTGCTCCCACAGCCAATTCCCATTCTGTTGTCCATGTCCATGGGTCATTCATACGTGTTCTTTGTCTAGTCCCTTCCCCTTCTTTCCACCATGGTCCTCTTTCCCCATCCCGTCTGGTCACTTTCAGTCTGCTCCATGTTTCCATGCCTGTGGTTTATTTTGTTTGTTAGCTTATTTTCTTTAATAGATATCACTTATAGGTGAGATCATATGGCATTTGTCTTTCACCAACTGGCTTCTTTCACTTAGCATAATATTCTCCAGTTCCATCCATGTTGTCACACAAGGTAGGAGTTCCATCTTTCTTTCTTTCTTTCTTTCTTTCTTTCTTTCTTTCTTTCTTTCTTTCTTTCTTTCTTTCTTCCTTTCTTCCTTCCTTCCTTCCTTCCTTCCTTCCTTCCTTCCTTCCTTCCTTCCTTCCTTCCTTCCTTCCTTTCATGCATATTGATTTTATTTATTTTTTAAATGTCAAAGTCAATTATAAAATATTAAAAAAATTAAAACCATTATAAAGTCTCAGCAATTAAACCAACATGACACTAGCACAGAAATAATCAAGTAGATCAATGAAATATAATGAGCATTCTAGAAACAAACATATATATCTGTCTAACAATGTAATATATGATTAAATTGATATTTCAAATCAATGGGGAAAATAAAGCTTATTCAAGAAATAAGGTGCATGGGCCACTAGTCCTTGAAATAAAACAAATATAGAGCCCTATTTCACATATTATACAAGAAATATTCAGGTGAGTTAAAAATCAATATGTAGAATCTATGGAGTTTTAGGAGAAAAATACAAACTAATATTTATCTTACCCTAAAGTAAAATATTCAAACCCAGAAGCTATAAAGTAAAATATTGACAATATGACTATATTAAACATTTAAGACTATGTAGTAATATACATATGAAAAAAGTTAAAGGACAAGTAATAGAATAGGAAAGTATTTGCCACACATCTAGAAGAGGGTTAATAGTTGTTTGGGTTTTTTTGTTTTTGTTTTTTTTTAGGGAAATAAATTCTACAAACCTTTAATCAATAAATGGATAAAGAATACCAAAAAGTCATTTAAAGCTTTTTAAAAATAATAGAAATAGGCAAGAAATAGATAAAACCAGGTTTAGTTTCAACAAATAGTAAAGGAACAATTAAAATAACACATCATTGTCACAATACAATTAATACATATTAAAAATATTGGCATTATCAAGTATTGGCAACTGTAAAAGGAACTAGGTATTCATCGACTCTTTTTCTTCATCTTAAAGCAGTCCCTTTAGCATATTTGTAGGGCTGGTTTGGTGGAGGTATATTCTTTGAGCCTTCTTTTGTCTGGGAAACTCCTTAATTCACCTTCCATTTTAATTGAGAGCCTTACTGGGTAGAACACTCTTGGTTGAAGGCCTTTGCTTTTCATGATTTGGAATATTTCATGCTACTCCCTTCTGGCTTGCAGTGTTTCTGTTGAGAAGTCAGCTGCTAGCCATATCGGGGCTCCCTTTTATGTTACTATCTCTTTCTCTCTTGCTTCCTTTAGGATTCTCTGTTTGTCTTTGCTATTTGCCATTTTAATGATGATGTGTCTTGGAGTGGACCTCACTGGGTTCCTCCTGAATGGAACCCTCTGTGCTTTCTGGACTTGGGTGACTTTTTCTCTCCTCCAATTAGGGAATTTTTCCATCATGACTTTTTCAAACAGGTTCTCTATCCCTTCCTCCTCCTCGTCTCCTCCTGGTATCCCTATTATACGGATATTATTATATTTCAGGTTGTGCTGCATTTCCCTAAATGCCTCGTCATTGATTTTGAGTCTTTTTTCATTTTCTTGCTCTTTCTGGGAGCTTTTTTTCTACCTTGTCCTCAAGCACACTGATTCAGTCCTCGGCTTAATCTAGCCTGCTTTTGATTCAATCTACCGTATTCTTCAATTCAGAAATTGTATTCTTCATTTCCTCTTGTCTCGCATTGATAGTTTCTATGTCCTTTTTCATGCTGATATAGTTCGCAGTAAGTTCCTTATAGTTTCTCTGTAGTTTTTTGTAATTCTGCCTGAGCTCACTGAGCTCATTGAGCTTTCTTAGAACCATTGTTTCGAACTCAATATCTGATAGTTTACTTGCCTCTATTTCACCTAGTTCTCTTTCAGGGGATTCCTCCTTTCCCTTTGATTGGGCGGCATTTCTTTGTCTTCCCATTGTTTGTGAGACTCTTCTTTTTTTGCTTCTGCTTCTTAAACTGATCTGCCTTGATTTCCTGACTTTGTTTGAGCTTCTATAGTAGGAGACCGCTGTTTTTACTTTCTGGATCTGCCTCTTATGATGTGAGATATTGTCCCTGTCTGACCTTAGGCAGTCTGTTCAAGACTTCCAGGAATCTACTGTCTGTGGCTATCTCCTTCAGCTGTTAATCTAGTTACTCTGCACTCAGAAGTCCAGCTTAGACAGCTCAGGGCGGGGTGGGGTCCCCCCTGGTGGTGGGGTTATTGGGTCCTCTCACACTGTTGCCATTCAGAGGGAGTGGTCTCTGCCTGAGCAAGATGGCTGCTGCCACATGGGGGTTGAGTCAGCACCGAGATCCTGCCAGTTACTCTCTGAGTTCTCTCCCCAAAGCCTCCTTCCCCAGTCTCTCTTCAGTGTCTCTAGCCCACTCTGCTCTCACCTTTGCCAGAGACCAGGGTAAGTGGCTGCAAATAAAAATTTATGTGTTGGCCCTTTAAATGGCTCTCCGCATCTCTGGTTGCCTGTCTCTGGCAGAGAGCAACTCTGCCGCTTTTCATAGCTGGCTGTTTTCTGTGTACTTTTTGGGCTCTGGTGCTGTAGGCTGGAGATCCCTGCTTTTGGTTTCAACCCCACTCTTTTCAGGGGGATCCAACTGACCATTTCAATATCCTTCTGGTGGTGCCACCTGTGAGCGTCCCTCCCACCTTCTTAAGTCTCTACCACACACCTTACTAGTTAGATTGCGCTAAAGCTGATTCTTCTGTGTTCGAGGTTACAAGGCTTCTCTCTTGCTATTGTTCAGTTGTTTGTTCCAAGTGATTTCTCCACAATTTAGTTGTAATTCCAGATTGATCCTGGGAGAAGGTCATTGTGACTTTGACTCACTCCTCCGCCATCTTGAATCTCCTTGGAAAATAACAAATTTAAAAACAAAAAACAACCAGAACTCCTAGAAAATTGAACTCTATGGAAGTCCAACAACCAAGGAGTTAAAGAAGAAACATTCATCCAGTCTGGTGGGGGCAGGGAGCGAAGACGGCAGCTGGGTTGGAGAGAATGCACAGCAAGACAACAGCTGGAGGACAGGGCAGGCAAGCGAGAAGGTGGCTGGCAGGCCAGGTGATTCCATATTTGCATGCAGATAAACTGGGAAGAACAACGGGGGAGTAAGACAGACCGCACAACCCAAGATTCCAGAGCAGTAAAAGAAAGCCTCAAGACCTCTGACTATAAAAACCTATTGGGGTTGCCATGGTGGGGGAAACTTCCAGCCTCACAGGAGAGACCATCGGAGAGACCCACAGGGTCCTAGAACATACACAAACCCACCCACCCGGGAAGCAGCACCAGAGGGACCCAATTTGCTTTGGGTGGCAGGGGAAGTGACTGAAAGCCAGCTGAGAGCCCAGCAAGCAGCATTGTTCCCTCTCTGACTCCTCCCTCACATACAGCACCACAACACGGCAATGTGAGTTGCCCCACTCTGGCAAATACCTAAGGCTCCACCCCTTACAATGTAACAGGTGTGCCGAGACAAAGAAATATGGCCCAAATGAAAGAACAAATAAGAATTCCAAGAAAAGAACTAAGCAATGAAGAGATTGCCAACCTATCAGATGCAGAGTTCAAAACACTGATAGTCAGGATGCTCACAGAAATAGTTGAGTATGGTTGCAAAATAAAGGAAAAAGTGAAGGCTGTGCAAAGTGAAACAAAGAAAAATATACAGGGAACCAGCAGTGAAGGCAACGAAACTGAGACTCAAATCAACAATTTGGATCAGAAGGAAAAAATAAACATTGAACTGGATGAAGAAACAAGAATTCAAAAAAATGAGGAAAGGCTTAGGAACTTCTGGGACTTTAAATGTTCCAACACCTGAATCATAGGGGTGCCAGAAGGAGAATAAGAAGAGCAAGAAGTTGAAAACTTATTTGAAAAAATAATGGAGGATAACTTTCCCAATCTCCAGGAAGTCCAGGAAGCTCAGAGAGTCCCAAAGAAGTTGGACCCAAGGAAGCACACACCAAGGCACATCATAATTACATTACCTAAGATTAAAGATAAGGAGAGAATCTTAAAAGCAGCAAGAGAAAAGGAGACAGTTACCTACAAAGGAGTTCCCATAAAACTATCAGTTGATTTCTCAAAAAAAACATCAGCGGCAAGAAAGGGCTGGAAAGAAGTATTTAAAGTCATGAAAGGAAAGGACCTACATGCAAGATTCCTCTACCCAGCAAAGCTGTCATTTAGAGTGTAAGGGCAAATAAAGTGCTTCCCAGAGAAGGTAAATTTGAAGGAGTTCATCATCACCAAGCCCTTATTATATGAAATGTTAAAGGGACTTACCTAAGAAATGGAAGAAGGTTAAAACTATGAACAGTAAAATGACAACAAACTTACACCTATCAACAACTGAGCCTAAAAGAAAAACCACAAAAAAACTAAGCAAAACAACTAGAACAAGAACAGCATCACAGAAATGGAGATCACGTGGAGGGTTATCAGTGGGGAGGTAGAAGGGGGAGAATGGGGGAAAAGGTACAGGAAATAAGCATAAATGGTAGGCACAAAATAGACAAGGGAGGTTAAGAATAGTATGGGAAGTGGAGAAGCCAAAGAACTTATATGTGCAACCCATGGACATGAACTAAGTGGGGGAGGGGAGGCAGGATGCTGAAGGTGGAGGGATGTAGGGTGGAGGGAGGTAAAGGAGAGAAAATTGGGACAACTGTAATAATATAATGAATAAAGTGTACTTAAAAAATAAAATCTTGAAGCTTTATTTTACTTGTTTAATATTTAGAAAAAAAGACAGACTTGACTTAGAGCCAGAATTCTGGAATTGACTTTTGAGAAAGGGCGTGAAGTTCTATTTCCATTGAAGGTCAGGAAGAACCTCAAATCAGTTCTCTGCCAAGTTGATCAGAAGGTCTGTGGAATATCACAAATACTGCCAGTGTGAGATTACTTGTGGCATCGTCATTGCATAATAAAGACAAATGGCAGGGCTATAGCTCAGTGGTCCACAAAGCAGGCTTTGGTTTCATGGTGGAATTTAGAAAATGAACCCGGCATTTTCAGTAGATGAAAATAGAGGGCTTCTTTATAGAAGAACCTCAGGGTTGAGATTGCATCAGTTTCTCCTAAAACATCTGTGTGGTCTATTTTGAGTTATTGACATCCACAAGAATAGAGCAGTAACCTAAGTTATATGTGAGCTATTTAAGTGGTTTCTTTTTGATAGCATAATTAAATTATTAAGGAAAATGGGAATTAATTTTATTAAAATACATATTTTTAGGTTTTCTCTTATGCAATTAAAGTTTTTTAATTGGGAAGCTCAGGATTCTCATAGACCCAAAGAAAATCGAAGTGAGCAAGACAGAAATGTTTCCTGGCCTCATAGTGCTTCCATTATATTTGGTACTCAGAGAAAGAAAGTTATTAAAAGTGATAGTGGGAGGCCAATTCGTGGTTAATGGTGCAGGCTCTGGAGAAACACTGCTACTTATTTAACCTTGGTCAAATTCCTGGAGAGCAACCTTAGGAATCGGTGTTTGTGGCAAGCAAACCAAAGGACTCTCATGTCCAGACCAACTGTGGCCACAACTTTGACAAACTGCTCTTGAGGGCCTGCCTTGCAAGCCTGTGCCTATACACAAGCAAATACCATAAGCTGGAAATATGTCCAGGGCTGGTATTAGCCAGCAAACATCTGCTAAAATACCAAGCTGATTTCCTACTACCACTGCTAACTAGCTGCTGCTGAGAGTATCTGAGTCTTTCTCCTCACCCCCTCATTCCCTTCCACCCCAGACTTCAGCTGCCTGACCTCCCCCAGGAGGCTCCCAATCAATGAGGAACCAAAGAGCCTAGCACAATATGGACCTCTGCTACAGAGAAGTGGCTGAGGTCTGGTCTAGAACAGGACTGACTAGTGAATAGTTTTAACATCATCCTTGAAAATGACTGATTATAGGAAAAAAGGGACAGCTCTGTTTCTGGATGAAACACACACACGCACGCACACTCATACACAGTATACCATACCTCCCCACAGACCTCCCTAAGGCATCTACAGCTTGCTAACCACTTTACTAAGAGTCCTTCAGTATAATTAATACCCAGCTTCTTTGCTGAAGGGGAGAAAGAACAGTTGACAGTGGTTACCATGAATGAAGTTCTCTGGTCTATTATTCTATAAGAAGCTACAGCCTCTTGGCAGTAGAAGTAATTCTCCAAGGCTCCATTGGAACCAGGAGAATCTGCATCAAAATGTAGCTCTGTAGGGAGAGCAAGCCTTCTTAGTTCTTTATGTTTATTGGGTGCCTGGGGATGTCTGCTAATTGTTTTTTAGTCTTCCAGACTGAAGACGTCATATTTCCTATGTTCATTTCTCTATGTCCTCATAGACAAAGATCTTTTTAACAGCTAATGGTTGACATAAGGGTTCTGCGTTCTGATATGCAGATTCTTTGCCTGAAGAGATTAAAACTATTTCTAATATTTTCCTGTTCCTTACTTAAAAATTATTTTCAGGATATGGTACTTAAAGGAATCTGTGCCTTTAAATGTTCCCTTGGACAGCATTAGCTCTGACTTCTCCAATTTAGAATAATTAATCACTTCCCCTATACAACCAAGTCCTGGTTACCACAGTACTGCCCAGAGCTCTTCTGGGCAAAAGTTTCATCTCCCCTGGAATCGTCCTTGTTCCTTCAAAGCTTTGTGCAGGGTAAAGAGCATTTTACCTGTTAAAGCAGGGTTTGGCTTTTCGTTCCGACCACTAACCAGCTATGTGACCTTAGCCAAGACTCTTAATCAGTCTGCACTACAATTTCTTCATCAATGAAGACGATGATAACAACCACTAATATCTGCTGAATTCTTATCTGCCAGGCATATTTTCATCTCTTTACATGGACTATCCCATTAAGCAATCATTTTTTGAGCAGTTATTGTTTACCAGCTTCATTTCATGCGCTATCTCATTGAATTCTCACAACAACTCTGTGAAGAAGCTATTCCTGTTATTCCCATTTTGCAGAAGAGAAGACTGAAAGTTACAAAGGCAAAGTTCCTTGAGCAAGGCTCTCCTACAGTAAGTGAACCCAGTACAGTGTGATCACCAAGCCATTGTTGTAATAACATATATACTATACTGCTCCGATCCAGCCTGTCTTGGAGGACAAGTGGAATTTAGACAAGTGGAGATGGGTGTGAACAGTAGTTTGACCAAAGGCCTGGAGGCAGGGAAGTCTAGACCAGCAGTTCTCAACAGGGCATAATTACCCACTGCCAAGGGAACATTCAACAATGTCTGGAGACAGTTTTTGATTGCCATGTTTAGGGGATATTACTTACATTTAGTAGATAGAAGCCATGACTAGCACTAAACATTCCACACACATAGAACAACCCCACACAACAAAAAACTCTCTGGCTCCAAATGTCCATAGTGCCAAGGCTGAGAAACCTTGCTTTAGGTTTCTGGACTCCATTTGTGCATCTCCAAAGAAGGAGACAACTGGGAACCTTCTGGTGCTGCCTGGTTGCTGAAGTCTACTCTCTGTCCACCAGGAAATGAAGAATTTGAATTATTTGGAGGTGGGCTATAGTGAGGATCATCAGATCTCATTGACAGCAAGCAAGACTTCAGCTTTTATTAGTCAGTTTAGTGCAAAAATGGGTTTAATGAAAAGATCTAATTATGTGGGTTCGCACATTTGCCAAGAAAACTTAGCATCTATTCAAAGGGAAAAATTCCTGGATGCACATTAAAATCATCTGAGAAGGTTTTTTAAATACTTGTGCTCAGGTCTCATTCCAAGAGATTCTGATTAACAGGGTCTGGTGTGGCCTAGTCAATCCAGTGCACAGCCAAGATTAAGAGTCACTTGCTATTCTGGATCAAGGTGCACTGTTGATGAATAAAACTTAGATGAAATAGCATTAGAGATGCGTGTACCATCAAAAACAAAGCATCCAGTACATGAGACTTTAAAATACTTGCAACAGGCCCTGTCTGGGTGGCTCAGGTGGTTGGAGCCTCATTCCAAACACCAAAAGGTTGTGGGTTCAATGCCCACTCAGGACAAATATCTATGTAGGCTGCAGGTTTGAATCCCAGCCAGGACACATACAGGAGGCAACTGATCAATGTTTCCCTCTCTCTCTCTCTTCCCGCCCATTTCTCTTTCTCCCCTCCTCTCTCTCTAAAATCAGTACAAACATGTCCTTGGGTGAGGGTTATAAAATAAAATAAATATTAAAATAAAATAAAATAAGTCTAATCATGAGCAAAGAGCAAACAAGCCTAAAATGAGGGACATTCTACTGAATATTGGCTTGTATATTTCAAAAAAAAAAAAGTGAATATTAAGCCCTGACTGGTGGGGTTGAGTTGGTTGGGTGTTGTCCTGCAAAGCAAAAGGTCACTCGTATTGGTTCCTTTCCTGGTCAAGGCACATGTCTAGGTTCTGGGTTCGGACCCTGGTCAGGGTGCCTACGAGAGGCAACTGATCAATGTTTCCCTCCCTCTCTTTCTCCCTTTCTTCCCCTCTCTCTTAAAAAAAGTGAATGCAAAAACTGAGGAATGTTCCATACTAAAAGAGACTAAAGAAACATGGTAACTGAATTCAACACACGATGTGGATTTTCTTTTGCTATAAAGGACATTAATGGAACAATTGGCAAAAACTGAAAGTGGTTTGTAGATTATTGTGTTGCTGTTAACTTCCTGATTTTGATAACTGTACAGTGGTTATGTGAGAGAATATCCTTGTTTTTATTAGATTTACACAAAGCTTTTGAAGTTAAAAGCATATTTTACCTGCAACTTTTCAAATGATCCAGAAAGGGGTGTGTGTGTGTGTGTGTGTGTGTGTGTGTGTGTGTGTGTGTGGTAAAAGATACATAGGAATTCTTTATATTCTATTCTTGCAACTTTTCTATAAATTTTGAAATTATGCCAAAATACAAAGTTAAAATACTCCAAAATAGAAAGATCCCTTATCTCTGAAGTCCCTTAGGACTAAGATCCATGTCCATTTTTCATGAATAACTTAGGTAGTATCTTTTATGCAAAGAAAAAAGAATGGATGGAAATCCATAGGAGGTGGTCTGAAAGTTATGAGGGTTTTGTTTTTTTTCACCATCAGAAAAGTTCCATTGTGACTTCTAAGCTAAGAGACTGTCTCTTGGAAGTGGGACTCCTGATAGAGCTAAGTCATCTCTTCAGAGCCTTGTTCTTTGAACAACTGAGGTTGAATCAACTTCATCTAAGTCAGCACTATTGTGACTTAGTCACCTAAGTGCTGCAGCTACTTTTAGCACTTTGTCTCAGAGAATTCAGTCCTCTTTTTAAATTATGTATTCATATTATGAGATGGAAGGATGGGGGAGTGGCTACTCAGGAAGAGAGATATAGATTAGTCAATTAAATACTTGTATAACCCTCCAGAACACTTGCCTTCCCTTCCTGTCTGTCTTAGTCTCTTTGGGCTGCTATAACAAAAATATCACAGACTGGGTGGCTTAAATAATAAACATTTATGGGGGGGGACCCAAAAAACCCAGAATTTATTTATAATAAATGTGTACTTATTCTTACATGTTTAAACTTCATTCACCTTCAAAATACTCTCCAATTGATGCAATATCCCTATCAAGACTTTTTTTCCACTGCTCAAAACAGTTTCTGAATGCATCAATTTTGATGCCTTTTAGTGCTTATGCATTTTTTGTTTCACCTCTTCCACATTGGCAAAATGTTTCCCTTTGAGGAATTTTTCCTCCAGGGAAACAAAAATAAAGTCACTTGGGGCAAGAACAAGTGAATAGGAAGGGCAGGTCACAAGGCTCTTGTCGTTTTTTGGTCAAAAACTGCTGAACGCTCAGCATGATTTGGGCAGGTGTGCTTATCAACCACTCATCACGAAATGGACAAACGCATTGAAAGAGTCTTCTGAAAAATTCACTGAAGCCAAATGCAGCCTCTCACAACAATGCCAGCTGGAACTGATATAGATGGGGTCCTAGAACACTCACCTAGCTGGGGAAGCCTGTACTACAAGGGGCCCTTCCTCCAGAAGATAGTTTGTTTTGTGGGGCTCCCCCTCGTATTTCTCACAGTCTGGAGTGTGAGAAGACCGAGATTAGGAATCACAAATTTTGTGTCTGGTGAGAGCATCCTGGTTCATAGATAGCCCTTTTCTTGCTGTGTCCTCGCAGGGCAGAAGCAATGAGAGAGCTTTCTGGGGTCTCTATTATAAGGACACGAATCCTGCTCATGAAAGCTTCACCTTCATGACCTAATCAGCCTCAAAAGCCCCACCTCTAAGCATTGTCACATCCAGGATTAGGATTTTGACATACGAATTTTGGAGAGACACAAACATAGTTTATAACGCTGCCCCATCTATGCCTCCCTCTGGCATAAATTTTTTTAAATAGGTGGACAAAGAGGGTACACGGTCTGTTCCTTCTTTATAGGCAAGAAGATATAAAACAAAAAGCTACTTTCTAGAAAGTGAAAAAGTGAAGGAGATGAGCATTTCTCAGCATAAGGGGGATTGTCTGTTTTGGAGAAAATCATTTTTAAACTGTTCTCTGTGATCCATGGGTAGGGTGACCACACGTCTCATTTAGCTCAGTACAGTCCTGGTGGGTACTAGCCCTCCTAGCATAATTAGCAAACCCCTATTTTATACTCAAACATTTCCCAGTTTGGATACTAAATCCTCCAGTTATCTACCTATAGAGAAAGCCATTTCCATCTCCTGTGGGAGAATAATTTACACCAAGGGTGGTATCACTCAGATCATTTTGCTTCATAATAGAAAAATTAACCCGTAAATAACCATGCGTAAATCTGAACCCATTTGAGACAGAACAGAGATGGATATAAAAATAGAAAGTAAACACATTCTCCAAATGTAACAATAAGACGAGAACAGAAAGTCAGTTGAATCTGCATTATTTTGTTTATCTTTCTTTTTTCCCTCACCACCATTCTAAGTCATTTTTTATAGAACAGGCTGTGTTCCCCCCTTGCACTTGCAGACAGGAGCTTACATTCTCAACTTGCCATTATGTCCCATTTCCCCAAAAGGGTTGGACAGTACTGCTAGTATCTGCTCAAGAAGTTAATGAAACTCACATCGAGTTTCAGGGGAAGTTAACCAAATGTCTGTTGGAGGCTGCCACTCACTGCCTCTTTGGCTTTCGACCAACTTCTGTCCCTGTCTGGATCACAAAATGATGCATACGCTAACTCTGGGAAGCAAAAGCTCCATCCAGATGACATAAATTGTAGCTGATGCACAGCCAAAGGGATGATTTAGTGCAGTCCAGAGAGTTTTCAGTGCAATTTTCACTCCCATGCTTGAGCTTTGAAAAAGTGCGACTGCAGTTGAAATTATTTATGAGAGTGTGGAACGGCTTCTTTCAAACACAAACAGGCTTTCGTGTTTAAAGTGCTCCCCAAAGCAGCATTTTGTGGGAAAGACTGTGTTGTAGCTCCTAAGATCTGAGAGGGACAGTTTGATTGTGACAAGATTAGAATGTAAACACATTCATCCTGTTTTAGCTGAGGTAGATTAACGTGTCTCATGGATGCCTCTTTTGATGGAGGAACACTTAAATCCTGGGGCCGCAGAGCCCCTTGCTGTGGCCACACCTCATATGCTCCTGGACACGATTGCAGGTCCAGGCGACTTGGCTCTCTTCAGAGATTCATATGGTGGCAAAATATGCCCTTCAACGTGCACTGCTCATGTCCATGACTGAAGGCAGGTGTCACAAGCTCTGGTCTGACCGTCAGGAAATCTTGTATGGTATATTAAGGTACCCAATAGAATTCTATACAACAAACCTTGACCCATATTTTTTTTTCTCCGAATACTTTTTATTTGGGAAAAGAAACCAACTCACTGAAATGGCAATGAGCTCATAGTGAATGTTCCTTCTCCGTTATTACATTTGTGGAACAGCTTCCATATTTTAAGAGACTTTCTTAATCTGTTTTTATTATGTTTAATGCATAATTTGCATGAACCGAGCATGAGAACCAGCCAGGCTCCAAGAGCTAGTGGTGGGGAAGAGACTGTTTCAATAGCTGTGGAGAAAAGTGAGGGTCCTAGTGCCACGGTCATCCCATAAGCTTTTTGTCATCACTGGCCGCTGATAGGTTTTCTTTCTCCAGAATTACAAAGTAAGTGATGTTTATACCAAGCTAACAGAAAAACACTCACGACTTTTCATGACACGCTAGTAAAAGAACAACAGTGATTATGTGTACCATCCGACAGCTTAGACAAAGTCTGTGTTTGAAGAGAAGATGGTGGAGCCAAGGCAGTCTTGGCAAACTTGCCCACTCTTTTGCACTGTGAGTGCATTCTCATGTGCTCTAAAGGGACATAGAAGGATAGAATAGACGTCATGGGCCAGAGACTCAGGGATTAGGGCAATAATGTCCTATATTTTTGGTAACCAAAATAATACCTACTATGAAACCCTAGACTGTTGATTATAGCCACTTCTGGCTGTTCTCATAGTTGCTACAGAGCTTTCTCAGTCATCTTAGACCACCTCCAAACCAATGTTGAATTAAAAGCCCTTATACATGGTCAAAGTGTTGAGATATGGTTGGGGGAGTGAGGGTGGCCTTGTTTAAATTTAGCCAATCAGACAACCACCACTGTATCCTCAGGCTGCTTCCCTAGCCATCTGCATCCATCTGTCTTGGCATGAAGTGTCCATCTACTCCTGTGAAAAGTCTGAGGTTACTCTCTAGCCTCTAATCTTCTTGTCCTGACAACAACGTGGGGTTTCTTGCCCTCCCTGGCTACATCTGTGCTCCTCTTGGAAGAACCTCCCAAAGTATTTGAAGTTCTTCCATGATTCTATAGTTATGGGAAGTCTCTGCCTGCACATGCCAACACCTGTGCCCGGTCTGCTGTTCCTTTACAAACTAAGCTGTGGGAGGGGGTCCTGGACCTTGCTGCTTTCCTGGACACCCCCGCTGCCCCAGGGTCTATCTGTTCTCAGTTCTCTAAACACACTTGGGAATCTCAGAGCTCTGCTCACCCCTGGGAGGTTTGACCAAGACTGAGGTGGGATGTAGATTCCCGACCAGACACATACCAGCATATAACTGTATTGCCCTCCTCTCCAGCTCTCTCTCTAGTCTAGAGAAATTCATCTTCTTTGATGGGAATTAATTCTTCATATATTCTTCTAAATATTTTATATTAGCAAAATAATATTTTATATTATTTTGAACTCAAAAGCTGAGAATCTGACCCCTTGGTTTTCTGCTTCCACCGTTAAGGAAGCAGATGACCCACATTTAGCTACCAAATAGAATAATGGTATTCAAAGAAAGAAACCATCATGTAGTACATTCCTTAACAAACACAACCAACATTCCAAAACTAGAAGTTCAGTGAAATCTTGGCTGTGTTTATCAGTGTTTGCAGATTGAACCAACGTCTACCTCCTCCCCACCCCCCGCCCCCGCTTGTCTGAACTAAGCTCTGTGTTAATCTTTGAATCGCTAACAGGAAGGCAGCTAAAGTGCTGCTGGAAAGGAGATGATAAAATAATCACAGTCTGTATTTGCTTGCTGCAAGATCCACAAGAAACCTCTATGCTGTGTCCCACTCAGCCAAAACTCTCATCATCATCTTTGTCAAAGTTTTGTGCATCCAGCCTTTCACAGAATGACAACAGGCCACCTGTGCCCTAGGAGCCAAATGCAGTGGACAGACTTGTTCACAAAGGAAACACACAAGTCATGGTGGGCTTTTCCCCCTATTCTTTCAGCTCTCGAAAGAGGAAGTGATCATGGTTAACACAACAGCCGCAATCCATTTAGAGAGCATGCCCATGGATGCAGCCATTTGGCTAGTCTGTATTGATTAACATCTTTTCTGCACTATATAAGGACAAAATACCTTAATGTTTGTGAGATATTTATGATCCCCTTTATATCTGTGTATGTATATGACCCATGCATTTTTAAACTCCTGAGCAGATAGATTTTTAAAATGTAATCAAAGAAATATGGCAATAACTTTCAGTTATTGTAACTGGAATGAAGAGATTAACTTCAGCAAAGGAAAATTACTTAAGCTCCTCAAGTCTTATTTTCTTTATCTGAAAAGAGGTAATAATAATAATAATGCTTCCCCTACATACCTGAGAGGTGTGTGAACACTAACAATATAATTTATATAAAAGCTATATTAAATATGGAAAAGCAATGTATAAACTCTGAAGTGCAAAACCCTGCTGTGAATGTTACCGTCATCATTATCATTAGTAGTAAGTAGTACATAGACAGGTTTTCATGGATGAAACAGAGCAAAGAAATTCTGAATTCCATGCCTTCATCTTTAGTGAAAGAAGAAACAAATTTTTGAAAGTCCGTTGGCCCAATTGCTCCACTGGCTAAAAAACAAAACAAAAACAAACAAACAAAAAAACTCTAGCAGAATATTGGTACCATCAGGAAGGGCGCTTGGAAAAAGTGTGAGCATCAGTTACCCACATCCAATATTTGGAACACTGGGTCCTGAAATAATAATAACACAGCTCTGGTTGCCATTCCTTGAGAAAAACTTAGCCGAGGACTACAGAGCCATAAAGCTGGGCAAGTAAAATATTCTACCAGTGGTGTCCAAACTTTTGGTGTCTCTGGGCCACACTGGAACAAGAAGGGCTTTCTTGGGACACACATTAAATACCCAAACACTAACAAAAACAAAAAAGTCTCGTAGTGTTTTAAATAAATTTATGATTTCATACTGGGCTGCATTCATAGCCACCTTGGGCCACATAGTGAACACCCCTGTTAGACCATTTTAAAATACTAGGTACCCTTAGACTCAAACGAAAAACAAATGTAACAATGAAAGATGCTTACCCAGGGGACCTACAGAGGTGAACGTAGTCGTTATTCATAATATCTTAGTACAACGAAGCCAGGAAACCTAAGTTTGAAACTTATAAAAGCCAAACTCAGAACAAAAAGAAAATTTATACTCATGGAAGAATCTACTGAATCCTGGATAAACTTACAGAACTAATATTTT
This sequence comes from Pteronotus mesoamericanus, assembly GCF_021234165.1. NCBI lineage: Eukaryota > Metazoa > Chordata > Mammalia > Chiroptera > Mormoopidae > Pteronotus > Pteronotus mesoamericanus. Next base: position 15,388,837 of record NW_026555085.1, on the reverse strand, counting down.
CTATGAGTGATACAGGCTAAAAATATCGTAATTTGAAAAGCCTTGTTTTACTATTAATAACATATGTTTTTACCAATAATTGGAAACATTATATATTTATAGGAAAATAAAAAATATACCAAAAATTGTAAAGAATATTAAGTTTTATAACAGAAAAATATTTTAACATCTTGATGTACTTATTCCTAATTGTTTTCTTTCTTGTCAAGTTTATTTTATATAATGTTTATGTAATATATATGGAACTTGTGAAGCATAATAAACTAAACCCTTATAAACCTACCACCTTACTTAGGAATTGGTCATTGTTCCTTATCTCAAGGGGTTAATACTATAGTATCATGAGAGAGGTAGGAATATAAAAATAGGTACAGCCAGTATAGGAAAGATTAAAAATAGAACTATCATATGATCTAGCAGTTATACTTACAGGAATATGTTTGAAGGAAGTGAAATTATTGTCTCGAAGAGATACCTGCACCCACATGATCACTGCAGCATTATTTACAATATCTAAGACAAAGAAACAACCTAAATGTCCATCAACGGATTATTGGATAAAGAGTTGTGGTATTTATGTACAATGGAATATTATTCAGCCGCAAAAAAAGAAAGGAATCCCAGCATTTGTGACAACATGAATGGATGCTGAAGGTATTATTTTAAGTGAAATAAATAACAGATTGGTAGTTGCCAGAGCCAGGGCTGGGGTATGGAATGGGAAAATGTTGTCAAAGGGTACAAACTTTCACTAATATGATGAATTAATTCTAGGGATATAAGGTACAGTGTGATGACTATAGTTAAGACTATTGTAGTATATATTTGAAAGTTGTAAGAGGAGAGATCTTAAAAGTTCTCACTACACACACACAAAGAATAGTAACAATATGAGGTGATTGACGTGTTCACTAACCCTCTTGTGGTAATCATTTTGTAATATATACATGTACCAAATCATTATGTTGGACACCTTAAATTTATATAATGATTATTTGCCAATTTTATTTCAGTTAGGCTGGAAAAAAAGAAAGACCGTTATTTTAAAAAAATATATAGTTAAAGGAAGATAAGATAGTTTTTCCAGGCTGGAGCTAAAAGAGACCTCATAAAGATATAACCCACATTAGCTTCATTTTGAAGCATTCAGTAATTGTTGAGATGTTAATATTTTGCTACATCCAACTTATTAGCAGTATCGGCTATTTTGGATAACAACGGACATCTCTATGTAAGCACTTGAAAAAGTTATGCTATATTGAAGAGGGCCCAAGACAAACATTGGTGTTAAAACCTCTGCTGCACTGTCACAAGCAGGGTGACTTTTGGCTAGGTCCTTGACTTCTCCACAATTGTCTGTAAAAAGGGATGATATCTGTTACAGCTGCAATGATATGAGGCTTATACCAAAAAATACTTAAGCCTGGCGTTGTCTTGGCACAATTTTGCTGTTCACTCCAGTTGTATTTATAACATTCACCAGTTGTTCAGGAATGAGGAAATAATAAAACCTAAAACAGGTGAATATGCAAAGCAGAGTCCCAATGTGTTAATTCACCATGATGTGTGTTTCTTTCCACTTCCTAGAATAATCATGAACACTATCCGAGTAATACCTACTACCGCCTCCACGCAGAGGGGAAAGTGAGCTGGAACAAAAGAAAGAAACCAGCACTTGCCTATCTTGTGGCAAGTGCTGCAAAATGTCTTATCACCTAGGGTTTTTTTTTCTGTTTGTTTGTTTTGTTTTTTTGCAGTAACCTTTAGGATTGTTTTTATGGAGATGCAGGAATGGAAGCTTAATGGGATTAAGTACTGGCCCGAGGTCATGCACTTACATTTGTTTTCTATGGCAGGATAGCTGTGATGGTAAATTTTATGTGTCACCTTGACTGAGCCATGGTACCCAAATATTTTTCAGAGATATTCTGGATACTTCTGAATGTTGAATGAAATTAACATTGAAATCAGTGGACTTTGAGTAAAGCAGATTATCTCTATAATGTGAGTGGGCTCATCCAATCAGCTGGAGTCCTTAATAAAACAAACACGACCTTCTCCAACCAAGAAAGAATCCTGCCAACCAATTGCCTTCAGACTCAAACTAGAGGGCTTATCTGGATCTCCAGCCTGCTGGTCTACCCTGTAGATTTTTAGATTCACCAATCCTCCCAAATCGCATGAACCAATATTTTTAATTTAATCTCTATTGTACATTTTTTATTACATACATTTATATTAAATGGTACATTTATAACCATTTAATCCCCTTATAACCCCCTCCCCCCAGCAATGACCACACTGTTCTCCGTATCCTTGCGTCCTTTTGCCTTTTTTCTCAGAACCAATTTTTAAAGATAAATTTATCTCTGTTTTTCTCTCTGCATATAAAAAGACACTTACTATGTATATGCACACACACACACATCCTACTGGCTCTGTTTCTCTGGAGGAACCTGACAAATGCAGTAGCAAATTACCTCCTTAAATTTACCTCATAGTGTGGAGGAGTCAGGCTCCAGTCATGGATGAACTGGGTTTTCTGGCTCAGGGACTCTCACAAGGTTGCAATTACAGTGTTGGCTGAGGCTACACTCTCTTCTGAAATTTTGAGTGGAAAAGAAAGTGTTCTTAGCTCACTTAGTAGTTGTTGTCAGGATTCAGCTCCTCACAGATTATTGGACTGGGGCCTCAGTTTCTCTCTGGTTGTGGCTTGAGGTTACCCTCAGTTCTTTGTCATGTGGGGCTCTCCAGAGAGTAGCTCAGGAGGGGCAGCTTGCTTCCTCAGAGCAAGCCAGTGAGGAGAGCCAAAGGGAGAGAATAAGATGGAAGCCACAGTTTCTTGTAAACTAATTTCAAAAGTGGCATCCCATTACTTTGGCCACATTCTGGTTTTTAAAGCAATCTCCATGTCCAGCCCACAAACAAGAGGGTGAGGGGATCACACAGGGCATGAATGCCAGGATGTGAGGGTCACTGGGAGCCCTAAGAGAAGGGAGCCCACCATAAACAGCTGGTCAATACATTGGTGAGACAAGCTCAGTCTGACTCCAGAGCCCACCATCTCTTTGGTGCCTTTTGAGACCTCAGAAAGCCTGGGGGAATTCCTCCATAGGAATCTGCAGCCCAAGGATCACATGGCGGGCAGGTACAAAGCAGAGGAAATCGACCAGCCTTAAATAATCCTCCAGCTCACTGTGAGGCACATTGCTGCTCAGCAAAGTCCCAGCATTCTCATAGCTCTTGGAGCCTGGGTCTCTCCTCCAGAGCACCCGGCACACAGTACTGAAACCTGCCTTATCAACTTTGACGACTCCTTGAATTTTCTGGGAATATATATATAATGTGATCTTTATATATAGTGATGCGATCAATGTGTTCCTCTTCATCCTCTCAACACAGAGTGGCCACAGTCTTTCAAATGCAGGACTCTGAGCTCTGTGCTACCTATTGTGAAATACCTTTCTTCCTTCTTGGAGCCTCCCTCCTCTGATGTATGCAGAACCCCATTGTCTGTGGGATCAGCTCAGGCTGCTCTCATCTCAGCTAAGTGAAGCACGGAAAGCCTGTGTGGGCTGCTGAAGAATTCTGCCTCAGCAGCACCACTGTCAGCTTTAAAGTAAGAGGGTGTTTTTTCAAGGCCAGGACACAAGCTACCCCTGCTGGTGGGCAGTAGCTTCTCAAAGGACAGGAGGGAAGGAGGAAGGTTTGCTCCCAGGAATCATGTGCCACCACAGGCCTGGGCGCCCAAAGAGACAGCTTCTTCAGCTTTTTCCTAGCTCAGGAGAGCCCACACTCACACAGCCACCTCCCTCAAGGTGTCCCCATAGCATGTTTAGGGCTGGGTCAGGCCGTTTCCCTGTGCTGGTTAAGGTGCCCTCCACAGACACAGGCGTTGCCGCCATGAAGCAGGTGGAATGCCTGCATTACAGCGGTGCTACAGAGGTCAATGAAATAACGGGGAAATTCCCAGTGCGGTGTTTGACATTATGTCGGAACTAAATGAGAGGTTCCCTCCTTGGAACTGAATAATGAGTGAATAAAAAGGATACTTTGTAAAAAATTTGATGGTTAATGTTATATCTTTAAAGGGAGTTACGAAGACAGTCCTCGGTTTATCTGGTTTATTCGGCGCCAGGTGGACTTGCTGTTAGATTGAGCCACATGAAATTGCTAAGATTTGAAGGTTTTTAACCTCCATAAAATGCAATTTCATGTGGTTCAACCTAATATAGTCTCGTCAAGAAATCACTGGTGCACTTCTGGCTAAATATAGCAGGCTTAGAAGGTGTTTAACTTCTCTCTCTACCCAAATCTATCTGAAATGGCAGGAACAAAATATAATAAGAAGCAGCAATCTACGGCTTTGGGAATAGGGAAGTGCCCGCGTGGATCAGAAGCCCTTCTGGAAGACAGCAGGCCGTGGGCTCCGACAGGCAGGAGGCTGCTGCTGCGGGGATGGCTCCTGCTCTCAGAGCCCGGGAGCGCCCCAGCTCCCTGAGGGTCCCACTGGCTGCCCTGGGGAAAGTGCACAGGTTCCCAGGGCAGCCACTTTCACACTCAAAGCCTCAGCATTTGCTCCCAGGCTGAACTGGTGAGTAAACAGTCATTAAATGAACTTGAGGTTTGTTGAGGCTGCAGGGAAATGCAGACCTGAGCCTGAGGGAACTCGAGGCCAAACAACTTTCAAAATGACTCCAAGGCAGCTCTGCCCACAGCAGGCTCTGCACCGAGCTGGAGCAAAGTCACCGTAGTTGGCTAGTCCCAGGGTCTTGCACTCACAAGGTCTCCCATGTTCTGTGTCCTGAAGCCTGTCTGGGCATCCTGCCCAGGAGGTCTCAGAGTCCTGAGGGTCCTCTCACACACCGAAGGCTCGCATTCCGCAGTCCCTGGAGTGTTGGCAGCTGCAGGCTCCCAGCTGAGATCCCTGTGAGAATGGACTTCAGCCAAGGAGAGTGGGGCGTCATCTCACTATGGCCATCCCCCTTGTGTGGGCACCGTGCTCATCCGGTGACTACTCCAGGGGAAGCAATGTCCTGAATTGGGGCTGTCTCTGAAGGGCCATGCCTCCCCCCATTGCTCCCATGGGATCTATTGAGCCCTTTGTTGAGACTATCAGTCTAATGCGATGGCAAAAACGTACACATATTTGATGATGCAATGAGTCACAATGTTTACCAGCTGTCACCGTTGTGTGGGAAGGGGAGTGTTTTCCCACATAACAGAAAACAGTACTCCAAAAAAGAGGAAGAGATACAGAATGGTAGAAATAGCCCAGAGTTGAGATAAAATGAAATTTTGTTATGACCATTGTACAACAGGCCTTAAACTTAATCGTCTGAAAGTGGACCAGCAATTCAGAGGGCTCTGTGGTAAATGATGCAAATTATATACCCAGGAACCTGGAAGTACAATTTTTGTGGTGTTACTAATGAACTAAAGGCTTACGTCTCTTCTCTTCAATAGAAATAGAAAGGCACGCACAAATTCTAGAAAGGAAAAATGAGGCAGACATGAAAAATGATGAAACAAGGGAAATCTTATGCCATTGATGAAGTGAAAGAGAGTTTTCCGAAACAATAAATCCAAACCACAGGTTAAGAAATTTAAGAGTAAGGAGAATTAGTAGTGTATGAATAGTTCCGGTTAATGTATTTTTTGCTTGTTGTACATAATGGTTGGAGTGACTTTACTATGTTATTTTTTTCCTACAAGTGTTTTTGTTACTTTTACATATGTTACAAATTTGCCTTTGCTATGATTTTTTTCTTAAGTAGGCATAGGTTCTTTTTCAATTAAATAATAGGTGTTTTAAATTTTTATATAGATATTGACATTGTCTTCTGATTTTCATGACCCTTGACTTAGATCTTATACCTGGAAATGTAAACCTATTTTTCTTAAGACTGTTTATTTAAAACTTTAGAAGACTCCTTCAGGAGAATAATGTTTCCTATTTTGAAGAAACCTTTTTCCTGAAAGTCAACAGTTTCTTATTTTTCTTTAATTTATTTTTGATAAACTTAAGTAAAATTGATAAATGTAATTTTTTTATTTAATGAAATGTTAACATGATTATCTTTGATGGATGGAGTCATTTTGTTCCTTCTATTTGTGTGTGTGTGTTTTTAATTGGTCTACCATGAACATGTCACTTTCTAAAGAGAGCGACAATAATCCTTTCAAGTAGCAATACAGGTCATAATTAGAACTTGGCAAATGGATGTGAATTAGGGGCCTGGCATTACCGCCACTTGTCCTTAATCTTTAACGAATCACCTAACCTCTTTTGGCCTTGACTCTATGAAATGGAAAAATTGGGGTGTAATTTATATTTGAGGCTTTCTAAAAAATAATTTGTCATCACAAACCTGTGTTTCTTAGGGAATATCTGATTTCCAGAACTACACCTCTGAAAATCTTTGGATCATTAAAAGCCTTGCATTATTGACGAGGTCAAGATTTATCAGAGGAGATTCTTGATGTTAAATGTTGCTGTATTGTCTTTGGGTTTCCTGTGTCTGTATATTCAAGTTTCAAGTTTTAGTGCAATTTTGACTCTGACTAATGATAAAGCCTTGGCCATGTCGCCTCGTTGCTCCGTGCTGTATACCTTTCAACTTTCAGGTAAACGGGTTGGAGTGAGTTACCTCTACTGTCCCTTCTAAAAATAAAGGTTAAAGTGATGCTGGAGCGAAAACATGATCACTGGAATTTTGGGGGAAAGTAATTAAAACTGAATGAGATAAGGAGGTTTGATGCTTACATTCCTGTTGAGTATGGTGTTATTCATAGGTTTATACTTCTTGGTTTCAAATGTGCTGATTAAGTGACACATGACAAAAATACACTGTGCTGGGTATACATATAGCAGATTGGAATTCACATTATTGATTGGGTGAGGCCAAAGCTTGTGCCTCTTAAAAATCTTTCCAGGTTTTTCTTCACTTTTTTTATGGGAACCTCCAACACAAGGTCTTACCTGCCCACTCTGTTTCTTCTTTTCAGTGGGAAAAGAACCCACTGAAAATGAAAACTCACAAACAACAAAATAATAAAGTAAAAATGATATAGTAATTGTACATATAAAACAATCAATAGAAGTAATTGTTAAGTTCAATTCTAAAAATGTATAAATTAATGCAAATAATGAAAACCTGCAAACACCGGAGGACAGCACTGTAATTCCCAGTAGCACAATTACATAAATCAGTTTATTCCCTAAATCAGTAAGTTCTTAGTCTTAGGTGGTCCAGCCCATGTCTTCTAACATGGTACTTCTCAAGGACACTGATCATGTGGGGCGCTTGTTGAAATGCATATTCTGAATCAGTAGATCTCAGGACTTAGGACCTGAGATAATACCTACTGGACAAGTCCCCCAGGGCGGCTGCTGCTGGTGGTGCTCTGTGGTCCACAGATTAGACTTTCAGGACCACAAACAGCTCTCAGAACAGTGTCTGCACTTCAAAAGGTCTGATAAGTGTTAGTGATGATTATTATTGCTGAGACGTTCAGGAATTCCAACTCTGTGTGTCAGATGCAGTAGTACCAAGCATTGTGCAATGGATTTTTTTAGTTAAATACCTAACTAGAATCCTTTGATAAACTCATTTATGAGTTTTACTAACATCTAAAAATTGATTCTGTGAATCCCTCATTAGATTATAAATAAGTAGCCCTTAGTAGGAAGAAAGTCTATGGCATGTGCATGATTTGCTGCTGGGAACTGCAGTGGAGGCTTCCATGTTCAGGCAGGAGCCGCTCATCCGGAGGGCCGTCACACCTTTCTAGTGAGCTGAGGACCACAGTTTCGGAATCAGTGATTTAGGGATTAGCCAGTTGGTGAGCATGTTGCCAGTGAGCCTAGGACATCCTGAGGTCACAACATCATCGATAGCACACCTCCCATTCAAAGTCCTAATTATAGTGATGGCAAGTTACCAGCTTCATTCAACGTGCTGCTTCTCCACAAACCTTCTATCACATGCAGAGTAGAGAATTCTTAGTCAAATCATCCTTCTTGACGGGCAATGGTTTTGGTTCTAGGTCAGGCTTATATTCAACAATCCTGAACTTTTGTGTGTAATGCACACACACAGAGTGTATAGTGTGGAAGAAATATAGGTTGTTTTTATCACTATGACACAATTTACAGATGCTTCTAGTCTGAACTGCCTACATGAAGCTCTCTTCCTTTTGACAGACAAAGCTTCTTTTTGGGTTCCAACCATCTTTTCTAGGACTATACAGATATTGTTCACAATACTGCTGATCTGTGAGACATGTATTAGCAAAACTAGCTGAAGGCAAAAGATGTATCCATCTCATTGGCTGAGATGCAATAATAGGGGTGAAACCATATCAGCCCAACCTCTCCTGCTGTAGGTGGGGTAGCCTGGAGGTTGAGGCTGTACCTCCAGGTACCAGACTCTCTGGGATAAAATCTGCATCCTGTCACTGACTGGCTTGCCATGTTAGGCAAACTGTTGAATCTCTTTTACCCCTTCTCTTTATCTGCCTTATAATCTTATTGTGAGAGTGGAATGTGGAAGGGGCTTAGAGAGGGCTTGGCACATCAAAAGCATTCGCCCCTTAACCATTCTTAGTCATACCTGTAGTACCTATTTGCTGTCTCATAAATGTCCAAGTGAAAATACAACCACTGAGCAAAATTGCAATCTGAAATTATGCTCAGTGTTAGCTACAGCTGTGGAGTTGGTCCACAAGGTCAATGTTGATGGTCATATTTCAGTTTGGGACAATGCCTTCTTTGAATATCTTGCGTCCTGACTTTGTGACAGGTTGAAACAATCATTTAGTTTCAAATCTCAAAGTATTTGAACATAAGAGATTTACTTTTATATCAGGGTTTTACTCATTAACATATATTCCTTTTATGTCATTACATAAAGAACAGAGAGAGCAGAACCTGAACAAAATTAAAAAGGTGTACTTGAGAAGAGGAACAGGAACAGTAAGGAAGACCATTAGGAGCAAAACAAACTGTGGGCTTGCTTTCTAGATTTAAAGATTAACTTGCAAAAAAGTTGCTTATATCTGCATCTCAAAAGAATGCAAATGCCCTGGATGGAGGCATAGGCAGACATGCATCATCTCATTGTGCAACCATAAGAAGGAACACAATTAACTTAAAAATGAAAAACACCCAGAACTGCCAGGAAATCACCCAGAAAAACACCCAGAACTGTATGGAAGTCTGAAAACCAAGGATTTAAAGAAGCTATATTCATCTAGATGGGTAGGAGGGGCTGAGATAGGGAGTCAGGCACAAAGGACTTGGTGTGGCAGCAGGGAGCTGGGGGCAGAGAGGCAGCGAGGCAGAGGTGGCCAGCAGAACGGGCAGCCTCACATTCCCATGTGGTGGATAAAAATCAGGGAGACACCTTGTGAGTGAGCAAGCCCGGCCCCAGGCCAGACCACTCAGACCTGGGTTCTAGCGAGGGAAAAAGAAAACCTTGTTAACTTCTGCCTGTAAACCCAGGGGGGTTGGACTAGCAGAAGAAACTGTCGGTTTCTCAGGAGAGCCCGGAATGCACACAAACCCCACCCTCACCACCCCCGCTGGGAACCACAACCAGGACAGCAGCTGAAGGAGTGCCAATCACATACAGAAGTGGGTGAAGTGATTGGAAATGGGGCAAGAGCCAGGCAAGCCCCCAGGAGTCAGCCAGCAGTGGCATTGTTCCCTTTTCAACCGTTTCCCACTCACGGAGCCACAGTTGCCCAGCCCTGGCAAATAATTAAGGCTCCACCCTGCATGACCTAACAGGTTTGCGAAAACAGAATCAAAGTGGCTCTACCTAGCACACAGACACAGGGAGGCTGCCAAAATCAGGAGACAAAGTAATACGGCCCAAATGAAGGAACAGAACAGAACTCCATAAAAAGAATGAAGCAATGTGGAGATAGCCAACCTATCAGATGCAGAGTTAAACACACTGGTAGTCAGAATGCTCAAAGATCTCACTGAATATGGCAAAAGCATAAGGGAATAAATGAAGACTCTACTGAGGGAAATAAAGAATAATCCACAGGAAACCAACAGTGAAGGGAAGGAAGCTGGGATTCAAATCAATCATTTGGAACAGAAGGAAGAAATAAACATTCAATCAGAAAAAAATGAAGAAACAAGAATTCAGAAAAAATGAGGAGACTTTAAGAGGACTCTGGGACATCTCCAAAAGGGCCAACATCCAAATCATAGGGATGCCAGAAAGAGAAGAAGAAGAGCAAGAAATGGAAAACTGATTTGAAAAAATAATGAAAGAAGACTTCCCAAATTTGGCAAAGGAAATAGACATAGAAGTCCAGGAAGCACAGAGAGTTTCAACCAAGTTGGATCCAAAGGGGTCCACATCAAGGCACATCATAATTAAAATGCCAATGCTTAAAGATAAAGAGGGAATCTTAAAAGCAGCAAGAAAAAGGCAGAGGGTTCCCATAAGACTGTCAGCTGATTTCTCAAAAGAAACTTTGCAGACTAGAAGGGAGTAGCAAGAAGTATTCAAAGTGATGAAAAGCAAGGACCTACAACCTAGATTACTCTATCCAGCATAGCTATCATTTAGAATGGAAGGACAGATAGAGTGCTTCCCAGACAAGGTAAAGCTAAAGGAGTTCATCACCACCAAGCCCTGATTACATGAAACGTTAAAGGGACTTATGTAGGAAAAAGAAGATCAAAACTATGAACGTTAAAATGACAACCAACTCACAACAATCAACAACTGAATATAAAAAACAAAAACAAAAACAAAGTAAACAACCAGAACAGGAATAGAATCATAGATATGGAGACCATGTGGAGGGTTATCAGCTGGGAGGGGGAAGGGGGAGAATGAGAGAAAAGGTATATGGATTTAGAAGCATAATTGTGTAGGTACAGACTAGACAGGGGGATATTAAGAATAGTATAGGCAATGGAGAAGCCAAAGAACTTACATGCACAACCCATGGACAAGAACTAAGGGGGGAATCACCATGGGGAATGGAGGGACTGGGTAGAGGGAGTCAAAGAGTGAAAAACTGGGACAACTGTAATATCATAATCAATAAAATATACTTTAAGAAAAAAATAATCAACCAATGAATAAATAGGTGAAACAAGAAAAAATTCAAATGCCAGTCCAATTTCATGGGAAAAATAAGGATACCACTCTGCCTTTGAAAAGCTTACTTGGGTCTTATGACAAATGGCAAAATGAATGTGTTAAATTTTAAATTGCCTCTCTTCAGAAGGATGTGATACAGGGCATATTTATGATTTAGCCCTTTAATTTCACATTAAAATTGTTAAAAATGTCCTCATCAATTATTGACAGCTCGATATAAAAACAGTCTTTACTTCAGTCTTGAGAAGATAGAACACTACCTGTTTTTAGATTTCCTACCCCATTTAACTACAACACTACGTGGCATTCAGGAAATAATTTCCTAAGTTGGAGTTAGCACTGGTGAGTCGTTTGTCCTATTTGCACCAGCAGGCTCATGACCTGTCTTTTAGAATTTAAATAAAATGTAATCAGTGGAGCATATTGCTAGGAAAATAAATGTTGTAAGAAACATGCAAGACCTTTAAAGTAATAAAATCTGAAATCCCATTTGTTTTACTTTTTTTGTGCTTTCCTAGTACTTAATGGCAGCATGAGTGTTCATGCCTAGGGGAACAGTGGCTTAGGACCAACTATTATTTTTGTCCTCTTCTTCCTCACTTCCCCAAAATCCCTTTTAGTCATATCCAACCTCAGATGTATCTATGAATCCTTTGATCATGTTGCTGCCCTGCCTGGGACAAAAGCTTCTTCAAAAGGCCCCCACTGCCACTCTTTTCTGCACGTCAAAATTCCCCCATCTTTCATGTGCCATTCCTTCCCTGAAGTGTTTCTTGACCCCTGTGCATATACACACACAAACTTTGATGACGTCATTCTGAAAAGAGATTCAGAATGCTTTTTAAAAAACAAAGGAAGTATAGATTAAACCTAGGTGGAAGGAAGGGTATGTAGGGATAAGAAGTCAAGAAAGACTTCTGGCAAGAATGTGTTTTATTTTATTTTTGGCTTCCTAGTATAGTATGGAGAATCTTAATCTATGTGTTTAGTACATATTTGTTGATTTTATTGAAGAGTAGTTTGAAGAGAAGGACAAAATATCAAAAAGAGGAGGAGGGGAGGGCTGTTCCATCCACATTGCCCTTTTTGTTTCATTGCCACGTGAGCCTTTTTCATACAGGCTTCCTGCACGGTGCACCGTAGGCACTCAATGGTGAACACATGAGCAGAGGACACAAGTCAAAGAAAATGAACCATTCTTGCTCGTGAAGTTCTCATAGTCTCGTTAATGAGGGAGCAGTTACCCTCACCGATTAGAAACTACAATGGGAGCACAGTGGAAGATGTCCAAACCTCAGGGAATTCTGGAGGGATTTTTCACATAAAAGATCTAAACTGGGACTTGAGAGACAATTAGAAATTATCTAATAGGGATGTAACGAACAACATGATGACTGTAGTTTACAAAGCTGGATTGTATATTTGAACATTGCTAAGAGAGTAGATCTTAAAATTCTCATCACAAGAAAAATTATTTGTAACTATGTGAGTTGATGGATAGTAACTAACTGCATTATGGTCATCATTTTGCAATATATACATTTATGAAATTCTTATATAAAAACCTTAAACTTATATAATTATATGTCAATTATAACTCAATAAAACTAGAAAAAATAAGAATATAGAAAAAAATAAATTATCTAAAGGAAAAGAGGGTCAGTGGCTGAAGAGAGGACAAGTGAGTGAAGCCTTGGAGATACAGAACAGCCTGCCTTTGGGAACCTTTAAGTGGAAGTCTGGCTGGAGTATAGGGGATAGATGAGGGAAAAGGTAGAATATAAAGTTAGTGGGGTGAGTGATGGCCATTTTATTAAGGGCCTTTAATGCTAGGCCAAGCTGTACTCAAAAGCTATGTAAAGCAACTGAAGGATTTTTATAGAGGAAGAAATATAATCCGAATTTTCTCTTGCCTCAGACTTTCAAGGATGATTCGAGGTTAACCTATCTGAAGCTGGGGAGACCCAGTGCAGTCAGAGTGAGAGCTGCGGGGAGCCACAGAATTGGTGGAAGGATCAAGGGCAGATAATGAAAGGCAGAGAGAACACAGAGCTTGTTGACTAGTGGCATGTGGGGTGAGGGAGAAGGAAAAGATCATGGTGACACTCAGCTTCCTGGTGTGAGCAACTGGGTAGCTGGGGGCCTTTCATCGAGACAGAGGGGCAGCAGATTTAGATGCCCCAGCCATTAAGTGTCAAGCCCCTATTGGATATCCCGAAGGAAATATTCAGCAAACAGTTGAATATGGAGAACAGAGTTCATGGAGGTGGGTTTGTCGAAAAGGTGATTGAGGTGTGTTGGGAGAGGGGAAGGAGTCAGGTGGGAGGGGCTTAACACCTCTCTAATGTGTCTGAACATCAGCAATTTTCGCTGGCGGCTGGCATCCGTTGTTTGCTCACTGTCTCTCTGAGCCTCGCCCCCTGCGGATGGTGCAGGATCTCCATAGGGAAGGACTGAAAGCAATTACCCAGTTGATTTCCGCCTTAGAATTATTTAATTTACCATTCTGGTTTTGTAAGAGAAACTTTTAAAGCTTAACAGCCAAGAAAGAAATCTTGATAGTTAATTTGGGCCCTGTATTTTAAGTAATAACATTAATAATCATGTTCATATAATTAGGCTTAATTTATGTGAGATAGTACTCCATGTATTCCTATAATTGCTCTTTACAATCTTTAAGGATTGGATACAGATACACATAGAGATATAAACACAGATGAAGGCATAAATAAAGACTTACTTGGATCTAGATATCAGGAGATTTGTACAGCCAGAGCTAGCAGGCCAAATGTAGTCATAAAAACAAAACATTGCTCATCTTTCAATCTGGGATTTATAATAGTAACAGCTCACACTCACTTATGGCACTCAGAAACTTTCTAAGCGATTTAAAAATAGTAAAATAGTCACGCACTTAATGCTCAGGACACCCCTATGAAGTGATACTGTTATTTATTCCCACTGTACAGATAGGGAAACTGAGGTGTCAAATAGGTAAGTTGCTCAAGGTTGTACAAATCCTGGACCCAGGATTTGAATTAGATAGTGTGGCTGTAGAGTCTGTGCTACTAGCATGGCTTTATACTGCCCCTCTTTACCTATATCTAATAGATAAATCGGTGCTTAAACGAATTTGAAATGCAGTGTCTGCCATATGAGGTCGGGTAAGCTGTGAAGGAGGCTGTGCATTTTATCAGTTACACGCACACGATGAAAGCACATATCTAATCAGGATCAGCCACAGGCACTCTTGCAGATTGATGATCAGAGAAGAGGAGTTAGTGGCCCAGAGAAGGATGAAGCTGTCCTTAGCCTTCAGGAAATGCCCTGAACTAAGGCAGCCACTGAAATCGTAAACTGAAATGTGGCAGCTATGAAAGGAGTGTCAGATCCTTTCTTTGTATTTATAACCATGCAGATATGTCTGATTTTGCAGCATGGAAAAGAGATCTGTGCTCGTCACGGCTCTCAGAGGTCCCAAGTTTGCCTGGCCCACCCCCTCCTCACCTCTCATACATGCTCCTCCCTGGGAATCCTTAGGTTTTCAAAAACCCATTGGGGAGCTTACAAGTGTCCTAGGAGGCAGGCAGAAAATGTGCAGGCATCCGCAAATGGTATCTTGCTTGGCACAACCAGATTCTGTAGCCCCTAGGCACTTGGTGGGGACAGTGTGACTCACCAGAACAGACCCTGGATTCAGGTGCTGGGAGGGTCTCACTCATCCAAAGGGTCCTGGGCAGGCACATGGTGCCACCTCCAGATTCCTCTTGGTCCACCCATCTGGTACTTAACTACCCCTTACTGAACACCTGCAGGACAGGTTTCAAGCACCTCTAACTTGCTTCTCCCCCTCAGTTCTCTGTCTCAGGTATTTACAAAATGGGTTCAAGCGGGGCAGCCACAGAGCCATCTGTAATATGAAACACAGGCTGAAACTTTGAAGATGCAAATTTCTTGGCTCACTTTCTAGTGATTCAAACATTCCAGGATATGAACCTCATCAGTGAGAGTGATGTAAGCACGGTACTTATTTTAGCCAGTCTGAAAACCTAGACTCTGGATTACTTGGTGATGGCACAGTAGACTCAGTCTCTTAGCCACATTTCTTAAAAAGTGACTGACGCATCAGCTTTAGGGCCCCTGACTTGCATAGGCCTCTCTCTACCCACAAAAAACCCTGGAGGGCCCTGGCAATGCATTCACATGGCCATATTTTTTTTAATAAGATTTGCAGAAGTTATTCTTTATGACTTTTTTTGCTCTCATTCTAAAAAAAAAATAAAATGCCTCTTTGCTGCCTAATTTGGTATGATTCTCACTGAAAGGGGCTTCCAGTATTGTCAAAGCTTCAGGCTCCACAATACTTAAATTTGCCCGTTCAAAGATCATTCCCGTTTATAACTTCTGTTCATTGTTTTAGTTTTGGAGGAGTTTTTTGGTTTTTGTTTTTTCCAGTTCTTTTTAAAAGAATTTTTTCATTGTTGTCAATTACAGTTGTCGCCTTTTTTCCCCCATTACTCTCCCCTGCCCTACCCCGCCCCCCAGCCTCCCACATTCACTCCTCCCCCACCCATTATCTTTGTCCATGGGCCCTTTATACAGGTTCCTTGACTTGACCCTGTCCCCTCTTTCCCTGTTACACCACTTCCCCCCTCCCCTCCAGTTTCTGTTAGTTTGTTCTTTATTTCCATGTCTCTGGTTCTATTTTGCTCCCTTGTTTGTTTTGTTAATTAGGTTCTACTTGTAGGTGAGATCATATGGACTGCTTTTCCAGTTCTAAATGCATAGATGAGGGCTCAGTGGAATCAGAGAAATGGATACTTCTGTAACTAAAGAGAAGTAAAGTGTGCTCTTGCACAGGGATGTTATCCAGCCAGAGTGAGCTTTAGGGCACCACTGGGAGTGAAAGAATGGGACTGGATGCGAACCACAGGGAACATTCTGTTGAGAAGATGCAAGTGGTGAATACATAAGGTTTGGGGACAAAGCAGGTCCTTTTAGAGTTTGGGGTCAGGTTTTAGATCTCTGTCTGTCACAAGGACTCCAAGGAGAAGGAATAAAGGCTTTTGTGTCTTTGTCAGTGAATATATTTTCTCAAAACAGTTTTGTCTGTCTAAAGTCTGTCTGTGTACTCCTTTTATCAATAAAGAATGGTTGAGGGCCTCCCTTGCATGATGATTTTTTTACTTAGGTAATATCGAGACCACAAATGAAACAAAGCATAATCTAAGACAAGTCTGCCTGGCCTAAGAAATCCTGCCAAGTTAAAATCCAGATGTAAATCCCCCCCTCACCCCCACCACACACATGCAGGCTTAGTTACTCCTTTTACATAAGGAGTCTGCATTATGGAAGATTTACAACAGCAGACCTTTAGACAAGAGACCTTCTGAGTGGTCTATAAAATTCAGTGTGATCCTTCAACTTGGATTTGCACATGACCTGTCGGTGGTATCCACTGAGAGGTTATAAACCTAAATGAATTGTTTCATTCTTCAGCAGCTTCTGGGAGGTATTATCTGACAGATGAGAGCCTTGTGATTTTGAGAGAAGTTGAATTTCTTATTAAAATAATTTATAGTCAAAGAGATTGTGAGAAAATTGAAAAGTACGTGAAGGCACACAGCATCGTTAGGAATGAACATAAAGGCATCGCTGGAGTTCTTAGCAGCCACGTCTTCCAAGACAGCACTGTCCTTTCAGGTTGACAAGGAACGCTGATTTTCTTGTTTTTGTTTTTCAGACTTCCCACTTTTTTGCATATCATCAATGATATTTATGTAGTATAACCAACTTGAGTTTACTAGTTCTAGTTTTGCTAACTAGTTAGTTGTGTAACTTTGTAAAGGTCATTAACTTCTCTGGCTTTCAGTAGCTTCATATGCCACTCAAGAATAATAATAATTCCAACCTCCCTCAAAGCGACTGCTCAGGAAAGTGAGGATTCAATGCGATAGTATATTCGATGATATTGTTTATTAGCAGCCTGCCTGGTTTAGAGTTACAATGAAAATAATATTTTAATATTCAAATTTTTTATAAAATACTTTGGGGTCTTGTATCAACCAATCAAGTAGAACCCATTGAATGCTCTTTCTTCTTGCTCCCCTCTCCCCCCACACAAACATGCGTACACACACCTATCTTGCACACCCAACCCTAGAATGACCCAGCTCTCTACTTACTTCTATCTTAGGAAAAAAATGGCGTAATTGTATTGATTGGTTCTATTTCAAACTGTATTATTCCTAGGTCCAGTTGGTCACCATAACTGCCTGTATTAGTTTTCTAGGGCTGCTGGAACAAAGTGCCACAAACTGAGTTGCTTAAAGTAACAGAAGTTTATTGTCTCACTGTTCTGGAGGGTGGAAAAACAAAATCAAGGTGTCAGCAGGATCATGCTGCCTCTGAAACCTCTAGGGGATCATTCCTCATCTCTTTTTAGCTTCTGTTATTTGCAATCTCTGGCTGGTAGATGCATCATTCCTATCCTTTGTCTTCATGGTTTTCTGCCTTCATATGGTGTCTTCTCATAAAGACAATAGTCACATTAGATTAGGGGTCCATCCCACACTAGCATGACCTCACCTTAACTAATTATATGTTCAATGACCTTGTTCACAAATAAGGTCATATTCTGAGGTACTAGGGACTTCAGATTATCTCTTAGGGGAGACATAATTCAACCCCTAACACAGTCTTCAGATTCGTTCACCTTGACTGTCCTTATTTCCCACCACAGCAGCTGTTCTGCATCTTCCTCAAGCTCCTCAAGCTCTGTTTCCCTTCTCTACTCTTAACAGAGATACTCACCTTCCACTCCCCTGAGACAAAAAAAAAAAAAAAAAAGAAAAGAAAAGAAAAGAAAAGCAAGCCAACTTAGTTCTGCTTGTTCTATTTCCAGACTCATCCACCCTTACTTAGTCACTTCCTCCCTCACAGGCAGAAATGCCCAAAGCTCTTTCTGAAGCCCCATCTGCACAACTCCATCACCAGTCCCCTCACCTGTTTCCTGTCTTTTCACTCTCCTACATCAGTAGTTTCATTTCTTCAACCAATAAATATCTCTCCATACTACTAAGAATTTTCTTGTGTCCCTCACTTCCCACATAGTTATCATCCCAGTTCCTTCTTTGTCATTGCCAAACTCTCTTTCTCCAACCTTTTACCTGCCCCATTCACTCCTCAATCTGATTCAGTCTATGTTTCGCCTCCATGTCTTTTCAAATAGCTTTCAGTAGGATCACCAGTGGTCTCTCATTTGCCAAGACCACCCTCATCCTTTTTGCCTTCCCATGGCTTTCACTTGCTCTCATCACATGTCCTGGAATGACCTCTCTTATCCTTAAGATTCTCATTAGCCCTCTTGTCTTCACGCCAAGCCAACCAAATCCTTACTTTTTCTGAGATTCTATCTCAGCAGTTTTCAAAGGGTGGTCTACAGATTTCTGGGAACTCCCAAGACCATTTTCCTTGAGGTCAAAACTATCTTCATAAAAATACTAGAACATTTGCCTTTTCGAATATGTTTGACATTTACATCCATGGTGCAAAAGAAACAGTTCTTTATGGTACGAATCAATGCAGTGGCATCGCAATGCACTAGTAATGTTTGTATTCTTCATAGCTGCACACTCATGGTTTAAAGAAAGGAAAAGGAAAAGAAAAGTTAGAAACAAAATACCAGTTTCACATAAGAATGTCCTTGAACCTTTTAAATAATCTGAATAACATGGAGAGTAGACATAAAGCACTCTGTAGCATACCAAAATACAACATTTGACTTGAGGAAACAGTTTAAGCTGTTAGAAGCTGAACTGGGCACTAATTTTTCTTGGCGAACACCATTTTGATTTTAAAAAAAACATCTAAAAGACATACTATATTTGTGCAGACCTTGATATTTGACAGCCATTTTCTCAAAAATGAATGAGTGAGCATGTTACATCAAGGAAGGATAAAGAATAAACTTTCCAGCAAAATTTTTGGAGAATTTGTATCTACAAACATGAATGTGACAGCTTTTTCATCTTTAAACACTTTGATAAAATAGGTGGTGATATTATTAAGTGGGATTTTTAATATTGGGTAATGAAATGTGTCAACATTTGGAAAAGCTGTGTAACTCAGGGAATCCATATTTTCCAAATGACCAATGCGCACTCTTACAGAACATATATAGGCAAAAAAAAAAAAAAAATCTATCAATGATGTCAAATAGATAAATGGATTTTAGTGTAATCAAATAAAAAATGGTATTTGATTATGGCTTCAGATTCAACATTACAATATACCTTAAGAAACTGTCACTTGTCGAGCTTTAACGATGCATCAATAGAGAATATTCACAATTATTTGCAAGGCTATTAAAATACTCCTCCCTTTTCAACCACATATTTGGGTGAGACCAGCTTTTCTTCATACACTGTAGACAAAACAACAGAGTGTTAACAGATTGAAAACACAGAAGCAGATGTGAGATTCCAGGTGTCTTCTATTAAGTTAGAAATTTCAGAAATTTGCAAAAAAATGTAAATATCAATCATATTACATTTTTTCTTGTTTTGGAAAGGTTATTTTTCAAAAGAGATTACTTTAACATTTAATGGTTTTATTATTATTACTTTTAATGGATGTATAAATAAATTTTTTAATTTCTCTGTTTTCATTTCTAGTACAATAAACATGGATAGTTGAAACCCACATTAACAAAAGTTCTTTAGGATTCTATGTAGTTTTTAAGAGTATAACAAGGCCCTGAGACCAAAGTTTGAGGTTGCTGCTGTGATCTCAAACAGTGGCTAAAAAAAAAAATTAACCTGAGAAAATGAGTGATTAATTGGGTTTGTAGTGTGGTAGACGGGAGGAAACTGGCAGCCAGTGGGCAGCAAAATATCGCTGTGTGCCTGGCAGGACCCTGAGCATTAAAACCATGGGAGATTACTGGCCTGGGAACCAAAGGGTCATCGGTTTGGTTCCTAGTCAGGCACATGCCTGGGTTGCAGGCCAGGTCCCCAATAGGGGGCTCACGAGAGGCAACCACACATTGATGTTTCTCTCCCTCTTTTTCTCCTTTCCTTCCTCTCTCTCTAAAAATAAACAAAATCTTTTTTTTTAAATGGGAGATTTGCTATAAAGGCAGGTGGAGGACCCCTGAGCTAGCTTTGTTCTTGGCACTGTTTTGCCCCAGGGTACATCTGGCCAAGAGTATGTCTGGCAGGTTCACTGTGTTAGAGCTGCCTCTAATCAATTTGGTCTGGTATCATATTGCCCAAGCAAATGAAATGTTTGTCATGTCATTTATGAAGGAAAAATAGAGATGGCCAGCAAGTCCCTTATTTTTGGCCAGTTTTCTCCTCCTCCCTCACCTGCCTACCCCTACAAATTCCCAAAAGACCTGCAGAGAGGACACATCAAGTAAATGTTACTTGTTTTTTATTATTATTATTTTCATCATCACCATCATTGTAGAGTTTGGGCCCCAGCTGGTCCAGTGAAGACCCTGGCTTCTGAGTTCTGGGCAGCATACCAGGTTCGGTGAAAGGGCTCTTTTGACTTGTGGGCCTAAGCTCCAAACAAGGGATATCAAAGAGGTTTCTGTCATTTGCCAACTCCCCCTTGATGGCAGTAGCTGCCTGGAGCCCTATTTTGAGGAGCAGTGGAGAAAAAATTGCAAGTCATTGTTGACACCTGCCAGGCCTCTCAGCAGAGACAGCACACACGCCATTTATTCACTTCTCCCCTAAACCCAAGGCCAGGACTCTTTGATCCCCTTCTCCTATCCAGACCCCTGAGGCCAAACAGTTCTGAACGGTGAGATGGGAGGCACTAGGGAGAAATAAAGGATGAAAGCAGTGAGTTGGACTCAAAGGAAATGAGCACCTCCCCTCACGACCCATTTTTTTACTCCATCTTAATGTTCCTGCTGAGGCCTTCGGGTGAGGATCGGGAGACAGAGCTCCCAAACTGGAAACGGAAATACATGGAACCGCATAAACATGGAACCGCATTGATGACCCAAGGGTTTTTCCTAAAAGTGATACTCTATGTAGCAATAAGAGCTTTTGGTCTCTTAATTCCTCCCATTCTAGAAATTCTCCAAATTAATCCAACCACCAGCTGTGATTTGACAATGAACAATACTGTCATTGTTAGGGACCAGAAAACATTGTATTCACCAGGATTTCTGTTCAGGAAAGCACAGGATTCCTTAATGAGCCCCCTTAGGGGGATAGTTCAGGCCCCAGGCCTGGCTGTTGGCTGATCCCAAGGCTTTAGAGATGAGAAAAAACCTGCCAAGGAACAAACACAGGAAGATTGTGGTTTTGCTCTTGACAGAGAAAGGGGAATAAGAACAGAGCCTGGAAAGTGGAGAAAAAGCCACTCGAATCTCCATTCGCTCATGAAACCAAAAACAAAAACAAAAACAAATAAAATTTGCTTTGAGTGTACTCTTTGGGGTACTGGACTGAATAGATATGGTATAAAAGAGAGAGTGTACAGTGACAGGAATCAAAAAGGGGGAGACTGTAGAGGGCCACCCCCTGGGGAATCTCAGAAATGGACAACAGCATTTGAAAGGATCACAAGCCAATCTGAGTCAATTTCACCTGGATGCCCAGGAAGACCATCTTTGACATGTTAGTTCCTCTTCCTAGGCAGCCTCAGAAGTCAAGGATTTTACAACCCCACATCACGCTGTTGATTCTCTTAGATGTGGTCACACATGAGCTTTGGGTCAGTTTATTGCTATCCATCTCTTTCTCTCATTAAAGTAATTATCTCTTCCTCACAACCTAGCATGCAATTTTTTTCTATAGTGGAAAGTATCTTTGTATTCAGGGCTTCAAGGACTTTGGCTCCTGAGGCTCTGAACAGGTCCTTTTCTCTTTAGACCTCAGGGTGATTTGTAAAATGATAGAGGTGAGAAGGAAAAAGTTAAGTTAATTATCCTTAAGTCTCTTTCAAATCAAAATTCAATGAATCTCAAAGTATTAATCTTTTTTTGCATCTTCATTCCCACTTGCACTCACTCTTATGACAAAATAATTTTTGCTATAAAAATAAAAGAACAGGGTTTTTTTTTAATAGAAGTTATTTCCTTAGTAGTAATTTCTCCATTAAGAACAATCAGTAACTTAACATACACTTGGTTTTGTTACTTATCATAAAGACTTTTTTTTAAAGCTAAGAGAAACTCGACAGATGGTGTTAATGCATAATTTTTTAGTTCTCTATGTCTTTTCCCAATCTTATGAACATTCTCTTAGTTGTATGTATGTCTGCCTTTCACATTAGATTGTTAGGTCGTTGTGAGTTGAAACAAAATGATACTCTCCTCTGTATCCTCCTAAAGCCTAGAGACCACCCATCGGACAAGTCTGTTAAGTGTTCACTTTGTACAATTGAACTGAAAATTGTATTGAGTCAGAATTTTTAAATGATTGCTCTGCATTGTGATAGACTTAGTTATGCTGCAGGAATAAAATGATCCACAAATCTCAGTGGCTAAATGTAACAGAGGGTCTTTTTTTTTTTTTTTTTTTTTTTGGTCAAAACAAAGTCATTTATAGGATGGAGTGAGAGTAGGCAGAAAGATATTTGTGCTTCACTCAGCCAATCAGGGACCCAGGCTAAGCAGCTTCCTGCTTCCGACCGCAGAACCACCTCAAACACATGGCGTTCTCAGGAGAAAAAGACCGAAAAATTTCTCAAGAGCTTTTTCCTGCCTTCTGCACCCATTTCATTGACCAGGACTAATCACATGACACCATCTGATTAGAAGAGTTTGGGGAGTATGGACTCCCATTCCTTTATGTAAGAAAAGTGTCACCAAGATCAAAAATCACTAACAATGTCCACCACATGCTTTACTCAATTGCTCTAATAGTTTGGAAATAACGGACTTCTTTCAGAATCTTGGAACACCTATGATCTCTCCCCTGAGAAGGAAACCCATGTACACAAAAACTTACTCAATATTTTGCATAATGTTCAGATTTCTCACGCACTGTAAACTCCATTCACTTTTATTCTACGGATCCCTGGAGCCAGGTTATGGATCCTTTGACTGAATCCACAGGCATGTTTGGCACCTGGTTAACAGATTGACAGATGAAAAAAACAACATGACCCATGTTCTGTTTTAATTTTATGTTGGAAACAGGCTGTTTATTTACTTAGTTATTTGTTTTTGTCAGATCAGGCATCACGTAAGATACATGACCAATGGATGTTCCTCCGTGTTTGTTTTTACCAGGAAAAATTCGAGGGTCTGTTCCGGACTTATGATGACTGTGTGACGTTCCAGCTATTTAAGAGTTTCAGACGTGTCCGAATAAACTTCAGCAACCCCAAATCTGCAGCCCGAGCCAGGATAGAGCTTCATGAAACCCAGTTCAGAGGGAAAAAATTAAAACTCTACTTTGCACAGGTAAGGTAATTTTTACCAAAGTTAATCCTTTTGCCCTGCATTATTTCTTGCCTTGTAAACAGTGTACATGGAGCTCTTTGCTACTTTCAGATGGTTTGTAGTCTATAATTAGTCCACTGAGAAATAACCCTATATCATGATTCTCAAGCTGGAGTAGCACAGAGGTTTAGAGAGCAGGCTCTGCGGACTGGCCGTCTTGGTTCCAACCCAGATTATTATAACACTTCACTGGGTCTTAATTTCCTCATCTATAAAATAGAGATGATGATATATACCCCGTACTGTTGTTATGAGGGTTAAGAAATTATTAAATTAGGGTATTAAAGTGTCTAGCATTTGGTAAATGCGTAATAAACTCTGGCTAATAGTTGTAAAGAATGCTCTAACCACAACTACCCCTGACCTTCCTGGCAAAGTTATAATTAAAAATTAAATTTTAAGGCAGTTTTAGTGGACTATATACTGTTTCAGTGATTCACATTCAGGAGAAAAGGTTACAAACATATGGAAATTAATTTTGTCCTTTACTTAAGCCAATATTAAATTCTAGCTATTCCAGAAATGAATGGGTAGTTCTTGGCAATGCACACAGTGTCCACACAACAGATAATCAATGGTCATAATGTGCCATCAGTAGAGATTTTGATCCATGTCTTATTGGTCAGTAAGCATTGTTTCTGCCTTCAGACTCTGCAGAGATGGTACAGTGAAAAGAATGTAGACTTTGCTTCTTTTTAGGGCTGATTAGCTTTGCATTTTATATATATGCCACATTTTCTTCCTCCATCATCTGTCAGTGGACATTTAGGCTGGTTCTATATCTTGGCTATTGTGAATAGTGCTGCAATGAACATGGGGGTGCTAATATCTTTTCAAGAGCCTGCTTTTAATTCTTTTGAATAAATACCCAGAAGAGGAATTGATGGATCATATTGTGGTTCTTTTTTAAATTTTTTGAGGAGCCAAGGATTCCAATTTTTCCAAATTGTTTCCAACACTTGTTGTCTTTTTGTTTTTTGGTGTTTTGGGGGTAGAGGTTTGTTTGTTTTTTTAAAATAGACATCCTGATAGATGTGAGGTGATATCTCATTATGTTTTTGATTTACATTTTCCTGATAATGAAGGAACTGAGCATTTTTTCATATGCATATTGTCCATTTATATGTCTTCTTTGGAGAAATGTCTATTCAAGTCCTTACACCACTTTTTCGTCATCTGTTTTTATTTGTTTGATTTTACTATTATAGGTTATAATAGTAAGGCACACCTATAAGTTATATTTGGGGGAGTAGCCCCTTATCCCATACATGGTATGCAAATATTTCCTGCAATTCTGTAGATTGCCATTTCACTTTGTTGATTGCCTTATTTTCTGTGCAGTATATTCCTAGTTTGATGCAGTCCCACTTGTTTATTTTTGTTATTGTTGTCTGTGCTTTTGGTGTCATATCCATGAAATCATTGCCAAAACCAATGTCATGAAGCTTTTCCCCTATATTTTCTTCTAGGAGTTTTATAGTTTCATATCTTACATTTTAAGTCCTTAATTCGTTTGAGTTCATTTTTGTGGATAGTGTAAGATAAGGATCCAGTTTCATTCTTTTGCATGTGAAAATCAGTTTTCCCAGCACCATTGTTAAAGAGGCCATCCTTTTCTGATTGTGTATTCTTGACACCCTTGTTGAAGATCAGTTGACCCCATGTGTGTGGATTTATTTCTGAGCTTTCTATTCTGTTCCATTGTGCCCTATGTATGTTTTAATTGCAGTGCCATCCTAATTTGATTACTGTGGGATATAAATATATATATAAAACAATAAATATACATGTATTTTTAGGTTAGGAAGTCCTCTCAAGATTGATTTGGCTATTTGATGTCTTCCATGGTTCTATATTAATTTTAGAATTGTTTTTTCTTAGTTCTATAAAAAACTCATTGGGATTTTGCTAAGGGTTGCATTGAATCTGTAGATTACTTTAGGTAGTGTAGACATTCTGCAAAATGTGACAACCTGGATGAACTTCGGGACATTTGCTAAGTGAAATAATACAGTCACAGGAAGACAAATATTGCATGATTCCATTTATATGAGGTAACTAAAGTAGTCAAATTCATAGAACCAAAGTGCAGAATGGCAATGTGAGCAGCAGGGGAAGGCGGAAATTGGAAGTTACTTATCAATAGGCATAAAGTCTCAGTTAGGCAAGATGAATAAGCTCTAGAGGTCTGCCACACAGCATTGTACCTACAGTCAACACTGGTGTACTGTACAGTTAGGAATACATTAAGAGGTTAGATCTCACGTTAAGTGTTCTCACCACGATGAAATAAAATAAAAACTACAAAAGAAAAAGAACTTGGACTTTGGAGTTAGACCCATGTTCAAATCCCACACTGCTCATAATGTGTGTGACTTGTAGAAACCTCAGTTTCCTCATCTGTTAAAACCCCACTTGTGTCCTTAAAAAGTTAAGCACATAATTACCACCTGACCCAGCAATTCCACTGCTAGGTATTTATCGAAGAAAAGTGAAATTCGGTGTCAAACAAATACATGTACACATATATTCATAGCAGCATTACTCACAATAGACAAAAGGTAGAAACAACCCAAATTTCCATCAGTGAGTGAACAAGTGGGCAAATTGTGGTCTATTCATTCAATAGAATATTATTTGACCATAAAATGGGATGAAATAGCCATACATTCTACAACATGGATGAACCTTGGAAACATTAAGCAGAAAGAAACCAGGCATAAAAGGTCACATATTCTATGACTCCGTTTATATGAAATGGTCAGAATAGGTAAATTCACAGAAGTAGAGATCATATTGGTGCTTGCCGTGCTCTGCCTGGAGACAGAAATGGTAGCAACTGTTTAATGGGTATAGGTTTTCCTTTGCAGTGATGAAAATGTTTTGGACATAGATAGAAGTGGTGGTTGCAGACATTGGAAATGCACCAAATGCCACTGAATTGTTTACTTCAAAATGGTTACTTTCATATTATGTGAATTTCAGCTCAGGAAGAAGGAGGGAAGTAAGGAAGGATGGGTCTGGGTGGATGTGGGGACTGCAGCATCAGCATCACCTGGGAACTTGTTAGCAACACAAATTCTTGGGCCCCACGCCAGATCTACAGAGTCAGAAACTCTAGAGTAGGGCTCAGCAATCTGTATTTTGGTAAGCTTTCCAGGCAATTCTGATGCTCACTAAAGGATGAGAGCCATTATTTTAAGATATTTGAGCACATGGTGGGTGATAAAGAGTAATTATTAGGTCTAAAAGTGAGACTCTGCACCTTCATGGTACATCCGAGCTGTATTGAATCATGTGTCTTCATTTCTACTCTGTGTCAAAGGTTCAGACTCCAGAGACAGACGGAGACAAACTGCATTTGGCTCCACCCCAGCCGGCCAAACAGTTTCTCATCTCACCCCCTGCATCTCCTCCGGTTGGCTGGCAGCCCATCAGCGATGCCACCCCAGTCCTCAACTACGACCTACTCTATGCTGTGGCCAAACTAGGACCAGGTAAGCTCTGTGCCCTTCTAAAAATAAACCTATCTTGGCAATCTGGAAAAGCCAAATGAGATTAACAACCTTAAAATTCTGGGTTCATGGTCACATCTGCATTTCTAATGGATTTATTGCTGTATGTGGACAATGAGAGGCATGAGGACTCAGACTACAGCCTCAGACTTTGTAGAAGGTTGAAAAGCAACTCAGAAACCAGTTCTAAAATGTGACAGTTGGATTGCAATGCAGACAGTTTAAGATTGGGGGAAAAACTACTTAATTCTTAATTATAGAGATTTCTGTCTGTACTACAGTAAAGTTATTTCCTCAGAACAAACAACATGAACTCTAGAAGCAGGCAGGAAGCTTCTATGCTGTGCAACCCCATTTTATTGCTGGCACAGTTGTGACCAGGAACCCTCTGCTTCAAGACAGTCTGGTTGTCAAAGTGAAACTTCCAAGTCCCCAAGGAGTTGGTCTCAGTAGCTTCAAACTTTAGAAAAATCCTATAGTCACTTTGTTCCAATGTTGGGATATGTATCTTGGATTCACTCATTTTTGGTGCAGCATAGTATTCCATTGGGTGACTATACCATCACTCTTTATGCATCCATTCTCTGGTTGATGGACATTTAGATTGTTTCCAATTTCTTGCCATTGCAATTAAATCTACAGTTAACATTCTCATGAATATCTCCTGTCCACTTTTCCCAAAATTTCTTTATGTTTTATACCTAGAAGTGATACTGTCCTCAGTTTCAGCAGATGTTACCACCTTGCACTCCAGAGTATGTTTCCTGAGTGTGTGTCCTGTATTATAGCAGGAGAGGAAATGGTGGAGGAGCTACAACCAGGTGGCAGCTGAGGTTTTAGGCACCATGGATCCCAAGAGAAGTAATGGTATTGCATTTGCTCCATTTACTGGTAGTGCTCCTGGTGTGAGAGGAGGCTTTAAATATGTAGCCCCAATGTCCTGACTGCACCCCAGCAGATTCTAATTTCATTGACTTGAATCAAGTGCAAGGATCAGTATTTTTTTAAAAGCTTCCGAGGTGATTCTGATATATAGATGAGTTCAAGAACCACTATAGCCAAATGCCAGGAATGGTAAATTTGGAAGTTCAGTTCCTTAGTGTGGGCAGGAAAATACTTGTGCCAGGATCACCCACTCCAGAAAACTGCTGTTTTAACCATCACACATGCCAATTCTCACATATACGGAATTTTGAGAAAACTGGGTATTAGGGCCTCCCACTGTCCTGTTTGCCCAGTACTGAGGGGCTCCTGGGAACTTTCAGTGCGAAAACCAGGCAATTGACAGGCAAAGCAGGAAGAGCATGTCACCCTATGGAATGCTCAAATTAGGATGAGGCTAATTTGGTTACTACTCGCTCCCTGCAACAGAATTACTGGCTGTCCCATGTGTGGCCTAAAAGTTAAATTATAGGACTCTCAAGAGCAAGCTCTTGGTGGGTTTCTTTGAAATCACCCTCAAGTTACCCATCATCTGAGGCCTTTAAAAGGGCCATCGGTTTCCCTAGAAGAGCCATTGCGAGAAGCAGTAGGTGTCTAACTAAGATAGGTAGATGAAAGAAGCAGTATAATAATAAGGGAGATATTTTTCCAGTGTGATTTCCTTGAAAGTCCGGTTCACATACAGGAATCCTGAGCATATGCATTCCCTGTCCAAAGAGAATCGTGTCTGTGATAGGTGTAAAAGCTGAGTCTGCTCAAGCCACGCCTTGGGGAGCCATTTCCCACGGTAATTCAGGACGCTTCAGAAGCAGGCAAGCACAACTCCCAATATGGGCCAATCAGAGCCAAGGGCCTTGGCGCTGCATGTTTGACTCTTGTGCACACATATTAACAAGAACATATTTGAACACTTTGCGCAGTTGATCTGAATGTCAACAAATGAAAGTCTTCACAGAATCACTAAGGTCTTGGCTAGAGGAACTAGGAGTCACATGCCAACTTCTGCTTTACAGGAGGGAACACCCCAAGGCCCAGAGATGGGGAGAAATGACTTGCAATGACAGGGTTTCCAATGCCGTGCTCTTCCTGCCTCACTGTCTGTAAAGGAGGCCGGGCTGAGTCAGGCTTTCTGACCAGTCAAGCCCGGGGGTGTCTTATCCACTCACTTGGAGCTGGTAATTCAATAACTTCACATCATTTCTTATTCAGAATGGTAAATAAAATTCATATGTAGTGCATGTTCACAAAGCTTGATGCAAAGACAAGATAAGGGCAAGTTTCAGATACCTCACAACCAATGGCGCTGAGTCTCGGTGTGGAGGGCACTTCCAGGGACCAGGGTGACCTGGGACTGACAGAGGCAGAAGGGATGGATGGAGTGGGAATCAGGCCTCGGAAGGGATACCCCTGAAGCCTGGCATGGAGAAGGGAGGAGGAAGAAGAAGATAGTCTTAAAGAGGCAGAGGGAAAAAAAGTCTTTTTTTTAGAGTTGTGAATGACTTGTCAACAATGATAAAAATGCATTGACTGTGCTACTCACCTATGAGCCTCACTGTTCCTGTACTGTCTGCCATTTCCGAAGTGCCCTGCTGTACAACAAGCAGAGAGAGGAACTATGACTCTCCCCCATTTTATAGACCAGAACACTGAGCTGTAGAAAGATGAACAGGCTTGCCAAGGTGACACAGCTGGTTGGTGGCAGAGGCCATTGTCAAACCTGGCTCTTCTGACTCCCCACTTGGCCAGATCCAATAGCCTGTTAAGGACACCGGCTGCCTCGGTGGACTTTAGACCCCCTGGGCTCTGACAGGGGCAAAAACGTTCACCCTAACCCTGAACTGACAGTTATCTGTGACACCACTGTAACTTCCAGAAAGCCTACCCCAGGGGCTGGTAAGTGTACAAACAAAGGCCTGTGCACTATGTGCGCAAGTGCGAATCTCACATGTTGCCTACTTTTTAAGGATGATTAATAGTGCATCCCGTGGAACAGCTGTGATTTGGATGAATTCCCTGGGCTGACTTTCTCTCCATTCCTTGACAGCAATTTGAGGCTATTTCTCTTAATTTAGTCATCCATTCATCCTTTTCCTGTGTCCTTGAAGCTTTCTCACCCCACACAGATGAATGATTTGTATCCAGCGATCAAGCTGAAAATATCAGAGTTCTGTTAGAGGCTGGGGCCTCTGGCAGCTGTTTTAGCTGCAACAAGGAGGCAGCCTCCACCCCACCCGCATTCCTGTCCCCTCCCCAGTGAGGTGCCAACATGAGGAGTCATGCCTCCAGTCTCCTCCTGGTACTTTGCACAAACACTCACTTCTCCTTCTGGTAATTTTCTATTGTTTATGTTACTGTCTTTGCTACTTTTTGAGGGGAGAATGCATGTTTTACTCATTTTGGCATTCCCAATGCTTGATGGCACCTTGCATGTAGCAGATGCTCAAAAAAAACTTGAATGCCCAGGCCAAGTGGCTCAGTTAGTTGGAGTGTTGACCTGTACACCAAAGGGTTGGGGGCTCTATCTCCAGTCAAGGTGCACGAAGAAGGAAACCGATGGATGCTTCTCTCTCACATCGATATGTCTCTCTCATCTCTCTCTCTCTTCCTCTTTCTCTCTCTCATTCCTTCCCTCCCTCTCTTCCTCTCTTTCTAAAATCAATAAACATATCCTCAGGTGAGGATTTAAGAATAAATAAATCTTAAAAATAAATATTGAGGGAGTAAATAGATGGAACAATTAGTCTGCCTAGCGATAATATCTTCACT
Organism: Pteronotus mesoamericanus; assembly: GCF_021234165.1. Classification (NCBI taxonomy): domain Eukaryota; kingdom Metazoa; phylum Chordata; class Mammalia; order Chiroptera; family Mormoopidae; genus Pteronotus; species Pteronotus mesoamericanus. Next base: position 15,358,007 of record NW_026555085.1, on the reverse strand, counting down.
AGTGAATTTTTGCTTTCTTATGGCTTTAGCCAAATTGAGCCAGGCGGCACTAAATTAATGTTTTTCTCTGAGATGACTCCTAGCATTTCCACTTTTTAAAAATAGTGATTTAGTAAAATTCATTTTTAATCCTTTGGCAGAATCATTTTAGTAACAAATTATAACTTGTACCATGTTAAGGGATGATTACCTCAGTTCCGGGAGTACAGAAACAGATTAGAATGAGAGCAGAGAACAGCACCTCAGATAGCTGAAGGAGTGGAGTTTGGCTTGGGAGGAGTGACGAATAGCACTAAATTGGCAGAGCTGAGTGACTGAGAAGAGATGCAGAAATTGAAAGGTGCTGACAAAAGTAAGTCTAAAGAAAGAGCATCCTGAGGCTAGGATCCAGGGCTGGCATCTGGGCCCCTTCAGCAAACCACTGGCTTGTGGGAGCTTTAACATATCAAGCTGTTGATGATGTGCCTTATTAAGACCGCTTCATGGCGAACAAAGGTGAGGATGAGGACACAGGACTTGGCTCAGACAAGCAGAGACAAAATAGCACCCCTGTTCTTTAAGAAAGTAAGACTGGTGACCATTGTCCAGAACATTCTGGAACTTCTAGAGAGGCTCTTGAAACAAGCCTTTGAGAGGATGGGGCAATTTCCAAGGAACCATGATCAACCTGGACTTGTGAGTTGCCTTTGAAATCCTTAACAGGATGTCACAATGTGAGACCAGGGCTACCTAACACTGAAGGCGCGTCTCTCAGTTCGGTTTATCAGAGAGAACAAGTTTATATTCTGGAAAATATCCCTATGATTGTATGTTTTGTTTTGGATTGAGAAGGTAAATAAACAGACAAATTAGAGAAAAAATTTAAATAGAAACAATGACTAAAACTTCATATAGGGTTTACTGTGTGTCAGGCACTCTTCTAAACATGTTACTATATTGTCACATTTAATGCTCCATGCAACTCTATGAGACAAGCATTGTTGTTTTTCTCATTTATTCAGGGGGGAAATGTGAGGCACAGAGTCGTTAAGTAATTTGCCCAAGCCTATGCAGCTGATAAGTTAAATAGGTTCCTCTGCCACTTGCAAGAAGCAGAGAAGATTGTGCAAGCCACCACCCTTGTCCTGGGGAGGAGAGATGATCTTTTGAAGAGTAAAATTAATTTCCTCAGAAGAAATTCAAGATCATTGCAAAATGGAATTTAAAAAATGCAAAACAACTTATACATTTGGTTCCTGCACATTTCATTTCTCTGCGTATTGCACCCCGACAACACACCCCCTGCAGCAGCTCAATGTGTTCCTGGCTCGTCCAGGGGAACACGTGGATCAGAGCTTGCCTTCCTCTGCTCTGTCTAAAGGACAGGTATCACCTCTATGAAACAGAAGCTTTCTCCATTTGTATGAGTCCCCCTGGTGAATTTAGAGAAGCCATCATTTAACAATGACCTAGACAAAATAAGACGGGCTCTGACCAGGGGAAGAAAGACCTGAATATTTATTTTGGCTTATGGTCTAATACTCATTGTTCCTGACTCCAGAGAGAGTATAGTGCTGTGTTCTTTTTGAATGTAAAACAAAACAGGAAAAACAAAAACCCAGCCCAGCAAAAGAGCTTATCTCTGCCAATCAGCAAAAAACGGCAAAATAGAGATGTAGGCTGCGCTAAATGGGTGGTAAATCAGCGGTGGGACGTGAAATGCCAGTCTTTGTTCCGCTCTCTAGGTGGCTCTGGAAGGTCATGTTCATTGTCACTGAAAATGCCTGCAGGGAGCGATATGAAAAGTCATTGTCTAGTCCCTTTTTTCTGCCTGCTAATTTTAGCTCTTGTTAGGGAAATCAATTTTAGTTAACTGCAGAGGAAGGCTTAAAAAGGTGCTCGAGTTTCAAGTTGCGTACATCTGCTATATTTAGTTTTTTTCCAAATTCTTCTCCATCAAGACATGCCATAGTAAAGCAATTTTGTTGGTCTGCTGCTTCGTATGTATATATTGTTTTCTTTCACCATTTCATGTAACTTATAAGAAAGACAATTTTTTATCCCAGGCTCATTGATTCAAAAGGAAAGAAAATTTCATTTTGAAAATATACATGAACACCTATATTTTGGGTGCATGTCATGTAACTATTATAGAAGCCTTAGTTCTTCTCAAACAATTACTCTTTTCTGATCAGAAATTCGAAAAGCACATAAAATAGCCAGTCTCCAGTGCTGTAGTTGGTACAGTCTCTTTGGGTCATTCCTCACCCAAGAGGCATAGATTTCTGATCCTGGAATACATGCTCATAATTTTCCATCTCCTTTCAATGAATTCTCCCTGGGGAAAAAAAATGTAAAGGTGTTTTCATCTCAGCATATATTACACAATGATCTTTAATCACTATTGAGTAGCAATATAAAATGCTTCCTTTTTAAAAAAATTCACAGGTAAAACATGCACATTGTAGAAAAACAGAAGGCATAACCAAAATTCATGTGCACTCATGCATCCCATAGCTATTCCTTAGCCAGGCCACCATATACGGGGAAGCATAGAACAGAGTGACCATTCCCAGGGAGAAAACCTCATGACTCTATGACCAAGCACACAAAGAGCTCAGACAAACAGCTCTTTCTTCTTTCCTGTCGGCTACTTTCATCTCACCCCATACAGACAAGCCTTACCTCACAAGCTTCAGAGGTCCCCTTGTCTCTGGTCAACCTTGACCTTCCCAGTCCTTCTCCCTCTATGGTTTCCTTAGACCTTTCTTCTAAGTCTCCACCTGTTTGATGCAACCACTAATTCAGGTCTGCAGTCAACCAGTCATCCTCACAAAGTACTTCAGATCCTAAGGAATTTAGGAGGGAATGAAGACAAACAGCCACCCTATTCCAGTTTTAGAGGAAAGCCTCCAGAAGATACGCACACTTCTTTAATTGAAATAGAGCACCACTTACTACAAAACCTCAGAAGTAGGCTCTCTCTCTCTCTCTCTCTCTCCCCCCCTTCCTCCCTCCCTCCCTTTCTCTCTGTCTTTCTCTCCCACACCTTCATCTTACCAAGAACCCATTCTTTTTTCCTACTTTGATATGGGGAAGGGCTGAGGATGTAGGACAAGAAGAAAGACTCCAATCATTCATGTCAATAATATTTTCTCATTATAGGAAAATAGTAGACCTACTGAGACAGGGAAGTCAATGGTGTGCACTGTCTCAACCTTATCCCTAAACATCACAGCCAATGTGGAGACCATGTTTTGACCTCCACAGACCTCACCTGGAGTCCTGGCTCCACCACTTGTTTGCGGTGACCTTGACCAATGTACTTCACCCCTCAGGGCCTTTTTAGTAACCGTAATTGTTTGACAGTTTTCAAGGTCATCCTAAACACGGGATAATTAATACTTGTGAAGCACTCAGCCCCGGGGGCTGGCACAGAGACACTGTCACATTCATGGCAGCGATCCCTCTGCTCTATTAGCGGGACATCCTCAGACAGATGTTTCCTCTGCCTTTATTTGAATTAAGGTATGTAGAGCTCTCGGAATAGTGTCTACCAGCCAGAAAGAATGATGTGCAGGCGGTGGCGATTGTTATTTAAATGTGCCTGTTCCTGAAACTAACTGCCCATGATATATTCGGGGGAGTCTGTGCTTTGCTTCATAGCCTTTGGCACTGTGGCTCAAAGGGCATTCTTTCACAGAAATAGCAGGTGCACAAAGGAAAAGGGACAGAGTTGCTGTTGAGTGATGATCCCACCCTCATGTCCAAGACCTACCAGATTTAAATATGGGCTCATGGAAACCCAAAAGAATTTTAAAAAAATTGCAACCTGGATTCCATCCCTGGAATCTTATAAGATTTCTTTTAATACTAAATCGCTCTTTCCAATTCCAATTTAGAAATAAGTTCTTTCTCCACTCTCAGATCAAAGTTGTGATGTGAAATTCCCAATAAATCCCTCTGCCCAGGAATACCTCCTCTTTTTTTTTTCCTCTCTCCAGCTATAAATGAAATTCCAACAAGGAGATATTTCTCTTGCTTTAGGATGAATGAGTTGAACTCAGAATGTGAGTTTGTATCCAGACTCTACTTTTGAGTAGCAATGTGACCTTGAGAAAGTTTTTTAACCTCTCTGTGCCTCAGCTTCAAGAGTAAAACCAGATTTTTGTGAGCATCAAAAAGTATAATCCATATTCATTCATATGTCCAGCCCTAGACATAGTAAATGCCCAGTGTGTGTTACCTATTTATTGTAACTTGGTTTTCAAACCATATCCTGGTCTCTTATTAAAATATAATTGCCTATTTTAATCTCTTAACTCAATGTTTTTCAATATGATATTTTGGAACTGACTGTCCTATACGTCGCAGTACATTTAGCGTCTTCAGGCATCACCTACTAAAATGCCAGTACCCGCACCCAACACATTCCCTATGAAGAAAAAAAAAAGCCCCATCTTATTTTCAGATACCACTGGGAGTGATTAAGAACCACACTAATTACATTTTAGCCTTGTTTATTAGGTGGTTCTCAAATGTGACACAGTCATAGAGGCAAGGACTGTCTAGTAAGGAGCTAGAGGTACCAATGTGGAGCAGACGAAGAGGGGAAAAGAGGGGGACGGTACAAAGTATTGTCACCTGCTCCCCTTCCCAGACACTCTCTCTCTCTCTCTCTCCCTCCCCCCACCCACCCTCTTCCCTTTGGGCAGGGCTCATGAGGACAGCTCATCTCTGCTCTGTGCATTGTTGCTGGGGCAGTTCAGAAGGGAACTGGCCAATCAGCTCTCAAGATGATTTGCTCACATGACTGCCAGGTGGGATGTGGCTGTTGGCTGAGAGCTCAGGAAGACTGTGGGTCAGGGGCCCTGGTGCCTCTCCATATGAGCCCTTCATGGGCTGCTTGGGCTTCCTTACAACATGGAGGTGAGGTTCCAGGAGTGAGCAGGCTGACAGAAAGCTAGAAGTGCGTGGCATTTTTGTGACTTGACTCAGAAGTCACACTGGTTACTACTGCTATACTGTATCAGTCAAGGCAGTTATAAAGGCCTGCACAGGTCTGAGGGGAGAGAACACAACAAGAGCAGTCCTTCATGAAGGAGTGGCAAGGTTATTGAAGAGCAATGTGGGCAAGAAATATGACCATCTTTGCAAAACAGAAATAAGAAGCTACAAAACATACCTTTCCTGTTGAGAATTCACCTATAATAAATTTAAAACAAGAAGGAAACATAGAGGGTATTTTTTTCAGAGTCCAAAGTCACCATAAAAGATGTAGATTAACTCAGTCTATAATTTATAGTCCTTTTCTTTTTATAATTAAGTGCTGTCTTTTGAGAAGATTCATTGCTTGAATATCATGCCTAGAAAAACTAGCAATTCGCCAAACAGAAAGAGGCAAGATGCAAAAGAAATAAATACTCCTTCTTAACTAGAGAACAAATATTCACTGAAAATATGAGTGGCCATGAAAATGTATTAAAAGTAAAAGATAAAACGAGGCTCCCTTCCAGTAGAATCTCTTGTAGAATATGGAAACAGTGGGAATAATGGGAGTGGTCATAAGCAGCACAGCTTCTGAGGTCAGACAGGGTTTGATCAAATTTGATTGAATCCTGGCTCTGCCATTTACTACCTGTGTGAGCTCATTTTCCTCCTATATGAACAAGATATTATAAACCCACATGACAGAGCTGCTGTCATAATTAGATATCTAAGTTGTGTGATGCACTTAGAGCTGGGTCTGGCATTTGGCTAGTGCTCAGTAAATAGTTATGTTTAAGGCAGATGGCAAGTCTCTGTGTCCTAGCACTGATAGCATACTGAAAATAGGGAAACACCTGCCCTTCAAGAGTTTTCAGCTCAGGTGAAAAGCTAAAACTTACATGAGTTTAACTTTAGGGGGAAAATTCACATGTGCATGTGTACTGGACATTACACAGTACATCATAAACAGTCAAGCTTGATGCCTCCATAAATCAATAACATATTTATTGAGCACTTAAATTATACCCTAAACTGCAGCAATGACAAAAGAAGTTCAAGTCCTGGTTCCAGTGGTTTGAAACATAAAACATCACCAGATAAAATAATGAATAATAGAAAAGGTGATCTAATCAAACAAACATTATAAATATGTGGTTCACACTCTCAGAAAATCAGAAGTCTCATTTAAAAGGCAACTTGGAAATGGGTGGGAAGAGAGAAGAAAAAGGAGAAGAACTTACCAATGAGGAGAGAAGAGGGCCGTGGTCAAGGGGGAAAGGACCATTCAATTTTGAGGATCATAAGTCATGACACCCCACTGTTACTTGGGACCCAGCAAGTCATCTTCCACCCCTTACTTCTGTTTCCAGCTGTGATTCCACTAAGTCAAAGCTCTTTGCAATTAATCAACTGCTTCATTCTTTAACTACAGTGTAGTGTAACTAGACTAGTTCATCATATTGAAAACCAGAAATTATTTTGGAGGGCAGCAATGACCACAATATCAGCTTAAATCGTATCATGCATTTTCAGAGGACTGTATAAAGTACTTGACACCTAGTTCTTTATTGTGTAGTATCCCAAGGATGTGGTGGTCATTCCCATTTAACTGATGAGGAAAGCTGAGGTGTGGAAATATAGAACACTGAGAGCCACCTCACTAGCAAGTGAAAAGGTGAAGCTTCCAAATGTTTTGAGGAAATTTATTCTGGCAGGGAGATTATTTCCTGTGGTGAGAAAACCAGCTAAGAGTCCTCTGGTTGGGAGGAGGTGAACCGTGGACAGGGCGTGTACAGGGAGCTCACAACAACTGTTTCAAAGTGATATTCCCTGATGCTCTGTGACTTAATTACAGTGGGTGAAAGTAAGAATGGATTCGAGGATGACCAGCTCTAAGGAATTGCGTCTAGAAGGCTCTAAGAGAAATGGGTTAGCTGGGAAGTAAACACGGATTGACAGGAAAAATACATCATTCCACTTTAGATATGTGAGTTTGGAAAAGAGTAGCAGACTTAGGTGGAGATGGTATGTCAAGAGGCAGGTGTAAGATCAGGCCTGAGTACGTACGTAGCTTCTCAGAGGGACAAGAATGGGGAGCTCATGTTGTTCCAGAGAAGGAGTCTTCCAAGAAAAACAGCAGTAATGCTGGGAAATAAAGCAAACCTTCATCTTATGCCTGCTGAACTCTGCTGTATTTTGAAAGCTTCCAGTTTAGGGGGTTACATCGATTCCTGGAAGAAGTCACATAAGGACTTGTTCTGGTAGGCATGGAAGTTTCAGGAAGGTTTCTCTTTCTCTCCATCACACAAGTTATTAGGAATCTGAAGAGTCTCAACTCTGCTTGACTACACATAAATATATTATTATCTGTAGTATCTACCAGCTGACTCTTAACATATCTGCATTATGCTGATTTTTGCAAACCATGCATAATCATACTGATTATTTTAGAAAAAATTCAGGAAGGGCCAACTCATGGCCCATATGTCAAAGACAACATGATGGAGAACTTCCTGGGGCCCTGGGACCAACATCACCAACACATTTCTCTGTAATTGTGCCAGAACATGTCAGTGTCCCCCAGCCACCTCATCAGCAGAGGGACTCAGCCTCCTCCCTCCTGAGGACAGAAAGCAGCCTGTGGGCACCTCCTCTTCCTCCAGACGTGCAGGAACAGGGACTTCATCTGCAACCTGTCTCCAACTGCTCAGGAAAAGAGGAGACAGAACTTTGGCATCTATTTCGAGCCATGGCCAAGCCTGCATCAGTTACAAAGGCCTGAATGAGAATTTAACTTTGACCTTGTGCTAGAGGACTTTGTGTTTGTGTGTCTGGGAATTTGTTTCATGGAGTGGCTAGAAAACCCTGATCAGTGCATTTTGGGGGGGCTTTTGACCCTGGCCTTCTTTCTGCTTGCAGAGGAAAGGACAGTTTGATACAGACTGAAGGAGTGAGAGTGTGTTGGGTGAAACTCTGCTTTTCCTTCACAAGAGATGCTATTCTGCATGGCCCTGCCCACTGCACTGGGACATGACCTGCTCCACACTGTGAGCATAAGGCACCATGGATTGTCCCCTACTGAGCTCAGTTGGTCCCCATGCAAGGTGGCAACATTGACATCAGCCTTAATGGTACAGGAGGACAAAGCCTAAGCCCAAAGGGAAAGAGAGGCCAAAAAAAGAGAAATTCAATCTAGCCAGACCAAAGCAATTTCTTATTTCATCGGCTCTCAACAGCTGCTTAGCTTTGCTGGATTTCAATAGTAAGAACGTTTCCAAAAATAGAGCAGTGAAATGTCAGAATTAATGGTATCACAGCAATAAAATATCTCTACTACCAAGCGATGTCACTTTAGCACCTTGACGTGAAACTTGTCCTGCACAGGGTGTTCCCCCACAGTGTGCCCTGCACACTGTGCTTGCCCCTCCCCCATTCTGACTGGGCCCCAGGACCCCTAGACTGAGAGGAAGGCACCCACTTTTGAAGAGTAAACGCGTTGCAACCAGAGGGATCTGTAGGGAATGTTGTTTACCCGAGCCAGGGCAAACCAATGGTTTGATCAAAAGGCTAGCTTCATAATGTGTACTTTATTACTATTTTTTTAAAAAAGCTAACTTCTGACCAACCGATGAGGGAAAGGGCAGGACGTCTGGTCAGCCCTGTGGCCAGGGTCCCTGTGTGACCTCCTCATGCCCAGGTCCCACAATCTCCACGCCCGCTCTGCTGTGGGTGACTTTTTTCTGTCATCCCTGCCTATCAGGACAGGAGACTGCTGCTCCCATCTTCCTTGTATCACAACCAACAGAGCCATGAAGGACACTTTGGCAGCCACCTGTGTTTCTTCAGAAGGGACTTCTCCCAACATATGAACTTCAAAGAAATTCTATCCACAGAAGCAAGAGCCACCTCATTTGATTACTCAGATGTTACTTCTTCCTCCATGTCTTGTTTGAGAGAGTCTCTCATTCAGAACTGCAAAGCCTCAAGGAAAGAGAAAATTGAAGAAACCCTGGATTCAGGGAGCTCAGTCACCGTTTGCTGTGGCACTTTGCAAGATGTCCATTTCTCCCAGAAACCAAGATGAGAATGTCAGAGCTTAATTAGCGCCGGGGACTGGGAGTGGCTGCAGGGCTGACCTGGGCTCCCTGCTTCTTTTCCTTTATGCACCCTCAGCACCCCGCCCTGCACTGCCCTCTAGCTGCACTGCTAAAATTTTCCAATGAAAAGTCGTGATGCATCACGGAGGACCAGAGGGGGCGCATTACAGCACCCAGTGTGCTCCTGGGACCACCACCCCCTGCCTGTCACACAAAGCCCTGGGACAATGGAGCCGCTGAGGGTGTGGGGCACCAATGTGGAGGTCACTAAGTCAGAATTTGCAGGGTTGCATCCTCATCCTGGAAAACTCTGTTTTTAACAGTAAGCTGTTAGATGTTTGAGAACCACTGCTCAAAGGTGCCGCCAGCCAGCCTGCCCAGCCCTGGCCTGGCGCCTTTTACGCACCTCTCAGATAAAGTCGGTTCATGGAGGCTCCTCTCCGTAGCAATATCTGAAATGGTTCTTCTTCCTTGGGATATTGACAAAAATGACAAAGTACTTTAAGGAGAATGGAACAAACACTTTTAAATGAGCTTTATAGAAGTAGCAGCTATATGCACACCACAGCTGCAACTACACGTAACAATAACTGCGTGGTGGACGGCAGTGCCGTTAAGTTGTGCTGTCATTTTCTAGTCTTCATGGGGGGGCAAGCGAAGTATAGCAGGAGTGATCCCGTCGAATGTCTCCTCCTGGTGTTGCTCCACATCCCCTGTTTGTGCCACTGTCCTCTCCTGAATCTAAACTGGGCTGTGTCTGCTCATTTATATTAGAGATTTAAGATTTTTTGACACAGCTCTTTCTGCCGGCAATTTCACCAGATCTAGACTTCAAATTACAGAGTTTGTATGACCCATGCTTCTGTGGCTCTGGTTAGTTCTGCCCTTCTTTGCCACTGCCAATATCCAGGGGAATGCTGGAGGTGTCACGCTCCATCTTTGTGAAATACTTGTTGCCCCCACCCAGGATAGCCTTGGCTCTATACACCAGGAGGCCAAGGGGGGTCCAGTGAAGACTTCTTTGACTCTTCACAGAAAGAGAATGCTCTTAGCAGTGTGAGGCTACATCACTTTGCTAGGGCTGCCATAGCGAAGTCCCACAAACTGGGAGGTTTAAGCAACCAAAATTGATTGACTCAGCCTCTGGAGGTTAGAAGTCCTATGCCAAGCCACAGACAGGGCCATGCTCCATCTTGAAGGTGCTAGGGAAGGACCTACCCCAGCCTCTCTTCTAGCTTCTGGTGGTTCCCAGCTTGTGGCAGCATAAGGCATTCTCCCTGTGTGATTGCCCCCATCCTGTTTTTCCCTTTTTATAAGGACACCAGCCATTTTTAAGCAGGGCCCACCCTAATGGCCTCATTTTGACTTAATCATCTGCAAAGATCCTAATTCCAAATAAAGTCACATTACAAGGTCCTAGGAATTAAGATTTCAACACCCTTTTTTTTGGCAGGGGTTGGGGGGGGGCGTGCATAATTCAGTCCATAACAGTAGCTTACTCTGAATGTTTAAATCCTTCCCAGTGTGACTCAGAAGAGCTTTAATACTTGTTGCATGATCAGTGTTCCTCCTTCCCCAATGTCAGCACGCAGAATTTCACACCACCTTGCTAGAGTGGGCTGTTTTCACCAAGATGCACACAGTAGCACCTAAATAGTACCCTAGACCTGGAACTGACAAAACTTGCTCTCGTGGCCCAGATGGAGCACCTTCCACCACAGACTGAGGATGACAGGCAAGGCCCCTGGACTAGGAGGGAATCCCAGGGGGAGGTGTGGCTATGCCAAATAGCAGTTGTTGGGTTGGTGGGTATAACATGCGGCTGTCACAGTTAGGGGGCCAGCAGGTAAACCAGTTTGACCAAAGCAAATAGGGAATCGATGGAGGTTATGTTGGAAAAGATTGATGAAGTTGTACAGAGTCTTCCATCTTAGTCTAAAAAATTAGGACTTGATCTTAGTGAGACCTGGAGAGCCACTGAACAGGAGTATGTCTGGGAGACATTGCTTATAGATTTTTCTGTTGATTCATGAAGGATAGGAAGTAACGGATAGGAAGTCAGGAGAAGATTAAGGTGAGCATGTCAATAGTTGAGAAGTTGCAAGCCCTGAGAACACCCCCTCTTCCTGCTCCACCAGCTGGAGGTCTCCTCCTTGTCTTTCAGACCCGGGTCAACTGTCACCTCCCTTAGACAGCCTTTTAGAGTTACTTGTTCCTTACGGTTTGGTACCATAGTCCTTGACATATATTGCCACCCAGCGCTTACCATGGAATATTGTGACACTTCCTGTTTCCAAATGCCACCACTGGGCTGTGCTCTTGTGAAAGACAATTTTTTTGTTGTGCTTTGTAACCTCTATGACTAGCCATGGGCCAGACCCTAGGAGATGCTCACTCAATACCTCCTGAAGTGAAAAAAAGCAAACGGGAATCCAGTTGGCTGACAGCATTTGACTGTAAAATAAACAAGTTAAGAATGGTAGACTTTTAGGGCTGTAAAGGACCTTGATAGTCACTTAACTCAGTTCCCCAATAACTATGACAAATCCCCAACAAACTTGTTCTAACCTGGGGCAGCTCTTACTATAAGTTGTGCCCAGCTGGAGAATTTAGAGACTACCTAATCCGAAAGGCAAAGAAGTAAAGTGATTGGTTCAAGGTGACTCAGAAACTAGCAGCAATGCTGGGAAATCAAAGAGAAACTGATAAGTCACCAACAGACACATTCAGGCCTCACCACAATCCTTTTGGGTGGAGGTACTGCCATTTTGACATTTAAGTTAAGGACCTGAGGCTAGGAGAGGTTCAGTGACCTGTTCCATGTTATACAGATGACAGGTGGTAGGTCTGAGACACAGTGACAGGTAGATTGCATTCCATTCCCCAAAGCCCCGAGCTGCCCCTGGATAAGATCCCAGGTCTCCTGAGACTGTAGATTCTTCTTCTCACTTCCTAAGAAAACATGACCAAAGAATCTGCTTCTCACCCCCATTTTTCTTGCTTTTCAGGAGAGAAGTATGAGCTCCATGCAGGGACTGAGTCTACCCCAAGCGTGGTCGTGCACGTGTGTGACAGTGACATCGAGGAGGAAGAGGATCCAAAGACTTCCCCAAAGCCAAAAATCATCCAGACCCGTCGCCCTGGCCTGCCGCCCTCGCCCTCCGTGTCCAACTGAGCTCACCGCTCCACCTCGATGATAATATCTGTCTTCTCTTTATCATGCTTTTCCCCCCCTGTTGTTTGTTGAAAAAAAAATTGCCTTTAAATCACTGGGTGTTTGGTTGTTTGAGATTCCTCCCTTGTAATCAAGCCTCTCAGACAAAAGGGCTAGGAAAGGTGATATGTTTCCTGATCATATCATACCCATCAAGTGTAATCCATTATTTAGATAGAAGGTTCTAGGAAAAAAAAAAAAAGTAGTATTTTCTTATTACTTATTAAACAATCAGCACAGCCTATATCTTCATTCTCTCATGGTGATCCAAGCCAGAGACATCAGTGACAAATAGCACCTATGTTGTTTGTGAGCTGTTTCAGTCCCAGTCCTGATGTACGTGTGTGTTGTTTATTCCTGGCCACTTAAGTAGGACCATAATTAAACTTGACTTTGACTGCATGAGGTATCCCTATCTGGTCTCACTCAGTCCTTTGCATCCCGACATTCCCAGGACATGCATGATCACCAGCATTTATTTTCATGATTTGAGGATGTATTATTAACTCACAGATTGTCAGCATCCAGCCATGTCCTATGTAGATTAGGAAAATTATCAGCATCGTCCAGCTCAACAGGTCTGGGCATATTTACTATTTTGAGTCAATACTTCATAGCTCTGTCAAAGTTCCTGGAGGCAAAATTGAGCTTGGCCCCAAAGATACTCCCCAGTAGATTTTGAACACCACTTCCATATAGAACTTTCCCAGCCTCGTTGGGGAGGCTTGTCCAGGGTGATAAAGACTGATTTCAGACAAACCTATTTATTACAAAAGTTTCATGGTGTCTGAATGATTGTTTTTTCTCTTTGTATATTTGTACAAATGTTTCAGCTGTGCTTTTAAAATCTGGATGTTTTTTATTTAGTGACTGTTCGGCCATTTGCTGCTTAAAAGCATAATATGTGCATTGCTTATGAATGCATTCATATACTAATACAGATAATCAAATAATATTACACTCTATTATGGATAATGCTGAATTTTGAAAGGGCACAAAACTTCTCATGCCAGTATATAAATGATTAATCAACATCTTTGCTATCAATACCACTTGTTTTTACATAAAGTCAAGATGCTAATGTCAGTTGTAGACCATCCAGGTGAAGCCAGATCTCCAAAATGTAGCAGCTGCTGAGCATATTAAAAGGCGAAGGATGACAGGTAAATAAATGTACTCCAATACTACTCATGCAATGCCCATATTGCCCAAAAACTTACTTGTTTTCGTTACATGTGATTTTTCTATTTCTCTAGCCCAAAGTGCATTACAGAAGATACACCTATAGAACCATTACCTTCTGCTACATGTACCAGGCCTCATCTACTCCTGTACTTTAATGAATTACTTTAGATGCAGATGCCAATTTCGACGGAATGGGGAAATACTTTCATTACCCAAGCCTCAGAAAAACACACAAGAACAATAACACAACCGATAGAAGGATTGCTGTGGTTTTTGCCTAAGGTGTATGTTAGTTTTATTGGAAACTTAAAACATAGGCTGATCACTCAGAAATTAAAGTCCGTTCTACTGTGAATATAGCAATATAGCACTGGACGCAGTATAGGTGAAACTGAGGACAGCGTTGCTTGTAAAGTCCAGTTTTCATAACAAAAATGAAGGCTCCTCTTAAAAGTAAAATCTGAGGAGTGTACAATAAGCAAATGCTTTTGACTTTCCTTTGCTGTGGAGGTTTTCGGGTTTTCATTGACAAATGAGAGATTAGATTTACTAGTGGAGAAATGTCGCCCTCTCGTGGAAGAAATGTTGCCCTCAGCCTTTGAGACGAACAGGGAAGGGCCACTGTCGGCCATTTTGTGCTGAATCTTCTCAATCCTCTGCGGGTTGGCTTTTTAAGCTTGGAGTTTTCACAATGCAGGTTGTAAAGAAAATCTAGATGCGAGAAAATACTTGGCTTTTCAGTCTTTGAAAACAACACATCAGACATTTCCAACCACATTTAGTAAAAGTTGAAACGACCGGTCTGTGTAGCCATAAAACAAAAACTCAGCGGAATGTGTGACGGAAACGGTTAGTTTTGAACTCAGAGCGACGGGCCCCTGTTAACCTGTCTCCGATCAAGCAATTCTTTCACAGACTGGGCTTTCGGAGGGGGGAGAGCGGGAAGGGTTTCCACGGAGGCTCCTAGCACTGTGCAAGTCAGAACTGCCTCAGCATTTCCATGACACACATTATGCAAACCTCTTTAGCACTATTTAAGTTTGAAAAGTTTAAATATGGGGGGAAGGGGGTGATTTCCACCGACTGAATCATTTGTGCACGTGTATAGCTCAAAGAGCTTCTACTTCAAATATACCTGGTGAATGACTCTTTGTCCGTGTGCTGTGGTTTCTTACTGTCTGCGGGGCTGGCTATTTTTGAGGGGTAACGGCGGAGGGGGGCCGCGCAGCCCCGGGGCCCGGAGGCGGCCGTAGCTCACCTAGGCCTCCCGCGTGTGAGCAGAGGCCAAGCCGGCGGCCGCTGCCGCTGGAAGGAGGAGGCCGACGGCGAGGCCTGGCGGCGGCGGCGGCAGGACTCTGGTCAGGAGAAGTGAGAGAGCCCGTTTTATAGTCATTATTCCACCTCCTTGGTCCTAAAAGCCATCCCAAGTGCACTAGGACCCTTGAGACCCAAAGTAGGCAAAAATGTCACATAGAAGACAAAAAGCACTATCAAAAAAGGCGGGGGTGGGGGTACATGGTATTTCATTAAAATTAAGAGCACCTGTTCATCAGATTACACTATTGTGAGAGTGAAAAGGGAAGCCGCAGACTGAATTAAAAATTAAATTAAAAATTTAGATACTTGCACTACATATAGGTGTTAAATAACTCATGCCCAAAACATAAAACAAACAAGCAAAAAAACCTCCTACAAATCAACAAGAAAAAGGCAGGTAATTCATTTTTTTAAAAAAAGGTCAAACTACTTAAATAGACATTTCACATGTTGGCAATTCATGCATACACACTTGCACCTGAAATACCCGTATGAGCCATAAACATTATAAAGTGTTCAACATCACTCCTCATCAGAGAAAGGCAAATCAAAATCTCAAAGGGGTACACCACACACCTGTCAGAGTAGCTGAAATTGCGTATGGGGAAATACAAAGTGCTGGTGACGACACGGAGCAAGGCGGAGTATGAGCTGCTTCCTTCACCTTGGAATAACGGTAATATATCTACCAAGGCTAAGCCTATGCCCACCTACCTGGGAGCCGTCCACTCTAGGATGTACATCCAGCAAGTGTGAGTTTTCACATCTACCAAAGCACAGGTACAATAATATCCCAGCAGCATTGCTGGTAATAGCCAGCAGCAGGATACAACCCAAATGGTCTTTCAACTGCAGAATGGATAAATAAGCACTGGTACATTCACACAAAGGACTATTACAAAGCAATAAAAACCCACAAATTACTGGGACATAGAACAACAGGGATCGATCTCAAAAGCATCCTTTTGAGCAAAAAGAAAACAAACAAATGTGAAAGAGTATATGATGTATGATTCCATTTATGATGTTCAGAAACACTGACCCATATTGATAAAAATAATAGTGGTTACCTTTTGGAGATAGAGACTGAGAGGGGACGCATGAGAGCCTTCAGGGGTGTTGTAAACATTCTACATCTCCATCTAGAGCTCTGTGGAGGAATTCACACATAAAATTCATTTAAAATATGGGTAATACTGTAGGCAAATTATACCTCAAGTGAAACAAAACCACTGTGAGAACAGGAAGAAGGAGCCATTAGTTGTGAAAATAATTTAGAATGTCCCCTCATCCTAAAAATACATCCAGCTGATGTCTGTGAGATATCTCCATACATACAAAGCCTTCCTTTAAAATTTATGAGTATTTTATAAAATAGAAACCAGGACTTTAGCACTGGATGAGACACTGTCCATTCCCATGGCAAATATTTACCAAGGACCTACTGTGTGCCTGATACTGGGTTTCCAGTGGTGAACAGGTAGATACTATAGTCCTTGCCATTTCGCAGTGTAAAATCGAGGGTGGGAAAGAAACCATAAACAAAGAAATAAGCAAATAAATAATTACAAATTCTGGTATGTGAGCACAATGAAGAAAAGCAAGAACACACCGTGAGAGTAGAGAATAAAAACGAAGGGTCATGGTCAGGGAAGGCCTCTCCAAAGAGGTGACATTAAAGCTGAATTGAAGAAGGAACCGGCAGGGTGCTGGCCATGGGCGTGAAAAGGCCTTTTCGTGTTGGAGGAACCTGAAGGGCATCACCAGGGTGGCAGCAGTGCAGAGAATGAGGGCTTGGCTCCGAGGAGTTTGGGAAAGGGGCAGGGTCTGGACTCCATAGCATTTGATAGGCCAAGCTCGGGGCGGGGGGTGGGGGAGGGTTGGAATTTTTTTTAAGCCCAGGGAGAAGGATTTTAGCAGGGAAATTATATGACTCAATTCATTGTGAGACATTCTGTTCTCCTAGAAGCGTCTTAAGGCAAAGCCACAGCCCTAAATGTCCAGATAGTCTGCTTTGGTGGAGGGGCACTTGGTTCCCCACTGCCCACATTAGGCTTGAAGAAATGGCTTTGACTGGCTTTCTTGATCACTGCAGTGTCATCTACCAAACATTCTCAGCAACTGATGTCAATGCAGTGTCGTTCATGGTTTTAGAAAAGTTTGCTTCTTTTTTCAATCCCTCCCCAAGTTATTCAGAAGGCCTTGATGCAAGCAAGGGGGAACAGAGAGGGTAATAAAGAATGATAAGTCAGTGATTCAGGAAAACATTCATTTAGCGGCTGGTACAGTATGTCCCTGCCAGAAGCCACCATGCAGAGCATCACTGAACATTTGGCAGACATTTCCCTTAAATTTATGCACTCTGAGAAGGGAAAATTTCAAGCAAAAAGTTTTCTGTCAAACTCATTTATCTGCTCCTTTCAAAGATAGCCCGAGGGAGTTGATTCATGAGATTTTATGTCTCTAAAAGGCAGCCATATCCAAGGTGGTATGCTCATACATATGTGTATTCAAGTGCATTTGGTATAAGTTGGAAATAGGAAATCCAGAATAGACTGAAATGGTTGAAACACTTTGTGCATACCATTTCTCTGGTTCTTTCATCTTATTTTTCATTCTCATCCAATAACTGAGTTTGAAAACTTTAAGGG
Source organism: Pteronotus mesoamericanus (assembly GCF_021234165.1). NCBI lineage: Eukaryota > Metazoa > Chordata > Mammalia > Chiroptera > Mormoopidae > Pteronotus > Pteronotus mesoamericanus. The sequence continues at coordinate 15,340,575 of NW_026555085.1, read as the reverse complement.
CTAGGCATGACTAGAGCTTCCTTGACTAGTTGCAATTATTAGTGAAATCATTGTTGTTCTCCAGTCTCTGGATTTGCCTATGGCATCATGTTATTCCTAAAGCAAGATTTATCACTGTTTTCATAATACTGCCAAACCCGCGTGATGTGTTGCAGTGCACGCTGAGCCATAAGTCCCAGTGCCCCCTTTAGGGCGGAGGCCCTCATGACCCCTCATACTGGACTGTTGGTGGCTCATGACCCTCCACTGAGTAGCCAGGCATTGCACTCAGATGGAGAGATCCGCCCCCCCTCAGGGGGAACCTGTACACGGTGGCTGGTCATGTAGTTGTGGGACAACTTGGTACGACTACTCAAGGGTCACCCCAGCTCCAGAGCTACTTGTGGGGCTGAGGCCTTTGCATTTCAGTTCAGCTTTCTTCTGCCAAAACGTACTTCCTTCCCGCCCCCACGGGTGTGACACTAATGGCTCCCCTACAAAACTGCTATGTGCACCTCTTCCCAGAGAGACTGACCTAACATAATATTACACCCTCACTGTCGCCATCACTTGGAGGTCTCTGGAATTGTACAATGTTCCTCCATCCATCCCATTGACTTTGCATTTCTGACATGGATCAGTCTTACCTGGGGTTAGTAGCTTTTCCAAAAGCAACACAGCAAAATGCCAGTCTGCTTTCTCTGTGTTGGATGGCTGAGTGCATGGTGGGTACAGAAGCAGTGCTGGTAACAATTGCTGGTAACAGAGCAGGAAGGAAGGATTCTCTCAACCTGTTGGGCCATGAGGAAGACAATGAACATCTCTTCAGATATTGTCAGGGGTCCTTATAACAAATACAGAGGGGTCTGTGGCAAGGAAATCAGGATGCTGTATGCCACCATTGGCCCAGCCTTGTGTATGGGAAAGGGACAGAGATGGTGTACATGACTTTAGGCAAATTACTAAAGTCCATGACTAAGTTCACAAATTGTGGTGCAACCTGGCCCGAGCTCTGCTGCTTAGTAAACCCTTGGTCTTCTACAAGTTTATTACACTAAGCCTTGGTTTGCACATCTGCCAAGAGGCAGAATATTCGTACCTATCTCACAGATATAGGAGGGATTAAGTGAGAAAACGTATCAAGAGCTGGGCACACAGGAAGTCCATGACCAACACTTTTTATGCATCAAGTCCCAGGTGGAGCACTTGACATTCATACTCTGACTTAATCTCCATGGTGGTGATTTCACTGCTCCCAATTTTCATAGATAATAGTCATCATCCTGAAGTGCTTACTCTGTGTCAGGTCCTCTTCTAAGTTCTTTACTTATTTAATTCTCTCAGTGATCCTATGAGGAAGGTACAGATGCCACCTTGTACATGTGAGGCAACCAAAGCCCAGAGAAGTTACTTGAAGAGTTGATGCTCAAAGAGTGTTCCATGCACTGCCCACATCAGCACCAGCACCCCCTGGGGACTGGTTCGTGATTCAGAGCCTCTCCCCGGATCTACTGAATCAGAACCTGCGTTTTAACAATATCCTCCCTCCCATTACTCCTGTGCATGGTACAGTTTTAAGAACACTCAAGTACTAGCCGAGCTATGACTGCCAAGCAGATATTTATAACTGCTTCTGTGTATAGAATGGCCATCTAAAAAATGCTCAATGTGTATAATTTCCCTTCTCCAAATAATCATTAGTTTGACCAAGCTGCCTTCTCTGTCCCTATATACATCCATTCTTTCCATTTTGCGGACCTTGCTGTTTTGACTAAAACATCCAGGTATTATTGCCATGATTCAGGCTCAGACAAGTCTCTGCCAATGGCCATTCCAAAGATCACCAGTAAAAGTACTTCTGACTTAGCATAATATTCTCAGGATCCATCCATGTTGTCATAAATGGCAGCATTTCACCTTTTCTTATGCCTGAGTAGTAGGTTTGACTTTGGGTGGTAGGTGCACAGAGCAATATACAGATCTTGTATCATAGAAATGTACACCTGAAACCTGTGATCCTATTAACCAAAGTAACCCCCATAATTTAATAAAAATTTGGAAGAAAGTGCTTCTGATAAGCTACAGTGTGAGTCCCAGAAAGTCAGTGACCCCAGGAACACTCCAGAGTTCTGAGAACCAGATACTCCCAGAGTTACTGGGAATAACAGGATGGTTTCAGGCAGGTAAGCCAGTGTACACTGGGCTAACAAAAATAAAGTCATGTCCCCTTGTTAGGATAAGTGAACTACACTGTCTTTATTCTTATTCTCAGATACCATGCTAGCAATGTGGGAAACCATGTTACTCTATTGTTCCCACTCAGATGGACCTAATTGTAGAATGTTGGTTCTGAACCTTGGAAGTTTCCTTGGTGAAGTCTGGAATTGGCCCCCATATAGGAAGGGCAATAAAAGATGGAAGAAAGGAGCAGCCCAAACCACGATGGTAGGTGGCAGGTTTAATAAGCAAGGCAATTTACATAGGAGGCTTGTCTTGGGTAGATCTTCACACCCATCCGCCAGAATCTCAAAAGTTCTGTAGAGACCTTACCTGGGTTCAGTCATATATTCAGTCCAGACGGGCTCAACAATACTTTGCTCGCTCAAGGCCGTGCCCTTGAAACAGCTTGTAGAGTGGGAATGGTGGGTGGAAAGGACATTGAAAGGACAGGGGAAGGGTGAGGAGCCTCCAGTTGCCCAGGACCAGCTCTCAGGTCCACGGGTGGTCACACCCTCTTGATGACTCCTCCAACACAGGGAAACATAACAGTTCCAAAACCCAGAACTCAATCAAACCTTTAATTATAGTCCTTTGAGTTGTAGCAGCAGAAACCTTCCTTTAGAGGTTTGAAAAAAGGGCAGATGATGAACCACCAAAGAGTAGCCAGTTCCCTTTGTCTTCAACAAATGGATAGCATCTAAATACAGTTCATCCCACTTCTGTTACTTCTTACCATAACTTAGTAGAGGGATGATCCATATTATTATGATTGACTAAATTTTTTATCAGCTTTACAAAGTTGAGGAGGTGAACTTTCAAATGAAAAAATACTTATAAATAAGTATGTTAATTTTACAGTTGTTTATAAATGAAAAGAGTGCCTTGTCTTCAACATGCAATTGCACTGGTTTATGCAGAGGAGCCTGCCTCTCCCCAGTTCACACGGGCTGGCAGGCAACCCCACCTGTCAGACCCAGCAGCCATGTCACTTGCACTGCTAGTATGCGAGGGGCCCTGTGTACTTGAAGTCTTCCAGAATGAGTGCATAGTACTCAGCTTCTGAGGTGATGAACGATCTCCTTTGCTTTGGGGTAAATTATCTCTATTTCTGGGTATAACCAAGCCCTCTCCCCATCCTAGTTTCCCTCAGACTAGGAAAGCTTGGCCCATTCTTTTCCAGGTCAGCTTGACCCCCCCTATTCTCTTTCAGACAAACCTCCTTCACCTGTGTTTTATATAGGCCTTGCGGGACTTAAATCTAGCTTTGCCATATTATGATTGTGAGAGCCTGTTAAGTTACTCAAACTTTCTGAACTTCAGTTTCCTTATCCATAAGTTGGGACTAACTTTGTCTTTATGTAAAGTGTTAATGTGCATTATACCTGGCAAACCATTTGTCACCCATTTTGTGTTTTTACCACTTTGGTTGTTTTTTAACCCATTCCCTCTTCAGGTTAGTGGCATCTGAACTTCCTTCAGGGAGCCATCCCCCTCCTACTAGAAGTCAGTTGGGATCTTACAGCATGAGGTTCCAGTACCTTCTCAGTCTGGCCAATCCCCCCGTCACAGTGAATGACCCAAGATGGTCACATCATCTAAGGTAGGTAAATCAGGACCAATACGAGGATTTTTGTGGGTGCTAATGAAAAAGAATATTTTTCTACTTAAATTATTAAATTGAACAATTTAAATTTAAAAGGCCAGGAGTGTCCGTGTGACTATTTTCTCCCTAAGAATGAAGGCAATCCAGAGAAAAGGAGAGCTGAAGGATTGAAACAAAAAAAAGAAGGGGGAATTGGAAGATTTTAATGTCATTACTTGAGCATCTGAATCAAACTATACCTGAAGCTAAAATCATCTTAGGCTTTTCGGATGCAAGCAACTTCCCTTTTGCTTAATCCAGTGTAAATGGGGTTTCCTCACTTTCAGCTGAAAGAATGGCCAGCCAAAAAGTAAAGAAAATGTAATAGGCATAACTGTGAAGTCCTATGTTTAATTGTTTAAAAAAAAGTACACGAGTATATGGAGGAAGAGATCAATTTTAAGAAGGAAAGTATAATAAACACTTAAGGACTTAGTTGAGCAGAAGCTCAATATGTGTCCATGTGGGAGAGGTGCAAAATCTCCCATTTTATAAGTCTTTTTGTTTAGAATGGTAAATGGAACAGTTATGTTTACTGCCCAGCTGATACCCCCCAAATCTCTTGGATATTACCAAAAAAAAAAAAAAAGTAATTGAAAGAAAATACACAAAGCAGCTCTGAAACCCAAGAAAAGGGTGGTGTCCACCAAATCTGAGTCACTTGTGGAATGCTGAGAGCGGATTAACAGAGAAACCAGACCTGACAAAGCCACAACAGAAAACCCGCACAGGAGAAGGCTGCCATGGGAGCCACTCCTTCCACCTGAGTCTAGGAGAAGCTCTGAGCTCAGAGTCAGCAAGTACACAGAGAAGTGGGGGGGACATAAAAGGATTGATTGTGGAAGACCTGAGGCCAATTAAGCCCCTCTCTACCACAAACTATAGCTGCAGAAATGCCCCACAGCCAAATCCTCAGAACTTGTTTTCTGAGAAAACCAGAGGGCTGCCTGGTAACAGCTCCTAATGGGGATCTAGGGCCCCCCAGAGCCTCGTGACTGCTCTGCGCCTCCCCTGAAGACTTGGATGAGAAACACACATTCTGCCTAGTTTTGACACAGGATATTTTCCAGTAGTTTCCCTGGGATGCATGAAAAGTAAATTTTACAAGACCTTGCATATCTGAAAATGTCATTATTGCACCTTCACACTTGAATGATAGTTTGATTTGTTCAAATTTCTTCAGAATTTTGAAGGTATCTCTCATTGCTTTCCAGCTTCTAGAAGCCCCATGTCATTCTCATTTCCAGTTTTTTTGTGTCACCCTTATTTCCTTCCTGGAAGCTTTTAGGACTGCTTTGTCCCAGCTGTTGTGAAATTTCACGTGCTAGATACCTTGTGGATCCTTTCAATTATAGATACTTTTCTTGACTAATTATTTGAAATGTTCCTTCCGTCTCTCTTTTCTACTCTCTTTTGAAATATTATTACTTGGATCTTAAGATTATTTGAAATTATCCCCTAATTCTTTTTTTTAATTGCCTTTCTGCACTTTTCTATCTCTTTGACTTTTTGTTCTGTTTTCTGGAAAATTTATTCAACTTCCTCTTCCAAATCTTCTATTTTTTTTTCTTTTTGTTTGCATAAATTTAACCCTGAGAATATTTTTTATTCCTGGAATTTTTTTTCTCTATTGCCTTTTGTTCTTGTTTTATACAATGTTTGCTCTTCTTACTCTGGAGGCTCTATCTTTTGCTTTTTTCCTCCTATTTCCTGCACACTCTCTTTTCTTCCTATTTACTTTTTCTTAATTTAACCTCTCTCTCTCTCTCTCTCATTCTCAGTAGGGAAAGATTTTGCCCCTGGGGAACAATTGGCAATGTCAGGAAACACTTTTGTTTGTCACTGCTGGGACTTGCATTTCTAGCACCTGATGGGTAGAGGCCAGGGATGCTGCCAAACATCTTACAAGGCACAGCACAGCCCCACAGCAAAGAATTATCTGACCCCAAATAGCAATAATACTGAGGTTAAAAAACCCAGTGTTAGATGTTTTCTCCAATGTCTGGTGATGCTTGGAGCTTTGCTCATATATTAGGTGAAACACTAAAAATGTAATTGAATTGCTTATGTGTTTATGGGTAGAAGACTATGAACTTGACAGTATGTTGATCTAGATGTCACTTTCATTGTAAAACTTCAAACTCTTTTTGTGTATAGTTTAAGAATAATTTGATTACACAGTTATGGAGTTAAATACATTACAGCCATCTTTCCCAATGGACCTTATTTTTTTTAGAACAGTTTTAGATTTACAGAAAAGTTATGAAGTTATGATAGAGAGTTTATATATACCAGGTACCCAGCTTCCCCCACTCCTAGCTGCTTACATCAGCAAGGTCATTTGTTACAATGAATGAACCAATGTGAGTACATTATCATTAATTCATGTTCATAGTGAATCGGTTTCTCCAGAGAAGAGCCGTGTCTGGACTCCTCCCTGGAGGGTTGCACTACTCTAGGTGCCGACAGAAAGACAGCCGTTCAGTCTGTAGCCTGTCTTCAGTGCGGGGGCTCATATTCACCACCACCCACCCCTAGCTGTACCCAGTATCCCTGACTCAGTCTCCCCAGGGAGTCTAGAGAGTCTGGAAAAGAAACAGCCAAAGCAGAAAACATCGAATTTTATCACCATAGGAACAAGCGATCTATACAGCAGAAAATGACCAGAGTTCGTCAAATGGAACCATGCGTCTGGCTGGGCATGAAGGTTGAGCAAGGATTCTGACCATCTCTTATTCATGTTTCAAATAATCTTCTTTTTAACCCCACTTGCAGAGGTACCTGGGGCTTAACAGTACTGAGGTGCTTCCCCACGCGCTAGTCTCCTGCCTGCCTCTGGCACCCGCTGAGATTTGCTTCTCTAATCTCTGAAGTAAGTAACCATACTTTCTGAAGCTCTCCAGCTGCCAAAATGGCATTGCTATTCTTCTTCCATTCTCCTTATCTCTTTGGGCTTAGGACTTTTTCTTTTCATTGATTTTGAAAACAATAAAAACAAACTCATGGGTTTGATTTACTACTTGTAACCAGAAATTGGAGTAACTCTCTTTCATAGTGATCTTTGTGCTGAAAATACGTTGCTGATATTTCTTAGCTGCCTAAGGGCTCAGAAGCATGGAGTCCTCATGGAAGGAACATGCTCCTTCATAGTCATTCATATACCCTCTCACCTCTGCAGAAAATTACAGGATTTCTGAAAATGGGACAGGAGGTTCTTCTGTCTATGGATGGGTTGCACTATGAAATGTGTCATCATATTACCTGGGTAAAGCCAGAGAGAGAAGAGACAAGCAAATGCTGATTTTTAAACTTCCAAAAATCAGCATTTATCAGTTTCCCACAAATGGTAATAGTACTGGACAAGAGTTTTCTAACACCTGTGCTCTTCTCAAGGCCTTGCTGTGGCATCCTGTAAGGTGATATTTCCCCCAGCCTGTAGAAGTGCATTATCTTTTTTTGTTGTCTTGTTACAATTCCTAATCGTAAACTTCATTCTATCCTTTAGCCAGAACACTGCCATCTAGGTGATAGTGTTAACTCACCATGTCGAAAAGAAAGCACAAAGGGAAAGAGACCAAAGAAAAGTCAGCATCCAGCTCTGTGCGCTAGAGGAGTAATAACTAGCATTTACTGAATACTTCATTACTGGTACTGTTCTTTCCATGAATTTTTTTCATGTAACTGTCACAACAGTCTATGAAGTTGATTCGTATTCCTTCATTTTGCAGGTGAGGAAGCCTGGACTAACAAAAGCTAAGCCCAAAATGCTGAGTTGTGTGCTCAGGGAGTTTGAGTCCAGAGCCTACAGTTGTAAACCCAACGCTGCGTTCCATCCCCGTGGAGGTGGGGGGTAATGATGATGGCAGAGTGACAGCTGAGGCAGCTAATCCATTCCTTAGCATTGGACCTGAGGGTTTAGAAAGTGCTGTCACACCTGCTCTATCATTTGCATTCATTTGTTGCCAGCACAAAACTACCTGATGCCAAGGGTAGAATACCTACATGAATAGCTTGGCAGAGATGATAACACAAGGTATGAAATCTCTAGAGAGGAAGTGGGAGGAATGCTTCAGCATTAGCATTTGCACCTGTCCTTGATTTGCTCAGCCTCACTCTGGGTCTCTTACCAACTCAGTGATTTCCAGCAGAGCTCGCTACCTTGCCTTGTGTCTAACATTGTTTGTAGTCCCAGAACAGGCAGATCTTGCCAGGAATGACATGCTCAGATAAGGAGAATGCAGATCCTTGTTATTTCTCCTTGTTCTTTCTTTCTGGAATCTGACAATGGAAGTTGGCATTGGGTCTCTTGATGCATAGATCCATTAGCAGAAGGAAAGATGAGAAAGGCAATGGGTTCAGTCTCCTATGCTCAAGACGAGACAGGATGGTATCTGATCTACTCAGAGCCCAGCGGCACTGTCAGTCATAAACTCTGGGGGAAAATAAAAATGAAATAAGAGGGACCAGAAATGCTAATGTGTAAAATGCAGGTTACATTATTTTGAGATTAATGAATGACTGGGAAATTCCGGCAGTTGGCCAACTCTGGGTTGTGAGGTCTGGCTGCAATTTGATGCCATCTGGCAGTGATTGTCCTCTCCATCATAAACATCGAAAATATCAGCACGGACAACTCTGGGTCCTATTGCTCCCCAGAATCCTCAGGACAGCAGCAAAGAGTCAAGGGACTTCCTTGTAGATGTTGGCCAAGCCTGGGAAGATTGGATGAGAGGGATCCCTAAGAATATGGGCACCTACTCCCCTTGCCTGCCTCTGAAGACAGGTCGCCTGCCATTCCCCACAAAGCCCTTCCTTCCCTTCTTCTTCCTCCTTCCTTACTTCTCTGCATCTTTGAGGATAAACATTGGAGCCTGCTCCTATTTGCGTATGGAAGCGTGGCAGGAGATAGGAGACAATCATGCTCATTTCATATTATCTCAGGCGCCTTAGAGTGGAGTTTTACTCTAATGAGTTTTAAGTGCTTCTTAAATGCGCCTGAATTACTCCTACAATTTAAAAAAAATTTAAAAGATTTCATTTATTTATTTTTAGACAAAGGGGAAGGGAGGGAGAAAGAGGAAGAGAACATCAGTGCATGGTTGCATGCCCCTTACTGGGGACTTAGCCCACAACCCAGGCATGTGCCCTGAATGGGAATCAAAACAGTGACTCTGGTTTGCAGGCCGGCGCTCAATCCACTGAGCCGTACCAGCCAAGGCTAGTCCTACCAATTCTTAAACAGTTCTGTCATAAAGAAAGCTCTACCTTTCATTTAGCAGGTATCCTTTCTGTTTTATTTAGGTCTGTATTCTCTTATTAGTCCTCAGGGAGGGGAAGTGTGATCTTTTCAATGTTCTTTTAAATATATTATAATTGTATGGTCACATAACTACCTCCTATGCTGTCCACATCCCTCAATAAGCAGATGGCAAACACTCTGAGAACAAGGGCGGTGTTTTACCCTTCTTAGCTTGACACACAGCACCTGATCTTGTGCTAAGCATCTATTAGGTGCTAAATAAATCTTTAATGAACAAAATGAGTAAAAATATTAGACGATTTGGAATCTCAATGGTATATATGAATTACATAAAACTGAAAAGGACTTTATGCAAGACTACATGAAAACTTTCCACATTTAATGGAAAGTAAATACTTGTCTTCTTGATCTGTTCTCACAGACTTCCTCAACTGTAAGTTCAGTCAGATAGGGGAAAAAGTGGCCATCACATAGTCACTCAACAAACACTTATTGAGAGCCTACTATGTTCCAGGCACTGTAAAAAGCCTTAGAAAAATGAGACATTTGGTGAAAAATACAATTCAAGTTCTTGCCCTAACTGAGCTTGCTTTTATAGGTATTTAGTGGTTGGAAAGTGTAGTAAACTGAATTAGGTATCCCAGAAATTCATATGGCGAAGCCTTAACATCCAATGTGACTATATTTGGAGACAGGGAATTTAAGGAGGAAATTAATAACAAATGAGGTCACAAGCTCTGTGTCTAATATGACAGGACTAGTGTCCTTACAGGTGAAGAGATACCAGAGATCTCTGTCTCTTCCACAGAGGAAAGGTCATGTGAGGACACAGAGAGAAGGTGGTCATTTACAAGCCAGAAAGAGAGTTCTCATCAGAATTCAACCCAAATGCCACCTTGATTTTGGATTTCCCCTTTTCATAACAATGACAAAGGCTTAAGCCACACAATCTGTGATGTTTTGTTATGCCCACCTGGGAAGATTAATACATCAGCCAGTGGTTATTGTAAAAAGATAGGCAAGGAGAAAGAAAAAGAGGAAATTGCTCACAGGACAAAAATACTGAATGATTTTGATTATCAATTAGGATTCCTGTTATTTATTTAACAATATTTTATGAATCCCAGTAAAGGAGAATCTACATATTTCCTTGATACTCCCCTTGAGGATTACTTGGCTCTCTCAACCCTGTCTAAAGCCTTTCGTTGTAGGGTTATGTTTAATGTTTATCTCCCTCCTGAGGCTCATAGTCTATCCATAGTACTTCCACAGCAAGTCTCGGCCTCATTCATACGCCAGATGCTGCTGCTCAGCGTCTGGCCTAAATATAGCTGCATCCCTCTTGGAGTTTTCTCATTTCTCCTGTGAACCAAATGTTTTGATCTGTGTCCTGGTTTTAATTGTCCAACCAGTTAATTTATTCCCATAAATAAGCAATCTCTCTGCAGGATTCCTGAATCACCAAGAGAGCATGTTCTCCCTTTGCTCTTGGAATTAGCTGAACATATACCCCAGCTAACTGCTGCATGGGCTTAGTCCCTGCTGTCACAGCTAAACTTGCAATGTTTGTATTGGTTACCTATTGCCAAATTAGCTACCACAATGTCAGTGATTTAAACATCACACATTTATTCCTTTCATTTCTGTGGGTCCACTTAGGTGAGTCCTCTACTTCAGGATCTCAAGTTCAAGTTTAAGGTCTTATCTAATTCAAGGCTGCATCAAATTGTTGACAGGGCTGTGATCTCGCCTGAAAGTGTGAGTGGAGACGGATCCACTCACAAGCTCACAGGTTTACTGGCAGAATTCTGTTCCTCAAGGTCTTCTGGACTGAGGGTCTTGTTACCATGCTGGCTGTTATCAAGCAAATTGTAAAATGGTACAATTACTTTGGAAAAGAGTTATTTGCAGTTGAAAGCACTTCTAACAGATACATGTTTCAATAGCCTAGAACTCCAATATCTGAAATTTTAGGTCAGAAATTTTGACCAAAGTCACAACCTCTATCAATCTAAGAGTTAAAATTGTCTTTCTCTACATTGAGTAAGCTCTTATAGATGGTGTAAATGTGGAACAATTGCATGAATTTTATAATATGCTCCATTTGTTCTTATTTCTATTAATTTATTATACTTACTCAAAAATTATACTTCTGACAGTGAAAAGAACTCCCCATGGTCAAGTTGCCAATATTAAGTCAAAGAAGAAGCAAGAAGAGGAAAAGTGTGAGGGAAAAGAAAGGCAGCACCTCTGAAAGAGAAGACAAACAAAAGAGGAAGGAGAAAAGCATATTGACATGACCATATACAACATCAGCCCTTAATTTTCAAAGCTTTTACTGTATTAACCTTAGACTTTGCCTACAGAAGTAAATTTATTATGAGATTTTCCCCCTCATTCTGTTCCTTAAATGTTCCTAAGGGTGATATTTTAGGATCATAAGAGACATGTATAAATATCATATGGGCAATATGCAAAGTATATATGTGCCTAGCCAGTATAAGTTAAGGGCCCAGTGAGGACTGATCTGCTACAAAAAAGCTGGTCCTGCAGTCTACCTGGAAATGCCAATATCTGGCTGCAAATGCTGTCTTGAGAATTATGGAGGTACAGATGATTGGGCAAAAGGACTGACTCTAGAGCTGCAATAGCTACTGGCTACATGAGACTGTGGAGCACTTGAAATGTGGCCAGTTTCATATTTTGAAATGAAAATATTTTGTATATATTGGACTCAAAATATTTTTCTAAAATTAATTTTACCCATTATTTAAAATTTATTTTAATAGCATTACTAGAAATGTATGAATTTTAATGTGGCTGTCAATGTTTTTTTATTAGAGAGTACTGCTTAGAACATGGTGGCTCTCATTAGCACAGAGGCCCAATTTCATTTACCAGATCAAAAGAATTGAGCTTTAAACAGGCTAACCACAGGACATGGGCATTTCCATATGGAAGGCATATGAAAAGGAGAGGTCTAAGTGGGTGTGATTCTGACCAATGGAAAGCGGACTTAATTAGTTTTGTGTAGAGGAAAAGGGAGAACCCTTAAAGAAGACAGCGAGCTCCAAAGTCGGTCAGGTTATGGTGCCATCCCACCTGGGGCCTGTCCTGTCCCCCTGCTGGGTTGTTCTCTGCTTCCTGTACTATTTGTCCACCTCAGTCACCTTCTCAGGGACTGTTGGTCACCATGGGCTATTTTACTTGGTTCTACCTTCAGCGTTTTCCATGACTCCAGGTGTGATGAAGGATTTTAATGCTCTGGAGTTACTGCTATGGAATTCTAATTGCAAGGTGAGCAAATGGAACCAAAGTGACAAATGTTTTTCTATATGGCAGAGATCTGGGCAGTTAACTCAGACACAGAACTCCTGAACTGTTCTTGAAATGAGCTGCAGGTAGAGAATTTCATCTGTCTTCTGCTTAAAGCCTTCAAGCCCTCTGTCCCCTGTGATATATTGTTAGTTTCCATTAAGAGCCTTGCGTACTATCGCACTTTCTCTCTGAAGAGCATTGGCTGTGCAGGAGAAACCCAGTAAATGAACAAGTCAGCAGAACTTTAATAAACAATCAGATTAATGGTCCTGAAGGAGAGTTATGATCCCATAAATAATAGATTTAAAACACCACTAGGCCCCAGCTGTGGGTCAGCAGAAGCATTTGCCTCCAAATATTTTTTAGGCAAAGAGCCACTACCTTACCTGGTGGTCTCTGTGTGGGTTCCTTTCAGATTTAGTCTTGAGGTTATCCAAAAAAGGCATTCACCAGATGACAAGACTTTGTGTTTTGCAATGCTCTGTGAGCCAAACCCAAAGCCTTCTACATTTTTAAAATTAATGAAGCAAAAAGAAATTGTATGTACTTGGGGGTGAAGCCTGGTCAGATTTGAGGGCTGTTCAACTCCAACAAATGCCCTAATTATAGGGGTCTCCTGGAAAGGGTTTCTCCATGTCTCTCTAGTAGCAGCCAAGCTATTCCAGAGCCTTCTGGTCATCAACCAGCTCAGATAGTATAGAAGGTGGGCATCAAATCCTGAATACAAGAGAAAGATTATTCCCCACCCTAGTCAAAAGTGGACACCCACCAGGAAGGTCACGTAGATGACTATTGTGTATGAGTGAAACCTGGAACTGTAGGGAAGCCATCTGTAGGGGACCAGAAAGCTAAGAGTATACTTCCTTGCCTGTGGACAGAATGCTGTGGAGGAATATTGCTATGGTAACTCACCTAACTGCAGAAGAACTTCTCTTGCTGCGTGCTACTTGGAAGGTCAGCCAAGCCATGGCTAGATAAGAATGGACCCCTAGAAAAAGTGGCCAGTTTCCTTGGCAGCGCTGATCATTTTCTCAAGGAAGAATATGGGAATCCATTGACTCACTGGGTAAGCAACTCGGGGTGATGTCCTGATGCTGGTGAAATTGTTGACTTGAAGAATGCGGTCAACTCCTGGATTCTTCAGGTACCAATGCTTGACTCCAGGATTTGGCCAATACACTATGTTCAGTTCCATTTCCTTTAATTGTCCATGAGGTGGTCACTTTACTGCTACAGCAAATGCTATTAGTTGCTTTTCCCCCAAACTATTACGCCATATTTTTTTTCCTTGCTGGTAGAGGTTAAAAATGCCAGATACTTTATTCCAGCATCCTTGAAACTAGAACTTAGTTCATAGGACCTCAGAGGAAGTCTATAGTAGGTTTCCTGGGAAGGTTTTTTCCCCGTAAAATGAAACATACAAGAAATACCCCTTTCTTTCCCTAAATTAGTTCCCAATGGCTGCTATAATAAATTAACCTCTAAGTTTGTGGCTTAAAATAACAGAAATTTATTCTCTCATAGCTCTGGACAAAATCAGGGGCACAAAATCAGTACCACTTGGTCAAAAGCAAGGTGCTGGCACAGTCACACTTCCTTTGGGGACTCTACAGGAACATATGCTTCTTGCCTCCTTCACTTCTGCTGGCTATTGACATTCTTTAGTTTGTGGCTGCATCTGTCCAACTTCTGCCTCTGCAGTCACACTGCCTTCTCCTCTGTGTGTGTCAAATCTCCTTTTGCTTCCCTCTTATAAGGACATTTGTGATAACATTTAGGGCCCATTTGGATAATTTGGGATACTCTCTCCATCTCAAGATCATTCACTTAATCACATCTCAAAATTTTTTTCTTTGCCATATGAAATAGAACTCACAGGTTCTAGGCATTAGGGTGTGGATATCTTTTGGAAGGTCATTATTCAGCCTTCTATCCACCCTATGGAAGTGGATGAAGGCTGAGATGTCTGGAGCTGTGGCAGCCAACTAATGACCATAGAGGTATAAACCGGAGGATGTCAGAGCAGACAGAAGAAGTACAACTGGGTTCTTGACATAACCAAACCTGGAATGATCTACCTTGGGCTTGCTTTAAGTGGGATAACAGATCCCATTGTTATACTCAACTCTATAGTGTTACTTCCAGCTTACTACTTCCTAATGGATATGACTACTGAATTTTTGTTTTAATCTGAGAAGATAGATGATAATGATAAAGATAATAAGTTAAATATAATGAGTCACTCTAGCATTATTCTTTAAAACATTTTATTATTCACATAATTTGTCTTTGATTATATTCCCTTTTGTAATGTCTATACTTGAATTACTTTTCTGTGTATGTATTATTACCCTAATAACATAGAGAGCTTGATGAGAGCAGGGGTGCTGAATGGTTTGACTTTTACCGGTGGCACCCTGCTGGGGCGGAAAGGAAACCTTCACAAATTACCAGTGCCTCGATCAATTTGAATAATAAAACCCTTCATTTAAATTGATTATATTTGAATTATCTGTGGATTTCCAATGCAAATAATATATGTTCTTATATTTACCATTCATATATAGAAAAGTTACCATTAATATCTTGAGTGTTTATACTGGTCTAAGTACTATTGCAGGCAAATAACACTTATTTCTCTTCTCTCTCTCTCTCTCTCTCTTTCTCTCATACACATGCATTTTTTATTAAATTCTCACAATATTTTTCTAAAATATTATCTCCAGCTTACAAACAGGAACCTAAAAGGACATATTGGCTAAATAATCTAGCCAAAATCACAAAGTTAGTAAGAACCAGATCTTAGATTCATATCAATATCCATCTGATTTCAAATTCTGTGAGCTAACTCTCATGCATGCTGCCTCCCACCATGCTTTGCTGTTTCTACAAGGTGGTCGAAAAAAAGATTTGGAGGAATCTGATATTTGGTTATCTCAGAAAGACTTGGAGGAAATGAATTTAGCAAATGGCAAATAAAATATCAGCTGGTGTGATTGCCTTACCCCTCACTTAAAATCTAGGTTAAGAAGAAAGTTGGGGAAGACATTGTGGGGAGAAGAGAGGAAACCAGAAGGCAGGGAAAGAAATAGGAAGAAGGTCTCAGACTCTTTGGAGACCTGCCTCCCTTGTAATGACACCCATGGGATCTATGGCCACCCACTCTAGTAGAAATCACCAGTTTCCATCTATAATCATTTATTTGTAACAACACCTCTCAATCACCAGCACGTCAGAGCTAATGCTGTGTTTGCTTTTTACAATCACCATAGAAAGGTCAACTGCCTAAGAGCAAGCAGAACAGTCACAGGTTTCATCCAGTGTAGGGGCAATTACCCCAATGACAAAGTGTAAAGGGATGGCAGAAGAAAAAGATAGAGTCGTATGTTGATTTTGTTCTAAGTCCTGCCTATTCAAAAAGCATATATTGTATAGATACACAGGGTTGGGTAAAAGTAGGTTTACATTTGTGATTCCACAAAACATAGAGTTTATTCTTATATCATTATTTATTAATAATTGTATTATTTTTCCTACAAACATCTGTAAGCTTACTTTTACTCCACCCTGTACATAACTTTATATTTATGTATATTATATATAATTACATATAATTGTGTGGATACATTTATATACCTCCCAAGACTTACTAACTGATCAAAAACAACCTGCAAAATAATACATACAACATAAATATCATTTATATTTTTAAAACTCTATATAGAAAGAAAACTCAATATTCTTATACATTATAAATCTATTATAGAGAGAAAGAAAATTCTAAAACATTTTTATCTTGACTTTCCTTATTTTGTCTTGGAAATTTTCAAAACTTACAATAAAATTCAATATCCTACTCCCAAGCATTCTTTTTCTTTCACATTTTTCTCCATCCAGTTTTTAAGCACAACAGTCATAAAGATAGCATATCATTAATGACTCTCTTTCTAAAAACACCAGGCAGGATAAAAATTAACTACAAAAAAATCATAAATTCTTTATGTCTAGAGATCTTGTTTCAGCAACCTCTCAATGACCAAGGTAAGTAAACTCTTTCATTCATGAGCTGACATGACAACTATTTCAAATTCTTTTGCCCAGGAAAATGAGACAGGCAATAAATGATTTGATTGTGCCAGGAAATTCTTGCAAACACAAAGAATTGGTTTAAATGAAGAAGCAGTTTTCCTATTAAGACTATAGAGTGCTTACCTGGGCAAGCAGCCTATTGGCCAAATAACAGTTTGCTTATCTGGACTCACTTTAAGACTCATGCTTGTTTTACCTACCAACCTAAAATATATGATGCCATAAACTTTGTCCAAATCTCATTTAGTTCTCTGACTTCAAAGACCCACCTTAAGCCCTTTGACTCCCAAAGACAAAAATCCTACAAATAACCTCTCAACCTCCCCCTGGGACATGATAATACTGTCAAAGTGAAGTTCTCCCTAAGTGCAATGAGTCTAATGAAGGTGGCTTGGTCAATAAGCTTTCTGGTGTTTTTTGCAGGAGTTAATACTTCTACCAGTGTGAGTTAAATTTGTTTCCTTAAATCAGATTCATTGAGTTCCAAATTCTGGTCTGGACTATGAGGAGGGCCTATGAAGGTGAAATGCACAAAAGCTTGCTTGTCTCATGGGACACTTTCCTTTTCTTCTTTCTGGAAGCCACTCCAGGGCTTCCTGCTCTCCCTTGTGCTCAAGGAGAGGCTCTTCCTATGGTGGAGAAAGCAGTTATTGGGAACTTAGAGAATTGCTCTAAGTATCTGCTCTGGGAGTCTTGTTTATTTTGTACTCTCAGTACCTGGCAAAGTGCCTTTTGCCAGTTTGCTCAAAAATGCACCTAAGGCCTCAACTCTGTGAATAACAAAATTAACCCTACATTCTAAAGAAAAGTACTAGGCACATTCCTCCTGGGATTTAGTTACAAAATAGCCAAACTAAGCCTGTAACTTCTATCCCATCATCCATCCCAGCCTATAAAAGAGAAGACTACAGTCAAGACGGTCACATATGAAGTTTCTATCCATGATGAACCACATACATGACAGTGGTCCCATAAGATTATAACAGATTGGAATATCTTCTAAGAAGTGGAAAGAAATGTGGTTCAGGAGGAGTATCTTCCCTGATGGGAACAATGTCTGTGG
Organism: Pteronotus mesoamericanus; assembly: GCF_021234165.1. Lineage (NCBI taxonomy): Eukaryota > Metazoa > Chordata > Mammalia > Chiroptera > Mormoopidae > Pteronotus > Pteronotus mesoamericanus. The sequence continues at coordinate 15,323,004 of NW_026555085.1, read as the reverse complement.
GGCTTGGCAGTAGATTCTCTCTCATTCACAGCACCTCCATTCTGAGGGCACAGATTACATATCCATCAGTCAGCCATGAGCCTGTTTCAGCACAGAGGAGACTGTCTCCCCAGCACTGCATTGCAGAGGGTGTTGCAGTTCTCCCAGATCTAGCTGAATGGCCCTCAGAGTACACTGCTATGAATTCTCTGTTAAGGACACAGGTCCACAGGGGCTACCCTAACAAGTATTAAGTGCCACTGCCACATTAGTAAGAGCTTTCTGTAGTAGTGGGGAGCCAGCCTGTTCTTATGCTTCACTGATATTTTTGGGTTGTAATGATGTGTAACATAGATGTTTCATATCTGCAATCAGTTCAATGCCAGAGAGAAGTTTCTGCCAGATAAGGTCAATGGAACCAAAAAACAAATTTCCAAAGTCAAATTATTGAGTCCGCAACTCGACATCCTCTTCATATTAAACACCTTTTTTTAAATTTTTTTTTAATCCTTACTTGAGGATATGCTTTTATTGATTTTAAAGAGAGAAAGGATAGAGAAAGGGAGAGAGAGAAACACTGATGTGACACAGAAACATCTATTCGTTGCCATCTGTATGCACTCCAACCAGAGATTGAACTTGCAACCTAGGTATGTGCCCTGGCCAGGAATGGAACCAGCAACCTTTTGGTGTTTGGGATGTGCTCCAACCAACTGAACAACACAGTCATGGCCCTCTTTCTTTTTTTTAAAATGAATACCACAAAGTTTTTTAATCTGACTAGTGCTTCAACATGCAAATCAAAACCACATCACCATGACAATCCCTGATGTTCCTTTGTCTCTCCACCTGGATTTCTAATTGTTACTGGTCCTCAGGCCGCCTTTCACTCCCTCCTGACAGTCACTGTAATGGTGATGTTCCCCTTACCCAGCAAGTTTCTCCTGTTTTTCTAATCATTCCAGCCCACATCCGTGTTGAGAGCACAGCACTGACACCTTTGATCTTTGATGTTCTATTTCTGACACTGTTAGAAGGAAGCAGGGGAGGTCTTGTGGGACAGTGTTTATAAAGTCTATAGTAGTGTACAGTAATGTCCTAGGTCTTCATGCGCACTCACTCACCGACTCACCCAGAGCAACTTCCAGACCCGTAAGCTCCTTTCCTGGTAAAGGCCCCATATGGGTGTACCATTTTTTATCTTTTATACCATATTTTTCCTGTACCTTTTCTATGTTTAGATACACAATACTTGGTATTGTGTTATGATTGCCTATAGTATTAAGTATAGTAATGTGCTGCCCAGGTTTGTAGCCCAAGGAACAATGTCCTGTATCATATAGCCTAGGTATGTAGCAGGCTGCGCCATCTAGGTTTGTGTAAGTGCACACTATGGTGTTTGCACAAGGACAAAATCACTCAGTGGTGTATTTCTCAGATCGTAACCCATCATTATATAGCATAACTATATATTTGAAAGTGGGCCTGCAGAGGGCTGCTAGCCTAATAAGGACAGCTGAATTTCCTTCCCTGTCCCACCATGTTTTTTTAAGTCTGTGTATATTGGGACCCATAATTAAAAACACATTTTACATTGAGACTCAGTACAAAAATACATATACACATCCTTGGGAACTATGTGTGTGTATAGAGTGAAAGAAAGTTTTCATGAAATAATACTTACCCTTGTTACGTGTGGAACACTGATATTTTCTATTCTGATCCACTGTATTCTTTGTCATTATTTTTAAAATGATGTCATCAACCACAACATGAAGTTGACAACCAATGAACCACAAACCCAGGTTGAAAAACACTTTCAGAGCCCTGCCCTGGTGGCTCAGTTGGTTCAAGTACCAACCCATACACCAAAAGCTTGTGAGTCTGAACCCCAATTGAGGAAGCAGTTGATCAATGTTTCTCTTGCATCCATATTTCTCTCTCTCCCCTACCTTCCTTTCTCTCCCTAAAAGTCAATAGACCATATCCTCAGATGAGGGTTTAAAAAAAGAAGAAAACAGTCTCAGATTTGTAGCTATATAAATTGGGGCACCTCACAAAATGGCAGGTAACATTTTAGTCAGAGCTGTGTGTTCAGAATCTTAACTTTGACTTTGGAATCTCAGTCTGGAGAAGCTAGGAGGTGGAGGGAGGAGACAAAATATCAGGCTGAACTCATTTTAGGGCTTGCTACTAGGTCATAATCCAAAAGACAAAAAACAGTAACAAACCAGTTTTATTCCTAGACTTTGTTTGAATTGATAATTCCCAGGTAGGGTTGGGAGAAACGAGAGCCAGTAAACCTCTCCTTGGCAGAGCCAATGAATCTCTGTGACATAATTTTTCACAATATTCTCTTATTTCCTTCCTCCTGTGGGTGGTGCTTCTAAAATCCTGGATGTTCAAACAAAAAGAAAATATATTCAGAATCTCCTGGTAACTGGAGAAGAAATGGCTCTCCCAATTACCAGTTGAGTATATTAACAATAAATGTTCTATTGGGAAGAAAGGTGCCACTCCATCCCAAGGCCTGGCTCGACCCTGCACTGGAGACTTTGCCTGGGAATGTGCATGTGTGTAAATGTAGCCTTTTATCATTATCTTCCAGAGAAGGAAGACTTTTCTCCATATTTCCTGAGAAAGCACAATGAAGATAATTTTTAAAAGATTTTAAAAGTCCTAAAAATGAGAATGGAGCAATATTGTAAGTACTTCAACCTCCAACCATTCAGACAGAAATTCATGTTTAGAGTTGGACATTAACAAAATTGTAGAATCTCATTTTTTAAAGGTCATATAGATTCTAGTTCATGCTGAATGATTTAAGGTACAAAAAAGAGACTGGATAAGAGAAATAAAATGTGTAACTGTTCTATGTATGGCAAAACCATCTTTGCCCAAACAAGAGTATTTGACTCTTGAATCAAGTTAATGATGGAGAAAGAAGTTACCCAGAGAGCAGGGGCTAAAAAACCTGAAGGTACCTGTGCGTACAATTGGCTCAGAAACCACCACGTGTTATGGGACTGCCCCTCCCTGCTTCCACACAAACCCCTCAAGCCACACACTGCCTGGTCCCTTTATTCCAACAAAGCCACCAAGTACATCTCCCTTAGCCTGAGAACTGGTGGGTGCTGGGGACAGAAAAGAACACGGTGTAACTTTCTCTGCACTAATGCCTCCAAGAAGGGTCTGTGCCTTCCTCACAGATGCTGATAGTGTCTGGGAGGGGGCGTGAGCAACAGACACAAAAATAGAACTTCTCCAAGAGAAACACAGAGCTACACAGTGGCCCTCATGTAGCTGCAGGGGAAATAATCTATGCAGTAGCCACTTCCAACACCCTCAACGGAGTTAAACTCTCTGCTAAAGTAGGACAAATAATTTTTTAAAGAACATAACTAATGTATTCCTTTATTTCTTAAATTCATAACAGCACTAGGGGAAAAGTAAGAAAAAGATCATGGAAACTTTCCCATTGTAAAAACAACCAACCCAGAAAAGCAGAGATTTGCTTAAAATTACTCATCTAGTAAGTGGCAGAGCCAAGACTCAAGCCAGTTATAAGTCCAAGGTTAACGTCCTATCCTTGGGCTTGTCAGGTGAGGAAGAGGCAGAAAGAATCTTGGAGGGGACCAATGACGTGATGCGTGTGACAAAGCTCTGGGCGACAGGCCTGTCCTCAAGGTCTAGACACCCCCTCAGCATCCTTCCAGTGCTGAGATTCTGATAGTCTAGAAAATATTTTATTTTAGGCAGAGAAGAAGTAATATTAGGTTCAAGTTGCACTTTATTAAATGATATTCACCTATAAAACTTTACTTAGGATAAATTTATTGAAGAACTTAGGGGCAACATAATTTAATCCTAAAAACCTGTATAGTTGTTTTCTGGTTTTTTTGCTTTCTTTTTGAGAAAGAATGTGCAGTGTTTAATTTGTCCTCTCTCTCAGACCATCTGAATTAACTTTATGAAGGCAGACGTTCTGACATCAGAGTCCAATGAACTGCTGGACACTGTTTCTTGCAGACAGAATGACAGCCCCTTCTTGGATAAGAAAATTGTCCATGGTTTCCACAATCTTCCCCTTTGGAGCTAGGAAGATTTTAATCTACTGTTTTTTATTTACTGGCTTAAAAAACCGTGGGCTGAGCGCTGTGTGGTAGGTGTTAGGGACGCACCAGTCTCTGACCTCAAAGGCCTCAAAGATGAGTGGAGAAGCGTATAATGCACAGGCATCAACAGGGCCTGAGAACTAGGAGTGGGTGATTCAGAGCACACACGTTGGAAAGTTAACAGACCCATGTGTGGATCGCAGCTTCAGGGCTCCTGGCTCTGTGGCTTTGGACAAGATCTTAACCTTGATAACTCCATTTTCTCGTTTATAGAAGAAACAACAATAAGACCTGCCTCATTGGTTTTTTGCAAGGATTAAATAGGAAAGTTCTTGTAAAAAGCTGGGTATCCCCCCAGAACACAGAAAGAACTCAGCAAATATCAGTAATCATTAGCATGAAGTGTTACAGAAACACAGGGTACTGACTGAGCCTTGACAGAGGAAAATCAGGACGATCTTCCCAGAAGATGGGACACCAGAGCAGGGACAGGCAACATAATAAGCAGTAGTCCTCAACCAGGGGCTGGCTTTTGCCCCCTGAGATGGGGGGCATTTGGCAATGTCTGGAGACATTTTTAGTTGTCACTTTGGGGGTGGTGAATGCTCCTGACATCTAGCGGGTAGAGGCCAAGAATGCTGATAACATCCTATGACCCACAGGACAGCTCTTCCCAACAAAGAAATTTCCAGTCCCAAATGTCAATCAATGTGCTAAGGTTGAGAAACCCTTGTTGTGAGCATGGATCCTGTAGTCTGGTGCCTGCATTTTGTGGGGGAGGGAAAAACGTATTCCACAGCTCCCTTAGGTTTGATGGCTCAAGTCTTCCAATTAAATTGATAAAAGGCAGACTAATGGGAAAACAGGTTGTGTGCATACGCATACACAATGCCTATGAAAGGAGTCACTGCCTCAATAAATGGGTAAAGCTTACATGCTGAACTTAGCAGAGGAAAGGGAGGTGGGTGAAAGGTTTCTGTGGGAAGAAATACCAGTTTCTTTAGGATGGGCAAATGAGCTTTTGGAAGAACAAACAGAAGTGAAGTGTGTGGTAATGTTTGTCTATACAAGTCTGGGCAGTCTTTCCACTTGTTCAAGACCACAGAACCACCCCAAGAGGAGTTTGGGGGTAGATTTACTCTTGGGAGTAGAAGTTGCTACTTTTGGTCAGTCAGACAAGGGAGGCTCTGAGAAGGCTTCTTTCTGCAGCTGTTGAATCTCTAATGTCCTTATTGTTGTTCAAGTACAGTTTCTTCATTTTCCTGCCACCACTTTCCCCTGCCCACCCTCAATCCTTCCCGCCTTTGGCTTTGTCCATGGGTCCTTTACACATGTTCCTTGATGACCCTTCCCATTTTTCCCCCGTTATCCCTCTCCTGCCTCCCCTCTGGTTACTGTCAGTTGGTTCTTTATTTCAATGTCACTAGTTATCTTTTGCTTGCTTGTTTTGTTCCACTTACAGATGAGATGATATGGTATTTGTCTTTCACCGCCTGGCTTATTTCACTTAGCATAATGCTCTCCAGTTTCTGTTTGTAAAAGTAATGAACAAACGGAATGTTTATTAAAGCTGGGGACAGTGCAACAAAGAAGGGCTTAGCATAGAAGAAACTGGAGAGCCCAGGCAGAGCTGCTTTGGCTCACTGGGAAGTCAGACAAAAGGAGGCCTTGGAGACAGGTTCACCAGGTTAGCTCAGGAAAGCTGTTGCTGACCAATGTTCCCGACCAATGTTCCCTTGGTTGCAAGTCTTGTAGGGACCCGTAGGGTTGAGGAGATGCACACCAATGGGAAGCGGAGGGGGAAGGGAAAATCACAAGTGTGCTCCCCAGAGCGACAGTGTGCACATTGGGGTTTTACCTCTCTTTTGCTGGTGGGAATCTTACGGGAGGTCTTGGGGGAAGGTTTCAGTAGAACATTCATCAGTCCTCCAGGTGTGTTCTTTCAGTGTCACGGTCTCCACTGATCGGTCCACGCCAGGACAAGGGGCAGTTAGTCAATGCAGCGGGTCCTGGCATCACCACCCAGTTTGGCTGCATCTCTGGGCCTGGAACTGAAACACAGTGGAGGCCTAGATGCTTTTGATGCAGGTCAGAACCTCCTTGTCTTGGGGTCTTGATGCTTACGTACTATTCTCTGGCTCCTTTGCGCGTTCTCCCTCCAAGGGACCTAACCTGCAAGACTAGCAACATGTCAGGGAGGAAACATCAGCGGAGGGTCCAAACCACATGACCAGTGATATGCTAGGGGCGGAAGGGCTATCCTGGGGGCAAGGCCCTCATTTTTCCAGTCTTGCCCTTTGCCAGGCACCCGGAGCTTTCCAAACTCATGATCATCTGAACCTGTCCCATCATCCTGCTCTGCTCATGCCTGTCTAACTGCCTGCTACAATCTCATTATACAGGAGCTTGCTGTACAAATATGCGTATAATTCCAAGAAATGGGACTGTTTTTAGCAGTATGAGAAGAACAAGGATATATTTCCAGGTCAAAATTCAACCTGAGAAAATAATTCTGTTTTCTTTTAAAAATAAAAACTCAGGAGCTCTTAGTAAGTAGTCCTGGTTTAACTTTTCTTTTGTTTCTGCTGCTGCTGTTTTTTTTTTTCTTGCCTTCTGTGTCTCCTCTCCATTTTTATAAAGACCTTAAAAAGACCGACATTTCTCTTGCTTCCTTGTTTCCTTTGAGATTCTGTCCCTTAGGTTAACTAACTCATTTACTGAATTTTCATGAGGTTACTAATGCTGGGTCTTAGTAAAATTAAAAAGTTAATATAAAAATTTGAATTTACTATGGCCTGTTCAAAAAAAAGAACACCAAAAGAAAAAGGATCAAGAATAAGTTTATTAATGGCCCAGATTCCCAAAGCAGAGGTCGTGGCCAAATCTGACCTGCTGCCTATTTTTATACAGTCATCAGACTAAGAATGTTCTTACAATTTCAAATGATTGTAAAGCAAAACGAAACCCCAGACAAACAAAGCAACAGTCACCATGCATGGTCTGCAAAGCTTAGAATGCATATACTCTTTGGCTCTTTGCAGAAACATTTGCAGACTCCTGTTCTACTGTGTCCTTTCTTTCCTGGCCTGAGAGATTGCTAATCTATTCATCTTCAGATCGTTAAATTGAGCTTGTATTTTCTATTTGCTCTATATTTTTTGGTCTAAAAACACTTACAACATTATTTCTTGGATTTACTTTTTTCAGTGACTAATATTCTGGCATCATTCATTCATTCATATTGATTGAGCTCCTATATGTTCCAGGCACTGAGATGTTACTTAGGGTAAACTAAACTGGTTACCAATAAAGCTCCAACTCCAGTGACTTAAAGATACATTTCACACAGATAACAGAATCACTTGAGCTTCTTTTTAAAAAATATCTCTTACAGTATATATGTATTCTTGTTACTTTATAACTCAAAAGCCTTCTATGGTTTCCATTTGATTTAGGCCAGAGTGTAAACTACTGATCTTGGGTGGCTATTAGAGCTTTCCACAATTGTCTTTTTTTTTAGGTCTTTTTTTTTTAATTTAAAAAAATCAGTTATAACTGACATATAATAGTATAGAAATTTCAGGTGTACAGCACAGCAATTAAGTTACAAAAGACATGTAAGTTACAAAGTGATCATCCTGATAAGTCTAGTACCCATCTGACACCGTACATAGTTATTACTATTTTTAATATAGTCAATAAAATATAGTCCATAATTGCTTTTTAATCTCCCCTCTCACTACCTCCCCATATGGACTCTGTTCGGGGTCAGATGAACTATTCATTATCATCCAACCATAAGTGTTCCTTGCTATAGTCATTCTGTGGAACATGCCACTCTCTCATCCTGGAAACACTCCACATATGTCCACTAAAAATAAAATGAGTTGGTAGAAAAGCTGTTGTGATTATGCAGCTGCCAGATGTGGCAAACCATTCATTGGTAAGCTTTGTTTAACTTGATAACAGTTTCATCCTCCAATATTAAAGAACAGTGAATTCAGAACGTTGACTAAGACTGATGTGTCAGGTCTGGTGCTATGAATAAAGTACAGTCCTTTTTCTCAAAAGACATCAAAGTTTAGTACCCAAGAAAGTGACTTAACTCTGCATCTCTCATCACTTTTCTTCTCTTCCTCATTCACTCATCCATTCATTCAGTAAACTTTTATCGAGGAGTTATTGGTCATACATGATTCATCAGGCCCAGTCTTGGCAACCTGGTGCCTTAGCCAACAATTATAAGTGCAATGGTGAGACAAGTAGGGCATTCTGGGAGCAGAGAGGAGAGACATATCATCAGGCAGGGCTGAGGGACAGGAAGGTTTCCTGGAATGCTTTTGAGTTTGGTCTTTAACAACATGAAGGAGGTAAACAGGCAAAGAGTGGACAGAGAAGTGTCCAGATTAGATTTCTCCCCTCAGGTATTTTATCTATAGCAGTGAATATTATTGCTTTCTGGAAGTACCATACTTGCCCAGAATTGGAGAACATGGTATAGAATGGGATGGAGTGTTTTATCTCTGATTTCCTTTTCTAGCATTGTTCAACAAAAATGGCTTGACAACAGAAAATGTATTTTGTTCTTTTGTATAGTCTTTTGCCATAAATGATGAGTCCAAGTTAAACACATACCAGTGGGACAAAGAGATTTTTCATTTCCCTGATATTGCTAAATTGAGAACTAATTATTCCAAGAAATACAGAAAAGAAATGCAACCAGAAGTAAACTTAAAGGAAATGCCAAAGCGTAGACTTCAAGGTGCAAACTAACAGATTGCTTTAAAAATTATCTTTGTGCTATTATTAGCATCAGAGGATATATTGGAGATAGTATACCCTTAAAAGCATGTACAGTAGAGCCAAACTCCCTAGGTTCAAATCCCAGCTCTGGCAAATTCAAGCTGTCTGAACTAGACAGGTTGTTTAATATCTCTGGGGCAGCTTAGTACCCACTTCACTGGGTCACATAAGAACTAAAAATTCATAGGAAGAAATTGGTTACAGACTTTCTATCATTATTAAATCAATGAGTAGCTTCCCCCAGCAGGATTTTGTCAAGTCCCATAGCAACTTATGTTTTCCGGGTCCTCAAATAGTGTGGAGGAGTAGATAGGAATGCAGTCAGTGGATCACATCCAGTCACCCTGGGAGTTCCCCATGGCCCCTGAGTGAGTTTATGCTGCATTTGTGCTTTTCTTTAGAACAGGCATGCCCACAACCAGCCCAAGAGCTAAAGCAGTAGGAAAAATACAATAAATATAATATACATATAATGATATATATAGTAGATGTATAGAATACTACAGTAGCAATCCACTTTTCCACACATCATGTACAACTCATATACCACAGTCATCTTTGACAGTCTCTTTATTTACTCCCTGTCAGTTAACACTCATGGGGTTTCCTGCATTTTATTGAGCCAGCAACTGCGCTGGGTAAGTCATGTTTTTTATGCGTGATCATTACTTAACTCCTGATTTCCTTTCTATCTTCCTCCGATATATGTCTTTCCCTTTCTAACTCTGATGCAATGAATATTAGACAGTGAATCTAATGTACAAGATCTTGAAATGCCTCAGGAAAATTATGAACAAATAAGTATAAGATATGAGAATCCTGAGATAAGTTTGGTTCTGTTTATTTTGTTTTTCTGCCCATTTTATAAACAGGAAGATAATTCATCATTTGAGTATAAATAGTGCTCCTAAGAGAGTCACAGAACATGAGAAAATTCATTATCTAGAATGTGAGAAAATTCATCTATCATTATTTATTTTTTAAAAAAAGAAATTTCTATGGCCAGCTCTGGGTTACAAAATAGATCACTGTATACTAAGGTCCTATAGAGGAAATTAAATGTCATGAAATGATCTTAGTCATGGAAATGATTAAAATTGCTCTTCACAGGGTACACAGCAGCATAGGGATCATATCAGAGAGAAGTAAGAGCACGTAAAAAGTATAGTATGTGGTCAGAGGTCTGGTAGGACTTTTAGAGGCAACTTGAATCTCCAGTACTGAACTTGTCTTAGAGGAGGGAGAGGAGGAGAAGGAGGAAGAGAAGAAGGTGGAGGGGTGGGGGAGGAAAAGAAGAGAGAATTTTATGTTGTCTATTTCTCTGCTAGGAAGGGGGTTATATACCCAAATCAAGCAGTTCTTAAAAGGATTTACTTTGCTTCCTATTTTGGCAGTTTGTACTGTTTCTCTGCACCTGTCTTCCCAGGTACAGAACATAAAGTGGGCACAGAGACAGGGAGAATAGTGGTGAAATGGAACTGCCTGGTAATAAATACACTGGGGGTGGGAAAGTGCAGAGTCAGTGTTGGTGTGCCAACTTGACCCCTTGTGTACCATGCAAAAGGAACTGGGGTGATTATAGAAATAGTCCCCCTCCCCACACATAACACGAAACACCACAAAAAGTTAGGCAAAACCAGGACTATAAACAGCCCTACATATCAATGTCCTTCTATACATAGAGTTTACATCCAGCTTTTCTCTTTTAACATTTTGTCATAAGAATTTCTCTTTAGCATTAAATATTCCTTGAAAATGTCCTTTTCAACAGCTGAGTAGTAGCCATCACATGAAAATGTTAAAATGTTTTCAATCATTTATTTTTATGAGACACTGGGTTTTTTCTCATTGGGGAGTATTAATAATAAGACTTTGGTGAATATTTTCACACCAAAATCTTTGTCCCTATCTCTTACAGGATAAATTCTAAGAACATAAAATTACTAAGTCAGACTTTATATTCTTTACTTGAATTATTTAATTATGACAACAAGCATTACTGGCAAAAATTGATACTGGAAAATAACTCACCTGACTCTTGTTGAGCCTACACTTCACCTGGAAGAAGCATATATATTAGATGGAAACAGAGAATAGCCAACAAAACTTACAGTGCTATCGGGTAGAGGCAACACAATTCGCAGAGCAGAGGAAGAGCATAGGTCCTTCTGGTGAGGGGGTTAACTCTAAGTAAAATAAGAGAATTTCTGTTGCTTTAGGTTTATAATGCTGGCAAGTCACTTAGCCCCTCAAAACTTCAGTGTGCTCATTTAAAAATTGGGGGTGTTTACCACATTCATGAATTGGAATAATTATCATTGGTAAATTGAATGTTCTCCTTAAACTGATCGACTAATTTAATGTAATCCCAATTATGAGCTAGGTCAATGTTTTTATAGAAATGGACAAACTGATCTTAAAATTTATGCAAAAAGGTAATGGACATAGATTAGCTAATGCAATCTTGAAAAAGAAGAACAACTTACAACAAATATGTTGGAAGACTCATATTATCTATAGGACTTCTGGACTTACTATAAACTTTGGTAATCAAGTCAGTGTGGTATTGGCATAAGCATCAAGAGATAGATCAATGGACCAGCATAGAATCCAGAAATAGACCCACACTTAGAAGGTATACTGTTTTGACAAAGGGATCAAAGAAATTCAAAGCCAAAGAAAATACTTTTTAATAAATGGTGCTGGAACAACTGGCTATCCATGTGAAAAAAACAACCAAACAAAGAAACAAGAACTTGGATCCCTATTTCACACCATACACACAAAAATCAATTCTACATAGTAAAAAGATCTATGAGTAGGTGTTTGAGAATCTTGAAGTAAAGTTTATAAGAGACAGCGTCTGCCTGCAGGCTCATATTATCTTCTGTCCTTAAATGCATCAGGATTGACTTAGTCCAAGCTGGGGCCTGGCCTTTACTCCTTCTCCATACCTTCTTAATATACTTAGAGAGAAACCTGAATTCAAAGTCCAAAATTACCATGTATCTGAAGAGTATAATTAACTCAAACTCAAAAAAGGACACAAATCTTTAAGATGTTCCACCTAAAGTAAAAGTACTGAGATGAATAAAAAATTTTATGTCAACATAATTATTCTTAAATAAAGCAAGATATTAGTAACATGAAGGATAAGATATCATTAAAAATGGAAATTTATAAAGCATAATAGCTGAAAAATTGCACAAAGGATGGAATAAAGAACAGGACAGAAACAGATAAAGAATTAGTGAATTGGAAAATGAGATGTGAAGGAAATCTCTCAGCCTCAGAAAGATAAAGAGATAGAAAATAGAAAAGCTAAGCCTACTCCTCCCTGACCCTATTATACAGTGTCCACCCTCCCCCACCAAGAGAATCATGGTCAATTATCCCACCATTACTCTGGCTCCCTTCTGAACCACTGATATGAGAAGCCCAAAGTGGCCAGGTAGTAGACACATCTTCATATCAGTAGAGCTCTTACTCTGTTACTGGTGTAGACATAGCCCTTCCTGGGAAGCAGGGCCTCTAACCTAACATAGCGTGAAGTTTGGGGGACAGAAAGAACAAATTCCACCTATGGGCCACTGGGAGCAATGGCAATAGGGCTACTCCTACTTCCTCTCCTTCATTCCCAGGCATGTGCGTTCTAACTATTCGGGATATAACACCATGTAGTGCCCCTGTTTTAGTTCATAAACTCCAAAATAGAGGACCAAACTCTAACCCTCAAGGTGTATTCTCTGAGAGGTCATGGCCTCCTTCAACTAGGCCAGCTGCACCTGCCCAAGAGAATACATGGAATCAGTACTACCCCTCCCTGGCAGTGAAATTAATCCCTTGTCTGAAAAAATGTTGTTGTAGGACATTACATTGATAGAGCAGATATTCTGATGTCTTTTGATGGAGATATTACTGCCATAGGTGTACATTTCAGTAAGGACAAATTATTGCTGTTTTCCTCAAGTGAGAGCTTAGCAACAGTCTCCGATGCTGACATTCAGCAGTGACTAGATAAGCCATGGTGAGCTGAATCCATTCAGTTAGGTGCTACCATGACTGTTTATGGGCCTATTGCACTAGCACTGAAATGACCAAGAGACATTGGCCGATATTCACAGACTTAGTCATCTGTCCATCAGATGGTTGAGATCCCCTTTTGCAGAAGGAGCTTTGTGGGCATTGACATGAGACAGAAGGATTTGTGTGCTTGGTTCTCTAATCCATAGGTCCTACATATCTCTTCCTCCTGTTTCCTTGTCTTTACACTTTCAATCCTGGTCCTATGAGGGCCCTGATAAATGTCTAGATATTTGACTAGGTAGCTTAGTCATTCACCATTACTGTTTCCATTACCATGGGCACCTCTCCTTCCACACAAACATACAGTCAAGTGTGCTGCTCCACTCTAAAGCTATGTATTCAAAACATTCATTACTAGTAAAATTCCTTAAGAGAAAAGACCTCATAGCAGTTTAAGGGTAAGTGAGAATGGTATAGGCAGGGAAGGCAACATGTTAGCTTTCAGGCATTGTGAGAATAATACCTCTCCCAATAAAAATCATCTAAATCTCTCTGAACTTGAAAAAGTAGCAAGTTAGTGTTTGACTAAATACAACTTTGTACTGTTTGTGATGATTTCATGTGCTTTCGTGTCATCTCTGTAATCAGCATTTTCATCCCTTTGGAGGCAAAACTCTATCTTATGCCTCCTTGTGTCCAACTCACTCCACACCTATCACAAGGCTAGGATACCAGCAACTATTCAAATTAGTAGTTTTCAATGGACTGATCAATCCTCACTTATGCCATCCTGGGGCTCTTACTCTCAATTCTGCCATGATCACTTTGCCCTGGCTATTGACGCCCATGCTTCTTCCTATACACTATCCATCAAGATTTTCAAAACCCTACTCACAGACCTTTCTACCTTTTATTTCAGTCTAGAGTGGCCATTCTTCACCCAATGCCATTTCAGTTCTAAGGATGGCCTTTCTCTGCATGACCATGCCAAATCCATTTGCTCACGTCTTTCTCACAGTGTCTATGTGCTGGCTGTCGAGTAAGAGACTGTGAGAGCTCTCTGCCTCCACCACCTGATAAGGGAACTGAGTTATTCGACTGGTTGACAAAATACCAAATCTTCCTCTCATAAAGACAGGACTGGGCTCAGGGACTCCTCCACTGTGCTCTCCACCCCTCACACTCACACCACTGAGGATCTACAGGCCAATCACTGGTCAACAAATACATAAACTTGGTTCTTACCATGCTAAGTTTAGAGACAGGGGAAGGGAGAAGAGAAATATTGATGAGAGAGAGAAACATCGATAGGTTGCCTCTACAAGCACCTCAACCAACCGAGGCCCACATTTGCAACCTAGGCATGTGTCCCAACTGGTAATCAAACCCTTGACCTTTTGGTTTACAGGACAATGGTCCAACCAACTGACTCACAGTCACCAAGGAAGTAGTTGTGTGATCTTAAATGAGTTTCAATCTTCTCTAGATCCCCTTCCTTGAGCTGACAGAGGAAAAGACCCATTTGGATTCCACCAGCTTGGCAGAGGGGCTGGTATTTGCTTGCCACTGAATAATAAGCCTTGTTATCATAACTCTGCTAATACTGTTATCTACTCTATTTTATTCCCACTTCCCCTCCCATGCAGGTGACTTTTATTCTAGCTTTATAATTGTCCCTCTGTACCCATCTCATCTATGCTCCTCCTACTCCTACATAGAGCTGCCTTGTGGAGTTTGTTATTTTTTCAATGAGGCTTTAACACCCGTTTTGGAAAGCTTTATACTGACCCTCCACCTTTTCCCGTTGCCTTGCACCCTACCCCCTTTTCTGTTGGCTTTGTGATTACTAAAAATGTGCAAACAAATTTGCAGCATATGGCAATGAGTTTCCCTCCATCAATTACTGGAAAGCACACCTGCCTTCATACTGACACACTCATTTCTTCTGATTCACAAGGCTGTGATTTGATGACAACTGGGTGGCACTGAAACAAGGACATGACAACAGGTGCCACGTAATGCACTAAGAATAAATAGACCAATAGATGTTACCAAGGGGGGAAAAACAAGAAAAGACTATCAATTCTCAGTGTGCACTAATCAAAAAAACAAAGTACTTTATATTTTTCAGTAAGACTGTCAAAATAATGGGTTAACCTGGGTTATGGCATGAGACCTGGCAATTCCTGCCAAATGAGATAGTTAAAAAAGAAATGTTAACTTTAAAATCAATTAAACATTGACATTAATTAATGCTGGACCACGTGCCTGCTGGCATTACCGCTGATTCAAAATGATCTCCACTGCTCTGATCACAGTGGCCCTCCCTCAGAAACCTTCAGCTGTCTCCCACGGTCCATGTGGGCAACTCCGAACTCCCAGCCCGGTTTTCAATGCCCTCTAGGACACGGCCTCTATTCACTTTTTCTGGATATACCTTGGACTTTCTCACCCCATGATGTTGCTTACAGTCTTCTCTGTCATTTGCATCTACTCTGTTGAAATCCCACCCATCTCTCAAGGTCTTGCTTGAATACCAGCCTCTGGATGATCTGCTCTCATGCCTACTACTGCCACGAAATCCCAATGCCTTCTTCGGTCAGAGCTGATTTCTCAGTACTGTGTATTTCTGTATCACCTGTTTGTTTCTCTCCTGTAAGGAATTACTATATTTTGCCCTGAATTTAAATGTTCAGATGTATAGCTTTGGTTAAGTCACCCAGTCTCACCGAATATAGTAAATACCCATGAGAAACACAATGTCGTGAAAGTCTTCAAAATGTAATTCAAAAACTCTCAAGCACTGTATAAATGTAAAATGGTCTCACTACTCTATTTTTTTGTGTGTGAATAAACATTTGGCTGATTCCATAGAATGGCCATTCTCAGTTACATCTCTTGGTTAAAGCAAGCCAATGAGGCCTTAAATGGTAGGTTAATATCTATACCTGGAATGAGTGAACACTATGCTATATCAGTTTTATCTCAATAAAACTGTTAGTTAGAAAACAGCAGGTTAAATCTCTGTACAGATGGGTGAGTAGGTTTACTCTGGTCCACTACTGTGAATAGCACAGCTAACTCCAGCCAATGAGCCCAGGCATGCATATGTCTTTGGTTCTAAGCAAAAATAGATGAGTTAATCAGCAAAACTCCATTCACCCTGGATAGATTCTCCTATGAAATAGGGTACCCATTAGAGAGCAGAGACATGGCCAGCAGATGGCTCAAAGCAAGGTGTGGGGGCCAGAGTCCTTTGTGAAGTCAGACAACAGGTATTGTCGATTCACAAGATGTTGAATTTTCCAAAGAGTTCCAACATTCTATATAAAGTTTTTAGACCAAAGGCTATTCAAAAAAATTAAGGAAAAACTTGGAACGCCTCTGTAAGCCGTGTCCTCTTTGTCATCTGCGCCTTTATTATATCCCTTAGGTGACATTCTTGCCGCTTAATGACTGTCAAAGAGCAGAGTTAAGTTTAAGAAATTACAAGAGATGTCAACTTTGGGTGTGCTCCCTTTACTTTTCTTTTCCTGTCTTCACTTTCCTCTAGGGTTTCCAGTCTATTCAGTCACCTCTGAAGAGAAAATGCTAAACCGACTGCCCATTCCTCTCAGAGCCTTTCTCCCCAACAAACTGTGTTACTCTGAGTGAATGAGACAGACCTAACCACCGCCCCCCACTGCTTCTCCCTCTCTCCCTCACCCTCTCCCTCTATCTCCTTCTCTCTCCCTCTCTTGCATGAACACCCGCGCGTGCATACACACACCTAAGTAAAAGGCTAATAGAGATGAATCTGGCATCACTCCTGCAAGGAAAGCCCTAGGGCAGGGAAACAAATTTCCAATTATGAAATTGCAGCCATCCAGGAATGGGGGAGGGAATGCCCTCCCATGGTTTTCCCAGCCTCATATCAAGAAAGCAATAAAGGCATAAAACATTGCTAACTGCTTTGCATATTCATGAAGCACAATACTTACCATGAACCCAGTATACCCTCAAGCTACATAATAGTTGCAAGGGATGTTTACATTTACATTTTAAATGTAAATATCTAGAGTGGAAAAGATATCCTTTTGATCTGGGAGAAAGACAGTATTTTTTAGGTCCTCCCACAATCATAGTAAATTTGCATTGATGTGGTTGTTTCTTGCACGAGGCCCAACCCAGGGACCGAACCCACAACTCAGGCATGTGCCCTGACCCGCCTGATCAGGACCAGGAATCAAACTGACAGTCTTTGGCTTTGTGGAACAAGGCCCAACCAACTGAGCCACACAGGTCAGGGAGGAGGACTCTTCCTTAGAGCCTCTGGAGGGAGTGCAGCTCACTGGCATCTTAATCTCAGGCTTCAAGCCTCCGAAACTGTGAGAGAATACATTTGTTGTAAGCCATCCAGTTTGTGGTAGTTACAGTAGTTCCAGGGAAATAATATACTATGATACAATTTACAAAATACAATAATACAAAGAAGTTTATAAGGCTATATCTGACTTACATAAAGCTTGTAGAAGATAAAAGCATGGTAATTGTTTATGTGAAAAATATGGTTCTATTTAGTACAATGTAACAAATACTAATAGGCATAAAAATACTTGGACTAAGTCTTCGACTAATCTATAAATCATCTTCTTACTGAACTTCTTCTGATGAGTCCAAATCAGTGAAGTCCTACTATTTATTAAGAATTAAGGTCAATCCAGAACTAGAGTCCCAATGGGTCCTAACCTATGGCTGTTGAATATTATTTTAAAGAATATTATTACTATAAGGGATTAAGAGATAGACTTTTAGTTTAGTTGTTTGATGTATTGCAACCTTACAGATTTTTTAAATTGTAAAATCATTTGTTCCCTTTCCCTACCACAGGGTATAGAAGAGTTTTGAAAACAAGACTTCTGTGGCAGAACTAGTCTTGGCTATTTCATAAAGAACAGATCATATTTCAGTTTTAGCACAAACCTCTTCCAGCTCCTAAGGAAAAAAAACATCTAACCCTCAAACCACTATCAGACTGCCTTAGGCAAACAAAGGGGCCCCCACCCTTACCCCAAAACCCATGAAAGAAGTTGACTCTTCTGTCACCTCATTATTCAGAAAATTATTACTAGCTCGATGATGATTATATTAACTCAATAATAGGAAATAAAGGAAGAGCTATAGTCAGTATCAGATTATGGCTTATGCTAGCATGATTTGCTGAGTAGTTATTGCAATGGGACAGAAGTTGAGGCAACAGGTCAGGCAGGAGGGCTGGTACATTTGTGCAAGCAGAATTCCACATTTTGACAATCATGTCTGTAACTATACTACTTAAGCCAGATTTTTTTCTCCATTAGGGACAAGAGTTGTATAATAAGCCTACCAGTGGAACACTAAATATCATTATGTGGAGATCTGGAAAGCATATCTGGCACTCACGGAGCCCCTCATGAGTCATTTTCTGAGTTGCATGCTGTGGTTAACGGCTATACCATCCTATTTCACAGAGGTAGCTGAAGAACATAGGCGTGCCCTCCATAAAAAAGTTTGCAGAGCCAGGCAGTCTCTGTTCAGTGACCCCTATAAAAGGCTTGTTTTTTCCCACCTCTGCTCTCTAATCAGCATAAACTGTTCTTTTGAGTGTTTGGGGAGAACATAGGGTTGGTTTATTTGGGGGGGGGGGTCAAGGGCTTATAATATTGGACCACTTGTTCCAGATTTGGCCAATTTCAAAGGACAGGGCTTTAGGGTCATGGAACAACCTGTACAACTTCATTGTCATTGTGTCTGGCTAACCACAGAAACCAGCCTCCCTTTTAATCCCCATCCCACATGTAGAAAACAATAAACTCAAGTTACTACAAATAAAAGGCCTCAGCAGCGTGCCCAGATGCTCTTTGGGATGGTATGACACAGTCAGAAGGGAGCCAATGCGATAAGGACTGTCTCCTCCATAAGAAGTAGAGAGAAAAAAAAATTATGACCAAAATGTTTGTTTCATTTAATTAAATATTAACAGGAATGTCTATCATTTTACAGTTCCTGTATACCAGACAGGAATCATGAACTCCAGACAGAGCCAAAGCCACTGGTTTTGCTTTCTGTTTCATAGGCTAATCAGATGTTGAAACATAAGTTGTGACGACCAAGCAGATATTATTGCCCATTGCAGGGTGCTCAGAATTAGGCCTAGGAATTGTGTAGACGGACAAATCCTTTCAGGGGAGCTGGAGGTCCCTGCTATAATTTACGGTACTCACAGTTAGCATCAAATTGGCAAACTGTGCACATGCCCACCACACTGCTGCGGGCCTAAAAATACCACTGATTACCAAAAAACTCGAAAAATTAATTCACTACAGTAAGGGAACAGAAGAAACAGGGCCAAAGAAGACTTTCTCAAAGAGAAATAGGACCTGAAGTTCATAGCTTTAATGCATATTTGGAAACCAAGCCTGGAAAAGAGCGTGGAGGAGCCTAGATGGAACTATGAGTAGCTGTTCTTCCTCTCTCCTTGTGAAAATTAACCTAATCCTGAACGTGGCTTGGTTTATTTGTTCATTCTCAGGTGCCTCGCTATTGCAGATTCCTGAGACCTTATATACAAGTATTGCAAAAACCTGGAAACAAACATGGAGGCTGGAGAGCTGAATAAATTAAGTCCTTTTAAATTAATTTTTTTTGTGAAGTGCCAACACCAACCAATTAAAATATTTATAGAAAATTTCAACGTCCTATCGACATCCTCTGGTATTTCTTAGAACAGAACTCAGGGTATGGTGTCATTGACCAATCTGTGATAAGACACACACACACACACACACCCCCTTAACAGATAAGAGAATAAAAATCGGTTTTAACAAAAACAGTTCGTGTTAGAGCACACAAACCACTGGGGTAGGGCATTTTAATGTCTCTGCATCACTGATTACAGCACTACTGCCCGTCTAGAAAAGACACACTATGAAAAGTTTTGGTGCCCAGGCAAAGAGAGGACCTCAGCGAGCACCGAGCACCAGGTATTCGCTTCACTCCCCGGCACGGGCCTCCCAACAGGGTCTGCTCCAGCTTTTTGGTTCAGGGGGCTCCCGTCCTCTACCCCCAGTCATCCAAATCCAGGCAGCACCCGCCCTCTCCCTCTGATTGATAATCGGTTCAGCGATTCCCAGGAGCGCGCCAGTAGTAACAACCCCTACCGGGGCCAATGGAAGCCAAGAGGCGGGGCCTGCGGGGTGGATGCGTGCTGGTCAGGTGCTCTGAGCCGACGTTGCGTGCCGCTGAGTGGCTGGGGGTTCAAGGGGTACCCCTCGCTTCCGCCACCTCCTAGCTATTGTCCTGGGGCTGGCGAAGGGAGCCCTCTCCAGATCCTACCTCCTATTGTCCGAAACCGGTAGGCAGTGACCGGCTCGCTGCGAAGGTAAGAGTACCTTCTCTTGCCTCCCGGGGACCCACGCGGCTCCTGTGGGCACCCGATGGGCCCCCAGACAACCCCCCCGCCCGTTCCACACAGCTCACATTGGGGCATCTGCGGGCCTCGGTCGGAGTACCCTACGCCGAGACCCTTCCCAGTGTCTAGGATGGGATCCTGTGAAGACGATGAGGCTATGTATGCATCACCAGCTTCTAGACGTCCGTTCGCTCTACACACACCTAATCCTCTTGCACTTTGCCTCTTCGCGTTTCTTGGCGCCCCTTCCCTCCGGATTTTGACGACTGTCTGTTGTAGGGGAGGAGGAACTGGAAAGCAGCCCAGTGAAATCTGGACCGAGAGAGAGCTAAGGATTCCGCTGCACTGTGCAGCATTTTGTGCATGAAAAAGAAATTTGAGATTTCGTTCATCCCCCCCACCTCTGTTTATTGCTGTGTGCCATCCATGTGATAATGTTGGTTCTGCTTAGCAAGCATTCTTAAGCTTTAGACACTTAGCCTTTGTTTGTTTTCCTTTGTCCTAGGAAAGCAGTTCTTCCCTGCTTACCACAGTTGCTAAATTAGTTTACTTAGTAGAGGAGAGTCAGGTGGTTCATGTAGTTGCTTCTTTTTTAGGCTTAAATTATGTTTGGTTCATATTAACCTAACTTGTGTTAGGAAGGTAATAGAAAAGGGAGAAAGAGGAAGGAACCATCATCCTCATCCACATATGTTAGTAAATATATTTCCCTGTTGGAACTGATTTTTAAGATCCTTTCCAGAACTGGAAACACTATTGCCGTTTGAGAAATAGTTTTTAAATTTATTTTGAACCATTGTCTACAGACTAATACTTAAGACAATTTCAATTTAACTAATTCAGTTCTGTGTACGGTGAAGTCATGATTAAAAAACAAAATAGAATTATTGCATCTAAAAGCAAAACAAGTGTGCCACGACGGCCTATATTTGAGGTTTAAGAATGTCCTCAGTGTATTCAAATTAGGGGGATGTCAAAGCTGAATTTAAGAGATTTCTTGTCACAAAATATATGTCACAAAATTGCATACCTTCATGCAAGTATGGACAGGAAAAAGAACAAAAGACCCTCAGTTATTTTTGCAAACCCATTGAGAACTGACAAAATGTGCATATGTATTGTTTATCCATATTGCCTCTTACTAGCTTTCTTGAATAGAATAAAAGCTTTTTAGAAATATATGCAAATTTTAAAAAAAATGAACAAACCAACAACCTTGGTCCAGAGAGATAATATTTAATCTGGTAAGTACCTTTTCTACCCATATCACTGATAAGATTAAATGTTAACAAATTTGACATTAGGAAGGTCAACATCAAATTTCAGAAATATGTTTCTGTTTATACTTCAGAATCTAATTGTTTAAAGAAGGCTATGATTTGATTATTAATAAATGAATGCAGATTACATTTCACAAATATATTTGAATGTCATAAATTTTAGGTCTCTTCAAGAAACCAAGTCAACGTATTTGCTTCTCTCTCTAGTAACACCTCTAACCATGATGAACCAAGTATTGGATTGGCCAAAAAGTCTGTTACATTATTTCCATATGATGAGTGCTTAGTTGTCTTTAACTTCATTGGAAACAATTTTGTTAAATTGTATTGTGACAGCTGTCATATCAGCATACATTTTAAAAAGAATCAAAATTGGTGCATTTTGTGCAGCCATTTTAATATTGAAGATGGAAGAAAATATGCAACATTGTCAGCGTATTATGCTTTATTATTTCAAGAAAGGTAAAAATGCAACTGAAAAGCAAAAAAATGATTTGTGAAGTGTATGGAGAAGGTGCTGTGACTGATCAGAAGTGGTTTGTGAAGTTTCTTGGTAGTATTGACATTTTGGCCAAAGAATTCTTTGCTGTGGTGCTGTCTTATGCATTGGAAGCTGTTTAGTAGCAGCCCTGGCCTGTACCCATTAGAAACCAATAGCGGGAGAGAGCCGATGTACTCAAAATATCCAAATCAGTAGCTATTGGTGAAAATGAAAAATGTGTCTTTTAATTTACGCAAAAAATATAACAGACTTTTTGGCCAACCCAATATAAAGGTTTTGGCTTTGAAAATTATATATATGTAATATATAGTTTATATATATATAAATATATAGTATATATTTAAAGCATTATTATTGGATTTGCTAATGTTCACAGGTGTTTTACTGTCAGAGGTCTGGGTCAACCTGAAAATGTTTCTGAAAAGTTGTGTGTAAATTATATGATATTTAAAGTGATATTTGGGAACTATTTAAATAATTCCTTTGAGGAATGTCTTCATTTTTGATAAATTCTTAGAAAATAAAACAATTTCTAATGCAACTAAACTTTTTAGCTTTATTATACAGGTAGCCCCAGGTCTCTTCTTTAAGATGGAGTTCTGCAACGTAGTCCTTCCAGGCTATGATTTATGATGTAACTGGGATTGCTAAGCACCATCACTCTCAGTTTTGGGTAAAGTATACAAAACAAAGTTATCTTCTATATGTTATTAACGTCTATTTTTTTTTTAATACAGATCATCTTGTGCTGAGCTGATCAAGTACTTTGAAAATGTCTTCAAAATTTGTCTCGGTGGCCTTCATAGTTGCTACATTAACACTTTCAATTACGTTTTGTCTCCAACCAGACCAGCAAAAGGTTCTGCTAGTTTCATTTGATGGATTCCGTTGGGATTACTTATATAGAGTTCCAACACCTCATTTTCATTATGTTATAAAATATGGTGTTCATGTGAAGCAAGTTAATAATATTTTTATTACGAAGACCTATCCTAACCATTATACTTTGGTAACTGGCCTCTTTGCTGAGAATCATGGGATTGTTGCAAATGACATGTTTGACCCTATTCTGAACAAATCTTTCTCCTTGGATACCATGACTATTTACGATTCTGAGTTCTGGGAAGAAGCGACGCCAATATGGATCACAAATCAGAAGGCTGGACACATGAGTGGTGCAGCCATGTGGCCCGGAACAGATGTAGAAATTCATCAGAGCTTTCCTACTCACTACATGATTTACAATGAGTCCGTTTCATTTGAAGATAGAGTTGCCAAAATTATTGAATGGTTTACATCAAAAGAACCCATCAATTTTGGTCTTCTCTATTGGGAAGACCCTGACGACATGGGCCACAGTTTGGGCCCTGACAGTCCGCTCATGGGCCCTGTCATTACAGACATCGACAACAAGTTAGGGTATCTCATACAAATGCTGAAAAAGGCCAAGTTGTGGAACACTCTGAATGTCATTATCACAAGTGATCACGGAATGACCCAGTGTTCTGAGGAAAGGGTGATAGAACTTGACCAGTATCTGGATAAAGACCAGTATGTCCTGATTGACCAGTCTCCAGTAGCAGCTATCTTGCCAAAAGAAGGTGAGTTTTGCCAGAGTCAGCACTCGGGGCTGCATGTGCGCAGTGCAGCTGAGTGGGGAATTTCTGTTTCTGTGCCTTTAAAGTATGCTTGCCTGCGTTGTGGTAATGTCCAGGAATTTAATCCTTAGACTCTGAAAAAAATGAAATCATTGTGTTTGTCTGTCTGTCTGTCTGTCTCTCTCTCTCTCTGTCTCTGTTTCTGTCTCTCTGTTACTAAACTGACCTTGGGTTCACCCCTTGGTGAGCAAGATACTAGACCTCACAACAAGAGTGGTTGCCACACAAAATGAAATTTATTTGCAGCTGAATAAGGAGCCCACAAGGAATAATTTCCAAAGCCATGGCTCCCCAAACTGGAGCGCTTCCATACTTTTATCCTGTCAAATTAATACATATTCATGATGGAAATTTTTGTCACAGCATGTAAGGGTTGGTGTAGGGAGGCATGGGCGCAGTATCAGTTCATGCCTCTTCATATATCCTGTGTCCAAAAAATGGCCTTCAGAGAAGCCCTCCGAGAAGCAGAGATTTTACTATTTTAATAAGCCCTTGGCTGGTTTAAGTTTATAATAGATGCTTTAAGCTGTTTGAGTCCGTTCCTTTCTGGCTTCCTTCAGTGGTGTCTGCAGGTGCTTATTCCTTGGAGGTAGCTACTCCCTGGAATATATGCTAACAGGGTATTTTTAAAATTTTTTATTGAATTTCTTGGGGTGACATTGGTCAATAAAATTATAATCAGATGTCCAAGTCTGTAACACCTTATCTGTATATCGTATCGTGTGTTCACCACCCCAAGTCAAGTTTCCTTCTGTCACATGTATCCCCCCTTTACCTTCTTCCACCTTCCCCGACCCCCTTTTTCTCCAGTAATCACCATACTGTTGTTTGTGTGTAGGAGTTTTTTCCCCTCTTTCTTTAATCCCTTCACCTGTTCCACCCATCCCCCCAACCACGCTCCCCTCTGACAGCTGTCAGTCACTAATAGAATATTTTATTTCCTCAAACCAGCTCCAGTCACTTGGAGTGTAATTTTTCACTTTTTCCTAGAATATTGGAATTGATGCTCACTCTGTATTTATGGCAGTCAAATTTAACCATTTTGGAATCATCAGATGTAATGAAAGTACAGCCCCCTTCTGAGAAAAATTGAGATGGGAAGACAAAAATGACAGTGATTTCTTAGAAGCCTTCAAAGCCTTCTACAGATCCTTATTACCCGCTTAATAGCAAAACAGTGGAGTGTAGGAAGGAGAAAGCTTTGGTCAACCTGAGATTTCATCTTCTTAACAATGAGTAGGGAAAGTAATAACAATAACTTGAGTTTTTATAAACCTCTCCTTGAAGCTTCATATCAGCCTTGTCATCTAGTATTGCGTCCCCAGAGCACAGTGTAAGTGCAGAGCAAGACTCGGGCCATCTCTTCTGACTTCTGTTTTTTCGCCTCCTAGGATTGGTCTCAGTATTGAATGAGAGAACAGAGTTTGAAAAGCTGTCGACCTCACAAATGAGAGTTCTATCCCTCACAGGAGAATTTAGAGAGTCATAGGAAACAGTAAATGTTAGAATATGAGTATGTGCCTACATGCAAACTTTTCAGCAAATTCAGTATCAAATAGCAAATTTATTGTTTCTGAAAATCACAATAAATCTTCATTTTTCCTTATAAAATTTGTATGGTGTTGCCTTATCAGATGTGGGGGGGGAACCCCTACCAAATGGATCTGAAAAACAAGAAAAGGAGTAAAGACAGTGCCCAGGTTTACTGCATATGAAGCTATAGGGAGTCCTTTTGCAAGACCTCCAGGGTTTTAAAGAACTTTTCCATGTTACAGTCTGCTTTTCGCCTCCAGCCTGTCCTTTCCCACCCCTTACCCTCCACTCACCATATTTTCTTACCTAGAGATTTTCTCTGCACTCCATAACTACCAGGATGTAACCCTTTGTTTTAGCTTGTGTAGTGCAATATTAATGTGTGTTTGTGTGTGTGTTTTATTAAGAAATCTTAAATTAGAGATTTCAAGTTCTTTACGATGACTCCTTAACTGTTTAAGGTGAATTTCCCTAGAACAAAAGAGTAATTACTTGTTTCCTCCCTCAGGAATTTTTTCCTCAAAGAGGATAGGAGTTCTGAAGTGTCTGGCTAGATTTCATTATGTGTAGCGTGCTGGCTTTTTCCCTCAGTAGCCTGTCTGCATTGATTGACTTCAACTGCCATGGTTGTTTTGACAGTGAATGCTTTTTTTGTGCCTCCCTTTCTCCCTTCTCTTACAGGTAAATTTGATGAAGTCTATGAGGCACTAGCTCATGCTCATCCTAACATGACTGTTTACAAAAAAGAAGAGATTCCGGAAAGATGGCATTACAAATACAACAATCGCATTCAACCAATTATAGCAGTGGCTGACAAAGGGTGGTATATTTTACAAAATAAGTCAGATGACTTTATGTGTAAGTATGTTACAGGTATTTCTTCCCATGCTTCATTGCTGTTTGCTAAAGTGGACTCTATGGATAATACAGCAGTTTACTGATTTAATAACTAGCTAATGTCATACATTAATAGCAAAATAAAGATCCCTTGGGCTTTAAAAAGAGGTAAGCTCCTAAAAATGAACCATTTACTTCTCTTGAAGCAATCAAACCAAATATATGCACGATAACCTATACTCTCAGTTATAACCATTTTGTTCCTGAGAAAAACATAACTGAAGTTTATAAATTGAATTATTTTCTCTGTTTTATATTCTTACTTCATAAGAATTTAAACTCTACTTTTTATTTGCAGTTGTTGTCATTCTAGGGTTTTTTGTTTCATTTTTTTGGCCTTTCTGGCTCTACCAAAGCCTATGCCAGCTTTGCTTTACACCTTTGAACCATTTCTAAAAAGAAGTGAATGTATGATGGCAAGTAATATATTAAGCTGTGTTTTCCTAAGACCTAGGGATATAATTTTGGAGATGTCAGCACTTTCCCACGGTTCCTAATCACTGGGGTAACCTCACAATTCCACGTTTGCTTCTCAGCTCTTCAGCACTTTTAAAACTAGTTCCCATATTCAGTCCCCTCTCTTGGATCACCTGGCATAGGCTCCTGGTTGATTAGATATTACCACACACGATTGAGCAATTAACAATTCACTGGGATTTGTTTCTATCCCATTATTTGAATGTTTCAGGATCTACATTGTGTGAAACTATCTCAGAAGGCTTTTTTGGGTATTTGTCCTCGATATAGATAAGAGATATACCAAAATGTCCTTTTAGGTAGAATTAGGTTCCTAGCATGTTTATTGAGGAAAAGAAAAGCAGTTGCCTGTCATTGACTCTTGTTACGCATACATAATTCATAGTGCCATTATGTAATTTGTACATGTACATGGTTTCTGGTTCTAAAAACTGGTTTTTTATACAGATAATGATCTGTAAACCGATATTTAATCATGTTAGGGGAACCATTTTAGGAAGGCTTTTAAAAATAATTCCTTTGGCTGTGAGAAGAATTGCCACCTTTATATGTTCAGATTTTCACGTATTATGCAGTTAGCTCTTAAGTTAGTCGTGTTGCTCAAAACTTTGCAGGTAACATGAATTTAAGGGGCTCTCTTGAAATTTGGTTTGGTGAAACTACAATTACACAGTAGATTGGTCACACCTATTTTTGACAGAAAACCTGACTAATATTCTTGTTTATATTATGTTCATTTATTCAACAAAATGATTAAATATTGACCACTAAACTACTTCTCAACCTGAGTTCTACAAGAAATTAAGCCCAGGTGTTCAAAAGCAGAGGTTCTCCAAGTGTGTTCCCTGGACCAGCAGCATCCAAATTACCTGGGAAATTGTTAGAAATGCAAATTATTGAGCCCAACCCAGACCTACTGAATTAGAAGCCATGAGGGCGAAGCCCGGCCATCTGTGATTCTCCATGTCCCCGCAGGGGTCTCAGACACACTGAAGTTTGAGAACCACTGCCCTTAGGCATCCACTATTAAATATCACCTACTGGATGGAGCATTTATGGTAGGGACCACCATGACAACATTAAGTCCCTATTCATGGGGAAGTTCTTATAAGTCATAATGGTTTCATTTCAAATCTGATTTTCTAGTAAAAAGTGGGATATGAGAGAACCACCTTTGCTTTCATGACTGAGAGTCTAGGTCCCAACTTCTCATAGAAATGAATGATTATGCAGTCGATTCCAAATTTTATAATGACCTATTTCCTGCTGTTGATGTTATCAGTGAATTCAATAGAATTGCATCGTATCCTGTCAAATAATTACAGATGATTTCATAAATCCAGCATTATTTTTACTCAAATAAATGCAAAAGAATCATGGCACTGAGACTTTTTTTTTGATGGATTTGGCCAGGCAGATTTAGAATTGCTTTGAGGAGATGGCTAAGGGCCAGTTCATGACTTTTCAGAGAAACTGATTTAGGATTATTATTTTTTTAATGTCGTATTCCCGTTGCATATTTCCCCATAGTAATAGAGGTACTAGAGACTGATTTGCTAGCCAGTATCCTCACCACCTTTAAAATAAAGCCTGTCAGTTTTCTTAGGTTGCCATCAACAGTAGCTTCTTCACCTGTGCATCCTGAGACCATACTCAACACATGTGCCTTTGAAAAGCAGCTTTTATCATAGGAAATATAGTTAACAATATTGTAATAACTATCTATGGTACCAGGTGGGCACTTGCATTATAGGAGAGAACACTTTGTAATCTAAATGAATATCCACTGTGCTGTACATCTGAAACTAATACAAAAAAATGTTGAATGCCGATGGTAATTGAAAAACAAAATAAAAAAATCACAGTCCGTCACCAAATAAATAAAGTGCAGCCTCGATTAAGCAGTTTTCATCCTTCAATTCTGTATCACTTTGTAAGTCAGAAGACTCCAAGTTTTTGCTTTTTGTACCCATACTAAGGCACGCAGTGCTAAGTTGGATACTGATCTGAACCACGAAAATCAAGATTTTGCCCTCAGGTCCTGACCTTGATTTTTTGATAGTAGATTGTAACTATATCTAGAGGTTTGACTTTGGAGGTGTCTTGTTTTGCTTTATCTATTGTTTTTCCCCTTTTGTTAGTAACTATGAATCTATATTGTCTTTAAGACTAAGAGCACCTTTAGAATGATCATTAGAGCACAGCAGGCACCTAACAAGTGGTTTACCTGCCTCCAAAAAAAATGCTCATTCCATTCTCCCTTGACTTGGCTCAGCTTTGCCCTTTGCCCTCCCTCCTGGGCTGCCAAAGGGAGCCTCGGCCTCTGAGAACACTTCGTGACAGTTGCCTTTTCAGGTCCTGCAGTGAATTGTGACATTGACAACAGAAAGGATTGTTTGTAAAAGACTGTTTTAAAAGTCAAATTGGATACAAACTGCATTTACTTGTTCAGAGTTTGACAGTACAAATATTTCCATTTTAATGCCTTTTGGTTGGCTAACGTTTTTGTGCATCTTATCTTTACAGTGGGCAACCACGGTTATGATAATGTGTTGGCAGAAATGCATCCAATATTTTTAGCCCACGGACCTGCCTTCAGAAAGAATTTCACAAAAGAAGCCATGAACTCCACAGATCTGTACCCACTGCTCTGCCACCTTCTCAATATCCCTGCCATGCCACACAACGGGTCCCTCAGGAATGTCCAGGACCTGCTCAGTTCAACAGCTCCGAGAGCACTTCCTTCCATGCAGAGTACCACACTCCTCCACGGTAGTGCCAAACGAGAACATGAGCAAGAAGAACCATATGCTTATGTCATAGGGGTCTCTCTCGGTAGCATTATAGTTATTGTATTTTTTATAATTTTTGTTAAACATTTAATTCGCAGTCAAATACCTGCCTTACCAGATATGCAGGCCGAAATAGCTCAGCCATTATTACAAGCCTAATGCTACTTAGAAGTGGAGGTCACATAATTCTGTCAGTGTTCAAAGGTTTCAAATTCTAGGAAACCACCCTCAGACATTTGCACAGACCACTAAGCAGTTATATACATATTCAGGCACAATCTCTTCAACATGCACTTGCGCACACACAGATGGACCAAAATACACATATCTGCAAAGCATAAAAAAAGGTGGAAGTATGTTTTCATTGTTCTGTCTGGCTTAGGAAGAGATAAAATCCTGCTCTATTTTGACTTGGCACATATAATGTATATATTTAGCAACTTTGCACTATTTGAAGTACCTTATATATTGCACTTTAAATTACTCTCCTAATGGGTACTTTTATGTGAAATGCACTTTATTGACAATTATGTCTTGTAACCTGGTTGAAAAAAACTTTTTATGCCCATGTCACAGAATACTTATTTGTCATTCAAACAATGAAATTTCTAATAATTCCTGAATAATACAGACATTTACTTAAATTGGGAGAGCTAGAACAAAGTGAAAACTATTGAAAGTTAAATGGGACAATGCATTGAATTTTGGAGAGATACACTCCTAACAACAGCCTGTATCTGGGCATTCCTTGTCATGTGTCTTTCCAAGGGACTGGGGTTTTCATTTTATTTTCTCAGAAGTACTGTCAGATTCATTCTAAACAGATTCTGTCATAAACTTCATTATTGCTATTTCCTGATTGGTCATTTTAATTTTTTAACTCCATTACTATATATTTCTTAGTAGTCTGGCACTGGCTTACATGTTAGCAATTGGGCATCATCTCAGCAATATTTTCTCTTGTTCTATAATTATTTGCTCTTTTGAAAACTAAATCATTATTCCATTAAAAATCAAATTAGATGAAAAAAACGTTTCGTATCTGGTAATACATAGTAGCAGAGCACAAGCATCTTTTATATGTGAATATTTGAAGATCCAAAATTAGCATAAACTCTTAGGTAAAATGTAGGCCACTGAGTCCTTGAAAAGAGGTGTGTGGAGCTTGGGGAAAAAATTAGGCAGGACCATCATTGTTTGCAGCACTAAGGAGTGCCTGATGGCAAAAACTAGCTCTTAGAATTAACAGGTGTTGAAACAAGAGGAGCCATGATTGTAGCCTTGTTTCATGAAACACTTGAATATTTGCCCTCCCCCAGGTGCTCAGTGGAATCAAAGATGAATCCAGGTTCACAAATAGACTCTACCTTCTGGGTAGTTTTTCACCTGCCTGGTCACCTCAGCTCCTGTCATTCCAGCCACCTAGAACTGTGCCTCGGATCTTTTAAATAGCTGGGTTGGAGAGAGGGTGGTATTGCCTATCGTTTCTAGAGGAAAGAAGCAGCCCCGCAAAGAACAGCTTTCCTTGAAGAAAATAGAAACTAACAAACACATGGCCCCAGAAAATACTGTGATTTTATGTATAAATATGCACCAACTGGACAATTAGGAAAAATAGGAAATGTATTTCAGAAAGAAAGGATAGATTAAAGAATGAAAGAAGCATGGTTAAAAATACAATTGAATTTAAATGCTCTGAAGATGAGGCGGGTGAATTATTTTTAAAATGATGCCAATAAAATGTTAGCACCTAATTCTCATTTTACTATACAACCTCTTAATAGGATAGAATGGAATTACTGGGAGTGTAATTCGGATTAAGAGACTAAGAAGTTAACTGGCAGGTAGCAAACTCAAGAAGTCTGAACTCTGGATTAGATATTCTAGACATGTGACCAGTCACATTGACCTGCTTTGTAGCTATGAACTTAACCTGTATTATTCAGATGCCAATATAATGATCGAAAGGAAATTAGTCTATTTATCACTATTCAAGTGCTATCTGTACATTTAATCAAATTGTTTTCATTAAATTGATTTTAGAAGGTGCTAATACCTTAATAGTAAGAACAAAGTAAATTCTGTATCTTATGAAATCATTAAAATTCTGATACAAACATTTTGATTACTAAATGGTTTCTTTTGTTTACAGATAGTTACTTTCCTGTGAAATATTAGCAAGAGAGTTTACCTGAAGGAAAATAAAATTTTAAAGTTTGCTGGGAAAATCTAGTTACTCGTCATCCTTTGTTAAGTTTGTTTAGGTTTTACCTGCATGTCTTCATGGTCATACTTCGTATGTAGTTCACAAAAGTGAGTACATAGAAATGAAATTTAGCTAATTTAATTGTAAATAAGACTTTTTTAAAAGGTCAGGGAAATTGTTTCCCCTACCTAATCATTTTTATTCAACATCCTCCAACACCTATTTTGTACAATTACTCAGTTTTAAGGTTTTTCTTACTATATGCTTTGCAATTTCTCCCTTTGTCATCTGCCATTTTAATTTAGAATTACTATAAGTAAATTTAAATTTGCTTTACAAGATGCTTTCTGAACTTTTAAGGTAAAACTAAGATCCTATTATTAGTTTCAGTTTCTTCCAAAACCCTGTCATTTCTAGGAAAATCAAATGAAGATCCCAGCTCCCCTAGTTCTCATTTTTTCAGCTCTTCTTTAGATGATACACTCAAGAAGTGTCAAGCCAGGAGGGACCTAAGGGACCATTCAAAAAAAGCTGTGAAGTGACTCATGTGATGTATTAGTGTAAGTTGGAAGCAGGACCTAGGTATCCTAATCCAGTTTGGGGTTAGGACTTCAACATAATGAATTTTGAGGGCACGCAATTCAGTTCAGAACAGGCAGGGAATGCAAACCAAAAACAGTAAAACTGGAACAATGGGAATCTGTACGAGACGTACTGATCTCTCAACTTGATAATGCATCATCATCTAAAAGGTGGTCAGGGTTGCTACTGGGAAGTTTTATGCCAATTTATGTTTCTCCTTTCCTCTGTTTCTGCCCTTTCCCCCTCCTCCTTTCTGTAACTTTTTCTTTTAAATCCTCAGTTCCCTGAAATTTTACACTTAATTATCTAAAGATACTCCACTTGCCTCTCAGTGGTTCCTTTCACTTTAAAGGCTTGTATTTCTTTTTTATTCTAGCAAATGCTCATTTATTTTAGTTTATATTTTCCTTTAATTCATTTTCTGTTTACCTTTTTTGGCACTCAATAGGTTGTTGAACATAGGGAATTAGTGGATTGTTCATCTCTTGATATTTTCCAGCTTTTCTTTTTGTTACACCATTTGAGATACTTCATCTTCCCAACCTTAGTCCTTTTATTTTTTCACACATTCAAAGTTTTTATTTGTCTAAAGCTCTTGTTCTGTTTCTTTGTGCAATGTACTGTTGCTGAGGACTTCTAGTCAAGATGGAGGTGTAGGTAAACGTGGCTCGCTGCCTCACACAGCCACATCAAAATTACAGCTAAACTACAGAAAAATATCACTCAGAATCATAAAAAAATCAAGCTGTATGAAAGTCAACAACTAAGAAATTAAAGAAACTGCATTCCCCCAGATGGGTAGGAAGGGTGGAGGGGCGGAGCCATGAAGATGTGGAGCCAGCTGGTCCCAAACCCACGTATGGTGGATATAAAACAGAGGGTATCTCAAGAGCAAGGGATCCCAGCCCCACACCAGACCACCCAGTCCAGGGTTCCATTGCCAGGAAGATAAGTCCCCATAACTTCTGGCTGTAAAAACCAGTGGGGGCGTGGATCGGCAGGAGAAACTGTGGGATTCTCAGGCCTCTTTTCTTAAAGGGCCTCACACTGCACATGGACTTACACAGACTCACTTTCTCTGGGCTCCAGCATTGGGGTACCATCTTGAAGGGCACCAGTAGCATATGGAGGGGAACTGAAGTGTCTGGCATCAGGGTGAGAACTGAGGGAAAGCTTCCTCCCAAACAGAACTGCAGACAGCATCCGTTGTACCTTTCCTGAGCCCTCCCCCATGCAGAGCTATAGTATGGCAGCATCATATCTGAATCTCCATCAACCTGACTCACATGGTAAGCCCCACCTGGACGATTACCTAAGGGTCCGCCCCATTCAACTTACAAGTACATCCAAGCTTGTACCTGAGGTTTTTCCATATAAAGGGCTGGGCTACACGCAGGCTTCAGACATTCCTAAATCTGCTCAAACAAGCAACAGCTGGGCCCAACCCCCATCCCTCTCACTGAGAGGTCCCAGACCCAGCACTAGCAGCAGCCACCTGCAGATCGCTTTATAGCTTACACCAAGGGGCTCCAGATAGAACAGAGGTGGAGGCTGATCTTAGCCTGCACCACCTAGGAAACCCCAGAGCCTGAGCACCTAGTGGACAGTTATAGACCATCCAAGCATCACTCAATCCACAAGTCACAGAAGGAGGCAGTTGCTGGCCAGGGGTCATAACCAGTCCTACCAACTGTCTGGGTTGGGTAAATCCCTCCCATTCACCTACTGATGGCAATCAAGACTCATCTATAAGAGGAGAGTGTACTCAGCCCACATGGAGGGTGCACCTCAAGTACCAAGCTTGGGTGATAGGGGAGGCTGTGCCACTGGACCCTGCAGGACACCTACTACATTAGGCCCTGCTACCGAGACACAGAGTCAAAGCAGCTCTATGTAATACATAGAAACACACACAGGGAGGCTGCCAAAATTAGGAGACAAAGAAATATGGCCCCAATGAAAGAACTGAACAAAACTCAAGAAAAAGAACTAAACAAAATGGAGATAAACAATCTATCAGATGCAGAGTTCAAAACACTTTATAACCATAAGGATACTCAAGAAACTCAGTGGGTATTTCAACAGCATAAAAAAGACCCAGGCAGAAATGAAAGCTATACTAATTGAAATAAAGAACAATTTATAGGGAATCAACAGCAGAGTGGATGAAGCCAAAAACCAAATCAATGATTTGGAACACGAAAGAAAAAGACATCCAATCAGTACAGCAAGATGAAAAAAGATTCCAAAAACTTGAAGATAGTGTAAGGAGCATCTGGGACAACTTCAAATGTTCCAACATTTGCATCATAGTGGTGCCAGAAGGAGACTAGAAAGAGCAAGATATTGGAAACCTACTTGAAAAAGTAACCAAAGGAAACTTCCCTAATTTGGTGAAGGAAATAGACATACAAGTCCAGAAAGCACAGAGAGTACCAAACAAAATGGATGCAAAGAGGATCACACCGAGACATATCATAATTAAAAAACAGCAATAGAAAAGCAAATAATTACCCACAAAGGAGTTCCCATTAGACTGTCAGCTGATTTCTCAAAAGATACTTTACAGGCTAGAAGGGATTGACAAGAAGTATTCAAAGTGATGAAAAGCAAGGACCTACAGCCTAGATTACTCTATCCAGCAAAGCTATCATTTAGAATGGAAGGGCAGATAAACTGCTTCCCAGACAAGGTAAAGCTAAAGGACTTCATCATCACCAAATCATTATTATATGAAATGGTGAAGGGACTTATTTAAGAAAAAGTAGATGATCAAAACTATGAACTTTAAAATGGCAATAAGTACATAACTATTAACAATTGAATCTGAAAAAACAAACTAAGCAAACAAGCAGAATGGAAACAGAATCATAGATATGGAGAACATTGGGCCAGTGGCCAGTGGGGATGGGGTCTGGGGGCATGGGAGAAAGGGTGCAGGGATTAAGAAGCACAAATTGGTAGTTACAGAAAAGGCAGAGGGATGTTAAGAGCAAGTAGAGTAAATGGAGTTGCCAAAGAAGTTATATGCATGGCCCCTGGGCATGAACGAATGGGAGGGCTGCCTGAGGGCGTGCAGGGTGCTGCGTTGGGAGGGGCAAAGGGGGAAAAACCAGAACAGCTGCAACAGCATAATCAATTTAAAAAATTAAAAATGCACTGTTACTTAACATTTTTATTGAAGTAAAACATACTCTGAAAGTGTACAAATTGTCAATGTGGCCAATTATCAATAAGTGAACAAATCCATGTAATTTCACTTTAGAAAGGAAACAGAATATGGAAAATTACCAGCCCTCCTCCAACTTCATGCCCGAAGGTAACACTATCCTGACTAGGAACACAATAGGATTTCCCCTATTTTAAAATTTTATCTAAATGGAATTATATAATATACATTCATTTATGTTTGGCTTGGTTTTCTCAAGACTATGTGAGATTCATCCAGTGGTTTATTTTCATTGCTTCATGAAATTATGAATATAACACAATTTATGTATTGTTTCGGGTATTTGGATCATATCCAATCTGATGTTACTATGAGTAATGTTGCTATGAGCATTCCTTTATGTGTATTTTGGTGCATATACGTATACATTTTTTGATGGATATAGTATATGAATCCACTATTTAACCTAGGGTTTTCCAAAAGCCGCATCTGAGACAAAGGCCTGTTATGCAGGCAATTTATCTTTGAAGTGATCCCAAGAAATGAAAGTGAGGGACAGGGAGTGAAGGAACGATGTAGAGAAAGCCTATACAAGCCCAAGTTAGAGAATGAGCCACTGTTATGAGTGCCAATTCCCACAGATCCTTCAGAGGAACCTTATCAAATGTATTTCATAACTGACTGCCTGAAGAATGGAAGAGGGAAGCAAAGCATTTTCCCATCAGCCTCCAACCCCACTGGTTGAGCAGTGCATGGATATTAACTCCAGTTACTCCTGGGTAGTTCATGCGTAAGTGCCAAATGAGTTCTCATTGGCACCCAGTGCCATAGTGTCTGGGACAGGAAGAAAGAGGCTAAGCTCTGTGAGGTTACTTCTGTGGGAAGTTGGCCTAAACCAGGATGAAACTGGAGTAAAGGGTGGGTTGAGTGAATTTGAGGTGGTATACAAGAGATGTATAATACACCCACATATGTATGGATTCTTCAGTTTAATAAAGGTCATCAACTCTGTTCATCTATTTGTCAACATCATACTGTTTTAATTATTATAACTTTATGATAGTGCTAGGTATCGTGTAGAATAATTCCTATCATTTTATTTTTACTTAAGATTTTTTTGACCCTTTACATTTCTACAAAACTGAGTTAGCTTATACAGTTCCATAAAAAATAAAACCCTGTGGGAATTGCCTAGATGCAATGATAAATTTGAGGAGAATTGCCACCTTTACAATATAGAATCTTCCAACCTGTAAAAATAGTCCATATAACCTTCTTTTACTTTGGTCTTTCTTAATTCTTCTCCTTGTTATAATTTCCTGTGCAAAAATTCTGCATGTGTTTTGTTAGACTTTTTCTTAGAGATTTCATGCTTGTTGATACCAATATAAATGATAACAAGTTTAAAATTTTCATTTTCTGTTTTCTGCTGATGTACAGAAATACTTGATTTTTATGTATTGATTGATCCAGCAATTTTGTTAAGTTCACTTTTAGTTTATCTGATTCCTTTAGATTTTCTATTATGCAATCATGTCACCTGTAGATATGACAGTTTTAGTATTTTTCAGTTCTTATATTATTTTTTTTCTTGCCTTACTGCACTTGCTAGGACCTCCAGTGCAATGTGAAATAGAGGTGATTAGAATGGACATCCTCACATTGTTTCTGGTTTTAGGGGGGAAAAAATTTAATATTTCATCATTAGTTCATTAGTTGTAGGTTTATGATATTTAAATATTAGAATTCAGTATGATATTAGCTGTAGATTTGTGGCATATAGATGGAGCATTATTTATGTGACTATATATATTTTTTATATATCTGCTTTTGTGTTAATTATCAGCTTTAAGTTCCCTTCTATTCCAAATTTAGTGAGTTGTTTTGTTCTGAATAATAAATAGGTAGTAAATTTTGCCAAATGATTTGTCTATATTTATTATCATGTTTTTCTTTTCTTTTCCCCTATTAATATGGGTAACATTGGTTGATTTTCAAATATCAAACTAATATTGTGCTCCTGGGATAAATTCTACTTGTTCATGTATATTTTCCTTTTGAAATACTGCTGAGTTCAATTAGATAATATTTTGTTAAGGAATTTTTATTCCTAGAAGTTGGCCTATGATTTTCTTTTAATTTCTTTGTCAGATTCTGGTAGCAGTGTTATACTGGCCTCATAAATCCAGGTAGGATATGTTTCTTTTTCTTCTGTTTTATGTAAAAGTTTGTGAAAATCATTTCTTCCAAGAGTGATAGGACTAATCGGTAAAACCATCTGGACTTGGAGTTTTCTTTGTGGGGATGTTTTTGATAAGAAATTAATTTTTGTGATAGATGTGATTATTAAAATTATCCACTTGATTTTGTATCAAGTTTGATAAGTTGTGCTTTTCAATAATTTGCCATTTTATCCAAACTGTTAAATTTATTGGCATTATATTCTCTTAATATCTTTTTGCTGTATACAGGTCTAGAGTGATAGCCCCTCTTTTATTGCTGATATTGCTAATTTCTGTTAGTTCCTTTTTTCTTCTTCATGAATTTTGTTAGAGGGTAGTCAATTTTGCTAATATTTTTTTAAATAATTGTATTCACTATCAGTCTTTTTTAAATTTGATTTATTATTTATTTTTAGAGAGAGGGGAAGGGAAGGAGAAGGAAAGGGAGAGAAACAGCAATGTGTGGTTGCCTCTCATGTGCGCCCTACTGGGGATGTGGCCCGCAACCCATGCATGCGCCCTGACTGGGAATCCAACTGGCTACCCTTTGCTTCACTGAGTGGATTGAGCCGCCGGACTGCGAAAATTGCACAATCTCTGCCATTTAATTGGAATGCTCAGTCTGTTACATTTAGCTATTGATGTAGTTGGATTTGATTTTCCATTTTCCCCCTCATTTGAGATTAGTCTGTAGTTTTATTTCTTTGGTGCTATTTTTATCAGGTTAGAGATCAATGTTATATTCACCTCAAAACTCATGTATTTCTTTTACTAAAACTCTAGTTTTATGACAATAATCAAATTTAATAAGCAATTATAACAATAATCAAATCTGATAAAGAGGCACTAAAAAAGATTATTAGTGTCATTTTGGCATGATTTTTTTTGTACAATAGTATATAACTCTCCCAAAGTTTAATACAGAAATTAGTTTTAGTTTTCTTTCTCTACTGAAATCAATTTTGTTAAATGTTTTTTCTTAGGAAATTATCCATTTAATCTGCATTTTCAAGTTATTTATGCCAAATCATATAAAGTAAGCTCTTATGATTTATGTGTGTTCTGCTCCTCTTTGTCTCTTTTACATTGTTCTCTCTCCTACTCCCCACCAAACCTTTTTTTTTTTTTTTTTTTTTTTTTTTTTTACTAACTTTTCAGCCTCTCAGCTGCCTCTTCCAGAATTCAGATTCCACTAAGGAACTCACTTTTATAGATTTCTTCCCTCTTCTGAATCTTGGTAATGTCGTGGTAATTCCTCATTGCGATAGCACGTATCTATTATAGTTTGTCCAGATTTCTAGACCTCAGCAAGAGGGTTGGTTTGAACGACATACTTTACCATTTTGCTGGAAACACAACTTCTGCATGTCTTTTTACACACATGCACAAAAGCCTTCACAGAAAGCTTGTGTAAAAAAACGTTCCCTCTCTGCCCCGACTGGTGTACCTCTTGCTTGGGCATCAATCCGCAAAAGATCCCCAGTGCGATTCCAGTCAGGGCACATGCCTGGGTTGTGGGCTCAGTCCCCAGCTGGGAGTGTGCGAGAGGCAACTGATCGATGTCTCTCTCTCACATCGATGTTTTAAATAAATTCTAAACAAACAAAACATTCACTCTCCTCAGTGGACAAGCCAACCAATGTATAAATCAATGCTAGGCTGTCTGGATCTGACCTATATGGAACCCTTTTATAAAAAGGTGTATCTGTATTATGGGGTTGTCTAGAATTATTTTGGGGTCAATTTCTATTGATCCTTTCCACCAGCTCTAGCTATGAAAGTGAAGTAATTTGTTAATTTTACCACTTTTTAAATGCTACCGAACTCTTCCAGAGTAAAGGAGGTGCCTTTTATTGTTTTTCACACAGTTCCTAATAGTGTTTACTCAGTGTAAGAGTAGGATATGAATTAATCACTGCTTTACCAGAGGAAACGTTGTTGAATTGACACTCATTTAGATATTAAATACTTATAGCTATGTGCAAAACTAGGTTTAAATACTATAATCCTCCCTTAACCCTGGTGTTTTCTAATCAGGTTTTTCAAACTTCTTCCTTTCTACTGTAATCCAGCAAAGTATAGTTCTGGGAGCGCTGCAAAATTTATATTGGCTTTCCTTCCAATAATGTCTTTATGCTGGATTGTATATTTATACACTGTTTTAAAGTTATACACTTAATCCTAGTTTAAAAAAATCTGTAATGACTGCTTATGTGGACTTTTGTAGTATTATTAAGTCATGTCAAAATCTGTCACAGTATGTATATTATGCAAGCTAACAAATTAAAAAAATCATCAATGATGTTGCATTCATATTTAGTAATGCGATAAAATGTGTTGATAGATTTTATTCCAAAAAACTTTAAAATCATAAACAAAGTCATGAACTATGAATTCAAACAATATAATCAAAATATGCTTTATTTTAACTTTAAGGCACTACATACACATTTTTAAAAGCACACTCATGTCATTTTATTTACACATTATTTTAAAAGTTGACAATAGACTATTTCCATCTCATCTTTGTCCTGCATTTGTAACTTTATGTATTCACAATGAAGTAAAACCCTCCAAATAAAATAAATTAAATGCAGTCACCCTTTAGGCTTACCAGATATTGGCTAGAGAAAGAGAAACCCAAGAACAATGTAAAGGCATTTATAATCCTTTAATATTCCAAAAATGTATCTTTAAATTCTTAGACCAAGCTTAATGGAACAATAACACAAAGCCTATAGTACAAAGCACTGAAATAATGACCAGAACTTGCACATGACAGGAGAACTGTCCTTGTTTTATAAGTAAATGTACTTATTTTTAATTCACTCACTGAATTAATAAAAAAAACACTTAACAAAAAGTTTTCCTATGACCTCTGTGTATTGTTGTCATAAGCAGTTAATGTCACAAACAGCCAAATACTTTCTACCACCCAGAAAACATAGCAGCATATTTGTCAATTGTTTAACAAAATCCACCAAAACCTTAATATAAAAGGCTAGTATTACTAAAAGATTTTCTCAGTGCATTAAAGGGTCAGTGGCTTTAACAGTGATCATGCTTTATAGGTAGAAATGAATTAACACAAAGTTCAATATAATTATATATAAACATCTCTTTGATTAAATTCTGTTCTTGTGCCATGAATACACACACACACACACACACACACACAATTTTAATTAAAGTTAATATTTTGAGAATAAAAGGCAAGACAAATAGGTGTCTTTTGTCCAAAGGTTAAGATACAGTCAGGGCATCCCTTCCTATTCTATCCTCTATAAAAACCTACGCACAGGCCAGATGCCACATAGAGATCTCTGAAACTCATAACCACCAATCAAGCTAATGCAGTCACTAAAGCCTAAATGATTCCAAGGACCAATCTCTCTTTATTCAAAGAGCGTGAAACGACCTGCTACTATTTTTAAAAATGTCCATGGATTTAAATGTGACTGTTCTATTCTTTGTTGTTGTTTTTTAATGAAAATTGAAGTAGAAAAGGAAATTTTCTATTATTTCATTCAGATCAACTACTAACCTTTAGGATAACTTTTATGTGAGGAAAAAAACACATCAGAGATAAAATTTTTCAAAAAGCAAGATTAATCCTATTGGTTTTATTTCATTTATTTATTATGCTCTTCTTAATACAGTTAACTTATGACCAATAACAGCATTAACTATTTATGCAGGATGTGGAAATGCTTTTCCAGAATCCCAAATACTATAGGCACTGAATACCAGGATCAGGAAATTAGCAGAGACCAATATATATTTGATGATTAGCACCACTGTTCTTAATCATCACAGATAATCAACATGTAACTGGGCTGTATGTTTCCTGTAGATTATTTTTCTGTCTGAAAAACAGTTGCCTAGTTTATTTTATATTGTCAAAACTTTAAAGATCACACTATTAATATCAATAGCTTGCCTCAGATCCTAATGAATGGTTCTTTAACCCAATTTTTCCTCTAATAGAGACAATGTAGCCTACCACAACTCAGTTTCTTCATCTTAATTTTGATTATTAAAAGGTACCACCTAGCACTCAAGCTAGGAAATGTTAGGGAGTGTTGAGAATTTCTTCTACCACTTAGCATAAGAATAATGTGAAAGAGCAAAAGATACTAAATTCCATTTTAAATATAAATTGTAAATACTCTATAGTCTAAGAGAGTAAGGCTTAAAAGTCCCAAAGGTTAATGTAAAAAAATCTCTCTTCCTTATTCTGACCCAATCAAAATGAGATCTGTAATGAGGTCATACATTTTTCTATAGCACTTGGATAACTCTGATGATAATAATCAACATGCAAAAGTTAAAAATGGTAAAAAAAAATTAATGAATTCTAAAAATTATGATTTTTAACTTGTGAGTTAGAAGAAGGTAAACAAGTATGAACTGCAAATATAACCTTTCCTGAGAGCTGTGTTCTATGGGAATGTGGAAGCCTACCTATGGTCAAGTCCATCTCTGAGGGCCTTCTATAAGTCACATAAACTGTGCACACCCAAACATGCTAACAGACTTGTGCACACACACAAATAACTTACACAAAGGTATTAAGCACAGAGAAATGCACTTTTCTCTATTTTCTTAATGTCTTAGTAGCAATAATCTTCAAAAGATAAAACTTTTGAGATTTCAGCTGCTTAAGTGTCTTAACAAAGACATAATGATGAAGACAGAGGCTTTGTACCACATTGTCTTCTTTAGTTTTTTATAATATTTTCTCTTAATATCTTCATATGCTTAATCTTTTCTGTCTGGTTAGCTGATTTTATTAACCGTTACAGAGAATTTCCTAAGTCAAGGGTTTACTTTGGATACAAACCCTCTTATAAAAATATAGGAAGCTTTTCCTCCCTGATGCACAAATTCCACTAATTACATAAAGATCCCATTGTTTCATTTAGAGATATAAAAATTTGTTAGAAAAGCATGCATACTAAATTTTAATATATTTTCATCTAAAGATGTGTCATATTTTCATTGAAAAAAAGAAAAAAGGCAGTGTTTTTCTTAAAAAATTTTCCTAATTAGAGAAATTGTGTTAGTTAATGATTTACTAGCAGTTTTTGCTATAGTTAGGTTTTGGTTTTTTTGTTTTGTTTTTTATTAGCTAATGCACCAAAAGAAAACACAAAGGAAAACAATAAAACAATAATTTTAACATGGTTGGTATAAATTCCTTGTCTTTCAAAATATCCTTTTTCATAGTTATAATACCTTGGGTGTATCCTTGGTTTTGTGACTACGCAAAGACACTTTGTATAAGCCCCAGCACAGGTCACTCAATTAAAGGATCATCATCATCTTCTTGTAGCTGAAGTCGGGAAAACGGCCGCGGTACAGATAGTCTATTCTGCGTGACTATGAAGAGGCACGTTAGAGTGGTTAAGACCAAGAGTGCACCAATAACAATCCCAATGGCTTCTGGGAGTTTAATGCACCACTGGTCAACCAGCAAACACTTAGTATGACCAAAGGTTCCATTATTGGGATGTGGTCTTAATCCCAGGATGTGGCACATCATTGGATAAATATCCACACTGTCAATTGTGCTGTATTTGTAGCCTTTGTGAAATGCAGGACCATGGGCTGCCAGAAATGGATGCATACTAGGCAAAGAATTGTCATAACCATGGTCACCTACTGAAAAAGAACAAAACAAGGTTAGTAAATAAGGTTAATCTTTCTATTACAAAATAACTTCTGCAAGACTAGTAAATATACTAGCCTTGCCAGTGTAATTACCATACATTAGAATTCTGATTAGTTGGACCAGATGGGGGCCAGAAATAAAATTTTCTATTTTTTTCAACTCAGCTATGCTCCCTTTTTTTATACACATACCCCTTTTTCTAGTCGGTCATGGCCTCGGGTTTTAAAACTATTTCTCAATCTTATTACTTATTTTTCAGTTCTAGCCCACCTATTTTACCTGTTAATCTCCAGCACTGTTTACAAAAGCCCACTGTAAACAGCATCAGTGATAAAAAAAAGAGTGGTCCAGCTGAAAGTCCTGAATAACTGGGGAGAGCAGGAGTGAATTAAAAGCAGTGAATGGTGAAGAAGTAAATCTGCAGACTTACCTATGTCAGCTGCTCCTGTGATAATATACTACTGGTTTATTGACAGTTAATGAACACTCAAGAACACCTGGAGAGCCTGGTCATTGCCAATGTCACAGATAGGGTTCTGGTACTACTGAATGCGAAGTCTACGCAGATGACTCCAACCCATATGTGGTGGTCTCTAATAGAACTCCAATACCAGATTCTCAAAATTTAGCTTTATTTAGCAAACATTGCCTTTTAATGTACACCACCTGCATTTAATACGCTCCCACCTTCATATGAAGTACAGGGACTGAGTGATGAGTATTCGGGTGTTTAATTATTCTTTAATTGTATATTTAATGTATTTCATAATAAAAATGCATATGACCAATATAATAAAAAGCAGAATATAGTACTATACATATATAGATATTATTATTCAATGCAAGTGTATGTAACAGAAAAAAAGATTAGAAGGGGGGAAAAACTCCCACAATTAACATTTATCTGTACCTCTTGTAGTGAGGGATTATGGGTATTTTTTGTTCTCTTTTCTAAATTTTTCTGTATTTTCCAAGTTTTCAACAATGGGTATATGACATAAATATAAATAATATGTAATTCCATTGACCCTTAGTCTTGTTTTTGCCTGATGCTTCTGAATTGCTATAGATCAGGGATCTGCAGATTATAGCTCCTGGCCAAATTCAGCCCTCCATCTGCTTTTGTAAACGAAATTTCATTGGAACACCCCATGTCAATTTATTTACACACACTGTCTATGGCTGCTTTCCCACTATAAAGGCAGAGCTGAGTAGTTGAGGCAGAGACCAGCTGGCCCACAAAGTCTAAAATATGTATTTACTACCTGGCCTTCTACAGAAAATGTCCTGATCCCTGTCATCGACTACAAAATCAGGGTTGGTTTTTTTTTTTTTAAGTATTCAAATTGAACGCAACATTAAATAAGCTTGTTTCGGGGAAGACTTATAATTCTCCCCTATACATTTACTCAATTTTAGAAGAGATTT
Source organism: Pteronotus mesoamericanus (assembly GCF_021234165.1). Classification (NCBI taxonomy): domain Eukaryota; kingdom Metazoa; phylum Chordata; class Mammalia; order Chiroptera; family Mormoopidae; genus Pteronotus; species Pteronotus mesoamericanus. The sequence continues at coordinate 15,278,232 of NW_026555085.1, read as the reverse complement.
TGATACATCTTATTTTGTTTACCCAGTAGATTTTTGGGTTTGTTTGTTTTTTTTACTTTCTCATCCTTGCCCAATGTTCTGAACAGCTGGATTCAGGTAAATGGTTTCATCACTGAGGAAAGACTTAGGGTTACTTGGACACATTATTTTTAACATAAAAAAATAAAGAGAAATTTGAACTAGTTAATCTCTCCCTGTTTACTTTGTTTCTTTACTTTCCTTGTATTTCTTTGTTTCCTTACTTCTCTTTCATTGTCTACTAATCAAGAGAAGCAATCTTGAAATTAACTGAAAGTAACTGCAGTTTGGTAAGAAAATAAAACTGCACCTTCACCTGTAAAGTCACCCAACCTTCTAATGTAAGGGTGAAATTGTGGTTACTATGAATTGCTATGAAATAAAAACCTGAAAATTGAATGAAGTCTTCACAACTATCTAGTTGAAAACTGAACTAATTATACTGTATCAGCATCTCTAAATCAAAGTACTTTGTTAGGAGAACAATGTTAATGCATGAGAGATATCCTACATTAATACTTACATTTTGGTGATGATTTATTTAGCACAATTGTCCAGCCTTCATCAGCAACCAAAATAACAGGCTGGATTCGATCATTATGCTGGTAATGAAACCTGGCAGGAATGTCTTCTTTGAGATAAACATTCATGTGAGAGCTACAGTTTTTTAGTTTGTTATAAACCTCTGTTCTATCTGAAGTAAAAGGAAATAGTAAAGGAAAAAAGTCATGGTTAACATATAAGGAAAAGATACCTCTACCTAGAATAAATGGAAAAAATACAGAGCAATATCATCTACCAAGTCACTTTTAATTCTTATAAAACAGATCAATAATAACCATGTGACAGTGTTAATAAGCATGCATGCACAACATACACACACTTTTTTCAAAATTTTCACATAACTCTTTTTCATTTTGTTATTATTCCTGGTGGACTTTTTAATATGAAGAGGATAATTTTCACATCTAGCTTCCTAAGTACATATTAACTATTTTCACATTACTACTAATCACTAATTTTAAGATCAGTAAACAAAAGTTATATCTCACTTCAAAATTCAAGGTCTTTTTAAGGGTAAAAATCCTTTTTTTGTTTGTGTGAATAATTATAAAATATATCAAAAAGCAAAGAAATAATCATTCTGAACCTAAACCTTCAGCAAATTGCTTAAAAACTTGTAGAGGAAAAACATAGAGTCACACTCTTCCGAACATATGGTCTTGAATTGCCTGAGTTTTGTTCTTTTACAAAACCTTGCCCCTCAATCCACTGCCCCATTAAAATATCCTTTGGCTAAAAGTTGACTTACTTATTTTGGGAAGTATTGCAGCAACTGGTGACATATCTATAAGAGTGTAGTCTGAGTGACTGATGCAGAGGTCCAAGTTTATCAGTTTGTCCTTAGAACACTGGGTCATCCCATGATCACTTGTAATGATCACATTAAGATTTTCCCACAATCCTAACATCTTGAGTTTGTAGACTAAGTCACCAATAAGGTCATCTATTTCTTTCAACACTCTGCTCATGTTTCCTTTATCTTCTGGTCCATATTTATGTCCACTTGCATCTGGTTCTTCCCAATAGAGCGTTGCAAAAGTAACTGGTGGATTAGAATTGCTCAGCCACGTGGTAATATTATTTAGTCTCTCCTGAAATGACACCGAGGAGCTATAATTCATATAATAGGAAGGTGTGGTATTGTGAATGGGTATGTCAGTACCAGGCCACATAGCGGCAGCACTTGATCTGTTTTCTTGAAGCTCATTAGTCACCCAGATAGGTACTGCCTCATTCCACCAGAAAGGATCCCTGTCATTCAAGTCAGAAAAATGTTTCTTTGTGATTACATCATACATGGTATTAGCTACAATGCCATGGCTTTCTTCATACAAGCCTGTCACAATACTGTAGTGGTTTGGAAATGTTTTTGTGATGAAAACATTTTTAACATGTTCTACCAAGACACCTTCTTTGATAAAATTCTGAAGATGAGGAAATTCATAGTTCTGCAGGTAGTCAGCTCTGAAGCCATCAAAGGACACCAGTAGTAACTTCGGTGGCAAACTAAAGGAAGAGTTACCTCTACAAGAAGTTATAAGTCCAGAAAATAAAAGTATTACTAATAACTTCATATTGAATGTGTTGAAGGAGAGCAGTCAGGGTTCCTAAAACATAAACACACAATGCATGAGTAATAATGCTATTTGGTTTGGATTAGGTTTCAAAATTCTAGCCATCAGGAGAAGAGAACCAACATTTACAAACATCTTCTACATCAGCTTTACCTCTATCAACTTAAAAAATAACATCATTTGTTGAAAGACAACTGAATAAAGCTAAAATTGGAAAAACTAAACATTGCCTTTACTTGTCCAGTTTCCTCCTTATGTATGCCCTGCCCCAATCTTCATGCTCTGAAGGGGAAATGGGCCATTCTTATACTCCATGTAATACTTGTGTTTGGCAACCTTGCCTGTCCGCAATCAGAAATTTAGAAATTATCCTAAAAGTTTAATGAAAACAGATAAAGAAACAAAAACTATCCATTTTCACAAAATGGTAATAATGCTGAGCTTTCAGAGGCTCCAGGGAGGGAGACCATTTTTCTAGTATAATGACTAACAAAGATGGTAGAAATTCTACCTTGTTGACTCACCACCAGTTCTTGTTGAAAAATATTGGTATATAAAAGGAGAATAAGAAATAAATATTATATGAGAGAAAGGTCCCACCTCAATCTGTACCTACCCAATAGTCACATGAGGCTGACAGACAAAGCCTACAGGGACTTGGATGCCACAGTAACTTCAGAAGAAATCCAACAGCTGTTGAAATGAATTTCGTCACCACACCCTCTCAGACTTCCCTTTAACTGTCAAAGACATAACTATTCTACCTAATACCCCCGGCTCAGAGTTCTCCCTGATTTTTCATTCTTTTTTAACAATCCACGAATTATAAAGGGCTTTCCCCTAAAACATCTTGCTGCCCTCAGACTCTATTTTCTTTGGGCCCTAAGATAAAATGAAACATGATTTAGGTAGAATGCTTCACTGTAGATGAGCAGGCTACCTCTTCCATCTTAACAAGACAGAAGGAGCAAAGGAGTGGTGAGCTAACAGGTTTGGGAGCTGGAGGTGAAGGGAGTTGCAGTCTCTCTGAGTCACAAGAGGTAGGGTCATTCATAGAGAGGGCGTAGGGTGGTAGAAGGGTCGGAGGCTTGAGGAACACAGAGAAATGGCCAATGTGGAGACTGGGAGAGTACAAGGAACCAGTGGTCAATGTTGACAGCAGGTGCCATGAATTTTTAGAGTAACACTGTTGACTGGTTTTCTCTAGCAATTCCCTGGCTCAGGAATGAACAAAACAGGTGGCTGAACACACCTGGGGCTTGAGATTCTGCCCGAAACTGAAGTATAGTGAAGGAAGCTAAAGTTGATACTAATCTGAAGAATGGCATTTGGGCAGCAGCATTTAAACTGAAATTAATACAGTTGCAAGTAGAGAGGTTTGGAGACGAGAGGTTCTGATGAAGTAAAAGAATAGGTGTTTTAAAAGTACCTCTCAGTGAGAATTGCTAGGATGTGGGGTTGTGGTCAGAGTGAGGTGAATGAATTCATTCTGTCAGAGTAAGAAGACTCGGGTATGGCTGTGGGATTATGTGCCTGGGGGTCCCAGGCATAAACAGCCAGGAGCCTGATAACAGGATGATTAAGTTCACAAGTCATTTATTGTGTGTTGTTTTTTCTCCCAGCTATCTGCAATTACTCGAAGGCAGAGACTTTTTTTCAAACATGCTACCTATATGATCTGTATATGTAGTCATTCAAATACTGATTGAAGCTGCGACCCTCTAAAAACCAGGGAATTAAGATTTTGGAGATCAAAGGCATACAGAATCATGTTGGTGAAGATCTTTGGGTCTGGGAAATCTCCAGCATTTTAGTGTGAGACGCACTGTCTTCTGTGTGGTGCATGGATCATCTGTTGCTGGTGCCACCCAAGAAACCCAAACCAGTATAGAATAATAAAAACCACCTCTCCAAAGAAGAGAGTAACAATTCTAAACACAAGAGACATACTTCACACAGATCTTTCAGCAGTACCACACATCTGAGCAATTTCAGCTATCAAGAATCTAGATAGCAGTACTTCCCTTTTTATTCAGGATTTGGTGCCCGCGAGCCTAGTGTTTATGCATAACTCATCTCTTTTGGACACTGCCAACTGGGATCAGACAGCAACATCCCGTAGGCTGCTGCCTTAGGCTCCAGAGATTTTAGAACTTTTGTGTGGAGGGTAGACAGGCTTCCATGAAAGCTTGGATTGAACAGATTTCCTAGCTTCTCTCTTGAATATAGCTACTTTCCCATACCAAAATACCAAAACACTCATGCCTGTTTCCACTAACAGAGTAGACTAAAACAGCAAAGAAGTGGCACAGTATCTTAGAGATACTCATAAATCTATTTTTGAAAGTTCTTCATTCAATGCCCTGGCTCTTTCCCCCAGTCACCATTCTCCTTTCCCAACTAATCCCACGGCACAAACTGTTCTGCTGTCAAGTCAAATCTGATTTATGTCAAGCTGAATACATTTTCCTGATTCCCTACTACCTTAAAACAGCTCACCATTCTCTCAGTCACACAGAGATGTCCTGAGTATACCATCAGTTGCCAGCCTAATCGACTCTATTTTCGTATCATCTATCACAGCAGTGATTTTCAACCTTTTTCGTCTCATTGCACACATACTAATTATTAAAATTCTGCAGCACATCAAAAATATATTTTTCCCAATCTGACAAAAAATAGGTATAATAATTCAACACAACAATAGCCGTCTCGTGTGAATTATTTATTCACACGAGACGGCTATTGTTGTGTTGGCTGTTGTCATTTTTTATTAGACAATTTAAGGGAAAAGAGGTCAGTGACCCTGACTAAATAATCAGGTATTGCATGTTTTAAAAATCCTTGTGGACGCCGGTTGATAATCACTGTACTTCAATAGAGCAGACACACAAATCATTGCGTGTACCTTGCTGAAAGTACAGCTGTCCTGTCTCCATGACTAGAAAACTGTGATCCAGTCAGTCTAGGGTCAAGGCCAGGAACCTGCATTCTTAATAGCTATCCATTCTTTTCCATCCCCATTGCTGGCCTACTTCTTAAAGTCCTCAATGTTTCCTGTCCAGAACACTTCTGCCTTCCTTCCTCAATCACCTTCCTTCCTCAATCACCTTCTCCTTTCTCACCCAGCGTCTGCTCCCAACTTATGGTCATCTTTCTGGGCATAGATCTGTTCATGACAGTCCCCTAATTAAAAAAAAATGTCCAAAGTGTCCCCTGCTATACAAAAAGTCCGAAGACCTCAGCCTGGCATTCAAACCCCTCTATTATTCAGGCCCAGACCACGTACAAATTACGATAAAACAGTTACAGAAATAATTGCCAACCTTAATTTCCATTTACCATACTTCATTGTCACAATCTGTCTGAAATGTATTTCAAAGACATGTAAAGACATATTCATTTATCTAAGTGACCTACAGGTGACCTATAACTGCTGTCTCTAACCATCATAGTGGGTGCGAAGTGGTATCTCATTGTAGTTTTGATTTGCATTTCCCCTGACGACTAATGATGTTGAACATCTCTGCTTATTTGTCATCTGTATATCTTCAGAGAAGTGTTTTCTAGAATTCTTTCCTCATATTTTAATTGGCTTATTTGACTTGTTATTATTGAATTGTTACAGTTTTTTACATATTTTAGATACAAATTTCTTATCAAATATATGATTTGCAAATATTTTCTTTCATTCTGTGGATTTTCTTTTTTCTTCATGGTATCCTCTGAAACACAAAAGCATTTAATTTCAATGAAGTTAATTTTTTTTTGTAACTTGTGTTTTTGTTGCTGTGTCTAAAAAGACTTTGCATAACCTTTTGTGACAGCGTGGTTGGAACTGGAGACTGCAATGCTAAGTGAAATAAGCCAGTCAGTGAAAGAAAATTACCATATGATCCCACATATAAGAGGAATCTAATGAGCAAAATAAACTAATGAGCAAAATAGAACCAAACACATGAAACTATGGAACAGGCTGCCAGCTGCCAGAGGAAAGGGTGGGGAGATAACAGAGGAAAGAAGGGGAAGGGACTAGTTAAAGAACATGTATGAATGACCCATAGACATGGACAACAGTGTAGGGATTGACTGTGGGAGCAGGGAGTGGGCTGAGTAGAGGAAGGCAATGGGGAAAAATTGGGACAACTGTAATAGAATAATAATAATAATTTAAAAAGATAATAACATATGTTGGGAAGAATACAGAGAAACTGGAACTTTTATATACTGCTAGTAAAAATGTAAAATGGTGCAACCACTTAGAAAACATTTTACATTTTGACAGTTCTTCAAAATAAACAGTTACCACATGACCCAGTAATTCTACTATTAGGCACAAGCCCAAGAGAAATTAAAACATTATGTCCGCACTGAAACTTGCACACAAATACTCACAGCAGCATTATTCCTAAGAACCAAGAAGCAGAAACAATTCAAATGTCCATCAAGTGATAAATGGATAAGCAAAATGTGGTATATAGCACACAATGGAAATATTACTTGGCAATAAAAAGGAATGAAGTACTAATATATGCTACAACTTGGCTAAACCTTGAAACCTCGCTAAGTGAAAGGAGGCAGTCACAAAAGATCACTGATTGTATCACTTCATTTAGATAACATGCCTAAAACAGAAAAAACTATTGAAGTGTAAAGGACATTAGTAGATGCCTTGAGCACAGGGTTGGGGAGAAATGAGGAACAAATGCCAATGGGTAGAAGGTTCTTTCTGGGTGATAAAAATGTTCTCAAATTGGCTGTGGTGATTTTGCACAATTCTGTAATATTTTACACTTTAAATGAATGAATTGCATAGTGTGTGAATTATATCTCAATAAGACAATTACATATATAAAGAGTACAAGAAAATGAAGTTGTAATCTTAAAAGCATCTGAAAATGCCCTGCCACAAAACAGGAACTATTTTTGAAGTCTCATTTTGCCTAAAAAATTATGTGAAATTTGTAATTCATAATACTGACTTGGGTGTTTTAATGTGAAAATATTTTACACCACTTCCTGTGTGCAAAACAACAAAAACCAGCATCTGCCTCTCTCTCTCATAAAATACCTATGAATCAAAATCTTTCCCCGAATTTTGAGTGAAAAGGATGCTCAACATGCATGGGCTGTTTATTCTAAGATCAGTAATCCCTTAATACATTGCTAGGATCTGAGTGCCCCAGACCTTGTCCCCAGGATTAGAAGCACAGACAACGTGGAAAGATTATAGGCTCTGAAAAATCAAGGATCCCAGAATTAGCAGATGGGCAGTCTTAGGCAAAGCTAACTTCTCCCAGCTTCCGTTTCTGTGTGTATAAAATGGGTATGCATAAAGTGGTATAGAACAGACCCGCAAATTTAGTTTCCCTTTATCTATTCTAGTTACAAAGCTTTTATGTTGCAAAAAAGTGGGCACTGTGACAAGCAGATGATATTACTGTGCAACTATAAAATAACTAAAAATAATTTAGTCTAATCCCTTTTTACATATGATGAAGTTGAAGGTCAGTGGTTGCCCAAGCTCAGAAGACAATTAGTAGCTTTATTGTGCCCTTAGGAATTCCATGTCCTCAACAAGTTTATGAGTTTAGTAACAAACAGCAAATTAACAAGCCTAGTAATAATCTCCAAACTGTTTCACTCTAACAGGGCATGTTAAAATATAAAGAAAACACCAGCTAGTTCTCAAGTAGTTTTCAAGGTATGAAAATCACTAGTTGTTATATTAGAAAACATTGGGAGACATTCTGTAATTTTGCAAACAAAAGAAATATTGAAGGAAAAAGAAAGCAGACTCATCTGGACTACATCTAAATATCCCCAACAGTAACCAGAAGTCATAGGTAGCCTTCTTCAATTGAGGGCACAAAACACACTCTACCTCACCTGGGACACCTTTCTTACCTGGACAGAATGGATGTCAGGCAATTCTCACTGGCATTCTTAGCCCATGTGAAGTTGGGAGAATGTAACTGTTACAGGATGTGGTAAAAGATATTTGTCACCATTAGTATGCCATCGGCTCCACAATACAAAAGCTATACTCTAAGCACTTCACAAGTATTGTTTGTAATGAAACCCTTACACAGCTTTAAAGTCTATGCACACAGATAACATGAGTGGTTTCCTTTAGATTATTATTAGTTATTATTTTAATATACTAAGAGAAAAACATTAACTACTCGCTAAAAGACTTTCTCAGTCTCTTTCAGGATTCTAAATCATTCGCCAGTTTTCCAGAGCACAAAAAATTGTCTACTTCAAAACAGCTACAGTCACGTTACTTTCTACGTAATAGAAGACGCCCCATTAATTCCTTGCGTTTTCATCAAAATTTCTCCCAAATATTTTGTAGCTAATTTAAAAGGAAGGAGGAGATATTTTATTTATATTAAACTTCCTGGAACAACCTCTGGGAAGAGGAAGAAAGAAAAGAAAATCATGATATTAAAATAATTAGGTGACTTCCTATACAGTATCGTACTTGGCAAGATTTTCAGCTTAGGCCCAACAAGTGACCCGGTGATTCAGCAAAACCCTGCTGGGGTCAGCCTGGTACAACCGTGAGTCCGCCTGTCACTGGCTGGGCAGTCCCTTCCCCGAGCCGGCCGGCCCTCCGCCGTGCGACGGAATCCCATCATCTCGCAGGGCTGCTCGGCCCAGAAAAGCAGCATTGTTTGTAAAGTGCTTAGCAAACAGTTGTCTGGCCTATAAAAAAAGCTCTTAGATATTACTTTTATCGCCTGGTTTTGTCGGAAATTAGTCTTTAAATTGGATTATGGAATTACCATAGCCTCGAATCTAGTATTCAGACAGGTGCATGTCGATACCTTTTACAGTATTTCTTTAAAAGCAAACGCCTGCCGGCCTGTCTGCCCTCATTTTCACCTTCGTCCTCCTTGGCCCCTCCACGGGCCTTCGGCCAACTTCCCTCTCGTCACCCTTCACACTACAGCCTTTCCCCAACCCCACCCACCTGCTAATTGTCTTTCTGCTCCCCATACTGCCCCGCCTCCTCCGCCTCCACTAGCTGCGTCCCCTCGCGGACGTCCCCGCCAGAGTCCCTGGACGTGTGGGCGGGGGTTGGAGATGGCCGGGGGTTGCGGGGGGCAGTCGTGAGCCGGGGTCGGGAGGGGGTCGAAGAGAAGCGGGTTGCTTCTCATCACCTGTACTTTTAAAGCCCCTAGTGGACTGACATGGGGTGGCGTTTCCCTCCAGAACGCTGGGCGAGGTTGGCTGACACTCACCCGCCACCGCAGCCTCTTTCCAGGGCGCGCAGCCGGCGCTCGCGGGTCCAGGGGGCGAGGGAGACTTGAAGGGACAGGGGCGCCGCGCCGCGCTTCCTGAGGCGCCTGCGCAATAACGGGCGCCCCCACAGCGGTTGACAATCCCAACCTCCCGGAATCTGCTCTCCTTGGGGCGCTTCAGAGAGTGCGCAACTGCCCCGAGGACGACTGAGGAACAGGCTTTGAGCGGGAGGGGACTCGGCGGGCCGTGGAGTCTGAGACGTGTCCTCGGATTGGATGCTGGAGCCGCCTAAAATGTAACTCCCTTTCCGATTGGTTAGGTTCAGGTACAACCTGGTGACAGCTGCTTTGTTGGAGTTCAACGGGACTTAAGAGATTCGTTTCTCTCTTTTACCAGGCCCCTTTCATATCATCCTAGGGCTGAGTGCCCTTGAGGGGACGTGAAACAAAGTGAGTCCCAAAAAGGCCCTGGCTATTGCCTGGTCCATGCCTACTGCCACGCCCGTTTTTTTCCCTAGTTAATGTGCACCCTGCGGTTAGGTGTTCCCAGGAAAAAATGACTTTGGCTGCACCACGGCTAGCACAAATCTAGAGCAGCTTCAGCCAGTCCCAGGGAGCTGGAATAAATACAGTGTGGTTCCACCACAGAATTATTTGTCTGTCATACTATACAGGTGAGCACCTTGACACGCAAAGTTGAGTAGTATGAAGTTCTCGAGCAAAGTTACAAGAAGCATAGAAACACAGTCCCTACAGTAAGGAAGTAGTAGTCATGGGTACCAGCAAAGAAAAGGGCACTTCTTTTGACAGATGCGTGGGGGATTGTGCTCATCCTTTTAACTGGAAACTTAGTCACTGTAACTTTAAGCTTACTAGTAGAAAGAGAGATTACCAAACAGAAGTAAATTTATTTGTTAACACTTTGGTTACCCAGGTACACTTGGCATAGAGCAGATAGAATCGTTTTTCTTTGTATCTGCAGAGCCAAACACAGAATCTAGCATAGAAAAAGTACTTACTAAATGATTATTGAATTTAATGGACTATTTTAAGGTGCTCAGGATTTATTATCCCCACTGTTAAAATGCAAGCTCCAAGAAGATGTTTTCTTTCTTATTCATTACTGTAGCTCCAGCAGGTGCTTAAAAATGTAGAATTAAATGAATTAAGAATATTAGTCATATTCCTGCCCGGGTAGCTCAGGCAGTTAGAGCATCAGCCTGATATGCCAAGGTTGCGAGTTGGATGTCTGGTCAGGGCCCATATAAGAAACGAGCAATAAATGCATAAATAAGTAGAATGACATGTTGATCTTTCTCTCCCCCCACTTCTCCCTCTTCCTTCTTCTTCATCACCCTGTGTGTTCATGCATTCTCTCCATCGTGACCATGCAGGCCTCGTAGCCTGTATGGACTCTAAACACAGGCTCCAGGTGGGAGCCTGGGTACAGCAGTGCAGCCAGGACCATCCTTAGCCTACCTGTATGGGAACTAAGACCACTCAGCAGCCACATGTGGGTTTTAAAGGACTAAGCTTTAATATGAAACAGAAACCCTGGACACTGGCCTTTGTTTTGACCTTGCTGGAGACACAGTTGGACTTTTTTCGTGGCAATCCAAACAGAGATGGGATACAGGGAAAACCATCTATTTCCACCTGAATAAATCTTGCCACATCACAATCTCCTGCACATGGGTCTGTGAAATGCTTTTCTTGCAATCCTGTGATAGAGCTATTTGCACCAGCAACAGGAGCAATAGTCTAAATCCATCATTTATAAATGAATGTTATGCCACAGAGCAAATTAACTTGGCTAAATTTACAAAACCAAAGTACAACTAGAGTCTTTGCCTTCATCGCCAATGTCAGGTTGCCAAGCAGCATGTTAGATAGGGGCAGTTTCCCAGCCCCCAGCCCCTCAACCCTCACCGTACCCCTTTATCTAGACTCAAGATTTAGCATTTACTCTTTAGCATAAACTATTTTAAAATTTTTATCCTGTTTTCAAAATCAAAGACAGCTCGTTATGCCATTATTTCTCTTTTAAACTCCCAAGTATACTGTCAGGAATGGGCCAAAAGAAGTTACAGGAAAAAAGTCCAAGGGTAAGAGCCACACCCTGCCCAATTCCTGTCCACTTCTCGGGAAAAAGAATTCCTGTCCACTGCTCAGCTCTGATTAAGCAACAAAACCGAAACTAGTAAGCTGAATTTGAAATCATTGTATTTTAAGTTTCACTTTTTAATATACATTAGATGTTAATTAGATGCAAAAACATAATATAGTTTTTATCTTAAATATAAGTGGGGGAGTGTTACCAAACCCAACCAGTGGTGGGGGAGGGGGGTCCTATGGCTCACTGCCTACCTGGCAAATCTCCAAAGACAACAGTTCAGTGGAAAAGAAAGTAATCTTTTATGTAACAATCTAACAAAAATAAGGAGAAAGAAAAAGTCAGACTATGACATCAAAAATAGCTTTTTAAATATTTGTTATTACAATTACTACATAGGTTCAAGAACTGAAAAGAACAAAAATCTGCTTACAGTACTGACTATTATCACCAAGGTCTTTAGAAATAATAGCAGGTTTTTGCCTGAAAGTCCATCTCCTCTAAGACATCCAAAGAAAAATCACCCTGTCATCCTCTGTCAGCTCGGTTCGAGGTTGCACCAGGAACTTTTCTTCCCACCCAAGAGTATCATAAACGTAGGTGGCTTAGCTGGTCTCCAGTTGCTGTTCCGGTCCAGGCATGTTTCAGAGTCTGTGCCTCCTGACCTCCACTCACAGGCCCACCCAGGCCACCAATGGCAGGCCATGCAGTAACCCTTGACGTGCCTCCCACCGCGGGAGGAGAAAGAACGAACTGACTTTATGTTTTCCAGCATGCTCCATTTAAAAGTCCTCCCTGGAATCCCATGTGCACAGAAAGCCTTTGGGAGTATCCCGTTTTCTAACAATGAAGGCCAGTGTCAGCCATGTTTGCCTTTGCCCCCCTTCTGGCTGCCATGTTCAGCAAGGGGACGTTCTCCAGCCACACATGCTCTGTATAAGCTCCCTACTTCGGCAGCCCCGCCCTTCACAGGGAGAGCAAGCAGCTTCTAATCTTCAGTTTTGCCTTGGGGTTTCCTCCCTGCCCCCTGCCTTCTCTTGCCTATTGGGCCTGACCTCTTTTTTACAGGAGGACCTTAGAAATCATAGTACTTTAGTGATCTTGAAAGTTTATTTAACTAAAACACTTCACTCACTACATTTTCAGCAAGGTTGCATTTAAATAATCTCAACCAGGATTGTAAACTATTTTTAAGTGCTCCTATTAAAAGTGATTCTGTAACATTCATCACAAACTGTTTAGTTTTAGAAATTCTTCACTCTAAAGAAATTTTTTTAAGTATTTATTAAAACTGTGCAAGAAACAGGATAAATTCTTTCAAAGCTTTGCTATGTGGAAGGCAATGTGCTCAATTTTTTAAAAGGTACAACAATAAGTAAGATTCAATCCCTGCCCTCAAGGTGCCTCTAATCTAGAGATCCAAATGGAGAGGATATTATTCTGTTGCTTTAGCCTGCCCAGAATTCATTTCCTCGTCTTCTGATGATCCCTTGGGAAACCATGCCCTCTTCGCTCTTAGTCATGGTGTTAGTGAACAAAAAAAAAAAAAAAAAAAAAGGGAATTTGTCTGCCTACCACCAGAAAACCAAATTCGTGGAACAGTTGCTGCTGAAAAAGGAAAAGAGGCTTTATTTAGATGCTGCATGATCTGAGAGAATGGCGGACTCCCCATCTCAAAGCTCACATTCTCTGCAAACCCAAAACAAAGTACAACTTTCCTCAGCAAGACCAAAACAAAAGCCAGGGCCCAGACTTCCTGCTCCATTTTAAAGTACTGTACTGTCCTTTGGAGCACCCAGGTGGCTGCTAAGTGGTTATCCCTAAAGCTTATCTTGTTTCTTGCTGCTGTCCGTTGTAGACTTGTTCCTGGAGGCCATGGGTTATGCAGCTGTTAGGGCCACAAGGTTGCACAAACATACTGACCCAGGCATTATGTTACCAGGTGGGCAAGAGGCAAGATGGGCTCCCTCCTGGAGGCCATGAGCCACATGACTCATGGAGAGTACAGGCCAGTGCACCATATGAGTGCAGGTCCTGAGCAGTGAGCCATGAGTAAGATAGAGTTTCTCTGTTCCCCTGAGACAAAAGGCATAGTCTTACCTATCTCTGGGTCCAGAGAGTCTTACTATTTAACAAAAGAAAGGGGTGGGGCTTCAGGAATAGATGGAAACCTTTTCACGAGGGAGAAGTATTTTACAAAGTCCAGGTCAGTTGGCTGTCCCTAGGAAGTGGCATATGCAATGTCCAAAGGATGGCATTGATGGATAAGTTGGCATCCTTGTTATGTTCTAGAGGTAACAAATTTGACAAGAGTTTAAGAGACATAGTCCAAAAATGAAGAGAACTATAGCAACTGAACGTCATGTCACACCTGTCTGAAGCTTTTCGTCCACCATACTTAACTCTAATTAGGCTGAAGGGAATATTCTAAGATTCCCACCCCCAAAGAACTGTGGGTCTTTTATGTCTGAACCACAAGGGCAGAAAAAGAAAGCAGTTTTAAGTGAAGCTGATAGACTGCTCCATACTTCATAATTCAACCATCTAGTCCTGACAAGTCAATCCAACCAAACCATTGAGTCTCATTTCAGGAGGAGGCAATACAAATGGGCTTTTAAAGTGAGGCTTATTGTGTAAACAAACAACCAGGTAAATAAGGTCATAAATATACATCCTATGAAAACAGAAGGAAGAATATGAAGGTTTATGAGCACAGAAAATCATAATCCAGTCTCTGAGTCTGCAAGACTGTTAGTTCAGAAGATGTCCAGTAGCAAGGCTTTGCTGGAATAAAATTAAGCAGCGACAATTTGACAAGTTCTTTTTGTCTGTAATTTGAACATCTCTGGTGAAGTCATCAGGTGCTCAGGTAAAATCTGTACAGCATATGCAGATGCAGTCTTAGAAAAAAGTTTAGTTCCCAGTAATTGCCAGTCCAGAGAAAAAAATGAAACATTAGCTTGAAGAGTTGAAGGCAACTAGAAGAATTCAGGAACCAGTTCAGCTTCCAAATGAAAACAAAACTTTGAAGACAGTAAGCTGCATTAGAGTCTAATGTCCACAGTTGGGCATTGTGATTTTCATTGTAACATAATTTTTCTCCCTAAAATCACCCTCATTGTCATCAGAGACTGCATTAAGTCCAGTTTTAATTTGGCCTGATTATTTGCATAAACTCAACAAGAATAGCAATTCACTACATAGGCTCTTTCAATCTGCTTTGCTGGAACTTACACAAGGAATCTTTAGATTGAGCTTTAGTCACCTCTCAGGGCATAAAAGCCAAGCCACACACTTGCCATCAGGCTTTGCCTGCAATACCTATAGGTTTGGGTAAATTCCTCAAGCTCTTGAGGTCCCCCAAAATGTGTTGAGGTTTCTTTCTCACCATCTTTCAGGAAAATTCCCTTTGTTCCTTACCTGGAAACACTGCCATATCCAGATGACCAAGCCAGGTATCAGATTGCTTCTGCAGTGGGCTTTTGTTAGCTTCAAAAGTCAATCTCAATTCCTCAAGTCTTTCTCTTGACATCAGAGTCCAGGCATGTCTCTTTTAGACATGACATTCGAATCACAGTGTTGGTTAATAAAACCACAATTGGAAATTGGTCTATGCAAAGAAATGTACTGTCATGGCTCACTCATTAAGAATTTCCAAATTCTGAGGGATCAGGTAGGGAGAAAATATATATAAAGCAAAAAGGAAAATCCTTGTCCTTTTATCAGTGAAAAGGACCAAACTCCAAGGTAGGCAATTAGCATTCCTTAGATTAGCAAATACATTTCATAAATTCTATAAACATAATCTTTTTGATTGGTAAACACTCACACTTTTAAGATGTGTAGTTTCACGAGACAGGCATTATAAAGCAAAGCTCAATGATTTAAAAAAATTACAGGTGAATGCAGTTAAATTGATTTGCTCAAATGGCCAACGCTTTTTTTCTTGATAAACTCTACCTTTCAAATGGCTCAGATAATAGTTTGTAGGAGAGCACACTTTTACACATCAAAGGCAGACTTTGCTTTCACAGAGCCAATTATTTATAAGCCTTTTTCTTGAGAAATCCAGAATCTTTGGGGAAAGAAAACCATTTCACTCTCATAAGTGAGGGAGATATGGATGCTGAGGGTTATCAAGGCATTTTTTTGTTCTTCCTAACTTCCTGTCACAGACCAAAAACCCAGGATGGCCTGTGACTCCCTGCTGGCCATGGTGTCCCCACACTTTCTAAGAAAATGGCAGCCTGCTTTAATTTCCTTTTTCCCAGGCATGGTGAACTTTAAAGGCTATATCCACCAGCTAGGAGAGATTCATTCCCAATGCCCTGTCTAAATATTGGAGTTTCCTTCTGATATCTGGGGCATTTTGCTCAATAAAAGTGAATTGTCCTGCTCCAGACAAGAATGATTCCTGGCCAAATTGGGTACCCCACTGGGTCTTTGAGGGGGAAACCATTTCTTCTAGCAATGGGGGTGGTGATGGGGAAAATCTTCCTGCTGCTAATCCTGTGTCCACTGGGTTCAGGGCATTAAAGAGACTCATTTCCTCATTTTCCTTTATCTTACTATCAGTGAGAGGTTTTGAAGCACCCTTCCCTTCTCTGCATTATTAGGTGGTTCTCTTTCTTTGCAAAATTCTTGTTGTGTAAGGATATATAAGGTCTGTCTGGAAAAACCAGCCATTGTTAATATAGTGAGAATGGTTTGTGTGGCATAGGTGTAACCCAGCAGCCAAGGAGAGTGGACTGGAATGCACATGCATAAACAATGATGACTTCACTGTGCTAGTCAGTGGGGGCAGTAGATGCTGTTGAGTGAGCATGTGTATTGTGTGGCTGCCACATTCAAAGTGACTGAGCGAGTAGAGCAAGGAATCTGCATCAAATTTTGCATTAAGCTTAAACAGTCTTCCAAGGAAACTATTCAAATGATTCAAGGCTGCAGCTATGGGCAACCAGTGATTGGCAGCTTCATCATGACATTGCACCTGCTCATGCATCACCATGTCTCATGCATAGTCTTTTGGTGAAATATCAAATCACCCAGGTGACTCAGCCCCCATACAGCCCAGATTTGGCACCCTGAAACTTCTGCCTTTTCCCAAGAGTAAAATCACCTTTAAAAGGGAAAAGATTTCAGACTGTCGATGAGATTTAGGAAAATACAATGGGGCAGCTGATAGTGATTGGAAGAACTGTGTGAGGTCCCAAGGTGCCTACCTTAAAAGAGACTGAAGCATCATTGTCCTGTGTACAATGTTTCTTGTATCTTGTATCTTCTTTGATAAACGTTTCTATTTTTCATATTACATAGCTGGATACCTTCTGGATAGACCTTGTAAATTACTGGACATAAGAGATTTTATCCCATTTTCCTACCTTGCCAAAAAAATTTCAATTGCATGATGGCGCAGTAATTTAAGGTACCATTTAGGGACCTTTATTCCCCGTAGTCTGAAGTATACAAAAGCCAAGCAGTGTTACAACAAAATTAATTCCTTCCTAGACACTGTACAATAACTTTACATGGGCCAATCTGCCAAATTTACATTGGCCCAGTTGGGCTCCCATTTGCACAAAAGTACAAATCCAAAACCATAACCATAACAGACCCCAGACAAAGTGGGAACATATAAACAAAACTTGAATCCATATTTCCATTATTCTAAGTGCTCACAAGCAAGCTTTAGTGTCTTCTCTGGCTCCCAACTGGTACTACAAATGGCCCTAACTGAGCCCAAATGGCGCAAAGCCAAAGCAGCAGGAATAGAGGATCCCCTGTGTGCATGCCAGTTTGACTCACCCAGTCTTGGAGCCCATCTCCTCCCCAGACCCATTTTCTTTCAGCAGCTGGACATTTCAGGCAGCTGACGCTGTAAACAGGAGTGCAGGGAAATTCCCCAAGATTGGAAAACCCCCACAATCCCGCTCTCAAAGTCAGCCTGCAATAGGAAGCGGGGATCTGAGCCCTAGCCCCCTGGGAGTTAGTGAAGTCCACGCAGTCACATCTGGGTCATCAAAACTGTTACCAAACCAAAAAAAAAAAAAAGGGCCTCTTTAAAGGCCCTACCTCCAAATACAGTCTCATCATGAGTTACTGGGGGGTTAGGACTTCAACATATGGATTTGCAAGGGACACAATTCTGCGCATAACACAACCTACTTAAAGGGGTGGCTGGTCCACGTGTCAGTATGTTTTACCTGCTTAAAGGAGTGCCCCACTTGCTGGTCAGTGTTCCGCACTTTCTAGCCAATGTCACATGACTGCTTGCTAACATCACCCACCTGCCTGGGTGACCAACCTTTGCACTAAGAAAAATCCTGGCTTCAAAACACCACAACCTGACTCCCAACATCATCTACTTGCAAAGCAGTCCCCCAATTTGTTTCTTATCACCTCTGGCAATATCTCAAGCCACCAGCCCTTCTTCTGGATCCTGCTATATCCACCTCCTGAGCTCCTTGCTTCTCTTCCTGCCCCTTAATGTCTAGTCTTACACAGCAGCCAAGCACAGCTTTTTGGTTAGAAACTCACTTCCTGTGGCCGCCCACTCAGTCTCCACACAGGGTGTTTCATCATATTCAGAATTAATCTGGGCTCCCTGCAATTGCTGACTGCCATATCACTTGACTCCCAAGCTTCTTGGACCTCAGTTTCTCCCAACTCACTACAATGCACACATGATTCTTGACAAACTGGTCTCTCTATATCTCAAAGAAATGAAGCTCATTCCTGCCTCAGAAATTCTGCCCAATTCCCATGGCTCAAATCCCTGTCCACACAAGCTTAGCATGTCTCACTCCCCATACTCATTAAGTCTGCTTAAATAGAAATTCTCTTGGTTAGTGTAGTCCATACAATTATTAATTATTTTGTTTTGAAAACTGCAATGTTGTAAAAAGCTAAAATTATAGGGGTAAAATTTAAACTAATTAATGTTCTTTTCAGAAAGAACTACATTTAAGGCACCCTAGGTAGATGGTTATCTTATTTCTCAGAGGCCCATAGGAAAGGAGAGTATATGAGGTCTGTCCAGAAGCTAGCCAGACATGTAATATGGAAAATAGAGACACTTATTGAAGAAGATAGAAGATACAAGAAACATTGTACATAGGACAATGATGGCCCAGTCCCCTTCAAAGTAGGCACCTTGGGGCCACATAGAGCTCTCCCAATCACCATCAGCTGCCCTGTAGTATTCTTCCTGAATCTCATAGATGGTCTGAAATCTGTTCTCTTTCAAAGGTGATTTTAGTTTTGGGAAAAGGCAGAAGTGGCAGGGTGCCAAATCTGGGCTATATGGGGGCTGAGTCACCTGGGTGATTTGATGTTTCACCAAAACACTCTGCACAAGACAGGATGCATAAGTGGGTGCATTGCTGTGATGAAGCTGCCAACCACCAGTTGCCCATAGCTCCTGAATCATGTGAATAGTTTCCATGGAGGAATGTTCAAACTTAACACAAAATTTGCTGCAGATTTGTTGCTCTGCTTAGTCACTTTGGATGTGATGGCCACACAGTACACACACTCCCTTTATGGCATCTTCAGCCCCCACTGACTCATACAGTGAAGTTGTCATTGTTCTCCCATGTGCATTCCCATCCACTCTCCTTGGCTGTCGGGTTGTATCAATGTCTCACAAACTGATCTTGTTATATTAAGAATGGCTGGACTTTCTCCAGACAGACAATTTTTTCAGAAGCCCATTCCTTTGTTTAAAGATCTTAATTATTAATTTTTCCAAAACTGTTTATGTGACTACAAGCAAATTAGTTAACTTCTTCAAGGTCCCTGTAAAAGGGAAAAATTTGTATTTGCCATCCTCAAAAAGTTGTAGGTGTTCACATAGGACCTACTCACATGAAAGATTACTTTGAGAAAGTATTGAGCAAATCAAAAACAAGATAAATTTTTTAACTCATTTGAATATTTCATGCTATACTTGAATAATTGCCTCTCCACAAGGGAGAGATGGAGAACATTACTACTGATCTTTTACATGGCATTCTTTATTGGAGTTTGTCCTAACCTTGATTCCTTCTCTGATTTTTTCCTTTAGTTTATATTATGCCACTTAAGTATTTTCTGGAATAAGGTGAAGTTACATATAAATACGTTTTAAAACAGCCCTTATCCTTTCCATATTTGAATCATGCTCTAAAAATTATTTTTAAAAATCAGCTACACTTTCAACTCTGTGATGTTTATTTTATTAGCCATTTCTTTTCAGCCTATAATTTGAAGATGGCTGAAGTCATTTTGCAAATAAAGAAGCAGAAAACATTAAAACAACCTGGGGTGTGAGGGTTTTTTTCTATTAACTCACCCTTCACCTTCCCCCCCAATGCACACATTTTTTAAAATTTCTCAATATGTCTAGAATGTGCTTAGAATGAACCCCAAGAATGATATAGAATGTATGAAATTATTTCTAAGGATATTTATCAACGACTAAAGAAAGGTAAAGACAAAAAGGTCCTTTTAATTGAACTCAACCCTGTCTTTTACATGTAAGAAGCTTTAATTGCTTGCTTAATTCTAAAAGAAAACATCAGTCATTCCTTTCCTGAGGACATTATAAAGCCATCAGATTATATTACATCCTTTATATGGTTTCTGAGGCATGTTACTATACATTTATTGGGTACTTTAGAAGCTTTCTAAGCAGTGGAGCAATCTTGTAACTCAACTTCCTTCATCTGAGCAGATTTGTGTGTCTGGATCTATTTGCTTAGCAGGTTGGCATGGAGTGCATGTCGACTCTGGTGCAATTAGTTGACTACAGAGACTTTTCTCTTCTACAAGAAGCATTTCACACCCGCAAAACTTCCCACAGGGCTTTTCTTTATTCCATCGTGGATTGGGGGGGAAAGGTATGATGTCTCAATCTAAATTTTTCATTCAATACATTATTGAGGGCCTACTGTGTGCATAACCCTGTGGTAACCCAGGCAAGAAGCATAGTCAAGAGTTTGCTCCTGCAAAGACCTTGCAATCTAGTTATCTGTCAACCCAACCAGGAGAATATCACCCAGCGAATGCTTGGGTGGCGGTGGCCAGGTACGTCATCTTGATTAAACTTATAAATCAGTCATTTCCTGGTCTTAATAACACCATGGAATAGCTTGGGTGAGAATGAAATGTAGTGGTTTCTCCTGTTTAAGTAATGGAGGAAAACATAGACTCATCACATGTGAAAGCTGGACAGTACCTCAAAGGTGTGTGAGCCCATCTTACCTGCTGTCCAGGTAAGGAGGATGAAGCCCAGAAAGGGCCATGCTCAAGATAAAAACTCATTATCAGATCTGGGACCTCCACCTGGGTTCTCACTGCAAGTCCTGAGCTCGCTCTTCTTCTCTTCACAACCTCATAACTACTTCTGTCTTTAATCAATAGCTCAGTGCTCTGGAGCAACTGCACCGATACACCCAACATTGTGATCCAGAGAGCAGACACTTGGGGGATCCTCACTAATGTTCAGGCATCTTGGGAGAGTGAAAGGCAGGTTTCCTTGTTTTATTCACTGTCAGAATATATTCTTTACCTTAAGGCAAAGTTTAGGATGGAAGCACTGTGAAGGTGGTCCCCAGCTGCTATCTCACACTGGTCCTAGCAGAGCATGTCCTGCAATGGACCACAGGATTCAAGTGGGTGGAGGAGAAAAACACCACCAGCAACACTGTTGGTCAGCTGGCACTACCTCTGTGGCTGGTGCCCAGGCCTGTAGAACATGTGCACAGAAATCTCTGAGATGTTACCAGTGATACAAACTCCTTCCCCAGCTCTCAAACAAGTGTTCTGAACCATGCTTCTCTGTTGCTTATGCCTCTCGTGCCAATTAATGTGGCTCAGGTACCTGACAGCATATGTCTTTGCCTTCCATTTCTCTCCTGCTTGCGTGACCTGCCCTGCCTTAGGACATAACTAGTTATCGGCCCCCTTCGCAATGCGGAGGGAGGTGCTAAAGAAATCAGTGGAGTTGCAGGTGCCA
This sequence comes from Pteronotus mesoamericanus, assembly GCF_021234165.1. NCBI lineage: Eukaryota > Metazoa > Chordata > Mammalia > Chiroptera > Mormoopidae > Pteronotus > Pteronotus mesoamericanus. Next base: position 15,256,716 of record NW_026555085.1, on the reverse strand, counting down.
GGAGGAAGTGCATTCAGGCAGAGAGAGCTCTGTATGGGTGAGAGCCACCATAGACCTTAGGCATCACTCTCAAACTGAGATTAAAGGGCAGAGGATAGTCCACCAAATTAAGAGGATCTGATGTAATGGGCATGTTTCCAAGAAAGTGACTTATGATGGAACCCCTGATCAGATCTAGGGTATAAAATCAGGATTGGAAACACGCTGTATAAACCAGCAATAAGGTTAGGCCAAGATCAAAAGCTGAATTACACAGTGCTGAGAAAGGTTATTAAACCCCGCCCCCTTCTTAAGGCCAGCTTTGGTTCTAGAAATTGAGGAAGGAGGTGTTCAAGGGCCCATCTATGGTAAAACAAGAGAAAAGAGATGGAAGACTAGGCAAGCCATGATGTAGTCATGGACATACTGTGCTTGAATAAGGTCTATTCATGCCTGTACTTTCAAAGCTATTCCTACGGCCATTGCTACTCCCCTACCTTGAATTGTCATACTTATGAGCTATCCTAGCCTAGGCCCTCATATTTATAAAACATTAAACTGCAAATAGTCAGGAGAACAGGAGGCATATAGCAATCACTGGTCCATAGCAACAGTTTTGACAATTGTTTTGCTGGATAATATGCACCAAAGATCTTCGTTGTCAGATTAACTCATAGTAGGTAAGAGAGACGGAGAGTGTGTAGCTTGAGGCAGGAGACAGATGAGCACAGGAGGTGATTAGGAAGGACTTTCACTTTTTATTCTCTATTTTTATACAGTTTGAATTCTTATATCTGCATTCACGTATTTCTTCTGTAATTGAAAATAAAAAGTATATGAAGAGATTTTCACAAATTAGAATAAAATGGAATTCAGTCCACTTGGGCCCCAATAAATCACCACCACCATGTCCTTGATGCAGTGGAGCTCGAAGGCTGAGGAAGGCAGAGCCGAGGAGTGGTGGCTGTTAATGTGCCACACAGGTAGGGCAGCTCCTGCTGCCGGGCCAATACGTCATGGGCCAGCCCTTGCATCACCGAGGTGCAGGCCGCACCAGAGCCAAGCTGGGGAGCTGACTCAGCGTAAATCCCAGAGCCTTTATACGTCTCAGTTTTCTCCCCTTTAAAACGAGAGTAGGGGCAATAATATCAGTCCCAGCAAACTCACAGAGCTTAGGTTTTGTTTTGTTCTCTTTGCTTTTGGTTTTGCTTTTCCCTGGCTACTTGATATTTCTTTGCATTGTAGCTGTGACCTAGAGACTGGAGACTGAAACAAGGTAAAGAGTCAAAGGCAGACCAGAGCCAAACTCGAATGAGTTAATGAACTGATATGGTCATAATGACCTTCTGCTGCCTGGCATCTCTGGAGAGCTGAGAACAGGACCTAAAAACTATCATTTCCAAGAAAAGAGAACCAGTACATTTTGTCAGAGTTGCACAAGAGAGGTCTTAGCCCTGTTTTTGATGGCTTTATGGATTTTAAATGACCAAAGGAATGTATTAGGAGACTTTTCTTGAGATGTACAGTAAGTCTCTCCCTCTATGCTTTTAGAAGGCTCCATGAACAAAATATCACTATTCTTTCAGTCATTTTAATGAGAAAACATGCATATAGAAAAATTTCTCTTCTCTCCCTAAAGATACGGCACAGAGAATGCGAGTGCAAAGACCGGCTTATCCACACAGCCATTGTACATGCGTGGACAACGGCATACATCTGCAATTTTTATTCTGATCTTACTATAGAACTAGCTTCATAGTTTTCCTGAGTTTTAGACATGCATATAAATAGATACATTGAATAAGCAAAGTGGCCTGGAAGTAGAGAAAAAAGAGTAAACTTCTTACCACCCAGAGATAACTGCTCATGACAACTGTGTGTGTGTGTGTGTGTGTGTGTATTTTTGAAAGGCACATTTCTTTTGTGTTATATAAATTTTTCTGTGTTGTTACATCAGAAGGACCAACAGTAAAATTATAGATCTATAGTTTTCACCCTTTCAATGTATAGTGATAAAGGAGAAAAATCCTATGTTCTCCTGCACAGAAAGTCCTGGTTTTGAGGGATGCTGCTTCCCTGAGGCTCTCTCTTACTCACATCCTGGGGCTGCCCTGCAGTAGAAAGGATTATCCCACAGTGTCTCTGAATGCTCAGTTTGGTCATTTTTCTGCCTGCCTCCCTTAGAGCAGGTCAAACATCCTGAAGGCAAAGAAGACTTCTGACATTTGGGCAAGACTCCTTCTCTGGAGAGTGTCTGCATGTTTAAAGTTCAGTGGGATAAGCTCTTTGCCTTTTCCTGGAAGTTAGTATTTTGACTCGATCGTTACTCGCCTGACTTCTTAGCCATTTTCTGTCCCTTGCTCTAATTAGAAAAACTCTGGACCTATAAGTTCAGTGAAGCTTCTCATCCATCTATTATGTACCGGCTGGGAGCCCACCAGCACCAACGCCTCCCTGGCAGGCAGCAGGGCAGCCAGCCTGGTTCCCAGCGCCTGCTCACCAGGCTCTGAAGGAATCGCAGGGCCAGCTCTGTGCTGGCACCCGACCTTGCTCAGCAAACAAAGAACAGTTAGCACATTGTTCTCAATCTAGTTCAGTGTTAAACCCTCTGAGCCAGGCACAAGCTCCCTCCCTCTGTACTTTCACTTTCAAATTGACAGGTGTTCACAGGGGTGGGAGGTAAGTAAGAGGGCGGGAAGCAGTGGTTACACCCCAACCAGTCTTGGAGCACCTCCCCACCTCCCATAGATAGGATAAGTGTAGGGAATGCCAATACAATTCTAATTTTTACTTATTTTGGCTATAATAACTCCTTCAATACTACTTTGGAAATATTAAATATAAATTTTTTTTCCAAACAAATGTTTTGGAGCCTGCTCTAACCACATGCTTAGCCTGCCTATAGGGTAATCCAGCTATGCTGACCAGAAATGCATGCATCAGAATTAGGGAAAGCAGCAGCACCCTCAAAGATATCAGCTTCAATAGAATTAAAATAATTTATGCCAATGAGATCTTAATACTTCTGGGATTCTAAAACTGAAGTCTGTTCTATTTTGATGCGAACTCATCAACCTGTCACACGTTGATACACATGTCTAAGAGCTGGAAGAGACACCCTCGAACCTTAAGAATCTTTAAACAGCATTCATTTAAGTAAAGTTATTTATTTTTGCAGTTCCATTTGAAGGTTTTTTAACTGAAAAAATGTTAGGTCTAATTATGTGATAAATATTAAAATCATCAGGGGAGCATTTAAAAAGTACAGATGCCCAGGCCTCTTCAGTAGTCTCTTCTATAAATGGTGTTGGTAAAACTGGAAGCCACATGCAAAAGAATAAAGACAGATCACTATCTCACACCATATAAAAAATTAACTCAAAAGCAAATTAACATAGCACCTGAAACCATCAAACTTCTAGAAGAAAACATAAGCATTAAGCAGTGGACATAGGTCTTGGTGATGATTTCTTTAATCTGATGCCAAAAACAAAAGCAGCAAAAGTAAAAATAAATAAGCAGGACTATATAAAAAAAAAAAACTTCTGTATGATAAAGGAAACCATCAACAAAATGAAAAGGCAACCAGATGAATGGAGACAATAGTTGCAAGTCTATATATAAGAATTGCAATATATATATTTGAATATATAAATGTATATTTGAATATATTCATATATATTTGAATATAAAAAGCTAATATTCAAAACATATAAAGAACTCATATTGCTGAATAGAAACAAAAAAATCTAATTTAAAAAATGGGCAGAAGATCTGAATAGACATTTTTCCAAAGAAGATATATAGATGGATTACAGCTGTACAGAAAGGTGTTCAACATTATCAGTCATCAGGGAAATGCAAATCAAAACCTCAACGAGATACCGCATCATACCTGTCAGACTGGCTGCCATCAAAAAGACGGGAAGTAACAAGTGCTGGCAAGGATGTGGAGAAAAGGGAACCCTCCTGCACTGTTGGTGGGAGAGTAAACTGGTGCAGCCACTGTGGAAAACACTGTGGTGGTTCCTCAAAAAATTAAAAATAGAACTGCCATAGACCTAGCAATCTCACTTCTGGGCGTTTGTCCAAAGGAATCCAAAGCACGAACTTCAAAAGATATATCCATCCCTATGTTCATTGTCATATTATTTATAATAGCCAAGATATGGAAACAACATAAGTGTCCATTGATGAATGAATGCATAAAGATGTGAGAGATAAAGAGATATATAAATATATATATAATGGAATATTATTAAGCATAAAAAAGGATGAAAAAGTGCCATTTGTGATAACATGGATGGACCTCAAGGCTTTATGCTAAGTGAAATAAATCAGGTAGAGAAAGACAACTGGTACATGATCTCACTTATATGTGGAATATAAAAAACAAACACCACCCCCCCCCCCAAAAAAACCCCAAATCAATAGATGCACAGAATAGATTGGTGGTGGTTACAATAGGCAGAGTGTGTGGTGGGGAGGAAACTTATAAACTGGTTTTTGTTTTAGTTTAAATAAATTGAATATGTAATTCGTTCAGGTGCCCAGGCCTGCCTCCTACCCGTCCTCTCACAGAGAGTCAGTTGTCCTGGGCGGGCCTGTATCACCATTGTTTTAACCCAGCATTCCACCCACGGAGGCGAGTCTACCTCATCAGATGGTCCTGTACCAGTTAGGGCAGTGACTAACCAGAGGCTGGTTCCACCTGCAATCAATGAACAAGTTGGGTTGCCATTTTAGATTACCTCAGGAAAAAAAAAGAGTTAATGACAGAAAAATGTACCAGAGAGTTATATTTATATTACCCATAGAATTGCAGATGTTTCTAAGCAAACTACCTCAATATACATTGAATTTTAGCCATCAAGACATTTCATTAGGGTACCTGTGGATCACCCATAGTCTGGAAGGACGAAATTCAGGTTTCAGGTTTTCTCCTCTGCTCTCCTAGGCGCACCAGGTGCCACTGGCAGCCTCAGTCCATGTCATCCGTGTTCTTCAGGAGGCTTAGAGAACGTTTGCAAGTAACTGAAGGTCCCGCAAAGACCGATATTTCCAGGCCTTTGCCAGGTTGCTTTCAGTCTGTCTGAGCACACTTGGTTTTTCACTTGCACAGGTGGCAAGCAGCAGAGTGCTGCCCTAGCCTGCCCAAATGTGCATGAGAGGAATCAGCCCCAGCTGGGGTTAGGGCTGCAAGTGTAGGCAGAAGTGTCTGCTGGCTGCTGCTGTTTTATCTTTTTAAACATTTTATTAGGAAGAATCTCAACATTTAGAAAATCTGCCTGACCTTTGACACAGTACTTAACCTGAAACTCAGTTTCCTCCAGTGTAAAATAGAAAAACTAATTGCTCTATAGGGTCATTGTGAAGATCAAATGTTCTTTAGGACCTCATTTCCCCCTTAATTTTAAAATTTAAGACTTGTTAAATGAACTATTTTTTTAAAGGGGGTATTGAGCTTTAATGTGACACATGCAAATAAAATATCTTAAACATATGTTTTGAACTTCAGGCACCTTATCCCCAGAGCGAAATAATTAAGAAATGGAAAAAGCCGTCAGAACCAGATATTGTGAACTGCATCTGTCGCCTAGAGCTTTAGCCTGAACAGCTCCGGAGCCGGCGCGGGGTTTGCGCTGAGGGCGGATAACAGCGCCACCTGGTGGAGTATTAGTGCAACACAGAGTTGTTTTTTTACCAGTAACTATTTATTTTTTTAATTAATTAATTAATTTTTTCGAATACATTTGTCTCTGCCTATCCCCCACCACTTTCCCTTGCCCCCTCCCTCCCTCCACTCTTCCCCTTTAGTTTTGTCCATGAGTCCTTGCTATATGTTCTTTTACTTTCCCCTTCCCTACCTTTTCCCCCGCCCCCCCTTCCCTCTTGTCTCTGTTGGTTTCTTTTCCTTTCAGTGCAACACAGTTTTTAAATCACGAGGATGATTTTTGGATTTATCTTTTCTTGCATATTACATGTGTTTGTCTTTGTTAAATCATGTTCATTTTTATTGCATTAAATATCACTCTGGTTCAATCATAGACATCTGCTATTTTCCCAGACATCTGATATTTTCCCTGACTCTAGACTTGATTTTATTTATTTATTTTTAGAGACAGGAAGGGAGGGAGAAAGAGAGGGAGAGAAACATCAGTGTGTGGTTGCATCTCACGTGCCAGCTACGGCAGACCTGGCCTGCAACCCAGGCATGCGCCCTGCAGTGGAAATCAAACCGGTGACCCTTTGGTTCACAGGCCGACACTCAATCCACTGAGCCACACCAGCCAGGGCATACAGATCTACTTTTGCAGAGCATATCTTTTAAAGGTTTTCTCTTAATGATCACGGCAATCTTTAGCTGTGAAAGTTCAGTGTCAGCCATTAGGGTATGCAGGCCCTAATCTTAGTGTTGTAAACACTCAGTAGGTAATACCTGTCTTACTGTATTTTTGGAAAAATCATGCAAAATACTATCTATAAATGTCTTTTGAAGTTTGTCATTACTGCAAAATAACACCCCCTTTTTTATTACATAAAAATCTTTTATTACAAAATCATAAACCTATAATTCTGTAACAACAATTATCGCACTGAAGCACATCTAACATTTTAGGTGAAATGTTCAAATTACGGTCCATCTCTTGTAAGACATTAATATACCCTACCAACCACACTCAATGGCTACTTCTGCTGGACCCTATAGGTGCAATTTAGAGTACTTATAGGTATCAGGGTTATTGAAAGAAAATAACTTCCAAAATGCATAATAATAAATGCAACGCACAGTAGAACTAAGTTCAATTAACACACTAACATGTCCTGATTATTTATGTTACTGATACATTTTTGCCCCTTCATAATCCATTCATCCTTAGCTCTTACCCCAATGTGGCTTGGTGGTAAGAGAGTGTTGGAAACTAACAGTGAACACGCCTATGTGATAGGCCAGGCTCTGAGGTTTTTCACATACTTTTTCCATTTAAACTTTTTACCAATGCTTTGAGGAAGGTGTTATTTTTGCTTTTTACAAATACGGAAACCAAAGCTCAGAAAAGGTAAGCGGCAGAGTGAGCATTTGAAGTCAAAGTTTTCCTACCCCGTGTTGCATGTTGCTAAAGCATTTTGCAGTTCATTCTCCCTTCATCTTCATAATTTTTGTTAAACACCTCAATAAACCTGAAGTTGCTTTTTCTCCTTTCCACAATTCCATAATTTTTCTTCTCTGGTCCCCACATCTGCCCCCTCTGCACCCAAATGTACACCGAAACCAAAATAGAATTTAAATATGTATAGATAAATTGAGTACACCATTTGCAGACAGAAACACTTTTTAAAAGATCATCGGCAGTCCTAAGATCCGTCGCAAAGCTGTCGGCGTGCCCCTCTCTGCTGGGCCATTGCTCCCGTGTGGCACTGTCACACCCTGGGAGGCACACAGACCTGAGAACTATGGGTTTCCCATATTATTGTCCAGCTGGCTGCACCAATCCCTTGTTTACACAAAATCCTTTTCCTTTTAAGAAGTCATTTGGCTCTACAATAAAGAAAAATATCCTTGAATCTTCTAAATCAACAAATTATACCAACTAAATGTTTCAGTTTACGATTTGAAAAATACTTTGTTGGTCTTACACAAACATTTTTACATTCCATGTCTGTACACTATATAATGTCAAAAAGGGTTTTGGTTTTGAAGTGAACACATTCTCAAGATTTTATTGTCACATAATAAGACAAAATATGAAGCGTAGGACTGGACCACTTGGACCCTTCTCTTCTTATCTCCTCCCAGTTCGAAATGCTCACATCCCCAAACAGCCAGCCTTCTCTTAGATCTGCAGTGGGGCTCCAGCTCATTCAAGCCTCAGCATGATCTTCTTTGTCATTTTAGCCTTTCTTGCAGAAAATCAACTTAGTCTGCCCACCATAGCCACTCTGCTTCCTGTCTGATTTGCCACTTCCCCTGCACATAGAGAATCCTTGCCCTTTTGTACTGTGTTACTTTGGGGTGTTGGCATTCGCCACACTTCTAAAAGGAAGTCCAGTGGGGTTTAGGAACATTTACCACATTTGTGAGAATGCTACCATCCCAGAAAGCACAGTGTCAAAAATTTTAAAAGCAGAATACAAAGTTGAATGTGATTCCAATTAAAATATGTATATATGGGTAGAGAAGGAGTAAGAGAATGTTAACATATTTATCTTTGGTAGCAGAATTATAGCTGATTTGTACCATCTTTTTCTATAATCAGCATGAACTACCTTTATAATCAGAAAGAAATATTCTTAATATAAATATATATCTTTGATGTCACAGCAAGAACTCAAAATGGTAGCTGTGTACCTATTTCAGTGTAAGACTATGTTTGTTGTGGAATAACTCAAGGTCATTGGCCTTGGGCAATACAGTTTAGAAAATGTAGAACTGAAGTGTGAAAGGACAGTGGAATTATAGAAATGAAGTTGCATTTCAAAGTCCAAAACATAGTCTTAAAAAAAAAAACAAAACCCAGAGGCTTTTCCCCATCTGTCCTGAATGGTTCGCAGTAAGAATTTGTATTATATGTGTTATATAGAGATGTAGAGAATGTACAGAGTGATTACTCAGAAGATTACTGAGATAGATTAATTTCGTTTTTATAATACAGAACCAAACTAAATCCCCAAACAGTAAAACCCTGAAACCCTTCAAATCACAAAATAACATCTCCAACAATGGAGAAATGTGCAAAGATGAAGACAGCACAGTGCAGTCAAGTTGTCCATGGCAGGAAGAAAGCACATTCTCTTTAGGCAGAATAACGGAGATTGCGAAGTACTCAGCCCAGTCAACTTAGTGTTCCTGCAAGTTCCTTCAGCACGCATGCGGCCGCCTCCTCCAAGGGCCTGGTCGGAGGAGGCCCGCCCCACCTCTTCCTTCTCCACCCGGAGGTCAGCTATCTGGGCATCTCAGGCTCTGGGCATCTGCAAGTTCATCTGCTTAGAGTTGTTTTTCCTCTTCTTCTATAGAGGTTCTAGAGAAGTGACAGAGCCCGTAAGTGGGCCAGACAAGGAGGCTTTGGTTATGTTGGAGATGCATAGGAAGGAAGAGAAGGCAGGAAACCAGGCCCACTCTCAATTAGCAGGAAGGACAGGGGACGGCTGGAGGGCATCGCAGAGCACGGGCCCCGGGGCTGGGTTTGTGAACCCAGCCTGGGTGAGAAGACAGTCAGGGCCGAGCACCAGGGGCAGGCAGAGGACAAAGAAGGATGGCCCCGCCTAAGAGCATGAGGGCATATAGTTCCAATGAAAATCCAATGGCACATGTCACTGGACATGCACATAAGGAACACCCAGAGAAGCGACCCCCAGGGAGAACAGAAGAGGGCCACGTGAACACACATGCAGAGACTGGAGAGACAGCGGCCACAAGCCAGGGAATGCCTGGGGCCACCACAAGCTGGGAGAGGCCAGGACAGATTCTCCCCCGGAGCCTTTGGGGTGAGAGTGACTCTGCGGACACATTGATTTTGACTTCTCGCCTCCAGAACTGGGAGAAAATACTTTTTTCTTTTTTCTTTGAAAAGGTGTTGGTTTTTGGTGCTCAATTTCTTCAGTAAACTTATTTAAATAAGCTTGTTGTCCCTTCCCATTCATGTTAGATTTGCCAGTGAAAAGGATTCTGTCATTCCCCCAGTCTTCAGTGTTCCTCCCTTTCCTATTGTCTTTATTTATCTAAGTAGTAAAACCCCGTAAATGGCTCTGACCCAGACTCCTCCAGGACCTGTAGGACCTCCCCCAGAGAGCATAACCCTAACCGGACGGCACCGAGGTGAGCCAGCCACGTCACAAGGCAAGCTGTGGATGACTGTTTACAATTTGAAGACTAAGAAAATGCAGTACATTGGGGGGGTGATATGCAAGTAAACATTCATTTAGAGATACCATGGTGGGGTATAATGGCAGAGTCAGAATCGCGAGGAATGACATTCAGAAAGTTGGAACAACTGTGAAGGTTATGAAAACAAAAGCTATGCGATGCGGCGGGGCGGGGCGGGGCGGGCGCGGGGAGCGGTGTTTGCTGGCGCTCGGGGGAGAGGGCCGGGAGGGCGTGTGGGAGCGGCCCGCAGTCACAATGACTGAAATGACTCCGCAAACCGTCCATCCGTTCCCTCCCCGTGCTCACATTGGAATGCGGAGGTCTCTGTTGCGATGTGCCAGTAGGCCAGCTGCTTCAGTAAGCAGTACCAGCTACTGGAAATGGTTTTCTCTGAGCACCTTTTGCTGTATTGAGTCCAGATGGAGTTTAAATGGTTGTGGAATTGAACTTCTTTCTGTGCTATGTGTCTGCTCAACCTCAGTTTCATTCAATGAGCATTAAAGTCAGTTTTCTGATCTTGGCATTCAAAGCTGTCAACAGTATTCTCGTTGTCTGTATTTTTCCGTAATTGGCATACTCCAATATGATCTACTCTCTATTGTTATGAATTCTCAACTGCATCATATTTACACCTTAACCTCCCTTCTCTGCTTCATTTGTCCAGATTTCATCTATCGCCTACGATCCTCACTTTCCCTGCCCCTCCGCCAGCCTAGAGTGACCCCTCTCTTTTCTGAAACACTACAGCCCAAAGATAAATCCCCATTTATTTGTCACTAAACTTAATACAATACTTTACATTGTTAGTTAGCTTCTTTGTTGGAACATTGTATCTTAATCGGATTTAAACTCTTAATGTCATGGGCTATAGCTTATAGCCCTTTTTATAACCTTTATATTTCCAGATTTCATATTTTTAGCTGGATCCAGAATATTTGCTTATTCCTCAGAATAAGACAACAGAAGATTTCATATTGTTATCTTAGGGATAAAGTTTAAAATAATAATAGCAGTGGTAGTAATACAGTAGTACCCCTTTATTCATGGGAAATACATTCCAAGACCTCCAGTGGATGCCTGAAATAGCAGATAGCACCAAACCCTATACACTCCATGTTTGTTCCTATAAATGCATACCTTTTCTCTTAAAGGAAACACAGTACAGCTTCTCTTTGTCGTATCCAAATTGCCAGCATCACTACTCTTGCATTTTGTGGCCGTTATCAAGTAAAATAAGTGTTATTTAATACAAGCACAGCAATGCCACCACCGTTGATCGGAGAGCCAAGACAGCTATGATGTAACTAGTGGGCAGCAGTGAACACAGCACAGATACAGTGGCAGAGGGAGGATTAACCCCTGGGTAGGACAGGGCAGGGCTGTGTGAGGTTTCGCCACGCTATTCAGAGACGCACAGTTCAAAACTTGTGAATTGTTTATTTTGGGGATTTTCCATTTAGCATTTTCAGACCATGTTTGACTGCAGGCAACTGAAACCGAGAAAAGCAAAAGTGTGAATAGTGGGGAGTACTGTAGTAGCAATTGAAAGCCAGCCAGGCACTGCGATAAACAAGCTTCTTACCTACTTTACTCAGGTAAATCCTCCAGTAACACATAGTATTATTCTCATTTGACATGTAGAAAAACTGAGAATTAACAGAGAAAACAGGAAGTGAGAAATAGGTCTTTTTCAAAAAATGGAAAATGAGTTTTTACCATTAGCCTTTCATTCCTTTGGATCAGCTTTTGCATTTTTTTTTTTTGAAATGAACATATTACTGAGTGGGGAAGTCATTAGTTTGTTGAGAATAAGTAGCTCCTCAGAGGAGAAAAGTAGTGATGAGGGGAGGGGCGAGGTAGAGAGGAGAGGGAAGGCAAGCAAACAGACGTCCCGGCACTGGCGAGAAACTTGCCCTCCTTGGAACACCTCACTAGCCTTTCCCCACTGGGTGACTCTTTTCTTCCTCTTCTGAAGCTGAACACTACTGATGATTTCCCTCGAGCCAAGGATAGAAAGTCATGTTTTAAATCACAGGTTTACCAATAGCAGGGCCCACTCAGTTACTGCAAGACCTGGTTCAGGGCAGAGCCTCACTCTCTTCCTGTGCTAGGAGTCTATGTTTTGAGGATTTTCAAATTGGCTGGAATGAACGGATATTAAATTCAAGCGAGTACTTCTAGGGAAGGTCAAATATTTGAGCTCTGTTGGAAATTTAGGTCTTCAACTTTCCTCAACCCCTTCACCTTGAAATGCTGAACAGATTCCAAGCCCTTTTCAAATAGCCTTTTTTGACATGTCCTCTTTCCCCTTCCTCATCATCTGCAAACCACTGTTAAGGACTGTGTGGAGGGAGACCCAAGGGAAACAATGTGCATTGCTCGCTCCCAGTCTGAGAGGCTCTAGCTGGGCTCGCATTCTTGGGGGCTAAGACGTTTCTGTGTTTTAAAGATCAAGCAATTCAGAGACACTGCCTCTGTTTGGAAATGAATGGCCACTGAGTCTTCAAGTGTCCCCGGCATCTTATCAGGAGTTACCAAATCTCAGCATAAATGCAATAAGATGCAAAACATTGTATCCGTTAGAATTCTCTTCAAACGGGACACCATGTGTGTTCGAAGAAGTTCTTGGAAAGCCTATTTGGGAAGGAAGGTGAGAGGACCACTCTCCCAGACCAAGGGTGAGTGCAGCTTGTCTGAAGATGCTCTGTAGGAGAGACTGGAAGAATTGATCTTTCCTCAGAAAGTGGAGGAGAAAGAAAGGCAGAAAGGAGGTGAGTGGGTTTTGGGGTGGGGCCCGTGACATGGTGCTACCTAATGTCATTGCTTCCTTTGGCCCCAAAATCGCCATTAAAGCTATGAAATTTGGGGGGTGTGAGTAGGTTTCTTTTCATACAGAAACATGAAAAGATGGCATTTTGTGCTTAAATGATACATGGATGGACCCAGATTCAGAGAAAAAAAATTGAGGATGAAAATTGTGAAACTGGGGATTTTAAGGCATGTTTCCTCAAGCGTGTAAGGACTGGGGAGACCCTCACTGATGCCTGGGTTATAGTAAGTTATGTAAGATACCCTGAAAAATTCTTAATGATGTTATCGATGGTCACCTCCCAGCACTGGTGGCCAGGACATTGCTGGCATCATGGGCTTAATACAAACTCCTCTGCCTGGTTTGTTCAGCCTGACGGTTGTATTCCATGGAGTAGTAGGGTGGGTTTAATGATCACTTAATGACAGTAACCTAAGAAATTTTGCTCCCAGAGGAGGAAGACTAAGACAGCTATCAACATGGAGCTTCCTTGCCCATGGACTATAGATATGGTCTTTAAAATCTTTTGCTCAAGCACTCATTAAAAGAATTGTTAGAAATCATGTAACCCTTGTTAAATTTTTCAGTTGACATAATTATATGAAATTATTTGCTATATACTCTTATGTCTGGCATCTTTCATTCAACATACTATCTGTGAGATTCATTTTGTTGTCTGTATAAGTAGTTCATTCTTTTGTTATTGCCAACCAGCATTCATTACGGTCATGCACTGCTTAATGGTGGGGATACAGTCTGAGAAATGTGTTGTTAGGTGATTTGCCATTGTGTGAACATCATAGCATGCACTTACACAAACGTAGATGGTACAGCCTACTACACACCTAGACTGTAGGGTACAGCCTATTGCACCTAGGCTACAAATCTGCACAGTGTATTACTGCACTGAATACTGTAGGCAATTATCACAACACAGTGGTAAGTAGTTGCATATCTAAATATATCTAAATATAGAAAGTGTATGGTAAAAATATGGTATAAAAGATAAAAGACTGTACACTTGTATAGGGCATTTACCATGAATGGAACCTGCAGGACTGGAAGTTCCTCTGGGTGAGTCAGTGAGTAAGTGGCAAGTGAATACGAAGGCCTAGGACATTACTACTCTATCCTACTTTAGACTTTAAAAATAGTGCACACTTAGGCTACACTACGTTTATAAAACAAACAGGAGGTTAAATGTAGCACACAAGAGAACAATGCAATCAATGGACATGGTGAACTTGAAATGTGTGAGGCTTCTGCTTGGCAAAATGGAGCGTGTTTCCCAGCAACCGTTTTTCTAAGTAGAAAGAATGCACTCTGAAATAAAAATAAAAGATATAAGATAGTAAGTACATAAAGCAGTAACATAGTCACTTATTATCATTATCCTGTTTTTTCACTGTAGTTAATGGTATATGCTATAACTGTACACAGCTGGCAATGCAGTCACTGGTTTTTTACATGGGCAGCACCACAGACATGTGAGTAATGCTTTGCAGTACAATGTTATGAAGGCCACGACATCATTAGGAGACAGGCATTTTTCAGCTCCCTTATAACCTTATGAGACCGCCCTTGCCCATGCTGTCTGTCATTGACCAGAACATCGTTATGCAGTTGCATGACTGGGGTGAATACACCTCAGTTTGATTATCTGTTCACCTATTGCTGGAAGTTGCCAGTTTTTGAAATTAAGAATCGAGTTTTTCTGAGCATTTTCATACACTCTTGTTATGATGACTTTCATATTGACTTTTTTTCTTGGATATATTTCTAAGATTTGCTGAAATTGTTGAGTCATAAGGTAATTGAATGTTTTATTTTATAATAAACTGCCAAACAATTTTATAAGTGGTTGTACCATTTTACATGCTCACCATCAATGTATGAGAGTTTCATTTGCTCTAAATCTTCACCAGGACTCTGGTATTATTTGTCCTTTTAACTTTAGTTATTCTAGTAGTATAAAAGGATCTCGTTTAATTGGATTGCCCTCATGGCTACTAATGTTGAGCTCTCTTTAGTGAGCTTATTGGTCATTCATATATCATTTTCTGGTGAAATGCCTATTCAAGTTTTTACTCATTTTTAAAAATAAAAATTATAAGATAGTACACTTAGCCTAGATACATCTCAATTACTTCAAAGGTTAACAGACTAAATGGTCAAATTAAAAGGCAAAAATTGTCAGACTGGAAAAATATATAACTTTCTAGTGCTTATACAAAAAGACACAAAAGTTGAAAGTAATGATGTGGGGAAATATATACCTAATTATTAACCAAAAGAATGCTGATATCAGAAAAAGGCAAAAAAATATTACTAGAGAGAGAGAGTGGCATTTTCTATTGAAAACCAGTCCCTCTACCAACACGATATAATAATTCTGAATCTATGTGCATCTAATAATATAGCCTCAAAAATATATAAAACAAAAACTGAGAGAACTGAAATAAGAATTGGATAATTGTAGAAAATATTTTAACTTTCTTTTGTCAGTAACAAATATAACAAGCAGATGAAAATCAATAGGAATATTAAAGAACTGAATAACAAAAATTAACAAACACAAACTATCATCTATAGACACAATACTTAACAATGGAACAACATATGTTTTTTCAAGTGCACAAGGAATATTTCCAATTTCCATATTGGCCACATGCTGGGTCATAAAGCAAGTCTCAAAACAAATTGCAATAGATTAAAATTTATAGAAGACTGTTCTCTGACCTTAGTGAAATTAAGTTAAAAATTAATAATAAAAAGATAACTAGAAAATCTTCAACTATTTGGAAATTAATCAGTACATTTCTAAATAATTCATGAACAAATGGGGGGAAAAAAAACCCTGAACATAAAATAAGTATTTTGAACTGGATGATAAAATAAAACATATCAAAACTTGTGGGATGTAGATGAAGCTATACTTATAGGAAATTTAATAGATTTAAATAGATACATAAAAAATAAAAAAGGCTGACCACCAGTGATCTAAGTATCCATCATGATTTTCTTGAGTTTAAAAAAAAAAAAACAGCACAATAAAACCAAAGAAAGGAAAAAAAGGAATAATAAAGATAAGAGCAGAAATCATGAAATTGCAAAGAAATGCACAATAGAGATTATTAATAAAGCCAGTGATTCTCTAAAATAATAAATAAAAGTGATAAATTCCTAATTAGACTGATCAAGATAAAAAGAAAAGTACCAATCACTGATAATGAGTTTGAAAAAAGAGAATATTGTCCTAGCTTCTACAAAAATCACTGAAACATATTATTAGGATATCTTAACAGGTTTTCTATATAGACTTTGCTACTGTGAAGAGTTTATGTTTATTAACTCAAGCAAGTATTCAAGTTAATTTGGTAGTTATGTTATTTACTTGAGGATTTAAATAGATAAAATGGCATTTCAGTTGCTAAACTGATGTTTTTTGAGTTTAGTCAGAGTGACCGAGTTCTATCTATAGTATATGAAAAAGCCTGTGTAAAGTAACCAAATTGAGTCTTTGCACATGCAAAGCGGAAGACTAGACATCGACCCCAAAGTTGTTCCACATCATGGGCAGGTCTGCTCTTAAGTCCCAGTTGGATCCTTTCTGTTGAATTACTAGTTTGCAAATTTCCTCAGTTGTATGTGCACATAAGATCACCTCTTACACATATTTATATCCTGCATATAGAAGAGTGGGTAGCATTTTGTCCGGTAGAGGAAACGATATGAACACAGGGGCGGGACATGGCATAGTGGATTCAGGGAAAAGCATTTATCTGGTGACATAGTAGGACATTTGGGGGACAGCTGTCTGGACAAACAGGCTTTGTTCTGAGAAAAGTCTTGGAACAGACACCTCTCTGTGTGTGCTTGGGGTCCACTGAAGTTTTCCAAACATGGGTATGACATAGCTTATGTGTATGAAGGGAGACACCAAAAAACTGTACGTTATTTATAAAAACGTGTGTATTTATTTTTACATGTTTAAACTTCAGCCACCTTCAAAGTTCTCTCCACTTGATGCAATTCATCTATCGAGACTTTTTTCCCACTGCTCCAAACAGTTTTTGAACTTGTTGATTTTTATGCCTTTTAGTGCTTCTGCCATTTTTTTGTTTCACCTCTTCCACATGGACAAAATGTTTCCCTTTGAGGACTTTTTTCATCCAGGGAAGCAAGAAAAAAGTTGCTCGAGGTGAAATCGGGTGAATAAGGAGGGTGGGGTATGGGGGTCATGCCATTTTTGGTCAAAAACTGCTGAACATTCAGCTCAGTGTGGGCAGTTGCACTCGTAAATCCCTCATCATGAAATGGGCAAGGGCCCTGAAAGAGTCTTCAAAAAAATTCACTGAAGCCAAATGCAGCTTCTCACAATAACACCGGCTGGTACATGGATACAGAAGGGTTCCTAGAGCACTCAGCCAGCGGGGAAGCCTGTACTACAAGGGGGCCCACCCTCCAGAAGATAATTCTGGGCTTTTGGAGGGTTCCCTCTTGTATTTCTGAAAGCACACAAACATTCTTAGAACTTCTCAAGCTAATGTATATGTGTCTTACTTCCTTTCCTAGGTTATAAACAACAGACATAGGGAACCCTGAAAATATTTTTACTGATAAATTGGTTGGTGGACTGTTCCTTTCATAAGTAAACAAGCCAACTTGCTTTATACAAAATGCTGTGGGAGATCCACTTCTCAGTTATTTTCCTGCAGAAGTTTACAATATAGGAAGGAGATAAGATTATACACATAATACTAAAAGAAACTAGACCAGGAGTCTAAATACATTTACATGAATACATGAATTCTAAATACATTTCCCCCATTGTGGTTGTGTGGTTGTTTATAAAACAAGTATTTAATAAGCTCCTATTTTATGTCAGATATCTGCTAGACTTTAGGTATATAGCCATGGACAAAATATTGTGGACTTCGTTCTCATGAGACTTACATGTCTGGTGGAGGGTAAAGATATCAAATAATTATAGAAAGTCATTCAACAAACATGCACTGAGTACCTAATATTGGTCAGGCAGTGTTCTAGGTGCTTCAGATCATGATGAAAAAGCAGACAGAGAACTGTGCCCATTCAGGGTTTATATGATAGTTGGAGCGGACAGAAAATCAACTCTTGACATAATAAATAAGGAAAGTATATGCCTTAGTATAAGGTGATATGTATTATGGAAAAAGTAACAAAAACTCAGGTAGGTGTTTTTGGTAATGGGAGAGGTTCACAGGTAGGAGTTGAGATAGATCGTCATATTAAACAGAACAGCCAGAGTGGCATCATTGAAAAGAAAGGGTGTAAGAAAAATTAGAGGAGTTTGGGGAACTGACTATGCAGGTATCCGGGGAAGTGTACTCTGGGCAGTGGGAACAGCCACTATAAAGATCCTACTGTGGGAACATTCTGGAGTGTTCCAAGGCATAGCCAAGAGGCCAGGTTGTCTGAAGCAGGGAAAGCAAGGGGGAGAAAAACAGGAATGGGGAGCCAGTGTACATTTTGTAGGGCTTTGTGGGTCGTTGTGAAGAATTTGGCTTTTACTGAGAGAAGTAGGGAGCTATCCCAAGAGGTTGGGCAGAGAGTGGTACGACCTGACTTACATTGTAACACAATGACTGGTTTCGTGTTACAACCTGTAACTAAATCATGATAGGTGTGTCCTGAAAGGGACAAAAGGGGACCGAATTTATAAAATGTCTCTGTGCTCTTGGGCCCTAAGCTTCATCAGCCCCTGCTGCCTCCCTGGGTCATCCCAGTGAGGACTGGTAGCAGGCTGTGTGCATATGCACAGGTTGCAGAATATTGCTCTTTGGTAATAATGCAGAACAGCACAAAAGCCCGTGGCCGAGTATGAGTTGCACACTGGAAGTGTTTTAGCAATGAAAACACACGTCCTTAAAAAGGGGGAC
This sequence comes from Pteronotus mesoamericanus, assembly GCF_021234165.1. Classification (NCBI taxonomy): domain Eukaryota; kingdom Metazoa; phylum Chordata; class Mammalia; order Chiroptera; family Mormoopidae; genus Pteronotus; species Pteronotus mesoamericanus. The sequence goes on along the minus strand of NW_026555085.1, from coordinate 15,238,142 downwards.
AAAAATTTTATGTCTAAAGCACAGATTACTTACGGTATGTGAACAGCTATTTAGTCTGTCTGCAGTATTTTAATTGCATGGGGAAAATATCTACAAAGGATCTTTTGGGGGTCAGGTGAGGGAAGGGCGTGATGATGAGAAAAAGTTGGAAAATGACGACTTAAAAAATGCAGTGAGTTGCAGGAAGATCTCTGAGCTCGAGGTTAGGAAACTGCAGCTGAAATCAGCTCATTAACTCTGTGAACTTGGACCACTAGCTTCCCCTTTCAAGATTTCAGGATTTTCTCAAATGTAAAATAAAATGCTAGACTGAATGATCCCTCAGGTTTTCTCCAGTGCTAAGATCTGAGGAGGAACTGAAATGGGGTTTCATTCGGTTATAAATACTTGATTCTGGCACCTATGGTAATTTGTCAGGTATTTGGACTCCTCAACTCTCACTTTTCAATAACATGAGAGGTAAGTGTCAGTAGGTTTTAAAGTCTGCCTCTGACCTCTTTCATTTTATCTATTCTTTGAGCTAGAATTCTAGAATTCCCAAAACCCAGAATTCTAAAAATACTGTGGGTATTCATCCCACAAACTTTCTGGATGGAATATTGGAGCTAAGGGGACAATAGAGTTTTGTCAATAAGATGTTCGCCAAATGCTCTGAAACCTGTCAACCACAGCTGCATTGCGTCTCAATTTTCACATGATTTCTAGACATAAAGTCCCTTTACAATTTATCTGGATTGCCACTTCAAAGAGAAAGATGTATGTGATGTGGTGATGAGAAGTAGGAATTAACAGATCAAGGTAGCAGATTCAAAAACAAAGCCTCTATTTCCATAGCTTCTATACATGACATCTACAGGCAAATTTATGCACCAAGTTCTTTGCTGCTTATTCCAGAGCTGGGCCAATTATACTGAGCAAAACTTGAATATTTCTTTCTGTGTCCAGAAGAGGGTTTTAGTTTCTCTTCCTGGTTCTCCAACTATACTTAAAAGTCCCTTGAAAACAGAGAATGTATCTTCTAACTCTCATGTTTAGTGTTCAGTTCAGTATCCTGTTTATAATAAAATCTTAGCGAATGTTTGTTGACTATAGTGAACACCCAGATTTAGGAAGGAAAAATAAAACTCAAAGCTGTAAACCTTGTGGTCCCTTATTTTTGGTGGTCGGTGCTGATGTGCCCACAGGTGAGAGCATTATCTTTATTTTCTCTTCTGCCATTTAATCACCTAGTGCTGTTTCCAGATAAGAAAGGCAAATAGGGATCATTATTTAACTGGAGTACATATAACTCATTTATCACTGGGTATCAATACTCAATTGTTATGTGTAATGAATTTAGCTATAAATATACATTACATTGTGAAGAACTGATGTGCAGGGACTTCTTGACTGGGGAGCAATACGAAGAGGGAGCTCTGGTTAGTGACAAATAGTTAAATATTCAGAATTTTCAGTGTAGACTGGGGAGAAATTCAAGTCAACCTTTAGTCAATCCAAAGAACTTTGGAGTTACCGGCAATGATGAAAACTCCAGAGTCTGGTTGAAAATACCCTAAGGAGTGAAGGAGTTAACTGAGTGTGTAAGCTTTATCTGGTGGCCAGTGAACTTGTGGTTTGCTGATTAAAGTCTCTGGTAAATGATTGTTAAGAGACCTGTCATTGATAGCTGTTGCTGGTTTCTGCGTTTCAAAAGCCCGCTGATTCCTCTGCGAGGCAGTGCTGCATCCTCTGTCCCTTTACTCACTTCAGATGTACTCAGGTCTGCTTGCAAAGGGATCTATCAGATACACAAACATGAATGACGAGGACTACAGCACCACTTACGACACAGTCCAGAAAGAGATGGCGTATGAGGTTCTAGACCAGCCGGCAGAAAATGAAGGTGCCCTTTATAATAACATCCATGAAGACTTGAGGGCAGAAAACGATTTATATGCCACTGAGCTGGGAACCAATGAATACGACTCTCTATCAGTTTATGCTGTTGGGAGAGAGGAGAACAGCTTGGCCTTTTCCCACCCAGAAGGAGGAAGCTACCTCCTGCCTGATGAGGTATGTCCCGAGTCCCAGGATCCACAACAAGGTGAGCGCCTGGAGGACAGGGACATCTCGACGGAAGAAACTCAGGACCGGGAGACTAGCCCAGAAGAGCCACAGGAGAATGGAGGCGTGATGGAGGAGAACCTGCCTTCTTTTTCAAGCTTCACCGTCCAGCAGAGCAGTGAATATTCCCCCACCTGCTATTCTGCGGATGATGGTTTGGAAGAAGACAAATCAACTTCCACGAATCCTGAGATCCACCTCTATGTGAAGGTAAGGGCTGCCTCTGACAGGCACGCCTGCAGATGGCATAGCTGGTGTTTCATTTTGCTCTGAGTGACCGGGGAAAGATGCCCAGTGTCAGGGTCCTCGGACCTCAATATGTATACAAGAGTGGGGCTGATTCAATCAGTCATTCCGGGGTTCATCGGGGTGGCTCAGAGCTACAGCAACTGGAACCTGCATGTAAAGTGTGTGTCTCATTACTGACTGTTACATGCCAATGGCAAAGCATTTTTTAAGAGTTGACTTACATATGAGCTGAGATTGCTGCTCAAATCCTTACCTTGTGACAGACGTTAAGTACATTTTGTCCTGTCTGGTAAAATTTCCTTCATCAGCATGATTTTTAAAAACAAAACCAAGGCTTGTGAGAGAAAGTCGAATCTACAGTCAGGTGCTGGAATTTCCTTCTTAGCATTTCTAAAGTCACAGATACTTCAGGTAAATGGTCCATAAATGCTACCTCTGACACCACGCTTGCCCTTTTGGTACCAATATAACTAAAATATCTGATGAAGTAAAATGATTTCAGTAGTAGTAAGACGTTAACTGTCAGTGTTAATGTTTAATGCTTATGGTATTTAAGCAAAGAACTTTGGTGATCTTTGTATGTAATAAAAATTATGGCTATGAATATTATTAAAACATAAAAAGCATTTCAGGGCTGAAAAAAAATCATCCTAATTATTCAAGATGGCAGAACATTTTTCCCCATGTTCACCCCCCACAATATTCACATTTACATGTTTTTAAAATTGAACACAGTATATTAGTAATACTGTTATTTTTTGCTAATAAAGATGATTACTCTATTACCTATAAAGCTCCAGTTCACTCATTTTTCCCTTCCCTGGTTTCCAAAAACTCTTCTAGTGAAATACACTTTATTTACTAATTTAGTACTTTGTTTTCTACTCTGTACTTTTCCCGAGTGGTTTTGTGTATAAATTGTGTCTCCTTTATTCTACCACAGGGCCTTTTAAAAAAGCAACTAGCGGAGTGTGTGGCTCATACTTAGGTACCTAACAAAGCTTGCCAGTATGTGCTGAGCATTAGAGGGGAATACGCAAAGGCCGGGCCCTCATTCTCAAGAAAACAATGTGGTGCAGGAGACAGGCTCACGCGTGGCTAGTTTTGGTGAGTAGAGGAGTGAGCAGAGTGCTGTGGGCGTTCGGCGAGAGAGGGGACCTTGGGGCAGATGCATTCCAGCAGCCTTCCAGCCTCCGTATCCACATCACCACTGTAATCATTTCTAAGAAACACCCATTTTTTAAAAGTGAGGACTAGGTGTATTTTTTCTCAGGACAAAAGTATCCATGCAACTTCATGCAACACCCAATCATCATCATCCTTGGCACTGAGACAATTATTTGTGAATTTGGCAAAGTGTTGATTTCACCAGAAATTAGCCTTCACTTCACAAACAAAAGTTGGGGGGAAAGAGGTATTGGCATCTCCAGTTGGTACTGGCAACAGGAAAAACTGCAGGATAGTACCATGTGAGTCCTAAAACACTTATGATCCGTAGTACTACAAAGCAAATATTGGATTTAATGAACTTATTAAGCTTACATTATTTTTATTATAATTGTGTTAATGAAGATGTTACAGAGTATACCATCGACCTTGAGTCCCATGTGTGGTCTCCTTTTTAAGACTATTCAGCAGAACTTGGTAAGAGAGGGGCAGTTAGAGTCCCTGCTTCTAAGTGACCCCCTATTCCCTCTGCAGATTTTTATGATGTTGAATAGAAATATAATATATGAAAATGGGTAAAACAGGCTGTTCTGCTTGCACGGGAGTAGAGGGTCTGAGTGTGACTTGCTCAGGCTCCTCCTCCCTCCAGAAACCCAGAGCAGGTGTTGGAAGCCCCAGATACGATGGGGCTCAGGTGCGATCACCATCTTCCTAGTGGGACTTACTGCGGCACAGTCCTGGGGGTCCTTCTCCTGGGCTGTTCTAGTGTAGAGAGGGCTGTGTTCACACCTGTTCTCACTTGGTACATTCCCACCTGTTCTAGACCAGTCTGTAATTCTATGTCTAAAGAATATTTTATTGAGGTTCTGCTATTTCAGGGTATTGGCCAATTACTTAATGACCATGTATCCTTTATTTATTCATTCAGCAGATAGTTATTGTGTCAGGACCTGGGTTTACACCATGAAGAAAATAAAGTCCATGTACTTTGCGTCCTGGTGGCAAAAACACCTGAGGGACAAATAAATGAGTATATATAAAACACATCCAATGGAAATAGTGCTGTAAAGAAATATAAAACAGAATAATGAGTGGATTCATTTCCTATGGCTGCCGTAACAAATTACCACAAACTCAGTGTCTCAAAACAACACAAATCAATCTCTCATGGTACCTGAAGTCAGACCTGGGTGAGTTTTATGGAGCTAAAGTCAAAGTGTCAGCAGGACTGTGCTCCTTCTGGAGGCTCCAGAGGAGAACCTCCTTCCTGCCCTCCTCTAGCATCTAGGGGCTGCCAACTCCTCGCTCCTGCTCACATCGCTTTCCCTTTCCTCCCTCTGCTTCGGTCTTTCTTTGGCCTTCTTTTGACCTGACTGGGTCCCTCTGATAAGGAGTCTGGTGATTAGCTTGGGCCCACCAGGATAATCCAGGATAAACTTTCCATGGTAACGGTATTAATTTAATACCCTCCGGAAAGTCCTTTCTGCCACACGAAGTAACATTCATAGATTGCGAGAATTAGGACATCCGTACGTTCGGGAGCTGCCCTTCATCTTCCCACAACGGGACCAAGTGATGGTGAGTGAGGGAATGAGAAGGCAACAGGGCTGGACTGGGGTGAGGGAGGGAGGTACGGTGATAGTGGATGAGGCTGGAGAGGTGGAGGCGGGCACAGATCACAGCAGGTCTCATGGGCCATTGGAAGAACTTTCACTTTTGCTCTGAATGATGTGGAAAGTCATCAGAGGATTTTGGAAGGAATAGTCTTGGCTGTCTTTTTGATAAAAGAGAAAAAGTAGAAGCAAGGAGAACAGTCTGAAGGTAATTTAAAATCTAGGTAAGAGATGATGGTAGATTGGCCTGTGGTGATAGCAGTGGAGGTAGCATGAAGTAGGATTGGGATTATTCTGAAGAGAGAGTCCAGAAGTTCTGCAATGAATTGATGTGGAGTATGATGAAAGAAAAGAGCCAAGATTCACTCTAGGGGTTTTGACCAGAGCCACTGAGTGGAGGGAGGTATTTTTCTCAGTTCAGCTATGGACCCCTTGTCCAGGAACATATGAGAGAGAAAACGTGCCCATACAGTCATTCATGTATCTTCTCTCCTCCCTCCCTTCCTTCTTTCCTTCCTTTGTCTTTTCCGCCCATCCAACATTTACAACATACTTACTACATGAAAGGTGCTGGGTAAGAGATGAACACCACACACCTTAGGCCCAACTTTTCTATAGGGAAGACAGAGAAACACAATTTTTGAAGACAAAAAGAAAGAAATAATAGCTTCTGGGTCATTGGCTGAAACCACAAGGTCTCTTATTGAAAGTGTCCATCTATGTCGAAAGGAGGAGTTGGTTCAGAATTTGCCACATAGGATTATGAGATTTGTCCTGCTGCTTTCCGCTAAAACTGAGGGGCCTGCAGAAATTTTTCTAATTGTGTTTGTATGTGTGTGTATGAGAGCGAGAGAGAAAAGGAGAGGAGAGGAGAGGACAGGAGAGGAGAGGAGAAGAAAGAGGAGAGGAGGGGAGGGGAGGGGACGGGAGGGGAGAGGAGAGAAGAGAGCAGAGGAGAGGAGATAAACAGTCTGGAATCTTGTTTACTGCAAAGGAAAGAAAGTATTCTGATGATGGTTACTTCAAAGAAAAATGGTACAAATCAACACTGCTTGTCATGCACATAATTGATATCATTGACTATGAAAAGCAGTATAAGTTGCAGAGCAAGTTTTGAAGTCGGGTTGCATGAGTTTGAGCCCTGGCTTAGCAATTTAATTTCTGTTAAATTGTTTAGCTTCTCTCGGCCTCAATGTCTTTATTGGTAAAATTAATATTGTAATGACATGCTCCCCAGAGTTGTTATGTAGATGAAATAAAATAGTTCATGTAAATTGTTTAGTATAGTATCTGATGTATAGTAAATGCTCAATTTGTAGGAGCCAAATTATTATTATTGATAGTGATGAATTAGAACCATACATGAAGTAATATTTTTGTTTGAAGTACATTCAATAATTGTTAGTAGACATTCACTACATGTTCCATTCTGATCTAATTGTATCAATAATGGAACTGATCCTGATATGAGCAGAGTCATATTGTGGAAAGAGCAGTGGTCAGAAAATTCTAACACAACTTTGTCGATAATTTGCTATGAAATCTTCCTGGACCGAAGTTTCCTCATCTTTGAAATGCAATCCCTTTCAATGTCTACAATCTTTGATTTCTTTGAAATGCAACCTTCTTCAACTCTTATAGTCTTTCACTTCACCTGGTCTCCCATGTACGGCACCACCAGTTAACCACTCTGCGAGGCTGCTCAATAACAATTATGAGCTCTCGTTTTGGTTGGAAGGGCTACCGTGAGACCCACACTCCTTTCCACCATCAGCTCATGTGAAGCCTGCGCCCTGGGGAGCATCTGCAAAGCTTGTCTCTGGTTAGATGCTCACAGAGCCCCTCACAGAGCTGCCAAGGTTCTGCACTGACCAATTCAAGGGGCATCGCTCACAGGAAATGTAAATAACGTCCCCCTTCCAAAGTCGGACAACGTAACAGCCCTGATGAATGTTTCCTAGCCTCATAACCTGGAATCTTTGTTCTAAAGGAGTGAATCCCTATAGTTTAGCTCAGCATAGTGGAAAGTGTCACAGAATTGTCAATAATTATTACAGCTGGAGCACAGGAGCCTGATGCTGTTCTGGGGGTCATGGTGTCAAAACAGGGTATTCAACATAATACATGGGATGTTAGAATATTATAATTAGAAGTTTAAAATTTACAATATTTCACCCTGGCCAGGTAGCTCAGTTGGTTGGAACATCATCCCAGCCACTGGAAGACTGCGGGTTCAATTCTTGGTCAGGGCCCATCCCTGGGTTGCAGGTTTAATCCCTGGTCGGGGCACATGTGGGAGGCAACTGACGGAGGTTTCTCTCTCACATGGAAGTTTCTCTCTCTCTCTCTCTCCTCCCTTCCCCTGTCCTCTCTCTAAAGTCAATAAGTATATTTTCAGGTGAGAATTAAAAAAATTAAGCACTATTTCTATTTAATTTTATCTAGTCTTCTTAAATGTTAATATTTTATATATTTCACAATGTGCACAGTGTATTCTAATAGTAACACATTAATATAATTTGTAAATGAATAAATATAAATATATTGTGGGTAAATGCATAAGTTTTGTATTGATAGGGATGTTCCATCTTTAAAAAGAAATCTTACTGACTCACAGGTTTCATGTCACCGTCTGTGGGACCAGGGCTCTTTCCTTGACCAAGATCTGCTGAGAACAGGTCCCCTTGCCTCCCAGGTATTTCCTGGGAGTTTTCATAAGCAACACATTTAGACCATTTGCCTTGGAGATAAACAAAAATTCATCATTGCTGGTGAGAAACTATACAATCCCATTGAAGGCATGAGGGGAAGTGAAGCTGGATTTGGATGTTGAGAGGTGATTCAGTTGGGGAGCCAGTGAATATTACAACAGGGAGCTCAGACTAAGCAAAGGCACAGCAAACACACACTTGTTAGCACTGGATCTTTTTGGCTGGAGTGAAGAGAAGCTCCACGTGGGTGCAGAGCTGACGGTGGGGTCGGAGACCTAAACGGGCAGTCTTTCATGGCAAACTAGGGACTTGAATTTCATCCTGAAGAGTGTTGCATGTTTGGGAAGAAGATATCATGAGCAAAGCAGTGTGTAAGGGGATGGACAAACAAATTCAAAATCATTTGCATCTCCTCTGTGGAGCAGGACCAAACAGACACACACCAGACTTCATTTCTAATATTAACCCAAGTGTTTAGACATAAATACATTGTGTATAAAAAGAATATGTATTTTAAAGTTATTTTTTCATTGCACTAACTATCTGGATATGTCCAAATATTTAGATCTTTGGCTTCATACAGACAAATTTCTGGAAAAAGTTAACAAGTATCATATTGATTTGTATATTATTTATGCAAGGTTCAGCACAAATAATGTCCCTTTTTATTACAAAATCTCTTATTACAAAATCATAAGCATGTAATGCTGTAACATAACAATATCACACTCAAACACACCATATGGCATTTTAGGTGAAATGTTCAAATTAAAACTATAAATTATTGTACCCATATTATTACCCTACCAACCACATTCAAGCAGACATTACTTTTGCTGGCCCCTGCATGTATATCTAGTTATTTATACTGGAGGATATATGGATTCAGCACGAAGTTTCAGTTGATGTTGTTTCAGTATAGTTTCTAATAAAAAAGCGTTTGTATGGCCTGGCTTAGCCTGGTGGGACCACCCAGAAGTTGCACATGCAGATGTCTGGAAATAGCTGGAGCCCTGAAAGGCTCTTCCTGCTCCATAATCCCTAGGAACAACCTGTCCGAAAGTCAGTAATAAGGACATGTCAAAGTATGTCCTTGGAAACATTTATGAGCAGCTGCAAGTCCAAGCCTGTTGCATGTGCCCATTTGTCCTTTCCTGGAACCAAAGAAACTTATAGAAATGGAACAAGGAACAGGTTTGAATAAAGATTTCTATTCTTGTCATAATTTCTTGTTTAATTAGGGTGTCGGGAACACCATCGAGTCCAAAGTTTACTCAAAACTATTTTCTAGGCATATGGACTAGTTGACTCTGTGAATCAATGCTGTAAATTAAAGAAGTCACAGAATTGTAAAGCTGTGGCAAGAAAAGTGAAAACAGGGGTTAAGGAACTTGCCCAAGGCTGCCTGTGACTAAAGAACAAGCCAGGACTTCAGCCTCTGAATCTGGGTCCCTTTTTAAATTGAATATATTGCCATCCCTAGCCTGGGGTGCTGGATGTTCATGACTATGCAAAACTCTATGTAAAATTTTGTGCAGAAGATGGTCCCAGGAAGGTCTGTGAATCCTCAATGTTATCTATCTCTGTGATATCTCCAACTTTCCCTACCTGGGTACTCATCCCTTGCCTGTACGTCCATGTTGATTTCGTGACTCTGGGCCTTTGTTCGAATTGTTTCTTTTCAGCTATCCTGGGATAACCCACTGTCCTTTCAGATCCAGCCTAGAAGCCACCTCTTCGGGAAGCCCCTTCTGGACGCTCTAGTCTCCTGGTCTCCTCTGTGCCCATGAATTGCCTTATCTCAATGTATCAGTTTGCTAGGGCTGCCATAAAGAAGTTCCACAGACTGCACGGCTAAACCAATAGAGATGTTTTCTCACAATTCTGGAGACTAGAAGTCTAAGATCAAGCTATTGGTAGAGCTGGTTCCTTTTTAGGCCTCTCTCTTTAGTTTATAGGTGGCCATCTTCTCTAGTGCCTCCACATGGTCCTTCATCTGTGTGTGTCTGTGTCCTGTTTTCTTCCTACAAGGCCTTCTAAGGTACTAGGGATTATGACTCAACATGTAAATGTTGGGAAAACACGATTCAATCCATAACACTTAATGTTATAGTAACCTCTTAGTGTCTTTATAGCTCTCTCTAGTTATGAACTCTTGAAGGAGGGTTCGCCTTTCATCCATTTTCATTTATTTGGTCCATGGCTACTTAAGTGAGGACTGAGTGATGGAGGAGGGAATAAGTTACCCCAGGATCCTCAGGGTATTGAAGGAGGAGGAAGGCTTGTCCCACTGGCCTGCAGCAGTAATGAGAGTGCTGCTCCAGGTCCCCTGTATTAGTTTTGTTGGGCTGCTGTAACAAAATACCATACAATTTATGGCTAAAAACAACCGCAATGTATTCTCTCGCAGTTCTAGAAGCCCAAAGTCTGAAGTTGAGGTTTTGGCAGAGCCACACTCCTTCTGACAGCTCTAGGGGAGACATCTTTGCCTTTCCCAGCTTCTGGTGGCTCCTGGCATTCCTTGGCTGGGGGCTGCATCACTCCACTCTGCCTCCCGTATCACAAGGCCCTGCCTTCTGTGTCTCTGCATCTGGTTTCTCTTCTCTTCCCTTGTAAAGACTTGTCACTGTGTTTAGGACCCACCCTAAGACAGGATGATTCAATTACGTGTAAAAAGACCGTTAAAAAAAAATAAAGTCATATTGACAGGTTCTGGTTGGACATATCTTTGGGGATCATTGAGTTGAGGTGAAGCAAAGGAATCTCTAGACACGGACAGCCATTCCTGGTTCCTTATTTCCCATCAAGTTCAAGGGGTTCTGTGAGAATTCTGTGGAGTGTCTGTATCTTCATTTCATTAGTTCTCAGGCATTTGTGAGAATGCCAGGCACGTTCCTGGCATCATCCTGAATTTGGGCAGAAAGCCAGTATTCTGAATGCTTAATTTGATTTGTTGAGCTGTGAGGGAGTGCTCCAGTCAAAGGACTTGAGAATTCACCCAGCAGTTGGTGCTAAACAGTGCAAGGAGCAGCCTGTGGTGACAATGTTGCCACAGCTAATTCAATGTGCCTGTTTCTGGGCCTGCCTATGTGTCTCTGCATCAGTATAATTGACCAAATACTGTTTTGTCAGTAATCATATATAGTCAGCCAAACACAGTGACCAGGAAAAAGTGAGGGAACAGAACATCAGCTGACTGGGCTGGGGCTGCCAATCAGAACACTGAGGAAGGGCTACAGTGTTAGAATAGTGAATGACATGACAGATCTTTTTCTGGACTCCCATTTTTCAAATGATAAGTCACCAGAATGTTAGTTCCATGAGGAAAGGGACCACGCATTGCTTATCTCTGCAGCACAGTGTCCTGTGGGGCAGCTCCGTGAGGGAAGGGACCACACATTTTTTATCTCTTCAGCGCAGTGTCCTGTGGGGCGCTGGTCTTATCACAGGGGGCTTTCTCAATGTTGGTCAAAGTAAACCAAACACACAGACAATTTTCACTCACCTACTGGAGTAAAGATCATCCCTTGGAACAATATTACAAATCAGATACTTAACTCCCCTGTGTTACGCCTTGCCCGTAGCCAATGCCATTAAGTTCACCCTTGAACATCATGTACTAGGGCCTTAGGTCCTGTCCCTAACAACCCAAGAGCCTCTCTGGCCCTTTCTCCCACCACTCCCTGCATCGCTCCCTATGCCCCGGGAATGCTGAGCTCCCCACAAATGGGATGCTGTGCTGCCTCACCCGGCTTTACCCCTGAGGATCCCTCTGCCTGCAGCATCTCTTCCCCTTCATCATCAGACCAACTCGTCCTTTTCTCCCTGGACTTCTTTTCCCTGGGAAGCCATCTCTGAACCCCCAGGTTGTTTTGAGTGATATTTCATCAGTGTTTCCCTCCATCTCAGGGCTTAGCACCTAGCACTACAATCATTCAGGTAAAGGTGAGTGAACACCTTGTTCTTTGCTACACTGAAAGTTCCACAGGGAAGCTCTCTCTAGTCACATCTTATCTTCCTGTGTGTGTACACCCACCTTCAGCACAGAGCCTGATCCATAGTCGGAGCTCATAAATATTTGTTGAATTGAATTAAACTGATGTGGTAATGAGAAGAATAGTTCTTTTTTTTTTGAAGGGAAAGCATGTCAGTGTTTTATGGAAAAATTGGTCAGTGTTCAAATAAAGGCCCCTATGTTCTTGTATTCATTTGTATTTGCCTTCGAGGCGGGGTTGGGTAGATGGTGAGTCCTGATAAAAGCCAGTTGGTGGGAAGACAGGAAAAAAGAGATGGGGAGAGTCATACTGACTGAATGCTCATTTTGAACCATGCTCGGTGTTAGGTCACATACCTTATTGACATTATCTCTTTAATAAAAATTAAGAGCTAGGTCCCTGTCTGGATTCTGACATGGACTAACCGTGAAACTTTGGGAACGTCATTTGCATGCTCTGGGCATTAAATTTCTCACCTGTAGATGAATAAAAGCAAACAGTTAGAATGAGTTGAGGCCAAGAGCCTCCACTGGTTCTAACCTGCTATGTATGGAAGCTTTTCTCCCTTACAGTCCCCTTCCCATGGGGACTGTGGGACAGGGGACATCTTAAATTTAAATTCTTCCCATGTTCGCGGAAGTATATAGTGAATATACTATTAGGTAACTCTGTGATTTTTAAAATAGGGCAAGGAGATAAAATTTCCTCCTTACAAAGATAGAGATACCCACAAATAAATAGGATTGTGAGGGTATCTCTGTTGTCTTTTTTCCCCCATGTTGAGTAGGTTAATTGTTTTCATGGTTAGAAATTTGAAAGGTACAAAAGCAAGAATCTCTCTCTTGCTGTAGTTCCTCAGACAATTCATTTTTATTTTCTGAGGCAATTCCTTCTAGGATTGTTTTGAAGTTATTCCTGAGACATCTTAGGTCTGTTCTGGCAAATATATGAATGCTCATGTGTTCGAAATTGACTCTTTTTATCCCCTTTTATTTAATACAGATGATCTTATACCATATATTCTATTATATACCTTGCTTTTCAAGGGGATAAATTTTATTGGGACATAATTTACATACATTAAAATTCAGCAATTTTAAGTGTACACTTCAATGAGTTTTGAACAAATGTATAAGAGTTGTGTAACAACCATCACAATCATAACATAGAATATTTTCATCACTTCAAAAAATTCCCTCTTGATCTGTCTCCTTGAGTCTACTTCCAGCCACCCCTTGACTCCTAGACACAATGGACCTTCTTTCTATCATACTAGTTTTAGCTTTTTAAAAGTAAATGGAATTAAACTCTGTGTAATCTTTTGTGTGTGGTTTCTTTCTCCTTAGCATAAAGCTTTTTAATCCATGCATGTTGGTACATATACCAGCAGTTGGTTTCTTTTTATTACTGGGTATTTTATTTCCTTGTATAATCATAATACAATTTGTTCATGCATTCAGCAATTGATGGACACTTGAGTTCTTTCCCAGTTTGAAGCTATTATTAATAAAGTAGTTAGAAACAGTGACATATAAACTTGTGTGTGGATTCTGTTTTCATTTATCTTGGGCAAGTGCTTAGAAGCAGAATTATTGGATTATATGGCCAATGAATGCTTAACCTTATTAAAACAATGTTTTTCAAATTATTTTCTGACTTTGTATGAAACCTCTAGCTGCTCCCTTCCCAACACTTGGTATTGTCAATCTTTTAGGTTTTAAGTAAATGTACAATGGTATTTTATTGCAGCTTTGATTTACATTTTTCTAATGATTAATACTGATTAATGATTTCATGTGCTTACTACTCATCATTAAGTCTTCTTTGATAAAATACCTATTTAAATATTTTGCTTATTATTGTTATTTTAGCATTAAGTCTTATTAAATTTTAAGAGCTCTTTATATATTCAAGATCTGATAATGTTTTATAGGATGAGTGTTTTACAAATAGTTACAAGTCTGTGGCTTCATATTTCATTTCGTAAGCGTCTTTTGAAGACACAAGCTTTTTATTTTGATGAAGTACATTTACAATTTTTTTTCCTATGGTTTGTGCTTTTTGTGTTCTAAGGAATGTTTGTTCAAACCAAGGTCACAGAGATTTTTATCATATATTTTCTTCTAGCTTTTTTATAGCTTTACATTTTATATTTATTTCGGATCTATTTTAAGTTAATTTTTTCATAGGTTCTCTCTCTCTCTCTCTCTCTCTGCTCCCCCCAACCACCTCCCCAAACTTCACTGCAAACTCTTTTCTCCTCAACCTGTATTTGGGTTCTACCTGTCCTCAATGTCTGAAAACCATTATTTCATATAGTTTGTCTGCTTACTAGTTGTGCAAGGTTATGTTCTAGCTGTCAAGGATAAATCTGGTTCCTTTTATTCTACCCTGGCCAATAGTGGAGGTTGTCTTGTCCTAAAGGACTTTAAGAGCCCATTTCTCTTGAGTTGCTTCTCCTTTCATCCCAAATTTTGGCCTTTTGAATTTAAGTTTGAATTGCAGTTTGGAATATAGTCATGAAGTTCAACTGGACTAAAATCTAATGATAATGACATTCAAAGAATTTTGTGGGAGACAACTATACCAAATATTTGGCTTTTAGCTAAATGTTGCTTGCTAATCTTCCTTACTTCTATTCTTTTTTAACAGTTTTTTTTTTTTTTTTTTTACAAAGTCTTTATTATGTACCTTAAGTTCTCAGGGATGAGAAAACAGGACGATAGATGTCCTAGCTAACCATTCACCAACACAAGTCAAAATACAGTGCCAGCTTCTCCTCTTTCAAGCTCCTACCATTCAAGCCTCTGGCGATTCTGTGAGTTCCTTTGGAAAACCCTGGGAGAAGTAGATTTCACTACTACAAAAAAGGAATCCCGTTTTCAAGCTACTTTCTAATGTGGCCGTTATGGGCTGTTGGCACCATCTCCTGATGACCCGGTGAATGAATGATGTTCCTAATGTCCCGTCTTCAACAGCCCTTCTCAGCTCCGGTAGATTCACGCTTATGGCTTCTTTTATGAGGCCAATCTATCTCATGTTCGGTTTTCTTCTTTTCCTGCTGCTTTTTATTTTTTTGCACAATGTTGTCTTTTCCAAACAACCCTGCCTTCCCATGATGTGGCCAAAGCAAGACAGCTTCAGTTCTGTCACCTTTGGCTCCAGCAATGTTTCACGCTTAAATTGCCCTAGAACCCACTTGTTCATTTTTCTGATAGTTCATGGTATCCATACAGCTCTCCTTCAACACCATATTCCAAATGAATATGTTTTTCTTCATCGGGCTTCTTCACTGTCCAACTTTCACTTCCATACATAATAATTGGGAATACAAGGGTGTGGATAATCTTAGCCTTGCTCTGTAGTGACACACTTTGCTCTTGGTGATCTTTCCTAATTCTTCCATTGCTGCACTTCTGAGCCTCAGTCTTCTCTTGATTTCTTAGCTGCAGCCTCCATTTCAATGGATACCTTCCAATATCTCCTGATACCCAGGCCAAAATTGTCCAAAATAAATTTGTGTATGAATTGTGTTATTGTTCATAGGAAAATGCTCTGGCAGGCAGCTCTGCTCCCTGAAAACTCTCCTTTCAAAATATGAGATGACTTTCCATGTCAATGGAGTGTGAATTTTTCCCTGACACCAAGCGTTTTGTGCAATCTTGAAAAGACAAAGATTAGGAACCTGAACTTTAAGACTTGCCCCATTTTTATGCTTAATAAGCAGAGCCTCCCGCATCCCTCCCCGAGCCTGTGGGCCAGGAGGAGTGCCAGGCTGTCAGGGGCCGTGAGCCTGGCATTATTGCCAGGGCTTGGTGCACAGCTGTAACATGGCAACAGTCGAAATAAATAAGAGAACTCATGGTTTAGGAAACCACTAATGTTCTGAGGTTTCAGAGATAACAACTGCATGGTAAATATGTGAGGTGGTAATGAATAACTGACAGGAGTGTCTTTTGTAAACTGGACTGCAAGTGCATGCTGGTTTTTCCATCTATACAAATATTTTTGTCTAGTTCTGTGGTGGAAAGAAAAGGAAGAATTTGGTGGATATTCATTTTCTATTTATAATAGCAACCATCCACAAACTGGCTTGATTCTTCGAGAGGTGTGCTATTTAAAATGATAGCCATTAGCCGCAAGTGGCTATTTAAATATAAATTAATTTAAATAAAAAATACAGAAAATTCAATTTCTCAGTCACACTAGCCACATTTCACGTGCTCAACGGCAACAATGGCTATCGTATTGGAAGGTGCAAATTGGAATATTTCTATCACCACAGAAAATCCTATAAGACAGTGCTATTGTAGGGTGACCTGGGTTCAGATCTGGCATGAGGACCTTTCTGGGCCTTTATTCCGTTGTCTAAAAATAAGAGGGAGAATGGGTGACTAGATTTAGAGACACAGGAGAGTTTTCATGCCCTTAAATTAAAGGAACTACCAATGAAAATTATTCACATCTATAAACAGTATCTATGCTCCAGGTTTATACGAACCAAATGGTTTAAAATGGTAACTGTTTAGGCAGAGCTCTACTATGAATAGTGCCTTTGAAAATCTCAATAATGTTGTCACTCTCTATTGGCCAAGCCCAGGCTGAATGAGAGTCTCATGGTGGCATGTTATCCATCAAAGCTGCAGTAACTTAGAGGACTGAAGAAGCTGCCCCTCCAGCCACTGGGGCCAAATGTAGCAGTAAGGCTGGAACCCAGGCCCAGAGATCAGGGTCCTTCTCCTCAGTCAAAACAACTTGCCAAGTTAAAGCTGAGAGGTCTATCTGGTGTGGGGAAAGGAGGTTGTTTACTGAGAAAATACAAGGGTAAAGGTTGGACAATTGTCTTGTGAGTGTGGTGAGTTCTTATCCCATAATAAAAATTTTATAGATACAAGAATGAACTCAGGTCAATTGCCTGTTCCTTGCTGTGTATCTCTTAATCCATTTCGAACGGGCTGATGAATCTTTATTGAGCATGCACTCTGCACTTTGTGTGCCTGTGCTGCAAGAGACAGAAAAGCAGTCTACGATGAGGGCCCTTCCTGTGAGGCTCCGGCTGGCTGGCTCAGGAGGAAAGATGAACACTATGAAATATTTAGAAATGAATGCAAGAGTTGTGGTAGGATCAAGTTTAGAAGGTATGATTCACTATACTACCAAATAAGCACTGAAGACATTCAGAGATAGAAGAGAACTGGACTTCTCAGGGAAGGCTTCGTGGAAGAGGCAGGCCTTAAATGCTCAAGGAAATGTAGGCATCGGGGAGGGAGATAGAACCAAGGAGGAGAATTCCAGGCCTCAGCAATTACATTGTCCTTCTCAATCCTATGTCACTTTGGGAGGTGGTTTAGCATAGTGGTTTAAAGCTGAAACCCTGGAGCTAGCTAGCCTTTGTGATTTGAATCCTGGTCCTGTCTGCAGTCTTGGCCAATTCACTAGCTTCTCACTGGATCATTATGAGGATACACACACACACACACACACACACACACACACACACACATATATAAAAAAGTCTTAGGTACAAAATATGTGCTACTCCAATCTCTCCTTCTAAGGGATTATTTGTTTTTACTTATAGTATGTATATTGAATAGCTCTTCTTTTAATAGAAGTCTCAACAACTTGTATTTCTGTGATCTTTCCATGATTTACTCAGTTTGATTTGACTGATTTTTAATATTTGTGATTGGTAAATATATCCTAAGTCAAGCCAACCTGCAGAATTACCTCTGGTGAATGCCTCAGTTTTTCTTATCAAAATACTCCTGTCATCAGAACCCTGGGCAGGATCTACTTAATCATCAGATTTAAGGGGTGGGTCTTAATGCACTTCCCAGGGCAACACCTGGATTATATAAGAGAGACTGTTTGGTTTCGGAAGGCCTCTCTGCTGCGTCAGGATTCTGCCAAACTCTTGGAGGGCAAGGCCTGGGCCTTGATGCCCAGCCAGCGTTTGAACCGTGGGTGGCACCTCCCCATTGGTCAATGACTCCTGAACTAAACTGACTTCCCTTTGCAAAATGGGCTAATGATGCTTAACTCCTACTGACTTCCACCGGTAACATAATTCAATTCCACTCAATGCTACTGACATTTAGCGAGTGTCCTCTCTGAGCCTGGCTTAGTGCCAGATATCTGGGATTCAATGGTGAACGAGACAGGCACAGTCCATGCTGTCATGGAGCTAATGTGACCACCCTACCACTTCCTTGGGTCTCCTAAGGGAAAGATATTCTAGGAAATGTAGAGGAACCTTGTGAAGCATTGCATTAACCTTCCAATCTCAGGACACAGCACCTGTGGCAAGAAACGTTGAATTCCACCTGAATTACGGTTGGCCAGAGTCCCCATTCCCACATGTGAGTGGGCGGTTACCTCAGTGGTGCTGGAGAGTGTGTCAAGCAGGATGTATGATGAGGTGACAGGCTTGCCCGAGGTCTCAGTCAATGGTTTTACAGCTTGAGATGAGGGAGGAAGGGAACTTCCAAGCTTCACCTGCAGGAGGCACTCCTGTTCATTCCTTATTAGAAACTCATCAAAGCATTTATAAGATTTCCTGTGAATTTTAGCTCCCCTGCATGCGTTAGAAGAGGTTTGGCTGTTTGTTACAGGAACCCTGACAATGTTTGAGAAGCAGAGTTTTATTTTTCCATGTGGTGAGAGTTCTGTAGCCTGGCTGTCGGGGGTGAGGTCAATTGGGGGTGAGGATGAGGCTGGCAGCAACCCCTCCTTACTTCTCACTCTCACAAGTGGGTCACACTGTAGAACAAGTGCTGATCTATCTTCCCCAAGGGAGGGGCTTCCCCTTGACACCTGGGGAAAGAAGATGCTTGAAAATGAAACAAAATAAGAGTGGACAAAGAGGGCTCAGCTCCAAGCACTGTCCCTTTCTAGCTCGATGACCTTGGGCAAGTTACTTTACCACTCCAGGTCTCAGCTTTACCATTTTTAAGAATTGTGGTAAAATACATATAACAAAAAATTTAACATCTTAACCATTTTTAAGTAAGTTAATATCATTCAGTGGCATTAAATACATTCACATTGTTGTGCTACATCACCACCATATAACCACAGAACTCTCATCATCTTGCAAAACTGAAACTCTATGCCTATTAAACAATAACTCTTCCTTCCCCTCCCCTCAGCTTCTGGCAAGCACCATTCTACTTTCTGTCTCTGTGAATTTGACTATTCGAGGCACTGCACATGAGTAGAATCATACAGTAAGTTCCATCATTTTTTACTAAGTTAACAATATCTTTTTTTGTTAAGGTAATTGTGAGGATTCCAAACAAACAGAGAAAGCATTTTTAATATGTTAAAGATGCTATGCTAGGTAGTTATGAGAGACACACAAAGATGAACAAGATATAACCCCTACCTTCAAGGACCTTCAGCTCAGTAGGAAGGATTTCATTTACAAGTAATGATAAGTCAAAAAGTGAAAATTTTCAAAAGGAGAAGTATGGACAATACTCTTTGGGAATTTAGAAGAGGCAGCTGTTCCTACCTAAAAAGATTAGTAAAAGCTTCACAGAAAAGGAAGCCTTTTTTTGAAGGATTTGGTCTGGTGGAAATAGCCACAGGGACACTTTGAAAAGAGGGAGTACACATGCAAGGACATTGTATCAGTCAGCTCAGGCTGCATAACAAAATACCACAGACAGGAAGGCTTAACACAGTCATTTATGTCCTCACAGTCTGGAGACTAGAAATCTAAGGTACCAGCACAGCAGGTCTGGGAACAGCTTTTCTCTTGGCTTGTGGATGGTGGCCCGCTTGCTGTATCCTCACAGGGAGGAGAGGGAGTAGGCTCTCTGGTGTCACTTCTCACAAGAACACTTGGGATCAGGACTCCAGCCTTATGACATCATTTAACTTTAATTGCTTCCTTAGAGGCCCCATCTCTAAATTAAGCCACTCTGAGACTTAGGGCTTCGATGTGTGAATATTGGGACAATACAAACATTCAGTGCTTAATAGGCATGGGGGTGGGAAAAAATCTTTATAGAAAACATTTGCTAATATAATTTAGTATAAAGGATCATAAAGGGGCTGAAGGTGGAGAAACAAAGTTACACCTGAGGACTGGCCTGGACTGCAAAGGCCTTCAGTAACAGCCACGACTTTTTAGGATATAGTGTGTCTGCAGCAGGGAATGTCTAGGGTTCTAACCTGGGAAGTTGCAAGGTTAGAACTGTGCTTTGGGAGAATGATTTTGGCAGTGGAGGCTTTTACAGCCACTATCTTAAAGCAGAAAAGTGGACAAATTGGCAGATTAAATACCTAGCTCCAAATCCCCAACCAGACCTTTCAATGCAAATGCCTTCCTGAATGCCAGTGAGCTGCTGCTTGACTGGTAAGGGCAGAACGGGGGGGGGGGGGGTCTGGGGTGCCCCTTTGAAAAATCAATAGAAGGGGCATTATCTCCTGATCCACCTTCGGCCAAGACTTCCAAGCATTCATCAATCCCAAAGCAAAGCCGTTCTCTTTATGTCAGCAAAAAGTCTTCATTGGAATTATTGAGTCACTGACCAAATGCTGACTGCTGCCTACCCAGCACACGGGCTATCTGGAATTTCATGAAGGAGGTAAAGGTATCTGGTCGTCAGAGGCTGTAAATCGTCAAATCTCAATTAGAGAGCTCTTCAGGGTGCGATTACAGGATGGAATGCCTCACCCCAGGGTAAAGTTCTCTTGGCCTCTTGAGGCAATAAGTCCCAGCAGCCACTGCTGATAACTAAAAACAGCCACAGTATAAAACCCCAGCTCCCAGACCCAGGAGGAGAGTTCACTCTGACCGTGATAAAGCATCCCTGGTGTTTCCTAACATATGCCCAGACCCAAGTGTTCCCTGATATCACTAACCCGACCTCAACAGTTTGAAGGCCCCACTCTTCTGTCTACAGACTAGAAAAGTGAGGTCCTGCTTTACTCAGCACTATGTCACTCTTCCACCTATATACTTTCATCCTTTTATTCATTCAGTAAATATTGAATGAACGTGGCTTGATTCCTCCCGTGGCCTGTTTGGGGTCTGACACTTGAAAAGTTGTACTGAGAGTGTGTTGTGCAAAGGCCTGGCCCTGCCCTCTGTTCTCTGTAACTCGTGTTGATTGGATGTTGTTCCTTCTGGGTTTGGCCCCTGCTACTTACTATTTCTCCCTTATTATTTCTTTTTCTTTTTTCTCTCTATATACTAACAAATTTTCTTTATTTTCCAACTTTTCTATGAATTTTTTTAAATTTTTGATAATTATATTCTAATTCCTAATAACTTTCATCTTGTTCTCTAATTGTTTCTTTTTCAAAGGGGAAAAAGTGGGGAGGGATGCTACCTGCTGAGGGCAGAGAGACAGAGGAGGCCAAATCAGCCAGCCTCACTTCGGGGAGACAGGAAGGGAGTGGATCTCCAGAAACGAGCAGGAGGAAGGGTCCACCCTGGCACTGCCACACCCCCAGCCAATCAGACGGCTTCCTGTGCAGCCTGGAGGTAAATGCCTCCTCTAGCTGTTGGGTGGGAGTTAGCTGCCACCCAGCACAGTTGTCCTAAGATAGACTTTCAGTGAGCCCCTCCGCTGGAGCCCCACGTGGCACCTCCTGCCTACTATGACACTGACCAATTTCAAGCTCACAGCTTCTCTGGGGTCCTGGCAAGGAATGTGGTCCCCACCTCCTGTGCAGCCCCCTTGGGACTTATTCTGGGCTATAGTTTTCTCTGTCCCCTCTCATCAGTCATGTGCTCCTAAATGCCTTCTCTTTTCCAGAAGTTTGCCTAAATACCTTGTCCATTGGTGACCTCATCTCGTTTTTTAAAAATTCTTGTGAGATTATTCCTTTCATCCTTCTACACTGTCATTTCAGCAAGACCTCGGGAGGGTCTGTGCACAAAGCCTTCTAAATGGCCTTGGGGAACTGCTGCCCAATGTAAAAGTGTTTAAACAGAGCTCCTTATCCAAGACTTCTCAACAGTTTTCATTTGCAAATGCATACTGCAAATATTTAAGAGAGGGTGGGGATGGAGCGTTTCCCAATTATTTGACCACAAGGTTTTCTTTCCTTTTTTTTTTTTTCCCAGAGAAATCTCATGTCATGTTAATGTTTCATTAAATATACTGTAGAAAATACTGGATTAATTTACTGATATCATGCTAGCCCTGAGACTACAATACACTAGACATTACCAATGTTTGCTGAATGCATGTATAAAAAGAGGCTGATGGGATGAGTCCTAAATACCACCCCCATCCCACACAAGTAACAGATTTACCTGGTGGCCACAATGCCTGAGCTCAGAGAGTGAGGACAGTGGAAAGAACGCCCAGGTTGAATTCAGACTAGCATAACTGCTGGGTGCTGTTAGCCCCAACTTCCATACCTGGGATGCGGGAACACTATCCACTCTTCTTACTTGGTAAGGCAGGTATGAGCATCAAAAAATAGAATATATGAGACAGTGTTTTATAAAATGTAAAACACTAAACAAATACAGTCATACCTCGGTATTCGTGGTCTTCAGAACTTGTCAAACTCTGTACTCATCTCATTTTGACCAGAAAAAAATGTTCTGGCACTCAGCACTTGCCTGGGACTTGCTGCGCTGGCTTGAACTTGAATGAGTCACGTCAATATCACCCCCCCCACCAAGGGAAAATGCTTCATCATTTGGTGTCCTCGGTTTTGGCACTTGTCATGAGTTCCAGAATGAATTAACCACTTGTACAAGGAATTATTTTTGTTGTTGTGAAATTCAGTTACCACGTCACAGGAGTTAGATTGTGAAAGGGAAAGACACTTGAGCATTCTCTCAATGTGTCCTATGGCTGGTTACCTGGTCATCCTACGTTTAGAGATGGCTTGAGCCACAGGTCACAGGGAAGAATACTTAGGGGAAAAAAGGGGGAGAAATCCTAAGCATTCATATAGCTTGCTCCTGGAGTTAAATCAGGACTTTATCCTCATTTAGCAAGTGAAAACTTGATGTAGAAAACCAGATTTAGGGGTCTTTTGGTCTGGAGAGGATCACAGATGGCATCTGATCCAACTTGCTTGCTTTCAATGTGTAGAAATTGTGGCCCAGGGTGGGTCAATCCTTGGCCCCTATCACACTGAGGTAATGGTAGAGGCAGAACCAGCAAGCAGGCCTCCAAGGTCAAAACATTTACCGAGGCCCTGGTACCGGTTCGTCACTACCCCAGGGGCTGGGTGGCGCATACGTGGGAGCATGGATTCTACATTGAAAGAGGAGAGAGTAATAGCAAACATGAAAGGAGAGCATCGTTGATGATAGCCTTCATGATAATGGAAGGCTGAGTTGTTCAGGCAAATGTTCTAGAGGTTCAGAAAATGGGCTATTATTGATGGCTGAGATAAACAATTTTCGTAGTTGCTATTTTCCATTTTTAGAGATTCTCTTCCTTCACCTCAAAGATTTCCTAATGAAACATTATATATTTCATATATTTACATACACACATACAGTTACTTCTATTTTGTGTACATATGTAAATTGACAAATCAACTTTTTATTTAGATAGATTTATATATGCATATCAAGTAGAGCTATATAAATATATAATCTCCTCATATAATAAGTATGACTTGGGGAGGCTGTGACACTTTTCTGAATTCTTCGTTTTGGTTATCTTTACAATACTTTGAGGTGTTCACAGATACAAGTTTAAAAAAAAATCTGTTGTAAATGTCAAGGGCAATTTCTTAACTTTAAAAACTCCAAGAGAAAAAGGGATCTACTAGTGGAGTGCCTCAGAAGCCACATTCCATTTGGGGCAAAAAGTTGAAGAGAAAACACCCATTTCCTTGTCAACAACATTTGTTTAGTGTTGACGTACTATCCCTGGTTTTGGCAGGCTGATGCATTTTTTAGTATTTTAATTTTTTAAATTTATAGAGAAGCAAAGTGGTTTGGCATCTCTCAGTAACTCTGCTCTGAGATGGGATGACTCAGCCTTAGCCATTAGTGGGCTTTGTCTGCCATTAGGGGGAGTAATGAAATGATGTGACCGAGTGTTGTCTCAGGGTGCCAAGTTTATTTTGTGTATGGACAAATGGCTTATTGTCTTGGTTTCCATTTCTTTAAAGATCTTTTTAAAAAGTCTCTCCTTGTTTTAACTCATGTTGGAAAATTCATTTTAACAAAAGACCCAGAACCAAAGAACAGGGCACTCCACAGCATGGAGGCTGGGCATACCACCCTGCGGTGCTCTGTCCCAAGGGCAAGGACAGATGTTTGCAGTTGACTAGACTAGCTTAGGTGGCTCTGCATAAGGGTGTGTTCCCAAGGACCCAGGGGAACACAGAGAGGGTTTAATGGTTAACTAAAGAAACAGCCTGCTGTCCTCCATGTGGTTCAGAAATGGTTGGTGGTTGAGGACATGTATGGGCAACAGCCATGGCGTGATCTCTGAAGACTGGCGATTCTTTCTGAAGATATATGCCCAAAACAGGTCCCTTGGCATATGCCACACACACAAAAAAACTCTTCAAGAAATGAAAAAAGAAAAAAGAGGAAGAGAGAGTGGAAGGGAGGAAAGAAGGAAGGAAGGAAGAAGAAAGGAAAAGAAGGAAGAAAAAAAGGAAGGAAGACAGAGAGGAAGAAAGTTTAAGTCCTTGTGGAAGCATGGGTAAGAATTAGCCACAGGAATACTTCTGAGCATTTCTAGCCTTTGTTTCTTTATCACACTTTCCTGTGGCTTTCATAACTCCTTGGGAGATGCTATGCTTGGACAGAGGTTAAAAAAAACTATTGCTTAAACATCATTATTTTCATCATTATTATGAAAACCATTTATCTTCCCAGGAGGGGAAAAGAAGGCACCAAATGATGGAGAATGTGACCTTCTAGGGTTGCTCTGGAAAGATTTTCCTGGGGAGCAGCCCTTCAACTGCTCTTCTCAGCCTTCATTTGCAAAGCAAAATAGCATTAGTGTAATCAGCTCCTTATCTGTAGCAAATCTATGACCCTAGAAGTTGCAGGGCTTCAGGAAAGTGCTTTCCAACAGTGAGCTCTGTTGTTTTCCTCCTTTGTCTCTGCCCAATCTTGTTTTTAAATTCTCAAATTTGAATTCTCAATTTAAATAGTGTATGACCTTTAGCATCACTTGCCATCCAAGAAGAGCTCCTTCTCTCTGCGGTTGCCATGGTCTGGACCATGAATCCTGAGGGCTCAGTCACCAAGGCCTGGTGTTTCTTGCTCTCTGCTGGTTCTTCCCCCTGGAGACAAGTGGCAGCTGAGCCAGTTGTCCACTTCTCATTGGTTTAACTCTTCTGAACTGTCCCCACCCGTCCTGAACCCCTCTGCTGGGCAAGGTAGCCACCTATGACCTTGACCTGAACTTGGGTTCCAGGAGCTAGACTGGAGGAACAGAGACAGGAATGGGAATGGGGTTGGGGGGCCAACTGGGTAAACAAAGCAAACAGCAGCAAAGGTAAGATTTGGAATAAGGAGGCAAAGAGTCTGGGATGAGAGATGTTAGCTGGATAGGTGGCCAAGGAACAGACAGAGAAAACATTTGAAATTGGGAGGATGGAGAAAAGGTAGAGCCTGAGATGCTCCCTTGCCATAGTCAGGTTAGGAACAGTGGCAGATCCAGGGTTCGTGGGGCTGGACACTTGTGCAAGCTGCTGTCCCTGACAAATGAGTAAAAAATGATGAATATAAAATTAGACACAGAAGTGAGGCACGGGAGATAACACTAGAGGCTATCAGAGAAGTAAGGAGCCTGAGAGATGATCTTCATTGCACAGCGAAGAGAACTGAAGCCCCAACAGGCAAAGTTACATATCGGAGCGAAGGAAATTGGTGCACAGAGGGAAGTGAGGCAAGATTCATCTCTGGAAACCAAGCCCACTTTTTTCCCCCCTTGCCTTCAATGCAAACTGGTGTTTTCTCAAAGTCTTAGTGGGAAATGAAGAAATAATTCTGGCATCCCCTCTTCAACCTCTGTCCCCTCATGACATTCTCAACAACCTACCCCAAAGTGACAATACCTGACTGTGCACAGTCAAGGTGATTGTTGAGACTTGTGTTGAAAGTATTACATCCATGTGCATCGCTTATCCAGGGCTCCCAATGACTAGGGCCTGGTAGAAATTTTATGGACATTATTTAACAGGAGAAAAGAATAAAATGTGAAAAATAATGTACCTTGATAAATACCAACTGGTAATACAGAATAATTTCAATTTTGTAAGATATAAAAAGAAAACCTTTTGTAGAACACAAATAGGGAGGTGACATACCAAATTGTTAACGTGTTATATTTGTATAATCATCTTACAAATCCTTGTCATTTTTTCTTTTTTGCATCTCTCTATACTTTTAGACTATTTACAATTCATGAATTACTTACTAAATTTAAAAAATATAGTTTTTTTTAAAAAAGAAAATAAAATTACCTTGAATTTCAAAAACAATGGCATACATTTTTATCTGGCTTAGTGCTTTTGATTCAGTGCCTTGTTTGATAAATGGGTAACCATAGATACAATTACATTAAGTAAATTTCCACAAAATTTATTTAATTGCATTAAGTAAATTACAAAAGATCCCAAAATTGAGATACCAACTATCTTCATGCCCGGAAGGCCAATGACTTCTTGGTGGCCAGTGTTGTGGAGAATGGGTTCCCCGCCAGAGACCTGACTCTTAATGTTTCATGAAGACACACTTGCTCTGAGTCAGTCTAGAGTGAGTCATGCTTCCCACATGTGCAAGCGGAAGGAAGGGAAGGAAGCAAGAAAAATAATAATAACATGGTTGTTATTGTATTAAAGTCAATTTCAGTGTGTCCGGCCAGGTGGTAAAATTATAGAAGCCAATGTTTCTGAAAATGTAAAATGCAGTACGTCAAATTAATCGTAATTTCATTTTGCTGTTGGATTTTTCAAAAATTGTTGTCAAATGTGTTTATTTTCTGACATCTTGGAATAGCCAATTAAAAAAGAGGCAACTAATTCCTCTGGCAAACTTTGTGGAAACTTGACACAGAGTCTTGGGAGTGGCATTAATAATGCAAGAGGGCACTTAATTCTCAGAGGAGAGTCAGGGAGGAGAGGGGGCTGCTGCTTACGAGCTGCTCCAGTCAGCAAACTGAGAATTATTTATTTATGGAAAGTGTGCGAGGTGCCAGTGGGGATGTAGGGAGGCTGAGGGCCTGAGAATGAAGTCTGCAAACACAGCAGATGAATCTGCCACAGTCTTGATGATTAATAAGAGAGTTCTGAATTTGATTTTCATTGTCAGAGGACTTTTTAAGATCCATTTTGATTTAAAGCTGGCCTGTCACTTTCTGTGGCTTCAATAAGATAAACTTTAGATTGTAGCTTTTATTCATTGTGTTGTAATTCTAGGAATCCCTGAGTACACATTTTCACACCGTTAGTAACTAGTAATGCTGTGGTCCCCAAAGACAGACCATGTGAGAGAACTAGTGACTGTTTAATAAGTGAATCAGGTTCCTCAAAATATTTGCATCCAGGCTCACCCAGAGAAATCTAGATTTTAGCTTTGACAAAAGGTCTGTTCCTGTCCAGATGTGAAGTAAAAGACCACAAGCTCTCCATTTATATATGACCTGTGCCCTGAGACTTCATAGCAACACTGAAAACGAGAGAATTCAGAACCACGACATGAAATATCCCCATTTATGGGTCTAGTCTTAAGCAAAGTGATGTTGCAGGTAAAAGCTGTCTTCCCAAAACCACAATTTCCCTGTACCTACTCCCTGTGTCCCAGCCTTGTCACGCCCTCTTTGCTTTCTCTCTTTGAGCATTGGTCTTGGGAGAGAATCTGATAAGTGCACTCATGCCAAGGCATCCATATGGTTTGAGGTGGTTATTTTCACCAGGACACTTGGTTTTTCTATTAGCTTTCCCGTATAGCAAGGAATCCCTCATAAAACTTCAGGTCCCACAAGCTTTACAAGGAAACAACCCCTGAATTTTGCATTTTGCAAGGAAGGAAGCCCTGAATACCATGCCAGGGATGATGACTGACTGGCCTTATGCTTTCTTTTGGATTTGAGGAACACCCAGTAGAGACACTAAACACTATTTCACACCCAGTATTTTGGTCAGGGATGTCTTTTCTCCCAGTCAGAACACAAACATACAGAAGCAAGCAATGCACCTCCCTTAGCTTTGCCAACCCCTTGGCATCCTGCATGGGATATTACCCGTAACAGGCTGAGCTGGCACATTGTGAATCTATACATTGGATGATGGGGTACCAATCCTTCTAAGGACGCAGTGACAAATTATGATGCCCTATGCAAGATGAACACAGACAGCTTCTCTTTCTGAACTTGGTGCCACATGCCATCCTTCCCAGCATTTTTGACATTAGAAAATGGAGACACAGCAAGCTGAGGGAACTGTCATCAGGGAGTAAATGAGGCACAAGAGAAGAGATGTTTGTCTCTTCTGCCTCTCAATGGTTCATATCTTTATCTTTTCTTCTGAGCTGTCCTTAAGGTCTTCTCAGTGTTACAATGACCCTCCAGCTCTGAAACAATTCTCCCATCTTGACTTCTAAAAAGAACATGAAATAGCACATAGGAGTTTGCCTAACTTCATTTGGAAACACAATAATAGAAACTTAATTTAATTGCTATACCTTCACCACCTCAAGTCTTTCTCTTGGATCCAGTCCTATCTCATACTTCATGGGTATTTAAGAACATGGTGGATAAGCAAATGAAGACATTGATCTGGTTTTACAGTCTAATTCCCTGCTTACCATATGTGTGATCCTGGGCTAGCTACCTAAAACTCCTAAATCTCACTTTCCTCATCTATACAATGGTGATAAATGAGACTAATTCCTCTCATGCTAAAGCAGCATGCCTTATAAAGCTGTTAGAAGGAGCAAATAAACCACTATAGGTTACAGCTTCCTCTTATAAACAATGGGAGAGTTAGACCAGGTGACTTGTGACATTTATAACTTTGTTATACAGGAGAGAATAATGTTCTCTTTTACTGATTTTTTTTTTTTTTTTGCCTCATGTCAGGAAAGAGAATCATAAACAAAAAAAATATTAATTAAAGTGTACTTTCAAAAAAAGCCTTATTTTTTAAAACTTTAAATAATTGCATTTATAAAATACTAAATTTGCCTACTAAATGAGACTAATTCCTCTCATGCTAAAGCAGCATGCCTTACAAAGCTGTTATAAGGAGCAAATAAACCACTGTATGAAAAGGACCTAGCACAGTACCTGGTACACAGAAGGTGAGCCACCAGCAACATCAACATCATCAATGTCTCATCATCACTATCACATCCAGTAGCAGCAACCAACTCAGCTGTGCTAACAAGGTAATGTCTTTAGGTGTGATTTATGGACAGGCTAGGTGGAGTCACAAGGGAGAAATTCTCTGTGAATTATACGCTTCTAAGCATATCCCTGCCTGTCAGTCAGCAACCTTGCTCTTTGGAAACAGGAATAAGCAAGCAAGGAAGGATGTGCACCAAGAAGTGTGTTTAGGCTTCCCTGCTCGCTAGATATTGTGTTTTACCTGTTTCAGGGGCAGGTGGCCGAGCAGAGAAGGTCTGAGTGTCTGAGGTTGGGGCTTTAGCCTTGTCTCAGCTAAGGAGTAGCAGAGTGACCTTGGCCAAAAACTTCATCTCCCTGGACTTCTGCAGCCTCACCAGGCAAATAGGAACCTCAATTCAATACTCTCATTTTCCTCCAGCTTGGACAGTCTATCTACTTCACTCTTTTTTTCTTTTCTATTTTCCAATTGAGAAGACGAGGCAGGGGTGATAGCAAGCGGGGAAACAGCGCCCTCTAGGGTTTTTCGGAGGCTTACCTGTGTTGAGGATGTGAGCACACCGGGGCTCTCCGCTTCCTAAGGCCGGCAGTTAACCTGCCTGCTTCTTACGCCGGCCTTACATGTTGTTTCTATCCTGATGGGAATTGAAATCAATCAGTTTTTAAAAAATAAAATTTCCAAATGAAAAATAAAACACCAAATACAAAACTCTAAAAAAAGCTTGGAACCCAAGCTTTAGGTACAGAAACCCGTCAAGTAGGAAATTACTTTTAAAAAAACATTAAGTCCAACTTGGAGAGAGCTATCATTATTTATTTCAAAGATAAATTTGGCATTTAATGAAGAAATACAGTCTTCTTCGTGTTTCCATTGAGATAGTTAAGAAAATGTTTAGAATATTTAAGCAAGGCAAATTTAGTATTTTATAAATACAATCATTTAAAGTTTTAAAAAATAAGGCTTTTTTTGAAAGTACACTTTAATTAATATTTTTTTTTGTTTATGATTCTCTTTCCTGACATGAGGCAAAAAAAACCAATAAAAGAGAACATTATTCTCTCCTGTATAACAAAGTTATAAATGTCACAAGTCACTTGGTCTAATCCTCCCATTGTTTATAAGAGGAAACTGTAACCTATGCTTTTGTTTCTAATCCAGAATCCTTGGTACATCCTGGAAGGATAGCTGTAATAGTAATAACAAGGATAGCATTCAATGCAAATAATAATAAACATTAACTTACTGTGTGCCAGACACTGCCACGTTTTACATGGAGCACCTCATTTAATCTTTGCAACAGTTCAGTGAGTTCATTCCTGTTGCGATTCCCATTTTACAACTGGGGAAATGGAGGCACAGGGAATTCAAAGTACCTCCAAATTCACAATTTATCAATACTTGTGGGTTTTTTATATACAATCAAAAAATCTAACTCACATTCCATTTAACAGATATATACTTAAATCAACACACTAATTTCTTATTCCTTCACTTTTTTTTGACTTTGAAACAAAAAATGCTTTTGTTTTTGAAAGTTCTTCCTAACCATTGTGAGAATAAAATGAGGAACAGAGCTGGGGTGGGGACTAAAAGATCGGAGGTAAACAGACTCCAAGGAAAGAATGGGAGGTGGCCTAGCTCAGATGTGGCCAATTAGGGGCCAATTATTTGAAATGAGGGATGGCTTAAGGTTTAGTTGTGACACTTTATAAAGTAAGGGTCCATTGAGCAGTATATATGAAAGGAAAAAGCTTAATTTGTATTAAAACTGTATTAAACTTTATGCACACGTATTTATATTTTCTTCTGTTCTTCGGTAAAAATACCCAAATACAAACTGATGTACACTCAAATGCATAATTCTTTGTTGTTATAACACAGCTTTTTCATAGGCGTATTTCCTCATGTTTCATTTTAAATAGCTGTACGATATTATTTTATCATCATGATGTATCATGATTTGCCTGGTGATTTCCCTATTGTTGAGACTTTGGATTGTTCCCAGGTATAAATAGCACTGCCATACCATTTCCAGACCATTTTTAATTTGGAGGATTTTTTCTGATGTATATTCCCGAGTTTTATTTATGTGTCAAAGTATATAATATATTGTATCTGTTGCTACATATGGCTAGATTGCCTTCGAGGGAGACTAAAAAATAAATTGCAAGGTCAATAGCATTGAATTTTTAATATTCCATTTTTCTGATTTATCCACCAAGACCTATATTTATCATTTTAACCTATTTTTACCATACCATCACCAGTACTTCAAATATTGCAATCACTACCATCATCACCACCAGGGTCAACCCAACCAAAAACACCATTACTGTTATTAAGTACCACCACCATCAGTACCGCCACCGCTACCATCATCATCCACCACCATTGCTTTCACAAACACCGCAACACCAAACATCGTCACAATACGCGTTATCAACAAAACCACCATCATTATTTTCACCGCCACCATCATCATGATCTGTTACCATCACCACCACTTCTGCTGTCACCCTTCCTCATCTACCACCCTTACCATCATCTTCATCTCTACAACCAGTAACACCAGCATCACCAACACCATTGCCTCCGCTAACAACATGAACAACATCATCATCATACAGTGCCACCCCCGTCATCGTCAGCACCGCCCTATCATCATCATCACCTTCACCACCACCAACACCGTCACCAATACCGCCATCACTGTTCCATCACCACGACCACCACCTGCCATTAATGAGAACTTTCAATATATGCCAAATCCTGTACATTTAAATTTGCTTACTAATGATTTTGTCTTCACAATATTCCTTCAAGATATATAATAACATCATGTTATTGATTAGAAAAATAATGTTGAGAGCTTAGGACCCTTGATCAAAGACATGGCTGAAAAATGGCAGGGCCAGGATCCATGCCTAAATCTCTGACTCCAAAGCCCACTCTCTGAACTGCCGATGCCTGCAGCTACTTTCATTGATGTACTGTGGATTTCAGAGGTTTTTGTTTACATTCGGTTAGTTGTTGAGACTGAGTGTTTTTCCACGTGGTGGTTTATTGTCAGCATTTATAAGTCAGCAACAAGATTTCTCTCCGTTATTTTTTCAAAACAAGCTATTACACTCTTCTGTTGGAAAACACATGAAGTTTACAAAACTGGAACTCTTGGGATTCCACTAATAAAATGCTTGATATTCCACAATGTTTCTGAATTCATTCAACATCTATTCATTTATTCAACAAATACTTCCTGAGAACAATTCTAGCTCTGTGTGTGCTCTGTGGGGAAATAAAAAGAAGTGTAAGACATCTTCCCTAATCTCAAAGACATTGCAGTCTGGTTGGCAGATAACATTTACAGAGTGAAAGAAGAACTAATAATAGAACACAAGATAAATAAATTGGCCCAATAATAAGTGCCAAATAAAACAATAAGTGACCCCAAGTTTCAAAATGAATAAATCACTTAGGCTGGAAGAGACAGAGAAGGACTTGGGTATTTGAACACAGCAGAGACACAGGCCAGGCCATCTGACTAGGGAGGAGGAATTAAAAATCTACTCTGGCTGTGACACAGGTACTGAGTCAGCCTGCACCCCAGCCAAGCAAGTGGCCATTAGAGTGGTGACTAATTGTGCAAGATGACCAGTGACTTCAGCCCAAATGACCAAAGTGAGAGCCTGGGCTAGATGCAGACTGTGCACAGACTTGATGTAACTCTACACTAGTTTTGCAAATACAATTCTGAGAGATTTAACATCCAGGTGCAAGCACACCCAAAGAATAGCAGAGATGGAGGCATTGATAGGGGAGTTAAGGCATGGAAGCATCAGACAATTGTGAGGTAGTTATTAAACAACACATATGTTTAAACAATACATCCTGAAACAAATGGCTATATTTGTTACTTAGTCCAAGTGTTTTCTGAAGGAAAATATATTCTTCTCCATTAGCTTTTTTTTTTCTTCTTCTAATATTAGTCAATGACTTGAAAATTTCTGTTGCCTTTTGAGCAAAAGGTCATAGCACAATGTAACATAGGGAAAAGGAAGTGGCTATTAAAAGCCAAGAAATCTGAGTTCCTAGCCTGGTTTTGCCATTGATACTCTTTGAAACTTGAGTCCTGTCACTTAATTTTCTAACTCTGCATTTTCCCCTACAAGATGATGGCAACATCACTCACCTTAATTATTTTACATGGGCGTGAAATAAGATATAAAAATTTTTTAATGTGTTGAGCCCTATTTCAATCACATACTTTTACATTTTTTATGTCATTTAAGGCTGACCTATTATGTCACATTAAGTATTAGTAGCCCTATTCACACTAAGTGTTAGTAGCCCTATTCATCAATTAAGAAAAAAAACAAACAAAACAACCTATCACTTGGAGAGGATAAATAATTTTTCCAGGGCCATAAAGCTATTGCAACTACAGTTCTTTGAAATTGTCTTGCTTCAAGAAGATATGAGACAGAAAGATGAAAGTTCACCACTGACCAGCATGGCTCAATTGCTTGAGCATCATCCTGCAAATGTTTGCCAGTTTGATTCTTGGCCAGGGCACATGCTTGGGTTGTAGCTCGGTCTCTGGTTGGAGCACATGCAAGAAGCAAATGACCAATGTTTCTCTCAAACATCAATGTTTCTCTCTCTCTCTTTCTTTCTCCTTCCCTTGCTCTTTCTCTAAAAAAAAAAAATAATAAAATATTTTCTTTAAAAGAAAGAAAGTTGAAAGTTCAGTCCCTGAGGTGGGATGTCAAGCCTGCATCAAGCTGACGTGGAACCATCCAGTGATGCTAAGGCAGACGACAGTGGCAGATTGCAGGGATGTGCAGTGCCTCGAGAGCAGCAACCACACTTTTATTTTTAGAAAAGTTGTGTGAGCCATCTCAGCCTGACCTGCTTATGTTGGGATTATTCCCCAGGTCAGGGATACCTGAGGGGTAGGTCTTGCGTTCCAGCCATGGGACTGAAAGAGCTCTCCAACAAGCAGCCAGCTCACCTTTGGCTGCACGTTATAATCAGCTGGGAAGCTTTAAAAATAACCCCAGTGCCCAGGCGACACCCACTCCCCAGACCAACAATGTCAGAACCTATGGGGATAGGAGACAGGAATAAGGATTTTGATAGCCCCTTAATGTGCCCAAGTTGGAAAGTCACTGATTCTAAAGAACAGAGGACGGGTCTCCCCCAGGGCAAATTTGAGCTTCCAGTGTTTTAAGATCCAGACTCTCCTGTAATAGGTAGAGGCTACTTCTGGCATCATCTGAAATAGCACCATTTGTTTGTTTTGTTTCTGTTAGGTTAGCAAATGGTGAGTAATTCTAGAGTTCCACTCTAGCTCCTTATATACTGTTGTCTTTAAAATTAATAATCTCTTGCATTAACATAGCATTTTGTGGCCATCTGCTCCTTTTGGTATTTTTTTCTTGCTTCTCAGTTTGAGGTCTTTGCGGGGCACTCTGGGTCAAGAGACTTAAAAACTTCCTGGGCTTATACTGTCAGCGACACCAGATGGGTAAATGTGCAGAATAAAGACAGGAAGGCTGTGAACAGCTGCAGAGTGTCCAGCCCCCAACTCTCCCTCTGCCGCCCTGGCTGTGGGGCTTCCATGGGTATGAGAATCACTCACAGCTTGGCAAAAATGTAGATTTCCAGGTCCTTCCCTTGGATTCAGTGTTAGTGGGAAGGGCTCAGTGAAACCTATTTTTAAGAAGTTCCCTAAGTGATTCTGGTACAGACTGTCCTAGGAAACTGCTGGCCCCACACCCTTCTTGGAATGCTGGCCTTTGTGTTCATTCCCTTCTCCTGTGATGCCCTTTGTGTGTGTGTGCCTGTGTGTGCGTGTGTGAGTATGTGATGCCCTTTTCATATGCAGGTGTGATTGTAGCCAGAGAAACTCACTAAGTTCCTCTCTGCAGCAGATGTGAGGACAAGGGCTGTAGGAATATCTCAATGTGTGTTCATTGAAGAACTGGAGAAAAGTGAGATCTGCTAGTACAAGAGTGCTGGTAAGGGACATGGGTTTTGAATCTAGGCACAATTCTGCAAAAGAGGGAATTGGCTTCCCGGAGATGGGAAACATGGTTGACTTCACAGCATGGAGCAGCCCACATAGCCCAAGAGAACTCTCAGAGGGCTGGGCATCATCTAGTTGGCAGGCCTGTGCCTTTCCCCACAACTTAATTAGGAAAGCAACACTTGCTTCTTGTAAAAAAAAAAGAAAAAAAAGAAAAGAAAGAAAGAAAGAAATGAAAACAAAAGTTTCTAACAATGTACAAAGTAAAAATTATAAAGAGCAAAAATTGAAAAGTTCTTCCTCCCAATTCCACTATCCTGAAATAACCATTCCAGACCATATATATTATATGAAGTTACAATTATTTTTTAAAAATGAAACTTCCCTGGTTGATGTGGTTCAGTGGATTGAGTGTAGGCCCTCAAACCAAAGGGTTGCTGGTTGGATTCCCAGTCAGGGTACATGTCTGGGTTGCGGGCCAGGTCCCTGGTTGTGGGCACACGAGAGGCAACCACACATTGGTGATTCTCTCCCTCTCTTTCTCCCTCCCTTCCCCTTGTTCTCTAAAAATAAATAAATAAAATCTAAAAAATAATGAAACAAATGCATGCACTCTTCCACAATTTTTTTTCATTTAATAATATATCCTGGACATCTTTCTATGTGCCCTTTTTGTGATATCCTCTACTGTATGGATACACCAAAATGTAACCAATCAAACTACTGATGGATGGATAGTTTGCATTTACTTTTTTCTTATTTCAAACAATGATGCAATGAAATCTTTGCACATACATGTAGATATGTCCTGTACTTGAAGATCTTAGCTCTAAAGGGTAATAGATTTATAAATAACTTCAATGTAATAGACCAAGAATAGAGGTTCACACAGGGTGTTATGGAAGCATGAGTTTTATGGATGAGAAACAGTGAGCTGGGTGAGGAAGCTTGGGGAAAATGTTTCAAGTAATGAGAGCAAAGACAAGGAGGTGTAGAACAGCAGGGTGTGAATGTAGGAAAGCAAACATTTTAGGGTTTCCAGAATCTTTAGGGTCTGTGGTCAGATGAGTCCAGATGAGCAGATAGTCATAACCCATAACATCACAGTGAATAGCATGGTCCAAACTGAAGGGTTTTTAGCAAGGGCTGGCGTGACCTGATGTATACTGTAGATGGCTCCCTCTTTCCTGGTGGAGGATGGATTTCAGGGGCAAGATGGGTGGTCAAGAGCAAGTGTGGATAGGAATGTGCAATGACTATTCAGGGATGAAGCAATGCAGCTGTGCTAACAAGGGTGAAAAGTGGAGAGATTGGAGAGTAGGGACTCAGTGACTAATTGCATTTGGGATGATGGAGGAATTAAACATGGAGGCTTGGTTACTGATTTAGGTGACTAGATAGATAATGATGTTACTGACTGGGAAAGAAAATGCAGAAGAGGATGTGGGGAAGATTATTAGTGTGGTATTTTGGAAATGTTGACTTTGAAGAAACTGGGACAACCATGGGAAATACTCAGCAAATAGTTATACATGAGTTTGAGGCTCTCAAAGAAGAGATAAAGGCTAAATGTCAAGATCTGAGAATGAGGGAATGAATTCTAGATGGCACTGGATTTCCAGGCAGAGGTCTTCATGAGCATTGCCCATAACTCACTCATAACCACGTTTAACTCCCAGGGTGAGTGCATTGTCCCTTCAAGGGCTCATCACAACTGCAGATCTGAAATGAATTTGGGCCTAGATACTTAAAGCCCTCCTTTTTCCTTTAAGAAGAGCCGGAGAAGCCCAAAGTGCCTTCTTTACTGTCAAATAAGAATGAGCTACTCACTTACCAGTTGTTGAACTTTCCTTCCCAGAGATCAACCCTTCTGTCTAGCACTAGCTCGCCTGTGGTAGGTGCAGGAGCTGGCGGGTGGGAGGAGGCTGGGGTTTGCTGATATAGGGTGCATGAAGTCAAGGGCACTCTTTTTTGTGAGAAGCAAGGTTGGGAGGGGGCTATTTTTAAGCCCTCGCCTGTCACCACATCAACAGGAATTACCTTCTTGGTTAATATTTGTCCATTTGAATGACCCAGAGCTTGACCTTAGAGGAGACAGTGCACGGGCTAAAGACACCAAAGTACATCCGAGTGTTGTAGGGCTACTTCCCAGCACAGGGACTTTGGACTAGTATTTTATTGCTCTGAATCTGACTTATCTGATCTTATTGAAGTGGGAATAATATGAGAAATACTTGCTCTCCTACTTTTCATGACAGCTGCTAGGACAAAACAAGAAATATTTTTGGAAGTCCCATGCAAATATTTTCATGGTTGGAAGATCCCTGGAAGAGAGCTTGCCCTTAATAGGCTTCAGTGTAAACAGTTGTCAAACAAACTGTGTACGAACTACACTCGTTTATTTGCTCACTCATTAGACCCATTTATTCAACAAGAACTCACTGAGTGTCTACTCCATGTGAGACACTAGGGGTAAAAAGAGAATGGACACCGTGAAAAGTCATGGAGTAATCCTAACTGCGTATTAGTAAGGGAAAGAAACTGATCTGAAAAGGCTATATACTGTATGATTCCAATTATGTAATATTCTGAAAAAAAGCAAAGCAATGGAGACTGTAAGCAGATCAGTTGTTCCCAGGTGCTAGGGGGAAGGAATGGGTGAATAGGCAGAGCACAGGGTATTCTTAGGGCAATGAGACTACTCTACATGATTCCATAGTGACGAATACATCATTATACATTTGTCCTGATCCACAGAATGTACACCACCAAAAGTGCATCCTAACGTAAACTATGGACTTGGGGGTGATAACGTTCATCAGCGTAGCTTCACCGATTGTACCAAATGCACCACTCTGGTGTGGGATGGCAATCGTGGGGGAGGCTGTGCAGAAGTGGAGGCAGGGCTATATAGACACTTTCTGCTCAATTTTTCTGTGACCCTAAAATTGTACTTCAAAAAAAAGTCTGTTTTTAAAAAATAGGAGGGGAAGAGAAAGAGAGAGAGAGAGAGAATAGATTGCATATGTCTTACTGGAGGCCAGGAGCATGTGAACACATCTTCATATAGTGATAAATGGGAGGTATAGCCCTGCACAAACACGGTGTGAGCAAGTTCTTTCCATTTTTATTGTTCTGATATTTTGTCTTCATTTGTGACAGTTGCATGTAGAGGGTCAGTATAGTTTATTGTTCAGGCAGGACCCTCTTATCCTTTATTTGGTGCAGGGTAAATGCTCACCCAGAGGTGTGCAAATGCAAACTGCCTGTGGCCTCCGGGGACAGGGGCAAAGAGTTCTGTTCAGTCACCATCCACATGGGTGACATGCAGCCTCCCCACGACCAAAGAGAAGGAGTTGATAGTGACTGCTGAACTTGGCCAGACCACTTTGGCGTGGCTGTTTTGCATCCCTCTGCCCTTTAATTTGATTACTTCCCGCAGGGAGTGGGGTGCGGTAAATTAGGCAGAACTTGAGTCAGCGGTTTCGCCCTTCAGGCCTTAGCCTTAGGAGGCTTCATTAACAGTATTAAGTCTGGTGTCTACTGATGTAATTGCCCTGTGCTGTGTTAATGGGAGATAAATGACTGGGCCTACATTCAGCCTTATTCATCTTGGGACTCAATTTTATGAGAGAGGAAAAAGTGGCAATGGTTGGGTTTACAAGATACCGAAAGAGCAAGGTAAAAAAAAAGAATGAATTTCGATGTAATCAAATGGAATTCAAAGCAATTTTTTAAACTTAAAGTCACTTAGAAAAAATAGCCTTTGTGAGTGGGTTTTGCTTCCTTCACATGTCCCAGCCTGCTGTATGTGCAGCCAATGAGCACACCAAGTGTGAGGGCCCTGGAGATGAAAATGTATATTGCAAAGGAGTCTTGAACTAAGGTCTGTCTTTTGTCTGGGGTCATTGCAAACCTTTTCAAAGTGTATTTAATTGAAGAAATTATCAATAGTTACAGAGCAAAGCAGAAAGCCATTTGCTGCAGACAACACATGTTCGGTGACCCTATCACTATTCCTTCATGATAGAACTTTTTCGTTGAATGAAAGCTGCTAGGGAGATTTTCTCCAATGGTTTATTGCAATTACAAAGGTTGCATAATGTACAGTTGACCCTTGAACAACACTTTTGAACTGTATGGGCTCACTGATACGCAGATTTTCTTTCTGTAAGTACATACAGCACTGTAAATGTATTTTCCCTTCCTTATGATTTTCTTAATAACATTTTCTTTCCTCTAGCTTATTTTATTGTAAGAATACAGCATATATAACATACAAAATATGTGTTAGACAACTGTTTCTGTAATTGGTCAATAGTAGTAAGCTATTAACAGTTAAGTTTATGTGAAGTCAAGGTTATACATGGATAACTGTAGTGTGTTTGGGATCCTTAACTTCCACGTTGTTCAAAGCTCAACTGTAATTTCACAGGAAAAGGTGAAAATGAGACCCCAATGTAGACCTCATAGAGACACTGTGATTTAGTATCTCTATGATACTATAGATACTGGGATTCAGGCTAGGCCTCCAGCTCCTCAAGTATAAAACATTTTCTCCTCCCCCAGGACCCTCACGCAGGCTGCTCCCTTCACTCTTCCCCTTAGACTTCAAATGAGCCCTTTGTTATCTTCCAGGTCTGGGATTAAATGTCACCTCCTTACAAATACTCTACAAAGGAGGTTCCTTCAACTTCCACTGTGATTTTTTTATCGTTTTAATCCAGACTTCCAAATAATACTTATCACATTTTATAATTATAAGTAATGACATTTATCACATTTTATAATTGTAATTGTATTTATTTCGTACACTTGTTTGTTCTTTCTCCTACGATAGATTGCAGGATCCACCGGGCAAGGGCTATCCACAGCTGTTTTATTCCCCAAGATATACCCAGTGTCTCTAAGAGTACTTGGTGTGTAATAGGGGGTTAATGGATAAATGAAAATGATAAATTAGCTCTAGCTATTGTTGTCTCAGTACAAGAGGACTCATTTGCAAGGCAGCTGACAGGTCCAAGTCCTATCTCATTCTCTGGTTATAAAAACTTAGGCAATGAGCATCTTTTCTCAATACAGTCAATCTTACAGGGTGGAGCAAAAGTAGATTTATAGTCATTCATATGGGAAGTGATATAATATTAATAAATAATAATTCAGGAATGAACTCTGTGTTTTGCATACCCACAACTGTAAAATTCATGTTGTGTTCCCCTGTATTTTCCTAAAGCGTATTGTCTCTATTCAGGTAGAAACGGGGTGAGGAGTGCGAGGACCCCACACATATTTCAGGCACTATGAACTCCTTGTAGACAGGAGCTGGGTCTTATTCATAGATTTATCCCTAGCACTGAGCACAGTGCCTGGCATGGAACAGCCAACCAAGGTACATTTCCTAAAGTGTTTTCTGCCTTTTGCCTAGGAGAAGGAAATTAAAGCAATTCAAGGTAATACTTTCTGATTTTCTGCCCACCAAGTCTTATGGAAATAGGGTTAATCTTCCTGGCAGATCATAAAAGACTGCACAGTTGGACAAAATATATGACAAAAATAGAATCAAAGCTGACTTCCTGAATATAGATTAAAGAACACAACTAATTACAGTGCGGCAGAATTAGGTTTCTCTGTATCTGCCTAGCTATGACCCGCTAATAATGCAGA
This sequence comes from Pteronotus mesoamericanus, assembly GCF_021234165.1. NCBI lineage: Eukaryota > Metazoa > Chordata > Mammalia > Chiroptera > Mormoopidae > Pteronotus > Pteronotus mesoamericanus. Next base: position 15,197,308 of record NW_026555085.1, on the reverse strand, counting down.
GAAATGTTTTATTATTCTGTTTCTCTGAGATCCTAAAATGGACAGAGAGAGAGAAAATAAGAAGAAAGAAGAAAAAAAAAAGACTCCCATACAGATATGTCCCTAGAATTCTCTGGGAGGAACAGACTTACATTGCTGCCCCACCTTAGTGTAGATTATTTTAAAAATAAAACAACAAATCAGTCAGATCAATTCCGCCCAGTTCCAAGATAGAATTTGTAATTTTTCCCAATGATATTTGCTTCTTTTCAGGAAATAATTCCTTATGTAGTTCAAAGAGCTGAAACTATGAGAGAGAAATGATGAAGGTCAGGGCCATGACAGGGTCTGTGTTTTATTCTTTACCAGGGACCATTTCTTACCTAAATGCTCCCGTAGTTCTTCTTTACTTCCAGACTTCAATTCAGCCTTCACTCCCAGACTGGGCCTGTATATATGTGTGCATTTAACTTTTCTGTTCATTCATATAATTCATTAATAATAAAATAATGCTAACTAGTGCTCATGAAAAGCAGACACTTGGATGTCAAGCAGACCTGGATTCAAACCCAGCCCTAGAGCTCTCTGGTTGTTGTGCTTACTGACTAAGGGAGTAATGAGAGTAGCTGCCTTAGAGACAGGGCTGCAGTGGGGGATTAAGTAAGAAACTGCTTTGAAATGCAGTGTTGCCTTGTATAGTTGATGAGGGAGCAGGGATAATTCTTTTGTTCTTTATGGGTCAGTCAATATGTTGGCTGCATTATGTATATTCATAAATAGTATTATTTAAACTTTACATAAACTTCAGGGAAGGTACTGTTATCTCCATTTAACAGGTAAGGAAATCGAGGCATAGAAGGTTGATGTCCATGTTATGAGGCTAGAAAGAGGCCGGAGCCAAGGCTTGAATTTGGAACTCCTGGACCCAAGCCCAGTGCTCTTTTCACTATACTGTTAGACATTCTCTTTGTTGGGGAGGGGGGAAGCAATTCATGGAGACATCATTTTATGATCTTATCATTTTATTCTCTAGCTATCTCTGATCACTTTAAATCTACACATAGGGCATTTCTCTGCAATTTCGTCAATTTCTGAACTTATTTTTCACTTTAAGTTTATATTTTAGTTCATGAGCCTGCAAAGACTATATTGTTTTTATGAGGTTCTGGAGCCTTAAAAATAATACTTCATATTTATATCAGGGTATGGCCTCTTTTTTAAAGTGCATCACTATTGTTGACTCATGTGCCCCTTAAAATATCCCTGAGATCTATTTTATATCATGTGAATCATTTCTTGCCCATGGCTCTCTTTATTCTATGTAGGTTCTAACTGTTGGGATATAAGTCTCCAGTTGCAACATTACAAATCCCAGTTCAAGCTAGTCTGAGCCCAAAAGTGATTTTAATGACCATCAGGACAGGAAACTCTAGGGGTACCAAATTTCAGGCACCAAGAGATCTAGTCACTCAAACAGTAAACAGATCAGAACTTGGGCTTCCTCTCCACCTCTTGGCCCTTGTTTTATCTCTGTTGACTTTTTTCTTAGAGACTTAGTAGTGGCAAGATGGTGGAGGCAGCCCCAGAATCATATCCTATTTTCTCCATAAGCCCAGCAGAAAAAAAGATTGTCTCTTAAACAGATTTCTGACAAAAGTCCCAGATTTGAATTTTATTGGATCTAAGTTGATCACGTGTTCATTTTGAACCAATCATTATACTCAGGGATTTATTGCTTTGGCCAATATGAATCACCTGTCCACACCAGAATTCCCACCTGAACCTAATGGTCTATGAATGGGTGTGTAGATTCCCAAGGAATATTGGGCTGGTCCTTTAATAAAAGTGTGAATGAATTTTAGTTGTCAACCATTACAACAACCGTTCACTTTTCCTTTTAAAATTTTAATCTGGTTATGGTATTTGCCCACTTTTCTCAAAACATGTTGCATTCTGCTTCCACCTGTATAAATGCTCATTTCCACTTCAAAGGTCCCTCTCCTTGTTTCTTTCCAAAATCCTGGTCCTATTTAACACCTTGCCCTTTAATCCATCTATTAAAGGAGAGACTTCTGGTCAATTGGCAAGATAGGCCTTTTTGGTCCCCCAAAAAATCAGGTGTGCAGATAAAAGTAACATGGATCGACAGTTTTAAAAAGTTTTATTACATGTATTTATCTTGGGCCCTGTCCAAGTTGTTTTTCATGCATTTGTGTAACACTTGTATTTTTATGTGATCTTGCTGTGACTAAAGTATGAACTTTGCCATTAAGTGACGATAATCACCAGCACAGTAAATCCTGCCCAAAATGAATGGTGATGCAATAGAATATGACCTCAGATCCCTTTTCTCCTGGCTTTTGTCTCTAGGGGCTGGGTATTTTTTATTTTTTATGTGCCACCTCTCTGTTTCTCTTTTCGGTTCATCCCTGAGTGTCTTTTAGGTTAAGCATAGTAAAAAAGGGTTCCAGAATCCCCAAACCCAGCTGTCCCTTATCCAAAAGGGGCCATGCACTGATTCCAACCACCCAATAAACATCCCAGTGTCCTCAAACCACATCCTACTTCTCATACACAATAAAGTATAGTGGTTAAGAAGATGGGCTTTAGCGATGGAGAGACTTGGCTCAGATTACCAACTGTGTTACTTATAATTATACATGTGACCTTGGATGAGTTACTTGGCCTCTTTAAGTCTTTGCTTTCTCATTTGGGAAATGGGACTGCTAGCACCTGCCTCATTGGGTTATTATGGCGATGAAATGAGCTAATAAGGGATGCAGAGCTCCCGGCACATGATAGGCTCTTTGTAAATGTTAGCTATTATTATTATTACATAACTCTTTCCCACGTTTTATTCAAAATTAGACTCTTTCTAAAGACCCTGCATTGTAATGTCTATTTCACTGATGTCTGCCTTTGAGTAATGTAAGGGCAGAATCCCTAGTGGAGGAGGACGCTGGGAGTTAAAGAGGTGATAGTTATTCAACAATTATCTATTGAGCACGTACACCGTACTGGGAATGTTATCAGTTTGTTAACGAGTTTATAGCAAGGGACCGTTCCAATCTGTGGGTCATGCAAAAGAGACAAAAAAACTGGATTTCTGTCCTCAAGATTTTAATCTCATGGGAAAAACATGACTCAGCCTGAGAAGGAATGATGCAGAAGCAAACACTATTCATCACTAGGGAGAGATATGCACACTGCATGCTCTCAGAGAGTTCTAGAACGAGCATGAGTGGTACCTGGTAACAGTAGACACCTCCAAAACACTGGCCGGAGGAGGGAATAATGAATGAGTCAGTGGGATGAGTCACAATTTTTGACAAGGGTTCTTGGCTTCAGTCCAGCCCACCTTTGCTAAGAACAAGTAAATGGACAGTTGCGGGGACAAGGGTCACTGGTAATGTTGGGCACACCAAAGGACACTTTCGTTTATAAAGGAATGACTGGAATAACAACCCACCCCAATCCTCCTTACAGCCCAATCTGTGACCTTATGCGGGTGTGATCCCTGCAGGACTCACCTCTCCTGGTCACACCCACTTGGTCTTTCCACCCAGACACAATGTATTGGATACCTGGGGCTTTTACACCTGTCATCAAAATTTACCAGTCCCCTCCACCTGAACCTCAAGCTCTTGGGATTGTTCAAGAGGTCCTATCTAGAGAATATAAGAGTGGAACAACCCAATTTCCATAGAAATGCATGGGGAGGGGGGCCAAAACAACTGGAATTTATTTATAAAAAATTGTGTATTTATTCTTACATGTTTAAACTTCAGTCACCTTTAAAGTACTCTCCATTTGATGCAATACATCTACTGAGACTTTTTTTCCACTGCTCAAGAGTTTTTGAATTCATCGATTTTGGTACCTTTTAGTGCTTCTGCTGTTTTTTGTCACACCTTTTCCACATCAGCAAAACATTTCCCTTTGAGAACTTCCTTTATCCGGGAAAACAAAAAAAAATGTCTCTCAGGGCGGGATTGGGTGAATAGGGAGGGTGGGGCGCAGGGGTCATGGCACATTTGGTCAAAAAGCTGCTGAACACTCAGCTCAGTGTGGGCAGTTGCACTCGTAAATCACCCATCATGAAATGGGCAAAGGTGTGAAAGAGTCTTCAAAAAAATTCACTGAAGCTGAACGCAGCCTCTCACAACACCACCAGTTAGCACACTGATACAGATGGGTTCCTAGAGCACTCACCTAGCAGGGGAAACCTGTACTACAAGGAGCCTGTCCTCCAGAAGATAATTCCATTTTATTTTGGTCCCCTCTCATAGCTGCTACTCTGGGCAGAGGGAGTGGGTTCAAGTAAGTATCGTTAAATACATGAAAGTTGGAGCTTTAATTAATGATATGGCTATACTCTGGTACTGGGTAAGGTGAACATTTCTGGAAAATCTCTACATAATTATTATTTCATAATAAATATCTTTTTATCACATATACACACATTCTCTAAGTCTAAATATGCGTCTTTTGTTTTGTTTTATATTTTAATTCAGTGAAGGTGTGCTCTATTTTATTGATTGGCTATGATTAGGAGCACTAGGCCTCGTGGAATAGAAGTGAAGTCAATGGTAAGATAAGGTTTGATGTTTAGGATCTGAAGCAAAGAATGACTGAAAAGGGGGATGAGGAAATAGAACCTAGTGGCTTTGTATTTAAGGTTTTAAGCATCTTGATAAATTAAAAAAATTACATACTAAAAATTCTCTTTTTTGCTATACAGTTCTATATTTTTAACACATACAGAAATGTTTATAACCACTCCCACAAACAGGATAAAGAGTAGTTCCATCACCTGAAAAAAATTTTCTTATGCCACCCTTTTGCAGTCAAACCCTTTCTTACCCTAACACGTGACAGCCACTCATTTTCTCTCCTCCCCTGTAATTTTGCGTTTCCAGAATGTCACATATATGGACGCACACAGTGTGTATCCTTTTGAGACTGGCTTCTTTCACTTAGTGTAGCGTATTTGAGGTTCACTATATTTTGTACCTAGCCATTCCTTTTTATTGCTAAGTGGGGTGCCATTGTATGGATGTGCCACAGTTTCTTTATTCATTCATCCATTGAGGGACATTTGGGTTCTTTCCAGTTTGGGTCAATTATGAATTATATTGCCATCAGTATTTATTCACAGGTTTTTGCGAGAACCTAAGTTTTCATTTCTCTAGGATAATCCCCAGGAGAGGTTAAGTGGGTTCATGTGGTAAGTGTACATTTGACTCTACATGAAATTGAAAAACTGTTTTCTAGAATGATTGTACAATTTTGCCTACCAACTATATATGGGGGTGCCACTTGCTCTTCATTCTTGCTACGATATGAGATTGTACTGTGTGCATATGTTAATCATTCTAATAAGTATTTGTGGTATCTCTCTTTTCTCTCTTTTGCATTTCTCTACTAAATAATGATGTTGTTCATCTTTTCATATGCTTATTTGCCATTGGTGTGTCTTTTTTGGTAAAGTGTTCATATCTTTTTTAAAAGATATTTTATTTATTTTTAGAGAAGGATGAAGGGAGGGAGAAAGAAAGGGAGAGAATCATCGATGTGAGAGAAACATCAATCAGTTGCCTCTCATACAGGTCCTGACTGGGGACTGAAACTGCAACCCAGGTGTAACCAGGTATCGAACAGACAACCTTTCACTGTGTGGGACAATGCCCAACCAACTGAGCCACACTGGTCAGGGCAAAGTGTTTGTATCTTAGAGCTCTTTTTAAAAAACATATGTGTTTTTTTTTAAATTTTTGAGTTGAAAAAATTCTTTACAAACTTTGGATACAAGTCATTTATTTTCTCCTCTTGTCATTTCTGGAAGATTGTATAGAATTGGTTTTCTTTTTTCCTCTTAAATGTGTAGTTTCTTCATTAATGCAGAAATCTGGGCATGAAGTTTTGGGGTTTTTCTTAGAAGAATTTTCAGCTATGAACTCCATATCTTTAATAGATACAGAACTATTCAGGTTATCCACTTTTTCTTGAGTGAATTTTGTTAGTTTGTGCCTTTCAAGACTTGGTCCTTTTTATCCGAGTTTCTAATTTGTATGTAGAGAATTAATTGCCTGTAGTATTTCTTTATTACCTTTTTCTGTCTGTGGAATTTGTAGTGATATGCCATCTTTCATAACTCATATTGGTAATATATATCTTCACTCTTTTTCTCTTCATAAATCTATAGAGAGGTTTACTAATCTTAGTGATTTTTTACAATAACCAGCTTCTGTTTTTACTGATTTTCTTCATTGTTTTCTCTTTTTTCAATTTCATTAACTTCTTTTCTTACTTTTTTTATTTTATCCCTTTTTGCTTTGAGTTTACTAGCTATTCTTTTTATAGTTTCTTAAGGTAGAAGCTTAGATTGACTTAAGACTTTTATTTTTTTTCCAAAACAGCATTTCAAAAATAAGTTTCTTTTAGGCATTCACTGAGCTGTATCCCACTAATTTTGATATGTTGTGTTTTCATTTCCATTCAGTTCAAAATAGTTTCCAATTTTTTAAATTTCCTAAACATATTTTCTTGACACTTTCTTCCTTTAATGAATTTCTTAAAGTGTATTAATTTCTAAATATTTAGATGTTTTCCCAAAATTTTTTTTATGGATCAGATTGATTCTATTATGGTTGGAGAATGTGCTTTGTACAATTTTATTATTTTAAATATGTTTGTTTTATGACACATAGAGTCTATTCTGGTGAATGTTCCATGTGTACTTGGATATAGTGTATATTCTGTTCTTAATTGGGAGAGATAGTCCATAAATGCTCAGTAGGTCAAATTGGTTGATAGTGTTGTTTAGGTCCTCTGTAGTCTTGCTGATTTTTTTTTTTTAAATTTACTTGTGCTATCAATTGCTAAGAGAGGAATATTGTAGTCTCCAACTGTAATTGTGTTTTTGTTTCTTTTTCCTTTCACTAGTCAGCTTTTGCTTCATGTATGTTGAAGCTCCATTATTACCATATTTTTTCATGTATATTGTGCACTTTTTGACCACATTTTTGAGGGAAAAATAAGGATATACATTATACATGGGTAATACTAATTCCGTATCTATATAAATGTTTTTAATTCTCTTAGGTACACTTATGCATTAAAAGTGTAACTCTAGAAAGCAATAACAATATCCATAGGCAAGATAATACTCTAGAATATGATAATTGGTTTTGTTTCTAAATATAAATAAATAAAAATTTGAATCAAAAATTAAAACAGAATTTTTTCCTGAAAGTTTGAGCAAAAAACATGGGTGTGCATTATGCATGGCAAAATATGGGTAGATATATACACATTTAGTGTTGTTATATCTTCTCAATAAGTTGACTCTTTTATCAGTATGTAATATTCCTCTTTATCTATGATAATTTTCTTGTTCTGAAATCAGTTTGTCTGATATTAATATAGCGACTAATTTTTTTTTTGATTAGTGTTTGCATGTTCTTTCTTTCTCCATTATTTTACTTTTAATTTATCTACATCATTATGTTTAAAGTGAGATTCTATAACAACATATGGTTGGGTCTTGGATTTTTTTTTTTTATTCTCCAACAATCTCCAGCTATTTTTTTTAAAGGTTTTATTTATTTATTTCTAGAGAGAGGGGAATGGAAAGAGAAAAAGAGGGAGAGGGAGAGAAATATCTATGTGTGGTTGACTCTTGCGTGCCCCCTACTGGGTACCTGGTCAGCAACCCAGGCATGTGTCCTGAATAGGAATCAAACTTGCGACCCTTTGGTTTGCAGACTGGCATTCAATCCACTGAGCCACACAAGCCAGAGCTCCAGCTTTTAATTGCTGTGTTTAGACAGCTTTTATTTCATGTAAGCATTAATATAGCTGGATTTAGATGCACCATTATATTATTTGTTTTTCATTTGCTCTTTTCCCACCTATCAAGTCTTTTTGATTATTTGAATGCTTCTTGCCATTACATTTTCATTTATCTATTGGCTTTTTATTATATCTCTTTGTATAACTTTTATAGTTGGTGCTTTAGGAGCTGTTATTATACACACACCTAACTTTTCTCAATGTGCTTAGAGTCCCTAGTGTACCACTTCAAATGAAGTGTAGAAACCACACAATTACATAAATCTCTTTACCTTAACCCTTTATATCATATCATTGAATCTAAATATATTGAATATTATACCCATAAGACATGTTGTAATTTTTGCTTTCAACAATCATATGTAAGTATGGATATTACATAGACTTCCATATCATCCTTTCATTGGGACATGATAATCTTCTCTGTGTTGTTCCAAAGCAAGCCCTGAATATATTTTTGAAGTGCTTTTCTGGTAAATATTTATCCAAAACTTGCACCAAGTCTGTGAAACTCTGATTATTAGAAGTACATTTTATGATCAAGGACATGTTGTGTGTTTTTTTTAACAAACCTAGAATTGATTCTAACCAATTATTCTTTGACATTAAAGGGTGAAAAATGAAGCCTTTTTATTTACTACTAAAGCAGAATTTAAAACTAGAAATATGCTCAAAAATGTTTTATGATCAAAGTATCTTTTTGTAACATGAAGGTTTATAGATTATCAGTTATTTGTAAAGATGTCCAAATGAGAGGTATTATCTAGAAATTAAAAGGGAACTGTACCATTTTCCACTAAGTAGTAGATATTTGGAGAAGGTGAAATCAAAGCCCACACTGCTAGGTTTGGGATTAAGAAAAGTAGAGGTCATGCCCTACATTGTTTAGATGATAGCCAAGAAAGTGATCACATATGTAAAGCACCTTTCATTAAAAAAACAAACAAAAAAAACCCTCCAAGGTATTTTATACTTATAATTTTGTTTTCCTCTGCAACACTGCTATGGCAAATGCTGTCCACAGTCCAGAACAGGAAAGTGAAGAGTCTGTGCAGCACGCAGTGGAGGTACCAGCCTCCCTCTGTAACCTTGTCCTGTCTGGAGCATGCAGTCATTGGCTCAGGAGGTACAGACATTAAGGTTTCTCTAAGAGCTTTGGTGATGTAAGCCCAAAACCAAGGATGAGAAGAGCAATTAAACCTCACCTTGAGTAAGCTCTAGTGTACTATGAGGGTTGCAAGTTGAGCTGGGTGACGGTTTCTTCAGTTAGAAGGAGAGATTTTTACTTGGAGTATATGGGCAAACAGCCTGTCATAAAGGGTGGTTAAGATACCTTGCCAACTCCTCTGCCTGCCAGATAACCTGACATTCAGGCAGGTTCAGCTGAAGCACCTTCTGCTGTGTGAGACCTTCCCCTCTATCCACTCAAACTGTGGTAAATAATCTCTCTACATGCTGACTTCTGTAGCGCGTCCATCTGCCTAGTTTATGTGGAAGCCTTAGTTTTCCTTTCATGGGTCCATTATGCTGAAAGGAATTTTAATTTCCATTAAGACAAGGGCAATGTCTTGTTTCCCCAAAGTGACTTACCTTGTAGGTACTGAGTTTGAGGGAGGCAGTTAGTAGAGCTGTTGAGAGAACCCACTCAGTCCTCCTGGGTTCAAATTCTGACTTCACCGTTTCCTACTTGGATGGCTGCGGGGCAAGCTGCTTAATAATCTATACATTGGTTTCCCTACTTGTAAAATTGAGATAAAAATACAATTTGCAAAGATCAAACAAGTTAAAACATGTAGAGTTCTTAGCACTTTTTCCTGGTACACAATAAATACTATTACTCATTTTTATCATTAAATGATTTTTTTTATAAAGCTGTGAAACAAATTATATTTGTAGGTTAGGCAAGATAGAACACAAACAGGATTAGCTAAAGAGAAGGCAAAGAAAACAAACGGAATTAGGCCAGATTTCAGGTGCAAAAGACTTGGTGCTTATTTTGAAGAGAAATGAAGAGTGGCAATGTAAATTGGTACAACCACTTTGGAAAACCATGTGGCAGTGTTTACTCAAGAAGCACTTTTTCATACTTTATAATCTAGCAATTCCACTCCTAAGTATGTACCCACAGAAAAGTGTCCATGTATTCACCAAAGCATGTTTGATCAAGAGAATGTTTTTTGGCAACAGTATCCATGGTAATCAATAACTGGAAACTATGCAAATGTCCATCAGTAGAAGAATGGATAAATATGTTGTGGCAATAAAAATGGTTAATTTACAATTACACACAGCAGAATGGATGAATCTCACAAATGTAATATAAGAGTCGAGGCAAAAGTAACCGGTGCTAATACAAGTCAGGCTAACGGTTATCCTGGTCAGGGAGCCAGGTGGAGGGGAGGAGGGGTAGTGGGGAGAGACCAGAGGGAACTTCTGGGGGCCTAACAAACATTTTATTTTTTTAATCTGGTGCTGGTTTTTCATGGGTGTGTCCAGACTGTGAAAATTCATTGACTTAAACTCTTAAGATATGTGCATTTTTTCCCCTCCGTGTGTCATGCTTCGCTAAAAAGCAAACAGAAAACAAATGAGTAGGAAAAAAGGAAAGAAAAGAATAAAAAGAAAAATAAAAGAAAAAGAAAGGAGAGAATGAACAAGTCCAGAAGTTTAAAAGACAGGGGCCCTGGCTAGCTAGGCTGCACCTAACCCGGTAAGGTCACCCACTAGTACAAGCCACCCTTGCCGGCCTCTGCCCAACCCAATCCCCTTACTTTATTATAGGCCCAGCACGAGGATGGCAGTGCCCTGTTGTCGGGGTCCTTCCTCCCCTCTCACGCTCCCCACAGCTCCTCCCCTTTCTGAGCATTGCTAAGGCAGGGGTTTTCCAGGTGTCTAACGCTGGTAGTACGTGGAAACTTAAGACTTGAAGACATCCCTCCTCTTTCCTTCCTTCTCCTCTTCCCCTTCTCTAGGACTCCCTCCCCCTCCCGGCCTTACCTTCGCGTCTTCTGGGCCGGCGGGGTCGGCGCCTCGAGCCCGGCGGGTTGGCCTGGCCGGGGGCTGTCGGGGCAGCGGCTCCGCTGACTCGCGGGCCGCCCCTCCCGCCCCGCCCCGACTGACCCCGCCCCGCAGCCGCCGGCTATTTTGGGCGCGTTGGCGGCGGCCGCGGGATCATTGACAGACGCGGATCTGGTGACACCTCCCCGCAGCCCAGCACTTGTTGCTCCCAGGACCGGCTGGTATCCCTGAACCTACCTTTCCCCCTTGCCCTCGTCCCCTCCTGGTTTCTCTCCTTTTCACGTGATCACCCGGGACACCGATTTTCAGACACCGCTGTCCCCGGATTGAGATATAGATTAGGGGTAAAGACGACAACAACGCGGCTTTGAAAGGAGGCCCCTCTGGGCAGGAGCGCAGAGCGCTGGCCCGGGAGCCACAGCGGTGGCGCCTCTCCGGCCCGGGACGGTGGCCCCGGGCGCCGACGGCATGACGGACTCGGCGACAGCTAACGGGGACGACAGAGACCCCGAAATCGAACTCTTCGTGAAGGTAGGTTGGCGTCTCGGCGGCCGCGGCACCTGCCGCGCCTGCAGCCGGGCTCGCGTCCGCGCCGGCTCACGTGCACCCGCGCGGATCGCGCTGGGACGCTGGACCCTCCCCAGGGAGCGCAGCCCAGCCCGTGCAGTCCCCTGGGTGGCCCTTCTGCAAGCCGGAGCCCGGCTTCAGGGCTCCCGGGGCGGAATGGAGTCAGGCGCAATCTGGCAGGTGGCTGTCTTCTTGGCGAGTTGGCCGGCAGTTTGTCCAAGCCGCCGCAGGACAGCCAGTCACCGCGGCGGTCCAGAGCCCTGCCCCGCGCGACGTTGGCTTTTCCTAAAGGGCATCCCCAGGTGAAGGGAGGTGGCAAGAACCTGACTGGACCCGCGACCCTGTCTTCTAAAACTGGGGGGTGGGGGTGGGGGGATAAAAGAAATCATTATTAGGGATAAAATTACCTTTGGCAAAGCACAAATAACATTTTTTAAAACCCCCTTTTGCTTTATCACTCAGAGCGACTAAAAGAAAAGCAAAAGGAAACAAAGATGTTTCCTTGCTTTGTGACCTGCAAAGCAGAAAACAAACACTCCATTCTTCAACATTATTATTATTGTTGTTGTCGCAATCAAGATTCTGCAGTAGTCCTGTCAGGAAATGCAAACGGTTCGGCAATTCAGAAAACGTCCCGGTTAACGTGGGCAGACTGGGATGAAGGGGCACAATGAAAAAATAAATTAAGTCGCCTTGCTCCCTAGGCAGAAAGTCTAACGTCAAAGCCTCTCGATTCTTTTGCAACCTGTGGGAGGAAGGATGGAGGCCCGGCAGCGTTTTCTCGGTGCGCTGGTGTAATAAGAAAGAAACATTTGATCGGTCCTCGGTGCCGACACCGCAGAAGCCGGGAAACCTGAGGCGGCAGGAGAGTTGCCTCCAGGGCTGTGCAGACAGAGTCGCCAGGACTTGGGGGAGGGGGAGTCAGCAGGCTGCCTGGGAGCGGAGACCTTTCACAAAGAGGAAAAAAAAAATACCCCCTTAGAATGCGAAGTTTCCCTAGAAATACGCGGATCCCTGAGAAGGGAAGGGTCCTGGGAATTTAAACGGCACACCTACTCCCTGGAACAGGGGACGCGATCTGGGCCGATTGACTCAGCGTGCCCCAAAGGTTTGTTAACTTTCCTCCGCTCGGTTTTACATTCTTAGTGTTTATTTTTTAAATTATCTGTAGAAATTACACCTGTCATTTAATGGCATGTGCTTTTCTCAGCCTGCTTCTCTCCCCTCGAATGTGGCTCCTGGTGCTTCATGTAGTTCGTGGGACCCCTCTGGATAGGACTTCCAGAATCTCTCGCAAATCCACTTAGTGAAAGGGGTCTTGTCCCCTCGGAGGCTGGGCAGCGCCGGGAGGCAGGCAGCGGTGACCTGAACCTCAGCCTCCAGGCCTGCAGTCTTGGGAGTGAATAGGGAGGGCTTTAACAAAGCCAGGAGTCTTGCTACTCTCCTTGAAGAAAGCTATTCTAGGACTTTCTCAGATTCCCTGGGAGCAGGTAGTTTCACAGTGTCAAGTTCCTGAAAGATATTTGAAACACAAATTGACTCCTTAGAGCCAAAGAAACCCTTTGCCCCACTACTAGGTGTGGAGACAAATTCTACCTGTACCTTTGGAATTTCATGTTGGCAGCATGGGAGGTTTTCTCCATTTATATAAAAAGCTCGCTGCACAGTCCCCAGTGCCCCAAAAGAATTCTAAAATGCCCACGATGTCATTTTTTTTTTTCCCTATAGTAAAACAATCCATGAGAGCCAGGCAGGCCTTCATGGTTAGCTCAAAAACCAGATCAATGCAGGGAACGAAAAGTCGGAAAAACTCTTTGACCCTTACCCCAGCCTCTCCCTCTTCAGCTTCTGGTTAGTAGTTATTATGGACAAGGACAACTAAAGGCTGAAAATAATTGTGAAATAAGACACTGGTCATGATTTGCACAGTTCCATCTCGGGAAGCAATGTCCTGATTTACAAAATTACGCATTTCCAAGTTTGACGTTTCTCTTAGCTCTATGGTTCCCATAGGAAGAAAGACTTTCTTATTGAAGGTGTCAAGTACCTGAGGTACTTTCTGCAGAGCAGGGCAAGGCCAATCCACTTCCTAGGAAGCCTCCCAGACAGGTTGGCTCCACCCAGGAAGAGTCATGCTGTTGCTTATCTTCAGCGCTACCCTGAAGCAACCCTTCAACCCAGCCTGTCCACTGCATGTGTCATACAGAACCTCTCTGTCACCCAGGGAGTTTCAAGGACATGTGATTCTGTCCCACAGCAATTCATAATCATTATCTGTTGCCACTGTAGTTGCTGGTAATAATAATAAAAGGCAGCATTTTAGAACTTACGAAGCACATTCAAATGTTTTATCTCATTGGATCCTTAGTATCCTTGTTGGTGAGCCTTGGTCCATTCATATAAAAAATGAAGAAAACAAATAAACATGAGTCATAGGGACTTTGTGAGACCTGCTGCTCTTAGCACTTGATGAGCTGCAGTTTGCTCTCCTTGTAACAACCTAGGTACGTAGGAATGATGATTACTTCTGTTTTATGTTTGAATAACACAGGTGCTCACAGAGGGGGCACATGAAATGCTCAGAGTAGAGGGCAAGCACATTCAGTTCTAGTCCTCAGATCTAGAGGTTCAGACTCTAAATTCCTTACGCTTTTCTAAACACCCATGTGTCAAGAGTTGTACCTTCTTTTGCCAAGTGAGGCTCTCAAGTGCCATCCAAGATGACAATTCGTGATAATTTCTAATCCATTCTAATATAGTCATGGTTTACTGTCAAGGATCCTAGTCATCCCCCTTCCGCATTCCAAGGCTCTCCCTGCCGGGGAACATTCTGATGGTGACTTTTGAGAGATCATTTCCCAATGTGTTTAGTTTCTTCATCTATAATAAGAAACGTTTGAGTAGAATCAGGTAAGCTCTGATTCTACTGTTTCATAATATCCACGCATGGACCAGGGGTTTGGAGACATAGAACCTGAGTTCAAGTGTTGCCTCTGCCTCTAGTTAGCTGAGTGACTCTGAACAAATTACTTAACTTCTATGAGTCTTAATAGACCCCTCTTAAAACAAGAGGATGGTTGTAAATAAGGTGACCATATAATTAATTGTCCAAACCAAGACACTTCTGAGAGTGAAAGGGGATGCTGCCAATAATTAGGCTGGAAAAACAGTTGTACCCTGGAATTGTTCAGGGCCAGTCAGGATGGGTAGCTACCCTGGTTATAAAAATACTGTCACCACAGACTTACTATCAGGATTCCACAGGAGCAAATAGGCGGAAGTACTTTGTATATGGAAAATTGCTGTGAACACATGGAAGTGAAATAATGATATGAATTCCATAGCACATAGGACATTTCTTGATCTGAAGGTCTCTTATTTGTCTTAGGAAACAAAAGCCTGGCTTCTTCCTCACTCACAGGGCTATTTTGAGAATAAATGAGGTCATACGTGGCTTGGACTTTGATCATAAAGGGCGGACAACAGGTTAGAGAATAGATAGATAGCTGGCAGTGAGTGTGGTTTATTGAAAGGAAAAAAAATGCAAGAAGTTAAAGCAAAACAGAAAGTGGTTTGGAAAGACAAATACAGGATGTGATGAGTGGTTAGATCAAGACACCTCTCCCATCTGTACTGAATCCTCCACCTCCAGCCGAGCCCTAGACCCCAGAGTGGAAAGCCCCCAAAGTGAAGTGGTGATGGTGGACCAATTTGCTACAAATGTCCCCTGGAGCCACAAGGGTGGGTTTCAACAGAAACCAGTAGTTTTTAACCTTGGCTACATATTCAAATTGTTTGGGGAGATTTTAAAACTCCTTATGCTAGGCTGCTACCCAAGCCAATTATATCAATGTTTCTGTGGATGGGACCCAGAAACAATATTTTTACCCCTACCACTGCATGCAGCTCTAGTGGAGGGCCACTGAATCATAATCAGATGTGGGTCTGATGGCAGGCAGCTTCTATCGCAGCTGAAATAGGTGGGCTGGCTAGTGTAGGTTAAGGTCCAGAATTTGTAACAGCCTCGGGGCATCATGATCGGGAGTGTTGTAGACAGAGCGCTTGCACCTAATTGGTGCTCAGTTAACAGATGCTGACAGATGATAAAGCGCCATCCACAGGACTCCAGAACAATCAGTGCATGGGGTCGGTCTAGTCAAATAATCATCAGTTTAGCATGGGGGAAATAGAATGGAGTCCTGCTGATTGTCTGGTGGAAATGACTAGCTCTTTCATATACTGAGTGATCCAAAAGTCTCTGATGGTGGTGCAGGGTCAAGTCAAGTCATGGTGGTTCACTATGTGATCATCTGACTTCCAGAACAAGCAAGATCCAGGCTTGTGGCATTCCATCTCAGACGCCTTCTGCCCCCTGGCTGCCTGGTCACCTTGGGAAGCTTGCCTAAGCATGGGCTCACTAGGTTTTGACATTTGCTTCATCACATTAAGCAATGGCTTTTCTTTCCCACTGCCTCTAGGTTTTGATCTGCAGCTAATAATCCAGTACACAAATTCATCTTTCCTGGTATGTCAGTGAGTGTGTCTTTTCCTGGTAACACATGCATGGGAGTGCTCTTGTCAAATGTCGACTGATGCACATCTCAGGTGCCATTGGCAGGTAGTGGAAGTGAGGACTGGGCATCTGCAGATGTGGAGGTTCACTGTCAGTGGTGTCAGCTCCTGCTTTCCTACTCACTTGTGTTGTTTATCTGGGTGTTTGTCCACTCTCTCCAGCCAGGGCAGAGTCCATTGATTTAGACAGTCAGGTCAAAAGCTTTCATTCTTGGTTCCTTTAAAGTTACCAGGGGCTGGGCCTATGTTAGTAGTAGTAGGAGGTGCAGTGGAAGAGTATCAGGCTGTGGGTTACCTGCTGTGTGATCGAGGACAGGCTGCTTGGCTTCTCTGGGCCACAGTTTTCTTACCTGTGCACTGCTGATAACAGCAGTACATAGGGTTGGTGTGAATACTGAACGAGCTGTGTATGAATCTGGGGTATAAGTGAAGCCTCCTCTGCAGCCCAAGTATAGTCCAAATGGCGAGAAACTAAGCCCTTGAGCTTCCGTCCCTTGATGTGTCCAAGAAGTCAGAGACTCAGTCTTGACTGCCCCTGCCTCATTGCTCGAGCCAGGACACAGACCACTTGGAGCTGGAACTTAGTGAAACCATCACTGGATCTGATTTCCTCTGATGGGGCTCCTGCTCGGAGATCTAGAGATTCCAGAAGCCACTGTCTGAAGTCATGTGGTTGGCCTGACTGCAGTGCAAAGGCAAATCCCTGACCAATCATTGGACCCTTCAAGCTCGAGGCAAGTTCATCTAAGGGAGCTCCCACGGAGCTCTGGGAACTGGGCCAGGACCAAACCACTGGGGTGCTGCACCGGCCCCTCGTCTTTCAGCCGCATGGGGATGCTATTTCAGGGGCCCCTTTCCTGTCCTGTCACTGGGTTCTGGGCAGGGCTTTCCCAGGCCCACCTGAGAGGTAACCCTTGGATGAGAAAGAAAGCTCTGGAGTCTTGGTCCTTTAGTTTCCAAAGGACCCCGAGCTCTCTGTGCAGGTTTTCCCACTCCCTCCCCAGTAGCCTTCCAGCTCTGCATAACTATACTTGCTCTCATAGAAATATGCACACACACTTACATGTATTATCTACCTAGACTACAGAAAACATAACGGATTCTCAATATCTGCTGTCTTTTAAAACCATTACCAAAGATGCATCCTCAGTTTTCTTTGCCATCAAGGTTGAAAGGTGAGAAATAGTGAAGAAGCACGGGTTTCCTGCAGATGTGAGTCAGGGTAGGGGCTCCCCCCGCCCAGGGGCACCTGAGACCTGCCCCTCCTGGCTCTCTGAGGCGTCAGCTCCAACTGCTGGGAAAACTCTGCCAGCCCCCTGAGTGAGAATCTACTTTGAAACTCATATATTTACTCAAGGAGTATCTTAGCTCTGAACTGTGAAATTCTTTACAGATAAATAAGATAGTCTGCTGTCAGAACTGAAATGAATCTTTTCTGGGGAAAAAAGAAATGGAACTGTTAACTTAAGTACTCTCTGGCTCCACTGGCATGGGAAGAGTCTTTGAATTTTATTTATTGTAGCGCTCATAGTGAACAATGGCGAGGCAAATGGCTCAGCCTTTGCCTTATGAAAAAGTCACTGCCAAGCTTCTTCCCATGGACCTGCCCAGGTCCTGTCCACAGAGATTCAGATTCAGGAGGTCTGGGGGAGGCCCAGGCATCTGTATCATTAAAAAAAACTATCTCTAGGTGTCCTGGCCGGGTGGCTCAGTTGGTTGAAGCATCATCCACACACCATAATTCTGTGGGTTCAATTCCTGGTCAGGGCACATACCCAGGTTGTAGGTTTAATCCCCAGCCGGGGCATGCATGGGAAGCAACTGATTGATGTTTTTCTCTTGCTCTCTTCTTCTCTCTCCAAAAATCACTCAACATATCCTCAGGTGAGGATTAAAAAACAATACAAAACTCTCCCTGGGTGATTCTGGGATTTGTCAAAGACTGAGAACCACTGGCCCGGGCCATGGGTGAGTAGGGCTGAACTATACCCAGTGCGGCACCCAAAGAGCAAGATGAAGTCCAGTTCCCACTGTAGTCCTACATTTCACAGGATGGAAGAGGCTGAGGCAACAATGCTTGTTAGCATGAATCACCCCACATTGACCACAAATAAACCAGAAAAGGGAGGAAAGGAAAGCTTTTGACCTTTCTTTTATAACTTGCTTTTATTCCTTTGTAAATTTTAATTTTATGACATGGGAATGACAAGTAATTTTAAAAGCTAGGCATGAAGGAAATGTTAGTGAGATAAAGAACTTAGGGAGTTAAGGGATTGAAAACCATCAATCAATCAACCAATTAACAAACATGTGAATGGAGCCAACTACTCTGAGAAACTAAAAGCTGAAAGGGGGAATGGGAGGATCAAAGAAAATGGGGTCCCAGCAGTAGATGAGCTTGCAGCTGAGGAGCAAAAATGCAAGGAAGCCTCAGGGCCACGTGAGTGGCAGGACATGAAATGAAGGGTTCAAATGAGGGGCCCGGTGTGGCTTGAATGAGGCCTCCGGGCCTACTCTGTGGGGAGGTAAGACCTGAGTTGTACTTTTAAAATTATTAGGATGCACAGAGTGGCTGGAGTGAGCACCATATCAAGTCCAGCATTAGTGTGGAGGTGAAGGTGCTCAGGGCCCAGTGGGTATGCAAGGTTGGCTGAAGAGAATGGTATATGGAAGGCACACATTGGAAATCAGATTTTTTTAAAAAGCAACAGGAAAGGTTTTGAATGGCAGGCAAATGGTTCTTGCCCCCTTATCTGTAATGGGGAGTAGGTAACCAAGTTTCTACACAGGGTAGGAGCTTGATTTGGTCCCTGTTTAGAAAGGTCCATATGCTGCGTTAAATGATGTGATAGGAAGATTGATGAACTCAAAGTAAGAAGACCTGGATTCCAGGTCTGGCTCTGCCACACACTGTGTGAATTTTCTTCATGTTTCCTCTTCTGTAAAATGGGGCCAACAATCATATGATAGAATTTCTGATTTGGGATAGACTCTAAGAAGTCATCTAGTCTGGCCTCCTTTTATCAGAAAAATTAACGCTGTGGGATACATGCTGTATGGATTAGGAAAAGAAGTGAGATAAAACGTGAGCTGCTGCTGTTTTTGTCCTTGCTCTGATGACTGCGTTCACTGTGACGATGACAGGGTGCAGAGAGCCCTGAGGCAGGGGCCAATGAGGGCGAGTGTTTGGTATTCCTGCCAGGAGGTGATAACGAGCCAAACTAGGGCTGAACGGAAGGGGGTGCTTTGAAAGAGTGACGTGAATACAAAATTGGGCACAGGCCTTGGAAGAAATGTGTGCAAATATATTTCCTGGTAAATTCGCCTCTGGAAAGACTGGTGTCCATATTTGGAACAGTGACAGTACAGATGGGCTTGACCATTATTGTTGAAGATGTTGTAAATGGACAGAATACAGATAAACTAATTGAGCTTGAGCTCTCAGGTTCCTTTTAACCACGAAACCCTAGGACTCCCTGATAGAAATGGAGCTCTGTGGGAGGAAGTTGTCATTAATAAGCTTAATAGGGTTTCAAGCTGTGCTCTTTGGGGTGATGGCAGACCAGGTAAGTGCAGATGTCCTTTAGAGTGCTGGAAAATCGGAACAAAAAGTCAGGGGAAAGTCAAGGCGAGGAATGTGGATTTGAACTTCTACTTAGAGCAGAGTAAGTTGAAGGAATAACATCCCTGGGGGAGGAAGCATGGAGAAGGAGTAAAGCAATAAGGACTGTACTTTAGAAAATGCCCCTTTGAGGGGAGGAATGAGGCATAAGCTGAGTCAGTCAAAGTGTTGAAGAAAGTGAGCAAAGAGGCGGAAAATAAATGTAACATCCCAGATGATGGAAACTCTGTGAACAGCGGCTCATGCAGAAACAATAAATGGCAGATGTGTTGTGGAAGAACTAAGCGTTCTGCTTGGCTGTGGCCAAGAGAGTGTGAAGGGATGTTGGGAAGGAGGACAGATATGAGGGTCAGGTCATGAGGCAAATCGGACGGCAGGCTGAGTGATCTGGGCCTTTTATTTATAATGTACAATGGAAGAAGGCATGTGCTACCACCTGCTTGTGGGGCAATGCAATTATATTTTAATAGAGAGAAAGGGCTTCATTACCTGAAATGCTGTGCCTGGTGCTGTTGCCTTCATGGGGAGATGTTCTGAAGTGGGAGTTCGAAGTGTGTCTCAGCACCGTGCCCCCCGCCACCCGCTGAGGTGTTTAAAGGTTTGGTACTGGTTCCTCTACACCCTACATCAACCTGTAGGAACCTTAAAAGGATAATTTTCCACTTCTGTTTATCATTCTCTGGGAGGTAAGTGGCAAAGAAACAAGTGTCTGACTGAAGGAAAAACACTGGAGGTGAAAGGGAGTATGTAGTGAATGGAGACCAACTGGGAACCCATTGTCTAGAATGAAGAGGAAGTGAAAACCATGTCCCATTTACTATCTCTTAAAAATCCAATTCGGGAGGTTGTCATGGCAACAGGTATAGGTTTCTTGCTTCAGCCCAAGGCTCCTCTCCCTTCAGTGCAGGCTCTGCTGCCTAATGCTGTCCCTGAGCAAGGGGCCCTGCAGGAGGGGGTGGCAGTCTCACCTGCCTTTCATTCATTTTCTCATTTGAGGGCTGTAGAATTTTCTGGTCGTAAAATCTAGGATCCACAGCGTCCTCATAATTTATTTTAGAAATTAAGGAGCCATATGTCTGTGCTTCTTTATTACAAATGCCTCAGATTGTTCCTGTGGGGACAAAGGGTTCTGGGAAGGGCTTTGACCACAGGACTCCAGGAGAGGAGACCCACTTGGGAAAGTTATGTGACCTCTCCCAGTTTGCGTGCTTCATGAGTATAACAGAGATCTGATCTGTCTGGCAGGATTATTGTAAGTGTCAAATAAGATAAGAAACACAAACACCTTTTGTAAACAAGAGTTTTCACTGTTCAAGTGTAAGGCATTGTGTTGGTCAGTATACGCCCCACTGCTGAAGCAACAGCCAGTGAACTTGTTCAGGTAATAGCCCAATGCCATGTTTGATGAATGGTCTTCCCTACTCAGGCTCCTCCCCCTCTGTATTCTGCCACACCCAAGGGCTTCGACTCTTCTGCTGGACTCTGCATTCAGCCGCACAGGTGGAAGACTCAAGGCGGGGATCACATGGAAGGTTGTCAGAGTCCCTCCCTGGAAGTGGCCGCATCCCTTCCAACCACTTTCCGTAGTCCTGACCTCAGTACCATCTAGCCACATTCCCAGAAAAAGGGAGAAGCAGGTTTGGTGAACAGCAAACCTGTCTCTAACACAGAAATGATTTATTTCCCTGTTCCTACCATTTTATCACGACGTCATCCCCTAAGATAGCATCCTGCCTACAGCCTCTCTCACCGCCTGCCCACCATGTTTGATACCACTGGCTTAATCTACCTAGAATACTGTCTTTATCACACCTACTCCTTTACCTGCTAGATAATATCAAGTTCAACTGTTTCACTTTGATATTGAAGATATTCTAACTGGGCCTGCATTGCCTTCCCCCTACCCCCTGCCTTATTTCCTATACCATCTTAAAATGGTTCCTTGTGGGCTCAGAGTTTTTGAAGCATCTTTGAGTCTCTTCTTGACTTGATCCTCACAGTCCCTCTGAAGAAGGAAGAGATTTATACCCCATGATAGAAAAGGTAACTTGCTGGGGCCTATATGCAATGTTGCCCCATACAAGCTGAGGGAGAAACCTGGAGATCCTGAACCCAGGCCTTTGCAGTCTTCACCAGAATAAGGTTTGCCTGCTTTGCATGATCAGACACCTTCCAAATTCCAGCACAAACTTATGAATCTGAGTCTTCAGGGAGGGGGTCCCAGACATCTGTAATGACCTAGTGCCCCAGCGACTCGGATGCACAGTCCATGATGGGAATATTGCTCATAACCTAACAGGGGTTCCTGTGAATATCCTGAACCCAGAGAAGTGTGTTTAATGGTGGAATTTGTGACATGCAAATATGGGACAGAACTTTGAGGGGCAGTGGGCCTTCCAGTTGCTCTCAGGTCACCCCAATGAACATAGTATTCCAGTCTTCTTAAATATTGGCCCTTGACTATGGAGTCTGCTCCATGACCTGTGGAATTATAAAAACAGTCATGGGCAATTTTTCTATTTTGGGCACAACTGCTCATCCCCACCCCCGCATATCAGGTGCTTGAAATAGAAAATGTGGGGAAAGAGACTGGGGGGATGGCGGGGGATAAAAGGGTAGGAGAGACAGAGAGAAACTGACTGGCATGTAAGGCGGAAGGATCAGTCCTCATTTCTCAGTACTTTTTTTGTCCTGTGATCCTCTGCAGTTTTGGAAGTCAGAGAATGAGTTTGGGAACTGAATGCTGAAAGCTGTGGCTATGTGCTGTTCTGAACACCTTACTTACATTAAATCCTTGAATTCTATGGGTAGGTCCTGTTATTACTCCCAAGTTACAGGCAGGGAAACTGAAGCTCAGAGAGACAGGCCCTCTGATCAAGGCCACAGGGCTATAGGACGTGGTAGAAGCAGGTATCAGACACCATCCCAGGGCATCAGATCTACGCTCCCTACGGCCTCTGTTCACCCAGACCCTCCCAGCTGTGTGAAGAGAAGATAGTCCCGAAACAAGGGACTTTTTTCCATGGCTCGCTAGAGTAAAATGCACAAGGCTCTGCCTTTTCTTCATTTTCCTTAGGTCACAATGAATAAACCAAGGTCAAGTCTAATCTCTTTGCTTGGGCAAACCAGACAATGACCAGGTTGGGGAATTAGAGCAACAGAAAGACCCACCTGTTCTCAGGTCTCCTTTTTGCTTTTCTGCCACAGTAACATCAATTCCCACCCATTGATTGACCCCCTTATATTAGGTCATGGCCCCCAGAAGTCCTTTTTAAAATATGTGTTACTCTGAATAGGCTACACATGGTCACTGTAGCCCCTGTTGCGACATCAGCTAAGATTGCTTCGTCCAATTAGGAGGCTGGAGGAAGAGGAATAGAAGGAGAAGGAGAGAGATCAGGAGCACGGTGTGCCGCTGGGGTACTGCAAGTAACATGCTAGATGTCTGTCAGCGGAGGGAGTCAAAATAGGACCTGTTGTGTGATGTGGGGGTGGCTACCAAAGGCAGACTTTTTTTTCCAAGAGCTGGCCACTGACCAAAGTGCCTGAGGGTTCTAGGGAAGGCTTTGAGGCTCATCTTTGCAAGGGTGAAGCCCTTGACTTGAAAGAAACCTTGTGTTTATTCCAGTTAGTCCTTCTGCACTACTAAGAACTAGGCTCATTTACAGACAGAGGGAGAGTTCCACTGTAAAACAAATAATAATAATAATACAGACAATTTGCAAGGGCACTATAAAGGTGAAAAAGAATCAATTGGAAAAATTTAACAATTTTATTTGTGGAGTTTACTGGATTCCATTAAATCCTTGTGGGATTTTGGTAGCTTCCAAGGAGCCTGCCACAGGGCATTGAAGCCCAGAGAGGTTAGGCTATTATAATGCCACAGAGCAGCCTGAGGTCAGAGGGGAGAATAGAACTATCGGCCGAGATTCACCCCGTGGGGTCCCAGCCTCCCTGATGCTAGGCCATGTGACATTGTCAAAGATAGCAAGACTGTGGGAAGCATTATAATAAGTACAATTTTTGGAACATCTGCTGTGTTCTAGACACTGTGCTAGCCACTCTCTTTAATTCACTACCCTCAATGCCACAATGCTATGAAGTAGGTATATTGCGACTGTTTTATAGACAAGAAATTTGGTGCTTGGAAAGGTTAAGTCTTTACTTGGGGTCCTGTGGAAGTTGGTAGAACTGGGGTTCAAATTCAGTTCTAGCTGATTCTAAAACCACATCTTGTAATGTATGTTCATAATTAAACATAACAAAATTAAAGCCAAAGTTGCTTGAAATATACTTTTCAGTATGGCAGGTGTTTATTGAGATCTACCAGGTGCCAGGCCCTGAGTCTGGAGGGAATAAGGTGCACAGCACAGACACAGCTGGACCCCCTTGCAGGTTCAGCCTCGGGCTGGGTGGGACAGGGCAGCCGCTGGACATGCAGAAGGGCTGTGACCCAAGCGCAAGTGAGACTAAGGGAGCTCAGATCCATGAGACCTGGCCCTGAAAAGGCACTGAATGGCATTCTCTGCAACACAGGCAGGAAAGAACTTGGGGTTCAGCTCAGAGGTGGGGCATGAAAGGAGAGCCAGCTAAGCTGTGGCAAAGAAGGAGGAGAAAGCCACCCAGCTCTCCCCACAACAGGACCTGTTGCCATGGCAGATTCTGGAGGCAGTAGGTGATGAAGGGACCCCAGGTTCTCTACCCCTCTCAGGACCCCAGGAGCTTCTTTTGACCAGGAGAATAAGGGCAACACCAGAGAAAAACCATGGGCCACCCCTTCTGACCCCTCTCCCACTTCAAGTCACTTAAAAAAGCTATTTGAAGCTCATCTAGGCCTAACGCTCTTCAGAAAACATTTTTCTACTTGTGTGCCAAGAATTACGCTATCCTGCGTGAGGTACCCTTCATTCCAGAGCTGGAGATAAACGTCTCTCGGTGGGAACGCCTGGCTGGTTAACATTTTGCAGTGAAGGAGTGCGTACCTCCCAATGGCACATCAGTCAAGGAGGGAAAGGAGTGGTTATCAATGCACCTCGTTGACAAAGGGTTTGACGTGGGGAAAGGATGTTCTACGGGAGCTGAAAATAAGAGGCCAGGGATGGAAGATAAAGAGTGTTCGTGCCATAGCTCTGCTCCCTAGGCTTGGTGCTGACTTCCTTCAGTGGGGTTCAAGCTAATAGGACAGTAACTAGCTGACAACGGGCACCTTACAGTCACAGATCAGGTGGATCCTCTCCTCAAGGCTGGCTGTTCCCTACCAGACAGCATGTGTGCCATCATTTTATTATTCCTATATATATTCTACATACAAATTAGATATACTTTATATATGTACTTTTCTCCTGAGGTTTGAGATCCAAGAATGAAATGCCTATATCCATATAGTGTTCAGCATATACCATATACTCAACAAATGAAATTGCTATATAAATCCACACATATTTTTGCATTTAATCCATAGTCACGCAATATTTGTTGGATAACAGAGCAGTACGATGAAACTCAGAAACAATGCTTTTTGCTTCTGCTTCCTGTCATTCTATTATTTTGGATTAGTCATTTGGGTTTCTTCGTCTTTAAAATTAAGGGGATTGCATGAAATATCTGAGGTCCTTGATTCTTTGATTCTACTATGTACTGAGCCCTGTGTGAAACCCTGTGGGATGTCCCAAAAGGACTTTCTTAGGCAATTTACCATCTACTTGGGAAGGGTCTTGGAGCTCATGTAACCTAGGCTGGGGTCCGCAAACATTTCTGTGAAGGATCACATAATAAATAATTTCAGCTTCACGGTCCATACAGTCTCTGTCCCAGCTACCCAGCTCTGCCATTGTAGTGTGAAAGCAGCCATGGGCAATACATAAATGATAGATATGCCCGTGTTCTATTTAAACTTTATTTACAAAAACAGATAGTGGGCTGACTCCTGACCTAGTGCCCAAGTAACAAGGAATTGAACTGAATTTGGTGTGGTGCCCAGAGCTGTGGCCGTGGCCTTCTCTGTGAATGATGATGGGGGGGCACAGGCTGTCTTCCGTGGAGCTGGCCATTGTCACCCGTCCCTGTCCACTCCACTAAGCCCTGAGATCTAGTGACCCCAGGGTTGAGTTTTGAGTTGTATGATGAAGCATCCTAAATTTCTAGAAGAGTGTTCCTCTGTGAATCCAAATTAATAATAATGCTATTCTGCATGTGGTGAGATATTCACAGAGGATGAGGCTCTGGACTTCGTTGCCAGACCCATGAAAAGGTGTCATAGACTCAAGTTCTCTTGTGCAGAGCAGCACATGGGCAGAAGTCATCCCCAGTCTCCACCCCCTCATTCTTCCTCTCTCACTTCCCCCGCATGTGGGATGCTGCTCTGTCAAATGATCCCCTTGACGTTTACTGCTTGGCTTGCCTCCCATCGAGCTACATGCTGCTGACATAGGCTGCTTCTCTGGGCAGCGCCCTGACATCAGTGTGCTGGGACGGGGCCACCTGGCAGTGGGGAGTTGCAACGAGGTCTGCCCGGGGACGTCATCCGGTGAAAAGACAACAATGACCTCATTTCCAAATGCATCTTGCACACCAAGTGAGAGAGGTCAACAATTCAAACATGCAAGTGAATCTGTTAGGCCTCAGACAACTGCTCCAGAAGGTGGATTTCCTGAGAAAGGAGAATGTTGTCTTATAAGACAGACATTCCTAATGGTAAACATTTGAATTGGTTTATGCCCTTGACTCCTGTGCCCCTGATCAAGACACTTGACCTCTCTGGGGAATTTTTCAACTGTGAAGTAGATGAAACTACATTCCTGAGCCTGTTGGACCCTGGCTTCAATTCAAATTGTGCAGATTCATGGAATCCACTTAAGGTCTCTGGCCGTTATTGACTTACTTTGGTTAACTTTCACATTAACCAGTTTCAGTATGTATGTATGTGTACACCTAATTTGTTCATACTCAAGGTTTCGAGAGGAAATTGGCTCTTTCCTATGCCAACGAGTAACAATAAAAAGCATGTTGCTCATTATTCATATGTTTATATTTTGGAGAATATTTCCACCTGGTTTCAATGTTGACACGGACAGCGAACACTTGTCCCACTTGGTTGCTGCCCAGCACCATTCAAAGACGCTCAGAGGCTCAGCTTCTTTAAGGCAGAAGCCAGGAAATGATTTTCTAGACCAATTCCTTTTCTGCTTAAATTAGCCAGAGCAAGTTCTGTGGTTTGCAAAAGAGCCCTTATCAATATTTCCTTAGAAAAAGAATTGTGCAACAGAATCTTCTTTGAAGTCTTAGCAAGGCTATGACATTAATTATATTACCTAGTTTGAGTGCTTAGAATGTCCTATTAGGACATTTCACACCAAATATTTGTTTTATAACTTCGGTAAATTCACCAGGGTGATTTTTTTATAGAAACTGACAGGAACGTAGGTCCAGGGTCACATGTGAGACTCATGATGAACACAGAGTCATCTGACCCTCCTGGGTGGCATGGGGAAGCTGGGGTAAAGCAGATTACATGCAGTTCTTTTCCTCCCTCCTCACTCCCTTTGTGCCACCAAAGTGTAGCCATTTCACTAAGAACAAATGACAGTAATTTCCAAGATTCTCCTTCAAGGGAAAAGAATAATAGTAGTAATAACTAACATTTATTACATGCTGACTGTATGCTTTCTCACTGCTTTACATGTACTTATCATTGAATCCCTACAACAACTATGTATTAAATACCATTATTAGTATCCCCATTGTATAGATGAGGAAACTTGAGGCACCAATGGTTAAGTGGCTTGTCCAAGGTCACACAAGTGTTCCTAACCTATCAATTCCCTGAGGGAGTGACCTAAGGTTACCCAAGCAGCCATTGCAGAGTGTGGAGCTGAGCTTTTTCAAAGCAGAACTAGGCATCACTGGTTTAATAGATTAGGTCTCTAGCATATCAGAACCTTCCAGGACCTTCAAAAAATACAAGCCCATAGGCCCCACCCAGGAACCAAGGTGTGGGTACAGAAATCTGTACTTGCCCAAACGCCAGACTTTTGCGTTTCAGCCTCTGGCCTCCAGATGCGCCTTTTTCTTGGCTCGCAATGCTCTCCTCCTCCTCTCCCCTTTACCTTCCTAGCAACCAGCTCAGGATTTCATTGTTTTAAAGAATCTTTTTTCTGATTGACCCACACATACTCTCCTGCATGCCATTGGCTCTTGTATCCTGCATCTCAGTTAACAGATTATGGATTTGCAATACTAGCTTTACATATGACTCAAATAGGCATGACATCAGGCACACAAGGAAAAACTACGAGTTTTTCCAAGTGGTATATCTACCCCTCAGAGTCTTAAATGGTTAGTCTACTTCAGTGTGAGAAGCATCCGATGTCAGACATGAGGAGGGGGTGAGGAGGACAAGGCAGGGGAAGGCGGGGTGAGGGAAGCAGGGAGGTGGAACTGAGTGAGCCTGCAAGCCCTTCACATTTGGTGAGCAGCTCCCCTGTGTCGGACCCAGGACAAGAGGTGAAGGCCACAGTCCCTGCCACAGTGAGCTTGCCCCCTGCGAGGTAGACAGAGGGACAATCGATAATTTCAGTGCTTCCCTCAGGAGACTGTCGGGACGATTACATGAGTTAATGCATGCGAAGTGCTTAAAACAGTGCCTGGCATGTAGTAAGTTCTCAACAGATGTCATCTATTATTATTATTTGGCAGGTATGCAGTCTTGTCCTGCTCTCTTGTTTACAAAGCTCTATGGCATTTCTTACTTAAAGCTTCTGGCCTTTATGCCGTCAACAAACACTTGTCTTGGAATTTCATCTTATGTCAACAAAAGTTCACTGAGTAGTTTCAGTGTCCTAGGTTGTTGCCAGGCTGGGCTCAGAAATGACAAGAATGAATCAGGGTGTCTGCCCTTGACCAGACTGGAGCGGGAGATGCCACTTCCATGCATGTCTCACTGCGAGGCAGGAGCTGGCACAGGAGGAAGGCCAGTGGAGCAACCACAGGGATCAGAGGCGGTGGCCACTTCAAGCTGGGGGTGGGGTTCACAGATGCCTGGCACTGGAGGCAAAGCCTGGGAGAGAGCATGACTGGTAATACAAATGGGCCACATGTTATCTCTCTGCACCCACCACTGTGTCGGTTTATAAGATTAATCCTTACCTTATAAAGAAGGTCCTCTTCGAATCCCTACTTTACAGATGGGAAAACTGAGGCTGAGAGAGGTGAAGTCACCAGTATTCAGTATTTCAGAACTGGTAGGAATATGGTCAGGTAGACCGTGTGGGGAGCAGAGAAGACATTCTGGGCAGAGGTAGTAGTAAAAAATAAGACTCCCTCCACACAACTGGGAATAAGAGATTGGCCCAACTTTACAGGGCAGGTCAGCAAACCACAGCTAGGTGGCCATTGCACAGCCACATGGGTGCCTGGCCCTCCCCAGGGTGCCCAGGGCCGGGTGAGGGTCGAGAGCACTGCATGAGGAAGCTTCCCAGCGGCTGCACCAGGCACAGTGCTCAGAAAAGGAATGAGTTGTGTCTGGGGAAACTTCCTTTTCCTTCACTCATCCCAACATCCGTCCGTTCTATAGATGGGATAAAGGGAAACGCTGTCTTCTTTCAATCCAAGCCTGTCTCTAGGAAGTGATTTTCAGAGCTGTGGTACATTTGTTTTCTATTGGTGTGTCACAATTTACCACACATTTAGTGGTTTAAAATCAATATATTTATAATCTCAGAGTCTGTAGGTTAGGAGTCTGACAATGGCTTAGCTGGGTCCCCTTCTCATCATCTCAGCTGGGGCTCAGAGTACTTTCCCAAGCTCTTGTGGTTGTCAGCAGACACAGGACCAAGGCCTTCCGCTCCTCCAGGCCCCTCACAGTTCCCTGAGGTGGGTTTTCTCACAGCTGAAATGGGATGACATGCACATTGCAGGATGGTTCTAAGGGAATGTAGGCAACGCCCCCTGGTTACATGGTAAGGGTGTCCTTCCTCCCTCAGAAAATATGCATATATTAATGCCAAGTCCAAAGTCATAGACATGCTCTTAATCTAAGCTTGGGCAGAAATAGAAATAAAATTGGTAAGAATCCAGGAAGGTGCAAGTAAAACTTTACTGTCCCATACAGTGATGCCCCCTTGAGTACTTAAGACTATCAGTTCCCTTCTGTGGCATTCTTGGTTGACAGGCAATTTCCATCATAGCAGCTGGTCTCTTCAAGGCCAGCAAGGGACTCTCTCTTTTCTAAGCTTTCTCCCCACTAAGTCAGGCCCACTCAGGATAGACTCTCTCTGAGGAACTTAAAATCACCTGATTTGGAGCCTTGATTACATATGCAAAATTCCTTCACTTTTTCTCTGTTCTCTTGGCTCGACACAAGCCATAGATCTCATCCACACTCAAGGGAGGGGGTTGTACAAGAACATAAATGCCAAAGACTGGGCTCATGGTGGGGTCCCCTTCAGGTCTGTCTGTCACAGGTAGGTTTAACTAACTTTCCTCTACACACAATAACATAACCAAGTACCGTGTATGCACCATCTTCTCATAACATCACAACCGCCTGGGGCAGGAATTGATATGGGACCATTCCACAGGAAAGGAAACTGAGGTTTAGATATCCAATCCCTTTCCCAAGGTCATGCAGCCTGTAGGGACAGAACATGGCCTTGAATTCAGGCTTCTCTGACATCAAACCAATCAACCAAAACTCTGTGTGCCACTGAAGGAACCTGATAGTCTTAAGTACTCGGAGGGCACCACTGTATGGGAAACTAAAGTTTTACTTTCACCTTCCTGGATGCTAACCAACTTTATTTCTGTTCCTACCCGAGCTTAGATTCAGGGCACATCTAAGACCTTGGCCTTGGCAGCAATATATTTTGTCAGGCAGGAAAGACACCCTTACCATGTAACCCTGGCAGGAGGGTGCATACATTTCCTTGTAACCATCTGGCAGTGCGCATGGTGTCCCAATTCATGCTAGGAGAAAACCCAGCTGCAGGCTCCAGGAGGGTACCGCCACACTGCGGACACTCACCATCTTTCTATCACACTTCGTTCCAATGGGCA
The DNA here is from genome assembly GCF_021234165.1 of Pteronotus mesoamericanus. Classification (NCBI taxonomy): domain Eukaryota; kingdom Metazoa; phylum Chordata; class Mammalia; order Chiroptera; family Mormoopidae; genus Pteronotus; species Pteronotus mesoamericanus. The sequence continues at coordinate 15,166,644 of NW_026555085.1, read as the reverse complement.
CTCGGTGTAGGCCAACTCAAGTCATTTCCTAAAACAAAAAGGAAAGAAAAAGATGAGAGGTTTCTTTTTGTTTGCTTCAGGCAGATATATCTTTACCTGTCTCTTTAACTCACTGACCTGTTGCTAGAATGGAAACTAGTGACTTAAACATGAATGGAAACCACTTTAAAAAATAATAGCAAGAGGCTTGTGCTGCCTCCAGTGAAACAGAGGGTGAGGTTTTCAGAGGATGGTAGAGAAACTGCCTTGTTTTACTTGATTGTAATAATACCTTCTGTTTGTAAAACACACTGCAGCCTATAAAGAATAGTCTCATAATTATATAATTGGATTGCTCTAACAGCTCTGTTTACGTCTTCCTGCTTTACACAGGAGGGAAAGCTTCAGGGAGAGGCTCCGTGTCTTGCCCAAGGCAGCACAGTGCAGAAGAGGATGGGCTGGGCCTGCAGCACAGGCACTTACTGCCGGCTCCCCCGCTACTCTCCCCTCTTGGGAGCAAAGATTGGCACATGGGTGGAGACGTCAGGAAGAGAACTCATAGATTATATCAGATGAATCCCATCAAGGGCCCACAGAAACACCCAGGGTTGACTCAGGAGTTCAGCCATTAACATCCTGTTGGTGAAACGCCTCAAACCACTAGCCCAGGACTATTGTCTCCCATCCTGAAGGGTGACGTGACTTGCCCTGCACTCTGCCCCTTGCATGATTTTGGTACCTTTATGGGATGCCCAGCTTGCTCAAGACAATTTTTGTGTAGTTTAATAGCCTTCATTTACAAAACAGAGCCAAGGCAGAGAATGCTTGTGAAGAGCAAGCTGGGCTTCCCCACTTCCCCATTCAGGTTAAACTGTCCTACCTGACATACACACTTACTGACATTGTGAATGTGATGCTGTGAAGGCACAGAAAGGTGGTGAATCTAGAAAACTACTTCTGTTGACCTACATCTTAATCTGGGGATTTTCCTTAATGCTTTTTCCAGAATTTCAAAACAGCCCTGACCTATGCCAGTCAAAATGATTCTTTCTTTAGAGGTAGTATCAGGAATTAGAATATTTATAGAAAATATAACTTCAGTAGGAGAAGCTGGAAGGGGGTCTCTGAGGCCTTCATTATGACAGTCAGGAAGGGGGACACAATTCATGTAAGTGACACCTGGGAAACATCAGTGGGGACCAGGAGTGCACTCAGAGTTAGAGCTGGTCATACTGTGTTCCCTCCTCCCCTCAACATTTTGGCAAGAGTGAAATAAGATTCAAATGAATGTCATGTGCAGCCTAAAAGGGCAGAACAAGTCCCACACATCAGCACCTCCAGACCACCTACCAGTTCTACCCACGTGGGCGTGAGATTCATGCTGCTGCTGAGGGAGAGCCTGGCCCTTCATACTGACTCTGTACTCATGGCCCTGTAGACCAGAGAGACACTTAGCGTTCTCTCCAAGTCATCGCCCCCTGCCAGTGGCTGCAGCTGCACTGAGAGACCAGAGGTCAGAGTTTGAGTGGGGACTGCATTTGTCTTTCCCTAGAAGGGCTCTGCTGTCCATGGACACCACTGAAAGCTGAGTGAGCACTACAGTGAGTGGGGCAGTAGCAGTCTTGGTTTTCAATACCCCATACCCTGAGTTCCTACTCTTTCTGATTTTAATCTATACTTAATTTTCCTTTGAAGGCAAATTAGTGGAACCCTGACAAAAACAAGGATAATATGTAAGAATGGTAAGAACTTCCTGGGTTTACTGATGACCAATAGCCACAGGGATTTGTGCTTTGGCAAAGGGGCTGCACCAGATAACTCCTGAGGCTTTGTGGTGATGATTAATTTTTTGTGTCAATTTGACTGGGTCCCCAGGCATTTGGTCTAACATTATGAGGGTATGTCCTGAAGGGTGTTTCTGTTTAAGATTAACATCTGACTAAGTAAAGCAGATTGTCCTCCCTTATGTGAGTGGGCGTCAACCAATCAATTAAAGACCTAAATGGAACAAAGAAAAAACTCCTGCTTGACTGTCATGAACTTAGACATTGGTCTTCTCCTGTCTTTAGACTTGGATGGAAACATCAGCAATTCTTGGATCTGGAAATTACATAATTGATTCTCATAGTTCGTAGGCCTTTGGGCTCCAACTGGAACTATACCATTGATTCTCCCGAGTGTTTAGCTTGCTAACTGCAGTTTGTGGGGATTTTCAGCTGCCACAATCACATGTGCCAATTCCTTATGATCCATCTATTATAGGGGTTCTCCAGAGAACTAGGAGATTCTACTGGTTTTATTTCCTTGGAGAATCCTGACTAACATAGATCTGGGTACTGAGAATGTGGTGCTGCTGAATAAATACCTAAAATTGTGTAACTGGTTTTGGGAGAGTCAAGAGTATTGGGTAATGGGTAGACACCGGAAGAGTTTTGAGGTATATCCTAAAAATATGAATGTTAAAGATGATTCTGGTGAGATCGCAGGAGGAAATGAGTAGCAGATTATTGGAAATCGGAGGAAAGATATTTCTCACTATAATGTGGCAAATAACCTGGCTGTATTGTGGGCCAACGTTTTGTGGAAGAACTTGTGAATGGTGAAATTAGATATTCAGCAGAGGAGCTTTCTAGAAAAAGTATTGAAGGTGTGGCTTGGATCCTCCTTACTGCTTGTAGTAAAATGTGTGAGGAGAGAGTTGAATTAAAGAGGGGATCTTTGGGCAAAAAGGAAAATTTTTGATTTGGAAAATTTTCAGGGTATGCACATTGCAAAAAGTGGGAAAGTTTGCTCTGAGAAGAACACTGAGGGCATGTCTCAACAACCGTTTGATAGAGGGATCATGAGAGCAACTCCTGGACTTAATCAGCCATCTCAGCAGAAGCCAAAAATAGAGATGGGATTATATCAGTAGGCAGACTGCTGAGACTAAGGAGAACAGAAAAAATAAGGTAAAAATAAAGGAAAGCTATCGGACTTCATAGATCCTACAGGACAAGACCATAGAGCTAACAGGCACTGTTCTTCAAGAAAAGTGAAGGCAATTCAGACAGAGATCACCAGGGTGCCTCCTCAGTTCCATAGAATTGGGGCCATTGTCTTGGTTTCAACAGTCCGAAGGGCCTCCAACCAGTACGGTAGGGCACCCTGCAGAGCTTTGGGAGCAGGTTTCCCCAGAGCCTTGGGGCAGGACTCCCACCCAGCAGAGCCATGGTGGCAGGACTGCTGGTCTGGTGGGTTTCAAAGGCAGGACACTGAATTAAAGAGAATTATTTTCGACTTTAACATCTAATGAAATTTTCCTTGCTGGTTTTGAATCTGCTTGGGACCCGTCACCCTTTCCCATTTTGTTTCTCCCTTTTGGAGTGGGAATATCTATCCTATGTTATCTATTCCCTGCCTACCCTCTCCACCCCCCACTGTATAGATAACTTGTCTTGTTTCACAGAATCACAGCTAGAGATACATTTTACTTCAGGATAAATGGTACCTGGAGACTCACATGATTTAGATGGAATTTAGATGAGACTTTGGAGTTTAGAGTTGATTCTGGAAAGACTTAAGACTGTGGGAGGCTATTGGTGGGAAATGAAAATAGTTTTCATGTGAGAAGAGCATGAATTTTGAGGGGCCAGGGGTGGAATGCTATGGACTGAATTCTGTTTCCCTAAAATTCACATAATGGAGCTTAGACTGTTAAATGAGGTTATAAGGGTGGGGCCCAAGTCCAATAGTATTGGTGGCCTTATAAAAGGTCTAATACTACTGGACCATGTGAGAAGCCAGTGAGAAAGGGGTCATCTACAAGTCAGGAGGGGAGTCCTCATCAGGAACCAAATCAGATGGCATCTTCTTCTTGGACTCCCCGGCCTCCAGAACTGTGAGAAATAAATGTTGGTTAAGCCACTTAGCCTCTTGTAGTTTGTATGGCAGCCTCAGCAGGCTAAGATACCTCTTTAAGATCTTAGTGTTATGATTACAAAAAGAAAAAAAAAATCATCCTCTCTGGTCAACTTTTACCATTAGCCAGTAAGTCAATAAGTGTTTTCTTAGTTTCATCTATGTATAGGCACTGCAGAGACTACACAGGTGTGCAAAACATGTTTCTTTCTCCAGTGGAGACTACAGGTTAGCAGATGAGATGAAGCTTGGGCATGCACACCAACAGTCTTCTAACTTCAAAGGGCAGCAGAAGATAGTGCTGAATGTTGAGCTTGGAGGAAAGAACAATGGCTTTGGGCTGAGAAGTGACCAAGAAAGGTTTTTGTAGAGTAGGAAGTAATGTTACTAAGTGTCTCTAGAAAGTGAACTTTTTTTGCAGAGCTCCCGACATACCAGCTAAGTTAATGGGGTCACAAGCTTGGGTTAAGTCCACAGTATCAACTCATGTTGCTATTCTCAGCATCTTTCACTGGCTGCCAGTGGAAGAGTATCAGGTCTCCAGTTTCATGGGCAATACAGGAGCCACACTGACTTTCAAGTGAGACACAACAGCCACTGATACATATGAGTAGTTCATGGAAAATGACTCAGGTTAATGCTGGTCTAGAATTGTGTACAAGCAACATAGCCCCAGGCTGCCCTTCCCTGCACAAGCCTCTCGTTGGGCAAGGTCACAATTACTGCCTCTTTCTAATCTAAGCAATTCGGTGATGCCATGAACACTTGGGCTGCTGGCTGCCATTCTTGTGGAGTGCTGTTGAGATTGCATCCTGGCAAGGTTCTCTACCCAATGAATGAGCAGAGAGGAAACCTCAGCCCTTAAAATAGAAAAGACCTCACAGCTTCATCAATCATACAGGGACCTTTACTATATTAAAAAAAAAAAAAAAAGATAAAAGGAGTTGCTGTGGCCCAACCTCGCCCACCCCAATCTGGCCCTGAGCACTTTCCCAGAACACTAGAGCTCCAAGGACCATGTCCCCAAACCCCAATTCATGCCTACCACTGCCCGCTTTTCTTAGGCATCAACATGTTTTCATCCAAATAAATGCCCAGAAGGGTTTTTGCTTGCCTGAGGCCATGCAGCTGCACAGGGGCCAAGATGGGACTGAAACTCGGGTTTTCCGACTACCAGCCAGTGTTCCTCACCCTCTAGGTGGCCTTGTCCAACAACACTGAGGAATCTGATATCCCTGCATTCCAGTTACACCAAAGAGCCCAGTGACACAGGGGAGACAATGACGGTGTGTCAGTCAGGAGCTCAGTGGAAATTACTGGTACCTCAAACAGGGCACTGGGAAGAGAGTTTAGTAAAGTGGTTAGTTACAAACAGGGTTTAGAGCCACCATCAGGAGAGAGTAGAGAAATATATCTGGGAGAGCAACAAGGACCCTTTACCTTGGCCAGAAAGAACCTTTACATAAACCCAGTCACTGGAAGGAGCATAGCCTTCAATAGAGGGGTGCAGCCAACCTAGAGTAGTCCCATAGTACCCTGACTTCACGCCCCTCCATAGCTCCTATCTTCCTGTGCTGGCTCAGGGGCCAGCTCCATCCTGGGCAGCCAGAGGGCAGGGTGCCCACGGATACTGTGTCCTTGTCAGCCTCCCAGGGTTCAGGCCAAATGGAGAGGGCGAAGAGTGGATATAGAGGGACAAACCGGTATCTCCAACACAACTCATTGGGAAGCAGTCATTTCACAGGGGCACTGCCCAGGGAGACGCTGTTTCAAAGTGAGCTGTTTGCAGAAAGGTAACTAGGGGGGGAAATTAACAAGGAGATTAAATATGCATATTTTCTATTCTGCTATACTAAAATGGTGCGATGGCTTTTAGATTCTCCTTCAAATTAACATGGGAGATTAAATACTGATGGTTCTCCTCTAGGTGGAATAAACTGCTGCAGAATGTGCCCCCTGCCCTTCTCTCCAGACCCATCTCTCCCTCTTCCCCGCCTCATCACCCAGGTGACAACAATCCTGGACAAACTGCTCAGGGCTCCCAGAGCGGCCAAGCTTTCTCTCCTCCCAGATACTGCACATGGTTCTCTCTACCTTGCACTTTTCCCCTGATCTCTTTCACCTGGACTTAGCTCTTGGAAGCCTTTCCAGCCCTCGCCTCTGCCCCTCCTGGTTTAGGACTCCCTTGGGTGTTCCTCCAACGACCTGTGAATGACTTTGCCCCCTGTCCCATCCCATCATCTCCTACTAAAGGGCATGCTAGATGCTCTGGGCCTGGCGTTGAGGCAGTCACAGGGTCAAAGGTGGCGGTTATGGACCTCATTGCCCTGGTGCGAAGGCAGTGCCTGACACCGAGCTTCTCAGGAACATTTGTGGGGAGAAAGAAGGATTTCTTGGGCTGCAGTTTTCTCACCTTTGAAAACAAAGTATCGTGGAAAGCTCAGTGACTTCTCATGAATGATTTTGATTGATGGCTATAAACCAAGGTTTGTTTTTTTTTTAAAGTTCACTTACAGAGCTCCATTTTGTGAGAAACCAACCCAGGCATGGGCAGCAAGCCCGCAAAGGCAGGACCCTGCAGGGAGTCCGGGGAGGAGGCATCCCGGGACTGCCACATAGAGAATTCGCGTGGGGTCCAGCTGTACAGAGCACATGCACTGCTGCCAGTTTGGGCCTCAGAGCAAAACTGTGGGGCGATCAGCCCAAATATCACTCAGGAGCTCACAAAGTCACATGTCTTGCCCTGAAGTGACACAGCCAGTTACAGATGGATGTAGGGCTGAGCCTCCTGACCGGTGGCCCCTGTCCTTTCCACTCCAGCACAGGGAGTCTAAGGACCGCACAGGCAGCCTGCGAGAGCATCGGCATCGTCTGGCTGGAGGCAGCAGAACCGCATCAGTGCAGGCTGGCTGGCAGGCACTTCCGAAACAGTTCTGCTCAACCCTCTCATGTCACACACAAGGAACCAGCGCATTGAAGATTGCTCTGATATTCTGCTTGTTCTATGATCCTGAGTACTTTTTACAGTTTGGAGTGCAGGGCCAGGTCAACTTCTGTCCCGGCGTTCCCTTTCCCTTACTGTCCCGCTAGGCGTCTTCCAACACTCTCTTAGAATCGCTGCTCAAAGGACCCAGGGTCTGTTCATCTCTGAGTCATTCATTCAAAGAAATGTTTTTTTGTGGTCCTACTATGTGGTAGACACTGTTCTAGATGCTCGAGTACAGTAGTAAACAAAGTAGAGAGGGTTCCTGCCTTCACAAGGCTTGTATTCTAGTGGGTGAGACAGATAGGACACAAAGAAATAAGCAGAGTAATTTCAGATTATAAAAAGTGCTATGAAGGAAATTAGCAGAGGGCAGGGGAATAAAAGCCTTACCTGAGAAAGTCACTATATTTTTTAGTCTCTAATTCAGGGTTTAGCCCTTTCTTATCAGGGTGAATGAATGAATGCATAGATGTAAAAGTTAAAATGAATGAATGAATGAACAAATGAGTGGTTATTTGTATTCTCTTTTTATCCAGACATTCCCCAACCTACCTTGACCTACCTGTGACCTCTTGGTACCAGCTGGCCCCCACCTAACATTTGCGTGTGCCCCCCCCCCCCCACACACACATACACAGCTCTAACTCCCATGGTGGGCTGGGATATGCAGGAGTGGAGGCCAGAGCTGACTCTGCAGAACGCCGCCTCCCCTCTTTCTGCAGGCTGTGAGACAAGCTACCCACAAGGGCATGGGCAAAAACCCCTCTTCCTTGACATCTCTTACCCCAACTGTAACACCCACTCAGGAATATTGGGACATTATGCTTTCAATGGCCCTTTGGTGGCTCTGTGCATGATTGCACACGCCCCTTCCCAGAAGCTGTGGAGTTTTAAGGCTTCCTAGTAAACATACTAACAAAGCCCTACCCAGCCATTCCCCGACATCCCTCCCTCCCTGTAATGCTGCAGGGATTTCAGATCAGGTAGGACCAGGCTGTAAAGAAGTCCCTGCATAGAGGGCTGAGGGCTTAACAGATTTATTAAGAATTATGTGCTCTCACTGAATATAAGCCACAAGGAAGCTCAGCTCCTCTGTTTTACTGGTGTTTCATTTTCTTCAATCTTCCAGAATGTGCAGGTTTTTCCCCTGTGCAGCCCATAAAAATAAGCAACCAGCCCCAGTAATTCCCTTTATGATCCAATCACTTCTCCCCTTTACCAAGGCTTATTCCATTTATGGATTTATCGCTATTCTTTTCAGTTCTCACCAACTCCTGTTGTGTGTCATTTAGACTGACTCCCAGACAACAGATAAAAGTGTCAGTCAGCACTAAAAGCTAATCATTGACTTCTTAAATGTCCCTTATTAAAACCACTCATCTATCAGCCATGCAACTTGAAACCAACAGAGTTGACCCAAGTCTTTAGATCCGTGTGTGTAAATCTCTCCTGAGTTGTGGAGCTTATGTACACATACTGTTATAGACTCATCCAGTGAAAGAACTGGAAAAGCCTTAGAGGTGAACTAGTTCAACTCAAGGAAACTGAGTCCCAGACAGGGGTGAGTGGGGCTTATCCCAAGTTACCCAACCTGATAGGCTGGGGCTGGAACAAGAACATGAGCCCTGCACAGTCTGTGGTCTTGTGTTCTGTCAGTGCGCCAACCTGCTGGTTGGATGGCCACCACACCTCATATCAACACTGTCCCCTACAGCCAGGCTCCCTCACATTTCACATTTCTCACATTAGCTTTCCCATCTGCCAGTGTCCTAAGATCAAAACCTCAGAGTCATCCCTGCCTACTCTCTCTATTCCATCAGGTACTGAACCTTCATTCACAGTGGTCCCCTTGGCTATTGCCCACCGATGCTGAACAATGATGGGAAATGAAGTTTTTCTGGACCCCCACGGAGCCCACAGCCAGGGGAGGTTTTACTGTATCTCATCTGAGTACTCACTGCTTACACAAAAGCCATGTTGTACACATCGTGGTTTTTGCCTCCTTCTTCAGCTTCCTCCTGGTTATAAATAATAAGCCTTTGAGAAATTACATTACTTTTTCAAGTGCTTAGAAGCTACATTTTTTAATTTGTTAAAATTGTCACTTATTTGTGTTCCCCAAGAGAGTTTCTGAAAAGGTCATAGTGCTTAGAAATTTCAGAAATTACGTAAGATGAGAAGGTTCCATTTGCCTAGTAAGAAATAGTATCTAATAGGAATTGCAATAAAGTAGAAAAGGAAAATTAGGACTTTAAGAACCTGCCTGTGACAAGGGTCAACATGGCTTTTGAGAGTATATTTCAAGTATGATTTTGACCTTCTTGAAATGCATGGGGGAAAAGCACAATCAGTTATAGAATTTCTGAGGGCGGAAGAAACCATCTAATTTCTTGGAGGAAATAAAATTCCCCACTGCTGAATTACTTTGAAAAATAACGTTGTTTTCTACTTATGGAAGTAAAATCATGCTCTATGTAGAAAACTTGGGACAGCTAAGTAAAAAGAGTATCATCCATAATCCACCTCCCAATAATAACTTCTGATTGTATTTTGGTTTCTTTTTCCCAGTCTTTTAAAAAATATTAGGATCAGGTAGCCTATGCATTTTGCACTGTGCTTTATTCATAACATTTTATCTGTAGCATTAGCTTCTACATGGGACCTGAGTTCTAAGGCGTTTCTCACAGGTGTTTTTTGTGGAGTGCATGGGGAACACAGAGGACTGTGAGGAACAATGCTACCAACTTTTTAAAAACAGCAAATGCAGTAGAAAACAGTGTGATTTTTTTTTTTTTTTCCTAATGATAGTTGGTAAAAAACTAAGGCCAGGATAATAAAATGTACTTCAGTGAGGAGATTTTTCACAGGCGCTACAGCTGTAACTTGTAGCCCAGCATGATTTAAGATGAGACAGAGCCCAGAAGGGCTGATGGTGTGTGCGTATGCTTGGTCACTAAATGTCATTTTCCAGAGAAGGGCTCTTCATTCAAAGCTGCTTTAAGGTTTTAAGTTACTAGGGTATCTATTCAAGTTGTATGTAGTAGGTGGGTCCTAAAATACTCAATAATACTTCACTGAATTTGGGAATTATGTGATTGCTTAGTGGGTTATTTGGACTTTAAAAGGGAGGATGTGTCCTCTCCTTTGACTCTTCAGTTTTGTCTTCAGTAAGTATACATATGGCTTTACCTTTGTCCTGGGTCTTCACAGCACTTTCGGTATGAAGGGAATGCTCCTATCGTAAATTTATAGATAAGAAAATCCAGGCTCAGAGGAGGTAAATGACATGCCCAGGGTCATATTTCAATGGAGAATGGAGCCAGGGCTAGAACTGGGCTGTCTCCCCCGGCCCATGGTTCGTCCCACTCAGCTGCGTGTTTCCATCAGCCCGAGGAGGCTGGCTCTTTTGGAAGGCTGACCCACAGGCGGCTCCTGTTATTTCCTGCCCCTGATCTCCAGAGCAAAGCTTCTCAAAGTGCGGTTCCTCTGCCAGAAGCATCACCTGGGAACTCGTTAGAAGTACACATTCTTGGGCTTCACCCCAGACCCACTGTGTTTGAACAAGCTTTGCAGGTGGCGCTGAGGCATGCTAACAGTTGAGAGCCACCGTTCTAGGTGATCGCAATAAATGTGGTTGAATGAATAATCCTAGAAAACCCATAGACTTTCATGAACACATTTGAAATATTTAAAAATGCCCATTTATATCTTTATTTGCAAACTTCCCATGACTTCTCAGGAACCACCCCTTATTAACTCTCCCCAGTCAGAGGGGGGAATGTTTTATCACACAGTGACAACACTGTTCCTATCTGTGGAAAGCATGGAGAGAAAAGAAGGCACCTCAAGGAAGGACCATACTGACGGGCATGTCAGGTCAGACAGATCATAATATAAGTGAAGCTTATTTTGGACCACAAACTACCCTTAAATGCTTTATGTGGACTATCTCATTTAATACTGGTCACAGCTCTGAGATGTGTATTACATTGCATCCCCACTTTACAGATCAGCAAGCCAAGGCCAGGAAACTTGTCTAAGATTACAAAGCTAGTAAGTGGCAAAGTCCAGTAGATTCCAAAGTGCAGGTGCTTACCTGCTGTTGCATTTTGCCTTTTCATGCTCTGTATCTTTTACATTAGTGCCGTAGCAAGCCACAGGGAAGGATGCTAAGCGTACACTCACTGGGTAGCTCTTACATCTAAAAAAGGTTTGCCATGAGGGTGGGATCTGAGTTGGTATTTGAAAACAGAGACAGGAAAATGCAATCCAGAAGAGAGAAAGGGCACAGACAACAGTACAAATACACCCAGTGGAACTGACAGAGGTGGTGGGCAAGCTGTTCTCCTGGAGGTGTGTGTGTGTGGTGGGGGAAGCAGGGGGCGAAGGACACGTCCTGAAAGAAGAATATTGAGAAACTGAAAGAGGGAGGGCTCTGGGAGGCAGCCCAAGGAGGCTGGGTTTTATCCTATTATCAATGAAATGTTGTTGAATGGTTCGGAGTATGGTCTCCAAAAAGCCAAAGAAACAACTTCGGATGTTCCAGCATATCTGTCCATTATTTTAAATTTTGCAAATGGCAGAGCAAAGTCAGCGGGACTTTAGATCTGGGAGAGTTTGCTGGGATGGCAACAAGGAAATGATCTCTCCCCAGAAATCACAAAGCCATTTTGATTCTTTCCAACTGGCATATAGCCACAATAATTACAATATGCCTGTCATTAAAGCTTGCAGTGGCATTTGATAAAAATGAAGTTTATAGCTCACTGCAAGAAGACTGAAGCGCTGTCACAGGAAAGAGGGATGTGAGATCCAAAAGACCATGGGGCCAAAAATGAAAAATGGAGAAGCTGGTATGGTCCCTGTTATTCAAAAATAGAATGAAAGCAATTAGCTAGTCTATTCATGTAAAATAAATATTTATCACAAGTATTTATGTATTTATTATAAATCACTATATAATATTATTTATTCTAAATCATCATCTAGATTAAACATGACTTATTTGCAAAAGACAAAGCCCTAAAAGAAATTAATTTCCTCTTCTGCTTTGTGGGCAGATCTGCACTGTTCATTCAGTAGTGAAAAGTCAAACAAATATGGCACCTTGCATACATGCAGCACACACATAAGGTCCACCCCTAGAGACAATCAATAATACCCTGTAGCTATGGTTATCGTTGTTGTTTTCCTGACTATCTGCCTTTTATCTGTTTAAGAAAACTCAGGGCTGAGCCATTACAATGTTTATCACCCATTTTAAAAGAGTCTGGAGTGATTATTAAAATTGAGAATAACAAGATTTAATACAATGAGCATATTTAATGTAATAAAATTATAGTGTTTTTAAATTTAAAAAGGGATCATGCTATTCTTGTTACTTCGTGACTTGCTTTTTTCTCCTGTAATGACACTCCCTCCAGAACAACACATAAGGATCCAGCTCATTCTTTTTTAATAGCTGTATACTAGTCTATAATATGGTTATATCATACCGTAATTAACCATTCTGTGACTGATGGACATGCTGTTTATAATGTTTTTCTTTTAAGGATCAAACATTAGTAATTATAAAAGGACAATTTATAGAATTTAATTTTATTTTTTGTGCATTGTCATGTTGGTTGTCAAAGAAACCTTTTTTCTTCATTTTATTGGTAGAAACCTTGAAGCAGAGAATGTTAAAAAAAAAAAAAGAGTTAGCTCTGGCAAATGTTGCTTAGTTGATTGGAGTGTTATCCTGTAACACAAATGGTTAGATTTGATTCCCAGCCAGGGCACATACCTCGGTTGTGGGTTCAATCCCTGGTCAGGGCGCATATGGGAAGAAATCACATCTTTCACATTGATGTTTCTTTCTTTCATTGTTTCTCTTCCTCTAAAATCTCTATCTATCTATCTAGCTAGCTAGCTAGCTATCTATAGTTAGCTGCAACAGATTGCCTTTCTTGTTTTCCCCACTTTCTATGCTGGCTTTCTATGACCTGGGGGCTGCAGGCAGGCACTGCCACCGGCAAACCATTGCACTGCTCAGTGATGGGCACTGGGAGCTCCCAGGGTGGCTCCTTCAGAAAGGCTGCTCAGTTTCCCATAACTTCACCTCCCAGGTGAGGTTCCAACATCTGACTGTTCCCACAGGCAACGAGGCAAGTGACTTCACGGGGTGGAGGACGGGGCCTGCGCAGGATGGGTATGTTTGATGTCTCTAAGCTCTGCTGGCTCCTAATGCATAGGCCACATCATGGAATTTCAATAAATAATTTAACCCGGCTCCAGTTTCAGCGTCAGTGTTCACTTTCAGCACCAGCCTGCCATTCTTGTTTGCAAGCAGGCCCCTCCTCCTCAGGTATGGAAATTTGGCTGAGATTCACTGACTGTTTTTAAACACAGTAAGGCCAGATTACTATGTGCAAGGGTAGAGATTTTTTTCTAAGTCAGAGTACTGTGAAATCTAGATGTGCAAAGATGAACTTTTTAAAACCAAAAAGATAAACTGAACACCACTGACATAATGCATAGGTTATGAAGGTATTCGCATTGTTGCTATATGAGGCCTTTGTTTTCCAAAGGTTCTGAAGGCCAGCCTTCCTGATGAGTCTGGAGTAGAACCTGAGCATCTATCTACATCATTACCAAGTTCCTAGGGAATGCTGATGCTGCCGATCCTAATTGAGTAGAAAGGGCTACAGACAACCTGAGATTTTCAGTCAGGAAAGATTGTTCCTTTTAGGACCATGGCTGGGAATTCTGGGGGAGAGACAGAAGCTCTTGATGGTACTGGGTTGAGGGAAGGACTCATACTCATTTTTCTAAGACTATGGAGCTATAGGACATGGTATTCTAGGTATAACTTCAATCCCCTGGGAATGAAGGACTGGATGTGGGGGGTGTAGTGTTTTTATTGTGCCTCCTCCCCTCAGAGCACTTGCCTGGACATTATCTCATTTGCTGTCACAGGGAACTTGTGACGCAGGTGGGCAGCTGCTATTATTCCCAGTTACAGGTGAGGGAGAGAGCTCTGAGGCCAAATTTAAACCATCTTCCCCCCTCCCCCCTTCTGGGTAAAAGGATTGATAGAAGAAATGCCTTGCTCAAAACTAATGAATAATCACATACTCTGCTTACTATAAATTTGTCTCTAAGGTTCTCTTCAGCTCCACAGTGTGTCTGAGGCTGTGGTCTTTGCCTGCAGGCTACATTTGGAACAATGAGAATGAAGATACCTGGTCCCCAACTGTATCACAGGGCTGAAAAAAGAATAATAAAACACGGTCTGTTTTATGACTTAGTAGAAAGAAATCCTGTTAAAGAATTGTGTGGTAAGAGCAAACTGGGAGAACAGAGGGAAAAAATATACTTCTCATTTTAGCTTTGCCCATTTCTTTGATCTCTTCAGCAGTCCTCTGCTCTGTGTGGAAGTGTCTGCACAATTCCACCTCAGGTTAGCATTACAAATAAAACACCTCATCACCAAATGCCATTCTTTCCCACTGATCCTAGTTGAGCCCTCAGAATTTTCTACATCATGCTTCCAGCAGCCCCTTCCAATAGCTGGGAGATGAAGCATCAGTTGAAACAGCTTTGTATTCCTGAGCCCCCATCAAAAGATACTTTGGAGGAGTTGATCCTAAACATTAGATAGGATCTAGAAGTCTATCTGCTATTAATCCTTAAGCCGTTCCTTAGCATCATCTCTTCTAAACATAGCCCAACAATAGCAGGCTTCCTTCCTTAGATAGGTTTTACAAGTAAAGGGAAGTTATTGTGACTGGCTTATCCTGGCTGACAAAGGTAAAAATGGTTTGCTGGGGGTCAGGGTGTAGAGGACATGGCAATAAGACAATTTTTAACAAACAGGTGTAAATATTTCATCTGGTACCTTTAAACGAAAAGGAGATACAAATGATATGTTTTGAGTGACATAAACTTCTATTCCAAACCTATGGATGGAGCAATCTCTGTCGAGCTGCAAACACGTCTTCTCATCTTCTGATGTGAAATGTCTGACGTGGGAGCTCCTCTCTGTGCATCTCAGTGTTAGGACGCAGAAGCCAAAACAAGGTTTTTGGTGTGTGTGAACCTGAGTCCCCCAGAAGCAGCAATCCACCTTCTGAGACTTCTAGAAAAGGTCCAGTAAGGCAGAATGATTTTTGCACCACGCTAATTTTGGAGTCAGCTTATTTTGGACTTATTGGCAGGGGAGCAGGGGTAATTTTGCATCTTTCTAATGGCCACCGTCAGTTTTGCCTTTGAGGCATGAAGTGGAGGATTTACACTATAGCACGTCACAAGCAAGGGTCATTTCTAACTTCCTTTACACAATTAATAATGCTGAACAGGTGAGCATGGGGAGAAGCAGAGAATTCCAAGTTAGACATTATCCAGTCATCCTTTCATTTTTCAAGCAAGGATGCAGAAGGCCACGTTGAGGCAACAGTTTGCTCAAGGACACATTTATCTTGCAGAACATCTTGCACCAGCAGAAAGGTCTTCTGACTCACACTGGCCGGGCAGAGAGCAGGGTGGGCAACCTGTCTTTGTAACTGTTGGACTTCTGAAAGAAAATATAGTAGGTCTTGGAAAATTTTCCTCTCTGAAAAAAACATGAACGCTATATCAGGTTGTGGCTTCCTGGGGGATGGCCTGGACTATTGTGTGTGTGGTATAATCACTGGGGTAAGTTTAGTTTAGCATTTTTTTTTAATGGGAGTACAATAAATAGAACATTTCCTGCCTTAGTCTGCCATTTGGAAAAGCTTTCCATTTCTCCTTTGGACCTAGCAGATTGCAAAGACAGGCTCCTTTTCAATTATAGCTGGGCCTGGGCTTGAATGTATAACTCAGTGGGGAGCAGGGCGGAGAAAATGAAATCAAGTCTTCTTGGCACAAAACTTGGCTCAGTTTCCATGTCTGTAGCCATAAGGCTGTTTTTATAAAGCCCCTCTAAAACAGTGGATAATCATCTGGGACCACTACATTCTGTAGGAGCTCAGAAACAGTTAGTGGGTGGGCTCACGTGACAGAGGCACTTGGTCGATAGAACTCCCATTGCACAGTGACACAGAAGACTTTCCCCTGTGTCCTTCAGTGTACTGGTTGGGACTCTGAGAGGGAGGGAGGAAGGAAGGATGGAGTCCTGAGAGCGGAGTGACTTGTTTTTCTCCCAGATGGAAGAAGGAGTGTGGAGAGGAGGGACTTAGCTACACAGCTTCCCTTCTGTGCTCCCCCTGGGGGCTTAGGACCTTCAGAATCAGCCTGGCTTTCCATGTTTACCCTGAGTGAACCCTCCATCTTAAAGCAGAATAAACCTTCGTTAGAACGTGTACCCTGCAATAATAAGAGTTTTTCTTACTATGTCTTCAGCATTTCATTCTTTTAGAGAGTAAAATCACAGGTAAGCTAGGGCTAACAAGAGCATCTCCAAAGATGTCTTTTGAAATGATTCAGGTCCCATAGCTTCTGTGATTATATATAAATTATTTACATTATGATTTTGACTGAGATTTCAACCGTTTTCATTTGGCTGCAAATTCCATCCCTTCCTATAATCTGTGTCATGGACAAGTCATCTAAACTCTCTGTCCCTTAACTGGCCTAGATAAAAATAAGAATTTGGTGAAGCTTGAGGGATCCGGGTGGGAGTAGGGCAGCTCTCCCAAAGGCATGCTTCTTTAATAGCTATTTAAGGTAGCATGCTGAGAATACTGTGGAAATGCTATAAAGGAAAGCCTTGAAGGTGGTTACAGGAGGTCCTTGTTTTATGTCTCTATTTCTCCTCCAACTTACAGTGCTGGCCACTGCCCCACAGGTCCACCTGTCTGCCTTTCAGGGCAGCATGCCAGCCTGCAAGTCCTCTCATCTTCTCAACAAGTATTTATTGAGCCCGTGCCATGAGCCCATGATAGTGCTGGCACGTAGGGGCTGCCTAGCGTGCCGAGTCTCTATTCAGTCATTGGAATTTTTACATGCAAATAAAAGATGCAGTGATATTTACCTTCTCTCAGCCACATTTTAGGAATTGTTTAGAATGTCTTTCAAGATCATCTTTTCTAATTTATACACTTTATAAATAACAAAACAAAGGCCCAGGAAGGGGGAGATTGTTTACCCAAGATCACATAGTTCTTTGTGCCCAAGCTAGTTTTGGAACTCAGGGCTCCCAGTCCTCTGCTTTTTATTCCACTGTCTTCTTTTGCTTACAGAGCTACCCAGGGAACTCAGTTCACCCAAATACCCTGCTTCTCCAAGCATTCTGGCTGAGGTCTCACAGCATGTGTATAGGAAACATAACCGTGCTAAATTCATAGCACTCATATTACAGGCAAAGTTAAACATTCCTATAGTTTCCCACCTACAAGTTAACTGAAAAGAAGTATGCTGTTTGTGTTTTTAAGTCTTGCCTTCCAACCAACCTTGAAGTAATTTTTAAATAGAGATTTTAAAATGAGAATTAAAGCAGCTTTGTGATAAAAGGTGATGCCCTTTGGCCTGAGCATGCATTATAGAAGCTCTGTCCTTGTGAGTGGCAGAGGTAAGACTTGACTGGATTTCACAAAGGGTATAACAGGTAAAGGGCTACCTGCCTGGTTTCAAGACTCCAGGAAGCTACTGTTGTTCTTCTTCCTTCTTTCCCAGTTCCTTACCTTCTGGCAGCTGCCTGAAACCCTACCAAGGGAGCTTCAGACTTGCTGCTTACACCCGATCCATGATCAAGGTTAAACAGTTATCCACAATCACACTTAAATGTGAATGTTTTCAGAGGTGGCTTTGAGAAATGGAAGTGGGGAAGATATCATGTTGGCCAAGGGTGGCCTAGGGGTTAGAGACCAGTGATGGTTGGAATAGCAGACACATGTAGGGACACAGTGAACACAAGAAGATAGGCTTTTGACTGCTTTGTGCCTTTACCTGTGATAGGACTTGCCTCCACAGACTGAATGGGTTTCTAAGGACAAAACCACATTGCGGTTCCCTACACAGCCCACGTTGTGTAATCAAGCTTCCAGACCCGTGCTAACGTGGTTACTTCTGTTCCCATGCATGTCCTTGCTCATTGCTTTGCTTGAATAAATCCTCTTACCCTTTAGATCACATCTCAAAAATCATTGCTGCCCCAAATTTTCCCAGTGCTCTCAGGGGGGCTTCTTCATGCTCCCGTTCTACCCAGACTTTATCATTGCTGCACTTGTGACCTGAAGTCACTTTTGTGCTTCCATGTGGGCAGCTTCTCAAGGAGATGCAGTCACGTCCCTCACTGCACTCCCAAGCTCTGGCACTGAGCAGGCCCTCAGTGAAGATGCTTGTCCTGCTGTGTGGACCCACCTTGCCCGGGTGGCTGGGTGACCTCATATAGTTGATGGTGAGTTCAATCCTCCTACAGTTCTATACGGCAAGGAAATTGCAACATAGGACTTACAGGGTCCTCGTGGTAGAAAAAGCCAAGTTTCTAGCTATTGCTGGCTGGAGAGTAGTGCCGAGGGGAAGGAATTTTGGTTGAGCACATAGGACCATGTGAGAACTTGGGCTGTGTGGGTAGATTTCTGGGCCACAACACAGCACTCTGTCACCCTCAGGGAGGACCCACCTGCAGAGCTCAAGAGCAAGGGAAGCTCCTGGTGTTGTTTGTGGTCGTATTGACTTGAGGTTCTCCACACAGCTTTATCCAGAACATGCTCTCCATTCCTTGGGTGACTCAAACTGGAAAGCTTCCTCCAGGGCCCATGCAAGGATTGACGTGGACAGGAACAGCAGTAGAAGTGGGTGGGAGGTAGAAGGAGGCTCATGATCTGAAGGAGTTTCCAGTACAGATAGGAAAATAGGGGACAAAAGAGCAAAGTGAGCACCTCAGATGTCTCCCCAACAACTCTGACTCTGTGTTTGGATTGGGCTCAGGGAGCATTTTTGTTAGTTTTATTTTTTAACACACTCCTTAGGTGATTCTAGTGTACAACCAATTGTGAACACCACAAGGACAGAGCTGGCCAGACCTGGTTCAACATCAAAATACCCTTGAGAGTTTTGAGGAAAAAAATCAAAAAACAAAAAAAACACCTTGCCTCAGACCTATTCTTGAATAATTAAATCAGAATATCTGGGAGTGGGGCCTGGCATTTTTAAATGAATATTAGGATAGGTTTTTCAAGCTCTACCTAACACTTTGTTGACATATTACAAAATACTTATTTTGCAAAACATTTTCCAGAGGGTCCTGGACTTAAGTGACCCTCTATAATAAATCTCATGACTCAGATTTTAGTGCCGTAGCTTTTAATCTGCCATAATTAGGAAGTTTGGATAGATGAGAACTTACTGAGCCCAAGTGAAAGAGAAGATGACAGATTTTGTGATTCCCCTAAGGTCTTTAGACCAGCGTGTGATATTAAAATGCTATATTTAAACTCAACATTCAGAAAACCAGAGCAGAGGGCAAGATGAGTATCAACTGAGAAATCTCCACTATCACAGAATCCCAAACACCAACCTTTGTAGAAGAAGCAAAGCTCAATGTGAAGATACCCCTTGTTTGAAGATTGTAGGAACTGCAGGCTCATGCCATGAATGTAGGGGAAATGGATTTATGATCAAAAGCTGGAACTAATTTCTGTAGCATCATAAATAACACATAAAAAATAAGTCAAGGAAACAAAGAAAAACTTTTTGACAGTGGCCTAATTAAGTGGAAGGCATGTTTTCTCCATTAGGACTGGTATTCTCCTGGGGAGGATTAAGTGAGGAGGCATCTTCAAATTAAACCCATGTGGGAAGGAGTTCTGTTTATTGGAGACTGTAGATTTGTATTGCTCTTTGATTTCCTGTGCTTTGGTGCATTTCTGAAGTGGAAGAATTCCAGCTTGCAGCTTTCCTGGTCCAAGCACTGAGAGTCATAACAATGCCCAAAGAATAGCACTCTTATTCCATAAATATCTGTAGCAAAGTTTCCTGGGTTTTCAATAGAAAATCGCCAGGAATCTGTCACAAAACCGGATCCCTCAGATTCCATCAATCTTCTTTGGGTTCCAGCCCTTCTTGCCTTGGGATCCTAAATCACTTGTAAACAATATTTGTTTGGAGAATGTAGTTCTGCACAAGAATTCAGCGGCCTTGCCGGGAACAGACATGCCCATACCTGCCTCCCTTCATGGTCTACATGAGACTGCCCTAGTTTAGAAACACTCTTCCCTGACCAGTGGGAAGTGGCCATAGTTCCTCCTGTGTTTGTTTTCCCTATTGAATGTATTGCTCCACACACAACACCTTGAACACTGAATTTTTGTGCCATCAAAGAGAGCTCTACTAACTCTTTCCTAAGACATAGGATTTCACAAAGAGGGGTGTTTTAATTAGCTCTCCCTAAATGTTTGTCGCCGGTGGTCATAATGACAATAGCTCTAAATTTTAAAACAAATGCCATGTATTTTATAGACATTATCATTCAGTTGTAAAATATCCCTGCAAGGTAGATATTTCTGCATCCAATTTGCCTGTAAGTTACCTGAGGCTGTGTGTGTGTGTGTGTGTGTGTGTGTGTGTGTGTGTGTGTGTCTGGGAGTTATCTGCTGGGCAACAAACTACTCCAAAACTTAGTGGCTTTAAACAACAACAACATTCATTTTGCTCATGAACCTGAAGTTTGGCTGAGGCTTGGTGAGGATGACCAATTTCCCTTTACTAGGTGGCACGAGGGACAGCTCAAAGGCTGAGCACTGGAATCATCTGAAGTCTCACTCACTTCCATATGGTGGTTGATGCCACCTGTCAGGGGACTCTCAGCTGGGACTGTCAGCCAGAAAGCTACACACTGCCCCTGGGTATGCTCTGGACTTCTTCACAACATGGTGGTTGGTGTCCCAGGGAAGGATCCCAAAGAAGGGACAGACTGCTAGGGAAAAATCTATACCACATTTTATGACCTGGCCTCAAAAATCACACAAGGTGACATTCTATTCAGCTGGACCTAGAGAGTGATTGAAAGAGACTCATTTTAGAAGAGGCTGTTAAGTAGAAGCAGGACTGACAAGAAATTTAAAAGGGGCCCATTCATTTCTTCAAATAGTTTGGGCATGAAAGAGCAGGGGGAAAAAGCCATGTGGGAGTGGGAAGAACGGGCGGGGGGTGGACATGGGGGCTGGGACGGAAAGGGCAGCTCTTTCTCAGAGTTTGTAGAAGAATAGGAGGGTGAAGACAGACCCGGTGCAGGCTGACATAAAGCTCAAGACAGGCTGAAGCACAGCAATATTTCACAACATATAAAGTTGTAGGTGGCTTTGGGCCCAAAGCCACTATAAAACCAGGCGTTACTCAGGATGAAATGCACCACTGGACCCTGCTCTCTAACTCAGACAGTTAAACTGAGTAGACTTCAGGGTATGGGGCCTACAGTTCCTTTGCGAGGGGATATTTACATATTTAGTCATTTATACAACCACTTGGCAGGCTAAGGTGTTGATGACAGATACTGGATTGATGGGCTACCTGTCTCATGTTATATTTTTAAATTCACCTGGTGTGACGTTTAATCTTGTATGTCAACTTGACTGGTGTCCAGCTATTTGGTCAAACATTATTCTAGATATTTCTGTGCTGGTGTGTTTTGGATGAGGTTGGATGAGGTTAATATTTAAATGAGTGGACAAACTATTTAAATTTTGAGTAAAGCAGATTATCCTCTATAATGTGCATGGGTGTCATGGATTTAGTTAAAGGATTTAATAAGATAAATTGAGGAAGAGAACATTCTGCCAGAAAACTGTATTTGGACTCAAACTTCACCTCTTCCCTGAGTCTCCAACCTGCTCACCCACCCTATCAGGTTTAGGACTCACCAAGCCTCCACAGTACGGGAGCCATTCCTTAAAATAAATCAATTGATCGACTGATCAATCGATCAATAGATAGATAGAGATAGAGGATATATTCAGACAGACAGAAAAAAAATATAGATATACACGTATAGATACACGCACACATATACACACATACATCCTGATGGTTCTGTTTCTCTGGAGAACCCTGACTAATACACTTGGAATTCTTCACATTATAGTGCATAAGCAGCTATCGGTTCTGTGATTCAGCCTTTATAGTCATCATTACATAAATGCTGAGAATCTATGATGCCTCAAATGTATACTTGTTTCCTGACTGCTTATTGAATGAAAAATCCCCAAGTAACCCCAGTGAATTAAGCCTTTTGTGGCTGCTGAGAAAAATAATGTTTAAGTGAAGAACTCCTTATCTTCGAGTGGACCACAGACCACCTGCTAATGAGGCTTACCAATCAAATCATTAGAAGGACAGACAATTTAGTATTAAAATTGGTCATAATACAGAATGCTATCTGATTTATGTTAGTAAGAAAAAGTGGGCAGCTCCAAATATTTTTATTATAAAGAAAAATTCTTTTTCCTCCACAAGATATCAGTCAATTTAGTGCTATATAAATGAGTCATTTTATATTCAAAGAAGGTGCTCTTCCTGTGGCCTTTGTCACTTTTACACTCTTTTCTGTATGGTAACAACTAGCCTAGTATAGTTGGAAACCATGCATCAGGAATCAGGAAGAATATCCCTGATTCTGCCCCAGGACCAGGCTGTGTAAACATGGGCAAGTTGTCAGAATTTTTCTGGGCTCATTTCCTTATCAGTAAAGAGAAAGAGCTGGACTATATCATCCCTGAGGTCAGTTCCAGCCCCACTGTTGTAGGATTTTTACCTGTAAACTTGAATATAATGTTTAATCACTTGAATCTTCAGGGACAGGGTTCATGGCATAAAGCAACAAAGAGTTGGAATGCAACATAAATGGTGGTTTCATTAACTTTCTGCAGAAAATTGAGATTTCTTTCTTCTAGTACTTCAGCAGGACTTAATCTTGCCAGGTTTTTAAGGGACTCAAAGAGTCTAAAAAATAATTGCGTTTTGAAACAGCAGACATTTAAGCATCTATAGTAGCCTGGGTCCAATCAGGAGCAAGAAATCACACAATTCAAACAGAAGTTAAACATAAAGAACTGTTAACTGTGGTAAAAGTTTAACCATAACATATAGAAAACTCTATGTGGTATCTTAGAGCTGAGGGAGAATACTTAAGTAAAGGCAAACTTGGAGCTAAAATCTCATTGGAGAAGTGCATTGGCTTGGTTAGGCCAGAGTTGGTGGAGTTGCTGGGCCAGCAAAAGGCCACCCTCCAGAGTTCAGGTGGGGGCTAGGCAATCAGCAGGGGTGGACAGGCGTGCAGTGGGATCCAGATGTTAGCGGGAACAGGAGGCCTGCAGGCCATACAAGTCTTGCGGAGAAAATAGCAGATACCCTGGCCATAGACAGGCTGCATACAGGCTACAGGGGGCTTCTGTGTCTGTGTCAAGAGGGCTACAGAAAGGTTTTGTCAGGCCAAGCCTGCAAGGTGCTAGAGGGCTCACATTCTCAGCCTGGGGCTGGGGAGGGTTGGCTCTCCTGGCTGTCCTCACACACTGCCAGCACCCAGCCCACACCAGAGGCAGAAGGAGCGCCTCTTCCTCCTGCAGTGGCCCTCCAGGGCTCTCTCTGAGGGAGCTGCCTTCATGCTCACGGGGAAAGAATGTTCTCCTCCTCTCACAGAGCTCTGATTGAAGGGTGAATTTAGTGTTGAGAGACAAATTGGCAAGTGATGCAACTTCTGTCCAGCTTAAATGTCATCTGCATTCTGGGATCTTCTCTGAATAAATTTTCCCTCTTCTGGACCTTGGTGCCCTCAAGAGGCTTTTGGACAATTCTCAGCTCCCTGTCATTGCTGCATTTGTGGGATGTCTTAAACCAACAGCTCTCATATGTTTTTCATGGACTCCTGGGTCCTTGAGACCCTCTCAGGCATTCTGGGGGATCACAGTGATTTTCAGAGTGATGTCATTTCTCCTTGGGGTTGACACTTCCTAGGTAATGCTGCTGATGCCTTAGCACAAATCGAGATCGTGGTATTGATGGTACTAGGACTCATGCACGTGCAGAAAAAGAAGAGCCAGTCTCATTTATGAATGTCCTTGATGACGCAGTGAAAGTATGCAATGGAATTCAGTCTCAATCCTCGAGTGCACGTCTCTTACACATTCTGGCTGATGATGCAGGAAATGGACAGAAAGCTCTTTGGCTGCATCCTGCAGCACAAACGTTGTCTAAGGAAAAGCACGCGTGGCCTGCGTTGGGCGCTGAACCAGCCGCTTGTTTCATAGAACACAGGTTTTGCTTAAGAGAAACTGGGAGACAAACTGCGTGTTTTCAGAGTTGGTATTTGACTGATAGTTCCTGCAAGGTCAGTGAAATGAACTTGTCATTTCAAGGATAACAACTCATTTATTGCCAATGCTGAAATAATAAGCTTTTAAGAGAAATTAGGTAATTGGAAAACATGTGTCCGCCACTATGAGCATGACAGTTTTTTTACTTAACCTTTCCTGATGAGCTTGGTAGTGATATTACTGAATGAGATATTTTGATATTGCGTAATGAATTGTATCAGCATTTGGAAGATCTGCATAACTCAGTGAAACACTATTTTCCAAATAACCGATCTGTGATCCATTCAAAGTGCAAGATAGATAAATGGGTTCTAGTGGAACAGAAGAATTTCACTGATAGTTTCAAATTCCATCTATCAACTAACCTTTAAGAAACTTCCATTGTTGAGTTTGGGTGTGTTATTAAAGAAAAATACCCACAATTATTTGGAAAGGCTATTAAATTATTCTTTTCCAATTGTGTCTCTGTGTAAGACCAGAACTTATTCATATATATACATACACTTCAGTCAATTTGCTTACTATATTACTAAATTTTCTTTTTTAAAAAAGATTGTATTCACTTAATTTTAGAGAGGGGGAGGGAGCAAGACAGGGAGAAGAACATTGATATAAGAGAGAAATGGCGATCAGTTGCCTATCGCACGTGCCTCAGCAGAGGACCAAACCTGCAACAGGCGTTTGCCCGGACCAGGAACCGGTCGGACAACCTTTTGCTTTGCGGGATGATGCCCAACCAATGAAGCCACAGCAGTCAGGGCTATTACTAAAGTTCTTTTAAAAATAGTTTTTTTATATTAAAATGTGTTATTTATGTTATGTAATATGTTCATTATTATAATATTGAAATGAATAAGTAAATAAATATTTGAAATATTTCAGCTTTAATTTGTAATATAATAAATATTGATAGCTATAATCCACATAAACAGAAGTTCTTTGGGATTTTCAACATTCTTTAAAGGCATATAAGAATTCTGAGACCAAAATCTTTGACAATTGCTATCTAAATAAATCTGTATTAGCCACTTGAATTCACAAAATTGCAGGAAGTTATAAGTGCAGTGACTGAGTCCAGAAGAGGGAGGAGACTGACCTACGCGGGGTCACACAGTGAATTAGAGGCAGAGACAGGTCTAGAACCAGGAACTTGTGCTATTTTCCCAGAACACTCTTCGGAGTGCCAACATCAGAATTTGGAGATACTCAAGCCGTAAAGAGGGAGTGGTATCGTCCTCCCCTCAGCATGTACCCAGTCTGACTGGCACTGAGTATCCACGGGTTTTCAGGCAGCTCTGCTTATTGCTGCTGATGGCAAAATCAATAAGACATGGCCCATGCTTTGGAGGTCGACAAGCTCATCGTATAGAAGGAGAGACTGCGTGAAAGGCAATATTGCATAGCATGTAATGACTTATCCAGCGTATAATATATGATGTATAATCATACAACCTATATAATAATTACATGATGCTATTCTTATCACACGTATATAGTACACAGTGTATACTATTTTATGTTTTATTTTACTTTATAATCTATAATATAGTATAGTATAACATAGTAGGTAATATAGTACAGTATAACATAGCATAACTTACGGTCAATCCATTGCTATATCTAGGGAATAAGTACTTTGGGGTTGTAGCTGGCTGGCAGTTGTGAACATGCCCACTAGGCCTGTGCAAAGCAGAATTGTGAACTTGAGATTGAGAAGCAGAAATGGAAAAAATTGCCATTTTTTGATCTACCTGCTAAAAGATAGATGTTTGCCATTAGCTGTACACAAAAGATAAAAGTTTGCCATTAGCTGTACACAATTCCGCTTTCCACACTTTTCTGCATGCATTAGTTTCCTGTGGCTGCCACAACAAATTGCGATAAACTGGGTGGCTTAGAACAACACAAATGTATTCTCTCAAAGTTCTGAAGTCCAGAAGTCTGAAATCAAGGTGGTAGCAGGGCCATGCTTTCTCCAGAATCTCTAGGGAAGAATTTTTCGTTTAGCTTCTGGTATTTTCTGGCAATCCTGGGTGTTTCTTGGTTTTGTAAATGCATCGCTTGGATCTCTGCCTCCGTTTTCTTATAAGGGCACCAGTCATATTTAAGACCCAGTCTAATTCAATATGACTTCATTTTAACTCGATTTCATCTGCAAAGGCCCTATTTCCAATTAAGGACACACTTCTAGGTTCTGGGTGGGCCTGAATTGGGAGAGGGGACATTATTCAACGTGTACATCACTTTGTGCCTGTCTCTAGCTCCCAGTGCTCAGAGTCTGTTTGGACCAAAGTTTGTCTGGGTTTTCCCTCCCAGTTTTCAGAGCCTGGGGTCCCGTTGAACCCCATCTGGCTCTTCTTGGTTGATGTTTCTAGTGGCTTCCACAAGCACACCACATTTAACCTGTGAACTTACCAAATGGTTTATTCAGGCCACAGGACTGGTGAATTGTAAGGGAGGAAAAGAAAAAGCTGGGCAACTCAATAGTAGAAAAACAAATGACCCAGTTAAAAATGGGCTAAGGACTTGAACAAACATTTCCCCAAAGAAGACACAATGGCTAGCAGATAGATGAAAAAATGCTCAACACCGCTAATTATCAGGGAAATGCCAATCAAAACCACAATGAGATATCACCTCACATTTGTGAGGTGGCTATTACTGAAAAAAACAAATGACAAGTATTGGTGAGAAAGTAGAGAAATTGCAACACTACAGACTGCTAGTGAGAATGCAAGCTGGTAGAGCGCTATGGAAAACAATGTAGAGATTCCTAAAAAAAATTAAAAATGGAACTACCATACGGCCCATTAATTCCGCTTCTGAGTATTTACCCAAAAGAATTGAAACGAGGATCTCGAAGAGATATTAGCACCCCCATGTTCATTGCAGCACTACTCACAATAGCCAAGATGTGGTAACAACCTAGATGTCCATCGACAGATGGAAGGACAAAGGAAATGTAGTATACACCAAATGGAATACCATTCAGTCTTAAAAAACGAGGGAAATTCTGAAATACATGAAACATGAATGAACCCCGAGGATATTAGCCAAGTGAAATCAGTCAGTCACAGAAAGGCAACTACTGCATGATTCCATTTATACCAAGTATCTAAAACAGTCAAAACCATAGAATCCAAGACTGGGATGGTGGTAGCCAGGAGCAGGGTCGGGGAAAAAGGTGTTACTAATCAACGGGCATAACGTTTCAGTTAGGCCAGGTGCATAAGCTCTAGAGGTCTGCTGGACAACGTTGTGCCTATCTATAGTCAACAATAGTGTATTGTACACTTAAAAATTTGTTCCAGCATAGATCTCATGTTAAGTGTTCTTACCTCAATAAAAGAAAAGAAAATGAAAGAAGCTGAAAGAGGGATGTGAAAACAGTAGGTTAATGACGGAATCTTCACACACTACTTCTAGTGGTCTTTCGGCAATTCTTGTCTACGAGGCCTCCAGTCATAATTTAAGACAATAATGGAAGTGTGGGGAGCTATGACAGCCACCACCTTCTACACCTGTGGCCAGCTGTGTGCACGGGGACTAAAGGTTAGGGCGCATGCATACGCTTATAGCACCATCACTTTCCAGCTCTGTGACCTTAAGGGGACATGTTACCTGCCTGGGTCTTCAGGATGAACTCTGGGCATGGCAGTTAAGAGTCAGACCACTTGGGTTCAATCCTGGGACCCTGAGGCCAGTTATTTTCCCTCTCTGTGCCTCAGTTTCCACACTCATAAAAGGGTGATAATATTTCACTTCTCATAGGAATGAATGAATTAATAATATATGTAAAACACTTAGAATAATCCCTGACAACACTGACATGAGTTGTTATTATCGCTATCATTATTATATAATTTTTTTGTCCCTCTAATAATAATTTCAATATTTTACTAGTTCCTTCTTAAATCCCTTATCACCCCCTCACCACCTTGCCACCAGAGGTGAAACAGATGCTAGTATGTGAATGTGGCTTTTTTGTTTGTTTGTTTTTTAATTCTTTACTTGTCCCTTACTTTATAGCCAGCCCTGGGGGAAGGCCCCTTGATTTTGATGTCTTAAAGGGCCAAGAACCAGGTGCCTGTTGAGGGTACCTCTTGGGAAGGTCTTAGGGAACTGACATCATAAACTCAAGTTAGCTCCAAGCTATTATTAAATTAATGGTTGCCTGTCTGAATGTGGCTTTATCGGTAACTTTAGCTCTGTGGGCAGGCACACCTGTGCCCTCCCATCTTTCAGATTTTATATAACGGAGCCATGGCGTCTCAGCTACTCAGGGGTGGGTCTCTTTCCACCACAGAGGAAAAGTGAGAACTGAATAGGGATGGGGCTCTTGATGGAGTTCAGGGAGAGGTAAAATAACTAATCTCATAGCAATTACCTACAGCCAACACCATCAGAGGCGCCAGTTTCCCATTATAAACCTGAGCCTCTGCTGGGAGTGATTTGCAAGGCAGAAATACACACACAATTAGGCCCTCACTATGAAAGAAGGCATCATTGCCTCCCCATTGGAAGGCCACAGCAAAGCAAACCTCAGGGGGGAAATAATGTGTTGGGCTTTGGGAATGCATTTTTTTCCCTCCCATTCTTTAAAAAATAAAAATCTAAGCAAGTCCCTATTTCAATATGTTGGTTGAATCGTTGGCAGCTTTGTGAGGAAGGCTGGGGCCCTCCCTCCCTGGGCTTCCCTGTCAGAGGAGCTGGGACCTGGGCCACCTGACGAGGCCATGGTTTCCAGGGCAGCCAACAGCAAACCAGAGAGAGTGGATGATTTCTCCCTCTAAGTACCATGTCAGGGGACAATAAACCACTTTGTGGAAATCAATTAGGTAGAGATCACTTCTCCTGCCTTTCTGTTTGTTCGTGTGTGTGCTGAAAATAAATTCTTACAAAATTCATGTCTCTGCAACACACTCAGAAGTAAAGCTAGACTTGCCTTGCAGACATTGAAAAAATAAATAAATAAACATGCTCTTTTGAGGAGGGTACTGAGAAGGGGAAATGTAATGATGAGCAGAAATAGGCAAGCAAGCAGCGATGCTGTCTGTTGTTGTGATAGACGTGTTCCCTCCCGTCTAACCCCCGCCCCCATGGAAGGCGATATGCTGCTTGAGTCAATGCAGCTTTGAATCCCCCATGCAATTTTCTCCAGTGCCTTTCACATAATTGATAGTCAATATGTATTTGTTTAGTGAAAGGATAATTTTAAATGAATGGTTCATTGACACAGAAGGCCAAGTACTAATAAGTGTATTGATTTAAAGTCTTGAGCCTGCTGACTAGTGAGACATAGAAAGATAGAGTCAGATTCTGAGGTATTTGCATTTACAGCATCCTCATGGAACAAAGACCAAAGGGTCAAAGGGGGTAAACTACAGGTAAACATATTTTTTTAGGCACAGCCAAATAAAAACATTTCTAGTTGTTAGACCTGTCCTCAGAATGGACTGCTTTGACAGAGATAAAGCCCTGCTTAGTGGAGATATTCAAGCACAGACTAGATGATTACTTGGGGTCTAGCAGTTGGTGGTCCAATATCATTGGTGTTAGACTATGGGATTTTGAAGTTCTCTTTTTCCCTGAGATGCTTGGGTTCTGCGGTTTCAGAAAGTTGTAACTCTACATAGTTGCCATGTTGGAAACTCAAATTCTGTTCAGCACATATTTATTGAGCCCTTACCCTTTGCCAGGCATTGTCCTGCATAGACACTAGGAAGACAAGGATGAATAGTATAGGGTAACTGCCCTTTGAAGTTAGGCTGGGACACGGTTTTAGGCTGTTCTCTTCAGAACGTTGTTTGGTTTGGATGTCATAATCCTCTATTCCTTCTTGCTAGTATGCACGTGCCAACTCAGGACTCTGGTTCCCTTTTTTTCTAGGCTGGAATCGATGGGGAAAGCATTGGCAACTGTCCCTTCTCTCAGCGTCTGTTTATGATCCTCTGGCTGAAAGGAGTCGTGTTCAATGTCACCACCGTGGATCTGAAAAGGTAACAGATGCTCTATTAATGAGGAACATGTTTAGCTGCAGGAACAGAGAACCTTCCATGAAGGAGGGAAAAAGCCTTCCCATGGCTCCCGGCAGCCTTCTGCTCATGCCTTGGCCAGATCCCTGGCTACAAGAGCGGCTGCAAAAGCCAGTATCTCACTTGGGGCTGAGCGCTTTGCTGCCCAGATTAGCCAAGTTCAATCAGCAAGGAAAAAGGAGGGAGTGGACATTGGATTTTCAGTTGAGAATGTCTGGCACAAAGACGGGCATGGACATCTTAAAATCCACAAGCTAGCCATTCCAGTAGTACCAGGGCCCCAATCCTGGGAGACCCCGGCAGGACTGCGGAGGTGAGAGCTGAGTCTCCAGGGAGTTGGGATCTGGATCATTTCCCTTGCTCTGTCCCCATCTTTAGAATCCTTTAGTGCCAGGGCTCTGGATTACATGCAGGAAGGAATGTTACTGGAATTCCCTTTTCTAAAATGCAGTTTTAATGCCTGGTAAAAATGCCAGGAGTGGCCCACTATCAGGAGTCAATGCTTTTTATTTTATTCTATAATCTTCAATTACAGAGTATTGTCTCAGTTCAACTTTTGTATTTTTGTATTAACTCACACTCTTTTCAATCTTGTTTTCTGTTTTTTCTCTATCACCTGTCCTTTAAATATGGAATAGCTCAGAGCTCACTCTCTGATTATTTATCATATGCTTCGATTTTCCTTGCATGACAATCTTAGCATCTTCTTTTGGTCACCTTTATGTAAATTATCCTGTACCCAGAATCCTGCTATTTTCTAGGTATGTCCACTTGCATTTTCTATTATCATTTCAACATCTACGTGCAGAACATTTTATCTGTCACTGTTCCTGTGAGTTCGGTTCCACTCTTGAATTCCTTTGTTCTCCCATTTTATAGGCTCCCTTCTCTTGCCACCTCCATTGTCAGTCCAGCCCAAGGCATTCCTCCCACTGTGCTCTCTCTTACTCCAAGCTCTCTCGTTCATTCTCACAGGACACACGTGGCTCAGGTCCCTCTGTGGCCAGCAGGGTTGCATGTTTGTTCTTCAAACTGGTCTTCCTCCTCCCAGATCCTTCCAGGTTTCTCTCTCTCTCTGTTTCTAGCTCGCTCTCTCTCTCACCCCTTGTATTTCCATAAGGTTATTTTTCCTCAAACAATCCTCTAATCCTGTGGCTCCCCCTACTCCCAGGACGCCTTCTGACACTGCCCATTGCCTGGGGAATAACTCATCTGCAGCCTTCCTTTGTCTTTGTTTTTCCTTGGCTCTTTCCAATATTCTCTCCCAACATCTCTCTATGGCTGAGCAGGCTCTGTCAGGTTGGAATGCCTTCTGCTGCCCTTGTTCTCTCCAGCCTCCAGCCCTTGGCCAGAATGCTCCCTGTCTCGCAGAGGCTGTCCCCACCTTCTTGAATGGACAGGTTGTCCCAGCGCCCCTGAAGCCTCAGCCCCTCCTAGCCCACCACTCTCAGTCACATCTGTCCCTCTAACCCACCACCAAACTGCCCCAGCACCTTTGCCTTGCTTTGTCATTTAGTGCTTCACCAGCTTATGGCATCCACAGTCCCAGCGCTTTACAACTGTGAAGTGTTTTTCCATTTAAAAACATACACGCGCGTGCACACACACACACACACGCACACACACACAACATATGACCTTGTGAAAGTCTTACTTCTTCACTTTATACAAGGAAGCGGAGATGGAGACCTTTAAATGACTTGCCCAAGGTGCCCGTCTAGAATTGGAGGGGCTGCTTCTAAAGACCTGGTCTTCTTGGTCCAAATACCAATGCTGTTCACAACACATCAGTTATGAAGCTTGTTTCATCTTTTGAATGAGACCTTAGATCCCTCAAGAAGAGGCTTTAAGTTTTCCTGTATCTGCCATAGCAGGTGATTTATTCAGACCCCCAGCTAATATCTGTCAAATAAATGAACATGCATCCGCCATGAAGTTATTATCTGTGACAGCTAAAGAGAGTAGACTTTCTTACTGTTTGAGAGAAGGGCTTCCTTCAATGGAGAAGAGGAGTTCCCTGGATTATGATTTATAAGGATGGACTCGTGTGTTACCTGGAGCTCAGGGTGGGAGAAGGAGCACCCTGCATTCCTCAGATGCCTGTGGTGTTCCTGCACAGCTGTTATCACATCCGATTCTGCCAACACCCTTTGTGGTAGGACAGCCAAGTATCACAACTCCTATTTTATAGATAAGGAAACTTTCCTACTGAAGAAGAGAAGGAGGAGGAAGAAAGGAAGGAAGATAGAAAGGAAGGAAGGAAAAGAGAGAGGAAGGAAGGAAGGAAGAGAGAAAGGAAGGAAGAAAGGAAGGAGGGAAGGAAGGAAGGAAGGAAGGAAGGAAGGAAGGAAGGAAGGAAGGAAGGAAGGAAGGAAGGAAGGAAGGAAGGAAGGAAGGAAGGAAGGAAGGGAAGGAAGGGAAGGAAGATGCATATATAATAGTTAAGGAATTTTTTAAAACGTATGATATAATATGATACAATGAAGTTCAGCAATTCCTAAGAAAACTGATTTCTTATCCTGGCACCACCATTTATTGGCTGAGTGACCTTGAACAAGTTACCTTACTTTTGTGAACCTCAATTTCCTCACCTGGGCAATGTCACGCCTGGCATCTAGCGTCACTGTGATAGTAAGTGAGCAGGCCGTGCAGAGCCCTTGCACGCAGCACTGGCCTGGCTCAGAGCAAGGGCTCCACATAAGTTGACTGTTCTTAGCTCTGTCTCTGCCCTCAGGGAGCTGATGATCAGTCAGGGAAAGAGGACTGGTACACAGTCACTAATCCAGAAATTAAACTTAGTAATATGTACTTAAATGCTAAGTATATCATTTCAACCATAAATGCTGAAGAGGGCCAACAAAGAGAGGGGGTCGCAAATGACCCAGCATCCACTGGAAATGTCCAGCGGAGCTTCAGCAGCCGTGAGCCGTACCTCCCAGGACGTCCGATTCCAGAGGCCATTGTTCTCTCCAGTCACAGGAAAAAAAAAATAAATAGAGCTCTGTATCTTTAAGCCACAGAGAGGTAATTGCTAAAAAATAGAGTCAGTGTAGATTTCCCCTCCCCGCTGATAACCCAAGCATTGCCGCCTTGTGTCAGCTCTAAAAACAGAAGGGGGAGGTAAAGAATGTCCTTTTATTGTCTGAAAGGAGGGACACGTACAAAGCAAACTAAGTAAATTAGATTTTAAAAATGCTTTCAGTCTCAATTGCCTAAGGAGTTCCCAGAGTCCGGGGATGAAGCTGGACGCCGTGAGTGTCTGGGCAACGGTAGGGGCGTAGCACCATAACTGAAATTCCTCTCTTCCCCTCCCAAACTGATTACTCCAGGAATTTGTTTCATTACAGATTCCTCTTCTCTCATTGTTTACTTTTTTTCCTGTTCCTCCATCTAATGTTTTCCACTCCAGACTCCCACAAGAAGTGTTGCATCTCACAGAGAGCATTTGGGGTGAATCTGGTGCTCTAGTCCTGCCGGTGGAAGGCTCCATCTTCCCACTCTTCCTACTCTTATTCCTCTTCTTTCTACTCTTGTCTCAGTGCAACCCTCCCCCTCCCCCGTTGCCCCATCTGCCAACCCTGCTTCCCCTGACTTTGCTCCGTCTCTGCTCTTGCACTCCGACCAGCTGGTGGGTGTAAAGTGGGCCCCTGTCAAACACAAGGCCACTAGCCTTCTTGATGATATACCCCTAACAACACAGAAGGTATTTCTTAGTCTAAAAGTGCGAGGATTGGATCCAGTAACATATGAAGTTTGGAATTCTGGATAGTACTTTTTTGTTAAGCTAATTGGTGAACGAAATTTGAAAGCAAAGCCCGACCTCTGCCCTGGGTTATTGAACACTTGGCACTTGTCATTACTTTCTGTTTTTTAATAGTACTCAACTCCTTCCTCTTAACTGGCTCCTCTCTCAGGGACTTCCTGTGCCATACCACATCCCTTCAGACCCTCCTCCAGCCTCCCCGCCCTGCACTGTAAGTCTGTTTTTTGCTGACAGGCACATTGGACAGCACAGGGAGTCTCATTTACAGTAAGTCTCAGGTTTGCCCGAACGTGAGGTGCCCTCATGTGAGCCACCACCTGAACCTTGCTCTCTCTACAGGAAGCCAGCTGACCTGCACAACCTGGCCCCTGGCACCCACCCGCCCTTCCTGACCTTCAACGGGGATGTGAAGACGGATGTCAATAAGATCGAGGAGTTCCTGGAGGAGACTTTGACCCCTGAAAAGTAAAGAGCTGTTTATTTCTTCAGCTAATGACAGGGAGAGGGCAGGAAGGGGTCCATGTTGACATTGAAAAAAAATCACAGTGTTAACTTTGAGGAGGCAGATTTCCTAAGAAGCCTCATTGATTCAGAGCATAGGACCCTCAAGAGTCTGGGACACCCCTCCTGCCCCCAAGGGCTGCCAATCTCAAAACTGCTCCACAAAGTCCAGTTCCAAGGGCCCCTAGGAAATGGAACAGATCACTTCCTCCTAAACAGAGTGATGTCAGGAGCACTGGGAAGGGTTCCACCCCTTCATGCCCCTGAGGAAGTCCCCTGTCCAGCTCACTTTGCCTGGAAGACACCCAAGTGAGGGCAAAGTCTCCTTCGCTTCAGAGCGAGAGCTGAAAGGCTAATGAAATGAAAATAAGCCAGGAGAGAGGTAACCCATGACTTCAGATTACACCAAGGTATAAATAAGGGTCATAAATCTACCAGATCTGGTATGAGCTCATAATTAAACATGAAAGAAACAGACTGAAAGCAGCATCTCTTCTGAAGATGAGCAGAGGGAGGGGAGAGACCAGAGAGCTGTATGTCTCTGTCAGGTACAACAAATAAGCTGCTCCTGGTGGAAAATAGGAGTAAAAAAAAGGCAGGTGAATTGTAAAGGGAGCTGGAAACTAGACTTGCTCATTATACTGAATTGTAATTGGGGATAAAACAATCACAAGTGTGTTTTTTTTTAATAGGAAAATAATATTACATACAGAGTTCAGATTTTATCCTATAGGGTACACAAAAACGTCCTAAGCAAACATGCTAGAGAGTGAGTTTCTAGGCTTACTTTCGGGGTGGCGTTGGGGGTAGAGATGAGGAGGGCGGAGGCCAGGAGAGACAGAGGTGGAGCAATCAATTGGAAGGAGCCAACTGGGGACAGTCCAGGCAAGATGGACTTCAGGGCTGAGCTAAGGCGGTGACAGTTAAAGGTTGGGGGCAGGGAAGGACGTACTGAGTAGGTAAAGTAAGTGGGACTTTACTAAACTACAATGTTGCATTTATTCTAAAGTTTTACTTATTTATCAATACTTATATTGCCCTCACTTTGTGTACCCCAGGAGATAGACTATTCTCATTTTAGAGCTGGGGAAGCTGAGACATGGCAAGGTTGAATCACCTGTCTAAAATCATTCATCTGGCAAATCATTGTTAAAACTCCCAGCTGAGCTGCCTTAAGACTTGAACATGTGTACATTCTTCCTAAAAAGTATCCTTTGTTACCTACATCGGGACAGTTTCACACAGAGAATGGAATCATGCTTATTGGAAGCAGCTGAGTGTAGACTGTAACTACGTGCATACACAGATTAGCTGGGCAGCCCCACCCGTAACACCCAGCTCAGCCACCATGCACATCTCTGAACAGGACAACAGCCACTCGCTGAAAGGGCCCTGAGGGGGCTCAGGCTCCATCCCTCTCCCTGGGACTTGACCTCAAGGTTGGCACCATTTTTTTTTTAGATGGGAAGGGAAAATTGAAGCAATGAGGAGCACAGTCCCACTTGGTCCTTTGCCAGGTGATGGGCCGAGGTGTGCAGGGGCCGGGTTGAGCCTGCAGGCCTGGGGTCCACTCCTGGCTCTACCGGCGAGGTGCTGGGACCCCTCGAACCAGGCTCTTCTCTGCTCTCGGCCCCAGTTAGCCTCCTCTGGGACAGGGAGACCCCAGAGCCCTTTCTGCTCTCAGATTCTTCACACCCGCCTTCGCCAGGCTCCCTCTGCCCCCAATCCCACTGTACCTTTCCCAGCTGTTTCTCTAACTCAGAAGCCTCCAGTCTGCATCCACAAAGGGGCCAACCACGCCCTTGAGACCCCCGGAATTGTGTGCCCCATGTGTGCAGGTATAGTCTTCCAGAGGAGGGCCATCATCAGATTTATTATTACTATTTCATCAGATGCTGAAGTTTCCACAGTCCCAGTAGAGCTAAGTGGAGTGGGATGCAGACGCTCCCTTCCCTCTACCCTGTCTGCCCACGTTGCCTGTCCTGAGCTCTGCTTCCTCTGGTCTGGGTCCTTTTCTGGACTGCAGCTGTGTGTAGGAGGTTTTCCTGCCACGTCAGGGACCCAACAATCCACCACACCCAGGTAGCAGGACTTGCAACTGTTAAAATGTACAACTTCAGAAGGCCACCAAGGCGGGGCCAGAGTGATAAGACCATCGACCGTTCCAGCTCAATAAGCATGATTCCATTCTCTGTGTGAAACTGTCCCGATGCATGTGCCAGAGTGATAAGACCAGAGCCCTTAGATGCATTGGTACAGGTCAGACTGCGGCAGGTGCCACAATTACCTCCTGATAAATATCAGCAAGCCGATGCTGCTGTCCCACACAGGGAGCCGTGCCGCTCTGCCCACAAGCAAGCCACCAGCCTCTGTCGGCTTCCCACTGACTTGACCCAGGAGTTCGGGTGGCCTGGGTCCTGAGGCCCCTGGAGGAGCACAGCCTGACCCTCTGGCTCTCTAGGGAGCAGCAAACCCCCTGTAACGGTTGGGGAGCGCTGGCCAGCCATGTGTTTCTCATCACTCTGCTGTTTGTAAAAGCCGCTGGAGAGCCAAGTAATTGTGGGAGCTTTTTCCCTCTTAGCTTTATTTTTTAAAGGGGAAAAAAAAACCCTCACATACAAACACTCCAACACTTTTTTAAAAAATCACATTTGGGTCCACAAAGCATTTGGTGTCAAAATGAGGAATCCAGGAAGTCTCAGGTACTTTCTGAATGAGACCAACTTCCATCCCTTTCCTTACACTGACCCAGTTGGCGTGCAGCAGGGAAGCACTGGGATGAACCTTGAGACGTGCTGGTCCTTACCTTTGGTCTCTGTGGAATGGATTAGCGTTGAGACCTGCTGGTCTTTACCTTTGATCTCTGAGGAACGGCAAGAATTAATAGGATTCAGGGTCAAGAGTCAGAAGACATATGTCTGGCCATCCTTCTACTGTGTTTGTCTTAGGACCTTGGGCAAACCTCTCTCCTGCTCAGATCCTCCCAGTTTCTTCATCTCTAAAACGAGGGGGTGAAACTATGTGGTCTCAATAAAAGTTCTACGATTCCATGAGTTTTTAAAAGTGTTTTCCAGAGCCCGTGGTTGTTTAAAATAACCCTAGTGTATAAATGCTGTGATAAAAATTCAGTGGGGAGTGGGCGAGCTGATTCCGTCTAGTTTCATGGCACGTCATTTCGTCAGTCAGCTCAAGCAAATACTGAGTGTTAACAGGGTTCAGAACACTGCCAGAATTGGAAGACACTTTAAATTCATTATTTTAAGAAATGTTTACAGAGATCTCACAAGAATATTTTTTTAACCCTCTGGGAGGTGGAGAAACAGCCTCAGAAATGGCACAGTGGCTGAGAGTATGGGCTTTGGAGCCAGAATACCAAATTCTAATCTGTACCACTAGGTTGTGCTGCAGTAACAAGTTAGCCACAAAATCTCGGTGATTTAAAAGAAGATGGGTTTATTTCTCACTCCTGCAACACCTGAATGGGTGGTGTGGCCCTCTTCCATCGTTAGCTCTTTCTTTTTTAAAAAATTTTATTTATTTATTTTCTAGAAAGAGGGGAAGGGAGGGAGAAAGAGAGGGAAAGAAACATTGATATGAGAGAGAAATATTGGTCAGTTGTCTCTTGCACATGCTCCAATTGGGGACCAAATCTGCAACCTAGGCATGTGCCCTGACCAGGAATCAACCTGAGAGCTTTTGCTTTGCAGGATGATGCCCAACCCACAGAGCCACACTGGTCAGGGCTCCATCTTTAGTTCCTGGAATACATTTCCTCCAAGGCTCCTTCAGCAGGGAAAGAGCAAGAAGAAATATCATGCAAAATGTTTTTAAGGGCCAGGGCTGTGAGTGGTCATATCACTTCCCCTCCCATCTCATTGGTAAGAATCTAGTCATGTGACCCCCACCTAACTGAGAGAGAGAAGTTGGGAAATGCAGAGAAGCACATGGATACTTATTGATCATCAGTGGTCTCTGCTACAGGTAAATTACTTAAAACCTTTCTAATATGTAATTTTCACATCTATAGAATGATGACCATGATGTTGATCTTGAGGGACTATTATAGAAGATAGTGCTACTTAGCCTAAAGACTGACATAGAGTTAAGAGCTCATTAAATGGCAGCTTGAAGAGTTAGAAAAAGATGTCAGTGCCTCTTTGTGACTGTCTCCAAGATACAATTGTAAGGACAATTGGTGAGCTTAGATTTTAAAACCACAGATCCCAATGGGTGTCTTTTAATGAAAGAGCCAGATTCCGTCCACCTTCAAGGATCATTTGCTTAAGTAGCAGAGACAGGACAAGGCAAGCACACAGTAAAAGATCAGAAGAGTCAAGAGCATTAACCTGCTTTGTAAGTGAGGATTTGGTGAGGCTAGGAAGGAGGAAAAATGGAGAATGGACAGAGGGGCAGTCTATCCACTTTTCAAGTAATTAGGAAAAAGAGGGGTTAACACTTAAGCTGCCAGGGGAGGCCCTGGAATCAGCAAAAGTCACTCCACGAGGACCAGAAGCCTGACCCTCTTTTTCTCCAGTGTAGCCCCAATGCCAGGGTCACGGCTTGACCTCTGTAGGTGCCTCCTGCATGTTGATTTAATTGCACAGGGGCCTGTTGTTCAGTAGTGTGGTGGCCAATGGCTAGTTAATGAGAAGTCAGTTGGGACTCAAGGCCAATTGGAGCACCTCCATCTGCAATCGTATATGTAGTAGTGTGGATATAGATATAGATATATAGATACATACATAGATATAGATATAACCATGGCTACTATTTACAAAAGAAAGATTTTTTTTTTTGGATGAGAAGTCAACTGTTTTACTTCCCAGAATGAAGCTTAAGTGCATGTCTAAGATGAATGTATTTGAAATAAGAGATCTTAAAAACAGAGTGGAGAGAAATTTTCCTTAGTTAGAGCAGAGATTGGCAAACTTTTCTATAAAGAGCCAGATAGTGAGTACTTGTGCATTTGGTTTTGTGGGCCATACAGTCTGTCACAACTCCACTCTTATAAAATGAAAGCAGCTATAGACATTATGTAAATGAGTGGATATAGCTGTGTTCCAATAAAATTTTATTTATGAATATTAAAATTTGAATTTCATATTCTTTTCTTATGTTGCAGGATAATATCCCTCTTTTGATTTTGTTTTAATCATTCAAAAATGTAAAAGCTATTCTTAGCTCCTGGAAGGTACACAAAGAGATGTGGAGCTGGATTTGGCCCACCAGCCGTAGATTGCTGACCTCTGAGTTAGAGAAATTCACCATTTCCTTGACTGTCACCAGACCACCTCACAGCCATATTTCAAAGATGTTTCTATAAACAAAACAATATTCTCAAGCCTTTTGGAGAAAGAGAATGGACTCTGTAGCCCACTCATTGCATATTTAAAAATAGTGTAAATATAGAGCTAAAATAGTGTTAATATCCTGTACAATAACCTCACCAAATCTAGTTACTGAAATACTTGAGATTAACATTTGAAGATGCCCTTCCTATAAAGACAGACTTCAAATGGGACGTTATGCTCTACAGTAAGGTCTCAATGAATCCTGGTGCCTAGAAAACACACAGCACCTTCAAGGTCTCCTTGAGCACATGGCCCTTCATCCACCTGTGTTTGGCCAACACTGATCATGAAGAAATGATCAGGTTACTGGAAGTGGAATCAAATAATAGCATTTAAAAAAAAAGAAACTAAACTAACAAACCCAAACCCAAATCAAAATGCATTTTCTAGATCCTTCTCTCTTTACATTATTACCTCCTCAAGCAAAAACAAAGCACCTGGTATAATTACTTAAAGCAATCAATTCCAAAAGCATGCCAGATTCAGTGTGAGAAAGCCAAAACAGGGGAGGGTTATCCTAAATTCCCATGTCCTGGCAGATTACCTGTCATCTTGAAGTAAAGCTTGCTTTGTGCCCCCAATCAGAGCAGATGAATTTGACAATCCCTGGGACACGCAGGAAGACAGGTGTATGTGCAGAACCTACACAGAGCGCCCCCTCCTGGTGTATGGAGAGAATTTATCCATCATGCTCCACCAAGTTCTAGCAGGGCTTTGGGAGCTTTGAGGGTAAAACAGCAGAATCAAAGAGAGGCTCAGGAGATGAAACTTAAGAGCTGGGCTTTCAAAAGTGAAACTGAGTGGACTGCACTCTTGGCTCTGCCACCCGGCCACGTAAGCATAGAGAAATTTCTTCTCTGTGCCTCATTTTTCTCAAGTGGGAAATGAGACTAATAACAGAACTAACAGAATTGTGAAGAGCAAATGATGAATACGTGTGAAGAGGTTAGTAGAGTGCACGGCACATAGCAGGCACTCAGTACAAGTTGGCCTCTGCTGATATCAGAGAAGCGGTGAGATGGAGGGGAAGAGCAGAGCTCCAGTGGCAGGAACTCAGTTCTCATGGCACCTCCGCTGTCTAGTGTCCATGGGCCCTCAGACAGCCATGTAACCTCACTGGTCTCCAGTTGCTTTCCCTGTAACATAAGGGTGACAGTGTCTTCTGTATCTGCTTGATGGCAGAGGACTGGACCCAGGGACTTTAAGACTCGTCCAATGACAATATCTGAAATTAAACAGCTACCTAACATGGCCCAAGAGTGGACAGTCCTAGCCCGTGGGTCAGTGGAGGAGCAGAAATAAATGAAAGAACAACAAATAATTTTTAAAGGCTTTTTGGTTCAAAT
Source organism: Pteronotus mesoamericanus (assembly GCF_021234165.1). Classification (NCBI taxonomy): domain Eukaryota; kingdom Metazoa; phylum Chordata; class Mammalia; order Chiroptera; family Mormoopidae; genus Pteronotus; species Pteronotus mesoamericanus. The sequence goes on along the minus strand of NW_026555085.1, from coordinate 15,125,513 downwards.
TATTTAAAACATTAAACAAAAAATCTATTATATTTTAAATAATAAAGCAACCAAACAGCTCACAGTTGACAGCTATTTACCCAGGGATCACAAAGGTTCACATAACTGATAATAATGGTAGCCAAACAATTGCCTTAGATCTCCTCTCACCCCTGCCTGGCAATACACATAAAATGCTTGTGATATAATTTTTCGCTGTAAATGAGGTCAAAGACATGGATTCCCAAACATGCAAGTTTATCTCATTCTGTCTCAAGGACTATTTTCTCAATGATAAACCGTCCTAACCCCAGTTTGCTTTTTATATTCTTCTGGCTTCAGAATGAAAGAATGTGCAAGAAAGAGGGGCTGAGCATTGTAAATCTGTATGTACGCCTAGAAATAAGACATTTGAAAACACTTGTCCTCCTGATGGAGCCTGGTCCTTATCTTATTACTGCACATAAATAAGGAATGTGCAAAGGATATTTCAGTAGAGGACCATAGGCATCCTTCCTTTTCAGAAATGATTTCAAAGCCTCAGTGCCAGGGTACCCAGCAAAGCCCCTCGTTCTCACACTGCCAAGATATAATCACAGGCCTGGCAGTGCATAGTTATTTTAATGTGCATTGGGGAAAAGTCAGGGGCATCACTTGATACAGAGCGAGCTTGTTCAGAATTTTGATTAGGGCCTTTCATTGGTGCATTATTATTGGTGGTCCAGGAAGAAGATAGCCCCTAGCCCCTCTGAAGAGTATCCTCATTCCCTGCCTCCAGACTGTGTCCCCCCAGGCAGCTCACAGGCCTCTGTTTTTGTCTATTGGTGAACTAGCACTGAGAGGACCACCCTACCTAAAGGGTGGGTATAAAACCCCAAAAGATCTGCAGACTCAGCTAGAAACAGGAGTGTTGCTTGTGATGGGAACAGAGTCTCCCTTAAAAGAGCTCCAAGTTCTCACTGATTTTAGAACCCCGTGTCTTTCTTTTCAGGTACCCCAGGCTGGCTGCAAAACACCGGGAATCCAACACAGCAGGCATCGACATCTTCTCCAAGTTCTCTGCCTACATCAAAAACACGAAGCAGCAAAACAATGCTGGTGAGTGACTCCCTGTCACCAAGCCGCCCTGGGCAGTGCTGTCCCCTGCCCAGGGCATTTCAGATACTCAGGTCAGCTAAGCACCTGAGAGCAGTGTTGTTTGTTATTCATCCCTGTTGACACATCCTTGTATCTCCTGCTTTATGGCTAGTGCAGGAGAAAAGCCAATGGGCCTTATCGCTGAATTGGAGGGAGGGATGCAGCGGAGGGATGCAGCGGAGGGATGCAGCGTGTGTTCTGAGTCAGACTTAAGGTATTGCATAGTGTCCTGCACCAAAGGGTCCTGCCTTGTACGGAGGCCCAGTTGTCCCAAATTCATGACCCTGCCTATGCTTCCAGGAACAACAGCTTTCTCCTTGTCTCTGAAAGATTTCTTGATGGTTGTCAGAGGCCATAGTGAGACAGCGCCGTTACCATAGTGAGACAGTGCAGGTTGTGAACGCTGAAGGCAGAGCCCGGCTGGCTGAGTTCTCCCTACTGCCTGCTGCAGGCGCACAGGGTGCTGGGGAAGCCACTTCTCAAAGCCTGGCTCTTCCCCTTCTGGCCTTGGATACAGAGCTCAGGACTTGGTTCCCTTGTGCTGCCTTCTCAGAGGGTTTTGAGTGCCTCATAAATGCTCATAGTACTTTTAGTCCCTGCTTTGACATTGCCCTTTCAGAATTAGCTAAAACAATTGAATAGAACTGTCTAATTGAGCATGTAGAACATTGGAAGAACTGTTAGGCCCTAGAGAAGAAAGGGAGAAGGATGAGAAAGTTTGCTTGCCTTCCGGATGGGAGAGTGAATGAGATGGCCTTATCGGTGGGAGCCTGGATGTAACCCAGCACAGAGCCAGAGTAGCCACTTGAAGAACCTCTGCGAATGAATGACGATCAGATAAACACACGGTGGACCAGAGCAAGTGGTCCAGGAGCTCAGAGGAAAAAGGCCTCTCTTCAGACCCAGGTAATCAGGAGAGGCAGCCTTGAATGGGTGGAAGGGAAGAAATTTTGGCAGGCACAGGGTTCAGACAGTAGGAAGTAAATAATTCAGTAACGGTTACTTAGGATCTGGATTGTGCCAGACATGGAACTAGATTCTCAAAAAAGACTTTTCCATTCTTTGAGGCCTGGTTGATGCAGAAGAAAAGGATTAAATTCACAAAATGTCAAATAATAAGACAAGAGATAAATGGTGGCTTAATCAAAGGGAGTCTAAAGAGCTGGTTCATGGTCCCGTGAAAAAGGAGAAACAGTATCTGTCAATGGTGTTCAGAGCAGGGAGAATTTACCTTCAGGGCTTTTGAGAAAGTTTCTTGAAAAATTTCAACTGGATCATAAAGGTTAAAATGGAGTCAGTTGTCTGGGTGGATGTTGGGAAGGTGGGAAAATGCCAGCAGCAGAGACTGGAAAAGTGGCCAGAGACTGCAGTGCCGGCCTGGGAGACTGGATTTACTGAGCGGGCAATGGCAACCATAAGAGGTGTATGAGGAGGCACTATCAGGAGAGTGGCTTTTTAGGGGCCAGAAGAAGAAAGATGTGGAAAATATTTCAGCTCTATTTGGTGCTCTTGCTCTGTTGCATCTGGACCCTGTGGTGGGTTGAGTAGTGTCCTCCACAGATTCGTGTCCACCCAGGACCTCAGAAGGCAGCCTTGTTTGGAAAGAGGGTCTTTTCATATATAATTAGTAGTCTCAAGATGACATCATCCTGGTGATCTAATTCCAACAACTGCTTTCCTTCGAAAAAGAGGAAAGGACACACAGAAACATAGGACAGGAGGCCATGGGAAGACAGAGCAGAGGTTGGAGTGTTGCATCCACCAGTTAGGGACCCCATGGGGCCACCAGAGGCTGAGAGAAGCAAGCAAGGCTTTTCCTCTAGAGCCTGGGGAGGGAGCACAGTCCTGCTGACACCTTGCTTTTGGCCTTCTGCCCTCTAAATTTGTGAGAAAATAGATTTCTATTGTTTTAAGCCACCCAGTTTGTGGTACTTTGTTGTGGCCATCCCGGGAAACCAATGAAGCCCTTCAGAGCCACCGTGTGAAAGGGCAGTTACTGCCACTTTCCGGCCTGAGGACTCAGAGGCACATGAGAGGACCAGAGGCTTGTCCTCACCTCCCCTCCAACCCCTCAGAGGGGGCACTCGACTCTAGTTTTCAGGTTCCATATCCAGCGCCCTTTCCCTCGGCCACAAATATCTTCCTTCATACTTGTCAGAACACCCTCAGAAAGTTTATCTCATCTGAGCCTTCCAGATTTTTCAAGTTATAAACAGTATTTACATATTATCCATGCTTACAGTTCTCCCATCCCCAAAGCCAAAGCTGGTTTCCACTGAGCATCACGTATCAATTTCTTATAAACTCAACACTCTCCAGCTTTCATTGTTTCCGCTTCTTCTGTTTCACCCTGGTTTTCTCTGTGATGGGTTTTGCTCTTGTGACTCCTTCTCCCCCTAACTCATTTCCACGTTTCAAAGCTGCTGCGTTTTTGCTTTCCCAGAATCTATCCCCGCAAGATCGCAGTCCCTGGTGCTGTGCTGCCTTTTAACAAGATAACACGGATTCTTCCTTCGTCATAACCATTGTAACTATAGCTTGCCCACTCCCTTCATTTCCCCTTCCTCTTTCCTTCCCTGACCCCGCTTCCCCTGGTTATGGTCAACGGGGACCAACAGTTCTTAGGCCCAGCAGCCAGAGGCCAAGGCCCCTGCAGAGAGCAGCGCCATGGCTCCGCCCACACAGCTGAGACCCCCAGTCCCCGCTTCTGCTCTGTAGAGCTCTGCAGGCCGGGTGGGGGACAGCCCCTCCCAGATCCCTGCGGCAGCATCAGCATTAGCCGCAGGCTTTCTTTGACCTGCTTTCCTGCACCATAGCCTGGGTCTCCCCTCTGCATCTTCAGCCCTGTGTCTGTTTCTTCAGATTGTTCCTTTTGTGTTTTCAGCTTTTTTTCTCTTGAGGAGAGCCCTCTCTCCCTTTCCACCATCTCACCGCCTAATGTCCCAGCCTCCATACATACATTGGTCATGGGTGGGGCCTTTTCCTGCCCTCTCAACATCAGAGCATGAAAACCCCAGCACTGTGTCGGGGAGGTCTGCAGGGTGATCCTCTTTCCTCTCCCAGGTGGGCACTGGAATACCATTGAAAATATCCCTGCTGTTCCACAAAACCTCAGGTGCCCAGCTACCGAAACCCAGACCCCAACCAGAACAGCCATCCACAGCTAGCACACAAGAGAATCGTCATTTGTATGTTCAGTCAGTCATTCCTTCCTTCATTTGACAAACAGAGATTGCATGGCCTGGCTTGAATTCCAGGTCTGCCGCTCTAGCTATGCAACTTTGCCTGAGAGACTCACTGTCTTTGAGCCTCTGTTTTGAGCATCTGTAAGGCATACTTAATCATATCTTCAATCTCTTCATCTGACACATAAGGCAATTAATAGCACAGCTAAAGTTTGTAATGCAGATTCATTCATTTTACAAGTCAGAGCCTACACATCCTTTAGCACAGTGCCTGACACATAGTAAAAGCTCATTAAATGTTAACTTTAATTATTATTGTCGCAAAAATGAGACAAATATGAATATTGGCATCAGAAACTACTCCTTCAACTCTGACTTTTTCCCTACCCAGTACTTCCAAGCCCATTTAGTCTCTTCTCTATTTTTTTTTTTTTAACTTCACCTCCCAGTTTCTTGGTGCATTTTCCTCCTCTCCAAAGCATGCAGCAAAGAGGTCTGGTGGCCTGGCCCTGGCAGTTATACCTCATATTGCTCAGTGTGACCCTGAGGTTATGGTTTTGTGATTGTCATTGTGCTGCCTCCTCCTTTTGTAAATGCACAAACTGCACAAGCCAGTCCCCTTGGTGCTGTGACCGGATTCGACCTCCCTGCCCTCTACACCTCTTTTTAAACTTGCTTTTCACTTCATTTAAACAGCATGGATTTTCTCACGACAGTCTCAGGACCCCACATTTAGTGAGATGCTACAAGGGCTCACTTTCTTGTCACTTGGGATTTCCCACCACCGCCCTTGGTTTGGAAGGGGGAGTCCAGGGTTTTGTTTCTGGATGTGCTGCATGTCCCTTGGCTCAGAGGCAGGCCATTGCATGGTGGCTGAACTCACAGACTCTGAGCCCGACTACCTGGGTTCAGATCCTAGATTTACCTCTTGTTGACATCGGGCAAGTTACATTACTTCTGTGTGCCTCGGTTTCTCCATCTGTAAAAACAGAGTTATAACTGTACATACCTCACAGGTATGCTTGCAATAATGCCCACCATTGTGTTCAAATGCTAGCTGTTGCCCTGAGCTGTTACCTAGGGACAAACAGTTATACCCCAGCAGAGAGTGCTGGGGTAAAAGTGTAGTTCGAGGATGTAGTTACATGTTAGTCTATGAGTTTGAAGGTAACACTAGGGATAGCATTCAAGGATCACCCACACTTATACGAGGGCAGAGGGAGAGGAGTCAGGGAGGAGATTCAGAAGGACTAGCTAGTGAGGAGGAAGGCAGGGGTGGGGTGGAGGGGATCATGAAGATGGAGAAGAAACGCTTTTCTTTATTAAAAAAAGAAAAGAAAAAAAATAGTGATCTGTGGTATAAGCACTGTACAGGAGGAGGCCATGGAGACTCTGCCGGTTGTATCCTCCCATGTCCTTCCCTGACCGTTCTCTCCTGCCTCAGACCACCACTCAGATCCTGCACCACAAGAGAGAGCTCAGGCTGGCCCAGGAAGCAGGGCCCTTCTCCTTCTGAAGGAGGGTGCATGGGGGAGACCATGGGGGGTGGGCACGCCCTCCTGTCGGGCACTTGTTCCCGCCCGGAGAGCGTACCATGGCCCTGAGGAAGGACAGAGCAGCATTGCGTTCAGATTTGGCTACAGGAGTCCCTGCCCTGGGCACCCACACGTCACTTGTTTGATCTAGCAGGGAAACGTGATGTCATTTGTTCAGTATTGAAGGTCCGAAGCGTTCTGAAGCAGGATTGTGGGAAAGGCACAAGCCTCATCCCTCTCACCTCAGGCATATCTGGTACCAGGCCTGGACAGACTGCAGTCAGCTCCACATCCTGTGTCTTGCCTCCACGCGTGCTGCTCAGCCACAGTGGCCTGGCCCTCCACCTTCTGCAGCACTGACGGCCTCCATTTCTAACATCCTCCCATCTCTCTCTCTCTCTCTGCTAGTATCACTGCTAAAAACCCTCGCACCCTGACACTGCTCCTTGCACCTTCCTCTGAGATGCTACTGGGTCCCACAGGCCCCAGGCAGCCCGTGCCCAGGAAGCCGGCCTCAGACCAGGCTCAGCAGCGCTGCGTCTCCTTGCTCCTGATGGCACACTGGCCTTGTCACTCTGCTCGGGACATCAGCTTGACTCCTCAGTTTATCCCTTCCCTTGAGGGGTTTCTTTTACACCCTAATTCAATATGTCATCCCCCTCTCTGTCATATCGTAAGAGGATCTGGGCTTCTCTCTCTGAATATCCATTTTATATTTTACATTTCTTACCCTCAAAGTGTCGTTCGAGTAGACTCTGAAAAATCTCTGCCAAACCCCTTGGCTTTCAAGAAATTCATTTTAGCCACTTACACTTATCTGGGCATAAAATACCATATTTTACTTTATTTTCCACAATCTCTGTTTTTCCGTACACTTTAATCCTGTAAGTTCTACTGGTTTATTCCACTTTTTGTACGTGTTGCATGTTCCAGGCAATTAACAAATGGATCTAATGGGTGTCTTTAGTTCTCTATTCTTATTCGTTATTTCTAAAGAGCTTTTAAAATTTCTTCCAACCCTATCCCTCCAAATACAGTTTAACGTCCTGCATCCTGGCCCAGCATTACCACCCCATGTTTGGCACAAGTGTCATATTCCTATGTACTTTTTCCCATTTTCTTTTTGGTTGGAGAGGGAGTGGACGTGTGTGCATGTCGACTAAGACAAGAATCTTATATTCCTCCTACTCTATTCACTCCTGAATAGTCCCTTCGTCATCGCGGTGCACACACCCACTTCCGCGGGGCTCTCTTTCCCCTTCTCAAAGGTCTGCCAAGGCCCAGACCCCACCTCTTATCTAATCCATACCTCATATGCAGCCTCATGGCTTTTCCTCATTCACATTTGCGTAGTCCTTTTTTAACGCATCTAACACATATACATCTTCAATTGCTGGCACCACATATTTCTGTACGAAATGGTGTTTGTCCCAATTTGGATGATTCTGGGAATTTCAAGTCTTCCCTGGAATTCCCTCATCTCTTCACCCTTCAAGTCTAGCTTCCTCTCATATTTCCTCCTCTGTATTCCTATCTTGTGGGCCTCTTTCTGTTTTCAAATTTATATTCCACTTGTTCCAGAAAGACTTTATAACCACACACAGGGACACATAAAATGCAGCAAAGCAACATACACTTGAAGGAGGTGAGAAAGAAAAACAAGGGGGGACCATAAAACGGAGCCCAGGGTGAGCTAAACAGGAAAAGCAGCTCCCAGAATCTCGGTGCTCGACACCAGCGGCCGACCACAAGCTTGGCTCCCAACCTAGCAGGCAGAAGGGACCCCTTGTCAGCTACAGTTTGGTTCTCCCAGAAGATAAAAACAAACCAACTTCCCAGAAGAATAACAAATATTCTTGATTTGGGGCCTTGAGTTGTAGGCACGGAGGAGCTGTTATTTTCATTTTCTTTGGGCCGTTTCCCTTCCCTTCCCGCTGGCTGTAGACTCCAGGCGACTGGAGTCCAGGCTGCCCAGGAAGTCCAGGCTGTAGACTTCCCACTGATGAGACTTCTCTCCATCTTCCTTCTGCAGGCACTGTCTTCACCTTGTGCCCGCCACTCCCCATCCTTCTGGTCTTCACCTGTGCCCTCTCCACTTCTGACAGCCATTTTTCTTCTTTTTTCTTTCCATCTTCTCTTGGAGACCCATGAGACCTCCCTGGAGCCTCAGGCCTGTATCACCAACTTTCCTGCTCCTCTTCATCTTTTCCAAAATCTGGAGCAACCTGCCTATGCCTCTTCCTCTCTTTCTCTCCCCCTCTCCCCTCCCCCTCTCCTGACGGGTCCCCTTGCTGTGTTTGCAAAGATGTGCCCCTGTTTTTGTATGGAAGACACAGTGATTTCTTAATGTACTTCTCCTGATATATTTTTTCTAATGAAATCCTTCTGACTTCCTAAAAACCTTCCTTGGGTACTTACCTAAGATATTCTGGGCATAGTGCTATGTGTCTCCAGGACACATCCCGTACTCAGATTCAGTTGTCTCTCTAGCTTTGTCCTTCATTAGTTATAAGTGCAGTGACCATGTATTCCAAATTGAAAATCAGATGTCTCACAAATTGCCTTCATTGAAAATAATCAAATTATAAGAAACTGGTCCTGCCCCAGAAAATCCAGGACACATGTCCCCAAATGAAAAGCACCTGGTTGAGGCTCAACCTTCTGTTCCCCCTTGTTCTCAGTCTGAATCCAAAACTGGCTGCCGCTGAGTAGGGGCAGGGGAGTGTACCCCAGGCCCCACCACCTCCTGGCCCCAGATCCTTTGTCAGGACAGAAGAGTCACCACTAACCACGAGGTTCTCTGAGCAGTCCTTCTTTTTCCAAATAAAGGTCAGGTTTTCCTCTTCCCTAAGGCTCCTATCAGTGGCCTCACTTCCTGGGAGTTTGAAGAAAGCGGTGTGCTCCCTGGGTTTATTCTGAGAAAACTGATCACCACAGCCACATATCCTGAAGGAGAGACCCTCAGCGTGTTCTAGAAGCCTCAGTAAGCTCATCTCATCATGGGGACAATCCTTCTTAGTGGAAATCCTTCTTGATGGAACTGTGATTGAAGGGTTGCATTGTGGTTTTTATCACAGTATCAGGTTACAAATCCTGCCTCTCTCTGTTCCCTTCATCATCCCCCAAGGCTCACGTGAAAGGCAGTACAGGCAAACCAGCTGAGGCTGCATCCATCCTTTCTGCCTTGCCTCCTTTCTCATTCAGGCCTGAATCTTCAAATTGCCCCTGTTTTCTCTCTTCTAAAAGAAGCCATGGTGCACCAGGTTCCTGGCCCATGTTGAGGGAAAACCAATGCCTGAAGAATTGGCAATCTTTCTTGCCCTGCCGTGTTATCGAGGGTTTGTGTCCACATAAGCTCATCCCTGCCTTTCCACCTCACAGCCTGCCTGGGGGAACCACACTGACACACCAGGGCCCTGCAGCCCCCTCTCCCCTCAGCCCAGTGGCCAAGGTGCCTTCCTCCCAGCATACACCCTTCTCTTGTAATAAAATCTGTAAGACCCTTTACGTATATACATTGAACAGGACCATCCCCATTTGATGTATAGAAAATTGAGGCTCCCAGACTTCAGCTCACTATTAAGAAAGTTATAGTGGGGCTCTGTGGGATGGGCCTGCACCTAAAGAAGTGAGCGTCCCGTCAGTGGGAGGCTGCAAAAAGAGGTGCGGCCCTTGGAGGAGGGAACTGCCTAATCTAAGGTGTCATCTATTATAAGACACTATTACTTTAAATAACATTAAGAAATAAGAACTACTTTCAAGCAGACAAAAATTCTTTCACTTAAAAGATTTTGCTTTCGAAGGTGTCAAATGCGAAAAAAATGTTCATCTTAGTCTTGATAAAATATGGTAGTTGATTTTCCTAGTCCTTTCTGAATTGAACATTCTGTTACTTCCTGTAGGCTATACAGTGACATGGCAAATCCCCCCTTCTGCCTGACCTTGAGCTACCTGTTTGGAGAGAAAGTGAGTCATGGTCAACATTGCTTCCTGACGGCTCAGGGATAGCTGTCCTAACTCCACATCCAGCAAAGTGTCAGCTCTGCCTTCAGTCTCTCCCGCCCGGAGGTAGCACTTACCTCTTAGGTCAGGGGTTGGCAAACTTTTTCTGTAAATGGTCAGACAGTAAATATTTTGGACTTTGCAAACTATGCAGGCTGTCACAACCACTTGGCTCTGCTCCTGGGACTATAAAGCAGCCATGGATAATATGTAAACAATAAATGTGGCTGTGTTCCAAGAAAACTTCACTTATGGACACTGAAATTTGAATTCCACATCATTTTAGGTGTCAGGAAATCTTCTTTTAACTTCTTTGAAACCATCCAAAAATGTAAATAAAAATTCTTACCTTGAGGACACTGCAAAAACAGGCACTGGATTGGCTTTGACCTTTGGACTATATCATCGGCTGAGCTCTGTTTTAGGTAGTGCCAGGCTGCAATAGCAAGTTCTCTTAATTTCTATATCACCTCATCTCCAGTATGGAGATTACAGTAGGGCTCTTTCTTGTAGCATTGTCACATTAATGAAATGAAGTAATACATTAGAGCACCGAGGATAGTCCCTGGCACGCCCTAGGCACCAATAGGTCATGGCTGTTGCTGCTGCTGCTGTTGAGTTCAGGAATGCCGCGCGAAGCAGCACCGCTTTCAATGCAATGTAAAAGCATGTGCTGCCCTCTTCTGGCAAGTAGAGAAATCAGCGCTAGATACAGCTAATCACGTTTCGCATAAGGAGGACTGTGGATTTTCAAGCATCTGCGTACAGGGACTCAGTTATGCCTAAGTTGGGCTGGGGGTTCCAGAAGAGACCAGGTCTCCTTCAGGGGCTCAGAACCACCTTCATCATCTGTCCCGCACAACCAAGTTAGGACATGTCCACCAGGCCGACGGGTCCTCTAGGGGTTGCTGGCTGCCTCCCTGATGACAAGCTGTCCCAACCTCCTCTTTCTCCTTTCCCTCACACTCTTCTACCACCTCCCGTCTTTACTTCCATGAACTCCCTTGACCTAAAATAGAAGTGTTTGAAAGGATTCAAAGAGGCCTGGGAGGGCTGTTAGCCCCGAACTAACAAGCCTGTGACTATCAAAGGGCCCGCGCTCTCCCTCCAGGCGGCATGAAAGCAAACTGCTGTCGGGGGGTGAGGGTGGGAGGAGGGTGTTGGGAGGCGAGGTGGAGCATTTTTCCAGATTCCCCAGGATGTGGCGAGCCATGTTTAAAAGAGAGTGTGTGTATTTATTATTCCAAGCCACTTCAATCACAGGGCGCTTATTTCCTCCTCCTCTTCCTCCCTCCCAGCCCTCAGCCCCCGTGTTGCAGGGTGGGCTCAGTCTGCAGGCCTGGCCTTTCCGAGGGGATGGGCACGGCCCCCACCTCTCGTTCAACCTCGTGTTCTGAGGTGAAAGCTAAGGCGATATGTAAAAAGTAGTGGGAGCGTGAGTTATAATGACACTGCTCAGAAACAGAAGTCACAGAGGTGGCAGAAGGGCTCAGGTCTGTTCTGTCAGAAACATGAACACACGTTCTTTCGGAGGAAGACGGCTGTGTCCCAAATCAGGGCAACTGGTTCCCTGAAAGAAGACCTCAGGCTGGGCTGTTATCAGGATGGAGGCTCCCGGGTGGCCCCCAGGACCACCGCAGTGGTGAGGATAACGAGGTGACTGTCTTGCCACTTCCTCATAAAGCGGCCATTGCTGTCTCCTTTTAAAAACCACCTCTGGCCATAAAGGAACCCTTCAGGCTGCCTTCCCTGGCCACCCCTGAGTGCAAATAGCCAACACGGGGTGTTTTGTTTGTTTGTTTGTTTGTTGGGTTGAAGTTTTGCTTTGATTAGCATTCTTACAAGGAAAAACAAATAACCTAGGCTTGGAGGGACCCACCTCTGAGGTTTGGCACGTCCTGCACAGATGCACACCCTCACACGTGGAGGGTCCTTGAGGCTGGGAGCAAGAGGGAGGGGAAGGGATGGATATTTCCTTCTGGCACCTCCCAGAACTGGCCCAGGGGACTCCTCCAGAGGGTCTTTGATTTGGTTCATTATTGAGGCGGATGCCGGCAATTTATAATTTAACAAATCTTGCTCCTGAAATGAATCCTTGGGCGGTCATAAGGAAGGCGGTTGGTGGCCACGTGGCTTGTCGCAGGGGGCAGGTCAGGGAGGGAGGGGGCGGAAAGGGAACGGGGAGGGTCCTGCGTGGGTGGGCGCATTCATTAGTGGAAGGAGCGGGTGTTAGCTCTGTGGGGTGGGCTCCCCGGCTGGAGTATTGCGGAGACCACCAACACCATTCCATGTGGTGGAATTTCCCGCAGTCTGACCAGAATGAGTTCTCCTGGCCTGGCCTGGACTCATATCAAGGCCTGGGGAATAAAGGAACTTTAAATGACTAATTTGAACAAGAGCTAAATGCTCTTTCACCTCTGGCTACTGTTACCTCATCCTGTGCAACTGACACCTCTTGTCTTTGTGCATTCTAGATGTGGGAGCTAAATGTTTCTCTCTCCATACTCACAGACACACACACACAGAGCTTCTATGTGTTCTTCAGTTTCTGTGCACGCGCAGAGGCCATTGCATATCTCCTTAAATAAACAGGGTTATAAATCAATTGATCTGAAAAAAAATGTGCCTGCACATAAAGTTGTGTTAGTGACAGGACACAACAAGGGTCTCCCAGCTTCACTGTTAAGCACAATGGTCTACATTTCGTCGTAGTTGGTTTATGGTGAGCATGGTGCTCATGACCTCTCATCTGTGATCAGAACATAGCTTTGAGACAAACTCCTCCCTCCCTCTGTTGACACTCATTGGAGAATGGCACTGGGTAAATTGCCCATAGAATGGGTCCCCCCAGTTTTGGTAGAGCTGGGGCTGACAATGACAAGATGTGAAATCCAGGTGCTGTGTTGAACCTTCTAACAACAACTACAGACACAGTTACGAACTTGCCTTGTCAAATTCGTCATTACTTGCCCATGATGGGCAACATTCTCTCCGTTTCACACAAGAAAAGCTGAAGCATCATGTTCAGAAGACATGATGGGGCCAGTGAGGGACACAGGACAAACCAGGCACTTCTCAGCTTTTAAATCCTCTTGCTGCAAACGAAGTAACAGTACAAACTAAGAATTGAAACCAGGGTTAAATCCAGTCTCATACTCTAAATGCATCAGCCACTTAGGATAATTTGTTGAAAAAAAGAAGTTGCTATGCAGATTTTTGACTCTAAAACCCCCAGCCTTCTTTGAAAATCTGCTCTAGAGCTGTCTTTTAGGAAGGCACCTCAACTCACCTCAGCACACTCATGAATTTATCGGGGAGTAGCCTCATTAGCTGAGGAGACGCATGTGTTTAGGACTTAGGTGTCAAGTAACACTTCATTTTGCTTGCCTTGTTATCCAGACCATTTTCCAATTTGTGTGTACATTTGAGTCCCCTGGGGGTCTTGTTACAGTGCAGATACTGATGCAGCGGGTCTCGGGTGGGCCTGAGAGCGCCCCGGGTGATGCCGCTGCTGGTGGTCCAGGAGGGTGCTTTGGGAAGCAGAGCTCTGGGCAGCGGTCTCCATGAGGGACTGTTCATTGTTATTGTCCAAGAGTCCAGCTCAGCATCTGACTCAGAAGGTACTCAATACCATCTGTTACGTGAATGAATGAACCATAACCCAAACACTTAAAGATGTCCCTACCCTGTCTGCTCGTTTCCCTGAGAGTGCGGAAAGGGCCTAACCTGACTCATCCATATCAGGGGCACTTCTTCCAAGCCACTACCTGTTCCTACCTGCCCAGCTCTCACCTTTAACCCTGTGGTCACATTTCAGGCACTTTTATTCTCTTGATTACCTTGGAAACTTCTGAGTCTTCAGTTAAAGTTTACGATGTTCTATGACTAAAACTATCTCTCAGCTGAGAACATACAATACTTTAATAACTTTGGTTATATTCAATTGAGTTTCATTGTGGGAAAACAAGAACACAAAAACTTACTTAGAACCGATCAATCAATAAAAGAGTATAATAATCTAAACAATTATCCTGAAGACCATCAGTGTAGTGGTGAGTGGTGGTGTTCACTTAAGTGGTATTTTTATAACTACACCTATATTGCTTTTATTTTTTATAACTACTTGTAAAGAAACATTATATTCACTGTTAAAAGTTAAACTTCAAGAATCAGAAGAGAAATCACAGGAGACTAAATTCTAGTGTTACTCCATCCAGCCAGAAGCCAGAAGTCAAATTATTTTTCTAGGAACCCCTGGATCACGGTAAGAAAAATGTTTCTCTTTTCCCATGTCCAGAGCCCCTTTTGTTCCTGAATATTCCAGAGAACGGAGTCCAGTCACGTGATTTCTCAGGGCCTCCACATCCACCTCTAACTCCGGTGGTCACATGCCTGTAGACATGTGCACTGACAGTTACCATGTTTTGTATCTATCGTGGGAACCTCAACACTTTGCCCAGGTCTGGCCCTGACCTCGGTTCCACCAGTGTCAGCTGGCAGAAAGGTGCAGGTTGGTAGCAACCTGGGCTCCTCATTTGGCTCATTTGCCTCTAATGACCCTACAGGAGGGCACAGCAATCCAAACAAATGAAATCCCTTCATCCATCCCCAAGAGACCAAGTGTTATCATTACGCAAAGAAAGAGAGCCATTGTAGGTTCTCCAGTGAGACGAAGCCAGTTGCATGAGCATATAGAGACTCACAGAGTCACACTTTAGGGCCTCTCACCTTTTCTCAAATCCCACTGAAGAGCTCATTTTTTGTTGGGTTTTTTAAAAGTTATTCAGTGCCAGGCACTGTGCAAGATTCTAGAATAATGTAATGATGAAATATTGGCAATATCTATGTGTTTTGGCAAAGATTATGTTTGGCTGCATGTAACAGAAACTTGATTACAGAAGATAAACATTTATTTCGCTTAGCAAAAACCTATATATCATTTTATTATGTGCCTTGCCCTGCTCTAGCACTCTTTGTAAATGTTTACTTCTTAATTGGAGTTTGCCTTTCTCCCATAATGAAAAGTCTAGAGAGTAAAGAGTTCTAGGCAGCATAGTTGCTTAAAAAAGTTGTGGATCCAGTTCCTTAGAGCACCTCATTCCCCATATTTAGTGTGTGACTGTCATCCTCACATCACAAAAGTGTTGCTCTACTTCCAGACATTACATTTGAGTTCCAGGCAGTGCCACCTTTGTGTTGTCTTTTCTTTCCCAAAAGCCTATTCATAAATTTCCACATATATCTCATTGGCCAGAACTTG
This sequence comes from Pteronotus mesoamericanus, assembly GCF_021234165.1. Lineage (NCBI taxonomy): Eukaryota > Metazoa > Chordata > Mammalia > Chiroptera > Mormoopidae > Pteronotus > Pteronotus mesoamericanus. The sequence goes on along the minus strand of NW_026555085.1, from coordinate 15,110,415 downwards.
GTCATTGGGCCTCCTCTAGCTGAAAGACTGCGACTTTGGAAAGACAGATGTTATTGACCAGGCGTGTTGCTACTCTGAAAAAAATCCTGGTTCTGTTAGTAACAAAGAAGCTAAGTATGAATTCTTGCATATAATTCACTTTCAACTTAAGGTATTTTTAAAAAATATTATGGTGAAAATATCTGATCTAGCTATGCCAAAAAAACAAAAAAACAAAAAAAAACCCAAACCAAAAAAAAAAAAAAATCTTTTAAAATCTCCTTTGGGGATTGATCAAATCTGTATCATTACAACAATTAGACTTTGGGAAACAGAAGTATAAATTGCTCTTTTAATCTGCTACACTCTTACTTCAAATTTTGGAAGATATAAGGCTCATGTAGTAGAAGCTGTGCAACTAAAACCCCCCATGAAGAGCTTCTCCCCGCAGACTGTGATTTCTGTGGGGCAAGTGAGGGCGCCCAGAGAGCTCCTCTGATCATTGTGCAGGGGGATAATTGTGGCACATCTAGGAAATTCTGCAAAAGTATCAGCCATCCCCGTTCGCCGCTGAGCCCTCCCTCCATGGCTGCCCTTTGCACGACTGCTAGGAAGAAGGCTCGCTCTGCTGGGGCTGGGGTCGCAGCAGCAGAGTCGGAGTGAAAGCACCTGCTGAGAACACAAGAAAAAAGAGCGTAAGTCCTCAGGCAGAGGATGAGTCAAGAACAGCATTTATTGAGCAGACTATTTTCTTGCCGTTCTAAGTACTTCTCAGCTGTTTTGCATGCCTGGGTCCTCATACATCGGCATCATCGCTCATTGCACAGAGGAACCACTCGCTGCAAGCCCGGCCCCGTTCTAAGCCCTCTGCAGGCATGGCTGACTGTAACCCTAATGCTGTGCTGTGTTAGGACTTCCATTTTGCAGCTGCAGAAACCGAGGCACAAGAGGCTAAGCAGCCTGCCCCAGCGAGTAGGTGGCACAGCCAGGACCCCGACCCGGCCTGCTGGTCCCACGGCTTGTGCTCTTGATTGCTGCCCATCACAGAGTGAACACAATCCGTTATTTACAGTGCACGTGGTGCTGAGTTTTCAGATGAGAATACGTGGGTCATTTAGGAAACCGTGCTAAAACCAGTTCATAAACCAACAGATGCTGATTGAAGAATTACCATGTGTATTTCCCTGAATGTACTCAACAACCCCGCTTCCCCATGGGACTCGGCAATCCGGCAATCCGGGAGGGTCGAGGGGCGCCACACCTGGCCCACAGCGGGTGCTCCATAGAGACCTGTTTAACAAATGAGAGAATGGGCACCTGCAGGAGAATTTAGGATGGTCATAGGATGACTAAATCCAGCAATTATTTAAATTCGGAGCTGTGGTTGGCAGGGTGGCAGTTTTCAAATTTGCTAATGGCACTTACATAAAAGTTGTGGGCATTTGAGGATGAGGCAAGACAAAATGTGGTTAAATCACTTTAGCCTGAGTGTTCGGAGGGGAGGAAGAGTGGAGAAAGAAAACCTCTAGGTCTAAAAACTGGAACAGATGACCTCTGAGAAAGTTGGAATCTCCCCTGATCAGCTCATTCCAAATGTTTGGATATCAGCACTAAACCTAATCTACGGCCTGATACTTAAAAAATAACCTGTTATAAAGTTACCATAAAAAACTCACAGTTTTCAGCCTGATTCAGTCAGCTACATAAACTACAACCAGCATTAATAGCTTCAGTCAGCATTTATGTCCTTCTTTCTATTAGCACAATGGGTTTTACAACCATTTATGAGTTTCTGGAAAGCCTAATAGAAAACACACATACTCGCTCGCTGTAAAAGACACAGAAGGTTTTTTTAAGAATTGGCCAGCAGGGGTCGCCACAGCCCCATCGCTGAAGCCTGGGCCAGTCTCCCTAATGGGGAACACATTCTCTCCTGGTGGCTCCAGCAGCAACCCTCCCTGGTGAGTTTCTGCAGTTTCCTCTGTGGGTTGGCTCCATTCAGAGTCAGTCTCTCTCTGTCTCTCTTTCTCCTCCTGTTGATAAATAAACATTTGGGGCTCTTATAGGGCACAGACTGTGTACACACACACACACACACACACACACACACACAAACTAAATGTGAAGACCTAAGTGATTATCTTTGTATTCAAATTCATTATGGCCTTTTAAGAGAGTCAGAAAACTATTGGGATCAGGAATTATGTTTACTATCCCTATCTCCCTTTATGCTAAAAAATAAATAAATAAATAAATAAATAAATAAATAATAAAAATCTGAGGCAGGGCATGCCAAAGGTGACTTAAATTCTTTACCTTGCTGGTGTTTTAAACACAGCCAAAGACTTGCCTTTTAAAAAATGTTTTGTTGTTGTTATTGGGAATAATACTTCTGGACATAGAGCAAATCTCAGGTTGATTTGTGGAGCGGTATTTTAAAAAAAAAAAAAAAGGTGATTCTTCACAATGATCCCCTATAGGGCATAGGGAGGAAATTATACAGAGATCTGTCTCTTCCTCAAGGAAAAGTTCCTGAATTCCTCAAAAATATAGCAGAGTGCCCCATTTGGCTGGGTGAGTCTCTCTGCTAAAAGGCAGTGGGACCATCCAACAGTGTCCTATATCCCAATTCATAGTTGTAAGACTTGGATCATGCCTTGGGGGTAAAGAATCATTTACTGGCCTCTTGCAGGAAAGGACCATCAGAATTCGTCATTTAATTTACCCTCCGATTCAAGGCCAAACTCCTTTCTAGAACATACAAGTAACAGCCATGGCAGCATGAGCTGCCGACCCTCCTCAGGCCCCAGCGGAAGGGACATGAGGGAACAGTGGGGAATCTGTTGAAGCTGCCCTTGCACGTTGCTTTCTCATAAACCACTTTGTCTTTCCACCTTTCCTGTTTTCACCAGTGCCTAGAAATGGAGACCCAGGAACTGCTTCCCACATAGGAGCCCCTGGGTCTTTCATAGCCAGAGCCAATTTGACAATATCCTTTTCTCTGGCTGTGAGGCCAAGTTCAGTGTCTTTTGTCTTATGCCAAAGGTGGACATGAAATCTACAAACTATCAGACCAAGAAAATTGGACATACCCACGTAGCCTGAAGTGGAAAATACCAAACCCAAAAAGATGATTCCAGGAGACTTGGGATCCTGAACATCTTGGGAAATATAAGAGTGAGCTTCATCCTCTGGGCTCCAGGGTTCTCCTTGCACCCAGAAGTTCTGGGGTGCTTGGATGAGCTTCACCTCGCACAACTTCTGCCTCAAGTTGATCTCTTGTTCTTAGACTTTCACTAGTTCTCTGCTTCCTTCCCATTCTCTCATCAACTTAAGTTCTACAGCCATAACAATAACAGCTCTCTTTTGTTAAGTCCCACTAGGCACCAGACTCCATACAAGACGCTTTAATAACAACCTGTGAACAACGGTAACCAGTGTTCAAACCCAAGTCTCTTGGACACCAGAGTGCACCACTCTGCTACCTCTCTGGGGAGCCTAATTCAGGACTACCTGACCCTCCTTCCAGGTTCCCTCTGGCCCTTTCCTGATGATACCTGTGACATGCTGACATAGCTGGAGGGCCTGAGCACAGCAGAGGAGGGCCAACCAACACTGAAAGCCCAGTTCCCATCTTCAACAGCCCTGCTGTTATTTCTGCCTCAGGGTGTTGTAAGGCCGAGCATGGACAGTTCTTTAAGAGACAAAGGGACCCCTTACTTGCTATGTCTTCTAGAAGGGTCACTAAGGATCAGAGGGTGTGGGCCCCAGTTTCCACCTGCCTGATCATTTTGCCTCTCTGTGGTCATTCATTCTCATGTAGCGCAGCCATAACTGGGTCACCATACCGTCTCTTAAAGGAAGAAAAGCTATATGACTTTAATTCCCCAAGCTGGAAAGTGAATGTAGATCTTTACAGGTTTCATGTGGGGCAGGGAATTACACTGTCCACCACAAAGCTAAATGTCCTAAATATAACCTTAGAGCATCCCTGTCTCACCTCAAAACAGCAGCATCTACCTTTCTGCCTAATGGGCCTGAGCTCCTCTTCTCACCACCCCCAACTCTCCTGGGCCTGGCTGCTCCAGCCCCTCCTCTCTCCTGGACTTTCAGCCCTGGGCATCTTGCAATTCGACCTCTCTCTGCTTCTAAGGAAAGGCTCCTTCCTCCAAAAGGTGAGGGAGAGGTAATATTAAATTCTAACAGTTTGATTTTTTCCCCCCATGACATTATTTTCATGTTTAAAATGATCAAATGTCAATAGGTATGGTTATCTTTGTAGTTTCTCTTCAAGAAAATAGGATGGCGAGAGAAATATAGGCTGTGGTCTCCCTTGAACCACAGCTGTACTTTCTGTTTTTCTTTCATCCTTTGGTTATATCGACATGATTCCAAATGAGAGGATGAAAAGCAAAAACTTTGTACAGTCCTCTGGGTATTTCTCAATAGCTAGATAATTTTTTCTTCAAAGGCAAAACCCAAATGGGTGTCTCCCTTTTCACCCAGAGGTTTTGCTGTCACACAGACAATGTGAGAACATTGGTCCGAGAGTCCAGGCAGAGTGGCTATTTGTTGTTGATCAATGATGTGAAGGGTCCCGGTAGCTCTCTCCTTCCAGACCCAGTCATGGCCACTGAGAGCGCCAAGAATTCCAGCTGACATCAAGGCACTCACAGCGGAAGACAAACATGCTATCAGGTTAGCTGGAAGGGAGGGCAGGAGGAGAGATGTTCTCACGGCCACACCCTAGCCAGGGCACAAGAGGTGAGTGGGCCATCAGGGAGCCATGGGGTGGTCCTTGGCACCCAGGCACTCCTTGCAGAGTGGAAGAAGTTTACATTTTGGAATCCAACAGCCTGTTTTTTAAATCCTGGTTTTTCTCCTAACTCCTATAGTAAGGCTACTATTTTGAAAATATTTTTCTCTTGCCTTTCTGAGTTCATGATTCTAATCTGTCTTAGGCATCCATTGGCCCCATGAGAGATGAGGGTTTCTTTAGAGGAATTCCAAGAAAGAAAAAATAATTCAATATTTAGCTTCTGATATTCAAAATAGCCTTTTCAGCAACACAGTAGCCTTGCAAGCCAAGCTGTTGTCTTAAAATGTTCTAAATTCCTTTATTTCTCCATTTTAGCACATTAAGAGCCAGACCAGGAGGGCTCAGCTAACAGGGAGGCTTGCTGCCCTGTGGTTGACAGACTTCTTGTCAGAGGAAAACGAACAGGAAAGGTCGCCTGTTCTGCCCAGGGGACTTGGAGATGAAGGGGAAGAGAGGCAGGGGGGTCAAAGAACTAAAGACATGTCTCTAAAGCCCTATGGGGCCCTCGGCTGGGGCGTCCATCCAGGGTTTTGGAGGGGGGCCAGCAGCCGCCTCTGACCATCATTCTCGGGGCAACATCCCGTGGTTACTCTGGGAGGAAGTAGAGATTTGGCGTAACTGGGAAGAGACACAAAACCTTCCACCCCATAGATCCCAGGACTCGCTCTCTCAGTGCCGTGAGGTCACAGGGGGTTCCCCGCCCCTGAACTCCCATCCCCATGCACTCAGGGAGGGGAGTAGACAAGGAGGCTGTCTGGGAAAATGAGCATTTTCATGCAAAAGTGACTGAGAGGTCTCTGGAGGGACCATTAGATTATTACATCAGACTAGGTTATAATCCAGAATGCACTAAGTTGAACTTGTTTTCCCACCACCCAAGGGCTGGGAGCTTGTAGGAAAACCACATAGTTAAAAACAAAAGCAGGTACATTTTCTTTGTATGCCAGGAGTAGTTCGAACAGTTTGCTTGCGCCTGTGTGTGTGCCTTGGATGAGTCCAAGACTCCGTTTCTTTATCTGTTAAATGGAGATGAGTGCTGATTCCCATCTCCATAGCTTCACTGTGTGTTTAAATGCTAGATGACATAAATATCCTGGTCTACTTCAGAAATTCAGTAAGTGAATTTTTTTGCTAGCGCTGGGGAACAAGATTAGAGGGACCCAGAGGGGCAGAAGATGTTTGCCCTGGGGCCAGCGCCCCATAGCCACAATCTCGTCCATGGAGAGTTGAACAGACCCCTGTGCAGGCTGTAGACGTCGGTCAGAGGGGGACCCTCAGTTCTCATCTAGCGAGTTCTGGAAAGTTTACGTGCCAGAAAGAATGATAGTACAGCAGCCTGGGCCCACAGAGCTGCGCCTGCCCTTCCAAAGACCACCTGTGGCATCTGCTCTGCTGCAAGGGAACCTGGGCCCCAGGGGGCTGCGTGGCTGCGTGCTGACTAGTACCTCTGGTGCAGAGAGCATGCCGGTGAACCAGGGCTCAGCTGTGCTTGCAAGAGCTTGTTGGAGGCTGAGCTAGTCTTGGCTCCCGGGTCCTCATTCAGCCTCCATGCCCTGGTAAGAGTATATTATTTTCTTAGCTCAAATTGCCGTTTCCAAGTCATTATTTCTCTATGACGAGAAAACAATATTGGGTCTTATGTAATATCAACCTCAATGAATCTGGAAGTGATCATGGAATGGGTGGATTTTTTTTTCCTCCTTAAAAAGAGAAAAATAAATTTGAGATTGTTTGCATATGGCTGAGAATATTTATGAACTATTCCCCCTTGTTTCCTCATCACATATTTTACCCAGCGCATTTGTGTGTGGTACAGAATAAATCTTTATGGGAAGGGTGGGGTGGAGAGGGGAAGAAAGCAGTTAGAGGACTGGGTATCCATCAAGTGCCTGAGACGTTAGTGTCCCTGGGCCTCGGGGTCCCCTGGCCTCAGGCTTGCTTGCTGCGGTCTGAGGGTAACCCGTCCTGCTACTCAGACAACGTTTCTTGGAGGGAGGGTTTTAAATGTGAACACTGCAGGAATTAACGTCTTCTGGTTACTCTGGTTTCTTTCATATCCCCCTCGCGCTCACCAGAGCAGAAAGTTCAACATCAACGGTTTCAGGACCTGGGTGCCGTCAGCCGAGAGAGATAATTAAGTTCTATGAATGCCAGATTGAGCCGGGGTCAGAGGAGTGAGTTGGCAGCTAGGACGGAAAAGAACTGGCAAGGAATGTATTGGCGCTGGCATTTGTTATTCGATAATATGCAGCGTGTTAGCACACAGGCCTGTGGCGTCCATTTCCCTCTGGTCGTGCCTCTCCACACGGCTTGTCACTGAGAAGGATCCTCAGGGACCATGAGGATCAGGCTGTGGCTGTACGTGAAGTCAGCAAGAGAAGCAAAGCTTCAGCTCTGAGCTGTTCATTTCCTCCTCTGGGGATTGGACCTCATACTTGGAGCTTCTTAGAATCTCTCTTTCTCTGCCACACTTTGGATTTTTTAGGAACATACTGACCAAGGGTATGAGGCGAGGGACTGAAAGCAAGATGACTGTCACGTTTGGTGATGCAAGAGCAGTAGCTGTCTTTAATGGGTGTCCTCCTATGGACCCTGGGTCATCTGAGTTAATCCTCACAATGGCTTTGTAGGGTTAGAATTTTTTTAGTCCCTTAGCTGAGATGAGAAAATGAAAGCTCAATGGAGTAGAGAAACTTGCCCAAGGTCACAGTTAGCGAAGTGCCAAGATGAGGGATGTTTCCAAGATTTGTGGGATCTGAAGCCAATACAATGAGTACTAATAAGAGATTTTTTAAAAGTCAACTTCAAGGCCTTGGAAGGGGCCCGTGCAATTATGGGACCTTGAAGTGAAAGTCTTAGCAGCCTCACATGAAATTCACCCAGGGTGGGGTCAAAATTTAAACACAGAATTAGCTCTAGGCCATATGGCCCCATCCCTGCTGCCTCGTCTCCTCTTTTCTCTACCATAATTATCACCAACTGAACCTTCACATTCCTGATCCAAAACACAAATGTAACTGATGAAACTGACACAGGGAGGACATTCTCAGAACAGGCCGATGCGGTGTGTTGACGCAGTTGTGCCAGAAGGCAATAACCAGGCCCATTGTCAATTTTACCCTTCCATCTCCAGCGATCGCTAGAGAGACAGTTAAAAAAGATTTTAAATAATTTTTAATTTTTCAATCACAGTTGGCATACGATATATTAGCTTCAGGTTTATGTACCAGTAATTAGACACTTATGTAACTTACAAAAGTGACCACCCTGAAAAAACTAGTACCAGTCTAACAACATACATAGTTCTTATAATATTATTGAGTATAGTTCTTGTGCTGAACTTTATATCCCCGTGGCTATTCTGTAACAACCCAGAACAATCCTCCCAAGGAGCTTCAGTTGCTGCCCTAGGCCCCTCTCACCAAACGTCATGGCAGTCCTCAGACCAGGCAACTTGGACACACATGTGAATGGTGTCCTTCTCAGGTCTCCAAGAGGCATTTGGAATCAGAACTCGCAACATCTCTTTTCCCATCATGTGTCTCTTTCCCTGGGCTGGTATCAATTGGTCAAATTTCAACAGGTACTCTATTAGATTTCTTCCTTCTCCATTATAATTAAGAGTTTGCCATAATCTCCAAAACTGAAAAGGGTAGAAGGATTTGAGGAAGCAAACAATCCCAGTATAAATCACAAGTACTTGGAGTGGGGGAGGGAGCATACTAAGTATTGTTGAATACCCACCCTCTGCTATTGCTGTTGAATAGGCTTGCAACCCCATCCCAGTCTAGACAATTACTAAGGGGAATACAAGCATTTTTCCCAGCCTTGCTCATTCTGTTCTCTCAAACTGGAAACACAAAGCAGATGATGAAGTACAAGTTCAAATGCCACACCAGTGAGAAGGAAGTATTGAGAAACTATGTCCAACCTCCAGCCTGTTTTTAAACATTCCAGTAAGCATTCAATTGATTTATCTTGGGCTGGTGTCCTTTCATTGTCCCAAACAAAAGGCCTTCTATGAAAAGACAAATGCGGGTTGTGTGAGGAGTAGCTAACAGAAAGCATATTTGGGAAAATCTGAACAAGAGACAATCCACCAAGCTCTTCTTCCAGGGAGAGCACCCCATTTTATCTGCTGGTATTAACATCAGAACTGGTTCCTATGACCTCAATGTCATATTGTAAACCAGAGTCTAGGAGAAACATCTGTTGGAGATGGGGCTGATGACACAGGTGCAGTGGCTAAGGAATGGCATGACCAGCCGCCTCCGCCACCTTTGTCCCCTGAACTCACGTGGGCAGTTGCTGTGTTGGTACTCCATGCCTGGAATGGTCTATGAGATTCTGGGGGGAATAACTCAGTGAGAGTGAGTTTCTGGGGTTCTTCTCTTGAGTATTTCGTTCTGCCCTTGTGACTAAATGAATGACTGAAGGCATAATTATTGGGGCAAGACTGTCAATGTCTTCCGTCACATTATCTTCCTGTAAATGTTCATCCTGGGAGCTGCGTCGCTGACAGCTGCGACTGCACATTTCTGCGGGGGGGGGGGGGGGGGGCACTGCCTGGGTCACTGGCCCTTCTGTTTGGAACAGCCCTGAATTTTAGAACAGCCTTCTCTAGGTTAAACACAAGCATGTCTCCCTCACACCCGTTGGTTCTCTGGGGGGTAGTAAACAGGGCCCCTCACTTTCCTGTATCGTCTTGCCCTCCTGGAAGGCTTGTCCCCTCCCTTCTCAGGTTGGGTTAACTGTATTTAATGCTTCCACAAAATCTGATGTATCTCTGTCCTGGGACTGCTATACAGTTGTTATTTACTTATTTAACAGCCCTTTCTTTATACAAAATTGTGTGGGTTAATTGTGGAATATTGGAAAAATAGACATAAGCAAAAAAGAAAAATGAAAGTAGACTGCTGTTGTTGCATCTTCGGAAGATAAGCAGCGCTAAACTTTGATATGTATGCTAATAGTTGCATCTATGAATATATCTATTATTTATCTTTAAAAAGAGATTACCGTAGCTAGTGTCTGTTGTTTGGTTAAGGCTTGCTTTCTCAGGCCATTTGATACTCTTATACTGCGTCATGCTAATGGCTGCTAGATGTTCTGTAGTGTGTGGTGAGCTGGCAGTGTGGCGTGAGCTGGCAGTGTGGTGAGGGGACAGGATTTGGGATAGGCCGCTTTACTGTGAAGACTGAGGCTGTATTTGGTGGCAAGTTTGACTAAAGACACTTCTTTTGCTGTTCCCTGCCAGCCCTTGAGAGAGGCCTGACCAAGGCACTGAGGAAATTGGATGACTACCTGAACACCCCTCTGCCAGAGGAGATCGATGCCAGCACTTGCGGGGACGACGACAAGGGCTCCCGGCGCAAGTTCTTGGATGGGGACGAGCTGACCCTGGCCGACTGCAATCTGTTGCCCAAGCTTCATGTGGTCAAAGTAAGAGGGCTCTGCCCACATCAGTGCTTGCCAGATCCTATTCCATCATAGACAGGTGTCACCTGTGAGGTTGAGCCAAGAACAGGGTCACCTGCTGGTCAGAGCCTCGGCTCTGAAATCACATGAATAGGGGACCCAAAGGCGGCCTCCACTGTGCGCTAGCTGTACAGGCCATCTGAGTGCCATTCCTCACCTGTAAAATTGGCATAGGTTGCTTATTTCTAGGGTTATTGGGAGAATAATATACATGAAGTGCATGGCATATCGTAAGGGCGCAATATATAATGGTTACTATTATCGTATCAAATATATATAGTCCTATCACTCCAAAGGCCTCTTCCTCGCCTCTTCCTCAGAGGTTTTCACTGGCCACCCCTTCTGGACTAATGTGCCCTCATCGGCACGTTTTCTTTGTGCACAGACCCGCCCCTTCATTCCCTCTGGCAACCCCCTAGGGTGGGCAGGCCTCTTCCTCGTCTATCAGCTGAGGAGATGGAGGCTGCAAGAAGTGACACCATTTTTTTACTGTTTTACTTTCTGACCATTTTCCACAGGCAATATAATCCTTTCCTATATGAATCTTAGGATCTGTGAGTTGTAAGGAAAGGAATTCCGAGGTCATCCCAAACTGGGCCACTTTCCGTGCATCTGTGACAGGCTCTTGTGCAGCAGTGACCACAGATTTCTGAGGATGAAGAGCCCTCTGCCTCACAAGGCAGACCTGCCATTTTGGATGACTGATGATTAAAACAGCCTTCCAAACAGGCTCCCTGCTACCCCTTGTTCTCTGCAACAACATGGGACAGGGCTGTTCTTTTCATCTCATTTGGAGACAGCAGTTGTGTCCTCAAAAGCTTTCTAAACTAACACTTCTCACATCCTTTCCTGACATTCATCAGCCTAGAGAAAAATACAATGGGGTCATAGAATTCAATTGCTCTCTATTTGTGCACATGTTTATATACACATGCTATTGTCTCAGTCAGACAATAAACTCTGTGAGGACAGGGCCTTCTCTAAGCATGACGATGGGCATATGGTGGCCCTTTAATAAATACTCATTTTATCATCTAGTTGTGTCTTTATGATACCCAGTTTCTTTCTATGTTTCTCTGCAAGGAATCAGATTCAATCACTCATCAGCTGGATATCTGCCTGTCTTTTCCAGCTGAAGTCCTGGGCTAGATATGCAGGCTTCCCTCCAACCACAGCACACGCCAGCTTGAGTTGAAATCACTCAGCTGGGTGTGTGCTGGTGTTCCCATGGGCTTGGTCTGAGTTAGAGACTGGGAGGGAATCATGCATACCAGTACTGATGCACTGAACAAATAGAACCTATTAATATGAAGACACTTTGGGTTAAGGGCCAAGCCAGTGGTCAGCTGTAGGTCCAGCTATATCTCTTGGAAGTTGTTAATTAGTGTATACCCGACTCTACCCCCAAAACATACTTTATTCTCCTTTCCTGAGGAACAGTGGTACTGGTAAGGATAAAACGATTCTAATTCAGTCCTACTGTGTCATAGTGATGTAATGGAAAGACCCCAGTTCTAGAAGTCAGGAGACCCAAGTTATGGTCTTATATCTGCTACCAGCTGGCAGCACGAGCCTGAGGCAGGTCATTTACTCTTTTCGGAATTCATTTTTCTCATGCTAAAAGAAGGGATGTGGATTCTATTCCCTCTCGCTTGTTTTTTCTCTCTCTCTTTTCCTTCTTTCTTCTCTCTCACTCAAACATGTACTGGCTACCCACTCAAGAACGCTTGGTGAGTAAGGTAAACAAATGGATCTCCCAGGCCCTGTGCTTCATCTTACAATTTCTCCAGTTCCTTTTAGCCCTAAAAGACTAAGTTACTGCCCTGTCCTAGGATGAAGTTCAGCGAGTGGTTCCCTGGGAGAGGCTGGGGATCCGAGAGGGGATAGCCTGCGAGGGGACAAAGGCTGGGTCTGGCCTCCTGTCTCCTTGGATTTCTGCTGATGCAGCTTATCAGATCCCAGAGACCTGGCAGACCTCTGAAGCGCAGAGAGAGTGAAGAGAGAGCCAAGTCACGCCTCCAGCACGGCTTCTGAGGATGCCAAAACTTAATCTGGGCTGTGGGAGCTAAGTGTTTGCATATGAAAGAGCAAATTCAGAACATGAGCATGGAAGTTCCTGCAAACGTCAGAGCTTCCTATGCGAGTCGTCGCCCTTCACTCATGCGTCCCTCTCCTCCCCTCACCCCTTTGAACTTTTGTTGTCTGGCTCCCTTCTATGTCTCCCCTCTCCGGGTCAAGCCAACACCCAAGGAAACATCCAGTTTTGTCATTAAGGTGGGTGCACAGATTCAGGCAGGGAGGACATGGTGGGCCTTGTGTAGCCTCCCTGGGCCTTCACCTGGCACTGTGATCCGTCCAGCCCCTGCAGCCAAAAGGAAGGGAGATACGAACACGGATATGTTTTCATAAATTGCATTTCTTCTGTTTTCAAGCTCATATTCTATTCTTTAAAACCTTGAAGTTAAAGTTCCATCATGGAGAGACTTGAGGCTGCTCTCCCCAGCACTTTGCAATCCACCTCTGCTGCATGAATTTGCTTGTTAGCCAAGGCTGCTTCTTCCAAAGGCTTGTGGGCAAATCCAGGGTGCCCTTAGCTTGCAGTGAGTGTAGGGAGACCAAGGAGAGCTGGTGGTGGGTGCTGGCCCCAGCATTCCCTCTTGGGGGTGTCCTGCTGAAGGACTCTGATTCATCCCTCACCTTTAGTGATTAGCAACACCTTAGCTAAACAAAACATGGAGGGGTACCCCAGACAGGTCATTTTCATGGAGAGAATTTAATAGAAAAAAGTAGTAAGTACTGAAGAAATAGGAAGACAAGATGTACACTGAAGTTCCACCTTTAGGAGGCAGGTACTACCCCCAGGATGGGGTGCGGTGCAGCAAGTGGAAGAGGTTGGAGTTATTAAAACTTAGAAACTTAGATGAGGGGCCTTGAACCTCTGAGGGGAGACGCCGCTCCGCTGATGCTGGGGGCCAAGTTCAGAGGGCAGCCTGTGGGACTGGAACCCAGTCTCTGCAGGGGGGTCACTGTTGTGCGCTGGCCTTTCTGATCTGGTGCGATGACACTGTGAGTACTGGCAAAACAGCAAACTGGATGCAGCTGCTGTTACAGGAGCAAAAAAGATGGACAGGAGCAAGAAACCAACAGGAAGGGGCACATCCGGCCTCCCTCCTCAAGCCTCAGGGCTTTCTCTCTATTGCCCCCTATTGGTAGAGTCTAACAGGGAGTCGCAGGCAAGGCCAAAGCGTGATTTGAGCTGTCTCAGCCCCAGCATCTCAAAGAAGCAAATACATGCAAGGGTAGGTTCGGAGATGAGCACCAACACCGGAAAAACTGGCACTAGAGGGATTCTATGTAGAGCTATTCCTTTATCACTTACATAGGGCTGAGTGGCCAAGTGGAGAGAATTGTGGATTAGAAAGTAGGCACTGCAGTAAATATTAGTGATTACTCCGTAATATTGGTTGAATTAATTATTTTCCTGTGTCATGTTGTGTAAGCCACTAAATCTCTGGTGGCTTCAGTTTGCTCAGTGCTAAGGATCTTCAGGCTTTAAAATTAGGTGATTTTATTACAGTTGACACTCAATGCATTTTGATGTTAAGATAACTGACGATGGTAAAGATTAAATACGATTGCTTATTGAAGCCCTTCTTAACCTCTTTAATTTGCTTTTCTCATCTGCAGAATGGGAATATAATACCCTCTGCCTTATCAAGTTATTTATCAGTTTAAGTAGCTTTTAAAGTGCTCACAGCAGCCCCTAGAGTAGAGCACATAGTAAATAGATGTTTGCTATGTGGTTACTCTGATCAAAAGCATTATTTAGATCATCGAGGGGTACAGAAATAAAGAAGCTGTGGTTCCCACCTTAGGCTGCTCACGCCTAGGAAAGTGAGAGAGATCCTGAAACAGTAACTGTGATTCAGAATAGATAGACCTTAGTGCTGTAATAAAAGTTCAAAACTGATGTAGGTGAATGGAGGGGGAGAATGCACCCTCCTTGGAAACGTGATCATAGCTGTGAGGCTGAGCTCTCCATGCAGTAGGTCATCATTGTCCTTCACTCAGTGCAGTTTGCCCCGGAAACAAAAGGGGGATGAAAACCCAGACTGGCTGACCTGGGGGTTCTCTGAGTGGGAGGATCCTGGGGACAATGGTCTGGGGCCCTCTCTAAGAAGAAAGCAAGTGAAGGAGTCAGAAGTCAGTGCTTCAGGGAAGAGGCTACCCTTTGCTATCCCCACCACAACCCCTGGGGGGCTAGAGGAAGGGCCACCTAATGTGCAGGCCCCTGTGCACACAGTGAAAACAAAGCATTTGGAATTTCTAGACATTGACAACAAAGCATTAAACCAAGAGCAGGAGCCTTCTGAGTGTGAGGCCCATGTGACCACACAGGTCACAAGTCTGTGGAGTCCTCCCTGGCGAGTGAGACCTTATAAAAGAGACCACCCTGCCCCTCTCTATGAAGGAATGCACGCAAATGGGTAAAAGGTAGGTCTCAATGCATTATAATAATAGGTCATGTTTCTTCAGACCTGAGTCTGAGTCAGCCACCCCTATAAATGTTTATGTGTGTTAACTAATTTATTACTCTAAGGTTGATCCTATTATTACCTCCATTTTAGAGATAAAGGAATTGGAGCTCAGAGAGGTTAAGTAACTAGTCTAAGGTCACACAGCTGTTTAGAAGTGGAGTCAGGGTTGCAGGTCCAGGCAGCTGGGATCCAGAGCCCATGCTTTTCACCACTATGCTACCATTTCTCACAATGCAAATACCACTTCCCCAGAGCGCCCAAGTCCACAGCCCCCAATATGGCAACTGGGGAGAGCACAGAAATCACTATTTGTTCAGTCCCACTTAATATCCTGAACCTATATATGCATTCCAACTTCTAACTTACTTTTTATGTTTTTATTCCCTTTTATAAATAAGGATGCTTATGTAAAAGAGAATGGATAAGGGAAAATAGAAAAAAATTGACTCTAGCTCTATTAATTAAACATAACCATTGGTAATACATTGGTACATATACTTTTAGCCATCATACATATGTCTCCAAATATGTTATACTGTACTTTAAATTTAATGATCTAGCTTGAAGAATTTTCCAGATTACTGGAGTTCCCTCTGCAGTGTCATTTTTAATGGCTCTCCAGGATACCACTGCATCACATATGATAATGTATTTTTCCATTCATATGTAGCTGGACGTTTGTGTTGTGTACCATTTTGGGGTGTTTTTTTTTTTGCCATTCCAAGTAGTCCTGTGATCATATACGTCTAGCTAAATCTTTGTGTACATATATGATTATTTCCTAAGAAAAAATCTGTAGAGGCTGAATCACTAAGGCAAAGGGCAAATTATATAAAGATATATACAATAAAATAACACAAAACAAAATAAATTAAAATAAAATGAGACTAAATAAGAAGGTGGCACTGCCCCCTTGCATTACAGACGTTTTGCTGCTGGCCCGTCGCGATGCATGGAGGGCGTTTCACTGTGCGCACTCGCTGGGTCACGTGCTAACATACACCTTCTCAGTGATTTGTTTCATGCCCTCACACCGTCTCTGTCCTGCCCTCCCTGTTGTAGATTGTGGCCAAGAAATACCGCAACTATGACTTCCCAGCTGAGATGACAGGCCTGTGGCGGTACCTCAAGAATGCCTACGCCCGGGATGAGTTCACCAACACCTGTGCGGCTGACTCAGAGATAGAGCTGGCCTATGCCGATGTCGCCAAGCGCCTCAACCGATCCTGAGCACAGCCACCTGGCCCCATCACTGCTGCAGAAGAGCTCAGCTTCTCCCAAAGGACTCCAGCTTCACAACTCCTCTTCCACATTGCCTTGAGACACTCCTTACTGGTCAGGCCGCAACTTGCTGGCATCATTAGAACTTCCACCTGCTGTATTTTGTGAAGGTCAGCGCCAACCCCATCTGATCACACAGGAATCTGCAAGCAGAAATGCTAGAAATAGTCAAACTCTCAGCCTTTGGGCCTGGTCTGAGTTCAGTGTATTTGGGGTCAGTGTTGGAGAACCCATGTGTGGGATCGTCACTGGCCCCTTCTGCCAATATCAAAATATCTCCTCAGATGCATTAGAAACATGCAATGCCATGTCCTCCTCCGTCCTCCTCTTTGTCAGTAACTCCAAGGCCAAGGACAAATGCCATCTTAGTTCTTATTAGAAAGAGTTCCCCTGCTCTTAGGGGAGACAGAGAGAGTGAATGGAGAGGGGCTGAGCGGGCTGTGGATTTTGGCATCTGGCAGATACACCTCGAGTCACTCACTACTTTCTGGCCCTCCTGTCACACCGGGCACTTTGGGCGCAGTCTCAGTTTACCACAGTGCTGTGAATGTTGCAATGTTATCGTGCACCTGGCTGACACGGACCTTTGTTTTTATGCTACCCAGGCCTTGTCAGGAAAGGAAATTGGCATGGTATTCCAAACCGGGGGGACTGGGACAGGGAGGGGAGGGAGCAGTGTTGATGCCAAAAGGCCCACAGGGGTCTACCAGCCACGGGGTTTGCTTGCTTAGGGGTAGTTGCTTTGTTGCAGGTTACATGCCTGGGTTTGACTATGTTTTTCTATGAGTGAATTTTGGTCCATGAGAAAGCAGATGCGCATTGGAGGTGGAGGGATGGGTGAAGATGAAAAAGTCCTTTATGCTGCTCAAGGATCCCTGGGAATTTTGAAGACAGGTCTTCAGTCTCATGATCTAACTAAGTCTTGAACTGGTGATGTCATGTAACTACCAACCTTATAGCAAAAAACCCAGGAATTGGCCAAAAATGACTTTGCAGGCTCTTCAAGTTGTTTCTGGATGCGGACCTGCTATCTGGGTGCCCTCAGGCAGCCGCTCTGGATTGATTCCACCACAGCCTCTGATGGGTGAGAGTCACAGTGAGGAGGGGGCATGATCATGGAACCTTAGGAAGAAAGTCCTTGAGCCTTTCTGACTGGGAAACCATGTGATTGGAACTTGAAAAAAAAATATGTCCACCTGGGTTAATGTTCTTCCCATCTGACTCAACTACCAGGTGAAGAAAAGGAAACTTTATTTTAGATAATATTGCTCTCCTTAGATGTCCTTCTTGAGTTTCACCTCCTTAGACTCTTACCCTCCTTGAGCATGGGGACCAGTGCAAAGGAAACTAAGAGAAATGAACTAATCATCAGCTCCCTCTCCCGGGGAGCTCCCTGTGAGGAAATCCACCCGCCACAGACCCTCACCTTCAACAATCCTCCCCTCTATGTTGCCTGTCGGCGGAGAGTGAGGTTCCCAAATGCCGGAAAGCCCCAGGACTTGGCTCATTGCTCAGGGAGGGCAGGGCAGCATGGGTCTTTTCCATAGAAACATCAACAAATTCTAACCCAAGCAATCCCTGGACCTACCTGCCTCCAGGGATCTCTAAAGAAAAAAGTGGCCCATTGATCAGAGCAGAAAAGGGAGGAAGCAGGGGGCGTCCTTCAGCCCACTGAGGAAGAGGAAATTTCTCAGTAGGACATTTTATAAGCCTGAGAGTTTTGAAAGGCAGAATGAGTTGATTCATTTCCACCTCTAAAGGATCCTTCCCACAACTCCCTGGAAATTTGTCCCTGGAGGTAGTTAAAATGGAGGACTGGTGAGGAAATAGTCTTTTTTACCATAAAGAAAAGCCCCAAACTGGCCTCCTGGGGGATGAAAGCTTAGATGATCCCAAAGGCCTTTTAACTTGTGTGAAATCCTTTTGTCCTGGGAAATCCTTCCCTGACCTTCACAGCACAGGCACCAGGACCTGAAAGGCGGTCTGCTTCCCTGAGCCCCGCAGTGGCCCTGCTCTTGAAGCACATCCATGCAGCACAGCCAGGGCAACAGAGAAAACAGAAGGATGCCAGGGGGGCCAGCTGCCCCGGAGGGGTTGGCAGACACTAGCAACCCCGATTTGATATTCAGAATTCCAATAACTGGCCAGTCTTTAAAAGCAGTCTTTAAAAACAAACAGGCAAACCAAATCAATATTGTTGTTTCTAGATGCTCCTTCTGCGGTTGACTTAATTTTATGTAAATAACAATATTAATAGGCACTGGGGGGGGCACATATATGATTACTTATAACTATTTAAAAGAGGGAGAGGAGTTAGAGATGGAAGGATACTTAATTCAGGAATATCTTTTTATTTCGACAGTACATTATCATATAATGCAACTATTGACTTAGAGATTTAAGGTCTTATGGCCAGATTTATCAGAGTATTTTTAAATTATAATAACATTACCTTCTAATTATTATTATTATTATTTTTTTTTTTGAAAAGAGGTTTTTCTTTAGATTCATCAGCCTCCTGGGCTTTGGCCACACCCATTTCTTATACACAGCAAATCATCTCCCAACAACAGTGTGGTAGGTTCTTAGGTGTTCCCAGAACCGACTCAGGGAGTACTGAAGGTTTGCAGCTAGACCCCACACTCCAGAGTTTTAAGACAGGAAGTGACCCTTGTCATTGGTCTTGAGTGAATACTAATCCCTCAGAAAGCTTTTCAGTGGCCCAGAAAAGGGATTAATTTGGGTTGAAATCCTGTTTTGTATTTAACTTATTTCTTTCCTGTGACTTTCATGTCACTATTTTTTTGTGGGGTAGCATAGTGGAAGGCAGAGGCAGAAGCAGGAGCCAAACTCCGAATGACTGTGTTGAATTTGCCCGTCTACTCGGCGCTGTCTACCTCTCAGGCTGGCCCAGAGTGAAGCTATTGGATAAAATTTTAATAACTATAAAAGATGAGCTAAATAAATAAAATCTTGATTGATCCAGAGCATAGTTCCTTCTGTTGTTTGCCTTCATCTCTTGACAAAGGAAGTCAAATAAATGTCTGGCAATCCAGAGTCACAGGCACCCGTATGAGGATCTTGTTTAACCAAAGGGTACAGCTACCTGGCACCAAACTAAGGAATTGGAAAGTGAAAAACACTCAGTTTCTTTGGCCACAGGATTTCATACCAGCTTCAGCTTCCCAGGTCCCGAGTGGTCACTTCTCTTGCTGGTGCGGCCAGTGAGGATCCTGAATTTTCGTTAGGAAACAAACATGTTTTCTAGCATTTGTCAAATGAAGCAACAGAAGCTCTTCACCACACCTGTGTCCACTGGCCACTTTGCCAGCAGAAGATGCAAAGCACCGTAGAATTGTCACAAAATGGATCACTCCTGAAATAGAGCCTAAAGTTCTAAGGAATCAGCAAGATCTGGAAAAAATAAAATTAAAAGGGCGGTAGAGTCAGGAAGGTGCAGGTGTTCTAGTAAGAGTTTTTCATCATGAGAAACCCGTGGGAGTCTGTGTCTAAAATTAAGTTGGCCCAGAGGCAGCAGATATCCAGGTGGTACTGGTATGTCTCAGCCCGATTCCTACCGGCCTGGAGCAATTTCAACAGCAGAGCAAGTCAAGAGGATGGTGTCTCCCTCCTTGGAAAAGTGAATCATTAACTTAGAGTTAAAATTAACTCTAAGAGTTAAGACCACCATTCCCAAGGGATCACTTCTTTATTTTTGCATATGACATTAAAAAGAACCTTAAGCATTAGGGAAAGAAATGTGCATGTAAAGCGGCCTGGTTCTGAGATCAGGAGAACCGATGGGGTCACGTCACTGGCCTTGGGCCTTTCTTGCGCACAGGGACTACTGGCTTCTGTGCATTGCTCTTCAGCATTCAAACCCAGCCACGTGTGCCTGCCTCATGCGTGCATGTTTCTCCCCCTTTGTCAATATTATTTTCCCAGCTTAGTTTCAGCATACTTTCAGTTCATAATTAGGAATGACTCAAGTGTGCATAAGTTTATTTAATATTACTTAGGGAAACAGATCCAATCCTTTCCTCCCTAACCAAACATAAAATAAAAGATGGCCTCATTAGAGGGTTTGGGCTAATCTGAGTTTCTATAAAAGCAATCTGTTTTATGGCAAAACATAGTTTTAAGGATCCAGTTATCTAAGGTATGTATTGATAGCTAGAGATTTCACATATATTTAAAACATAAAATATCCAGCTGATGTTTGAATTTGTCTCACTTTCCTGAGCACCTGGTTGTCCCATTTTATAAGCTGGAGAGTTAATTAATTTAGCAAAAGATGTTTAGCTTTTATGACAGAACAAACATTTCATTTTATAAAGACACTCCTAACAATGGTTACTTGATTTTCTCAAGACCTTTTAACTGTGGTGATAAAATAACAGGACTTGCTTTCCAGCCTTAATGAATGTAAAATGCCTTTTAATGAAGATCTTGCTGAGTGTTTTCCTGAACCAGTTATAAATTTCTTCTCCAGTCTTGATTGGTATTGATTGATTCAAATAAAGTTGGTTTATTTTCAAATATTACCAGAGTGATCATCAGACTTCTTCTTTGAGGTGGGGATTTCTTGGGCTATTTTAAATGACAACTATGAAATACTTATTTTTTTTCCAAAATAAAGGTTACTTTATTTTCCATTATAAAAGAAAATACAGACTTCCAGTTACAAAATAAATTTTTATAAAAGAAAATATGTTTACTCTCCTTAAAAATTAAAAGCAAATAAAAAGCAAAGGCAGAATACAAGAAGAAAAAGCAAAAAGCTGGTGACCCAGCCATCCCAAAACTGACTTTTATTTTAGCAAGGCTAAAATTTTATCATAATACATGGCTAGATAAACAAAGTATTCTGAAGTTCTTTCATGTGTCTAATTTCAATTTCCTATCTGTATTGTAGGACCTGGGGAAAGCCAACAGAGACAGTCCAGGAGTGATTTAAGACACTTAAAATACTGTTCTACCTCCACCCAAAGCATGGCCATCCGTGGCCAAGCCCCCTCAGTGCTCCTGGCCTGAGATTCCCAGCCTTTGCACCACATCTCTGACTCTGGGTTAAGGACTCCGGAGTCCTCAGTTAGTTTCACCCGAAGCCATCATAATACCTGATAAAGACCTCTGTGAGCATTCACGCTGCTAGAAGGTGCGAAGGTTCTGGCAGTTCCCTGTGCCCTCAATGCTCTCTCAGAACCCAGCTTCTCAATACCTTGGGTGGATTGAAGCACCTGACGCAGAGGGCCGGTCCTGGTAGGTGCAGCACCTCAGCACAGGGGTAGCAGATGTCGTCAGTGTCATCTCTCCGTCCTGACCAGCCCTGTCTTCCCTAGCAGAGCTCTGACTGGGTCAGGAATCCACCTCCCCAGGCCTCCCCACTCCCACCTGCCCACTCTCTCCCTGCCCTTATGTGACTCAGGTGAGAGTGTTTTCAATCCCCCACTGCAGTGGTGAATCATGAATGGTTTGAGCCCATCACCTGGCTGTGGTTGGTTTCTGAGTAGGCTTTTGACCAAGTTCCACCTAGTATTGTGAGGGAATATTTGTACAGGAACTTCTGAGAAAGATCCCCTTGTTCTGAAGAAAGTGACTCTTAAGTCACTGCCTTTGGTGCTGCCTCAGGATGTGGATGTGGGGCCTGCAACTGCTGGTACCCTCTAGAGACCATGATAGGCAGGCCTCCAGGCAAAGGCAACACCTGCAAAAGGCAGCAGGAATGGAGAGAGCCCAGGTCATTGATGGGACCACTGAACTGCTGCATTCGCAAAGTCTGGTTCTAATTACATATAATATATCCCAGGTTGTTTGAAAATGGTTTTGTGTTGTTTGTTTATTATTATTGTGAATGGCCAAAGGCATCCTAAGTGATATATTAGCTAAGTTTCTTCTTGTTGTTACTAACTTATTGGTCATCATATTGTTCACTCAGGAGGTGTTCCGTGTTTCCACTGTTTGCATGCAGAGGGTCTGCCTTACAGGCTGACCCAGGGCTGGGGACATGGGGGACTTCATCTCTCTGTGTCAGTGCTATGATGAAACCTAGGGGCATATAAACAGCAAAGGCTGTTCTTCCTGCATTGAGGAGAACAGAGTGAACATGGAAATGAAAGCATCTCATTATACTCAAAAGTGTTGTGAGCTGTGTCTCTCTTATTTTTATTTCTAGTAACTAAACTCCTCAGAGTCCCCTGTGAGTTTCACCTTGCGGAAAAAGGCATGAAGTATGAGACTGGGGAGGTAGGAAGTTCAGGATTGAAAACAGAGAGAGCAGAATTCTAATCATGAGGCCCATCATTAAGTTACCAGGGGACCTTGAATAAGGCCTATTTCTGGGCTTCCATTTCCCCAAGGGGGTTAGTGAGGTCCCTTGCCTATGAGATGATGAGATTCCTGATGAAGAATACTTATTGCTAATAAAACATTATTTCAAGGGAAAGGACATTTCAACCAGTTGGAATTTCAGTCTACTCCACTCTGGTCTCCTTTAATGGAAAGTAAATGATCACCAGAAAATAACATGAATATTAAAATCTGGTTTTTTTTTTCTTTTAAAGTAAATTTCAGGCTATCTTGGAGCCAATTCACACCCATGCCAGTTCCCTTTCTTTCTAGTCTACAACCAATGAAATCTACATCTATATGCAAGGAAAATGGCCCTGAGGCCTTGCAGTTCAGTTCATTAGCCTGCAATTACTTATGTAGAAAGTAAAGCAGACTCAACTTTTGGAAAGATTTGCAATAAAAAGTATGAAACAGTTTTTTTAAAGTCTGAGTTTAACCCTTCTTTAACTAAAATATCTCAATGCCCCAAACCTTCTCATCTCTGAATTTACATAGGACTTGGAGTCTAAACCACACAAGGTACATAGTACAAACACGGTGATAGAGACCAGCTTGGAATCAAGACTATTCCTCCTGTGGAGCGGTGCCTGGTTGCATGCCATTTTGCATCCATCTGGAATCATTCCTGTGTGTTAGTCACTCCTCACCACCCTCTGCCCAATTAAAAACTAAGCTCCTTTAAGGGATGGAGTGTAGGTTATCCAATTTTGTGCCAGGTCTCACCTTGTCTAGCACTCAGCAAATATTAGATGCTCAAAAATATTTATGAGTGGTTGGCTAGAAAGGTCATGAGACAGCATTCTAGATTTCTGGGTTCACCTCAGATCTCACTCTTCATTTCTCTGACGTCCCTGACACCCACTGCACCTTGTTTCTGAAAGCAGAGTGATAACAGAGAGTCAAGGAGAAAACCGGGTATTTGTGTTAGTTAAATATGTTTCTAATATACTTCTGAAGAATGGATGATTCTCAAACAGTCCATACAGCATTTATCTGTCTGAAAAGATGAAAAGCTGCCAGTGCTTATTGGATCACATGGTTGTGATTATGTAATGATTTAGCCAGTATCCCAGGTTGGCCACAAAATTTTGCCCAGATTGGGTGTTTTATTTAAAAATGGATTAGAAACATTGAGATGAGGGTGACTCTAGTCCTAGAATTATCTGCCTAAGTGAGGGTTAAACAAATTTACCTCCCCTCTGGCCCATGTATGTTCTTAAGAGAGAGAATTTAGAAAATGCTGAGAAGCAAAAAATAAGAAATTAGAGAATACCTGTAATCCTTACCCCCAAAGAGAACCACTATTAATTTGTAAATAATTACATTCCTAAGTTTTTTTCTAGTTAGATAGAAATAAAAATATGAATATTTAAACAAAAAGAGCTGTTGTTGAGAACTGAAACCAATGTGCTTTCTTGCTACTATGATAAACAATTATGGGTAAATTATATTTTCCTGTTTCTGTGCCAAACAATGCAAAGACCAGACAAAAATAACTTGCTACTTATTTCAGAAAATCCTTGCTTACTTGTGAAGACCAGCAGCTTGTTTAACAATATTTGCTTTAAGACCTTACTTCACTGTTCCCACCAGTCCAAAGCTACTATGCCCAAAATCGCCCAATCCCAGCCAGTTCCCCATGTGGTAAGACCCACCTTGTAATCACTCAGCTGTGACGTTGAAACCCTTTACATATTCTTCCCCAATTTTGCTCTTCAGAAATACTACCAAGACTTCATCAAGAAGGTAGTCTTTATTGAAATAAATCAGATAAACTTCACTTTTCTTGATCAAGTTTTTCTAGGCTTTTTTTTTTATTCATATATTATGAACACATTTTCTTACCCCTTTTCTTGAAAAACAGAATTTTTTTTTGTTGTTATCCTCACCTGAGGACATTTTGTCATCATTTTTAGAGAGAGAGGAAAGGAGAGAGAGATCACATCGATGTGAGAGAGAAGCATCAATTGGTTGCCTCAATTGTACCCGCCCTGATCGGAATCATAAGGGCCCTGACCAGGAATTGAACCTGCAGCCTTTCAGTTATGGGACAATGCTCCAACCAACTGTGCCTCACTAGCTAGGGCCCTTACCCTTTTCACCTGTAACATCATTCTTAGGTATCATAATCCATTTAATGAGTTTCCTATTATTTCTAATATTTTAGGATATTTCTAATATTTTATAAATATTTCTAATATTAGAATATTTCTAATATTTTACTCTTACAACAATGCTATAATGAAGTTCCAGTAAGCTAAATTATTCATTATCTCTGATGGGGAGAATAGATTTCTGGAGGTAAAATTTTTAAATCAAAAGGCATGTATATTTTAAGCCCCCTGAAATACATTGCTAAATTTGCCTCCAGATTATTCCAACTTTCTCTTACCACAGGACTATGAGTGCTTATTTTCTTAGATCACTGCTGATACTGGGCTTTATTATTTTTCAGTTCTTCTCAGTTTGATAAGTGAAATATGCCTGATGTCTATCTATTTATCCATATGATGAGGATCTCTCCTACGTTTGCATTCCACTCTCGTGACTCCTTTTAGGTTTTGTCTTGCTTAGAGGGCAGTGTGCTAGCTTCTCCTCTGCAGCTTAGACACTGCCTGTCTCTGAGGTTGCCACATCATGGAACGTGTTGACTATAAACTCGTTCTTGTGGCAGCTGTTCCCTTTGGGCTTCTTGGTATATTTCTAAGAATAAAAGAATTTAGAATTTCTTCTTTGAATAAAGTATGAGAAAAATTGAAAAGACAAATATCTTTACTTTAGGCCACATGAGAATTGCCATTTTAGCTCAAACCCAAAGTATATCCTGCCAGTAGAGTCTCAAGAGTATTAGGAACAAAAAAAAAAAAAAAAAAAATCAAGATGGTGGAGGAGTGAATGGAAGTCACACTGACCTCCTCCCAGGACAAATCTGGAATTACAACTAAATTGTAGAGAAATCACCTGGAACAAATAACTGAACAACAGGAAGAGAGGAGCCTTATAATCTCAGACAGACAGAAGAATAAGCTTTAGCACAACCTGCCTGGCAAGGAGTGCAGTAGAGACTCAAGAAGGCAGGGAGGGCACCCACAGGCGGCAGCACCAGACAGATATTGAAATGGCCAGTTGGGTCCCTCTGAGAAGAGTGGGGTCTAAACCACAAGCAGGAATTGCCAGCCTACAGCACCAGAGCCCAAAAAGTACACAGATAACAACCAGCTGCGAAAAGTGACAGGGTTGCTCTCTGCCAGGGACAGGCAACTGGAGATGCAAAGAGCCTTTTAAAGGCCCAACGCATAAATTTTTATGTGTAGCCACTTACCCTGCTCTCTGGCAAAGGCAGGGACAGAGTGGGCTAGAGACGTCGGAGGAGAGACTGGGAAAGGAAGTTTTGGGGAGAGAATTGAGAGAGTAAGTAGCCAGCAGGATCCTGGTGCTGACTCCTTCCCCATACAGCAGCTGCCTTCTGGCTCAGGCAGACCACTCCCCTGAGTGGCAGCACCATGAGAGGACACAATAACCCTGCCCCTAGGAGGGACTCTGCCCTGCCCTGTGGTGTCTAAACCTGATTGCTGAGTGCAGAGTGACTAAATTAACAACTGAGGGAGAGAGCCACAGACAGTAGATTCCTGGAAGTTTTGAGCAGACTGCCTAAGATCAGAGGGGGTCAATATCTGACATCATCAGAGGCAGATCCAGAAAGAAAAAACAGCAGTCTCCTACCATAGAAGTCACACCACAAAGTCAGGAAATCAAGACAGATAAACTTAAGAAGTAGAGCAAAAAAGAAGAGTCTCACAAATAACGGGAAGACAAAGGAACATCGCCCACTTGAAGGGAAAGGAGGAATCCCCAGAAAGAGAACTAAATGAAATAGAGGCAAGTCAACTATCAGATATTGAGTTCCAAACAATGGTTCTAAAGAAGCTCAATGAGCTCAGTGAGCTCAGAGAGAATTACAAAAAATTACAGGGAAACTATGAGGAACTTACTGCAAACTATATCAGCATGAAAAAGGACATAGAAACTATCAATAAGAGACAAGAGGAAATGAAGAAGAAAATTTCTGAATTGAAGAACACAGTAGAAAGAATAAAAAGCAGGCTAGATGAAGCAGAGGAATGAATCAGCGAGCTGGAGGATAGGGTTGGAAAAATGATCCCAGAAAGAGCAAGAAAATGAAAAAAGGCTAAAAAAAATGAAGAGACATTTAGGGATACGCAGGACAACCTGAAACTTAATAATATCTGTGTAATAGGGATACCAAGAGAAGAGGAGGAAGGGATAGCGAACCTGTTTGAAAAAGTAATGGAAAACTTCCCTAATTGGAGGGAGAAAAAGTCATACAAGTCCAAGAAGCACAGAGGGCACCATTCAAGAGGAACCCAATGAGGCCCACTCTAAGACACATCATCATTAAAATGACAAATAACAAAAATAAAAAATAAAAAAACAAAAACAAAACAAAACAAAACCCAAACCTGAGAATCCTAAAGGCAACAGGGGAGAAAGAGGTAGTTACCTATAAGGGAGCCCTGGTACGGCTAGCAGCTGACTTCTCACCAAAAACACTACAAGCCAGATGAGAATGGCAAGAAATATTCCAAGTCATGAAAAGCAAAGGCCTGAAACCAAGACTGCTCTACCCAGCAAGGCTCTCAATTAAAGTGGAAGGCAAAATAAGGAGTTTCCAAGACAAAAGAAGGCTAAAAGAATACACCTCCACCAAACCAGCACTGCAAAATATGATAAAGGGATTGCTTTAAGAAGATGAAGAAAAAGAGTCAAAGGATACCCAGTTCCTTTCACCATCACCAAAGTTGGTATTACCAATATTTTTAATATTTATTAATCTGATTGTTACAATGATGTGCTATTTTAATTGTTGCTTTATTATTTCTTGAAACTAAACCTGTTTTTGTATATTTCTTGCCTATTTCTATTATTTTTAAAAAAGCTTGAAATGACTTTTTTGTATTCCTTATCCAATTTTTTATTAAATGTTTGTAGAATTTTTTCCCTAAAAAAAAAAAAAAAAAAAAAAACCTATTAACCCTTTTTTTGGTGTGTTGCAAATAGTTTCCTATTCTATTACTTGTCTTTTAACTTTGTTTATATGTATATTGCTATAAGTCTTAAATGTTTAATATAGTCATATTGTCAATATTTTACTTTATAGCTTCTGGGTTTGAATATTTAACTTCAGGGTAAGAAAAATATTAGTCTGCATTTTCTCCTAAAACTCCTTAGATTTTACATATTGATTTTTAACTTGCCTGAATATTTTTTGTAGAATGTGTGAAATACGACTCTATATTTGTTCTATTTCAAGTAATAGTGGTCCATGTACTTTCTCTGTTGAATAAGCCTTATTTCCCCCATTGATTTGAAACATCAATTTAATCATATATTACATTGTTAGACATATATATACATTTGTTTCTAGAATGCTCATTTTATTTCATTGATCTATTTGATTATTTCTGTGCTGGTGTCATGTTGTTTTAATTGCTGAGATTTTATAATGGATTTAAATTTTTCAATATTTTATAATGGATTTTGACATTTAAAAAAATAAATAAATAAAATCAACCTGCATTTAAAAAAAAAGAAAGAAGAAAGTCCCACCTTTTGAGACAACATGGATGAAACTGAAGAATATTATGCTAAGTGAAATAAGCCAGTCGGTGAAAGACAAATATCACTTGATCTCACCTATAAGTTGAATCTATTGAACAAAATAAACTAACAAACAAAATAAACCACAGGCATGGAAACGTGGAGCAGACTGAAAGTGACCAGAGGGGATGGGGAAGGAGGACAATGGTGGAAAGAAGGGGACTAAACAAAGAACATGTCTGAATGACCCATGGACATAGATGACAAAGTGGGAATTGACTGTGGGAGCAGGTGACCAGGTTGGATGGGTGGAGGGAGGTAAAGAGGGAAAAATTGAGACAACTGTAATAGAATAAACATGATTTTAAAATAAATTAGAATTAAAAATAGAGTATTAGGCACATATCATGGGAAGGTGTGTACATGTGTGTGGTGGAATAGGGGTACTTTCTGACTTACAGCTTAGGAAACATTAGTTTCCAAACTTCAGAAGAGTTATCTTCTACTAGAAACCCTCACAATTCACTGATCATTTGGCCATCAGAGTAAGGTCAGCCCTGTCCTTAGGGAAGATGAGTGTGCATTAAGAGAAGACAGAGAAATGTCAAGTTGGCATTCCCTGCACTGGGACCCCTGGAAGCAAGAGAACCTGAAATACTATATCTCTATTTGTAGGGTAATGGTCTCCAAAGTACGGTGGCCTCTAAAATAAGACTCAAGAGACAGGGCAATTCTCAGTATTAAATGCTAGTTTAATTAATGGGGGAAAGGAAACTTTTTTGTCACCTGGAACCAAAGGACTTCTGGGAAATAGTGGTCTTCAGTGTTTCCTTTGGTCTCCTCTGCATTCTCATACGGCACACCACTCCTTGAGTACTATTTCTTATTACTGTGTCAGTGACTGTCAGAGAGGTTCTCAAAAATCAAACCAAGATGGCACTAGCTATCTGGCCCTTCATTCACTGAGATGCCAAATAACCTGAAAACAAAAGCTAGGAGAAATGTGAAAGAGTATGAGACTCTAACTGAACCACTACATAATAAAGACCACAACAGGGCCAAGTTCAACATTCAAAAGAGACATGGAGCCCAAAAGCTATCATGTGGTTATTTAATTCTAGAAAAGGGAACTATATGAGGGTGTTGAGGGGGGTAATAAAAGGAGCAGTTAAAATGTAAATTGCCCATGAGAGACTATTTTTAAATGCTTCTTGTGAGTACCTTGCAAAGAGCTCCAAAGTCAATAATAAAAGACCCTATAAATGCATCAAGGCAGAAAGCCAAGGAGATAATCAGTGAGACCACTTGACCCAGAGCTACACTGGGAGATGAAATGGAGAGAATGTGAAGAGGCGGTTCTTTTCCTTTTCAACTCTGTAAAAATGAAGAAAGACAGCGTGGCCATCCTCACTTCCTCTTTTGAAAAACATTGTCTTAAATATGGACTCAAACACAATTAGGCTTAATGAACTGAGGGCAGCATATGCCAACATGAGGATCTTGAGGGGAAAACCACTGGGTAATCTTAAAAGATGGGAATAGGCATCCCTGGGAAAGCCTGTAAAACACTCCATTCAGGCAAAAACACAGTCTCAGTTGCACCCACAGAATACTGATTCTCTGAGATACTGGCCTGAGGCTACTGTGTCCAATGGTGGTGACAGTCACCATGCTGACTGCCTTTCCTGGGGTCCTCTCATGCTAAGTGGAAAGTATTTGCATTACCTCAAATTTTCTTCTTAATTTTAAAAAATTTTTCTCTTACAGTTGACATGCAATATTATATTAAAGGTGAAGGGATTAAGAAGTACAAATTGGCATTATCTCAAATTCTTACAACATTCCCATAATGTATACTGTTTTTCATTTATAGAATGGGACTCGGAGGCCCACAGAATGTAAGTAAATTGTTCATGTTCACAAGCCTGTAGGAGTTAGGATTTCAACCCAAATAACTGATATCAAGTCTTACAGGTGAGGCAGACAGACTGAAACAAAAAAATATTTTCCTTTAATCTGAAAGGCAGAGCTGTAATGTAATCAGACCCAAAGTAATGAAAAGCCTTGTGAGCTGATCACCAGATAGAAGTGTGAACTAGGTAACACATAGTATGAGAAACCCTGAAACAGCTAAAATTAAAAATACAAATTGCTTAATAATGTATCTTAGAGACTATTTTCTGTAAGTACATAAAAAGCTTCCTTGGTTGTTTATTTTATAGGGGCATAATTTTCATTTAATTTATTTAAAAGTATTTTTAATTAAAAAAACAAGCACACACAAAAAGAAAATCATGCAGTTCAAAAGCACTACAGCGAAAAGGTGGCAGCCTTTCAGCTGTAAATATTCTCACCCTCTTCCCAAAAGCTACCACTGGTAACAATTTCTTGTATTTACTTCTCGAAAATTTCCATGTGTACACATGCACATATCACATTGCACATAAATTTTTTTTAGTAAGAATATAGGATATATGGGTGTATATGCCTGTGTCATATGTATTTCATAAAAAATGGAAGGGCAATGTTCTTTATCTTGCATTTTTTACTGAATATATCTTGGAGAGCTTCCCATATGAATACATTTCACATTTTTTGTAACATCTGCATAGTGTTCCACTGTATGAATGTAACTTAATTTACTCAACCAGTCTATATTTAATAGACATTTAGGTCATTTCCAGTCTTATGCTATTGAAATGTTGCTGCAGGACTTCTGGCCAAGACAGAGGCATAGGTAAATATGCTTTGCTTCCTTACACAACTGAAAGAAGGATAACAACAAATTTAAAAATGAAAAGCAACCAGAACTGCCAGAAAATGTATGGAAGTCTGACAGCCAAGGAGTTAAAGAAGAAACATTCATCCAGACTGGTAGGAGGGATGGAGATAGGCAGCCAGGGTGGAAAGGATACATGGCAAGGCAGCAGCTAGAGGACCAGGTGGTCCCACATTTGTGTGCAGGTAAGCAGGGAGGAACAACTGGTGAGCGAGACAGACCACAAAACCCAGGGTTCCAGCATGAGAAATTAAAGCCTCAAAACCTCTGGCTGTAAAAATCTGTGGGGGTTGCAGCAGCGGGAAAAACTCCCAGTCTCATGACAGAGTTCATTGGAGAGACCTACAGGGTCCTAGAATGTACATAAGCCCACCCACCTGGGAATCAGCACCAGAAGGGCCCAGTTTGCTTTTGGGTAGCAGGGGAAGTGACTGAAAGCTGGCTGAGAGCCATACAAGTGGCATTGTTCCCTCTCTGACCCTTCCCCCACATATGGGGCCACAATGCAGTGACATGAGTTGTGTCGACCCCTTACCCCCACGGGTGAATACTTAAGGCTCTATCCCTTACAATGTAACAGGTGCACTGAGACAAAGAAATATGGCCCAAATGAAAGAACAGATCAAAATAAACTAAGCGACGAGGAGATAGCCAATCTATCAGATGCACAGTTCAAAACACTGGTAATCAGGATGCTCACACAAATGAATGAGTACAGACACAAAATAAAAGAAGTAAAGGCTATACAAAGTGAAATGAAGAAAAAGATAGAGCGAATGAACAGTGAAGGGAAGGAAATCAGGACTCAAATCAACGATTTGGAACAGAAGGAAGAAATAAACATTCAACTGGAAAAGAATAAAGAAACAGAAATTCAAAAAAATGAGGAGAGGAGTAGGAACTCCTAGGACAACATTAGGTATTCCAACATCCAAATCACAGGGGTGCCAGAAGGAGAAGAAGAAGAACGAAATATTGAAAACTTATTTGAAAAAATAATGAAGGAGAACTTCCCCAATCTGGCAAAGGAAATAGACTTACAAGAAGTCCAGGAAGTTCAGAGTCCCAAAGAAATTGGACCCAACGAGGAACACACCAAGACACATCATAATTAAATTACCCAAGATTAACGATAAAGAGAGAATCTTAAAACAGCAAGAGAAAAGGAGACAGTTACTTACAAGGGAGTTCCCATAAGACTATCAGCTGATTTCTCGAAAGAAACCTTGTAGGCAAGAAGGGGCTGGAAAGAAGTATTCAAAATCATGAAAGGCAAGGACCTACATCCAAGGTTAGTCTATACAGCAAAGATATGCTTTAGAATGGAAGGGCAGATAAAGTGCTTCCCAGATAATGTCAAGTTAAAGGAGTTCATCATTACCAAGCCCTTAGTATACACAACGTTAAAGGGGCTTATCTAAGAAAAAGAAGGTCAAAACTATGAACAGTAAAATGACAACAAACTCACAACTATCAACAAGTGAACCTAAAAAACAAAAACAAACTAAGCAAACAACTAGAATAGGAACAGAATCACCAAAATGGAGATCATGGAGGGTTATCAGTTAGGGGGAGGGAGAGGGGAGAATGGGGGAAAATGTACAGAGAATAAGAATCATAACTGGCAGGTACAAAATACACAGGGAGAAGTTAAGAATAGTATTGGAAATGGAGAAGCCAAAGAACTTTTATGTATGACCCACGGACATGAACTAAGGGCGGGGAGGGATGCTGGGGGGGAGGGGAAGTGCAGGGTGGAGGGGGATAAAGGGGAGAAAAAATGGGACAACTGTAATAGCATAATCAATGAGACATAATTTAAAAAATTGTGATTGGCTTTCTAATCAATCACAATTAAAGGGATATAAAGTACAATGAAAAATAAACTAACAAAAAAAGAAATGTTGCTGCAGCAAACCATTCTTGCAGGTGTTTTGAATGTGTGTGAGGAAATATTTGTGGGATAAGTTCCTGGTATGATTATCTGATTCCAGGAATATGCATTTAATTAATTAATTTTTATTTTTTATTCTAATTTTAAATAGTAAGTGCAGTTGCATGGTTCAAAAATTAAAACAGTTTAACAAAAATGTTAGAAAGTCTCCACACCCCATCTCTGATCATTATACTTCCTTCACCACCAGTAAATATTTTATTAGTTTCTTGTGAATCCTTCCAGACTGTTCTTTACTCAGTTGCAAAAATAATAATATATTTTATCCCCTCTGTTCTTACCCCTAGAGTACTTACTGCATACATTGTTCTATATCTTACAATTTTTGCTTAATGTATTTTACAGATCTTTCCTATGTGAGGACATAGAGTTCATCCCCATTTTTTTTAACAGCTGCACATTGCTTTATAGTGTAGATACTTCATAACTTAATGAGCTATCCTTTTGATGGACACTAAAGTTACTTCTAAATATTTTCTAGTGCAAACAGTGCTGTAATGAATAAAGGTATACATACCTTATTTTACATTTATATGAATAGACATGAAAATGCACATAGCATGCTACCATTTGTGAGAAAAATTAAGGAAAGCAAATTTTTAATAATTCTTTGGAAAGATAAACAAAAATTTAATAATGTTTTTTGCTGGGAAGGATGGGAACTGAATGATAGGGAACAAGGAAGGAAGATTTTTCTCTGAATATCCTTTTATGTTTTATTATTTGTATCATGTGAATCTGCTACAGGGTTACATACCTATTTTAAAAATTATGTAATATGTGTCAAAATCTGTTTATGATATGTTCAGATGAGCTTATTTTCTTAAATAGTCTGATTATAACATCATAAGGTTCTTGAAGCAAAGTCATAAATGACCATAATGCTTCTCTTCCGAATTCATCCCTTGGTTTTCTGCCTGGCTTGTAGCACAACCATCAGCATCAATTTTCATACATTCTCTTCCCCAGTTGGTTGATTTTATATTGCTAGAATTATCCCCTTCTCCTGAAACCCTAGGCACATTGGAAACCCCAGTTAACAGACCCTTCCTACAGAATTAAATTAAGGAATGTGATCAGTAGAAAATACCACATATCATACATACATAGATCCAACATCAGGGGAGGAGACAGCATGTGCCTGTGAAGAATCACTGGGCAGCCTTGGTTTGCAAAGTCCATGCAAAGGCTTATGTGTGAAATCAGACTACACAATCTTGGTGCCTCAAGCCCCAGGGGTCCCTCAGGCTGAACCCTATGAAGCTGCTCTCACATCAGTCCTCTTCTCTGAGCAACTGCTTCTGTGAACACCCAACAGTCTCCAATCACTTGGGCCTTCTGGGAACTTAAATTCCCATTCTGTCTTGTTAGTTTTTCTTGAACCATGCTCCCCTTCCAACAAGTCATGCTATACCTAGAAGGAGGTATCAGGGAAATTCTATCCATTAAGCTTCATAGATCATTTTTTCCCCTTCTTCTAATGCTTTATCCCCCGTCTCTTTCTCTTAGGAGCCTTCTCTGTGACCACTAGGTTCCCAGGGGCTTCCCTGCCCCTCATACTAACACCCCCTTCTATATTTGTATTATAATTTTATTACACATGAGTTTATTGTAAACTATATTACATCATATTGCAGCATATAGGTTATCTCTTTTTAGAATTAGAGCAAAAAATTAAAAAGCCATTGACTCTTTTAAAGGGTAAATTCAAAGTTGAGGTGACCATAGATCCAAGACTCCACAGCATTCCAGATGTTCATAGTATAAATCATATGAATGGTAACTTTGCTCTCCCAAGTATCTATGTGCTATGGATTGAATTACATCTCCCCAAAAGGTATGTTGAACTCCTAACACCTGGTACCTGTGCATGGGACCTTATTTGGAAATAGAATCTTTGCAGATGTAATCAGGTTAAGAGGAGGCCATACTGGATTAGGGTGGGCCCAAATCAAATAGGACTTACATCCTCATAAGAAGATGAAAATTTGAACACAGACACAGAGGAAAGTTGGCCATGTGAAGACAGAGGAAGAGATTAGAGTCATGCTACCACAAGCCAAAGAACACCTGGAGCCACCAGAAACTGGAAGAG
This sequence comes from Pteronotus mesoamericanus, assembly GCF_021234165.1. Lineage (NCBI taxonomy): Eukaryota > Metazoa > Chordata > Mammalia > Chiroptera > Mormoopidae > Pteronotus > Pteronotus mesoamericanus. The sequence continues at coordinate 15,075,522 of NW_026555085.1, read as the reverse complement.
ATGAGGGAGGGTGTGCCCTAGAGGCTTTGAAAAAGTACAGCTCTGCCAACACTTTGATGCTGGACTTCTGGCCTCCATAGAACTGTGAGAGAACACATTTCTGTTGTATTGAGCCACCCACATTGTGGTACTTTCTTAATGAAGCCCTAAAAAACTAACGTACTGTATACTTGCTCATCTCTAAATTATGTCCTGCGTCTGCCCCCACTCTGTTCCTTTTCCACATATTCCCAGCCAAAATGGAAGGTCACTCAAGCATCTTCAGAGTGACTGTCTGCTGAACCAGAGTTGGGATGGCAGCATTCCATACTGAAGTCTGAAATCAAATGGCTTGCTCATGCCACCTCCCTGGCATCCCCTATAAGCATTTGTGAGTTACTTCACTGAATGGGGCCCAGGTAATAGCCCAGGAATGTTCAGGAGATCAGAGGTCTGGTTCTATATCATTGTTTTGCACATAATCCCTCATCCAAAGGGGTTCCCCACTCTCCTGCCCTGGCTCCAGGCATTTGGAAAACATGTCTTCCAAAGCTGGTAGTTGCCTCCACCTCGTCATGCAAGGAGGCAACTGCCAGCTTTGTCCACTCCGAATGCCTTTGAGCTCTGCAGTGATGAGGAAAGGGCAGAAGATGCCCACTTTCAAAGCTGTTTGCCTGAAGAGCACCTGGAGGACTGACTTGGCACATTCTTCCTTCAGATTTCCTTTTAGGTGATCACAGATTTGGCAGTGGGACACTTGGCTAATCCTCAAAGAACACAAATCAAAACGCCCCGTTCTCCTGCCCCATAATTATGTTATCCAGTCACTCCCCTTGAGCTGGTGATAAAAGGAAATCTACCAAGTGGGTGCTCGACAGGTGGCCTTAAAAGGTTTAAATTGCCACTTGAAGCTGGGCTGATGAAAGGGGTCTGTGCAGGTGTGACTGAAGCAGACACGGACAGGACGCACTTGTTCGGGGTGGGGCCGCTCGGAGTACACCCAACTGGTAGAGGTTTAGGCAAGTGTCTTCTCTGTGGTTCACCTTTCGTTACTGACCCAGATGCTGAGGAAAGAGCCCAGGCAGTGTCAGGATTGAGGGCAGCACCTGGACAGGTGTTGAGGATTCTGCTTCCTCATGCCACGTGGTACCATCTATGACAACAGACCAACCATATCTCAGGACCTATTCTGAAGAGAACCAAAAGAGCCCCTTGTAGTAGTCTTAGGATGTTAAAAAGCTCAGCTCATTTGGCACTGAATCGTTCAGATACTGTTCTAGCCAATTGGTCCCACTCTTGAGCATCCATCTCCAATTATGTTCTTCTACTTTCATCCCATGGAAATCTGCTGGAGTACTTTCTGTGCCATATTGGTTACTTTAGATGGGGACTTATGCTTCCTCACAAAGCTCACATTTCTATTGTTTTTAGAATTTTGAGGGCCTCTCATCCCCTTTTGGTCATTTCCACATTTGACGCTTCTTGGCATGGCATCATATTTTATTTTTCTCTGAACCTCTTGAACATACCTTCATAAAGTCAACTGAAGACATCTTTAAAAAGCAGTGTTGTTACCTTAGCTTTTAGGAGCTCTAGAACAAGAGGGATGCTGTCTCTCTGGGTTTCTGTGACCTCCTTTGCATCAACCTTCCTTCAGTTTGGAATTAGATTCAGAGGATGCCCAGAGGGTTGTAGTTCCCCAGCTTTTCACCTTTTCTCTGTCAGATTTGTGTTCACAGCAGGGAAGCACCTTGTGCACACTTTCACTTTGGAGGATAGACTACTCTCCTTTCAGTCAGACCTGTTTTGGGGGTGAGGGGAAGACGATCTTCTGTGGACATTATGGGCACAACATGACTGAAATATTTAGGGGGGCAGTAATCCTTGAGTTAGGTAGCAGGCAGGGAGGGATAGGGGGTCTCTCAATTAGACCTCTCAGTTGAATTGCCTTTTTTTTTCACTCTTGATGAAAAAGTTGGGACTTTAAAAAACTCATTTCATGAACTACACAAAATTTTTCATGTATTCTTGACAGTTTATCACATTTTGGGCAGTTGCAAATCATAATTAAACTCTGGAGAGATGAAAGAATGAGAGATACCTCATCCCCACTATGTCTTCTCTCCCAAAAACGGATTGCCATAGTTCAGCCTGAAGTCTTGTTCCTCATGCACGAGGCTTTTTGTCTTTCTTAGTTCTTGGGTGCTAGGAAAAAGTAGTCTCACTGCTGTAAACAAAACCCGCCATATCTTAGGGATGGACAAAATAAAGAGTTGATTTCTCATTCAGGTCACAGCGCAGCTGCAGTGATGGAATCCTGAGTGGTCTCATGGCTATTGGGTTCTCCTTTGCCAGAGACTCAACTCAGCTTACTTTGTGCTATGGATGGCCATGTGACCAGATTCTAGGCAACAAGAGGGAAGGGAAGCCTTTGGGGCTGGTTAGGTTGTCTTTTGTGATAAAGGAAAGCACTTGTTCTACTGCGTCCTTCTTCCAAATCCTGCAGGAGATCCAGTGTTAACATGCAATATCGTTTTACCTAGAAATTTCAATCCTCTCCTGGATCCTGCCTCCACTCCCTTCTTCCACTCCTTCCTTTGCATTGCAATCAGTCACCTAATAAAAACACATGTCTGGTCATATCACTTCTCTCTATAAAAATAAAACCTGACTTCCATTGCCTAGGATACCTCTGCATGCCTCCATTTAAGGATAAGGCATAGCATCCATGAGAAATGCACCTGGTTCTATGGCAGCCATCCGTTGACATGAGGTAACAAGCATCAGGATAAAAAGCCCTCATGCTGAGGAATAGCCGAGTAGAGGGGCAGAAGGAGCCTAGGCCCCTGGAGGCATCACTGAGCTCCTGAGCCAGTCCTAGACCCTCTCATTATGCATCTCCAGGCTCCTTATTATGGGAGATAATTATGTCTCTTCTTTTTGTTGTTGCTGTTGTTGTTAGTTGCTGATATAGACTCTCCATGGTCTGGTCCCAACCTAACTAGTCAGCCTGTTTTCTCCTTTCATCACAATGTGTCTTGCCCTCCAGCCACTACAAGCCCCTTAAACATTCTCATGGCTTTTTCTCTCAATTGATGCTCCTTTCCTGCCTAGAATACCCTCCTTCTGCTTCTTTGCTAGGCACATAGGCATTCACATTCCTCCTTCTAGATCCGGCTCTGATGGGTCCTCCGGTGGGAAACCTTCACCGCTTTCTTGCAGGCGTGCTTAGTCTCTTCCAGCTCTTGCTTCCTGCCTCAGTGACAAGCCAGACACACATCTCACTGTCCCTATTTAATATCCAGTCTTCCTGATCAAGAATCACTTGGGGTTGGGGGCAGTGTTTTACTTATTTCTGAGTTTCTGGCAACCAGCATACTGTGTTTATTGTACTATATGCTATTATTATTAAATTATACTATATTATTAAACTCTATTAAGCACACTATAGATATTTAATAAAGGTGTCTTGACAGCTCAACAGATAACGTCCTTCCTTTCAGCAATGACACCTCACCCCCGCTGCCAGGAGCCCACCACACTGTGACCACAGCTCACATGACTTCTCCTAGGCTTTCTTCTGCCCACATGTTCTAGCTCCATGTCATGTTAGAGTTCAAAGAGAACTTAGAACTTTGCTAAGTGTTCTTACAGCAATAACTATTAAGTGAAGATTCAAAAAATAAATATATTTTTGTTTTGTCAATACTGAGTTGAAAAAATTTAAGCACGTTCTTCAGTGAAGAGCTTCTCAGAGCCCATAATATGCTAATATATGTTGGGAATCTCTGAGAAAGGTATAGGGTGACATTTCTCAAAGATCCACCCCTGCTGTGGATCCCTGTTCTCTCAAGCGTTCTCTAGGACTCAGTTCCACAGAAGACAGCGTAGGGGCACTCTGCCCTGCTACACCCCCTCATCCTACAGGAGAGAATTGGCTTCCTAAGAGCCCAGAGCCAACCAGCAGTGAGACTGCCTGCCTCCTGCCTCTCTCCATCCTGCTCGGTGGCTCCATCTTGATCTTCTCCACCACTTTCTGGTCACACCACTAATTTAGCACTTTGCATGGTTGGTCATGTATGCACTTATGTCTGGAACTAAATTATAACTTCCTGAAAGGATGTGCATTTCAACACTCTTCTAATCTCCTCCTCACTGCACACAGACTGGGCATGTGGTCAACTATCACTGAAGAATTGACAGTGAAGGAATGAGTGAGAGAGGTAAAAGCTTATCACAGTGTCTTGAGAAGTCACCAAAAATCTCTCTGGGGAATAAAATAGGTGAAGCATTATTTCATGTACCTCTAAGAAGGGAAATGCTTTCCATGACCTCACCACAATTCTTTCTCATCATCAGTTGTAAAGAATATCCTAATTTCAGGGATATTAAAGCAAAAACAAATGTGTATCTTAAAATTAATGAAATACAGTAAAGGCATTTACTCAAAGCAAAACTCAGTTATACAGATAACCTCATTCCACTGGAAACTCATTTCAAAATTGCCCAAAGCCTCAGCGCAGAAAGGGAGCAGGGAGGAGGGAAGGCTAGGAGTCACAGGTTTAAAGAAGAACAGCTAAGAGCATTCCACCAAGGGCCAAGGTTGTGAGTGTCTTGAGGTTTTCAAGGGCGGTGGTCATTGCTGTCGGGCAGGCTCCAGTTGAAACCCAACAGGCAGGGCACACAAATGGCATCAATTAATCTGAGATTGGTAATGACATGTTTGTTTTGGATTGAAGGAATGTCATTGTGGCTTCAGTGCAGTGGTTGGACTGTTGTGGATGGAGGGTGGGGAAATGCTTGTCCTGGACACAGCCATGCTGCGGCCCTTGGAAGCTGTCCGAGAGGGTTCCAGGGTGTTTCGGATACTTGGGAGTCTCTGGGTAAAATCATTTTCTGAAAGAACTTCAAAGAAGCATCCTGAACCTGTGAACCAGAGGATGATGCTCACATGCCAATGGCTATGGAGTAATGCTCTGAAGCTGATCTGTACACCTTCACTTTTCTCTCTTTCTTCCTTTCTTCCCTTCCTTTCTTCCCTTCCTTCCTCCCTTCCTTTCCCCCTCCCTCCCTCCCACTTCCCTCCCTCCTTCCTTCCTTCCTTCCTTCCTTCCTTCCTTCCTTCCTTCCTTCCTTCCTTCCTTCCTTCTTTCTTTCCTTCCTTGGAAGGCTTCTTTCTCTGACCATGTACACACCGGGGCCAGAGGAAGTCATTTCCCCATTGCCAGAACATAGTCCAAATTCATGAGTTTGACGTTTCAAACCAGACCCATGCCCTCGGTGGTCAGGTCGGTTTTCCTTTGGCCAAACACAACCTTCTGTACTTGGACAGGGTGGCCTGGGTTGAAGGGCATTTAAAGGGCTTATTAAAAAGGGCACCAAAGTCTTCTGGGAGAGAAAATAGCTCTTTCCAGAGAGAGTTTCATGATTAAGTGCAAATGAATCTAAAACACATGGATCAAATTTCCCTGAAATTACACAGTTTTCAAAATTATGGGGGGGGGGGGGGGAGAAATGGCTTTTCTAGTAACCCCAAAACATCTAAAGAAGAAACATACACACACACTCATACACACAAAAATAAACCAACTGACTGGGTCTGAGGTGTCCTATAAATGCAGGACCCAGCTATGCTCGCCCTTCTTTGGTGAGTAAGGCTGAGGACTTCTGCTCATCAGCTATAAGGGGAGAACCTGTGGCCACAAGCCTTTGTCCAGCAGACGTGCCCTGCAATTTTGAAGAGGGAGGCAGGGCAGCCAGCGAGAAAGCCCATTTTCTGTCGGTTAAATCTCTCCATTAGTTACCTTTACCTTTATGAATGCTGTTAAGATTTGGGCTCTAACATACATAACTTTAAATCAGTAATATCCTTCATGGTCCTGTGATTTGTTGGCTCCATATGTAACCTCTTGGCCCATTAAATTGGCTCCAACTCAAATCCTGTTGTTCCTTTACTTTTGGCATTCTTTTTCTTGGGAAGAGGCATGGAGCAGAGGAGGGCGCGGGCAGGAGAAATGAGAAGAAGCTCAAGAAAGAAGAAAAAATGGAATGCCTTCTACTGAAATTTCTAAATGTGGAACTCATTGTCTGTACTGGGTTTGAGGCAGGAAAAAAAAACTCTAAGAGTTTAAATATTTGTTGAAGTCTGAATTTCTCACTGCACCCGTCCCCCTCTTGTAAAATTAAAGCTGAAGCTAGCAGTTCACGTCTAGCTCTTGAAATGTCACCAGCAACATTGCTATTATTCTGATTTTCTGGGCAACGCCCGTCGGTTCCCTGCGCAGCTCAATTAAGCAAACTCAGCCTCTCTCGGACCTGGCCTGACAGCTGCATTGAATTTGGGTTCATTGGGTGATTTATCGGGCCTGCTGATGTATGGACGCATGATTTAGGAGTGCAAAAAACCCTGGAATGCACCAAAACGCAATATATGCATTATTAATAATAATAATAATAAAGATAAATGTCAGCCCCAAGTGACTCTGGTGGCCCTTGCCACTCCATTTAACATTTTAACGGTGGCATGTGGCCCCTGCGTGGCACTTGATTCTGTCTGGTGCCTTCAAGAAGGCTAAGAAAAGGTTATTTGTCAAAAGCTGGGTTGGAGTTGGGGGGGTATTTTTAGAGCTCTAGGTCAGACCAGCCCAGCTGCATTCCTGTCCCTGTCATTGAACGAGCTGAACTTTGTCACATTATTAAGCTGTCAGCAACGCCAGGGCGTTGTTTAGATTTCTGGTGGGAACTCCTCACACATGCTCCAGGGCTCCATGGGGATTTTATCAACACCATTGTAAAACATGCACAAATGAGCTGTGTTAGAATTGCCCTGGGAAGACTGGGCTTGCTAGGCCTCATCAGACAGGGATGGAAATACCAGAGCTGGACTCCAGTGCCACCCACCGGCACCCTCCCCAGCGTCCTCTGCAAACACCCGCCGTGCAGCAGGTCCCTTGGCTCTGTTGTGTCACTTCTGCCTGAGTGTTGATGGCTGAGAGTCCTGCCTTGGCCCAGTCAGTCTGGATGCCGGGAAGCTCTGAGTTCAGAAGATTCAAACAGAGCGGATGTGGCCCAATGGGACCCTTCAGCTCACCATGTACCCCTCTTTCCCCCCACAGTCTAATATCTCCCTTACCCCCGAGAGTCGAATGTTATATTGTTCGTCTTCCAGGCTGGGAGCTAGAAAAACTCCGGATACAAATTGGAGAATCAAACTGTCAAGAATTATGGGGTGCACTGTCTCTGCCAGGAAGGCCTGCATTCAAAAGGGACTAGAACCAAGAGCTGGGCTTCCAGTTTTAGCTGTCGGCAACAGGACATCAGGGAGGGGAGTTGGGGCTGGGGGTCTGTAGCAGTCCTCAAACCACAGCACTGAACATAGTCCACTCTTCATGTCTACACGGAACTGCCTCCAAATAGTGGATATGAAATGTGTGTAGAAAGAGGGCGTGGGTGAAAATGGGTGATAACAGGGACACCTGCAATGTAGTTTCTGGATCCTGCAGGTCTCTGAAATTAAAAATAACAAGGAGAACTCTCACCATGGCCAGCCCCACTACTGGGAGGGAAGGGGCAAACTCCAGGACAGCCCAGGACATCTTGGATCTGTTCAAATATGTGGCTAATCATGAGCAGTGTGGAGATAACTGTGCCCCTCCTGGCTCTGTGACCTCAGGTTGTGCCCATCTGTGCAATGGATATAACAGTAGCATGTGCCTTGCAGAGCAACATGAGGATCAGGGGAAATAATGCAAATAATAATGCTGAGTATATTCCTGAACCTCTGATAATCTGTTTTCTAAGAAAGCCAAAGCCAGGCCTGGGTACTCACCGGCACTCCTAGCTCTTTCTGCTCTGATTTGCAGCAGCTCCAGGTTGCTGGGCCTGGCCATGCCATGAACCAGCTGTGTGAACTTGGAAAACACACTCGACCCTCTGGCCAGTAAGGAAGGTGCACTCATGACTCAGTCCTCCTCTAACTTCTGTGATTCTTTTTCAACTTGCATGATCAAAAACAGAGCAAAGGACTTAGAGCCACTGTTCAGAATCCAGGGACCTCATGAGGCTGAAACAATGTAGGCAGTGACACTTACACAATTGAGCGACCCACACCTAAGTAAAAACACATGGCCACTTCCCCTCCCCACTCTACTGCACACAGCACGTGTGTGGTCCCCGCAGGGAAGTGGAAAAGATTGTGTACCTGCTCTGAGGATTTTTTCCACATAAGAAGAGCCCCAGATCTTTCTCCAGACCTCCCACTGTCAACAATTTGGTCCATCACCCTGCACAGAACTCATCAGGGATGGGAAACTTCTCCTAACAAGGCCTCTTGTTACCACCACAGGAGCTGGCTAACAACCTCATTAAATCTGTTCAGTCCAGGGCTTTCGATGGATGCTCTGGACACATCAGGTGGAAGCCACAGGCCTCTCCTGAGACATGCAAGGCACTTCAGTTCCTCCTCTGTCAGAGTGTGTGGTAGTGGATATTGTTAATAACACTCGCAGATGCTGCCACATTTGTTAGCAGGCAAGGCCAGCAAAAGCAAGTCAAGTCATCATCCTTGGGCATGAGACACAGAGAGAGTGGGATGGGTCGCTGACACTCCATGGCTCAGACTGGGGATTTAGAATGAGAAAACCTGAGCTATACTCTGTTCTGCCATCACGTAACCCCAGCAAGCTACTTCCACTCACTGCACCTTCTCAGTTCAGAATGGGATCAATGATGATTACATCTTCCCTGCCTACTCCTCAAAGGACTCTAGTGACTCAGGAGAATAGGTGGAAATGGAGCTTTTAACAATACCTATTTCTAAGATGGTTATGAGGGATTCAAGTAATACACTAAAGTTCTTGACATAGGAATGGGCAGGGAGTAAGAGCTCAGTAATTATTTGTTTTTATTATCATTGTCGATCCATCTACCTTCTAGGTGTAGTTAGCACTCGATGCCAAGCTGGAGGCCATAAAATATTTCATTTAATCCTCACATTTTTATAGGAGAGGAACCTGAGTCTCAGGAGAATGATTTCTCCCAGTTCCTCTAGTCAGGACCAGGAGGCACACCCAGGCACTAACTCCAACACTGGTGCTCTTTCACTTTTAATTGAGTGAAATACTGTGCAGGGAAGTGCAACTCTGTTGGTAACTCATGTTAGTAAAGACCCTGGCTTCTTAGTATGATCTCTATCAATTAGGATTCATTTGGCTGCATGCAGCAGAATGCTCACCTATCAATGGTCCTAGTAATAAAGGCATTAATTTATCTCACATAAACACAAAAAAGAGATAATTGTAGATTTAGTAGCTCTGTGAAATGAGAACACCAAGGAGCTGTGTTGACATTTCCATGATTCTCTGGTGTCCTCCTCATTGCTGCAAGATAGTTGCCAAGGCCCAAACATCAGGTCTTCATACCACAGCATCTCAATGAGGAAGGTGCAGAGGGGTCAAAAAGGCAGAAAGGCTTTTTTTCTCATACACCCCATCATCATAATCATAATCATCATCATCATCATCACTATCGTTATTATTATTGAGAATAATCTATTACAGAGGCCCCTGGCAGAGTTTTACTTAATCTTACTGGCTTAATTGACAATGGGGAAGAGAGTAGATATAGCTGAATTAGAACAATCATATTTATCCCCTGGAACTGCAAGAAGAAAATTGGAGTTCTGCTTAGCAAGAGGGAAGAGGGAAAGTCAATAGGGTAGTCAACAGTTCCTTTACATAGTATTCAAGCCCCTATTCTGCTACCATCTCATAGCCCCCTGCCTTCTGTACCCCTACCTCTCACTGCTCTCTGTTAGACCCTGCTTGGTCTGGCCAGCCGGTCTCCTCATTACCTGACCCACTACCTCACTCAGGCCTTGGTATGTCTTCTCTTGGTCTCTTTCCTTATAACGTCTTTCTCACATACATTTTGTCCATGACAATTCTATTCCACAATAAAAGATAATAATAATAACTCATATTCACCCCCAATAACTTCAGTCTACACCAATATTTCCTTTTTATAAACTAAGAACACTTACAATTGGAAAGAGAGGTGGTCTAGCATGGTGGTTAAAAGCAGGGACTCTAATGTTACCCTGAAAGAATTTGATTCCTGACTATACTATCTACCAGCTGTGTGGCCATGGGCAAGTCTTGGTGTTTCTGGGCTTCAGTTCTGCCATCTGTAAAATGAGATTAATAATGGCACTTACCTCAAAAGATTGTTGTAAGAGATAAAGGGGTTAAAGTGGAGTGTCCGACAGATAGTAAATGCCATTTATTTACTCTCATTTTGTTATTGAGAATGTCTAGATCAAGCAGGTCATATGGCATTTGTGAAAATTGAGGTCCAGAGAGTTTAAAGCTAGTGTTTTCAAGGTCACAAGGACAATTACACACTATTGGTAGGTCATTGAAATATAGACATTTTGATGTCAAAGGTGCTCTTTGGGAAACTTTTTGAAATGTTTTTGGGCCTCTGGGTCCGGGTTTCTCAAGCTTGGGACTTCACCATAACCTTCAGAACCCCGGGAACATATTAAAACTATGATTCCTGGACCCCATTTCAGATGCCCTGAATCAGGCTCTCTATGGGTAAGCCTCAGATATATTATTTGAACAAACTTCTGAGATGATTTATGAACCAAACATTGATACCCACTGCTGGGGGGACTGGCATTTCCTTCAGATGTAGGCTCCCATGTGTCGGGAGAAGGACATCTCTAAAGACCAAAGTGTACCTCTGTGGGGACATGTAGACTCAGTCAGGGAGGCACGGAATAAGGATTTCTTGGCTTTAGTTCAGTTATTCAGTCAGGACCACAGGATTTTAGAGACTGAGAAGTTTGGCAAGTGCTATGAAGTTTCATGTTGAGGAGGAAGACAAGATGGGGAGGAGCAACTCCCCAAGACCTGGCCTATCACTCAGCTCTTAATCTTGGGCATTTTTCCCGGGGTTAATTCCATTTAAAATGTCATTGGGGAAGGCTGACAACTTGGAGGACAAATGAGATAAAAGACCCCTGTATTCGTTTTCTATTGCTGCAAAACAGATGACCACAATTTAGCAGCTTAAAACAACACACATTTATTATCTCACAGCTCCTGTGGGGCAGGAGCCCGGGCGCAGTCCAGCTGGATCCTCTGCCTCAGGATGTCTCACAAGGCTTTAATTATGGTGTCATCTGGGGCTGAGGTCTAATCTCAGGTTTCGACAGGGGGAGAATCTGCTTCCAAGTGCACATGGTTGTTGGCAGCTGCCAAGTTCTTTCAGAGTTGTTGAATCGAGGACCTGGGTTCCTTGTTGGCTATTAGCCAAGGGCTGCTCTTAGTTCCTGGCCATATGGGCTGCTCCAACATGACCACTCACTTCATCAAAACCAGAAGGAATTGACAGTCTCTTGTAACCTAATCACGGAAGTGTGACATGATCACATAACCTAAGCAACATTGCAGTATTTTATTGGCCAGAAGCAAATTACTCAAGGGAAGGGGATTACAAAGGCTGTGAGTACGAGGACTTGGGGATTTGGGGATTTGGGAAGCTCCATATTAAGAATTTTCTGCTTCAACCAAAGTGGTTGAAACCATTGAAGAGCATCATTGAAGATACAAATATATTACATGGGCAGGATTATATTAATCCATGTACATCATCTCTCAGATAACTTTATCATATTAGCTAGTTGCCCTTTATTTATCTATCAAATATTATTGATGACCAGCTAGAGGTATATTATATTATACTAGATGTATAAAGCAAGGGATGGCCCTCAAGAGGATTTTAGTCCATGAGGAGAGGTAAATTATTATAATACCTGCAGTTAAATTCCCATTGCCAAATTCCTTATCCTGCAGCCACCTCTGGGACTGAGAGCACAGGATCTTCTAAAATCTCCAATTAAATGCAAATATATTATTCCAGGAGGAAGAACTCAAGTGATACATTATATTTCAGCAAGTTTGGACTGACACTCACAGAACAGGTGTAAGTAGAAACACAAACTCAGACATGGTGGCAGACTGACACTCTCCTGGGCTGGGAAGGGCTGGGGCAGAAAGTGCTAAAAGGCATAGGCAGGGGTACCAAAGGGACATTCTTCACCAACAATTCTGCCTGGGTTGGACTCAAGTGTCAGCCAACAAAAAGCACAGAAAGGTGCTTGGTAAAATATGGACTCCTTTAGCTACTACCTCCCACCTCCAAACATTATTAATGCAAGAGGAAGTATAAAAGGAAGGTCATTATTTGATTTTATGCATCCAACAAGCATTCATTAAATGCCTTCTCTGTACAAAGCATGTGGGTTCTGCCTTTGCTTCTGTGCAACTTGTAGGACTACAGCAAGATAACTCCATGCCCCCCTTGTAATACATGGAGAGGATCATTCTACAGCTCGCATGGGAACCCTGCCAAGCAGAATAAAATATAACCCCAATCCTCCTTTCACAGAGCTCTTTGTGAGAGAACAATGAGAGAAGCCAGCCTGACATTTATGAAGTGGGAGCCTCAGGTGAAAAGTGCTTCTTGGAAAGGGAGCAGGAAGAGAGGGGCTGACAATGTTGGAGGCAGCATTCGATAACGCTGAAGGAACTGCTCCTTGGGAGATTTTAACATGTTCCCTGGCCTTGCATTGGTATGGGAGAAACTGAGATGTATAGATGAACAAACCATCTATTTGACAGGAGGCATGATGCCTGTCCCCCAGTGCCAGGCCAGGGACAGGACTTCAGGCTCACTCAGGGCCAGGAAGGTGAAAGAATCTGGTCTTTAGGTGAGGGTCCTGTGCACAGTCAACTGCTTTGTGCTTTCCAAAGATCACAGGTAGAGGAAGAGAGGAGAGAACCTCTGCACTGAGCTACTTATTTCTTGTTCTATTTTAAGCACCATTTTTTTTAACACTACAAAATATCCACATCCACTCATTTTTCAACTTTGCCTATACTGGTTGTTCACATTTATGACAGCTTATGTCAATTCCTTATGCAAATGAAGAGTGCCCAAACTGGTCTCTAACCCAGATCAGCCCCCCAAGCTCTAGTCCATTCTCTTTGGTGGACAAGGACTCTGACATTCACTTCATGCTGTGGGGGCAGCTGGTGGAAATGCTAAAAGATGCACAGCTGGACCTCTGGCATTCAGAGCTTCATGAGAATTGGGTTTAGAATGGACATCTAGCCCCAAGGGCTCAGAGGAAAGAATTTGAAAGTTCAATAGAACTGAGAAACCTTGAAGTTCTAATTACAGTGCAAATCCAGGGCCTAATCAGGTGAGAAGGTGTTTCTCTATTAGTGGCAGAACAAGGTGTCTCTTGAGAGGAATGCTACCATCTTGCAGAGATGCTGAGTAACAAAAATGGCGGGTGGGTGGTGCTGGGGTGAGGGAGAGTCACAGTCTAACTTGGCTGTGGGTCTTTTCTTGAGATGGTATTCATGATTTTCCTTTTTTTTTTTTTTTTTTTTTTAGTTTCCTGATTTTAATATTTGTGATCATTATACTGTCAGAAAACAGACATATAAAACACATGTCACAAAGTACTCTGTTGAGTTTAAATAATACTATAATTTGTTTTCTTTCACATTTCTAACATTAATTTCCCCATCCCCAGTAGCTCGTCTTCTAGAACAGGAGGGCCCCACATTGAGAGCCATCAGCGTGGCATGGGAGGGAGAGGAATGGAGAGCGGGTACACACCTACTTCAAGTCTCTCCCCCACTCTGACTTGGAGCTATAGTTAGGACCTGGAGCAAATCCAGGAGATTTGCAGAAAAGTTACTGGAAAATAAGGGATCTCTGAATTTTAAAATAAGAAGGGACTTGGAAATCCATTCATTTCAGAAACCAAGAGAGGGTTGGTAACACCAAACAAGGCCACCGCAGACAAGGAGCAACACCTACCATACAGTGCCAACCAGGTATGTCTGGCTTTTGAGCCCATATTCTTTCTCTGTGCTGGGCCATCCCTGAGAAGCTCCGACATTCACACCACAGAGAGATTCAAGCATCAAGCGCGGTCCTTCTCAGGCCTCTTGCAATGTCCACTTCCTACTCAAATATGTAAATCTCTATCCTGTTCTCCAGTGGGATATGTCTTGACTCCTGTTGGGTCTCTTCTCTGGTGTCCCTCTTGGCTTTATGCCCAGCCATCGCCTGGGTCCCAGTAGACATGAAGATGTTTGTCCCATTGAATTGAACCCCTTGGTGGCAGAGTACTCATCCATCTCTCTTTTGTAACTTTCCCTGTGGTGATCTTACACGAACTTCTTACAGAGAAACTTACAAAGTTAACAATGAGAATCTCAGTTGAAGGAGATGTGAATATTTAAAAAGCAAAGAATATGTTTTAGTTCATAGCACAGAGCTGATCTGGAAATAATCTGGTTTCGATATGCTGCTAGTGTAACCCTTTGAATATAAGACCCTTGCAGAACTCACTATCTCTAATTTCTTTTGTTGCAATTTTCCAATAAAATCTGGCAGTGGCCCAAGTTCTCAGAGGACTAATAAGGATAAGAATGTCCCTGATTTTCCTTCAAAATGAGAAATCATTTCAACGTGAGGCGTCCAGCCACAACTGGCACAATCCCCATGGGTCTCTGGATTTTAGGAAAGAGACCCAGGCCTCTCTCTGGCCATCCCAGCAGCCTCCCAGACTTATAATTATTCAGTCAGCAGCCCAGAATTGTGGCCTACTTAGTTTTCTCTAAAAGCACTTAAGGACAGTTTAATGAAAGGAAAGAGAAGCAAAGAAAAGGGGAAAATGCTTTTTTTAGGAACAGAACAAAATATCATGTTTTCTTCTCTCTCTCTCTCTTTTTTCCCTTTTTGCAATATTTCTCCTCAGAGAAAATTATAGTCTTTAAAGCCAGCAATGTGCTCTGTATGTTTGCTTATTACAGTGGTTAAAATGAGAACCATGGGTGATGGAGTATCATTATAACATTCCTGATACCCCTGATATATTTGTGCAAACATAGCTGTGGGCAATGCATGCACAATGATGAGCCCATGTTGTCTGGAGAACTTTCTCCTTGTCTTTGTTTATTTGCACAGCTTTTTGCCTTTCTCTGGAATCTGTCGTTTGTACTCTTTTTTACAGTTTCTGTTTCTTCAAACTCCATTTTATTTTAACTTACCTTCTATTCCACCTCCCTCAAGCAGTATTAAAATGTTGTCATGCCAAACAATTTGCAAGAGCAGGGGTTCAAGTCAGAACTGGAGTGCAATGGCGGCTGTAATCACAACGCAGGATTTCTAGTTGTTACCACTTCATTACCTTTGGTTTCTATCAGTGTCCTCCTCTCTTTTCTGTTTCTGTCAGTAGGATCCCAGAAAGAATCCTCTTTCCTACACAGTGAGCGTAAGAGCCAAAAAATGAAATTATCGTACTATTCAACAGCTATATTTTATGGCACTGAGCCAAATGCTGTTGGGACTCGGAGGAGTAATACCCATCTACATTCCACTCCCTGCTCTAAAAATGCTTTAAATGCCCAGAAAAGGAAGACATGAGCCATTACTAAGGCCAGACAGGTCAGGGGACACAGGAGTTCAGAGGAATAAGGGCCCCCCGAGGGCTGGAGAATTCTAGGAAGGCTCCATAGATGGGGCCCCAGAAGAGTGGAGAGGAGTGAGGAGGGCTTTCCAGACGGTAGAGGCAGTAAACTGTGAGGGCAGCTCAGGCAAGTCACCGTTGTCCCCTGGTTCAGCACTGGGAGGCTTGTCGGGCTTTGCATCAGAAAACTTTCTAAATAGGCATTACTTATATTCTATTTTGACTAATTTGCCACTTGTTGGTCTCTAGTGCTAATGATGCAAGTTTTGGGAGTTTGAGCCCTCTTCTTAAAATTTTATTTCTACTTAGCCTTTGGATTTTGTTTGGGGACACGAACACTTTGGGATTCTGACTAAGGTCATGGACCCTCTCCCCAGAAAAATGAAAATAAACACAAAATTATGTGTGTAATTTCAGGTGCCCCTCTTAAAGCCCAGGTTAAAAAATGCTTAACTAAACCACTCCTAAGACAGAGGTTGATATTTACTTATCTTGCTAGTTCGATGCCCAGAACATAGTGGTTGGTCAATAAAGGCTGAATTAATACAAATCAATTCTGTGTCTCCCTCATTTGTTGCCTCCCCCAGACTTCCCTTAATCTGCCTCCTTGGGCCACAGACTCAAGTTACCTGCTCATCCTGGTGCTTATGTGGAAGATTCTCAACAGACCTGCTCACTGTGGTTTCTGCTCCTATCCTGGTACTTGTCCTTTTCATTTTTTCCTTTTAAATTAACACGTTCTTTTCACTTGAAAGTTCTTTTGTATTCACATACGACATTTGCAAATTGCTTGCTTGTTAAAACAGAAAGCAATATTATGGAACGTAAAACCCATAACTCAGTGGTTTCTCTAAATATCCACCCCTACTTTCACAGCAGCATTATTCACAGTGGCAAAGACATGGAAACAACTACAGTGTCTTTTGACAGATGATTGGACAAAGACGATGCCATGGAATACTACTCTGCCATGAAAAAAATGAAATACTGCCATTTGTGACAACCTGGATAGATCTTGAGAATATCATGCTAAGGGAAATAAGCCAGACAGAAAAAAATCAAAATCCATTGATTTCACTTACATATAGAATATAAAATGGAAAACAAAAAATGAACAAACAAGACAAATAAACAAGAACTTACAGACACAGACAACATTATGGTGGTTATAGGAGGGAATGGAGGTTGGGGAATAGTAAAGGGGGTCAATATATGGCGACTGGAGACCTGACTTTGGGTGGTGAACACACAATAGAATATACAGATAATATACTGCAGAATTGCACACTTGAAGCTTACATAATTTTATTAACCAATGTCTCCCCAATAAATTTAGTAAAAACTTTTAAAGATACCACACGATTAAATCTGGGGTAACTCTAGCCATTACAAAATTCATTTAATATGTAGAGCATTGGATTTTTTTAAGTATTTTATTTATTTATTTTTAGATAGAGGGAGAAAGAGAGGGAGATAAACATCAATGAGAGAGAGAAACATCAGTTGGAGGACCTGGCCCACAACCCAAGCACTTGCCCTGACCAGGAACTGAACTGGCAACCTTTTGGTTTGGAGGATGACACCCAACCCACTGAGTCACAGCAGCCAGGGCTGGATTTTTTTTTTTTAATTCACCTTCTCATTGTGGATGCTCATCTTGCATCTTTCTCCTGAGGGTTGGACTCTAATATCTAACACAGTAGCCAACTGGTTAAAGAAATCCCTGTCAACACATTAAAGGAAGGGAAATAGACAAGACTGCCATTCTTCTGGTTTCTGTCCCAGGTAAGCCCCAGGCGTCTTCATGGTTGCTTTCTAGAGGTAGTGCTTCAGTCTTATTTTCTAAATCGTGAAGGAACTCCAATGAGGGAAACTGAGGCCCAGTGGAATGGGATGTGTGTCCTGGGAAGGTGGGAGGAGAAGGGGCTTTGTGGCGGGAGAAACTGGTAGTACCCTTCTGGTCACACTCTATGTTAAGAAAGATTATCTAAAATTTGGAAATAACACAAAAAATTACTGAGTACCCTTTCAGAGTATACTAAGACATCATCTCATAAGCCTTCCTAAGAGTAATATGATATAGCCTTTTGACTTATTACTTAATATTAAGAGCCCAGACTTTTGTAAAGTTAGATGTTAATTTGTGGGAAATAGATAAACTCCATATAATTTTTATATGACAGAGATGCAAGTAATGTCTATATAATATAAAACATAACTTCAAAGGTTATGGTCACATTGTCCTGCAGGACAATAATTAATTTTATTTTTAAAGTTTCTATCTTACTTCAACAATATTTCTTTCATTGACTATATATGCTTAGTCTATTATTCTCTTTTAAGCTAGCTTTAGTTAGCATCTTGCAGAATTCTTGATTGATGAGTTCAATAAATCTTTGATCATGCTCACTCTCTAGTTGTATGGGAATTATGATTTTAATTTCTTGAAAACTATCAGCTACATGTCAGCTATGGGCAGAGGCCAACATCAGAGGCATTTTAACATCCAGACTGTAGTCAAAATATCTGAGGATTTTGTTAAAATGCAGACTCAGATTCGGTAGTTTCGGAGTGGAGCACTTCCTCAGTCCTCCAGGAAGGGAATGCCGACTCTGCTAGTCCATGGACAGCACTCAGTGAGTCTGCAGAATGCCAACAGTCTTCACAAAAAGACTAAATGAATCTGGGTCCCCTCCTTATCCTTTGCTCCCATATAGACACAGTAGAACCAACCCAAGAGGCAGTCCTGACTTAAAGATCACTGGGCTTGGTGGGGAGTTCCTGAGAACTATTGGGGGAGGTTTAAGTGGAAGTAGAAGGGGTGTGGGTAGGAGGGTGGGGCAACATGAAGCAAATGAAGTGATCCATGCCGAACTCAGATTGCACAAGCATTAAATACAATCAGAGGGAAACCCAATCTCCCCATTGCAAAGGGAAACAGCCAGCACCAAGCACTCCTCTCCAAGCAACACAGCTCCACCCTCTCCTGATGGGATCCACCCAGACTCCTCCCCAAGGAGCCCTCCAAGGCTGTCAAGTGCGTGAACAGCTCTCAAACTAAGTGTTTTCCATTATAGTTGGACTGTTTGCACCTCCTTTGGGATGAGGAGAGGTGGGTCCTTTTTGTTTTCAGTGGGCACATTTCAACACTTTGGTGGCCTGACTCTGCTCTGCTGCATGCTGTCTCACATCATGGTGCACTAGCATTTTTTAACCTTCACATTTCTTGGAAACACAGATTTCAGAGACTCCAAGAAACACACAAAAGTTCAGTTTATGCCTACTCAGGGGTCTCTACCCAAATGAGGGGGTGTGTGTTTCCAGAGTGAATGGAGAGCTTGTATCTGGTTCTCAAAGTCTTGCTCATGGACTCAACTTCACTGAGTTGAGAAGAAAAAAAGAGAGAGATAAGGAGGGAGGGAGGAAGGAAGACAGGGAGGGTGGAATAGTTCATAGAGCTAAATTTATTTCATGAAAGGACTCTCCCTTTTTCCAGAAAGTATGTTCTGCCTTTTTGGAGGTGGTGTTAAATGTCTTTGCTGGGATGACATTGATAGTACATGACCAGTTTTTTGTTTTGTTTTTGTTTATGTTTTTTCTATCTTCATTTAGTATAACAAAACATTGGCAATCCCATCTTAGTTCTCTAATTTTGGGGGAAATTGTTCTCTGGAAAGCCACTCGCCTGAGAACCACTTACCCTGGGCTCTCAGACTACAGATAAAATGTCCATGAGTAAAGGAGACTACTGGCTATCTGGAAAACCAGCTCTTGACACCAGGGCTTGCAGTGGTGGAGCAGGTAACTTCATGTAGGACACGAGAGAGCTTCTCTCCTCATCCCATCACTAGTCTGCCTAGAGGAAGCAACACTTAACAAAACAGGTGATAGAACACCTTCTGCAGTAGTTTAATAAGAAGTTTGGGGACTGGTAATGAGTTGGAGTTTAAAGACCTGGGAGTAAGTCTTGGTTCTGCCTTTAAAAACTCTGTGAACTTTTCTAAGTGGTGTAATCTTTTGGAAGCTGAAAAAAATTTTAAAGTTGCCAAGAGAATAAAATCAGTAACATATATAAAGAGCTCTGGAAAATGTAATATAAAAGAGCTGTGAAAATATAATCTATCGTTACAAGACCCCCCTCCTCCCATCATATTTCCACGTACAAATGAAATGGTGTTAGGTTGAGAGCTGAGACTTCCAGTGCAGTGTGCTCACTTTCAGTGTGGAGTCAGTTAAATGATCTCAGAGACAAACAGTCAGATTTTCAATTATTTATTTGATTTTATTAATCTTGCTCCTGTCAGGGCATCAATAGTTATCCAGGTGATTCAAATGTGTATCCAAAGTCAATAACCACTAATTTACAGAAATGAGGTAGAGAAAAGATATCTAACCTAAGTGAGTAAGTTACAGCTTACCAAACCCTCTTACGTAATAAGCTCGTTTAACTTTTTTTTAAATTTTATTTTAATTTATTTTTTTGTTTAACTTTTAAAAAATTGAGTGTTATGGTTCCCAATCATGTATGGGAAACAAGGGTTCTAGGGATTAATCTACTGCTCAAATTCACACCATCAGATTGGCGAGACAGGATGCTAACTAGTTCATGGTGACTCAGAAGCTCTGCTCTTTACCCTGCACTACCCCTACACTGCAATCCCTACACTGAACCTTAACTCACTTACCATGAGGGAAACCCTTCAGGCAGTATACAAAGGGTCAGAATGTCCCAAACTTACTACTTATCAAAAGTGCAACTTTGGACCCACCCCTTCTGATAGATCCTGTATAATTCATAGGAGCAATATAAAGTCTTCTCAAATAATTTCCAGGGAAGCAATTACAAAAAACAAAAATTAAATACTTTGCAATTGTAAGAATTGTAACCACTAACTCTCTATAATGAACTAACCCATCATTAGGCAAGTCTTGCTCTTTTTGCTATAACCAAACTACAAATGCAATGTCATTTACTTGTCTTGGTAGGGCTGGTAAATGGAATTGCTCCTACCTGAAGGGTTAAATAAAATATTTTCATACTATTTATGTTCAACATTAGCTGGCTCCCTGGACTAATATTGGGCATTATCCCATCAGTGTACATTAGATGTAACATATGCATCTGTTACTGATGTTAAACATCTAATTGGGGGAGTGGAAATATAATATAATAAAGAGAATGTATATATGAGGAAAACTGAACTCCAAAATGCTTTAAATTACAACATGATGCCTTCCACTTTATTTAATCAAGTCCTTTCTTCTAACTCAGTTAAAATGAGAGGGAAGAGAAGAGAGGGAAAGTAATACTAAAATTTATTCCTAATTTTAACTCTGAAGTATATAATAATCATAGTGATTTGGCGAAACAGTTTGAAGTTTCCAAAGTTTAAAAAAAAAATGTTCTGTGTTTTCTCTGTGAGTCCTCTTTTAAGAAGATAATACAGAAACTTTACCTTAATCATTCTAATATTTCAACCCAGGAAAATTAAGATGTTGGTAATGTTAATATATATGCTGTAGAAATATACATGATGAGTGAGTGGCGGTAGATCTGAATGACAAGGGTCAGAGCCTGAAGGTTTACTGGAGTTCTCAAAAGCTGATGGATAAAACAAATGCAACTGACCAAGCATTTCAGTTACATCCAGTGAAGTGACCCAAGTTAGACTAAAAGAGCTACATGGCTGCCTCTATATGTCAAAATGTTTGACTTTAAAATAGGAGGAGGAAGTAGAAAATAATACCTGTGTACCTAAGAAGACATTGATCTTGCCCATCAAAAAAATTTCTATCCCTCTTTCTTCCTTTAAATCCCTCCTTCCCCAAGTCACTAAAAGACGGTGGAAGCCTGTAATGACTCTGCCTCACAGAGCAGCCATGGAAGCCACTCTTGGTCAATAGAGGAAACTTTCAGCTCTAGGAGAGCTACAAGAACACAGGTTACACCCTAGCTGGTGTGGCTCAGTGGACTGAGTGCTGGCCTGTGAACCAAAGGGTCACTGGTTCAATTCCTAGTCAGAGCACATGCCTGGGTTGTGGGCCAGCTCCCCAGTAGGGGGCATGTGAGAGGCAATCACACATTGATGTTTCTCTCCTTCTCTTGCTCCCTCCTTTCACCTCTGTCTAAAAATAAATAAATAAAATCTTTTAAAAAAACACATTAAAAATAAAACCACAGAGGTCAGCAAACTGCCCCTGTTTTCTAAATGAAGTTCTATTGGAACGTAGCTATGCTATTTTTTTTTTTTTTTGTAGCTATGCTATTTGTTTACATATTGTCCAGAGTTGCTTTTTTTCTCCGAAATGGCAGAATTGAGTAGTTGACTCACAAAGAATAAGAATAATTACTATCTGGTTCTTTACAGAAAAAGTTTACGAACACTTATACTAAAAAGGCGCCCACTATGGAGCACTGAGACTGGCATTTTATAAACTCCAAAGCTGTGGTCTCTAACCCTTCTGTAACCCCAGCACACCTGAGCAGAAAAAAAAGAAAAAAACATAGTCCCATCAGCAATACCATCTTAACTCCTGTAGTGGAGATATTCCTGTACACATATATGTGAGAAAAGGATTTTCCATGAAGCCAGTGAAATTTAAGCTTCAGGATCACTCACTTGTGCAAGGAATTAGGAGGGGCCCTCTTGATATGTTCATATTGTTATATTTTTTTGTGACATTTGAAAAAATAAGATGTGGAGACCATTGTCTCTTTCTGTTGCAGCTTTCCCTCCACCAGTCTTCTCCATGGGTTGGGTGGTGTAGAGGAATGTGGGAATTTTGTGGATCCAATTAAACAGAAGCTGAGTTGGAGATACATCTAATTTGGGTTCAGTGAGACGTAGAGAGAAGCTATTTTACAGCCACT
Source organism: Pteronotus mesoamericanus (assembly GCF_021234165.1). Taxonomy (NCBI): domain Eukaryota; kingdom Metazoa; phylum Chordata; class Mammalia; order Chiroptera; family Mormoopidae; genus Pteronotus; species Pteronotus mesoamericanus. The sequence goes on along the minus strand of NW_026555085.1, from coordinate 15,053,116 downwards.
TTGCTTTATGACTAAGTTATTGCCAGTCTTCCCAAGATAGGAATGACTTGCAGGAACACTTCTACCACCTACTGCAATGAACACTGTGACATGAAAGTGCAGACAGAGCTGTCCTAGCACTATATGGACGTGTCCTATGGGACACATCACTGCACTGTGTGGTTGTGGGGGAGAAAAAGTTTTGAACTGTGTGAAGCCAGGAGCTAGCCTATGGGAAATTCTATCCAACCTTATAGTTTACATATGAAAGAAACTTAATAATTTTCTAACAATAGTCTTAAAGTATTCAGTGACAGTGTTAAGTTATGATGCTGTAAAAAGAAAACTTTATCAATAATAAATTTTTTTTCTATCAACTGCCCTAAAAAAGGGATCAAATATCTTGCTATTTCTTTTTATAGAAAGTGATATTACAACATTTTCAATGATATAAAAAGGTGATCAGCCCCGGCCAGGTGGCTCAGTTTGTTGGAGCGTCCTCCTGTGCACCAAAATGTTGCGCGGTTGGTCCCCAGTCAGGACGCATGCGAGAGGCAGCAGATCGATGTTTCACTCTCACACTACTGTCTCTCTCTTTCTCCCTCTCTCTCAAATCAATAAAAACATAGCCTCAGGTGGGGACTGAAAAAAAATGTCATCAAAGAGTATGCCGCAAACAAATGTGTCAAACCATTAATAAAAATATGTTGTGTTCTGCATTTTTGTGATGTTTGTGATCAGCTTTTTAAAATTAGTAATTTCTCATGTTTTTCTAAATTCTAAAAAATTTACCTATCTTTTTTTTATAAATAAGGTCCTCCAAATCACCTAAGCTTTAGGCCCACAAAACCTGATCTACTTATACACATGTACACACTCATATGTTATTGAAACACAAATTTTCTTTTTTAATGTTGGCCATCATAACCCACTGTTAATGTCTTGCCTAGTAATGAAGTAGGGCCCACATTTGCAAAACGCTTCCCTAAAATTCTGTTGTATATAAACCAATTATTATTTTAAGTGAATCCATTACTAAATGGAGCACGTCTCATCCTGAGCTACCTTGCTACCATCACCTGGATGAGATGGAAAGAACATAAATCTCAGAGCTCAGTTGACCTGCACCTGGAGGCTAGACTCACCTTTTTGGCCCTGTGTGTTCCTGAGCCTGATATTGAACTTTCTCCAAGCTTTAGCTTCTTTATCCATTAAACAGGGGAAAGGGCGCCAGCCTCACAGGGTTGTCGTGAGGGTGAAATGAAGAGCACTGTGTTAAAGGCATAGTCCAGAACCTGGCCCCAGCAGGCCTTTGTGCTGGCGGCTCCACGATTTCACATTCGCATCTCTGTGGGAGCCCCCAGCGGCTCCCGCGCACAGAACACAGCTGGCAAAGACACTCAGAGGAAAGCTCTTGTAATTAATGTCATATTCACTCAATTTCAGGTCTAGACAATATTTTTCTAAAACAATTGCTTCCAAGGGCCAGTAATAAAAACAGAACAATGTCAGTCATCAGAACTCAGAAAGGGGAGGGTAAATACTGCCTGACGGGTCCATTCTAACTTTGATCCAAAATTCCATATTCCTCCGGGAGACTTACAGCAAATGATTTCCACACTTCTCGGCTGTTGGTGCTTGCCATGCATGGCCTCGAGTCTCAGGAACAAAGACAGGAATGCAGGGAGAAGATGGCTTTAAGAGTATCCTTTAAAGGATCCAGAAGACTCACTACTAGGGTAGTAGATATTAATTGCTCCCCAGAGACCACTGTCCTAGGTACAGTGTGAGACAGGGACTCTGAAAGCTCTGGGCAGCCCCAAATCTCTGACCGAGCGGTTTCCCCAACTAGTGTGCCAGGGGCCTGACATCCCACCGCCCATCCGCTTCAGGGCGGCGGCCTATTGTCCCAAAGCAGCCAAGGACAAGGTGAAAGCAAGTGCAATTTCCCTGGTCTTAGCCCTGTTGAAGGGGTTCTTTACTCTTCAGTGTTCCCCCTCTACTCTTACCCCATCTCCACTCTTCCTAACTAGTTAGGATGAGGGACTATGGAAGATGCTGGCCACAGCCACCAAAGTATGATGACTTTGAGAAGGTGCCCTGTTGGTGCCATTCTATGCAAATGGTGCCTTCCGAAACGGGCAAAGCTGCAATCAGTTGCTGACCATTTAAATCTCCAGAAAAGTTTCTTTGTATCTCATCAAGAGAAAGATCTGAGACTAGAGAGTAATGGAGAGGCTGACAAGAAGAAAAAGAGAGAAAGGGATCCAGTTGGAGACAGAGCAAACAAGCTGGAGACAGAGGCTGCGTGGCCTTTGTTACAGTCCCAGGGAATAAACCTGAGGCTCTCTAGTGCACATAATTCAGCGAAGCCAGCAGATCTTCCCACAAACACAGGGCACAGGCCACCCAGCACTCTGACTTCTGCACCAGATCCTGGTGTATTGTTACCCAAAGGAGCTTTCTCAGTTAACAAGGGCCCTGGGAGACAGTCATGTCTGCCCTACCCCCTTAGATTCCCATGTTTGAATGAGGAAGAGCCTTGGTGATCCAAAAGGAAGATCTGCATTCCCCCTTTTCCCTCGCCCCACCCTACTCAGCAACTAGGGATATTTAGGACAACACTCCTCAGGGCAAGAAGGAGCAGCTCAACCCAAAGTGGCATGCCACCTCCCACCTCCTGGGCACTGCCCTCACCAGGCACCCAGCAACCCATCACAAAGTTCACCTTCATCCTCTCAAAATCAGTCTTCCTCCTGTAATTTCTCCAACCTGATCCAAAATCCCCTTTGCTTGTGAGAATATTCTCAGCTAAGTACAGAGGGGAATTTGATTTAACTAAATTTTATGTGTGAGTGACTGACAATCTTTCTCAACCCTTCCAGGAGAATTTACGTTGTAAAAGAGCAACTCACAGTAAAAATAAACAAAAATTTACAATGAATTTGCATTGGTAGGGTTCTAGACAGTGTGGAAAAAGGGAGGGAAAATAGCAGGAAGGGAGGGGGCCTTCATGGAAGGACAAGCCGGTCTCCCAGCATTCCTTCAGTGACACCGTGAGGGCAACTGTTTACTCTATCGAGGGCTAGAGCTGCTCAGCATCCAGGTGGTCACACCTCTCCTTGGCCTAGAAACTTGATACATAGCACCCAACAGGGGACTTGGGTGATGTAACACAGCTGTTCTCAAAGTGCGGGCCCCACCACACCAGCAGCACAGGCATCATGTGCAAATTCTCCCTAGACCTGCTGAATCAGATACCCAGGGGAGGGACCCAGAAATCTCTGTGTCAACAAGCCCTCCAGGGAACGCTGAGATACCTCGATAGAGAGCCAGCTCTATGAATATGGTGGCCTGGGAACCTCTTTCCTCCTCTGGCTAGCTTGAAACCTTAAGCAACTCAGTTCACTTCTGTGAACTCCAGTTTCTCCCAATATAAAATAATATAATGTGATTTCATCAGTGTCTTATGGAAAACTGGTTTCATCAGATCTTCTGTGGAAAAAAATCATTTTATAACCAAATCATTCTGGGGAATCCCTTCTTAGAAATCCTAAAAACTTCAACAATCCAACCATGAGTGAAAAAGATGTTTTAAAAATTGAATGTATTGGGGTGACATTGGTTCACAAAATCATACAAGTTTCAAGTATACAACTCAACAAAACAGCATCTGCGCACTGCATCGCGTACCCATCACCCCAAGCAAAGCCTCTTTCTGTCCCCATTTTTCCCCTCTTTGCACTCCTCCATCTACCCCTCCCCATCCCCTTTTCCTCTGGCTATCCTCATACTGTTGTTTGTGTCTATGTGTTATACATATGTTTTGGATTTTGGTGTTTATTTTTGCTTAATCCGTTTACCTTCTTTCGTCCAGTTCCCCAACCTCCCTCCCCTCTAACAGCTGTCGGTCTGTTCCACATATCCATGCCTCTGTTTCTATTTTGTTTATCAGTTTATATTGTTCATTAGATTCCACATATAAGTGAGATGATATGGTACTTGTCTTTCTCTGACTGGCTTATTTCACTTAGCACAATACCATATTTTGCCGTGTGTAATGTGCTCCCGTGTATAATGTGTACCACATTTTGTCCACATTATACATGGGATTATTATACCCATAGAATATAATAATTATGCCCACGTATGATGTGCATCCTTATTTTTCCCTCAAAAATTTGGGTCAAAAAAAGTGTGCATTATACACAGCAAAATAAAGTCATCCATGCTATCCCAAAGGTAAGTTTTTCATTTTTTGTTTTTTGTTTTTTATGGCCCAGCAGTATTTCATTGTGTAAAGGCACCACAGCTTTTTTATCCACTCATTTACTGATGGACACTTGGGCTGCTCCCAAATCTTGGCTATTGTAAATAACGCTGCAATGAACATAGGGGTGCATATATTCTTTTGAATTAGTGTTTCAGGTTTCTTCTGATAGAAGAGTATGCCAAGAAATGGAATCACTGGGTAATAAGGCAATTCCATTTTTAATTTTTTGAGGTATCTTCGTACCGCTTTCCAATATGCATTCACACCAACAATGCAGAAGGGTTCCCTTTTCTTCACATCTTCACCAGCACTTGTTTATTGATTTATTGATGACAGCCATTCTGACATTTTTAAACTGTGTTTAATTCTGCTTGGGAAACACATTTGAGCATGAATCCCTATCTTAGTCAAGTTCAATAACATCTGGAACTTGAAGGTTTAGGTGATCACCAGGACCTCTTCCAACTCTAATATTCTGCACATCCTGCTCCAGGGAGGCTGGCTTTCTCCACTTGGGCTCATATGGGCTGCAGCAAACATAAAATCAGCTTGAATGAGCAAACACTCAGCTCAGACAGGGCCTAGGCCCTCTACCCAGAGTCTACAATATGATTTATGTGCAAGCCCTGGTTTTATTAATGTCATGTACAATCTTCCCTTCTCTGCCACCTACAGAAAAACCAGAAGATAAAGTGGGATATTAAACAACCTTTAAGGCAAGCAGTGAGGCATGTGGGGAACAGCAGGAAAGGCAAGGACCACGTCCTTGGGGTGGGGGATGGGAGGTAGAGAGTGCAGCTCCAACAGAGAGCAACAAGAATGCACTGATCTCTGAAAGCAGGTGATGTCAATAGTAATAATACTAATATCTGATAATCAGTAGAATATTTCACAATTTACAGAGTATTTCTGCATAGGTACTTTCTTAATCTTGGCAACAAAAAAGCTGTGAAGTAGGTATTACTTTTATTCCCATTTTGTAGATAAGAAAACTGAGAGTCAGTTGGGAATCTTTTCCTCACAGTCTAATAACCTGTAGGTGGGGGTAACTAGATTAGATGTCAGGGCTCTTCTGCCACCCCAGGTGACAGTGGTCTCCAAGGGCACATAACTTACTCTCCTAAATCAGTTTTCATCCAAGAGCCCTTGTTGATATATATAACCTGGAATTAACCTCACCCTAGCCCTCTCCAGCTCAGACAAAATACTCCCTTTCTAGTGGTGTGATGGTTACCCTTAACTCCTCGCACCAGTTGTGTGAGGTTTTGTGGGGCTAATTGTGTAAAGTTTTTAGCAGGGTGCCTGACCTAGTAAGTGCTCTCTGAGTGTTGGCTGCGTATCCATCATTGAGAGAAGACAATCTTAACTGAGTTCAGAAACCACAGAAGATAACAGTAAGCACTAGAGGGATGAACAGTCACTGACTATCCAAGACTCAGGAGACAAGTGATGCAAAGAATAATGGACATGGGACTGAGGACTTCAGTTGGAATCTTCACTTTGCCATTAATTCCAGGTGGCCTTGAGTAAAGGACAAAAATGATCAGTTTTCTCTTTTGCTTGTTTGAGGGGTGTAATATCTGACTTGATGTCTATGCAAAGTTGTCTGAAGGTTAGACAGGCCAGACATAACCACTCTCGTTCCTTACCTAACTTCTTGGTAATGTACCCCAACTTTGTTCAGATATCTACCTCTTCTACACAGTCATGTACTTTAAGGAATGTGTTCTGATTGGTTTGGAGGGAGCTTCCATTTCTCTGCCAGTGACTGATGGAAGTGAAGGCATATGACACAATTCTGAACACTAAGATGCAAGGCTGGGTCCCCTGGAGCAGGGATTGGGGGAGTGGGGAGAAGGTTTTCTTGATCTTAAGAAGAGGCATAATAAAGAAATGGTATCTTCTTCCCCTGCCAATGACCCTATCTGAGTATGATATTATGATACTGGTCCTACTGCTGCAGGTGTCTTACTGTCACAAGGGGACAGGAGCTCTCTGAGGATGGCAGAGCAGAGGGATGGAAAGCATCTGGATCTTTGATTATGTCATTGAGCCCCTTAATTAACCAGTCCTAAGATTCCCTACCTCTGAAATTGTCATGTGAAATAATAAATATATTATTCACTCACTGTGCTACTTGCCACTGAGAGCACCCTGATCTATCCCAGGTGATGTATTACTGTAAAGTCTGTCTTACATATCTATGGAACCATTATTTGTATTGAATGCTCCAAACTCTCTCCATAAATGGGAGACTAATAACAAACTACCCAGAAAAGCCCAAGTGGGTGTAGCACTTGGGTGACAGGCATACATCAGTGAGAACCAAAAGAAATTTGGTACAAAACTGGGCTTTGCAGTTAATTTTCCTTTAATGATATTCAGAACCATGCCTCTCCTATTTTTATTTTTTAAAAATAGTTTATTTTTATTTACTTTTAGACAGAGGGAAAGGAAAGTAGGAAGAGAGGGAGAGAAACATCGATCAGTTGTCTCTTGCACATCCCCAGCTGGGGACCTGGCCTGCAGCCCAGGCATGTGCCCTGACTGGGAATCAAACTGGTAACTCTTAGTTCACAGGCCAGTGCTCAATCCACTGAGCCACACCAGCCAGGGCTCTCCTATTTTTCATATATTCAACAAATGCTGAGTGTCCTAAAGGAATAGCATATAATAGAGGAGCAAATTCCTCCACTTTACTAAATCCACTTGTACTCTCCTTTGCCATCCATGTTTCCAAGGCTCACATCATTGTATAACAGGAACACAGACACACCAACTGTGTGAAACAACCTGAAAGTCACAAGTCCATTGTTATTTTTTGTAAGTGAAATGGAGAGATGCTGGCTGTACCAAGTATTACATTTTCTAAATAGAATGCTTTATTTGGCCAAGCCAGATATGACCTAATGAAAGAGATTCAATTGCACTTGAGAGGAAAGTAAATTAAAATATAAGGAGTAAAACTGCATGTTCTTACTAAACTGAATATATGACAGAATTTTGTTTTTCTTCTAATAGCCGTTCACTCTTATTATTCTTACCAGTTTGACTGCAAATGGTAAATGCCTTCAAAATTATTTAAAATATTGGGGGATTGTGTTTGTTTTAAATTTCATTTTGAGAAGGCAGGCAACTGTTCCTGGTAAAGAATCAAGATAATGTCACAGGGCCAATGACTTGATCGGACTTATGACTGAGAAGTGACAAAACTCACATTCATTTGGGCATAGAATGAGTGTTCAACAAATACACTTTAAAGCACTGAAGCACAGGACTGTGTTCATTCTAAGCAAAAGACCATGAGCATTACCTAAAGGTGGCAGTTTAATATTATATGAACAGGTGTGAGATGTAAATTGTAATAAATTACTAGAATAACTGTGTATTCACTGGAAAGCCTACACATTTTTCAAAAATATTTGACAATGATAATTGATGTTCATGATAAGCCACTGCACTGAAATTCACAACCTCTAAGTACCCTAAACAGAAGCATTATTATAAAGAGCATGGAGCTGGAAGTCCACCCAACTGGGATTCTGTCCCTGGCTTCTCCATTTAGTAGTTGTATGTTCACAGGCCGGAAGTTCAACTTCTATACCATAGCTTCTTTATTGGCTAAATGGATGACAGTTGTGCCTACCTTATAATGTCGTTGTGAGGACTGACTGAGACCATGTGCGAAACATAACTTGCCAAAGTGTCTGATATATTAGTCCTATCAGAATCACCAAATATAGGAAGGAAAGAAAGAAGGAAGGAAGGAAGGAAGAAAGAAAAGAAGGAAGGAAGTTACATAGGAAATAGCTTTCAAATCCAATATTATAGCCTTGCTCTGTGTGATCAATTTATGGACAATACACACAGGAATTCAACTAACCAGGTTCTTTAATGACCCAGGGTATGCTTCTATGATTATACTTACCTTAATGCATTATCATTATTTATTTGCAAATTTCTCTATAGCTAGAAAGTGAAGGTCAAGGAGGTATGAATAACATACAATATACAACTCAGCATTTACCATATAATAAGCACCTAACACACATTTGTAAAATGAGTGAGTGAGTGAATGAATAAAGAATTTTGCCTTGAGCTAGAACTGTTTTCTGTAAAATATTAAGTGATTGGCAGAGAATCCATTGGTAGTTACTGAGACGAGTCAGGATGAAGCCACTACAGACAGCTCTCTCTGAAGACTGAAAACTATAGGCTCTCATTGCTGGCCCTGCTGCCAAATGAAAACCACATCATGTGGCAATTTACATTGTGTTCTTTTAACATCGAGATATTCAAGACAGCCTGGCTCCTGCCATCTTAGGAACAATTCTGCCCCAGCACACTGGCTACTGTTCCCTCTATTGAATTGCAACTGTTTTTTTTCCCTGGGTATCGATAAACAGCTGCAGAGTCAAATTAGTACTGTTTACTGTCAAATTAAGATGGAAACTGATCCTTTCTGTTCTTTGTTTACAGAGCCTGTACTGCTTGTCCCAAACCTCCAGAGTAACAAAATGCGAACGGACGGCTTCTGACGGTGGATGCTGTCCCAGATCAAACGGAAGGCAGATTTTGTTTGTCTTCTAAAATAAACTATCTTTTCAGGTTCATGGGCTCAGAATAACAGCTATCATATTTCGCCAGCTGTTTTTTATTCCTTTGCTAATTTTATAGCTTGGTCTTTTAGAAGGAGGGCTTGGTCCTCGTTCCATTCCTATGGCGCTGGTTCAGTGCCAGGGGAACAGAATATTCATAGTCATTTAGGAAGCCGAGAGAGTGTTTGTGATTTGGATGCATGGATAATAATGTTCTGAAAACTCATCATGAAATAAACAGTATTTATTGTCAATACTAAATATTGTAGCAATCTCTAAATAATAGAGTTTTAAAAATCCTTGTCCTATTTCTTAACATTTTTTTTCCTTCCAGGCCTTTTGCCATTTCAGTATTCAATAAGCAGACCTTCTGTATACTCCTCTAAGTTCTTTTCCTAAAGTGTTGAACTATGCAGGTAATGTGCCACATAGAAACCATCAGCAGATTGACAACAACTTCAACTTACACTACCAAATCGGGGTCATGTTTTAAAGAAGCCAAATGCATTGTCCTGCTTACACACTTCTATTTTGTTTATTGGCCTGTTAGGAATAAGAATCTTGCAAGTTGCCTCACTGAAATCCAGGCATGCTACTTCTGTTGCTTTTTCTGGAAGAGTCAGGCAACCCTTGCAACAAAGTGAATCACTGAATATTGTGCTCATAGGAAGAGTTCCTAGGGAACCCATGCTGACTCCCAGAGATAACAACTTCTTCATGTCATGCTCACAAACTAAATTCCCAATAGCTTGATCTGGAATCTCACCCAAGAACCCATCATATTGATTGTTCTGTAGTTAGTAGAACCCATATTCTTACCCTTTTTAAAAACAGAACCGATTTTTTTGGTGAGTGGAGGCCCAAGATGGCTGAGGAGTAAGTAGAAGGTACACTAACCTTCTCCCAGGACCAATAGCTAAATTATAAAAAAAATCATGCTGAAAAACCAACTGAACACTAGCTAGAAAGAAACCTTAACCCTAACGCTTATAACCACAGGTAGAAGAAGGCACATCACCACAATGTGACTGGTAGGGAGTGCAGAGGAGATAAAGGGGGCTGGCTGGGTTCTCACGGGTAGCAGTTGAAGTTCTGGAGGGATATTTCAGCAGCTGGGGGTTCCCCCTGAGAAGTATGTTGTCTAAACCCCAAACTGGGCTCCCCAGCCTACAGCAGCAGAACCAAGAAAGGAACACAAATAACATACAGCTGTGAAAACAGCAGGATTTCTGTCTGACAGGGAGATACTACTGGAGACTCAGAGAGCCTCTTAAAGGGCCTACACACACTATTTTGTTTACAGCCATTTACCCTTGGCTCCAGCATGGGGAGGACAGAATGAACTAGAAATGTTTGAGGAGAGCCTGAGGTCAGTGGCTCTGGGGAGATGAAGGAACAGCCACTGGGATCCTTGTGCTGAGTCATTCCCCACACTGCAGAAGCCATCATTCTCAGGCAGAGCACTCTTCTTCAAGTGGTATCAGCCTAAGGGTAAACAATAGCCTTGCCTACAGGAATTACTCTGCCCCACCCTGTGGTGCTTAAGCCCTGCTGCTAAGGAACACAGCTGAAAGACTTTCATTCTTTAACCTTACAGAAAAGCCTGCAGGCAGAGGCGGATCACTGGGCATTCTGAGGCTTCAGCTGACCCCTCCCTGGGCCTGGTGTTGATAAAAGCTGGCTTTGGTGCACAGCCTGGTTCTTTCTGCACACACAGCTCCAAACATGTTGCCCATGGCAAGTCACAGGCAGGCTTTGATTTAGGCGTGTACCAGAGTCTTGCAGATCTACCTAATACCTAGAAACAAATACAAAGAAGCAACCAAAATGGGAAGACAAAGAAACAGATCTCACATGAAAAAACAAGAGAATTCTCCAGAAGAACTAGATGAAATGGAAGCAAGAAATTTATCATATAGAGAGTTTAGAGTAATAATTATAAGGATACTCAAAGCATGTAAAAAGACAAGAAACCATAAAAAGGACAAGTCAGAAATAAAGAAGGCAGTATCTGAAGTAAATAATACACTGGAAGGAATAAACAGGAGGTTAGATGAAGAGGAAGATTGAATCAGCAATTTGGAAGACAAGGTAGGAAAAAAACATATAATAGAGCAGCAGAGCAGCAAAAAGAAAAAAAGAATTTTAGAAAATGAGGAGAGCTTAAGAAACATTCTGGACAACATGAATCATAACATCCACATCATGAAAATACCAGGAGAAGAGAGCAAGCAAAAGATCAAGAACCTATTTGAAGAAATAATGACTGAAAACTTCCATAATCTGGAGGGGGAAAAGACACACAAGCCCAGGAAGCTCAGAGAGTCCCAAACAAGTTGGACCCAAAGAGGCCTACACTCTGGCACATGATAATTAAAATGTCAAGTCTTAAAGACAAGGAGAGAATCCTAAGAGTCACAAGAGAAAATCAAGTAGTTACGAACAGAGGAGCACCAATTAGACTGTCATCTGATTTCTCAACAGAAATATTTCAGTCCAGAAGGGAGTAGCATGAAATATTCAAGGTGATGAAAAGCAAGGCCCTACAACCAAAGTTACTTTATCCAGCAAGGCTATTATTTAAAATTGAAGAAGAAATAAGGAGTTTCCCAGACAAGAAAAAACTAAAGGAGTTTGTTAACACCAAGCCAGTATTGCAACAAATGCTAAAGGGCTTGCTTTAAGAGAAAGAACAAAGACAAAAAACAAACAAACAAACAAAAACCCAGGAAAATAGTCTAACAATAAAATGACACTAAATACATATCTATCAATAATCACCATAAATGTAAATGGCTTGAGTGCTCCAACTAAAAGACACAGGATAGCTAAGAAAATAAGACCCATATATATGCTGCCTCTAAAAGACATACCTCAGATTGAAAGATACATACAGACTAAAAGTAAAGGGATGGAAAAAATATTTCATGTAAATTGAAAGGGGAAAAAATGCTCGGGTAGCAATACTTGTGTTCAACAAAATAGACTTTTAAACCAAGGCTATAGTAAGAGACAAAGGAGGACACTACATAATGATAAAGGGAACAATCTAACAAGAGGATATAACCCTAGTAAACATTTACACAACCAATACTGGAGCACCTAAATATGTGAAACAAATCTTAATGGACATAAAGGGAGAGATTGACAGAAGTACAGTCATAATCAGGGATTTTAATGCCCCATTGAGTTCAATGGATAGATCTTCCAGACAAAAAATCATCAAGGAAACAGTGGCCTTAAATGACACATTAATACAAATTAATTTAATTGATATCTTCAGAGCATTTCACACCAAAGCAGCAGAATATAAATACTTTTCAAGTGCACATACAATATTTTCTAGGAACGTTTCAACTTGTTTTCTAGATCACATGCTAGGACATAAAATAAGTCTCAATAAATTTAAGAAGACTGAAATCATATCAAGCATCTTCTCTGACCACAATACTATGAAATTAGAAATCAATCATGAGAAGAACACTGAAAAACATGCAAAGACATGGATGCTAAATAATATGTTATTAAACAATGAATGAGTCAACAAGAAGATCAAGGAAGAAATCAAAAGATACCTTGAAGCAAATGAAAATGAGGACACAAAAACCCAAAAATCTCTGGGACACAGGGAAAGCATATTAAGAAGGAAATTGATAGCATTAGAGGCCTTTCTCAGAAAAAGAAAGAGAGAAAGAGAGAAAGAGAGAAAGAGAGAAAGAAAGGAAGAAAGAAAGAAAGAAAGAAAGAGAGAGAGAAAGAAAGAAAGAGAGAAAGAGAGAAAGGAAGAGAGAAAGAGAGAAAGGAAGAAAGAGCTCAAATAAACAATCTAACTTTACACTTAAAGGAACTTGGGGGGGAAAAATAAAGACTGAAGTTAGTAGAAGGAAGGAAATAATAAAGTCAGAGCAGAAATAAATGAAATAGAATATAAAAAAATACAAAAGATCAATGAATCCAAGAGTTGGTTCTTTGAAAAAATAAACAAGGTAGACAAACTTTAACCAGACTTATCAAGAAAAAAAGAGAGAGGCCCAAATAAATAAAATTAGAAATGAAAGGAGAGAAATAACAATGGAAACCAAAGAAATACAAAGGATTGTAAGAAAATATTATGAACAAATATATGCCAACAAACTGGACAACCTGGACAAAATGGATAAATTTCTAGAAATGTACAATCTTCCAAATTAGGAAGAATCAGGGAATCTGAATAGACAGATTACACCCAGTGAAATTGAAGCAGTAATCAAAAAACTCCCAACAAACAAAAGGCCTGGACTAGATGGCATCACAGGTGAATTTTACTAAACATTCCAAGAAAAATTAACACCTCCCCTTCTCAAACTATTTCAAAACTATTTCAAAACATTTAAGAGGAGGGAAGGCTCCCAAGCTTATTTTATGATGCCAGCATTATCCTAATTCCAAAACCAGATAAAGACACTACAAAAAAGAAAATTATAGGCCATTATCTCTAATGAACATAGATGTTAAAATCCTCAACGACATATTAACAAACTGAATACAGCAGTACATCAAAAAGATCGCACACCATGATCATGTGGGATCTATTCTGGGAATGCAAGGTTGGTACCACATTTGCAAATCAATAAATGTGATTCAGAATATAAAATGAAGGATAAAAACCACATGATCATATCAATCGATGCAGAAAAAGCATTTGATAAGATCCAGCATCCATTTATGATAAAAACTCTCAGCAAAGTGGGAATAGAGGGAACATACCTAAACATTTTAAAGGTCGTATATGACAAACCCACTGCCAACATCATACTCAGCAGGCAAAAACTACAAGCATTCCCCTTAAGACTGGCAACAAGATAGGGATATCCACTTTCACCTCGCTTATTCAACATAGTACTGGAAGTCTTAGCCACAGCAATCAGACAGGAAGAAGAAATAAAAGGCATCCAAGTTGGAAAGGAAGAAGTAAAACTGCCTTATTTGCAGATGACATGATACTCTTCATACAGAATCCCAAAGATTCAACCAAGAAACTACTAAGACTGATAAATACATTCAGCAAAGTAGCAGGACACAAAATTAATATCCAGAAATCTGTTGCACTTTTATATACCAATAATGAACTACCAGAAAGGGAAATTTAAAAAACAATTGCATTCACAATTGCTTCAAAGAGTATAAAATGCTTAGGAAGAAATCTAACTAAGGATGTGAATGACCTTTACTCAGAAAATTATGAGACACTGAAGGCAGAAATTGAATAAGATACAAATTGGAAGCGCATACCATGTTCATGGATAGGAAAATTAACATCATTAAATTGTCCATTCTATCCAAAGCAACCTATACATTCAACGCAATTCCTATCAAGATTCCAATAATGTATTTCATAGAACCAGAACAAATATTTAAAAAAATATATGTGGAACCACAAAAGGCCTCGCATAGCAACAGAGATCCTGAAAAGAAGAACAAAGTTGGAGGAATCAAGCTACTTAATATCAAACTATACTATAAGGCCATAGTAATCAAAACAGCACAGTATTGGCATAAAAACAGACACATAGGTTAATTAAACAGAATAGAGAGCCCAGAAATAAGCCCACCCTGTTATATATAGTCAATTAATATTCAACAGAGGAAGTAAGCACATACAATGGACTAAAAATAGCTTATTCAATAAATGGTATTGGGAAAATTGGACAGATATGTTCTGAAAAATAGAACTAGACCACCTTCTTATACTACACCCAAGAATAAACTCAAAATGGATGAAAAACTTAAATGTTAGACTGAAAACCATAAGAAAACATAGGCAGCAATATCTCAGGCATAGCTCATAGCAATATTTTATCAGATATATTTCCTCAGGAAAGGGGAACAAAAGAATAAATAAACAAATGGGACTGCACCAAACTAAAAAGTTTTTGCACAGCAAAGGAAAACATCAACAAAATAAAAAGCCAACCCACAGAATGGGAGAACATATTCACCAATATATCTGATAAGGGGTTAATGTCCAAAATTTATAAAGAACTTACAAAACTCAACACCAAAAAAATAAACAATCAATTAAAGAATGGATGGAGGACCTGAATAGGCACTTCTCCAAAGAGAATATACAGATTGCCAATAGATATATGTAAAGATATTCAACATCACTAATCATCAGAGAAATGCAAATTAAAACCACAATAAGATACCATCTCACACCTATCAGAATGGCTATCATCAATAAATCAACAAATAAATGCTCACGAGGATATGGAGAAAGGGGAGCCCTTTTGCACTGTCGGCAGAAATGCAGATTGGTGCCACCACTGTGGAAAGCAGCATGGAGATACCTCAGAAAATTAAAAATGGATCTATCTGCCTTTTGACCCAGTGATCCCACTTTTGGGAATATATCCAAAGGAACCCAAAACACTAATTCAAAAGAACAGAAGCACCTTTACATTCATTGCAACTTCATTTAAAACTGCCAAGATATGGAAGCAGCTCAAGTGTCCATCAGTAGATGAGTGGATAAAACAACTATGGGGTATTTACACAATGGAATACTACTCAGCTGTAAAACAGAAGAAAGTTTTCCCCTTTGCAACAGAGTGGATGATGGACCCAGAGAACATTATGCTAAGTGAAATAAGCCAGTCAGAGAAAGACAAATACCATATGATTTCACTCATATATGGAATCCAGGGAACAAACTGAACTAACAAGGAAAACAGAGGCACACTCATTGACAGCTAAGCAGTGGAGTGGGGTACGGGAGGGTAGGGGCTGGATGGATTGAGCAAAAAGGAAAAAGGACTTATAGACATGGAAAGCAATGTGGTGAATGCAGGGAGGAGGGGATATGAGGGGACTAAATGGTAATGAAAAATACAATAAAAATTATTTTAAAAAATAAAAAAATTAACCAATAATTTGCCAAATTTATTTACCATTATTTTACAAAGAGTAATTTTAAGCACATAATATAATTTAATTTTCATGATAATTGTATAAAGTACTATATCCTCACTTTATAAATAAACCATCACAAATTGAGGTTAAATTCTGGAACAAGAGTTACAACATGTTTACTATACCTTGTCAGACCCTCCTGCTGTTGTGCCCTGCCTTCTCTTCCCTGGAATTCAAAGCCTTGGACCTAAGTCATCTCTAATGTGACTCCACTTTTTTACTTTAGATTTCTACTCTTCTTCCATTTAAAACTCCATTCAAACTGGGTTATTCCCTGAGCCTAAACATGTCTATACAGTCTTGTCTCCATGTTCATGCCATTACTCAGTTCTTATCATGTAGCTATTTCCAGTTAAAATATCACAGTTTCCCCAAATCCTTCTCACACAAACATAGAGACACACACAGAGCTATTACAATGGTTGGTCAGTCTTTTGACAGTGAATAGAAAGAACACCTTGCTGGAGTAGACTTTGCAGTCTTTAAAGCCAGCTGAGGAAAATACTTAGAAGGCTGGAGCACACCACCTAGGAATACCAGACTGAGCTGAAACAGAACTTCAGATATGTTGCATTGCCTTCTTTCTCTCAGTGGTGCAACAGCCGGGGACATGGATCATTCCACCTTCCTTAGTGCATGAGGCACAGGAGAAGACATCACATTCACATAGCCCCTGGCAAAGGAGCAGTCTTCTCCTGCCAGAATTAAGTGGGGGAACTGCTTCCGGAACCCTTGCTGATAACACAACATGCAGGGATTCTCCCCTATCTGTGAGAAGCTAGAGCTTCTTGTCAATCTACCATTCATTCATCATTCTTTGGATAAGGAAATTTTAACCATCTACCATGAAAAATCACTAAAGAGAATAAAAACATGGATAAGAAATAGTCCCTAAGCTCGAGTTTACAATTTGGTGTGAAAACCTCAACAATCACAAAACAAGGCAGTACATGTAATGGCCCTATCCAGCACACAAAAACACCCTCAAAGTTCAGAAGAAAGGGTTTTAGTGACAAACAGGAAATCGAAGAACGGGAAGAATTTTAGGAGTAAAGACAAACATGTGAAGGGAGAAGTTGCAAGGATTTCAGACAATAGCAAGAGGATCTAGGTGACAGCACACATTCCATGCAAACCATGGAAACCAGTCAAGGTCAGAATTAACAGATCAATGATCACCAGGTTAATGAACGTGTACTCCTTGTATTCTTCTGGATAGGTGATGGGAGCCTTTGAAGTTTTTTGAGCAGGGAAGTGATACGATGAACACAATATTTAGGAAGGGTTCATCTGATTGGTCATGCTATGTGCAATGGAGAAACTGCTCATGTCACATACTCTAATTTCATCAGAATTGGAAAATATCTCATGAATCTTCTCACTTCTTATTCACCCACACTCATCATAAATTATAATAAGGAAGGCTGGGATGGAGTCTGAACATCTTGTTTTTCTTATTGTTTTCTTCATTTACTTTTAAGAACAGTATATCTGTGCTAGTTGTAGTTACAGGGAGAAAAACAAAGGCTGTGGTTGAGTCAAAAAAGCTCCTAAAAATTAGAAGGAACTTCAAGTTGAGGTCCTGGATCTGGTATGGCTGGCACAAAATTCATCATCATTATTATCATCATCGTCATCACCACTAACAACTATTGAGCACTCACTTTCTATTAGGCACTTGTTATGAATTTGTTTAATCCCTATAATACTGCATGCATAAGCTGGAAATAAGTGGCTGACCTTTATACTTGATCAACACAACATTCAAATTCTAGATTCTCTGTGGTATATGAATATTTCAGACTCAGATTAGAATTTCCAACCTACATCCTGGGAACCAGCTCAGGGCTCACACCAGTTATAAACTGGCATTCTGGTTTGGTTCTATCTTGGACCTGGATCAATATTCAGAACTGGATTTCTTTTTTTCATTCTTTGAATATTTCTTGAGCATCTGCTATGCACCCAGCACTTTGGTGAACAAGACAGACATGCTTCTTGCAATCATGAGGGATTTTTGCTTGGAATGCCTGGAGGAAGAGACATTCACCCACCACTCATGATAATAAGGAAACCTGGGTATAAGACTGGACTCAGATGCTAATTATTCTGGGACCTTGGCCAAGCCTCTAAACCTCCCTGAGCTTTGGTTTCCTTGTGGTTAGAAAAGCAGAATTCACCTGGAGAGTCTCAGCTGTTCACCACAGTCTACGCTTTCCAGTGTTTCAGAAAGTGAGTCATGTTGCAATCAGATGCCTTCCCAGCTCCCCATCTCAGCCTTTCTGCTCTTCAGGTTTAGGCTTCAGTGGAGCAAATTTATTGCATTGCAAACCCTTCCCCATTGAAGCTAATTCGAATTATTCTTATCTATGCACACCCATGTCCCATGAGGGACTGATAGGTCCAGCCTGGCTATTTGCTGCATGTCACTCTGAATCGAAACTTGTTCCATTTTAACTTGACTTTATTTCTCTGTTTACTTTACCTAATAAGCAAATCATTTACCTCATAAAAAGCTCATTTTGGAGCTGGGGTGGAATTCAGAAAAGAATGAGGCTGGTCATTCTTCCTGACCTCCTCCATTAGCTGAAGTACTCGATGAGAGGTGACGTCATTCTCTGAGACAGAGGCTAGGCGAATGGGGATAAACAAAGTTGTCATTCTCCTTTAATTGGAAGAGACCATGCCAATGGAGTTACATTGGGTTCTTCAGGAAAGAGAACCCAGGAACTCAAAATCAGCCTCATTCTTGAGACACTAGGGTTTCTTCGAATGTAGGACTCTGTTGACCTAGAGGGAGCTATTAAATTGGAAACAGGATTAAACAAGGCAGTTTCAGATCACAAAGCATTTGAGCTGTCATTCATTTTCTCCCTCCTCTACTTCAAACTGAGCAGCAACTTTCCTTGTTCTGTGATATTTGGCATCTGCCAACCCAAAGCCATTTTGACTTTTCCTATTCAAATGCAATTTCAGGCCTGCATCAGAAGCCCATCTTTTTCCTTTCTTCCCCAACATTAAAAAAAAAAAATTATAAAAGAGCCAAGAAGTTGATGGGAAGACTAGAACTCATTCATTAGGAATCAGGGTGAGTGAAGTATAAAGTATGCAAAGAAGTTGCTTAACATTGTGGGCCAGCCATTATGTTCCCTGAGCCTGAGTTTCTTCCTTTAAAGAATAGGAGTAATAGATAACTCCCGGGAGCTGGGAAGATTTTGATGAGCTACTGTCCATGAAACACATAGCACTCTTTCCTTCATATATTTATTCATTCATTCAACAATACCTGTTCTAAACAAGGACAGCTTTTTACTCCCTTAAAAATATGAGACTGTAGACTTAGCTGCCAATCCTATTAAAACACGAAAGACCTTGTTTGAGAAATGAGTATTTAATAATCACTTCATTTAAGTGATTTTTCTGTTTATCGTTCCTCCTCTTCCCCCAGCCCAAACTTCAATGTGGAGGACTCTCCTTAGCCCCAACTCAGGTCCTTTCTCCTTAAATCTCTTCTTGAATCCAGGAAATCAGACTAGAAAAGGGGGTCTAGAAAAAGGACACATATAAGAAAGAATGGATGACTTTTGATTGATTTAGTTCTCCATCAAAACTCAAAGGATAAGTTCATTCTATCTCACAAACAACTAGTAAGTGCCTGTTAGAACACTGCAGTAGCTCAGAAAGAGCTGAGTTCTAGACCCCATTCCAGTACTAATTGGCTCCCTGACACTGGCCAATTCCATTGCCTCAGTTTCCATAAAAGGGCACTGGAACAGAATGACCCTTCTAACAATAACTAACATTTTATACTGCTGATGAACACAGGGAAAGAAACCAAAAACTAGCTCCTGTAAAAATGAAAAAGCTTTGCCATTTCTGTTCATTTGACCACAATTGCTTTAATTATTTAGAACATATTTCCGTGTTGAGGTGTAATTACAGAATTCTCTCTCTCTCTCTGCGCTGTTGTTGCCATTTGAATCCAACTTGTTTTGTTCATTTCCTCGGGTGGAAACTTTTAGCACTCACTGCATTTTTATGAATGTCTTTAAAAAGAGAGATTTAGATGCAGTCCCTCTGCTTCAGTGTGGAGTTCTCTGAAATTTACAAGGAAAAAATATCTAGTCACTTTGAATCTAGGTCAAACAAAATTTTAATATCTAAAGAATTTAATCAGAAGACTGAAGTCTACATTATATTTTAAGATACCAGATTTGGCAAGTATTCTATTTATTATGAAGGACCCGACCCATCTCAAGGCTAATGTGGTACATATTAGCATTCAGGATCTCAGGAAATCTCTTTTGGTTTAAATTTAACTCTGTGTATTCTAGCATTTGTTAGATAAGTAATCCCCACTTCAGCATCATCTCAGAGATCACATCAGAGTAACTTCTCTAGTTTAGGGTGATTCAAGAGGTATTAAATGGTTCAACACCTTCCAAGAGTAAATAGGATAACATCTCATTAACTTAGAATTTATTCACCTTGGGCTTACATAGGTAAATCTAAGCAAATATGTAGTATAAAGGACATTTAAGGAATTTTTTAAGTGTATATTATTGATTATTCTATTACAGTTGTCCCATTTTTTTCTCCCCTTTAACCTTCTATTCTCTGCAACCCCTTCCCTCTAGCATTCACCTCCCCTTCAGTTCATGCCCATGGGTCATACATATAAATTCTTTGGCCTCTCCATTTCCTATACTATTCTTAACCTACCCTCTGTCTATTTTGTAACTACCAAATATGCTTCTTATTCTCTGTATCTTTTCCCCCATCCTCACTCTCTCTCTCCCCACTGATAACCCTCCATGCGATCTCCATTTCTGTGATTCTGTTCCTGTTCTAGTTGTTTGCTTAGTTTGTTTTTGTTTTTGTTTTTTAGGTTCAGTTGTTGATAGTTGTGAGTTGTCATTTTACTGTTCATAGTTTTGATCATCTTCTTTTCTTAAATAAGTCCCTTTAATATTTCATGTAATAAGGGCTTGATGATGATGAACTCCTTTAACTTGACATTATCTGGGAAGCACTTTATCTGCCCTTCCATTCTAAGTGATAGCTTTACTGGATAGAGTAACCTTAGATTCAGGTCCTTGCCTTTCATGATTTTGAATACTTCTTTTTAGCCCCTTCTTGCCTGCAAGGTTTGTTTTGAGAAATCAGCTGATAATCTTATGGGAACTCCTTTGTAGGTAACTGTCTCTTTTTCTCTTGCTGCTTTTAAGATTATCTCCTTATCTATAATCTTGGGTAGTTTAATTATGATGTGTCTTGGTGTGGTCCTCTTTGGGTCCAGCTTCTGTGGGACTCTCTGAGCTTCCTAGACCTACACGTCTAGTTCCTTCACCAGATCAGGGAAGTTTTCATTCATTGTTTTTTCCAATAAGTTTTCAATTTCTTGCTCTTTCCCTTCTCCTTCTCCTTGAATCTTTAAAGTTGTCCCAGAGGTTCCTAATCTCCTCCTCATTTTTCTGAATTCTTGTTTCTTCATTCTTTTCCAGTTGAATGTTTATTTCTTCCACCTCGCCTGCCTGATCTGCCAGCCGCCACCTTGCTGTGTGTCCTCTCTGCCCCACTGCCCGTCGCTGCTCATCCTGCCAGTCTGGATGAATGTTTCTTCTTTAATTCCTTGGTTGTTGGATTTTCATACAATTTGATTTTCTGGCAGTTCTGGTTGTTTTTTGTTTTTAAATTGGTGTTGTCTTTCTTTTGCTTGTGCAAGGAAGTGAAGCGTATCTACCTATGCCTAAAAAGACACTTTTTAAGTGCATTTGAAAAAGATCTGCATTTTTTAAAATTGCTAAATACTAAGGATCCGAAGTTAATCTCTAAGGCTGGCATTTGCACAATACTTTTTTAGCCATTATTTATGACACTATTTACAATGGACATTATTTTTTAAATATTTTACAATTGTAGCTTTTTTCCCTTTGGGTATGCTGGTGCCACAACTTAATAGAAATTAGTAATATTGCTACTATATAATATACTATGTTGGAAAATGTGATGTGTTTGATTACACTGTGAATTTGCTTTATATGACTCACCCCAGGGCAATGATGAAAGCATTTGTGGTGGCAAGAATATTTGAGGAGAGTTTGGGTAAACAAAGACGGAAAGCCTGTCATCAAAGAATTGATCCAATCATCTGATTATGAGGCTAGTAAGGCCCAAATTTGCCCAAGGTTCCTTCGTGTAGCAAGAAGTGGAAAAGGCTTAGAAAGCACAGCTCTTGACTCTCAGTTCAGGCTATCTCACTCCCCTGGTCTTTACTTCATGAAAGGAGCCAGCCTCGTTCTTCCATAAATGCTCTTAGGCTGACCCAGCACAGTGACCTCAAGAAGCCACACAACCACTTGTTTAAGGTACACTGGAGCCGGCCTACAAAATTGTTCAATTTCCCTCAAAACCATGTACTTAGCCTCTAGGATTTGCTCTTATTCCAAGCCATCTGACTCAGGGTTAGCCTCATTTAGACACATTTATTGGGTGGGGGAGGAAAAGCAGGAATATATATATATATCCTGCCACATTACTTAGCCTGACCCTTCTGCCCATTTCCACCTCCCGCTCACTGGTAAACCAAGGGTAAGTGGGTGTTTTAAGGAAAATATACTGAGAAAGATCACCAAAGCAACCTGAATTTTCTTCAAGTTGAGCTGAGAGCCACAGGCCACAGTAACCTGATTCCTGAAATGTTCACCACTGATCTTGGCAACTGTTTTCTTTCTGGTTTGTGATTTTCAATAAGATCCCAAACAACCAAAGAAAGAGGAAAAAAAAAAAACAAGCAAAGAGAGAAAAGTCTCTAACCTTCCAAAACCAGCCATTTGTCATAGTTATTCACACAACGACCTCAAGGGAGGTCACTGCTACTTAAGAATTGGCAACGGTGTTGTGGTGAGCACCAAAAGGCATTTTTGGCCTAACAAACCAATTAGCCAATGATCATATCCACTTCCTTGCTCCTTCCTGAATTTCTTAAACATGTGTTTTTTGGAATCCACCTCTTCTGCCACATAGACCCCAGCGACAAATCATCAACCCCAAAGAACCAATACTCCACAACAAACCACTAGCATATGTTGCAACTGCCAGAGGCAGGAGGGAGTGATAAATCAGACTACCAAATTTGGTAAAAAGAAAAAAACTTGCTTGTACTGGCTAATTGCAATGATGGCACTTAACTCATTTGCAAAATGTCCTGTGACTTGTTGCAGGTGAAAGGAAGCTTGGTGAGAGGGAGGGTATCATCAGGGCAGGCTGGCCAGCTCCCAGGGATGAGGAAGTCTCCACGGTCCATGCACTGGTCCGCAGCCCAGAGGTCCAACAGTTAGATTTAGCCCACATGTTACCCAGAGATAAAAGATCATCTTCTTACAGATTGGTGTTTGATAACCAAACATGTAGGGGGCTGATGTATAAACCAGAAGGTAGTCTAGGTGACTAACAATGGGGCTGGCCCTCTTTTGAAGCTGGCCTCATCTCTGAAGCTGGATAATCCCTTTTGGTCCCTGCCTGGAATGCTTTTCCCAAGACACATGGGAAATCATCTTAAGAACCTGAAGGCAACTCTCCAGAGAGCACTGACTCAACAAAGGCAGGAAGATAATCTTAAAGGACCTTTCAACCAGCCAAAATGTCCTTTCTTGAATAAGCCTGGATGATCCTTGCAAATTTGTGTCTTTCTACAGGTCCAAGCTGCTAGCTTCCCTTGTGTTTTCATTTTTTCCTGAATCTGCTGGAGATTATGAATGGTGGAGCCAGTATTTGAAATCACATATGCTTCTCTCCAAAGCCCGTGTCCTCAACCCCTTCCAGATATCCTTGGTATCTTTTGATATTCTGGATTTCCTCCTTTCCTTTGTTCATTCAGCTTGAGAAAGTGAAGGGTAGGGCTATTGTTAACCACAGTAGAGAAGGGAGAGAGAAGCAAGGAGGGAGGAGAGTCTGTGCACATCCAGGGCTAACAATGTGTTGACTGACAGCAATGGTGAATGGTGGAGAGGGCAGAGCATCCTGAGAGTCAACTTTATTTTTTCAATCAAAAAAACAACAAAAATAACAAATAAATCCACTTTGTAGGTGCTAATCTTTCTAAAATTTTATAATTGATTTCCTACCTTGGTCATTGAAGTCTAATAAACATAACTGAGCCTTTTTAAGATTATTGAATGTATGATGACCATAGAAAATTATAGTTATAGCTATAGTTGGTACAAAAGTCTGTAACAAAACTTGGGATATTTTTCCCCTTCCCAGTTTCCCTAATGTGTACCTGTTTTCTTATGATTTCTAAGGCAAGATAAATCCTTTTTCTGTAAAGATTATGAGTAGTTAAGTTCTGTTTAATTAGAATTTTGCAATCACAGTGATTTATAGAGCATAATTTATAGCTTGGTGGACTGTGGTCATCATATAATCCAACCACCTCATTTTATAAGTGAGAAATGAAGGCCAAGAGAAAAGTGACCTGCTTAAGCATCTTCAATCCAAGAGTAGCAGAGCCAATATGTAAACCATATCTCCTAACTCCAAATGGAATGATCTTTTCACCTGGTGGGAGTGAAGGTGACAAATGACCTAGAAAGCTGTCATGTTTTCATGCTTTTTTGTATCTGTGTCAAGATCTTGAGTGCAAATATCACCAATTCAAACATGTCAGAGACACTTTTTCCTCACCCCTGTAAACTTTCTCCTTGTAGACTCAAACAATGGGTAATATTTCTGGATTTCTGTGCTCAAAACTGAGTTAAATGAGAATGTTGAACAAGATGTTTGTTTAGTCATGGATTCCTGTCTGGCCCAAGCAAATCTCAAAACCCTCTGCAGAGAGAATGGAGAGTAAAGGAGGGAAAGACCCAACAGCTCATTGTGGATGGGGCTGCATGAGTCAGGCTGGGTACAGGAGGGGAGACTGCATAGTGTAAGGACTGGAAACTGGTTTCAGAGTCTTATCTGAGACTGGGTTGGGCTGCAAGGTCTGAGGCATCACATCTAAGAGAATTAGTAAAGAGCGAGCATATCGGAGAAGAAAAAGGCCTAGAAAGACACCCAGAGACAATGGGGTGCAGAAAGTTGGAGACTTTTAATGGATGCCCTGGCTGAATATGACAGGAGGTGGAGGAAGGGAGGGCAATTGGGGCAATGGCTTTTCTCCCAGCCTCACTCAGCACTTTAGACATTGCAGAAAAGGAGGCAATCATCCAAACACTCCAACTCCATGACAAGGGCAGATCTAGGTTATAGGGGCTTGAAGCTGAAATAAGACTTTTTTTGAATCCTCACTTGAGAGTATATTTATTGACTTTAGAGAGAGAGAAATGGAGAGAGAGAGAGACATGGATGTGAGAGAGAAACATCAGTTGGTTGCCTCCAATATGCACCCTGACTGGGGATTAAATCCTCACCATTTTGGTGTATGGGACGATGCTCCAGCCAACTGAGCCACCTGGCCAGGCCTAGAAGAATTAGCTTTTAAGAAACAAAAATACAAATGTATGTTACAAAAAAATAAATTTTGCTGCAAATTATGTAACTAGTGTGAATTTTTACTTAGAATGAGAAAAGATATTACAAAAGTTAAAAAAGGAAGTCATCAAATACCACAAACATCACAAAATTAAAAAATACTTATATTTTTATCAATTAACTTTCTAAATCACTTTTATACTATTGGGATTTTTTTTTGTCTGCATATTCTTTTTGATGCATCACTTCTTTAGGTAATGATTTTTAAGTATTATTTTCTATATAGAAGGAGGACAGACAATTCAGTCTCTCTTCTAGTATGTTTTTTGGTATTGTTGGGTAATAGTTCTGATTAGGCATTGTTCAGATGCCCTCATTTCTGCTTATAATTTTAGATATCTGATGACAGGGAGAACTTTTCACCGCATAGCTTCTGGCTCCACAGATTTATATCTTGCATCTTCTCCACTACTCTCATATTATCGGTGCCTTAGGACACAGTCCAAATGAGAGATTATGCTGATGCTGCACCTTTACTCCATGATGTGGGATGGGTCTACCCAGTGGGTGGCTGGAATATCCCTTCCATTCCTATACGAGGTGGGTTTGCAGTAACCTAACTACACATTGAAATGAGGAAAAACCACACGAATACATCCCAAGAAAGCTGAATATAATTGCGTTTTATCCAGCTCCCCCAAAGGCCCATGGCCCATCCAATGTCACCTGATAGGAAGGGAGGTATTGGAAGCAAGGTGGGGGAGAAAAAACATGTGTCCTGACTGACTATATTAAAATATCTTACTTTTGCAAATTTTTCAAAGAAGTATGAGCACTACAGCCTCTCCCATGCAAGTGGGAGAGATGGGGAAGGGCGATCCTGCAACTTAAGCCTCATAGGCTTCATAGTAAATCCAGGCCTTAAATCTGGAAAGGCCAGATCTGTTGATAAAGCTCACTCCCCCCAGTAGGCTGGCTCTCCTGGTGTCAGGCTGAGGAGCTGATCTTCTGAGGTCTGTGGCCAGGGAACAAAAGGGATGTCCCAGATCATCCTTAAAATTAATCCATATGTGGCTGGGTTTGTCTGATGAGTGGAGAGGAGTGTGAGGAACTGAGACTAGCAAACATTTATGTTTATGGGTTGATTAGCATTGTGGAAAAGGAGAGTAAGGAGCAGTCTGGTGTGTAGTGTGGGAAGCAAGAAGGGGTAGGGGAGATGGCACAGAGTCACACACACACACACACACACACACACACACACACACACACACACACAGCACCAGCCAGTTCCGAACGTGTGTCTGGGCACTGTGGAGGCAGGTGCTGTGGTGTGAAGCTGGAGGAGAGGGTTCCTAAAGGACTTGGTAAATCACAGGGCTCTCATAACTCATGTCAAGACCCAGGTGACTGAAGTGTATGACACAGAGTGGGACAATGGCCCTTTCACATCTGAACAGAACACAGCATGGCTTGCCACCTCAACGGCTGACCGCTCTCAGAGGAAATGGACCTGAACGTGGACGACAGCATTCCTGCAGGGGCAGGGGGAGGGGAAGGGGCAGGGGAGATACCTCGTGGTGACCACCACTGACATACCTGACACGTCATCCTGGGGCTCCCAAAATGGCTGGATGGGGTTGTGCAGAGGGCTGAGGCTGTGTGAGCAGGTGGGGGCAAAAAAACCCAGTGAGGACTGCGTTGTTGCCATTAAGTCCCGGGGAGATTTGAGTTCCCTTTCACGGACATTAGCATCTCAACCTGGCTTATAAAATCCTCATCTAAGCAACATTATTGGTCTGATTTTGACAATAGAGGAAGGATGTTGAGACCCTCCCCAGACCCATTTAGAGGTGAGAGGATCAGATTAGAATGAGGATCTCCTTATTTATGTATTCCTGGACTGATGAAATATTTATTGAGCTTCTACTATGTGCCAGTCATTGCTATGGAATAAAACAGAGAGTTCTAGCTGATCGACTGCCAAGGGAACTGGCAATCACTGAGAAAGTAATAACTCCCTCTCATGGGAGTTGATTTACATGGCAGGGCTAGGAGACAGCACCCCTAAAGGTCAAGGTTCTGGACTCTGGAGTCAAAATGACCAGGGTTTAAACCCAGAGCCACCTTTTACCAGCTGTGAGAATTTATGCATGCTCCTTAATCTCCCTGACTGTTGTGCTCCCCACTTGTAAAATGGGAATACTACCAATAGTTGCCTCCAGGATAAATCTGAGGATTAAAATGTAGACTCCACAGAGGATTGAGCCCCATTCCTGGTGCACTGGAAAAGTGTGGTGAGTGTGAGCTATTCATAGCCTGTTCCTGTTATTATTCTCTCCTTGTCTCCACTTGGGAGTTGAGCTGCAGCACAGAGCCGTGAGCCAGACCAGCGCACACATGACCGCAGGACAGAAAGCACAGCCTCCCGCGGGCAGCAGTAGGAGACCGCACTGTGCCTCGGTTACGTCAGAGCACACTGACAGCAACTGTGGGGGCTCCTGCACAGTAGACAAGGCACCGCGAAGGTCATGAGGGACATGAGAGCTGCACGCAGGAACACACAGATGACACCTTCTGGGGCCTCGCAGGAAAACTGGAGGAGGGGGCATTTGAAGGAAGGCTGATGAGTGGAGAGGAGTGTCCACTCTCTCAGGTGGGGCCGAAGCTAGAGAGCTTTGCTGCATTCTGTTTCTCCCCCACAAGCTGGAAGCTGGGGAACTGTGAGCTACAGCAGAACGACCCTCCTCGTATTCAGAGGAGAGTGAAGTCACTGACTGGGTCCTGAAGGGTGAATAGGAGTTTTCTAGTTAGTTTCCAATTTGGGAAACCAACATAGTTCTGTATGTGAAGAGGGAAGAAGTGAGAGGGAATACTTCTTGGAAAGTTAAATTGGAGCCACACTGTGAAAAGCCTCCTATACCAAACTCTATTCAATCTCATAGTCTAAGGGGCACATGGGAGGTTTATAAGCCAGCAGTAAAAAGCAGATAGAATAATCAGGTATGCATTTTATTAAAGGTTTCCTATGGCTGTATGGAAGGTAGATGGTGTGGGTGGGGGATGGGTTGCAGGCAGTAACCAGAGAATGTCAAAAGTACCTCTGCTCAGATACCGAGAGCCGTCCCATTGACACACGTACCTCCTCTTTTCTCTGCACATTGTCTAACCTCCTTTCTTTTCCATGGTTTGGGCACATTAATAGCTTTTCATAGTGTGGCTCCTGCAAGGAGCTTCTGGGTTCTCTGATTCTTCATCCTAAGGATACATACAACACCAGATGGGTGTCCAGAACAAAGCCACTCTTAAAACATCTATGCTTTAGAGAATAAAGGAGCATTTGAATTAAATAAAATAACAGAACAGTTTGTTTTGAGGCCATCTTTCTAATATCTGAGATGTCAGAGTGAGTTAGATATGAGCACCCAGGACCCACATTATGTTTTTATGCATAAAATGATCTGAGACACTAAGAAATGATCTGAGACCATTAAGGAATATTCCTTCATGCCTAGATTGATTCTCTTTCTCAAAATGATTTGTCTCTTCAAAGGGAAACGGGAAGAAACTATGGCCCCGGCTCTTTGCCTCTTGTTTTCTTATGTGGACGTGAGTGTCAGAGGATGTGAGAAGGATGGTGGGGAGGTGGATGCCTTTTGCCGGAAGCACAGACCCCAGAGCTCCCCATCTCCTGCCAGCAGTCATATCCCTCAGCCTTCCTGCCTCCTCACCTCCCCAGATCACACTCCTTTCTCACTTCTCCGCCTTGCCCTATGCCCTCAGCCACATCCAAAATACCCTCCTTCCTCCTCTCCCTCATCCCTTCCATCCCTCCAGGTCTGGAGGACTCTCCATATCGTCCATTGGTCTCCTCTCACAGGCCCATCTCCCCTGCCCTGTACGGTGCTTCATAACGTCACAGGGCCCCTCGGAGGAGTCTGTACTGTCTCTTCTCAACGACTTAGCCGAAGCTCAGCCAGCCAGAGCATCTTCTCCAAGGCCAGGAGCAAGCTCTGGACGCTGGGCAGTGGGATGCACCCTCTGCGGCACTGTGACCCACAGGTCACCTCCTATACAGTATGTAGTGGCTCCATGTCCAACCCTAAGTGCCTATGATATTTTCTTTTTGTTTGGTGCGTGTTACACTTTGCTCCTTAACTGAGATCATTTAAGATGAGGTCCAATTATTTGTGTCATTACTTCCCATAGCACCTGTTGCTATATGGAGCCCAAAAACTTGGGGAGTGAGGCAAGGCAGGCCTTATCTGGCTCCTGTCTCATTTTTTTCTCCATAAATTCAGCATCAGCGGGCTTCCTGGATACTGAAGCAAGCCCTCGGGGTAATGCTGAGTGCGCCGAAGTTGACAACCACCATCCTAAGGGCTTTTCAGGCATAAATAAACTCACTGAATTCCCATTCTAACACTCTGGGGTTGGCACCTCTACTTTGGTGCTGGGGTACAGAGAGGTTAGGTGACCTACTCAAAGTCACATAGCCAGTGAGGGTGGAGTTTCCAGTCCCTCGGTGGGAGAGAGGGCTTGGCCTTGGAGATTTTGGAAAGCTCCCAGTGGCATCTGCCTCACCCCTGGAAAAAAATGTCTGAAGACAAGAGGTTGGTGGGCACAAAACCGGGCCACCCTGGGACTATGGTGGGCTAGGAATGCACCAGCTTTCCTGGAGGTCGTGTGGACCTGGGAATCTGAGAAGTGTCACTGGTTCCAAGTCAGTGAAGAACAATTTGACTAAGTGTGTCTCAAGGTGGTGCTGTAGGAAAAACAAAGTGCTTTTAAAATCCTCCTCTGCCAATTCCTGATTGTTCCATAGGAGCCTGACACAGTAATTTCCCAGCCCACACTTACAGAAGTCCAGTGATGAGGAGCTCGGTAGATGCTGCCACAGCCCCTGGCCACGAAGGGATGAGGCTGATCTTGGACCAAGAGATCATTTTGTGTAAAGGGAAACGGCTGAGGGGGCAGAAAGCGCATCCAGGAAACACCCCCGCAAGGCTTTCGGGCGCAGCTGGGATTCTCCATCTGGGGTCCTGGGAGAGAGCTGCGGATGGCCACCGTGAAAGGGTAGCACATTCCTGTGGCTGACACCGTGCAATTTTCTTTCACAGTGTGCTTAAAGATTTTACTAGCATTGGGGTTTGGGGTAGGAGAAAAAAAGAGACAGGGAGATAAATAGACAAAAACAGACACAAGGGCAGAATAAAGGATGTGAAACTGACTGCAGTAAATTCAGCAGACCTTTGATCTTTCTTCTGTGCAGATCCCACCTTCTGGTCTCTAGGGATGGGGGTCAGGAGTCCCCACACACCCACGCTGTGCTGGGTGCTTTTCCTGTACTACTTTGCTTAATCCTCACTACCACATACCAGGTAGATATTATTGTAACTCCTTCACAGAACATATAAGAGATGGCCCTAGATTTCAAACTTCCTCCTGTTTATTACCAAACCAACTTTTTTTACCTCAAAGAGTCTTGATTTTTTGCCTACAGAATGAGTCCCCAGATAACAATTATTGGTACTTAAAAATAAATTATGAAACACCTCTTTCATTCTTCCCCTTAGCTCAGTACCTCATTCCTCCACTTTCTTCTCAATGCTCATCTTATTGACCATGAACTTGTCGAGTTAATCCAAGTGAGAGTATTCATTTATCTGTAAGGACAGAAATGGTGTTGTTTTTTAGGATGCAAGTGCAGGTTGTCTGACCCCATCAAAACTGCACCAATAACGATCACCCTTATGTGAAGCATAAAGTCTCATATTTGTTCATTGAAAGAATATTTGTTCATTTTGAACTTTTCAAAATAAATCCTTAAGTTCAAAATGGTAGATTGGGCCTACTTTACCTCTCTTCCCTCCCAAAGCCCATGAAATTAACAGTATATAAATGCAAAAGAGGAAACCCCAGTAACAAACACAGAAAGGTCCCAGCAGCAACCCAGGACATTTCACAAAGGCCTAGACCACTAAGATGGGATCGTATTGACAAACAAAGCTGAGCGAAAAAATCTCTACCCCAAAAACACATACACTAAGAGAGGCAGCCCGGAGGTGGGGGCACCCCCCCCCCACCAGCAGAGAGCCCTGGAGAGAATCCCAGATCAGAGCCTCAGCACCAAAGAACAGGGCAGGCTGCAGGGTCATTAATTAAAGGCCTTCTGAATTTTACAGGCACCAACTCTCCGCCGCAGACAGCAGTTGGCTACAGTGCCATTGCCTGTGTGAAAAGATGAAACCCCTTTGGGTCTTGCTTTCTGGAATATTCTCTCAGGTCCCCCGTTAAGTGATGTCATTTTGATACTACCTGGTTCTGCAGCATATAAGATTTTCATAATCACAATATTGCACCTCCTGCATCGTATTTTTCAGTTTTTCAAAACAACCTACAAACAAAACTTGGAAGATCTAAAATACACACCTCCTAAACCTTGAAAAGGTCAAGTGAATCCTACGGCTCAGAGAAGGGAGGAGGGGAAGTGCAGGTATGCCCTTGCTTGGGTTAGTTGTCATCTTTTTTTTTAAGTTTGTAGTAGATAAAGACAATACTTTTCTAGTTGCCCTGTAACAAGGCAGAAGGAAGAGCTTGCCCTGCACAGGACTGTCCCGGGCCCCAGAGGCTTCAGGAGTCAGAGGGACAGGCAGTCTCACCTCTGTGGTGCTTCTGTTCTAGTCTCAAGTAAACAGATACCCCCTAAAAGCTGGTGAATCACAAAATGAGTGTCTAAGTCTATTATGTAACACTATAAAAGTAGCCACAAGATTATTGAAGATAATAATATTATGTACAAAATTCCACAGAAGAGGAGAAACAGTATAAAGGTACTAAAATCCCTGTCGTAGCAAAAGGAGAAGGGATGAAGTTTAACTTGGGCAAATTCTAGAAACAGGTATATAGGGAACTATTAGCATGTGGGAGAGACTTGCTCTCTAATAGCGCTTGATACTTCTCAGGAGAGGGGAATGTTTTTGCTTATCTGCACATAAAGAAATACATAAATTAATATTATAAATAAATAAATTAAAAAGCAACATCACAAACCCAGGGAGAAATATAAGGTAGATATTCTCATTCCCATTTTATATGTGAAGATATGGAAGTCAGCCCTCAGTCACAGACCTGTGAGTAGAAATCAGGTCTTCTGACCACTGTCTCCAAATTCCCCCACTTCCCCAAGCCTTCTCCTTTCACAGACAGATGAGCTGGGGTTGGAATCCCTGATTCATTGCAGTGGACTTCGAGCAGCTGACTCTTCACTTCTAAACATAGGGAGGCCGACCATCGCCCATGGGCTGTGGGGAAAGTACATGCTAATCGCCCACCACAGCCTGCCGCAAGAAACGTCAGCTTCCTTGCTTTATATTTCTTTTTTAACCCATCCAACATTTGGAACAATAATACCATTTGTCAGTCATGTTTTCTTCTTATCATTTTATGTGATTTATCGCTGATTCTAACTAAACGAATCTGGCAATTGGTTCTAATGTGCAGCCTTGGCTATCTATATCAAAGGGCTTGTCATGACTTAGGGAGGTAGAAAATGTCAAGTTTAAAACATTTGGCAGAAAGATGTGATTCCACTGATTCATCCAACCAGTGCTCCAAGTAGGTGAGTATGTGAGCCTGTGATGGGAGGGGCTCCCAAGAACATTTTTACCCTATCCCCGCAAATATCCCTTTCTCACTGACCAGTTGAGAGTATAATCTCTTGGGACTGAGGCCACTTAGGAGGCGCCTGGGAACAGATAGAGAAGAAAGAGAGAAAGAAGCAGAGACATATCGAAGGACAAGGCACTAAGGACAATTCCACAAGCCCTCGGGATTTCTTCTGCCTGTTATAACCAGGGAGACGCAACACTTCCTCCCGAAGGACACCGAGTAAATTGCACAGAAGAGCTGACAGGCTCAAGTACCAGCTCTATGCTAGGGAGGTGCTGTGCTAATGTTTTTTATCCATATCGGCTCATTTAATTCTCACAGAAACCCTATGGGGATGTCACTATTACTATTTCCATTTTACAGAAGGAGCAACTGAGGCACAGAGAGACAAAGAGCCAAGTTACACAGCTGTGTGACAGAACCAGGAGCCCATGAAGCTTGACTTTAATGTCATGTTCTATACCACCACACAGGAAACACAGTCCCTACCCTGTAACAGAGACACACAGACAACACACACAAACTTCTAGCTGCCAATTTCTTCCTTTTAGAGCCAGTGAAACAATGAGAACTTGTTTGCTGTGTATAAGAGTTCTTATCTGATACTAACATAGTAGCTTTATTCCCTATCACTCCCGAGCACAGAAGGAGAACTGAAGGGTGCAACTTGCAGGAGGCAGATAGTAGTTCAGCCCAAGCAGGACGATGAGAAAAAAAAAGGACTGCTCTGGTAGGTAATGAGCTCCCTGTTAGTGCAGGTGTTACAGCTTGGGCATTCGCAGGCCAGGAGGGCTATGCCCTGGAGACAAGTTTGGGAGAGATGGGAATCAAAGTCCCTCCCAGGCCTGGCAGTCGATTCCAACACACCCCTCCAGACCTGCCATTGAAAAGTGGGGCACTACACCAGCAGGAGGTGCATGATGACTAAGACCCGACCCCGCCTCTCAGGAGTTTATGATGTGATTCTCAGACTGTCTAATATCATCTTCATAGAGTTTCTGGGAGGAATTTAATAAAGAACAGTGCCAGTTCATCCCTTTCATCTCTTAAAGGTAAATCCGTCTGACCTGCCCAATCACTCTTTCTGTTCCCTGTCTGCTTCCGGAGAGCACTATGAGGATTCAGGCATATTTAAAAAAAAAAAAGAAGTATATTATGTTCTATGTCTTTGCCTCCCCAGAGGAAATGCTCTGTGTTACTGTAAATACTAATTTACAGGTCAGTGAAGGTTGTTAAATGTCCCTGATGCTTTTTCTCACTTCCCTCCAGACTCTTGTAATTACTACTGCTCTGAACCCAGCAGGCAGAGATGCATATTTCTCTGCCCAGGAAATGACAGTAGCGTGGAACCCTCCTCTCACCGCGGCGAAGCCTGCATGTCTATGTATTGGGCTTGTCCTGAACCCATATCAGAGCCATTCATGTCTCTGCCCGAAAATAGCCGCATGGGAACTGGGCAAGTTGTTGCTCAAAGACAAGCCTGCAGGTCATGACCCCTGTGTCCTAAAGCTGTCACTGGCAGCATGATCTCAGACGAGTCACAGAATCTCCTGGGCATCTGTTTCTTCATCTGTAAAGCTGAGAAAACAATACTTATTTTGACTCATAAATATCACTGCTATGAGAACTCATGCCTGTATTCAAAAATTTCATTCTAAATATTTATGGATCATCACTAAATGTCAGGTATTCTTGCGGGGTCGGGGTTGGGGGGCGTGTGCAGAGGCACTCATAAACAAAAGAGGCAAAAGTCTCTCTCCCTGGAACTGCACTGGGTGAAACAGGTAAATAAATGAACAAAACACAGAATATTTAATAGTGATAAGTATGTTGGTAGAAAGTAAAGCAGGAAAGGGGAATAAGGAGAGCTGGGGAGTGATCAGGCAGGGCATCTCTAAGAGGGTACTGTTTGGACTTAGACCCAGAGCGGGTAAGGATTGGAGCCCAGAAGACATTTGGTGGAAGAGCATTCCGGCTGATGGGGATGGCATGTGCGAAGGCTCCGAACAAGGGTGAGCCAGCACCTTCACAGACCTCCAAGGCCAGCGGGGTGGTTGGCTGGAGTATAGAGAAGCAGGGCAGGGCCTTGTAAGGCCTTTGACTTGGACTTTCAGTACAGTGGGAGCCTCTAGAGGGTTCCAGCAGAAGAGTGACATAATCCAACTTGAGTTTCAAAAGAATCTCCAGCTGTTGTGTTTAGAAAAGAAAATCAAATGAAATGATATTTCCTGAAGTGTTTTGAAAAGCGCAAAGTACAACATGAAAATGAAATACAGTATAAAAAAAAAGTCAGCCCACCAGACCTCTCAGGGAATATGTTGTTCTGGAGACCTGATGTGGCAGATTAAACATGACCACACATTCATTGTCACATTCCCCACTGAGAGGGGGAGTTCATATCCCCTCCCCTTGAATCTTGTTGGTTCTGCAAGGACTTATCAAATAAGATATGGTGGGAGTGACCAGCCTTTTAAAGGACAAGCAGTGCCACAGGAGAGCACAGCACTCAAGACGCCAGTTCTGGCCAGTAGCTTCTGTGAGCACAATTCTCTGTTGTGAACTGGAAGTCCCCAACGAGACCAGGGAGCCCAAGAAACACCTTCACAAGAGAAATGATGAAGCACAGGGAAATGAGTTGCTCTGATCCACTACTCACCAACCATATGATATCAGACAAGTTGCTTAGGCTTTCAGAGCCTAACTTATTCAGGATAATATGTTCCACTACCCACGATTGTTATGCAAAATAAATAAAATAATACACATCGAGTACCTAGCACTGTATCTGGCACTCAGTTATGACTCATTCAATTATCATTTCTTTTCTGTTCCCTCTATCAGATTTAGCCCTGACAGGTTATGGGGCTGGGTTATATGGCTGGATTAAAGCCGTTTTTCCTGTGACTTTATCTACTTGGAACGTTCCACCTCTAGACTCTCCCTTCTAGAGATGGGATCGCAAAGGTAGGAGATGTGCATAATTGATGGGAGGGGCTGTAGAGGGATCCCAGCCAGAACAAAATCCAAGTTTGCTGAGTCTTGTTTATAGGAACCTCTGCTGGATGAGGGCTTCCCTGGGGATGGAAAAGAATAGTAGTTTGCCAAAAAGTGGATGTTTGAAGAAGAGACACTACCCTAGAAGCCAGCAATGAGATGTAAACGCCTAGTATCTTACCTCCCTTATTCCCATCAGTTCCCTGAGGCCCCCAACACTTGTGGAAAAGTTTTAGTCAGTGCTCAGAGGAAAGAGGGGGGCAAAAAAAGAAGTCCAGTAAATCAATGACAGACTTTTCTCCTCATCGGTTGGTTTAAAGTATTGAGCCAATGTCAACCGATCTAGAATTTCTAAGTTGTAAATAAGAAATTGAATGGTAAGATTTTTATCTGAGCAGCTTTATGAAAGCCACTATTCTGAGTCCTGGTTTTATCACACTCCTCACGTAGTCTGAGCTAAGGTACAGGGCTACACCTCAGGCCAGTTCAGGAAATTCAGTGGGGAAGTTTTCATCTCTACCTGGCTCCAGCCACGGTGCTTGGATATGGCATTTCTACTGGGTCTTCTTGTTTCTCTCTTAACAGATTTCTTGTACCTTGAACTAAGCATCCAGAATCAGTCAGACTAACGAAGGACACTACAGGATATTGAACAACCTCATTGTTAAGGATTGAACTGTTGGTCAACATGCCCAACACAGTATACCAGGTACTGTGGAGAATAACAATAACACAGACAACAATGATAGTCATGACAGTTAGTATTTATTGAGGACCTGCTATATGCCAGGGACTGAGCTAGCCACTTCTCCTATCTTATATCTGATTTTTCTAAAAATAGACAAAGTGGTTATTATTGTCTCAATTTCATACACATATAAATGGAGACTTAAAGAATTTGCATAAGTTGCTCAAACTTGCACAACTAGTGAGAATAAAGAACTACATGGTATTTTTCTTGTTCCCAAAGAATTTTAAGAAACACCATCTCTCATCAATTATCCAGGAATATTCCATTGCTTCAGTCAATAAACATGTTTAGAGTGGTGTTTCTCAAACTTTTTTCATTATGACTCCCCTTAGGAGAATTTTAAGAGATTTTTCACTCTATCTCCCCATGAATATTTAATGCCAAAGATACACAGTATATGTATTTATATAGTGTGGTCCTTTGAAGGGCCATAAATCATTTCTAGATTCTGTCTCATGCCCCTCCCCCAAGAATCATTTGTGCACCTTTGGAG
Organism: Pteronotus mesoamericanus; assembly: GCF_021234165.1. Classification (NCBI taxonomy): domain Eukaryota; kingdom Metazoa; phylum Chordata; class Mammalia; order Chiroptera; family Mormoopidae; genus Pteronotus; species Pteronotus mesoamericanus. The sequence goes on along the minus strand of NW_026555085.1, from coordinate 15,015,935 downwards.
CATTGTGACTTCTGTTGAGAATGCTTGGTTTCAAGCACTTAAGTATGAGAGACATCAAAATAAAGGAAAAAATACCTGCTCACTGCCCTCAGAAGCCTATAGTCTAATACGAAGTTGGCCAGCTTTGTCTTGCATCACCAACAATCCTTAGTATAGGAGAGAAACCAGAGGCACTGGGTTAATTTCTGTCTAAATGGCCAAAGATGATTTTAAGAGCCTTCTCAATCCAGGAGTTTAGTAGCATTAGATCAGGTTTCAGTTCTGAACCATCATCAGTGGGGGCTCTACATTCAAAAAATTGGCAAAGACCTCTGGTCTGTGTGGAAATATGGTTGGGAGGCATTTACCACACATTTATGGCACAAAGGATAATTTTTCTTTAAAAAAACTGTTTATAATGAAACACAAGACAGAATGGAACAAATTCCTCCAAAAAAATTTAAAAATGGGTTTTTTCAATCGCTTCTATTGAAAAACCATTCAGCAGGGCTTAAATAGCCAACCCTACTCAAGATAATGTTTCACTTTCTTTAACAAGGGAAAGAATTTGAAGCTGAAAAGCCAACTGCTACTTCATTACTTTAATAGAAATCCCCTTGAATTCTGTAATCTACTCAATAATAGGCTCATAGGTTGAGTCACACAAAGATAACAAACACTAAGAAAGGGACCGAATATGACAGTCATCCCATTTCACGTTAGCACCTTAGAACATGTTATTTTAATGTTTCTGGTGAGGTAGGGGAGAAAATTAAACACGTGCTATTCTCCTTCATTCAGCAGGTATTTATTAAGTGCTGTTATGTGCCAGGTGTTATATTAGGTTTTGTTTTGGTTTTAAACATTAAGAGAAGAGGTCCTTTAGCAGAGGTGGTGCTCCTTTAGCATCTGCAGCATGCTTGGTCTACACTCTACGCATGGGAGGTTTAAAATGCATTGTTGGAAAATTTATTACACAAGGAGCAGGAGACCTGGGTGCTAGATCCAACTCTGGGTCTGGCTGTGTGAACCTTTGTCAGGTACCTAATGTCTCTGAGACTTGATTTCCCCATCTGTAAAAATTAGGGGTTATGCTAAAGAGTGGCTCTCAACCAGTGCTTTTATACGGGGAGCTTCAAGGATATATTGACACTTGACTCCTATTCAGGAATAACAGTCTCAGAATCACTAGAAGCTAGACATGAGGATAAGTGTTTTTAAAAAGATCACCTCAGTGATCCTTCCAGCTTTGTCTTCTTTGCTCAAGGCTAAAGACAGAATTCCAGAGAGGGATTCATCCAAACATGAGATAGCAGCTCTGACTTCCTGACCATGGGCAATTCTCAGTGCAAAAAAGAAGAGGACAAAGTTAGTATCCACTACTTCCAGTTTCTGTTCTAATGTATTTATGCTTCCCTTCCTCTTTTTCCCTGTGACTATTTGTTTTCTGACTCCCTTTTCTTCCTGACCAACTTGCCGTGGTCCAGTGCCTGCTCTTCTTTTCTTGGTAAAACATACAGTAGCATTCATTTGTACCTAAAAGATAATTCATCTCAAGAGTTCCTGCTCTCAGAAAGAATTATCTATAATAATAAAATGAAAGACTGTATTCCCCTGAGAAAATAATTACAGGCTTCAGCAAATAGGCCAAGACATACCTAAGAGTAAGAAGTCAGTCAGAAATCAAACCCTATAGAAGAGTACCTGCCCTGTCTATGTGGAAGAGGCATATGGCCTTGATACCCAGTGGAAAATAGGACAAAATTTCTCCAGGTTTTAATGTAAAAAGCTAAGGAATTTGGAATCATCAAGAAGTCTTCTAGTCAAAAACTTTCACCCATGCTTAGGCTCCCTGGTCCATCCGGGACACTTTTTACATGTGTTCCAACTGGCAGATGTTCTCCTTAAAAAAAAATGGAAATTTCATTAAATTAAAATGTCCTTTTAAAGATGTCCATGCACAGAAACACAGGTGCCTCTATAAAGTCCAGTTGTTTTATCTGAAGACACAGATGCTGAGCTCTCTATCCTACATCTACAGTCACTATTGTAGAACTAGTGCAGAACACAGAAGCTATGCAGCTAATGTTCCTCCTCCTTCTCATAAAAGTATATTTTACATTGTTAAAGTTAAAATGGGGAAATTTTCCTCAGTGTCTTTATTTCAGCCCCCAAACCAAAAACCCTTCAAGGGAACATAGGAGTTCCCATTCAACTTTTATTCTCTATTAATTAGTAGAGTATTTGGTGCCATTATGAATGAATGAGTGAATGAATGAATGAATGAATGAACAAACCCCCTCTATGGAGGCTTCTACTGTAATTTTTCTGTTATACAAACCACTCTCCCTTCCTTATTCCCAAAACTGTACTATATGCCAGCACAACAAGACTTGGACTACTTCAAGGTTAACTATGGCCATGTCTAAATGCCAACCACGCCATTTGCACTGTGACCAAATGGCACCCTCACTGCCCTTTTCACGTATGCCATGGAGTTGCTGCCCACATTAACGTGGCACTGTGCGATACCTTTATAAAAAACTTCCTACTCTGCCTGTCCCATTGGCCCCATGACAGCATCCTGGAGTCTCAGTTAAGAGAAAATTGGTTCTCCATTTAGATCACATTCAGGAAATTTTTTTAATTTTAATTTTGAATGAATTATATATTCACAGGAAGTGGCAAAAATGTGTAGAGGGGCCCCTTGAATTTTTCACCAAATTAGTTTTCAGTTAGGCAGAATATCTTTCATCAAATTTGTTTATGTGAGGAAATGGGAAATAGTGTGACCAACTGCCCTTGTTTGCTCAGATCAGAGGGGCCTCCTGGAATGTGGGAATTTCAGTCCTAAAACCAGGACAGTCCCAAGCAAACAGGGACAAGTTGTCCACCCTACAGATTTCCATATAACATGAGTTGGCAAACAGTATCTGGGGAGAATCTATTCCCACTGCTCCTTTTTGCCTCTTCTAGAACAGGTTACCAATGCCCCACGTGCCCTCTGGTTACTTTCCTTTCTCTGTTTGCAGGCTCTCACCTCCTACTAACTGCATCTATCTTTCCTCCCAGATTTCTGTTTTCAAATTATCCCTTCACATTTTCCCAAGTCCCCCTTTGGCTGTCAAAGTTTATATTTTCTCAATTCACACTGCTGGTCTCAACAAGATATTGGGAGAAAAACCTTTACTCTAGTGCAGTGAAGCGAGCCCTGGATTGGAGGCACACACAAGCTCTCTCATCCCTCTCCGGCCACCAGCTGGCTGAGTAACTGTGTGAAAATCATCTCCCACCTTTGGACCCCTTACTCTAAAAATAAAGGGATTGGCCTAGAACAAGTTTTCTCATCCTACTGAAACTGCTGACATTTGGCACTGATTATTTTTTGTTGTGGGCTGTCTGTCCTGTGTCTTGCAGGCTTTCTGGCCCCTATCTGTTAGATGTCAGGAACATCCCTAGGCTGTGACATCCAAACAAGTCTCTGGACATTGCCAAGTGTCCCCTCAGGGTAAAATCACCTCTGGTTGAGGACTAGTCTAAAATATTTACTCCACTTGAAAGCATTTGATATAAATTAATCCCCTATAAATTATGAGTGATTAACTTATGAGTTTGTTTCCCTACAAACTCCCCAAAATACTTTTGCATTTGCAAAGTATTACCTGTATCGAAAAAAGTCAAGAAACATCTTCACCAAATTCCTTTTGTTGTCCAAAAGAAGCTCTCTCTATACTGTGGTGGTAAAGATTTCATTTTTTTCTTCTTTTTTCCTTTTCTCTCTTCCTTTCCCCTCCTCCCTCTCCTCCTCTTCCTTCTTCATTTTCTTCTTTTATTGTTTTAATATCAGTATGATCATGTATTATCTGAGTAATTAAGAAAAAAACTGGATGTTTTTCAATCCAAATGAAATCAGTCAGTAGGTTTTCAAACCAGCACTAGGAAACATGAGTTTAAACAGGAGAGATTATAGTAAAAGTAGAGTCTCACTAACTCTCATCCTTTTGAGCTATTAGGACTTTTCATATAGTTGTATTTACTTTGAAATTATGATGTGCTCAACCAAATCAGATTGTGTCAGCAAACAAACAAAAGTTTTAAAAATATTTTTCACACCAAAAGAACCCCTCCAGTTCAGGGTATGTCAGCTGGAACTGACGAAACCTCAACTCTCACCTTCCAGAAGCACCGTCAGCAAAAACCATCAGCCTTTGACACTGGCCCTGTCTGGCTGAGGGAGAGTTGTAGAAAATGAACTTCTTGGAAAAATCTAAAACACTTTCAAAAGTTTGTGGATTATCCGCTTTGTACAAATGTGCTGAAGTTTGATTGAATCGTATGAAACTGTTCCTAGCCGACTGCTGCTGACCCACAGAAACTATAATTCCATGTGGTTTTCCCTTAATAACATTCAGTAACTGTCAATAGATGAAGAATCATACCCATCAACCCTGGTCCTCCCAGCAGGTGCTGTGATAAAGGAAGTGCGTGCAAAGGTGGAGAGAAGAGGGTGGGGTTAAGGTTTGAGGGGAGAAAACAAAGGAACCCTGGCCTCTAAATGAGTGGTGGGGGGCCCCTGGGGTTATGGTGACCCTACAGCTGCTTTGATCCATGATGTCACCAAGAAGAAAGGCTGAGTATCATGGTTCTTCCTTATATAGCGCATAAGCTCCTTGAGGGCAAAACCCATCCATCTGCTATTACACACATCTGTGTATTCCACTGTGAGCCTCTCCTGCTGCAGGACCCAATCATCACTGCTGAATGGCTATATGACTAAGAACATCAAAACCATATTCTACAGTGAAATGATTCATTTTGACCTTCATTTATTCATGGATTTCTTCACCCAAAGTGTATTTATTACCTAGTATTAAAAAATAAGCTAGATAATGTGGTTGTTTCAATAACTTTGTTCCAGCTCTAAGATATTTCTAGCCTATGCAAATCAGGCTTAAAAATGTGGTTTCAACACTAGAATCCAAGTGCGATATGGTTCCATGTGAATGGCTTCATCATTGAAATAAGTGAGCCAGGGGAAATCCCTTGAATCTACGTTCCTGTCCCTATTCTCTCTGACAAATGACAGTACTCAACTACAATGAAGGAAAAATTCTACCTAGAAGGGCAAAATATGTTATTAATGACTAAATCTTCATTAATGACTAAATCTTCTCACACTCATCAACTTATTTTTAGATTTTCAAAACCATGCATTTGCCCCTACTGTCAAAAATATATATGAGCTGCAAATGCTCTAAAAATAGTCCAATATGCTATAGTAAGATGGAAAGAATGGGGGGAGCTAATTCTAAATCTTTTGGATTAATTTGGGGCTGCTTTTTCTCTTTTATAGCATTTACGGTTTATGAGCAGAGGACTTGGGTCAGGCCTTCCCGTTGGTCGAAAACCAATTAGATTCATTCCAAACGATTAAAGCTACTAGCTCTGACTTGAGGTCAGTAGAATAAATAAATCATTAATCAAGGGGAAGCTGTTCTTCCATTTTCTATAAGAATTTCAACAACATTCTCAAAGTCTGAAAACCTCAGATGTTTTGGTCATTTCCCTGTTTTGTCCTGACATTTGCAAGAGCTTTTTTCCAGCATGGCTTTGATTGGCATTAAGTGACTGCCAGAAATTGGGCAGGAGTGTTCACAGGACGCACAACCACACATCAGTGTCATGTGGTCCTATTCCCTGGATCTCGTTGACTCTCTTGGTTACCATGATGGAAAAGCCTATAACTCCAGCTTCGGTCCATCTTGTCTTCCTGAGAGTAGCTAGCCTGATGTATCTTGTTTTGCTAACATTTCTTTTAGTTATCCAAGATCTCCAGAGACAAAGAAGAATACTGGAGGGCAAAGGTCAACACAGGTCAGAGGACTTGAGTTCACATCCCAGTTTTCTGCCTCCTACTGTACCAGGAGACAGCCATACTCCTTATCTACAAATCGCAGGGGCTAACTTAGCTAACCCCAAAGTTATTTTATGTTTTTGTTCCCTGTAATTCTATGGCCAGTTATGATAAAAGTATGCCTCTTTTCTTCTGTTCTCCTTCCTTCATTTCCATCCAATCCTTCTCTCTTCCATTGTGCTTGCTAAAGGCTGGCAAATGCTTCCCAGAAGCCAAGTAAAAGTCATTAGCAGAAGCACCGCAGCTAAACAGAGGGAAATGTTTAGGTAAGCATTGTAATGGGCATGGAAATAAAAAGACCACAATTCAAAGCATAAGTCATCATGGATGAGAACGCACATGTTTGGGGCTGGGTTTATGAGAAATGAACGGATGATGCTGTGCTGGCGAATCCTTGGGCTTGTGTTTCCTTAGTGCCAGGAGTGATTTATTTTCTGGTAAACAGTTTTGCTCAAGTAGGGCATCCAATTACTACAAACTTTGTTTGGTATAAAAACTAACTGCATAGAAATATATTGCTTTAGCAAGGTTTAACTGGTTGTTAATCCAAACATGTGGCAGAGTCCGAATTCCAGGGCTCAAAATATCCTCCTGATTCTCAGCAGCATCCAAACGTCCAGAGGAGGTCATAATCATCACTCGCAATGAGGCGTGACTCAGAGGTAGCATATGGAAAGAGGACATTTCCAGAAAAACCATGGTATGGAAACTGAGCCCACTGGGGGAGGCAAAGCCTCCCTTAGGTACAAGTTCTGTTCAGCTCCTTTGAAGTACGAGGTTGGGCTGCTTTGGGAAGATGAAAAAAAGTTTTTTAAATCCTCCTTTTCACACAAATCTCTTCACATACAGCTCTGTTCCCTGAGATGTTTCATCACCTTAAGAAATATATTTAAAACAGACACAAGTAAGAGTATCTTTTTATAAGTAAAGCAAAGCTCCAGGCTTTTATTTTTTTAACCAAAAAAATTTAATTGCCTCCTTCAAGTCCTCTGGGTTTGCCTCTCAGCATCCATAAGACCTCATTGTCATACTTTATTTTGTTTTTCAGTAAAAAAATAAAATAAAAAGTTTGAAAGAATTCAAGAGAAAAGGAAAAATGAGAGAGAAAAAGAAAAAAAATCTAGTCATCAGGGAAATTTAGCTTTTGTGTCAAAAAAAATGTCTTTAAAAGGAGGAAGAAACGAGATAACGCTTAATATTCAAATCTGTCCATTCTCTCCATCTCTTTTCCATGGGGTTTCCCACTGCGCTATTTCAGTTGCACCTCTGAGGTGTCCAGGGACCATGTACTCTGAGCACTGCGAATGCACCCTCGGCCTGCGCGTCCTGAAGGATTTGTTTAAAATACTTTTCCTATTTCAAGGTGGCAATTGGCAGTCCGGAAGATCCTGAATGACTTTGGAGCCATTTGAGACGAAAGGAACGTGGAGTGTCAACTTACCCCAGCACACAGACGAGCAGCTTTGCCACAAGGCAGCAGGCTCCTGGCTCCGTACCCTGGGCTCCTGCCACAGCCAATACTCTCAACATAGAGAGAGTCACGGCGCACCAGGGCCACTTGGCCCACAGAAATCCTTGCTCGGCCACCGCGGCCCCCTCCCGCCCCGCCCCCCGCCTGCTAGCAGGCAGATAACTAAACCATTCCACCACATCGATTCATGCAGATCACATTAATTTAAGAATCCCAAAGATGGGGATTTCATAATCTTGCTTGGTGTTCATTCCAACATCTCACAGCCCTTCACCGAGGACCTGCTTCTTCGTCTCTAACCCTAATCTCCCCTGATGCAATTTCAGCCTCTCGGGGTTTTTTTTTTTTTTTTTCTGTCTTCACTAGAAATGAAAACCAGCTGGACACCATCTTCTGCATAATAATCCTCCATAAACTGGGAGACCATTATTAAATCAACCAGGTTCTTGTCTTCTCCAGGTTAAATGATGCCAGTGCCTTCAGCTTTCCCTCATCCTTGCTGACTTCTAACTCTTATTTTCATGACTTTCTGTGTCACTCAAATTGTTGAGGCCCAAACTAGAAATTTTATGAGGGTTTGACAAATACTAACTGATTGTGTGTGTGTGCACTCACGCACATATGTAGGAGGAAAGTTTAGCTCACAGTTCTGACAAGTTAATATTTTAAGCTTTTTCATTGTAAAAAATATCAAGAAGAGTTTATATAACATACAGACAGAGTTTAAAAGACAAAATAAAATGAGAACTCACGCACCCAGCATAAGTTATTTTTTCTATTAACACCGACCTTGTATTTGATTTTGCTTTATTTGAGAGGAGGCGGAGGGTCATTTCCCCACTGATTACATTTTAAATTACATTTACATTTAAATCACACTGACTACATTTTAAACCAATGACGTTGTTTCAACTCTTACACACATGTTAGTTATAGCTTCTTTCAAACCTGACAGTATTTAGCGGAGGCATCAAAAGTTTTATAAGATTGTTCATTGTAAAAAAGCTGAACCCAAATCAAAAAATCTTTTAAAAAAGAATGTTCTCAATGAGCCAAGTTTACTAACAGTCTAGTTCTCTATTATTGAAATATTCACATCTGAGCATACAGTTTTTCATCAGGAAATGTCAGGAAACAGGCCACTTAATCATGTTTCTATCAGATGATATCTAATGGCATTGTTTCCATCATCCAAACAAACTGCCAAGAATCACATATGCCTAGCATTCAAGCAACTTAAAGACTTAAATCCCCATAGGTTTATTATCATGCATTTTCTACTTCTCATCAGTCCAAAACATTGGGATTAAGCAACAATAACAAATGTGAATATTTTAGGAATAAAATGTGTTAATGAGGTATTACTTAATCATTGATCCTTGACTCTTTATTTAGAGTCAGCCAGACTCTTTGCTTGAGTCAAAAGCCCAAAAGCTTCCTGGACATTAAGCCACAACTTCCAGTTCAGCGGACACAAAACGATGCACAGAGCTTGTTCTCAAGGGGAAGGTAGGATTACCTCCCTCATCCACAAAACACCTGTCCCTAATCACAGAAGCAGCCTCAGTTTGCCATTTCTGCCCTACTTCTTCCAGACCTCTCCACTAGTAAAGTTTGGTGCTGGAGAAAAGAATCAGAAGTAAAACTTGTGCACTCACCATCCTCGTATCTGTTTGTCCTCAAGCAGACTGAGGCATTTCTTGTTTATTTTTTAGTTATTGCTTTCTTCTGGTTTGGTGTTTTGTTTTGTTTTATTTTGTTTTTTCCTCTATGCCAGCTGATTCACTATTGTGGCTGGGCATCTAACTTGTTTTATATTTACAGGTCCTCCTCTCATGATTTCATCAAGTTTGGTAACTTGGTAACAAAGGTATTTCTGTTTCTTTCAAGATTTCAGATCCAAACATTGAAACCTTTTTTGAACATAGACCTCACCTGGCTTCATCACACGTTCCCAAGAATCTGTGTAGAGTTGGCTTCTTGTGTCCAATCCTCTGATCCAACACCAACCCTTTCCCTTGGCTTCAGGTACAGTATTTTTAAACCATCTCCATGCTTCCTGAAAATTTATAAAGATTATTCACTTTCATTTTTTCCTAGCAAATACCCACATTTTATTCAGGCTCCCCTTGCTAAAACTGAGATACATGCAGGATTTATTTTTCTCCTTGGGAGCAACTTCACTGTGGACAGTACTTGCAGAGATTTCTCTCCACTTGTCAGAACCAAGGCCAGACTACGTTCCATGCTTACAGCTGCTCCAGGCTCCAGAACAAGGCTGGACCCACCCGGTAGGCCCAGGACAGGATCCAAGGTAGAGATGCGCTAGGCTACCTGTCTTGGAAAAGAGAACCTGGGCCACTAGGGCCACCCACCTGATACCATCCTGGAGCTTCAGACTGGCATTTTAAGAGGGAAAGGGGGAGGAAGAGAAAAAATAACATAGAAAAACTGATCTCAGTACTACCCATGGAGTCATTAATGTGGTTTCTAGCAAACTGCTCGTAAAATTCATGGCAGCAGCTAATTGCTACCATGTTCTTCCTCATATACTCTCATATTAAATTTGAAAGAAAGAAAGAAAGAAAAGCCCTTTCAAAGTCACATTAATCCATGCACAGCAGTGGAATGCGTGATCTAAACTGAGTCTCTCGAATCACCACAGCTATGTGGGCTGGCTGTCAAACGGTGGATTTCATGTCACTCACAGTACAATGAACAATGCCTTTGCCAGCTGCTGGCTCTGCCTGGGCCCAGCTCCCCCGAACCCCAACAGCTCTAACCAGCACGGAGAATCTTGTGAGTGCATATATGTGAGTGTCAGCACATGTGCGTGAGTGTGCATATTTGCCTCTAAAGCCATCTCGAGGGAATTCAAGCTAAATTTTGGCATGTATCTTTCTGCCTCCGCCCTCCACACACATTTGCCTAAAGGTTCTCAGAACAAGAGCGGTGGCCAGTGGCCAAACTCTGGCTGCTGCCTTACCCTCAGGAAGATGTTTCATCACATCATGCCATGCAACGTACTAAGACCAGCCTTGCCTCAAGGCAGCTCATGCAAGGATTTAAAGAACCACAAATTCAACAAGCCTACCATACTCTCCAAATTCTCACCAGGAGAAGGCTCCTATTGACATTAATTATCTCAGGAGCTCATTGGAGCTTGGCTGCTCCTCAGCTGGTTTGCACTGTGTGGCATTATCAATTGCTTGTGGTCAGCTTCCATTTTGCTTGGCCACTGCATCCGTTCTGATTGGGTTGGCACCCATTCGGTTGATCTTGACATCCCTTCGAGCTGCTTGAGCCACTGTCAAACTGACTGTTATGTATTAGAAATATATTAAATGCAATAAATCTAGCCAAGAAACCAGTATGTTCAAGCAATATGTTGGAATAACAGCGTGATACCTAGCAAAGGCATGATTGTGTCTGCAAAGAGCAGTTCATCTGAAGATTTTCTGCTACTGTATGAAAATATGATTCTCTCCCAGGTATATCAGGGACATCACTACAGAATCATTATAGATTAATATTTCTGTTCTCAATCCTGCTTAAGCAGGAAAGCTAAAGAGAACCTATGTGTGTCTCTCTCCCTAGTGGGGAAAGACTGAGCCTGCAGTATCTTACAGGGGACTACTTTATCTCTTCCCTCCTTCGTCAGCCTCACATCCTGCAGGACTTAAACACTTTCCATTACCACTCCAAACCCATTCTGGCCCCAAGTAAGCCTTCATGAAACTGGCAGCAAATTAGAAGCCCCATATCTATCAAAAAGCATGTTTAGAATTTGTTTGGAATTTGTCTTACAAACCGATGGCTCATGGGAATGATGAGGTGAACAGTCTGTATTGACCAAGGCTCTAGTATTGACCTCATCTTCTCAGCCATGGCTCCTCCATGTCCCATTACTTCCTCAGGTGTGGGTGCCCTCCTCTGAACTGTAGCCCACTGCAGTGAGTCTCTACCCTAACGCAGTATTAGGGACACCCTCTCACCTCTAAAAGTAGCTTAAGGCTATGTCTCTTCCCCAGGTGGCTTCTCCAATCCCACCATCCTTCTGCTACTTCCAACAGGAAGAATAATGAAATCAAGGAATCTCAGAAGAGAGTAGGATCTCAGTCCCAGGAAGTGAAGTTGTAGATGGGAGGGGATGAAACAAGCATGAATGGGGCCAACGTTCTCTCTCTCTTGGTTTTCCTTTTGGTGTGCATCCTTACTAGTAGGGCAGTGACAGTAAAAGCATATATAGGACCAGGGGGAAGAGGCCAAAGAGACCTGATTTTAAGTCTTGGTTTAGAGGAGAAAAATGGGGTCCTCACAGTTCCCATATAACCCAGCCCCGTGCCTCAAAGATGATAGCAAGTAAGAATATGGGGCCAAAGTCTGAGTTCAAAATAATGCATGTTCGCTTTGCCCCTCTCCGTCAGAAGCCTGTGGCAACAATAAGCCGCTGGTCAAGAATTAAAGTTAAATAACCTTGGACAAATCATTCCAACAATCACATCGTTCTGGCCAGGCCTCTTTCCCTTGGTTCAGAAGCCTATTCCCCATCCTCTTCCCCATTGGCTGGGGTTCTGCTTCTACAGACAAAAGTTCCTGGATGCTCAAGGCATCCACTCTCCATACAAAAGATATTGTCCCTGTCCAAATTCTCTTGCTGCTGAGCCCCACCCACCATATTGGCATCTTAGGATGTTTTCATCAACACACATTCAACCCAAGTGCAGGCCTTGACATTATGATATACACTCAGGGTCCCCTTGAGGACCATTCCTATAGTCAGCTTCACACATGCTGACACCCTCTCCTCTTCTGTTGCGCTGCCTTGGAAGTTTCAGATCGTCTTGCAGACATGATGATAGAAGTGTTTGATGTAGGTCCAAAAGTGGAATTGTCTCTGAACACTGTTACATATCTGTGATTGTTCCAGAGGAAAGTAGCAAAACATGAGAAAATTATTATGCAAATTAAATTCTCAGAGGACCGGGGTTCAAACAATAGTGTTTATGAAAGTCTGTTGAGAGACTTGATATCTTCCTTGAAGATTTTAGGTTGTCTGCTATTGAGAAAGAAGGGTTCTCATAAGTAATACAACCCAAGTGACCCAAGGTCAACAGCTTCGGGTGTTATCTTCTGCCTAGTGTTCATATAAAAGAACTCAAGCCTCTGTCTTCTGTAACTGTGGGGAATCCAGTGACTCTCCAATATTTCTAAGGATTTCTATAAGGTATTTACAGTCTTTTGGAGCTTGTTTATACCTGTCAGCCTTAAGCCCTCATTCCTGGTTTCCCCCAATCATCTCTGATTTTAGTCTGTGCTCTTCTTACCCCCACCACTGTCCGCAAGTGTGGAGTTGCCTCCTTTTATTCCCCAAGGCACAACCAACACTTGCCTTGTGCCAAACAGACTGAAGACTTGGAATAACACAGTGGGATTACAGCAGAGGGTAGGAAAAGAAGTTAAAATCCGATGTCATATACTGATGATAATTAAGTTGGTTATCAAAACCCTTTATGAGAGCTTGGATGACTGCCTCATGGCTCCAGACCCTTCACAAATGCGAGTTCCTCTCCCATCACATTTGCTCTCCAGGCCTCTGCCTGCCACTACCTCCCTTTCCCCGATGCTGAGCCATTAGGCTCACCCAAAGGACACTGAAGTTTCCATAAAAATTATGCAAGGCCATTTTAGGCACTTTTTGAACTCAAATGGATCCACATAAATAAAACATAATATATAATTAAAGGCTCATTAAAGTGTTTTCTTAAAAAAGAACAGCTCCCTACATGATAGGTGGTCTGCCTTCTTTCTAGGAGATGGTATGATTATAAGTTTGAAAAGCAGCGCCTTTTTCTCTTTGTTTCCACCATGATAGGTTAATCCTAGGACTTATTCCAATCACCATGGAATAAGTTTTCTTAAACATTTCCAGGTGGAGTTCAAAGGTGTCCTTGTATCTGGAGGAGAAAGAAAAGACCTCACTTCCAAAGTAAGATAGTTTTTTGTTTGGTGCATAGATGAAGAGAAGTTAGGATGACATTACAGAGTAGTTCCCTTAGTTTTCCCCCTCATCTTAGAGGGATGGGTCGTAAAACTGGAATTGAAGAGAAAAGAACTATTTCTTGGAAAGGAAGGCTGAATAAGCAAAGTCAGGGAGATAGGGAGTGATGCTGAATTCACAAACCTCCTCCTGAAAGGTTGCTGTTGGCTGGAGGGCACGGGGGACGTCGCCCAGATGCAGGTGATGGGTGATGCCAAGAGCAGAGAGTCTGGCAAATGTTAGAATTTAATGACATTATTCCATGGCCTCACAGCTCAGGCAGGGAACATGTCTCACGGGAGTTGGGAAGATCTTAAAAATAAGCGGGGAGGCAGTTATTACTGAGATGGGAAATTATGTGTCAGTCTCCAACTGAAAGAGAAGAGGAAAATGCTTCAAGTAGGCCTAAAGTTTTATTTGGCTTTTTAAGTTATTTGTAGCCCATGGTACTGATTCCTGTGCCTCTTTTTAATAGTAGGGGACCTGGTGTCACTTTAAAGAAAATTAAAATGGGTCTGGGTCAAAGTAATTTTTGAGAATGTTATTGTCCATTTGAAGCCAAAGAATCACAGAGGAGACAGTATAATGTCCCAAGTCTGTTGCAGATGTGTGCATTCTGACTAAGATGAATACAGATCTCAGGTAACCTCCTCCCTTAGCTCAATACAACAGTCTTCTTGTGGTTTCAGTCCCTTCCCAAAATAACAGTAGAATCACCACATCAGAGTGTGGAAGCAGTAGATTCATGGAGGTAGATAGTGGCAGAAAGCATGGGATCAAATTGGAGCGATTTGGGTATCCTTGGGAGAGCTCAATGGCTTGTTAAGCTCCCCTTTAAGTACTAGTTAGCTTGACACGTAGACTTTCTTCCTATTCACAAGTGAATCCTAAACCACACAGACCCTACTTTTGACTTAGAGAATGGCACAAAGTACTGTAGGACACTAAGAGGATGGCCCTACTTAATAGATAAGAAAAGCAAGCCAGCTAATATGTCACTCAGTGCAGAAAAGCAGGTGATAAAGCACAGCCAAATCCTGGAGCTGTTTTCATTCAGCACCTGTGGTGCGTAAGTGGGAAGTCCCAGGTATCCCTTCATTCAGCAGAAGTCAGGCAACATCACCACGTGGTTTGTTTGTTTGTTTGTCTGTTTGTTTTTAAAAAAGGTAATGCAATTGAAATAAACCAGTATTCTTGCATGGGGACTCTCAGAAGAGTACTTAGGAGATAGGGGCGAAAAAAGAACATTAAATCAAACATGAGTATACAAATCAGTGTGGCTTAACTGAAAGAGGAGTGTCAAGGAGGCCAGTCAATACCCTGGTAGGGTAACCAGCCAACCCAGTTTGCCTGGGACAAAGGGGACTCCCAGGACATGGCACTCTCAGGGCTAAAACTGGGTGAGTTCTCAATAAACCAGAACAGCTTTCTCCCTGATCCACAGTGAGTGAGGCCAGTGACAATGTAAGAATCAAAAGAGGTTTTGATGGTAGGCATGAACTCACTCTACAGTCAGGGGTCTGTAGAGAGGTCTAGGGGCTGGTTTCAATGCTGTATATTTGAAGGATGAGATAATGAAATCAGAGCTCTCCAACTCCTGATTTTTCTTTTGTTCTGTCTGGAAAGAAGAATGATCTTCAGGCCAAGAAGAATAAAATCAAAATTGCTTAAGGGTCTATCAAAGCTCAAGATGGATGTAGAGCTAACAAGAGCTGATCCAGCTGCTCTAAATGAAATCAAGAGTGCTAGCCCAGAAACTTTCAACCCGACAGGAATGGCAACAGAAACTACCAAAACCCTCTGGACAGAAGAGTTCTCAAACTTTTGAGTGTGCTTGATGTCCTTCTGGGAAACTAGTGGGAGATGCAGGTTCTAGGGCCATACCTTCAGAGAGTCTTATCTGATAGGCCTCAGAGGTAGGGGTTTGTGTTATTAACACTCCAAGCTATTCTCATAAAGGTGGCCCATTAACAGTCCACTCTTTGAGAAACACTCTTTTAAAGAACTTTACTAAACAACCAATTGGTGAGCAAAATATTGGTCAACACCAACAACTGGTGACCAAGCAAACAAAAAGATTAGAGATTCAAAAAAGAAAAAAATATATGTGTGTGTATGCACATGCACATATTTTAATTTTCAAATAAGAAATTTCTAAGGTGAAGAAGAAAACGAAGAAGAAGAGGAGGAGGAGGAGAAAAGAAGAAGAAAACAGCCTAATAAGCCACTTTCCAGTTTCAGGATGCAAAGCAATGTTCCTCAGGGAGGACAAGGCAGCTAGTGGTGGCAAAGGTCAGCCTCAGTCCTCTGATGTCTAGACTCTCCAGAGACTGTTGTGCTGAGCACTATTCTGAACCAGCTATTTAGGGTCAATGCAGCCTCTAGATAAAAACTGAAGACACCTTGGTAAACTGAAACACCATATATAGACAGACATATCAGTTGTGTGTATTTTTACCTTCAGTGGGCTAGACAGTTACATGTATGTAAATCAGCATCCTGGAAACCATACCCAGATGGACTATATTCTAATAATGGCATTTCCTTCCTATCTGGTTGCTAAATCTCTGAGATGCAAAGAAGAAATGAGAAAAAGAAATGATCTGCAAACTAGCTCTGCAGAAAAATTCTTCCCAGGTTAAGATTTTTGTATCTTAACTTTGGTTTCTGAAATAATAACTAACATGTGCATAGTACTTTATTCATTAACAAAGTCCTTTCATATATATTGTCATCTCATTTCATTTTCACTCCAGCCCTGTAAAGTATGTAGGACCTGTGGTTTAGTGACACCTGGGTCTAAAGGCTGGGTAGAGGTAGAGCTCAAATAATCAGAGCTGGGACTCAAACTCAGTCCTGATTGCAGGTCACAGAGGAAACTACAGCCCTCTGAACCAGACAATTGTCTCCTTAAATCCTTTGTGGAAAGGAGGGCAGGGCAAATTACTTAACAAGCTAATTTGACCATTGAAGAAATGGCTCAGGCAGTTGTGGCTGCTCTCCTGATCACCATTACATTTGTGTTTGCTTTTCCTCACATGTAGCTTCATTATGTTCCTGAGTCAGCGGGTGCCAACACATATCTGTAGGGAATTTCAGTTCTGGGCTGGAAGGAAGCTCCCTCTTGGACGTCTTGCAAGATCCATCAAGGAACCTGATGGAAATTGGGCCTGTCGTTAATGAGACAGGGCAATTTGACGCAGAGAAACAATCTCCTAAAATGACTGTGTCAGCAACCTCGTCATGCTTCCCAGTGAAACAGAGCAGGGCCCAGTTCCCAGAGGGTGGGGTCACATAGTAAAACACTTACATGCTCCTGGGTGCCTAGCAGAGTGTCACAGTCACAGTGGGTGCCCAGGAATGTCTGGAATGATCAGGACGGGATGGCAGCATGCTTTGTAAGACGGAATGAGGTACAGGGCGCAGAACTGGATAATAATGAATACGGGTCTGAAAGTTTTCATTCTGGCTCCAGCCTTGTCAGACAGAGCATTTTACTCTTCTTCCTCCTGGGTAAAGTGCCCTACTGATGAAGAAAACAAGCTAAGCATCTTATTCTCAATAATCTATACAAAATCCACCAGAGGAGGGTAGGCAATTTAATCAATTAAACCAAAGTAGGTTAACAACAGAGGGGGGACAGTCCAAATTCATAACCAAGAATCCTAGCTAGGAGAAAAAGCATTTTAGATCACTTCCCTTTATAAAATGATCCCTCTGGTTAAAATGAGGTTGACTGTATGCTTAAGGGTTAAATGCATTACCAGTTGGCAAATGACCTTAAGAGAGAAAGGGGAAACAAGAGAGGCCAAGGCTTCAGAAGTAACTTGTTTAATAAAAATGATCTCCCCCTCTCATTTCTGACACCACCAGGCAGTCACACCATCCTGCCTCAGGTCACCAGACGTGGCTCCGTGAAGTCAGAGGAAATTATAGAAATCCATCACGGCTGAGTTTTCTGAACTCGTTATTACTTGCTGCTTTTTATCTTCCAAACAGTCCCTAAATTTAATTGCTTCGTTGTAATGGATTAACCTCTGAGGTCCACAGTAGCATTTATATTGTGTTCAAAGGGAAAGTTGCAGATCTTGAGCCCATTTTTGGAGGATGTTTTATGAGACTTAAGCGTATCTGTTCAGTTCTGGGTAACTCCGGCAGACGCTTGTCAGTAAAGGTCACATGGATGTGCAGACAGAGAGAAACACAGAGACTCTCATTTGACTGGAAGGAATCAATGCATGCCCTCCAAGCTGACCAAGATGAAAGGGAAGTAGGTGATGGCCATGGGGACTTCCATTCTGCAAATAGATACTAAAAGCCCTAGTTTTGGAGATGGGTCAGATATGGGTCTTCCTCTCCTGCCTTGTTTTACCTCTTTTTCTTCTAGACCATTCCCACCAGCAAGAAAACAGGCTTCACCATCTCCCATTTATAAAAAGTGTCCCTCCTGGCCCCTGTTTGTTATTTCATAGAAGTATTACTTATACGCCCCTCTCACTCTACTCGAACTTCTCATATCAGTCACCAACAACTTTTCATGGAGCTAGATCCAATAGACACCTTTTGGGATTCATCTTCATCACCTTTGTAGTGGCACTTGATACAGGGGACTGTTCTCTCCTTCCTGAAACACTGCTTTCTCCTAGATCCCAGGAAACCCACAATCCCCTGGTTTTTCTCCTACCTATCTAGCCATTCCTTCCTATGTCCCTTCACCGGTTGCACTTCTAATTACCTACTAACGTCAGTGTTCTTCTTTGGGTCCTTTTCTCATTTCGCTCTTCCTTATTCCCTAGAAATTCTCATTTATCTAGGCGGCCTTACATGCCACCTATACATTGATGACTCTAAAGTATGCGTCTGTAGCCCTGGCCATTGTGGCTTGGTGGTTGGAGTGTCATCCCCTACAGAAGGGTTGCGGGTTCAATTCTCAATCAAGGCACATGCCTAGTTTGTGGGTTCATCCCTGGTCCCAGCATGGGTCCCCAGGCTGGGTACATACGACAGCAACCAATCGATGCTTCTCTGACATTAGTGTTTCTCTCTCTTTCTTCCTCTCTCTCTAAAAAAGTGAATGAAAATGTCCTTGGGTGAGGATAAAAAAAAGTGTGCATCTCTAGCTTCTGACTTTTTTCTTGAACTTCATGCTTATATATTCATAGCTTATCTGGCCCACATCTAAATTCTTGGGTACTCACCATCTCAGAAAATGAGCCCTACTCCTGTCTTACCTCCAATCCACTGACCAGTCCTGTTGATTCTACCTCCGAAGAACATCTCAGATAAATCCACTTCTCTGTCTCTTCATCTCCACTGGCATAACCTAGTCCAAGCCACCAACTTAGCACAAGAGGCTCCTAATGCCTGTTGGGGCTTCCAGTTGGTCTTCCTTTCCGTCCAGTTGTCACACAGTAGCGGTGACACTCGAGACAGGCTCCCACTCTTTCTCTCCATCTACTCCATCCTTACTTGCCTGCTTTCTGTTCTTCAAATATGCCAAGCTCATTTCTACCCCAGGGTCTTTGCATTTGCTCTTATTTCTGCCTGGAATTCTCTTTTTTCTGATCTTCCATGCCTGGTTCTTTCTTAAATGTCACCTCTGCATCAAGGCCACCTCTGCTCTTCCAATCTAAAAAATCAAATAGACTTAAGTTTGAACTGTTATTGCCTCCCACTTCCTAGCATTTAACTAACTAACTAACTAACTAACTAAATAAATAAATAAATAAATAAAACAAAACAATATAGGATACAAGTAGGAGGCAGAAGTGTGAGCATTGTGGAACACAGCATGGTCTTAGGTTTGAGTTCTGGTTCTGACATTACTTCTTGAAACTAGTTAGGAGACAATTGTGGTAATCCAGGAGAAAAGACACATTTGAGAAAGAATTTCGAAATATAAATGAGAATATTTGGTGATATTTGTATGTATAAGAGAGTGGAACGAATTGAAGATAACTCTGATGTTTCTGACTATCCACTTGAGTAGAGAGTAATGTCTTTTACAAAGATGGAAAAAGTAAAATTTGGAGGATAAGCCTAAAATTTCCTTTTTGGACATGATAAATTTGGAATGCCTGAAAGACACCTAAATGAAGAGTCGAGAAGGCACATAGATGTCAGGTTGGAGTGCAGAAGGGAGGTCTGGGTATATCCAGATCTGCAGTAAGTGCCTTGAGATTGAGAGTTGTCAGCATAAATGATATTTAAAATCATGAAAATGGAAGAAGTTATCTAAGGAAAGAATATACAGTGAGAAAAGGTTGAGAATAAAAGCCTGAGGCACTCCAGCATTGAGAGATAATGAAAATTTCAGAATATGAAAAATCTAAGTCCAACAAAAGAGACAGGGCAAGAATGGCCAGGGAGAGCAGAGAATCCAGGCATCCTAGGAAAAAGCCACAAGAGAAGAGTCTTGAGAAGCAGGGAGTGATTGATTATGTCAAATGCTGCAGAGGTGGTCAGGAGAGATGTGCCCTTTGGATTTTGCACCATGAAGGCCATTTGTGGCTCTAGCAAGAGCCATTTTGGGCTAGTAGTGGGACAATACAGACTCAGGTTGGTCTATGAGGAAGGGCGGGCAGACTGTGTAAGCAGCATGTTCAAGAAGGTTGGCTATGATGATAAAAGGAACAGGGTGAAAGCTAGTAAGGGTGATGGTATCAGAGGAAGATTTTAGGAGTTTTTTTGTTCAGGGAGCCATTTTCATAAGTGGGAAGATCACAGAATTATACAGACAAGAAGGGAAAGTTGAAGATGCAGTAGGGAAATAAGGTTATAAGGAGAATAATGTCCTTGAGACCCTGGAGAATGTTCGGTCTAGCAAGGGTGTCCAACCTGCAAACCTCGGGCCACATGCAGGCCAGGATGGCTATGAATGCGGCCCAACACAAAATCATAAATTTACTTAAAACATAATGAGTTGGGGGTTTTTTTGTGTGATTACATGTCGCAATGTATTTAACATGTGGTCCAAGACAACTCTTCTTCTTCCAGTGTGGCCCAGAGACACCAAAACGTTGGACACCCCCAGGGACTCTAGAGCATAATGCAAGCTACATGTGTAATTTTAAATTTCTTAGTAACCATATTATAAAATTAAATTAAATTAATTTCAATAATACATTTCAATTCACACAATATAGTCAAAGTATCATTTCAACATGCAATGAATATAAATAATTATTGAGATATTTTATATTCCTTTTTATATTAAGTAATTTATACTTACAGCACATATCAATTCAGATTAGATGCATTTCAAGCACTCAGTAGCCACACATGCCTGGTGATGAGCAAATTGGATACCCAGGCCTAGAGCACAAGCAGAGAGACTGGCCTTCGATGTAGTGAAGAAGACTTCCTCCATTGAAAGGTTAAAAGGAATAAAAGCACAGGTGCAGGAAGGTTTAATGGATAGAAGAGGGAGAATGAGAAGAACATTAAAAACCATTTATTATAACCACTAGTACATTACTTAAGCTTTCCCTCAATCTATCTCTTCTCCCTTGAAAAATCCTTTACTTCCCATACTATTTTTGGAAGTCATAAAGAAGTCAGGTAGTTTTTACATTGGAAAGCCTCCTATAATTTTGAACACAAATCTTTTTTTAAGGAATGTAAACACTTTTTTACATTCTCTTCTCCTATATTTGGATAGACAAAGCATCATTCAGTGATAAAGCAATCATAAGTTCTGTGTCCTAAGCCCATTCTTGCCACCGACCCTTCATCATGTCGGGCAATTCACTGCATAGAGATGGTCTGAGCAACAAAAGCTAAGAAAGGAAAAGGAGCACTATATAATATCTAAATGCCCTTATATGCAATCAATAATACTAATAACAACACCAATGACAACAATACACATAGGACTGACCACATCCTCCTGGTGTTGGCAGTTGATGACCCCTCAAACCTATTTTTCTCTCATACAAGGATCAGCAAAACCCCAAGTGTGATTCTGCTTAAGCCTTTTCCTCCTTTCCCTTCAAACCCACATGGACTTTGAGGCAAATCTAATCCACATGTTTCTGATTCATTTACACTTAACTCATCAAAATATTGTTTTCTAACAGCTATTTGATGGCCAAGAAGTCTTCCTTAAAGCTCCTTTCTTAGAAATAGGATGTTGTGGTTTGCCAAAAGAAAAAAAAAGTTGGGCCCCAAAAGGTTTGAATTCAACCTGAAACTAAGAAATTGTGAAGTTTGGACCAAATTTGGCCAGATGCTCTCTCATTATTCCTAATAACCTTTCTCCCCGAGGTGATTTTTCAACTCTTGTTTCAGTGATGGACAGGGTGAAAATGCTTGGGTTAGGCAGGGCTGCTTGTCTAGGATCGCACTGGAGACGACTTGAACTAGGAAATTGGATGCATTCGGAAAGGACGTTTTTCTGTCAATTCATTTCCCCTCCCTTGAAATTCCCTTTACCTCCTTGGTTTACAGTAAGCCTCTTGTCAGCCTAAATGGCAGCTCCTTTACTCACCCCAGGCTCCTTAACTCACCCAGGGTGCTTTTCATGCTCACAAGCTGCTCCCTCCAGGGTGGGGCTATTCGTGGTGCTTGGAACCACCGCTTCTTTCTTCATTTCCCCTTCTCAATGCAAGCTCTGTGTCAAAGGGCTCAGGAAAACAAAACTCCCAGAGCATGAAGAATTTCATGGCCCTGCAAAGAAACAGAAGATACATTAGGTCAGATGTTAGGCTGATAAATTCACCAACTCCCTTTAACTTAAAACTTTAATTAAAATGACCCTTGTAGGAGGAATTAAAAATAAACACTCATTCATGGTTTTGCTCTGGAATCCCATAAAATCTACATGAATAGACTACTTCTATTTTATCGTAGCTTCCTAAGACACCCGCCCAGATGGATTTTATTCCTGCTATTTGGAATGAAGACAAATCTTTAGCAGCCCTCACAGGCATAGAGACTGATCATCCGCCATGTTTGTTTCTCTTTGGGCAGCTTCCAGATATGGGCCATTGGATGCACGGTACACTAGCTAGATGAGTTTATGAATTCTCTCTGGCGAAGGGGCAAACTGTGTAGTCTGGCAGCAGTAACTAGGACACAATAAATGTCCAAATATATATGTGTTGAATTAATCTCTATCTACAAAACTCAGTGGATTTGGGCAGGTGTGTGTGTTAGAAAGAGAGATTGAGAAAGAGACACACACAGAGAGAGAAAGAAGAGTTGAAAGAAAGGGACATAGAAATAAGTCGGGGGAGGGTTAGGAGATGGGGAGAATCTATAGCTTAAGAGAACTTTGGGGCAGACCAAAGAGGTTTCATGAGGATTTTATCAGTTACCCCTCTAATTGATAGTAAAATTATATCCTCAGTGATGCTCTGTGGAGTGGATCACTTGGCAGGGCTGTCTACAAAGTGCTATACCTGGCTCAAGGTTGGCAGAAAACGAAACCAGCAGCTCCCCAGGAGAGCAGGAGCATTGGACTGTGTGTATTAAAATGCTGATTATATCAGTTCTATGGAATTCAGTGCTTTGGGTAGCCAACAGAGTTCAGAGAAGAATGGCAGTTGCCTCAGATAGAAAGAAGGAAGGCTGGGAAACCAGAAAGCCTGGACCCTAGACTAGAATGACCTCTACTTGGCACAGGTTCACAGAAGCCACTTCGCTTTTCTGGGCCTTAGAACCCCCTGAGAAATGGAAGACTTATAAGATTTGTAAGATTCTATTCACCTTTAACTTTCAAAGATCCTTACATTGTATTCCTTATTCATAAGATATTTATAATCTTTGAGATCTTTAGTAATCAGATAAAGTAGGTATTGTTTATCTCCTTTGAATTTTATGTCAAACTAAGCCTCAGTCTTTGGAAGGTCACCTCTGATACTTATATTAGTGTGCACACCCCTCTCCCCATATACACATCCTTTTTGCATGCATATACACACACTGTGAATGTGCTTATGTGGTCTATCTCTTTCATGTCCACTCTACCCTGCTCTCTGCCCTCAGAGACCCAACCAACAGACTCCTGAGCCTTCTCCTGCCCACTGGGTCAGTGGGGAATCCTAACAGGGGACGAGAGAAGACAGTGGGTTCTGGGTATTGTTATGTCTGTTTTCACTAGGTATCCTAGAAATTAATCCCTTCAGTTCCCTCTCTGTGGGGTTGCTTTCTCCTTCACCTCAGACCGATCCTCCTTCCTGGTTCTGATAACCTTCCTTATACCCTCCCTCTCTGGGCCCAGGGGTAGAAATGGCTGTGCTGCTTCTAGTATTTATTTCTTCACTGTCCTGGCGGTTCCTTTACGTGTCCCCAACACCCCTGTAATTAGGCCTTGAACACAAACTCATACAATGATCTTAATTGGAGTATACCATCTGTCCCTACAGAGACCTATACAGTGAAAGATTCAAAACATGTTTTCACACTTTATCCTTGAAAGCTGGTGACAAAGAAAAAGTCAATGTGTTTTCATTGCTTTAGAAACCAGTGGTTATAAGTGGATTAAATACTTAAATGTAAGATCTGAAACCGTAAAACCATAGAAGAAAACATAAGAAGAAATGCTCCTTGACATAAATCTTGGCAAGAATTTTTTGGATACAATACTTAAAGCATAAGCAACAAAATAAAAAAAATAAATAAGTGGGACTACATCAAACCAAAATGTTTCTTTGCAGCAAAAGAAATGATTGACAAAGTGAAAAAGCAGTCTACAGAATGAGAGAAAATATTTGCAAATCATATATCTGGGGTTAATATCAAAAATTTATGAATAACTCATGCAACTCAATAGCAGAAAAACAAATAATCCAATTAAAAAATGAGCAGAGGAACTGAATAGACATTTTTCCAAAGAAAACATGCAAATGGTGAGCAGGTACATAAAACGATGCTCAACATCACTAATCATCAGAGAAATGCAAATCAAAACCACAATAAGACATCATCTTCCACCTAGTAGAATGGCTCTAATCAAAAAGACAAGATGAAGTGGTGATAAGGATGTGAGGAAAAGGGAATCCTGATGCACTGTTAATAGGAAAGTAGATTGGTGAAGCTGCTCTGGAAAACAGTGTAGAGGTTCCTCAAAAAAATAAAAATTAAATAGAACTACCACAATTCTGGGAGTATATCCAAAGGAAACAAAGTCCCTGTGTAAAAGAGATAACTGCATCCAGTGTTCATAGCAGCATTACTTAAAATAACCAAGACATGGAAACAACTGACGCGTCCATCAGTGGATGAATGGATAAATAAACTGAGACAGGTGTTTATCACACCTATCTAGAATACTAGAATACTAGATAGCCATAATTAGTATTCTAGTATGTGTAGTCTACACATACTAGAATACTAATTAGCCATAAAAAGAAGGAAATCCTGCCATTTGCAACAACTTGGATAGACTGCAAGGACATTATGTTAAGTGAAGCAAGTCAGAGAAAAACAAATATTTTATTATCTCACTTATATGTGGAATCTAAAAAACTAACAACAACAACAACAAAACCTTACTAGACTCAGAGAAAGAGATCAGATTTGTTCTTACCAGAGGTGGGAGATAAAGAGTGGGGATTTTGGATAAAGGTGATCAAAAGGTACCTACTTCTGATCATAACATAAATACTGGGGATGTAAGGTACGATGTGATGAGTATAGTTAACATTGTTGTATGTTAACTATGTGTTATATGTTATATAACTACACACTATATGTTATATAGTATGTAGTTTTCATACTCAAAGTTTTCATCACACGGGAAAAAACTTTACTTACTGTATCTATATGATACAATAGATGTCAACTAAACTTACTGTGGTAATTATTTTACAATATATGTAATTCAAGTCATTATGCTGTACACCTTAAACTTATAGTGTTATAAGTCAATTATTTCTCAACAAAACCAAAAGAGAAATATTAAGCAAAATATTGTTATATGAGGCAAAAGTGTTTGTGTTTTACTAATATTGATAAATACACATTGGGTAAAATAAAGCAAAAATTACTTATGAAAGTATTAGGGAAATATCAGTACTTAAAATGGGATAAAGCTTAAATCAAAATCTATCAATAAACTCTTATGAACTCTTATGCAATGATACATTCCTTATGATCTATAATTTATATAATCAGGGCACTATGATGAACTTCTCTATAGAAAATTATATACATGTATATACATACATACACAAACACACAATGAGAAATATGGTGATTTATGCTATATATCTGCGTGTTATCACAAGTCTTCTTTTCCTAATTGTGTTAAGGAACATGTAACTGGACGTTTAATTAATTACTCATGCATACATTTCTACTGGGAATGAAAATCATATATTTTGGACAGTAATGATTTCATAGTTTAAAACAAATTATACTCTATTTCTTAAGTACATGTGAATATCTTGAATATCTTAATAAGACAAAGAAGCTTACTCAAGCTAAGTTCATAACAGAAATATAAACAGAACTCTGAATAGTAAATGTGCAACTAGATTATAAAAAGCATACATCCCAGGGCCTCTGCTTACTTCTTCTATTTCCTGGGAATTGCTCACAACACTTAATTCAGAGCTAAGCACCTAACAGGTAATTGAAGAATAGGTTTGACTGTTGACAAAGTAAAGTTAAGCCAAGTTAAGACTGATGTGTATTTCTTTCATATACATACAGACAACACACACATACATCTGTAGTCAGATTAATGCCTCATTTATCTGACAATATTGTTAGTACATTTCCCAAATAAATAAAGCTCACCCATTTAAAGTTATATATTTTAATTGGGATCACAAAACTTCCTAAAAGAAAATACACACTACTCTAACTTCTTAAACAGAAATTCTCAACATAATATGAACTGTAAACAGTGGGTCATGATGGTTCTAATTAAGAGCATCAGTCATTTTCCTGGGCTTTCAGATCCCGTGGAGGATCTTTTGGCAATCATCAGACTATTTATTATTTTTAAACTGCATTCTAAACAGCTGAAGCAGTGAGACCTCTCTCCTCCCTACAGCACCTTACATCTGGTGGCAACTCTTGCCCCCAGAATAAAACCTGAGAGCTGATCTCTGAAGACAGTAGGTGCTCTGCCTGGGAAGGATCCAGGTGTGAGGTTACTAAGAACATATTGAAATAAATCGTTCTGATAGCTCTAGCCATCATTCCCATTAAATTCTTAGAGAAACAAAAAAGCAGCTCCAACCATGAGTAAAATACACTGACAGGCAATAGCCCTAACCCAAGGCCCTGTTTATTTTGCCCCTCCCTGGGCTCTCCAGCCTGTTCCCTGCACAGGCAACCTACCTGGAAACCAGTGCCCATCCTGTGTAAACAGTAGGCAGCCTGTCCTCCTGTTTATGGCAGAGGCCTGCTAGGCAAACAACCCTGTGCAAAAAGGGGAACTCTGACACCAACAACCATGCAACACTGAAGAAAAACTGATTCCATAAAAGAGAAGAATCAGGTGAATAAAGAGATCAATTATATTTAGAGAACAAAAGTGACATTTTTAAAAAAGTAGAATTAGAATTAGTGTTCTCAGAGAGTTGTAAGAAGGTAATGAATTCGGAAATCAAGAATGGGCTGTCGTTAAAAAAAAAGAAGAAGAAGAAGAAGCATTCAAAGAACAAGAAAGAGTACTGGAAACTTAAAAATAATAGTTTTCAAATGAAACTGTCATATCAGTAACAGAACAAAGAAGGCTAAAGACAAAGGTGGTTGTCTGGGATCTATATCTGAGACAACATCTGATGATGTAGAGCAATAAGACATAAGGATGGAGAGCGTGATAGAAAAATTAAGAGACATGGGAAAAAGTCTAACTCCAGTATATGTCCAGTGAGAGTTTTAGGAGAGAACAGAGGCAGGGGAGAGGAGAAACAGTCAAAGAAAGGAGAGATAAAGGTTTCCTGAGCTGAGGAATGATACCAATCTTCAGATTGGATGGGGTCCATAAAATCTCAGAATGCCTAAAAAGATCCCACCTAAGGGTAAGATAGATTTTAGAGTTTTAAAAAAATAAAGAAAAGCTCACAAGGGGTCTTTTAAATGACATCAGACTCTTTGTTGGTTACAGTAGATGCTAGAAGTCGGTCAAGCAGTGCAAACATACACATTTGGAGACACGCAGGGACCCAGAAAGTGACCCTGTGTGCGTGCAAGTAAGTGGGGGGGGGGGCAGATACTGCTAGTTTCTTACCTGATGTTACTATTATTGTTTTCTTTACAACAGAACACCAGGTTCTTGGGGAGGGGATATCAATAGATTCAGCTTAAATAATTCACAGCACTAGATTCCTGTGAAGCTAAGAGTGGTCATATGATTCAATTCTAGCCAGTGAGTGTAAGCAGAAGTTGATAATTGGAACTTCCTGGATAGCTTTTTCAAAGGAACAGACTCAACAGCCTGAATTTTTCATCCTTTTGTCCCTTCACCCTGCCTGCTGACTGACTGCTTCTCAGAATGCGGACTTGATACCTGTAGGCTCACAACCACCTTGTGACCAAAAGGACCAAAGCCTGCAAACTGAGGATGCTGAGGGAGAGGGTGAAAAGAGCCTGGATCACTGATCACAAATAAAATCCTGCAAGCATTCAAAGAAATGTGGAGTGATTTTTAAAACATAATTTTAGAGGAGAAAGGGCCATAGTAATTGTGACACAAAATGCAAAAGCCACAAAAAGGAAGATTAATAAATGTCACAAATTAAAATTTAAAAATTTCTGCATGGGAAAAATAACCTCACAAAAGTTCAAATAATTAAAGGGAAATTGTGGAGGGAAAAAAGTAATTGCAACTCATATTATAAAAAGGTAATTTCCTCAATATACTGGGTTGGCCAAAAGTCTGTATGGTTTTTTCCATAAAATAAAAGACATTTTTCATTTTCACCAGTTATTGATTTGAATATTTTGAGTATGGCAGCTATCTCTTGCATGGTATAATATTGATTTTTCTCAATTAATATCTCAATTTTATTGCTATCAACTTCAACTGACCTACCTGGCCATAGAGGATTGTCCAGCAAGAAATCAACACGAAACTTCGCAAACTACTTTTGACATGTTGAATCAGTTGCAGCACCTTCTCCATACACTGCACAAATCTTTTTTTCTTTTTTTCGCATTTCAGTTGCATTTTTACCTTTCTTGAAATAATAAAGCACAATATGCTGAAAATGTTGCTCATTTTCTTCCATCTTTAATATTAAAATGGCTACATAAAAATTCTCCAATTTTAATTTTTTTAATACATGCTGATATTACAGCTGTCACAATATAATGCAACAAAATTTTTTCACATGAAGTTAAAAACAGCTAAGCACTAGAGCCATCTTAAGGAAAAAAACAGACAAAATTGTTGGCCAACCCAATGCAATGAAATCCTTAAAAATTGTTATCAAAAAAAAATTTTTTTAACTTGAATCAAATAAGAAAATAAGCTAAAGATAAAAAACAGTTCATGGGAAAAAGACTATAATCACCCTTATATGGAAAAATATTTAATTAATAGTAAGATTAATATAAAAATTATGGTGAAATACCATATGTATTCTTATTTCAGCTTGTATATTCATAGAACATGCTGGACAGGTAAATAAGAAAATTGCCTCTGGAGGGAGAAAGTAGATAACTATGAAACAATGAGAGATGAAACATTTGCTTTTCACCACATACTCCCATTTTACAATAACTAAACAATGTATTTTGAAATACATAGATTCATAAATAGTTGTAATAAATAATACAGTGACATTCCTTAGTTTCTCCCAGTGATAATTTCAAAAACTATAACCCTAGTCCTGCAGGTTTACTTCTATGTCTTTTCCTAAAAGTTTTGTCATTGTTTGTTTTATAATTAAGTGTAGTATTCATTTAAGATATTTTTTGTGTGTGAGGTATAAGGTTTAGTTTGAGGTTATGGATGTCCTGTTGTTTGAGTACCATTTACTTAAAAATTACTCTTCCTTTTTTGAATTGTTTTTGACTAATATCAGATGGGCATATTTGTGTGAGTCTCTTTCTGGTTTCCTTATTATCTTCCATTAATGTATGTGTCTATCATTCCATCAATTCTACACAATCTGAAATAATAAAGCTATAAAATAAGTCTTCAAATCAGGTATACTGATTTCTTCATTTTTATTTTTGAAAAGTTTGTTAGCTATTCTAATTTCTTTGTCTTTCGATATAAATTTTACACTTAATCTTAGCCAAAAAGCAGAGAAATGATTCTATATAAATTTTAGAATAATCTTGTCTATATCTACAAAACACTTTCCTATAATCCTGATGAGTTGAATTAAACCTGCATATCAATTTTGAAAGAATTGACATGTTTATTAGGTAGTTGTCTAATGCATGAATGTGTTTTTTTTTCCATTTATTTCAATCATCTTTGACTTCTTAATTAGTATTTTGTACTTTTCAGCATGCAAGTGCTGAACATGTTTTGTTAGGTTTACATCTAAGTATTTCACTTTGTTAACATGATTTATAAATGATATTATATTTTCTATTTTAACATCTATGTATTTATGGTTAGACAATCATGTCATCAGAAAATAAGGGGGGTTTTATTATTTCTTTTCCAGTCTATATGCCTTTAATTTTATTTTCTTGACTTATTGCACTGGCTTGCACTTCTAACACCATATAGCATAAGAGTGATAAGAATGGACATTCTTGTCTTGCTCTCAATCTTAGGGGGAAAACATTCATTCTTTAACCTTTAAGTATAATGTCAACTATAGTTTTCTTTGAAGATGGTCTTTATTAATTTGAGGAAGTTTTCTCTATTTCTCCATTTCTGAGGATTTTTTAAATCATGAATGGATGTTGAATTTTGTCAAATGTTTTTCTGAACCAGTTGATATGATAATATGATTTTTCTTTAGCCTATTAATATGGCAAAACACATTGATTAATATCTGAACATTGAAATAGCCTTGCATCCCTAGAAGATACAAATGACAAGAATTATTAATAGAAATTGGTTGTGATGTCTTTGAGCCTCACCCAAACCATCCTTTCTCTGAGCTCCACCACACTCCTTCACCTGCTGGAGAGGTTGCCAAGGCTGATCAAAGTGGATACTGATCCAGCAAAGATCACCAGACCATGGTGCAGGCAAGTATCGCAGGGCAACCAGCATGCCAAAGAGAGCACTGTGG
The DNA here is from genome assembly GCF_021234165.1 of Pteronotus mesoamericanus. Taxonomy (NCBI): domain Eukaryota; kingdom Metazoa; phylum Chordata; class Mammalia; order Chiroptera; family Mormoopidae; genus Pteronotus; species Pteronotus mesoamericanus. The sequence continues at coordinate 14,985,369 of NW_026555085.1, read as the reverse complement.
ATGCATCAAGCTGCGGGGAAGAGAAGTGAGGAGGTGTGTACACCATGCCAAGTTTGTTATCTGCGGGGCCCAATAAGGTGCAGGCTTCAGCTGGCTAACAATTCCTACTTGAGAACAATGTGGCTGATTAACTCTCATTAACTTTGCCCATAAACATGAAACATATAGTGGAAGAATGCTTCCAGCTATTATTGGAATGTAGTACTCATGCACAGAAACTCATAGCAGTGTACTGTGCTTTGCTATATTCTAAGAATTCTACATTTTTGTGTGGAATAAATGGATCTCAACAAATTCCAGAGTTTGGCACATAAATCTAGTGTTAAGTCATAAAAATATCCCTAGACCTCAAACATTGCTCATAAGCTAGAATAATGCATCTCAGAGAGATGAAACTTAGAAATTATTTTTTCTAGACCAAAGTTTGTATAACATTTAAGATGCCTTGAAAGAAGGGGGTGCAGGATTTGGTGCCTGGAGGAATTCTCTCTGTTGCTAAGACCCTCAGGGAAGCCAGGAATGAAGTAAATGTCAATTTAGAAGCAGAGGCCATCTATAAATCTGATTGTCTCAAATGAGTCATCTAGAGAGGAATTTATTTATGTCTAGTAAAAGTAGAAAAACATTGTCCATGTTTTAAATTGAAAAGGTTCCAGTTCCTTCCTAGATCATTATTTCTCAAACATTTTTCATTGTATTCCCCCCAAAGAAACTTTTTAGATATTTGTTTACAAATTATCTCCCTGCTCTTATGAAATTTGGATACCACAGATATATTGTATACTGTTTATGTTGATGGGTAAGGTTGAGCTTCAGGAGGCCATAAACCATTGTAATATCTAACCTTCCCCAACCAATTTTTGTCTCTTTGGGAGCAATATTGCCTCTGCTAATAATGCATCTCCTGGATAAATGAATGCCTAAATTCTTCACAAAAGCAGGGAAAAAATCTTAAAACATCATTTAAGATTGCCTCCACATCCTCTCCTCACAATTGCAAAGACAATTATTTTCTTTTATCTGGGTGCAACTATTGGCATTCTTCAGTCTAGAATCTAGTAAAAAGAGAGTTGTTACAATCAAGGAAATGCCAAGGAAATCAATTTCAGGAAGTCTTGAAAGGACTGGGAAGTCACAATCAGGGGGCTATCATTGGCTTATCTCCATTTTTTCCTGAGCGGGTTCTAGGCGAAGCCTCTTGCCTGCTTCTGCTCAGTACTGTGTGCCTTCTGCACAAATCCAAATACCTAAATCCCTCATCCACAAAACCTTGCAATATTCCTTCACTGTTACGACAAGGAAGAGGGTGACTAATATGGCACCATTTGTTCCAGTACTTGATGGCTGAATTTAGTTGTCATTTTTAAGTGGACCAGCTATATTTAAGACTTTGTATAAAGCCTGATGTCATGTCTTCGGCTCAGAGTCCAATAGTTTTCTTACATGAACCATGCCATACTTTCAAGGGTAGTAGCTTCAATGTGTTGATAAAGTTGGGTATTTGAGTTACTCACATTAGAGGCTTCTTTGATTCATTTCTATTGGTCTTAGGCACAACTGATTTCAGGTATCGAAGAACCTGAATCTGCATGGTGGCAGCTGATCATGCTGGGGTACATGGTCAAGCTGGGGTACCTGATCATGCTGGGGCATCTGATTTTTCTGCGGTATCTGATCATTCTGGGGTACTTACTAATCACGCTGGGCTACCAAGGTTTTCCACGGAAGAGAGCTGCTGGATTTGAGAGAACGTCTAACAGTTTCTATCCACAAACTGGTTTAATGAGCAGTCTCAATTCATTGGGAAATAAACATGGAAGTTTCCTTTATCAAGTGTCTGCCACCAACAAGGCTTTTCTGAACTGCCCTTTTTCCCAGGGTGCGGCACTCTTAACCAAAACTGAGATGACAACATACATTTCCTGTCACCTTTATTATCAAAGCACTCTCCATGTAACTCTGTGAGAGTCAGTGCTGTCAAACATCTTCAGTTCCATATTCAAGAGAAGTTATTCTCTTTCTGCCTTCCCAGCCTCAGGGTGGGCTACACTGCAAGTTCACGTGGCTCAACCAGGAGTCAGTGAGGTACAGTCTGCTCTCACATGCCTCCTTGCTCATCTCCACTCCCATGTTGGGGTGGAGAGCAGATGGACAGAAGGTATGTATCTTCTTACATGGCCACTCACAGCGAGCTGTCAGACGTTTCTAGAGTTCACCTTGGTTGATCATAACTGCTGACTTGGCTCATTATCCAGGAACCCTGATAAAGGGCTCAATTTAGAAATACCCCCTTAGGCACCAGCCACCTCTTTTACCTGTCCTCCAGCCAATAGATGCACCTGCTTGTTCTGATGTTCCAAAATTGCTTTGGTCTCTGGCAAGGCTATTGACACAAATCCCAGTTACCCTTCCTAATCCCAAATCTGGGGTCCATGACATGTGCAGGATCTATCTCCCATGCTCTCAAGAACCATACAGGGAAGTCTTTTTCTCTGCCTGGTAGCACACTGTGCCACGTCCAAAGGGTTCTTTCTGTCTCTCTGGAAGCACCTGTACAGGTCCTCAAGTTTGCTGGCTTGACGTCATAGCCAGGGAATAAAATGTCCAACTTCTTCGACTTGATGGACTTACTTTCAAAGGTCTACATGAAAAGTTATGAGTGATTCTCTTGAGGTCTCCATCCTTTGACTTCAGAAGCAGAAGAGCCCTGGGAAAGGAAGGGAGAATTGTTTGAGGCACTAGTGGCACTTACTCAAGTAGGCAGTCTCATTCCACTGCCAGATGCCTTCTCGTATTCACTGGGAGAAGGGCTGGAGAGGGGTAGAAGCCATGTTTCTTTGCAAGTTCTATGGTGGTGTTTGACTCATTAATGACTAAGAATAGAATATCACACCCCGAACACACCCCACTACCACTGCATGACTTCCTTCTAAGGCTCTTGGTTCTTTTTCCACCAAAATGATAGCTTGCAAATATGGTTTGGGGTTGTAATAGTAACAGCTTCAGCCACCATTCATCTGACCTCAACTCCTTTTCTCTGTCAATTCTATGTGGCTCCACCTATGGGTCTCAGTGCAAATTTTCAAGACAGGGAATCTGATTGGCTCTCCTTTGGACAGGTGTTGACTACAGGTTCAACCGGACGTGAACAAAAGAGAAGGTCACCAGGTAAAAACATGTCTTCCTAGGCATTCTCATATATCACAGCCTATGGTTAGGATTACTATACCGTTATTATCAACCAAACTGAAGCCTGTTAGAGAGCACAAGGTGGAGTTATCAATAATGCCCAGAGACAATAGGCATAATCCTGAACACACCGGGATGTATACTTACCCTACCGGGAGGAACTTCCAAAACACAGAAGAGTGACTAGACAGGTGCACCAGGTACATTGATGATGTAGTAGAACAAAAATTAGTTGAGAATCTCTCTGAGGGAAGGAAATGTGTCTTGTATATACTTCTGTATTTTTTAGTCTAACATAATATCTGTCAAAAAGGAGAGACCTAATAAATACTTGTTTAATGAACAAAACTTTAACAAGCTCCAATATCTTGTTGAAAATGTAGTTAATTTTTACAAGTGAACCTGGAACCTTTTTTCCTATTAAAGGGAAAATGCTCAATCATTCCCTGAGAGACACTTTTATAGTCTTGTTGATCATGTTGCTTACATTATGCGTTGAGAACTCAGATTCGGGACAGTGTCCTTCCTGTAATCTAGCCCAAAGCATACCTACACCAAAGCAGCATGTTTATTTCTAAGGAGAGTCTCTTTATTGTTTTTTGCAACATTGGTGATTCTCAAATTTCTATGCAGAACTTCAGCCATTATCTACAGGATTAGGTTGGCAATTCTTTGTCAGGAACTGAAACAGAAATTGCAGTCTCTCTCCCTCGTGGTGGACACCCTCAGTTGCAGGGTAAAACAGAGCAGGAAAAAGGAATATGTTGAGGTGGTAGGAAGAAGGAACACAGAAGAGAGGAAGAAAGAGAGTTGGGAATAAGGGACAAGAAGCTACTCAAAAACAGGAGCAAGGCTCCAGCCAAATAACAACTAAGAACAACCTCTGAACATCATCTCAGAGAAGTGCCATGGACTTGGTACCCCGGAGTGCCTGTGAAAACCAAACGTGATACCCTCCTTCGCAGGGACTTCCAGGTCACGTCCAAATCAAGCTTTTCCCAGGCATCTGAAGCCATTTTCACATACCCATCAGAAGCCAACAGAGGCACACACATCATGGTGGGCTGACCGCCTCTTCTCCACCCAATATCAATGTGCCATTCTTCCTATAGCTCTGGTAGTACAGCCATGAGACTCCAGCCCTGCTCTGGAAGGCCCCTCTGACTCCAGAGACGAAAACAAAAAATAAAATTAAAGACTGTCAGAGGAAATTTTCCTTTCTTATTTTAGAGAGTAAGACAATTATTTTATTATTTACTATTTATTATTTTGTTTTATGAGCTTATGTTTGATGCTTTTCTACAAAAACAGGATATGGTTTGTATAACAAGAGAAAAAGAAAAAATATATAAAGAAAAAAACATACCCCCTCCTCCCCATCCCTCCTTTCACATTTTGAACCTACATTTTTTATTTAAGTTGTCATAGATTATACATATGTGTGTGTGTGTGTATATATATTTAATCTTCAGCTGAGGATATGTTTATTGATTTTAGAGAAAGAGGAAGGGAGAGACAGAGAGAGAGAGAGAAACATCAATGTGAGAGAGAAACATCGATCAGTTGCCTCCTGTACATGTCCTGACTGGGGACCAAACGTGCAACCTAGGTATGTGCCTGGCCAGGAGTCAAACCTGCAACATTGTGGTGCATGGAGCAATGCTCCAACCAACTGAGCCAGTCAGCCAGGGCTAGGTGTTATATTTTACTGTTGATTCTTATACTTATGAATGATCAAGTTGCTTTATCTTTCTTACAATTGTATTATTTTAATTAAAACACTGGCTTCTTTCTGTCGATTTGTCTGGGAGGGGAGCACCCCTACCACCTCATTCAGTGGGAGTGGCTCTACTGAGAGGCATTTCTCCTCTCTGGGTGGCTGGCGGCTGCCTGAGTCACAGACATAAAGCCTCTGAGCATTTAACTTGGCTTTAGAGAGCCTCCTTGCAAACTCAAACTTAAGACAGAAAAGTTTATTACAGAGGTGTTCTTGATGGCATGCAGGATGAATGCACGTTTGCCATTGGACAATGACAACAGGGTATACCTCACAGAGTATGTCGCTGCCAACCTCAGGTTCTCGGAATTTCCCTGAGGCCTAGTTGCCTCAAAAGCCCAGTAAACAGTGAGGGTGTTTATTGGAGAGGAGCTCTGCTTCTCACCCACTGCTTACTATTAGCCTGGGTGGCCTGACCACCCTTGCATGTAGGTTGGGAAAATGGCAAGTTCAAGTCCAGGTTATGCAACTCACTGAATTGTCACCAGTAAAACAAAAAACAAACAAACAAAAAAAAAATACAGAGAGAGAATGAGCCTCAATAAATCAGTCCCCACATGAAAACATGAATTCATTGATATTTAAAGAAAATAGAAGGGCTATAGGTTTTGATTTGTTTTTGAGGTTTCAGAACATTTTGTGATGGCTTAAGCACATACAATACTGTTTTTTAGACAACATGTTGGCAAACTGTGGCCCAATGGCCAGAGTTGGCCAGCCACCTGATTTTGTAAATAAAGTTTTATTGGAACACAGCCACATTCAGTTGTTTACATATTGTCTGTGGCTGTTTTTGTGCTACAAGACAGAGTTGAGTAGTTGCAACAGAGACCACATGTGGCCCACAAAACCTAAAATATTCACTATCTGGCCTTTTATAGGAAAAGTTTGCCAACTTTTAAACCAACATCAGCACACAGTCTCATTTTCCTCACTAATTTAACAGGAGGACATTTATATATCAATACAAAAGTAGAACACACAGCCTGCCGGAATAGCTTATCAACAGTTTTTCTGCACCCACAAGCAGTTTCTAGAGTGGTGATAAGGAGCAGAGAGGCCGAGCCCTGCTGGCGGTATAGCTCGAGGTCGGTTCCATCCCCCCTCATGCCTCCTCATACGTACATACCTACTCACAGGGTTGTAATGAGGATTAAATAAATGAACACAAGGCAAGAGTCAAGGGGAGTGACTGGCCGAAGTGTGGCATGTGTGAACACTGCCTTCTAAGTAGTTCCTTTTCATTATGCAGCCATTCCTCTACACCCAGCATTTCATGAAACACACACTTACCAGAAAAGGAGGAAGGAGGAGAAGATGGAAAACATGGTATAAGCCCATTTGTAATTTAGCATGACCTAAGTACCCACCCCTTAGTTGTTTTCCCTAAAAATCATTCATAACAACCCATTCACTGGATGTACTAGAACATGCCATGTATATAGTGTGGCTCCTGCAAAATGCAAACTAACAGTTATGAGAATGACAAGACTTCATTGCACTGGAACCTGCTCAATTCACTACGTCCCTGGAACCGGTCGTCACAACTCACTTTCATGCTTCAGTGGCCTAATTGTTCCTTGGACAGACTCACCCGCCTGCATTAAGCACCCAGTTCTCTTCAAAGCACTTAATAAATTAGTGGCTCCCCACATGTGCTTACATGTGCCACAAAGGCAGACACACCAGGTCCAGTCTGACCTGGGTTTGAAAGCAGTAAAGTTAATCAGATCTTTGCTCAAAGTGAGTCCAAAGAGCACAGAGTAATTGGCCCCAAGCACCCAGCCTGTGTTACCGCTTGATAAAACTGCTGAATCAATTAGTCTAATTAAATGATGTGGAAAATTACTCCTGCAAATAAGTTGCCATGAAAGGCAAGTCTTAATTTGGCCTAAGGGAAAGCAAACAGCTCTCGCCTGTGTCTTGCCAGAGTCTATGAATGGGGAATAATTGGCAATTTATGTGTGTGTATTTTTAAGTCCATGGTACAAATATGTTTTCGTTGACAAGCAGCTGAGGCTTTCCCAGCATAAAGAGAGGGTTCTAATTAAGGGATAGTATAATTGTGTGTGTGTTGGCTGAAATGCCGCATGTGTAGCATGGCTGCAGACATTGGGGCCTAGGGCCCAGCCCAGTGCGAGGAGTGGGGCGCTGGGCACCTAACATCAGCCCAGTCAGCCTCTGCTTCCCTCTGGGGAGATGTTTCCCCCCACTGACTAAGGACTCCCTTGCAAGCAACTTAGAAAGGCAAGCTGTAAAGTTAAAAATAAAATTAAAAAATTAAAAAGTCACCTTCATCTTGGGGAATCTACTGCAAACCTTAAGAAGATATTGGAGAAGTTTATCTCTGCACGTAGGAAGGTGATCGAAATTACTTGGTAAGAAAAAAACAGTTACACAATGGTCTAAGTCAGTGTGGAATGCGGCTACCGTGGCTGCCTAGCTCTCCCACAACCAGCCCTCAGCCCGCCCCGGCCCAGCCCCTTTTGCAGGAAGAACTCTGAGACCCTGCATGGCTGAGGAGGCTGTAGGTCCCCGGGATCCTCAGAGAGGGGCATCGACAAACTCAGCAAAGCCCTCTGTCTTCCATGTTGACCTATTCATGGAGTGTAAATTTGGTAAGTGTTTTAACACACAAACAAAAAGTCTCTTTTGGATGTCTTTAGCAAAGATCAAAGGCTGCAGTATGGTTTGGAGCCCACAGGGTAGTTCAGATGAGCAAAGCCAGTGTGGGATTTGCAGTCAACTCAGCTTCTTCCCCATGTTTTCCTGGGCTCCCTTTGCAATGTGACCCTTATGCCCCTATTGTTTGTCAGCTCTTCCCTGTGAGCCCAGCTCATCGCTGCTCATCTCCACGGTGGGCACCCGCAACCCCGGTCAGTGTCTTATATTCTCCTTCCATGTCACTGGAGACAATAAACGATTAGCTAATGACCCAGGAAGGGGGAGGATCAGTAGACCTAAAGGATTCTTGAAAAGAGGGTGCTCGATATGATGGAGGGACTCGACAAACACAGTCTTTTAATTCACCGAGGACTGTGGTAGCATGTGTTTTAAATACTGAGAAAATTAGTACCAGTCCCTCTGCGCCAAGACAGGACTCAGTTTTTGAGTAACTCAGTTTAAGAGGCAGTATACAGTAGTCTCCCCTTATCCGAGGGCAATGCGTTCCAGGACCCTCAGTGGAAGCCTGAAACCAGACTAGTACCAAACCCTGCATGTACTGTTTCTTCCTATACATACACACCTGTGATACAATTTAATTCATAAATTAGGCACACACAGTAAGAGATCAGCAACAATATCTAATAATAAAATAGAACAATGATAACAATATATTGTAATAAAAGTTATGTGGCATTATAAGTAAAATAAGGGTTACTTTAACCAAAGCACTGCAATACCTTAACAACTGATCTGCTAACCAAGACGGCTACTAAGTAACAAATAGGCAGGGAGGGTATATCCAGCGTCCAGAGACACTGCCGGAGGGGATGTTTACACCTCAGGCAGGACAGAGTGGGAGAACATGAGATTTTAGCATGCCATTCAGAATGATGCACAACTTAAAACGTGTGAATTATGTGTTTCTGGAATTTTCTATTTCATATTTTCAGACCACAGTTGGCCATAGGTAACTAAAACCTCTAAAAGCGGAACAGCAGATGAGGAGGGGCTGCTACAGCTTGGAGTTGGGAGCACTGGTTCCGAAACTAGTCAGAGGGAGGGAGGGAAGGAGGGAGCAAGGGAGGGAAGAGGTGCTAGCCTGCCATGTGCTATGCTCTTGACTGACATCAGCTCATTTAAACCTCCCCCAAACCTATGGAATTCATCATCCACAGAAGAGTATTTTAAAGAAAGTCCTCTTGATAAAGCTCCGATTTCACATAATTAAACGTTCCATTTATCTGTAACTCTCAACCTATCTCTGACCCCCACCCCCATCCCTGAGCATACCCCATCCTCACACTCCCTTTCATCCCTAAGATGAGGCTCAGCGATGTGTGGGAGGCAGAAATGTGTCTTCCTCATAAGTTATTCGCTAATTATTCAAGGCCAAAATTTTGATGGTTTTCTTTTTAGTGTCATAGATTTAGTGTGAATGCCAAAATCTCTACCCTGGCTACCGAGATGCCAAGTAAAATTTTCATGTCACCCATTAGTATCCCCATCTGACAGATGACGGTGCAGAGAGATTAAATAACTGGCCCACATGCACAGAGCTGGACAGTGGCGGAGCCACGGCTCCAGAGCCGTGTGTGTTAGTCCTTGTGAGCCCTTGGCTTTTCATCCTCCCCCCTCCCACCCCACTGCCTCACATGTGTGCACAGAAATTGCTCAGCACAGCCCAGAGGCCTCCGCTCACTCATCTCCCTGCCCCACACCGAGGGCAGAATTCAGATCACCTTTGAGTGTCCAGAATCATGAATCAGCTTGAACATGTCCTTTAACACCTCATGCCTTAATGTCCCTGTTAATGTCCCGGTAGCTTATTGTGTGGAATTAGTCTGAAGAATGTCTGGAGAAAAAAATGAAGTCAGAAAAGATGCTTTAGGAAAAAGCTTTCTTTTCAGATAGGTGTCATTTTTCTCAAACCCACATGGACTTAAAGTGGGCCAGATGGTGCCTTTTTTTTTTTTTTTTTTTTTTTTTTAGCATAACACAAGGAACAGGTAAATGGATCCACAATACCAGTTTCTGTTTTTCATTTCCTTTTAAATTATTTAAATAACAGTCCATTGTGTAGGGGGTGGGAGAAACTCTTGAGACACGGGCAGCAAGAAGATGTAGACAGGAGAGTGCCCGAGACGGGCCTGAGCTGCTGACCTTCAAAGATATTTTCAAGCCACAGAGTTTCACTCAGGCTTGTGAAACGCTGAGATCCCCGCTGAAGCCCTGTTTATTTTCATTGCTCTTTATTGATGACATTTTCATTTGAAACCGGAACACACAAAGCAACAGATCCTTCCATCTAAATCCAAGAAGAAGGCCACAATGAACCAGAAATTAATTTTCTCTGCTCAACTTTTGAGAAATGGGGGTGGGGGAAGGTGGCAAGAAATTTATTTTACTTTGTCAAAGGACAACAAGCTTCCGCAGTTAGTTACTGCCACATTTGGCCATTTCATAAACACACAGGAGACTGAACAGAATGGGTAGGTATCTCCTTTTCTAGCCCTGAGGTTACTACTTGTGGACCAAATGATTCTAGTATTTTCTCTTCCTCTTCAAGTCTGACAAGCATTCATGGTCTCCTGTTTCTTAGTGCCTGTCAAAAACTTTTTTATCAATTTGAAACACATACCCTGATTTGAAAATGAATGGATTTTCTTTAAAGAAATAATACTTACCACCATTTAAAGAGATCTATTACATTCCAGGCTAAGACACAGTAGCCAGAGGTTCGGTTGGAAATGGATGGAAACAGACTGGTTGAAACCCCCCTCTTTGAAGTTCTCACCCAGGCCGGTGATCAGCAAGACAGAGATGAGTATAAACAGAAAACTAAGCACAAAAAAGTAGTTTTAAGCCAGGAAATGGCTCCATTCCTAAATAAAGACAACAAATATTCAACAGTCACATTTTCCTCACACTTCGGAGCAAGTCAGGCCCTCCCCGCCTAAATTGTGCCCCCAAAAACCAGTGCTGCTCTGGGTAGCAGCCTCTCCACAAGGCTGAGACAGTGTTGTCATCTCATCGCAGGATCCCAGAGGGAGATCCCCAAAATGAGATCTCTTCCCCAATAGCATTCTGGAGCTGTTTTTTTAACCTCTGTATCTCTACTAAATCTGCAAGGCTCTATGGGGTTGGGATGAAGCCAAAGTGGGCTTAAGTGGAATTGTAGAAGTTTTCCCAATAAGCAGTTTCCTACTATTAGCAACTCCCTGCCTACAGCTAAGGTTAAACTTTTTCCCCTCCTTTTCTTAGCCAAGAAGAATGTATAATAATTCTGTTGTGTGAGATAAATAGTGTGTGTGTGCAGTGGGCCATGTATGTATGCGCACACCTACACACAAAAACTGTGTGGTCGTATCCTTGCCTTCACCATTTTCAGTGTGTGTGTTTGCAGACATATAGAGATATATCTTTTCTCTTCCTACTGATTCTCTTCCAAAGATTTCACCAAGTCTGATAAGCATTCTTTTCCATTTCTATCCAAACCAGGTTCTTTGTTGTGTCTGTTTCAAGCATCATAAAGCAAAGTTTAATTTTTTAACAACCTCAGGACCTAGTGCTGCTGCCTCCAGCTTTCCTTGCCGGCCTTGACCCCCTGGGACATCTCCCACCAGAACTCCAGCACATGCCATCAACAGGAAGGCATGGCCAGGCGTCTCAGATGCTCCTCTGGGTTATGTTATAAATTTTGGCTGAGACATCAACACATGTCGACATGTTACTTTCAGTGACATGTTTGTCTTTTCTTTGTTAGCTTTGGTTCAAGGCCGTGAATCCATTTCGAGAAGCAACATTTCCAATTGTAAGCAAAAGTCTACCATGCTTCACGAACTCTGGGGTTTCTCTGGGCCTGCCTCCTCCTTCCATCACTCTCCCTTCCCCAGCCCCTTTATTTTTCTTAGAAATCCAAAGGAAAAGGACATTTGGTGATCAAAGGGAATTTCGCTGGCAGGGCATGAATGAACACAAACCAATGAGCCCCCAGTGACCTCTGTCTTTGGTTGGCTCTTGACGAGTTTGGAGGGATCACAGCCATGTCTCTCCTATTTTTCACCTGATCTCTACAATTCTTTTTTTTAATCTTTTCAATGACAACAGAGGTCAAAGTTCAAGTTTTAACCCTGCTTTGTCCAATCTTCATTGTTCAGAATATCTTTAATTAGTTTGAGAGAGGACTCTGGGATTCCTACAGCATTCGCCCCAGGAGTTCTGAGTGCTCCAAAGCCATCTCCTCCTGGCCCAAAGGGGCTGCTTCTCTGCTCACTTCCTTTCGCCCTTGAGAGATCAGTTTCTCTTGGCTGTGGTCTCATTACCGCGTGTGCAAAAGGAAGTGCCACAGCAGTCCGGCTCAAGGATGTGGCTTGTGAAAAGTGACCTAGAAGTGGAGGTACGTTACACGCTCCTCACGGCCAGCTGAAGGTGGCCAGCAGGAAGCCAGTTTGCAGGTAGCAAAAGAAACACATTTTTATTGCCCTTTTCTTTAGAGAAAAAAACACTTCTCAGGTTTAGAATGAATAATATTAATTCACAGCTTGAACATACATCTTAATCATCAACATTAAATTTAAATTAGTTTTGACTACTCCAGAAACCCATTTACAAAGGAGAAAGATTTACCACTATTAGGATATCCTAAAGAATTAGTCACAGAGGCCGGAGAAATCTATAGCAGGAGACAGCATGCAACCGTGAAGGGGCGATAATAAACCAAAAGTCAGGCAACTGGGATTCTAGCCCCAGCACTGCTTCTGTGTGACCATGGGCAAGTGATTTAATTTCTTTTGGTTTCAGTTTTCTCATCTGTAAAAGGAGCAGGGTGGGTAAACTTAAACCTCTACAATTCTATGAGTTCCAAATATGTTCTGGGCAAGCAAGCAGTATTAGAATAAGCAAGTCTTCTCCCAAGGCAATGACTTTGAAGGAAAAATATATTTATTTGGATATACAGGTCCTGGTGTTTGTTAAAAAAAATAGATTTTCATTGCTTTATAGTCACACCTCGTATATTCCAGCTTCTGTTAGAAGCCTTTTATGACTCTGTCATTCATAAATTTGTCCAAACTCTTTTTTAATCCATTTACATTTCCTGTCTGTACCGCCTCTCAGGGTAATGAGTTCCATAACTTTATTACGTGCTAGGAGAAGTATTATTTCCTTGTTTGCCCTAAACTTACCTCAAGCTTCCAAACTGCCTGTTTGCCTTCATATTTCAGAATTTGATGAACAAGTTCATCCATAGCCTTTGCTTTATAAACTGGATTTTAAATCATGTTAGGCTGCTTCATAAAGCAACAGCCTGCCCCATATCATTCCCTTAATCATTACAGTGACTTAGACAATAAACGTGGCCACTGATGGTGGAAGGAAGTCCTGGCTCTAAATGAGCCTGGAGGTCTAAAGCACAGGCGTTTGAGTCAGACTAACCCGGACTCAGATTCCAGCCCGGCCGCTTGCTGTGCGGTCTCTCTGAGCCTCATTTCCTCAACTGGAAAATAGAAACCAGTACATACCTACTTCAGAAGCTGTTGTAAGAGTTGACTAATGTAAATGACTAATATAATTTTTGTAATGTGCCTAACACAGGGCCAGGTCCCCTTGTAAATATCTCCCCAAATCTAGTGGTGGCAAGGTGATAGCTAATGAGTGCCATGACACGAGGTGGACTGGAGTGCGCAAGGTGTTTTAGAATCATTGTTCACATCATGAGTGGAGCCCAGAGAAGTGGCTGGCAAAGAACAATCTAAGCTTCCTTGCATGAGATGATGATGAAAAGCTATGGGTGGAGAGTGATGTTCTGAACACTAGAAGTGAGGAGGCTTTAAGGGGAGATCTTTGGCAATAGATCAACAGGAAATGTGATCTCAGCATGAAGTAAAGTGGCACCAGATTGTGGACAATAAATATTTACAAGGCAGTAGAAATTTTAAATAAAAAAAGGAGGGGGAAGTTCATATGCTCTTTCCAGACCAATGGTGACCTGAGTCAAAGGGAGTAGATATGCCATTGCTAACTTTTACTAACCAGCTGTGTGACCTTAAGCAAGTCAAAGCTCTCTATCAGTCTGGCTTTCCTTGCACCGTGCTCCTTGGAACCTATACATTAGAGAGAAGAGGAAAGAGATAGGGATGAGAAAGGATAGGAGTCTTCACCCCTAATTCAACCCAAGTAGCTATACTTCTAAGGTCCCAAGATTGGCTCATCAAGGAGAATGTCAGAATATCAAAAATTACTTCTTAAAAAACCCTTAAATCACCGAAATATATACTGTGAAAAGTTCAAAAGAACCAAAACCAACAAGACAGCAGAGTGACCTTTGCCATCCCACACAGACTCTGGACTACGCCATCATTGAGTCAAGTGGCAGGCTTAGTCTCTCGCTCTCTCTGACACACACATAACACACACAATGTTAAATGAATGCGTACACTAATACTACTGTAATAAGCTCACATTTAAGATTTAAATTTTGGTTTATCTTAAGTTATAAAGAAAAATAATCGATACCACTAGATTAGATGCTGGGATGCCATCCACTCTAACAGAATGAAATTCCAACAAGGAGAATGTAGGTCTTGGATTTAGGAATCTTAGTAGAGAGATTTGGAGAGAATCCATTCACATTAAGGGAAATTGGGACAATTTATTTGCACACCTAATCAGACAACCAACAGGTGTGGGGAGTAAATGGAAAATAAGCCAAAGTATATAAGCACTTCTGCATGAATGCTGGAAGCCTAACTACAACAAAAAGAAACACTTGGCATCCAGTAGATTCATAACCCAACAGGAGTCCCCACAAGCAACTGGTTACAAGAAAGGAATGCAGAAGACTATAGACTATTCCCTGAAGACATCTTCCCTATGTGCAGCCAGGCCCAAAAAGACCCATAAAATTTCAGGCACATCATCAGTATGATTGTTTTTAAAAAACCATATAGGTACTTTATCCAACTCCTGATTTAAAGTAGAGTGCAATACAACTAGGGTAATTTGCATTGTTCTCATGCACCTACCTCAGATACACATAATGAGCAACACAAGGTAACACATCAAACAAAGAGAGAAAATAGAGCAAAAGGAATAAGAGGGAGAGAGTGAAAAAGGGAGAAATGAAGGACTGACTGAAGTATTCCAAAGAGGAGAATTGAGAGTTCTTTAAAAGGGAACATGTGAAAAGGATGTTACCAATATCTGCAAAATATCTACAAAATCACAAAGGAGCAAACAAGGTGGCCATAGTCTTTCCCTGATGGCTTCCTTCCTCCCTCCCACTCAGGAGCTTAGAGAAAACTGTATGGGGACTAACAACAACCATACTCTATGCAATAAAGCAGCATCTATTTAAAAGATATCTCAGGTTTAGTGTTTACATTTATTCATGAGAAATGCTTGGAACTTATTCCATCAGAAGAATCCAACAGATATTATAAATAATTCAAGAAAGAGTAGGAAAAAACCATAGACAAATGTGAGGACTTGATTTAAGGAAAATGCTACTCTTCATATACATTTGACCAAACCATTGTTTTCTCATAAGGAAAGTTGTGTTCTTCAACCAGGAGCATGGTTCTGGAGGTCGCTCAAATGCTTTCACATTCCCCCATTAGGCTGCTTGGACCCAGAGGAAAGGGCCAGGTCTTCTACTCCTTCATATCCATCTAAATATCCTGTCTAGCACACTGCCTGAACACATTCAGCAGTCATTAATGCTTGAGGAAACATGAATTGCACTCATTCATTGTGAGAGGTGGTAAATATGGTCTCTCTATAAGCTCTCTTCATACTTTCAAAGTTCCCTTTGGATCCAGAAGATCAATCCCTCCTGATCATTACATTTCTTGTCACCAAGAAAACTTTTCTTCTGTGTTTTTAAAACTTCATGCAAAGATCCAGCCTATTTGGTTTCCCAAGCTTTTCATCTAATAAGCATTTTGGAAAAGTATGCAAGTTGAATAACAGCAGAATAAATTCAGCCATAGCCTATTGTGATAATGGGAAACAAAGCCAATCAATTTTAAAACAAACCCTAGCATTCATACATCCAAATATAACAGCAGTCAACCAACAATTTTCTTCAGAGCATGGCTGTTGGTGCTGAGCCTGTGAAGGAAAAGGAGTATTCATGAGCTACCCAGATTTGTTATCATTCCTTTTGAGGAGCAGCCAACCAGGACGTAGGAGTTAGAAAGTCTAAGTCCAGTTGTATCTGAAAAACACTGTGTGGCCTCAGGTGACTGATTGAGCCTTTCTGGGCCTCAGTTTCTTTATCTGTAAAATGCAAAGGTTACTGAGTAAGGTCATAACACTCAAATCCCACAATTCTATTCTCCTAAATCTATTGGTTAAGAAAAATACTATGTTTCCAGAAAATGAGATTTTCATTCTTATATTTGAGAAGATAAATCTCTAATTTACTCTAACTTCATTACAGCTAAACAAGATATTTGAAAGCCCAGAAAAAGACTCTCTGTGCATGTGTTCGTGCATGTTCGTGGGTGTGTATGGGGTGAGGAAAGTGATGAGTGTTGTATAAGGCAAAGTTTAAAAGTAAACCCCCTTTAAACCCCCCTGACTCTAGGAGAAAACTGATTTTCTCTGTGATGTGACCACACTTCACACCACATTTCCATGATTATATTTGTCAATAAGACAACTCTCCAAGAAGAAACATTCCTTCTGAGAATCTTCTTACAGCCCATCCTCTACTCCACTATTGGATGAAAAACTCCTGGACCATATAGACCTAAGTCACAGTCCTGAAATGGTTCAAAAGGTAGACAAATAGAGACCTGTGTGAAATGGATGGGACCAACAGAGCTGTAAAAAAAGTGAGCCGTAGAGACACACTAGAAGTCTTGCTAGAGAAGTCAGAGAGGTGTGGCTCATTCTAGACAACTGTAAATCCCCAAGAAGACAGAAACTTACCCCAAAAGATTCTACAACTCTTCCAGAATTCCAGTTCTCCCCCTCCCTCCCTCCTCCTCCTCCCCCTCCTCCTCCCCCTCCTCCTTTTTCTTCATCTTCTTTTTTCTTCTTCGTCCTTCTTCTTTCTTCTTTACCAGCCACACAGATTGAAATCAGTGAATGGCATATAACACAGTGCCATACCAATTGGCCAAGACAAAGAAAATGAGAACAAGAAATGGCATGTTCTTTAAAGGCTCTTCATGGGCCAGGATGGCTAGCACTTGGCCTATGTGTAAATGCTATGAGTTTTTGTAAATAAATAAAATGAAAACAAAACCCTTGTTGTTCAAAACTCATGTGAAATATGAACCAACCACAGACATCTTGAAATGTTTTCAGCATTGTTATCTACAAGACTTTCTCCATTCACATGAGCAACAGGCCTGAGCTGTGACTGTGTTGCAACAAGAATGGATAATGAAAGGTCTTGTTCATTTGCAGCCAGCTTCATATGAAGTGAAGGCATGCTTTGCCCTGTGGCCAAAGAGGATATAACAAAGTAGAATGTGTGGCCTCTGGCCACAAGAAGATCGCAATACAATTGGTGAGATAAATTAGACATGTGCCCTAAGTTAAACCCAAGAGATGCCATCAGACAATGTAAGAAATACCAAATGACTAATACAGACAGGATGTACAAAAAGCAAGCAGATAGAGTATGACTAAGCAGGTTGAGGAAGATTTCACAAAGACAGGTTTTGAACAGTGGACATGAGGAACACAGTACAGAGGAAAGAAGAGACTTACCAAAAGCTGGAAGAAGGAGTATAGGCACCAACATCAAAAGAGAATGAGTAGTTCAGACAGGCTAGCCTGAAGAATCACATTTGGGGGCAGCAAGATATGACATTGCAATGCGTGGGTAGATCAATTGGTTAGGCTAAGCAACTCAGAGTTTATCCTAAGAGTAGTAGGGAACCTTTAAAGATAAATAATGTAATATAGGTTCTTGGTCATCCAAAATCCCTATGTGAGTCTAATAATTCCTGTTTATGGTAGTCCTTGCTCCTAGCCATTGTAGCACTATTCAGAGGTAACCTCGTTTCGTGGGGCTTTATCAACTCTCCTTCCTAAGATATAGGCACTCTTGCAAAAAAGACTCTAGAATTGGGAGAAGCCTAAGTTACCAAATTCTGTTTCTCAATTAATGAAGAAATTTTTTTCCACAAGACCCTCAAGGGCAAAATATTCCTGGGGTTGGCACAGTATGCTGCATGTTGGAGGAACTCAGTAAACATTGGTGGGTGAGCAAATGAATCCAATCTTGGTCATTTTGATCACACTTGCTGCAATAGACAGCATTTAATCCTTAGAAGGTTTTTTTTTATTTTGAGTTAGTTCTGGTTCTGTCATCAAAAAAAAATTTACTCATTCTTTTGTGTCACCGCTATTTTGAATATTTGGAGACATTTGTTGGGGCTTAATCTTCTCCTCTCCAAATAAACATCTCCAGCTCCTTAGAGCTCACAGGAGCCAACCCGCTAATATGAATAATTCTAGATTCCCTTGTGTCTATTTTAATTCACCAAGAAAAATGGGTTGTGTAAAGGGGTTGGATTATAGATTTGGGAGAGGAGGTCTCCCAGAGACTAGAGCCATGAGTCCCTGAACTTTTGCACATGTATGTGTGTGTGTTGAGGAGGTGTTCTGTTCCTGCTTCATCTGAGACCACAAGGCCACTTTCTAATGAGTATGATCCCCAAACTCCTATTTTATAGGTTCTATGGGACCTGTCATCCTCCCACTGCCTCCATTTCTATCAGATGGCATTTTCCCAGGAAGGAGCCTTCTTAAGGCCCCACAGGCTGCCTTTGCCACTAGTCTCTGTCAATTCTAAATCACAGCCATTACCATTTAAACTCACTTCCTCCAGCTCAGTCCCCAGCGCCTCAAGCGAACAAAAGCAGCTGGTTCCTCATCCTCCACATCCTTAATCCTTCAAATCCTCAAAAGCCTGCATTAAATCCCAATTCCACCAATGTCACCACACCCCTAAGCTTCAGGGAATGCTCAGCTGCCAACCAACCCTTTACCTTCTAGATCATGGGATCATAGTCAGCATTTCTAAAAAAACAAAACAAAATACTAGAGCTCATCATATATCATAAACATAAATATTGTTCCCGGGAATTTTCTTTTTATATACTAATACATTTTTTAGTTATGCACGTAAATATTCTTCATGTACTGATATGAAATGTTGTGTCTTTGTTATTGTGGGTTTTGGTCAAGAGTTTACTAAACACTGTTGTCCACCAGCTCAAAGCTGTGGCTATAAGAAAGAGAGGTTCTGGAGGTAGACACCATGTCTGTCTAATTCACCTCTGAATCCTCATGCCTCACTCAGTATCTGCATTAAGTGGGTGTCTAATATATATTTGCTAAATGAATGAAAATCACTCATGAGCGGGGTGACTTCTGGGACTCAGTTTCCTCATTTAGAGAATTAGTTTTCCGCACTTCTTGATGAACTTTGAGTCCCTTCAAACTCTAAGAATCCATAACCATATCTGGATTCTGCAGAATATCATTGCTTCTGCAATGGCAGGGATTGGCTCTGGTAACTGTTCTCTTTCCCCAAATTCATACTGTACAAAGAACCACCTCTGGGTAGGAAGTGTGAGGATAAGCTGGTGCTGAAAATGAGCGAAGGAAAAATGTAAAGTAAATCCTGCCCAGTGTATGTCAGGCTGTGGTTTGTACTAGATTAATGAAAGCACCACATGGCATAATTGTGTTTACAGTGAGCTTATAGGAGTTTTCCCTCAAGGTAGGGAAAGGGGATCAGGTTAAACAAATTATTTAGCTTTTCTGACCTGAACTGGCAACAGCAATGGGGAGCAGTAGCTGAGGAATCGCCTTCCCAATTTCAGCCCAGATTATGCTCACCTTGAGTTCCTTAGCAACCAGATGCTGGTCTTCCATCAGGAAGGTGGCAGGCAATTCCTGAGTCTAAAGCCCAAGATTGCTTCCTGTGAGCAAAAGTACCTTGCCCAATTGTGTAGAAGCAACTTCCAACTACAAGGCAGCAAGTGGTGTTAGAGGAATTAAAGGCCTTGCTATGTGATTGGCCTAGTAAGCATATGTGATTGTTCACAACTGGAATCCTGTTATCTTTATGGCTGTCACTCACCTCTTCTTCCTAAAACAGAAACACTTTATGGAGTTACATTCAGCTTACATCCACAGAAGGGTAATATCCTGCCACTCTGTTAAAGAGAAAACATAAATCCTAACTGCTGAACCTACACAACACTAAAAATCTAGTCTGAAGTAACATTTTACTGAATGAATTCAGTGAACGATGTGTTGCACAGGCATATTTGACTTTCTTTGGTCTAAAAACAAGTTAATTTTAACTGCAGCTTGGGGAGTGTGGATGTAGTTTTGCCTAGTTTTTATGGTTGATTTTTTTTTTCAGTCAATCCATAACCATTGCCAGTTTCTCTTTAGTCTCTGAAGATATTTTTAGGTATGAGACTGTACTAACAGGATGTATGTAATTTATTGGCAGAACTTTTCTGTCAACCCGTCAGTCATTTTTGATTCCAAATTACAGGGACCAACCCAGGTCTGGGATGCATTCACATTAAATGATTGTGGATCATTTATTTCAGAAATGATAGGTTGGAGAAAATGTGCTTTGCACATGAGAAATGAAATCCCACAGCACATCAAGTTTCCTGTTTCCTTGAGGTCCTCATTTTTCCATTTAGCCCCTATTTTAACTTTCCTCCCTTTCACTTAAAGGTCTTGAAAGGATCCAAAAACAGATCAGGAAAGGCCTTAGCCACCCACTCCCTGGCCCTGGGTTAAGTAAGACCACACTCCTGGAAGAGAGGAAGGAAATAATCGCAATCACAACTGACAGCTGGCATCAACCTTGGAAGGTCAGCAGGGTCATGAGAAGAGGGATGATGACCCACATTTTGCAGGCTCACCTGGGTTAGGTGACTTGGCCAAGCTCCCACAGAAAGGAAAGGGGTGCTTTTCATGATGCTGCACTCTCTTTCTAGAAAAGATTCCCACCATTGAGGAGACTCCCCATGGTTCATATAACCCAGCACCGCACCTGTACCAAAGCGCCAAGTTCAGTCAGAAAAGCAGGACCTCTGAGTGACATGGAAGACAGGACAGGTTCTGCCGGCAGGGCTTTCAGTCATGGAAGTGGGTTATGTGGCTCCTATAAGTCTTCCACCTGATGGCTGGGTGGGCAGTTGGGAGAGAAAGAGAAGTGGGAGAGGCAAAAACAAACAGGAAGGGCAGCGTGCAGCTCTCACCACCTCCAGTGGTGACGACGGGTCCCTCCCCCCGGAGCTGCACTCACACCTGGCCCAGGAGTTGGAGAAGCTGAGGGCAGGGCCGGCCAGCCTGTCAACCTCCGAGTACCTGCCCATACTTCTGCAGACGAAACTGGGAGCAAACAATTACACAGATTTGACTCTGTGACAATGTTCAGGTAACTTTTACGATATATACTTTTATTTACTTAGGCTTTTAATGGAGCTATAAGTTACATATTGTGACTCTTAGGTGTAACTGTGATTGATTCTGATAAATACATATGCCCATGTAATGCATGTCTCTATCAAGATGTAACATGCTTCCATTTTTCCAGAAAGCTCCCTCTCAGCCAATACTCCTTCCCACCACAGCCACCAGAAGTGGCCACTCTCCTGATTTCTTTGTCAATAGATTTGCTTTGCCTGTACAAGAATTCAATATAAATGAAATCACAGAGTATTTCCCTATTGCAATATGGACTCTCTTGACATAATATTTGTAAGACTGCCCAAGCTGTCATATGTATCACTAGATCATTCTTTTTATTTCTGAGTAATATTCCAGTACATGAATATACTACAGTTACCAATGCACCTGCTAAAGACCATTGGGTTGTTTTCACTTTCAGGCTATTATGAAGACAGCTACAATGATTACTTGTGTACAGGCTTTCAGTGGAGGGAGGCATGTGATTTCACTTGGGTAAATACTTAAGGGGAGAATTACTGAGTCATAGGGTAGGGGTATGTTCTATTTCATTAAAAACTTCCAAACTGTTTTTCCAAGTGCAATGTTGTGCTCTGAGTTGTGTCTCTCCAATATTCATATGTCAAAGTCTTAATCCCCAGTACCTCAGAATGTGACTGTACTTGGGGTTAGAATTTTTAAAGAGATAATTAAGATAAAACAAAGTCATTAGAATGAGTTTTAATACAATTTGACTGATGTCCTTAGAAGAAGAGGAGAGAAGGATGCAGATAAACACAGAGGGAAGATCAGTGAAGGCACAAGGAGAAGGCAGCCGCCTGTAGAGAGACAGGCTTCAGAACGAGCCAGTTCTGCCAACACCTTGATCTTAGACTTCTAGTCTAAAGAATTGTGAGAAAATAAAAATCTGTTGTTTAAGCCACCCTGTTTGCAGTTCTTTGCTTAAGGCAGCACTAGTACAGTAAAACATGTTAATACCATTTTAATACATCCAACAGCAATGTCTGTGGTATTCTGTTTGCTCCATGTCCTCGCCAATACTCAATCTTGACAGCATTTCTATTGTGAGCCATTTGAGTGGGTGCAGAATACATATTATTGTGATTTTCATTTGCATGTCTCTAATGGCTAGTGATGTTCAGCTCCATTTTGTGTGATGATTGGCCATCCATTTATCTCCTTTTGAGAAGTGTAAGTTCAAGTTTTGTCTTTCTTTTTTTTTTTATCTGTCTAACAATGTAATATATGATTAAGTTGATATTTCAGATCAATGGGTAAAATAAGGCCTATTCAACAAATAAGGTGCATGGACCACTATTACTTGAAATAAAACAAATATAGAGCCCTATTTCACACATTATACAAGAAATATTCAGGTGAGTTAAAAATCAATATGTAGAATCTAAGGAGTTTTAGGAGAAAATGCAAACTAACATTTTTCTTACACTGAAGTAGAATATTCAAACCCAGAAGCTATAAAGTAAAATATTGACAATATGGCTATATTAAACACTTAAGACTATATAGTAATAGACATATTAAAAAAGTTAAAGGAAAAGTAATAGAATAGGAAAGCATTTGCAACACATCTAAAAAAGGGTTAATAGTTATTTCTTTTTTAGGGAAAAGAATTCTACAAACCTTTAATCGATAAATGGATAAAGAATACCAAAAAGTCATTTAAAGCTTTTTAAAAAATAATAGAAATAGGCAAGAAATATACAAAAGCAGGTTTAGTTTCAAAAAATAATAATGGAACAATTAAAATAACACATCCTTGTCACAATCAGATTAACATGTATGAAAAGATGTTAGTAATCAAGTATTGGCAACTGTGAAAGGAACTGGGTATTCATAGACTCTTTTTCTTCATCTTAAAGCAGTCCCTTTAGCATATTTGCAGCGCTGGTTCGGTGGATGCATATTCTTTCAGCCTTCTGTTGTCTGGGAAACTCCTTATTTCACCTTCCATTTTAATTGAGGGCCTTGCTGGGTAGAGCAGTCTTGGTTGCAGGCCTTTGCTTTTCATTACGTGGAATATTTCTTGCCGCTCCCTTCTGGCTTACAGTGTTTCTGTTGAGAAGTCAGCTGCTAGCCGTATCAGGACCCTCTTCTACATTACCACCTCTTTCTCCCTTGTTGCCTTTAGAATTCTCTGTTTGTCTTTGCTATTTGCCATTTTAATGATGATGTGTCTTAGAGTGGGCCTCATTCAGTTACTCTTGAGTGGGACCCTCTGTGCTTCCTGGAGTTGTGTGACCTTTTCTCTCCTCAAATTAGGGAAGTTTTCCATCATTTCCATCATTACTTTTTCAAACAGGTTCGCTATCCCTTCCTCATCCTCTTCTCCTTCTGGTATTCCTATTATATGGACACTATTACGTTTCAGGTTGTCCGGCATTCCCCTAAATACCTCTTCATTCTTCTTGAGTCTGTTTTCATTTTCTTGCTCATTCTGGGAGCTTTTATCTCTCTTGTCTTCCAGCTCGCTGATTTGATCCTCTGCTTCATCTGGCCTACTTTTAATTCCTTCTGCTGTGTTCTTCAATTCAGAAATTGTATTCTTCATTTCCTCTTGTCTCTTATTGATAGTTTCTATGTCCTTTTTCATACTGATATAGTTTACAATAAGTTACTCGTAGTTTCTCTGTCATTTTCTGTAATTCTCTCTGAGCTCACTGAGCTGATTGAGCCTCCTTAGAACAGTTGTTTGGAACTCAATATATGATAGTTTACTTGCCTCTATTTCATTTAGTTCTCTTTCTGGGGATTCCTCCTTTCCCTTCGAGTGGGGGATGTTCCTTTGTCTTCCCATTATTTGTGAGACTCTTCTTTTTTGCTTCTGCATCTTAAGTTGATCTGTCTTGATTTCCGGACTTTGTGGTGTGAACTTCTATGGTAGGAGACCGTTGTTTTTACTTTCTGGATCTGCCTCTGATCATGTCAGATGTCATCCCTGTGTGATCTTAGGCAGTCTGTTCAAGACTTCCAGGAATCTACTGTTTGTGGCTGTCTCTTTCAGCTGTTAATCTAGTCAATCTGCACTCAGCAGGTTGACTTAGACAGTTCAGGGCGGGGCGGAGTCCCTCCTAGCGGTGGGGTATTGGGTCCTCTTACACTGCTGCCATATAGGAGAGGAGTCAGCACTGGGATCCTGCTGGCTATTCTTTCTGTTCTCTCTCCAAAGCCTCCTTCCACAGTCTCTCCTCAAGTGTCTCCAGACCACTCTGTGTCTCCTTTAGCCAGGGACCTATTATCTGTGGCTGCCACCCTGCACAGAGCAGGCAGTAGACTGCACAGGGAGGGGTGGAATCCCTCCTGGGGGTGAGGCTATTTGGTCCTCTCACGCTGCAACCGCTCAGGGAGAGTGGTCTCTGCCTGAGCAAGATGACTGCTGTCACATGGAGAATGGTCAGTACCAAGATCCCACTGGCTACTCTCTCAGTTCTCTCCCCAAAGCCTCCTTCCCCAATCTCTCTTCAAGCATCTCTAGCCCACTCTGCCCCCGCCTTTGCTGGAGACCAGGGTAAGTGGCTGCAAATATAAATTTATGCGTTGGCCCTTTAAACGATTCTTTGCATTTCCAGCCACCTGTTTCTGGGAGAGAGCAACCCTGCCAGTTTTCACAGCTGGCTCTTCTCTGTGTACCTTTTGGACTCTGGTGCTATAGGCTAGAGATCCCAGCTGTTGGTTTAGACTCCACTCTTCTCAGGGGGATCCAACTGGCCATTTCAATATCCTTCTGGTGCTGCCATCCGTGGATGCCCGGCCCACCTTCTTGAGTCTCTACCACACTCCTTACCAGTTAGATTGCACTAAAGCTGATTCTTCTGTCGCCGAGGTTACAATGCTCCTCTCTCACTATTGTTCAGTTGTTTGTTCCAGGTGATTTCTCCACAATTCAGTTGTAACTCCAGGTTGGCTGTCGGGGAAGGTCAGTGTGACTTCCACTCACTCCTCCACCATCTTGATTCTCCCTATTTTTGAAGCTTTCAAGTTTTGTCTTTCTATCATTGCATTGTAGAGTTCTTTATCTATTCTGAACACAAATACTGAAACAAGTAATAGATGGCAAACATTTTCTTTCACTCTAAGATGTTTTTATTCATTACCTTAGCAGTTGCTTTTGAAGAGCAGAAACTTTTAATTTTAATAAATTATGTATCATTTTTATAACTATTACTTTCTATATACTCTCTAAAAAAAAATCTATCTCTGCTCCAAAGACCTTCTAGAAACTATATATTCACCCTGCATCTATGATCCATTGTAAACAAATTTATGTGTATGATGTGAGATATAGGATATAATTCACTTCTTTCATATGTATCTTAGCACAATTTGTTGAAAAGACAATTTTTGCTATTGGATTTCTTTGGCAACTTTGTCAAAAATCAATTGACCACACACATATGAGGTTCTACTCTGAAGTTTATTGTCCTTCTTTGACCTGTGCACAGGAACAGAGGAAGCCAGTCAGATGGATTAACATGCTGGGGCAGCGCTTTGCCCTCTGAGGCTCTCCATCGTAGTGAAGGACTCCAGCATCCACCCAGTTGCCCCAGCCAGTGAAAGGCATTGTTATCTCTTACCTGCCCCGGGGTCCACCTGCATGCTCACTGGCTCCTTTCCAAACCACTTTCTACACAAACATCATATCCTGTTACTATTTAACTCCTTCAATGACTTCCCATTCTTATTAAGATACATCCATAATTCTCAACTATAATTTGTAATAAGGTGTTGATGTCTCCACTGTATGCACACTGGACTACTTCAGTCCCTTGCTTTCTCCTGCCATCAGGACCTTCCATACTTTTCATACTTTTCAGGGAACTATATGGAACATACTTCCATACAGTTCCTTGGATGGCTTCTCTTCCTTATTTAGGCAATTCTTACTCTATCTTTAACTGAAGCATCACTTCTTTAAAGAACTCTCCTCTCACCTCTCTAATTAGATCAAAGCTCTCCCTTAGAGGCTCTTGTAGCATCTCTCCTTTATAACATCACAGTGGGAATTTTTCATCTTATATTTGTTATTACCTGATTAACTCCTCTGTTCCTCACTGTCCTCTACATGCCATGAGATCAAGGATCACATCTGGATTTTGCTTACTAATTTATACCAATAGTACCTACTCAGTGCCTGACATGTAGAAGTTTCTCAGTCAATATTTTGTTGGGTAAATGTATGAAAAGTCAAGAAGGTAAGGAATAGGGAAGACATAAACTTGCTTCTCTCTCTCTTAGCCCCCACCCCCTCCCTTCACCTTTACCCCCTTGTCCAATACAGTTTCAAAATGTGGATTCCACCTGTCTGATCACTTCCTACCATCTTGGTCACTAGTCTTGTCCCAGCTACCACCAGTCTTACTGAAACCACCATGAGAGCTTCTCTACTGGTTTCTATATACCCTGTCTCAGTCCGTTCAGACTGCTATAACAAATTATCCCAGGTTGAGTAATTTACAAACAAAATGAATTTATTTCCCACTGTTCTAGAAGCTGGAAGTCCAAGATCAGGGTGCCAGCATGGTCAGCCTCTGGTGAAAGCCCTTTCCCAGGTTGCAGATGGAGAACTTCTTACCACGTCTTCACGTGATAGAAGGGACTAGGGAGCTTTCCCCGGCTGCTTTTATAAGGCACTAATCCCATGCCTGTGATGGAGCCAAAGTCCCCACCTCCTAATCACCTCCCAAAGGCCTCACCTTCTAATACCATCATTTTCAGGGTTAGAGTTTAACATATGAATTTGAGAAGGACTCAAACATTTAGACCATAGAGTACCATAAGTTCATTTTGGAACAGTCAGCATGAACCTTCTAAAATATACACCTACTTGGTACCAACCAACGGCTCACCACAACAATCAGAGAAAATCCAAACTTTTTTTACTCATCAAAGATGCTTGGCTACTTATCACCTTAAATCATTCCACCATAGCCTCCCTGGACATTTTGTCATTTCCTCCACACATCAGACCCACCCCTGACTCAGGAACTTGGCCACTGATGCGCTCTGCTTGGAATTTACTTCCCCTATGCCACCTCCTCCCCTCTTTGGGCCTCAGCTCAAATGTCACCTCCTCAAAGAGGCCTTCCCTGATTATTGTAGCTAAAATAGTCCCTGTATACCCTTATCACCTTTCATCACCTGACCACTTGATTTTACTTCACAGGAATCTTGACTTTCTAACATATTATGTCTTATTTTAATTTCCAAGGTATGCTGTAAATTCCACAAAGCAGAAACAGTATTGTTCAACATTCTACATTTGTAGCCCAGAAGAGAAGCACAGATAAAGTGCTTAATAATTACTTGTTAATGGGATAATTGATAAAAGAGAGAACAATCATTTATGCACTGCTGGGCACATAACAATTGTTCAACAAATAATATTATATTTTTAAAGATATGTAATCATTGAAGCGAATAAAATGATCTTCAGGTGATTACAATTATCTATTTAAGATGCTCAGAAATGATGTTTAAAAAACAAGTGTAAATTTTAACCATGTTAAAAGCATCCCTATATCCAGGTATCATTTAACTTTCTTACTTTGAGTTATGGTTTTCTTTTACATTCTCTTTTACAGTTTTTAAACTGTTTTTTAATTGAAACCTATACCCTGAAAATTTTATGCAAAAAAAAACTAAGTAGTGGAAAGTCTTGGAATGAAATAATTTAAAGTAACACCTGAGAGTTTTGTAGTTTCTGTGTCCCAGGGTCCAGGTCTACATGCCTGTCCCCAAGATGTTTTGCTGTCCTGCAGTCTCTGTCCTGGATTTCTGGATTTCTTTGTTGCTAAAATAATCACCTTATTTAATTGAATTAAAATGATCTTCTTATTTAATAGAACTCCTTCATTGGGTGTCTATACTTGCTATCAATCATAAAACATGAAAAGAACAGCCTTCTGTTTTGTAAACTTTTTTCACTTAGTTGCATAGCATGAAAAACCTTTCCTGTCAACAGACATATACCTGAATAATTTTAAATGGCTACATATTATTCCACTGAATGGTTAAAACATGAAATCTAGCCAGTCTTCTGTAATCTGACTTTTAAGTTTCAAGGCATTGCTATTCTCCCACTTGATTGGGGTTTTTTGTTTTTTTCCTTATTTTTGAATGAAATCTCAAACTGGCTTTTGATTAGAAGACATACCTTGTAAGTTTTCTTGTGGATAAACAGAAAAGTTAGAAAGGTAAGAGACTTAATGAAATGATTCAAAATAGTATTGGGGCATTTTATACATTCGTGATGTCTATAAGATATCTAAGCAGGGAATGGGCTTCAGAACTAGCTAAGAGTCAGGCAAAGGAAGGGGTAGGGGAATAGGGACATCTGTAACAGTGTCAACAATAAAAATAAAGAAAAAAAAGAGCTGATGTCACAGAGAACTGGTGTCACACAGCCTATGTCCTGACCAGTGTAAGAACAGAGCTGGGTGGTACCCATCCATTCTGTTGTCTTTGACAGAAGACCACACTTCCAAGAGCCAGATCTTAAAACTTGGATACTAGTTATCCCTAACAAGGATAATTGGATCCCTCTTCTAAAATCATAGGCTTGAGACATTCCTTACAAAAGCGTGTTGTCCCCTAAAATTAATTATATTTTTAACTTTCTTTTATAGCTAGTATTCATGCGGCCCTGGCTATTGAATTCAGGTGAGTGTGGTTTGGAGTAGGAGTGCTGTGTTGTTCCCTGAGCTTGTTCTTCCCCAATTGTTGTTACTAAGTCTTTGAATGGAATGGATTTCAAAGCCTCGCAGTGTCTGATTAGCTACATTAATTATTTCAGACAAACTGACTTTCTGGGAGTTGAAGTCATTTAGGAAGCGAAATGAGAGATAAACCCTGCGGTCTATAAGAAAGGCAGAGTGGAGGACTGAGAGACTTCTGAGGGTGTCAGCTCAAGTCACTGCACCGCTCTGAGCATAATGGAAGGGTAGGGCATAATGGAAGGGATATTCTCTTACCTCTCCCTAAATTTTAAGATTTTGTGGCTCAGTTATCTGTGGGTGAATACAAACTGCTTCCCTAAGTGACTTCATCACTTATTAAGTTAACTTGCAAATTCTCACTTTTGTTGGACAAAACATTTTGGGGGCGGGGGGGAGAGTAATTCCCTTATGTCTTCAAATTAATTCTACTTATGTATGCACTTGGGTGCTCATAAAAAGAACATTCTCAGCAGAAGGGCTCTGTGAATCAGCATAGTCCTGCTGTCCTTTTAAATAATTCAACTGAGCTCAACAGCAATTAATGTGAGTTTAATTCAACACATTGACTGAGATTCACCAATCCAAGCCACTGTAGACTGAAGATACTGTGGGAGATAACAGACATTAAAGAGTTGTGGGGTTTTTTGTCTTATTTGTTTCAGATGATTGGCTGAATGTATCTCCCTTGCTTGAGTTAGAGAACGCTCTAGCTCTTCTCTCTTCTCCCTTCTGGTTGCCTTGGGCACATGTATGCATTTGTGATGTGTGATATAGGCTTATGGAAAAGTTCAGCTGATTGAAGATCCTACAGGACATTAGACAAGGAATTGAAGGTCATACCTCAGAGAATTAAGGATCTTTTCAAAATGTTGCTCACTATTTCTATAGCAAAGAGCAATTTTAATGCAGAAAAATAAGATGGTTTTGACTTTCATTTCCCTAGTGATAGATATACCATATTTTGCTGTGCATAATGCGTACCCACATTTTTGTGCTTATTATACACGGGATTATTATAACGATGGTATGTCATCATTACACCCATGTATAATGTGCATCCTTATTTTTCCCTTAACAATTTGGGCAAAAAGTATTCATTATACATGGCAAAATACGGTATGTGGGTTTATTTCTGGGCTCTCTGTTACATTGATCTGTGTGTCTATTTTTATGCCAATACTATACTGTTTTGTTTAGTAAAACAATGTATAGTTTGAATAGTCAAATTGTTTGCCTATTTAAGGTCTGTTGTGGTTTAATACAAATTTTAAGACTGTTTTTTCTATTTCTGTAAGAAAAAAATGCCACTGGACACTTGCCAGGGATTGTGTCAGATCTATAGATGGCTTTGAGTAGTGTGAACATTTCAATACTATTAATTCCTCCGATTCATGGACATAGGATATCTTTCCATTTATTTGTCTTCTTTAATTTCTTTTATCAATGCCTTATAGTTTTTAGTGTACAGCTGTTTCACCTCCTTGGTTAAATTTATTCCTAGTGTTTTATTATTTTTAAGTTATTATAAATGAGATTGTTTTCTTTTTTCAGATATCTCATTATTAGTGTATAGATTTTTATATACTGATTTTGTGTCCTGTGACTTTACTGAGTTTATTGATTAGCTCTAAAAGTTTTTTGGTGGAATCTTTAGAGTTTTTTGTACATAATATCATGTCATCTGAAAATTGAAACAGTTTTACTTCTTGCGTTCTAATTTGTATGCTTTTTATTTTTCTTGCCTAACTACACTGGCCAGAACTTTTAGTACTATGTTGAATAAAAGTGGCAAGAGTAGGCATCTTTGTTTTGTTTTCTACCTTAGAGGAAAAGCTTTCAGTTTTTCTCCATTGAGTATGATGTTAGCTGTGAGCTTGTCATATATGGCCTTTATCATAATGAGCTACGTTCTCTCTATGCTCACTTTGTGGAAAGTTTTTAACACAAATGATGTTGAATTCTTTTTCAAATGCTTTTTCTGCACCTATCAAGATGATTATAATATTTTTATCTTTTATTTTGTTAATGCAATATATCACATTGATTGGTTTGTGGATGTCAAATCATCCTTTCATCCCAGGAATAAATCTCACTTGCTGATGATATGTGATCCTGTAATGCATTATTGAATTTAGTTGCTAGTATTTTGTTGAGAATTTTTGCGCCTATGTCTATCAGGGTCACTGGCCTATAATTTTCTTTTCCTGTAATATTCTTCTCTGATTTGTTATCAGGGTAATGTTGGCCTCATAAAATACATTTGATATATTCCCTCCTCTTTTATTTTTTTGGAAGATTTTGAGAAGAATTGGGATTACCTCTTTAATTGATTGGTAGAAGCCATCAGTGAATCCATCTAGTCCTGAACTTCTGGTTTTGGGGAGGTTTTTGAGAGTTTTTTGATTACTGACTCAATCTCCTTACTAGTAATTGGTCTATTCAGATTTTCTATTCTTCATGATTCAAACTTAGTAGAAATTTATCCTTTCTCCTAGGTCATCCAGTTTGTTGGTATATAATTGTTCCTATATCATAATCTTCTGTGTATCTACTACCGGTTTTGCCTTTGTGGTTCCCATGAGGTTTCCATAAAATATAACATCCTATTTCAAGCTGATAACTTTGAAAGAATATTGGAAACTTTACATTTTATTGTTACCCTCCTACATTTTAGGTTTTTAATGTTACAACTTACATCTTTTTTATTTTGTATATCTAAAATAAATTATTGTAGTTATAGCTCTTTTTCTTTTTTTTTAAATTTAAACTAGAATTGTGATCTATGTACCAGTAATGTAATAGTAGAGACTGTAACTTTGACTCTATATTTACATTTGCTAATGAGTTTTACACATTTGTACATTTTTACAATGGAATTACATCCTTTCATTTCTACTTATAGATTACTCTTTAGTATTTCTTATAAGGCAAGTCTACCAGTGATAAACTCTCTGGATTTTTTGTTTGTTGGGAAAAGTTTTTATCTCTCCATTTCTGAAGGACAGCTCTGGCAGGTATAATAACTTCCTGAGAACTCCAAAAAGAAAACAGTAAAAGGGTCATCAGGCTGATGACATAGGACATTACAGACTTCAGTCTTCTTCACAAGAAGCCCAACTATCAACTATCCATAGATAAGACACCATTGTGAAAAGTCAGACCTCAGGCTAAGAGCTCTGACTTCATAGATCTCCCAATCAGACCAACAATCTCTGCCTCCCCTTCCTCCACCGGGGTTCAGGGTTCACATACAGAGATGGATACAGCCCTAGGCTCACAGAGAGAGCTCATGGTAAAAAAATAAAAAATAAAAAATGTATCCGGAATCAGGGCAAAGCTTCCATTGGATATCTAGTTCCTCCCACCTTCAAGATTAAAGCAATTTAGAGCACACAGACACACACACAAATTAGCAAGTTATCAACTTTTCCTACTGTTTGGGGGAGAGAAAAAAATGTCTATTAAATACCAGGAGTTTTCAAGTCCAAATGACACACTTTTATTTACTAACAGTCTAGAACACACGAGGGAAAGATAAACAGCATAAAATAACTAAGTAAATGAAAAAACTTAAAACTCGCATTCCATCTGACCCTATAATCACCGTTGCCGCCACCACCACCCTCAACAAAAACTGGGACCAATTAAAACTGAAGCTCTGCAAAACCATGAAAGTGAGCGTGTGTACAAAGCTTCATTAAACTTGACTGAGAAGTACTTCTCTGTAGAGGAAGAGGAAGATCAAAATGTCATGCCAGAAACTACCTCTGAAGGCCGCACGTTCCAAGTTCAGGATAGCACCCCGGGACCTTTAACTTTTAAATTGTACAGCTGAGGCATGAAGGTGTTTGTTTGTTATAAGTTTGCCTTACTGTTTCTTTGCTAAGGATTCTTTTTAAATGTGGTTTGTTATTGTGTCCCTTTTTACAATGAAACCATACTTGAACAGTTCTAAACTGTACACAATGTATGAAGCTTCTCCTCTCAGTGGGTCTCTTCTGTCTATGTGGAATTTCATCTCT
The DNA here is from genome assembly GCF_021234165.1 of Pteronotus mesoamericanus. Taxonomy (NCBI): domain Eukaryota; kingdom Metazoa; phylum Chordata; class Mammalia; order Chiroptera; family Mormoopidae; genus Pteronotus; species Pteronotus mesoamericanus. The sequence goes on along the minus strand of NW_026555085.1, from coordinate 14,952,514 downwards.
CGCAGTGTCTCGTAAATAAAGACTAAATTCCACCCTTAAAAAAAAAAACTGTAACAAATGAAATGATACAGCATTTTAAAAAATCATATCTGCCCTGCATCATAGATCTTACTTGAAAGAATAAGTATAAAAACCCAGAGATACCCTTATTCTCATAAGTAATTTTGAAGAGTCACTTAATTATTCTAAGCTTTCCCTAAAAGCATTAAGATTGTAATTCTTTTCAAATAAATTTGGAACAACTAAGGTTGTGTTTTGTTAAGGTCAACACAACCATCTTATTTTGGTCAATTTTGTCAACCAGTGAAAAAGCAAAGAAGCCAAACCACTCATTCAGAATGGTGTAGGTACGTCCAAAAATCAAAGCAATCAGATTAAAAAAAAAAAAAAGGCTTATATATCCTTCTTTCATTGTACCAGAGCACCAGTTACTAAGAATCTCAGATGAGTAAGGAAATAACTATTAATAAATTGAATTCCTGTCTACACAATGCCAAAACATCTAATAAGTCTGGTTAAAAAAAATTTCAACCCAGATGTTTGGCACTGCATAGACAAAACATCCAGATGACTGGCTGAAATTGTGAATAAACTGCTGAAATGGACCAGATGTTTCTGCTCCTTAGGGCTTCAGGGTCTAGGGGTCCTTAGGGACATCAGGAGAAAGCAAATGTCCCCACTGGACCTTCACCACCTGCAAGTCTTCCCTGGAAACTGAAGTGGGCGTGTAACAGCGGGGTTGAAATTAAAAAACGTCAATGAGCGCCTTAGAAAAATCAAGTGAAAAGTACAAGGAGGACGTAATGTGATAGTTATCTGAAATCCATGTTTTGGGAAGTCACTGAGTCACATCTATCTTGAGGCATTGTGGTTGCATTTCTAAATATTCTCCCCCTCGAGACTTTCTCTTTCAACCCAAGTTCTGGGCCACCCTTTCCCAACACAGGGTGCAGTAATTTTTTTCTTATAGGCAACAGTTGAAGTTGAAATCTAAACCTTTCTCTCTCTCCCACCCCAGTCACTTTGCCCCTTGCCTGGCTCCCCTCTTCATTCTTCCTCTTTTATAGTTTTCCTTTGCTACGGTGTACAGCCCGGGCACTAGGCGGCCCTGGCAGGAAGACGCTGTGCCAGAGCTGACGCGACAGAGAGGGACGCGGGCCGAGGGAGGGCCGGGGACCTGCTGCCAGGCGGCCCAGCCCGCGGGGCTGCGGGCCAGGGGAGGCTCGGAGCGGCCCTCAGGATATTAACCGACAGGATGGGACAGAACCACAGGCCCCGGGGTCCCCTCCAGCAAACTGGTCTAAAATGGTGCCTTGCAGTTAACTGAGGGCAGCAGGAAGGGAAGAGTCTCCAAAAACACCATGTGATTACTAAGCTCCCGACTGTATTTAGAAAACAGCTTTGGCTTCCGTCAGAAAGTTCAGATATGCATTTAATCCGTTATATAATTTTTGTTTTCCGAGAGGGGGGTTGTTTTGTTTCTTTTTTAAAAACGTCGCTCACAGGTTTCCTCCGTGTCCGTGTTTTCTGGAGCCGTGTCCGCGACGCTGCGGCTCTGCACGAGGAGGAGGAGAGCTGGCTGCTTTCTCGTCTCCCTCCGGAGAGACTTATTAAAACAGCCTTCCAACTGCCACTGGAGGAGGAGTTACTGCGTCTCTCATCAGGATACAATTAATAGAACAAGTGAAGTGATGTGGGAAAGAAAATAGAAAAAAGAAATGCTTTCCAGCTCCCGCATGAAGCCGGCCCTACGTTGCGCTGGGCGGAAGGAAATCAAGAGCAAACTTGAAAGAACATCAGCGACACTCCCCCCGCCACCCCACCACCAAAAAAAAAAAACAAAACACATGGGACACACCCCGATTTCACTAATACCAAAAGATGGCAGAGACAGACAGGGAAGTTGAAATACAAAAATAAAAGTATTATTTTCCTCTCTCTGCTTTAAAAAAAAAATAATAATAATCCTTCTCCTATTTCTAACCACCCCCCAACCCTGCCTGGTTTTCCCCTCCCCTCGCCCCCTCTTCTCTCAGGAATTGGCTTTATTTAAAAAACTATATTTCTGCCCAGGCATTCAAAAATGCTGAGTGCCTCAAGCAAAGTAGTAGAATAAGCATGTTTCTTACTGCTTCTTGGCAACTCTGCAGCCCAAGACCTGCTTCCAATTAGAGATCATGTGGCTTCAGTTTAGTATTATCATGAAAATGAAATTACCACTTTAGAAAAGTCAAGTTATTTTGGAAGTGAAAACTGCAGGTCAGAGCCCACCAAAATTCCAAAAAAATTTGCTCAAGGAACATCTTGTCGAAGGGTCAAAATGGCCTGGCTGATAAACATCCTGGGGTTATGATACGCACAGCTCTTCTGGCACTCGTCCCCGGCCCTGTTGTCAAGGTCAAGCTCATCGTCCTTCTTGGAGAGGCACCCCTCTGATGGCAGATCCAAGGGCCCTCTGCTTGCTGATAAAAAGCACAGGCTTCTCTGATCGTCTGATGCGCTTGAACCCTGCTGATCACCACTTACCTGCCTGGGACATACTCTCCCTTAGCTAGTTTTTGCTCTACTAAGGTCTGTATTGTCCCTCCCCAACAAGAGAGTAAATTCCTGAGAAAAAGGGACTCGTCTTTCTCTCTCCCTTTCTCCCTCCCTTCCTCCATCTCTCTCTCTCTCTCTCTTTCTTTGTTTCTTGCTTGCTTGCTTGCTTGCTTCAGAAATTCTTAGAACAGGAAGGGACTTGGTCCAATGGCTTCATTTTAAAGATAAGTCTTGTTAACTAGTTTCTGGCAGACCCTCTGTGAGGACTGAGCACATCAACATCAGCCTTGAAGCCACAGGGTGCCTTAACACCAGTGTGTCTTTCAACAGTGTTGGAGGCCACACCTAGAAAACCTTGTTTACCTGCACAGCGGTTAAGACCCTTGAGATTCAAAAGGACTGAGTTCCGATCCTGGGGCCATCACTAACTACCTCTGTGAATTAAGACAAATGGCTTTAACTATTTAAGTCTTTGTTTAGTCATCTTTAAAGCTGAAAAAAAAATAATTCATGGTTTGCTGAGGATTAAATAAGAAAATGTATGTAAAGTATTTAGTCCATAAAGTCAGTAAGCACTAAATAAATGGATATTGTTTCATTATCATTATTATTTGGCATGTGTTTGATGGAACACAAACGGAGGTTTTCTTTTATAAAAAGCTCCACAGCCTGTCATGTGAAAACATGGGTTTATTTGGAATAAATGGTCTGTATCAGCTTTCTGGAACCATCTCTGTTATTATGAAATTCCAGGAACTAGAATAAAATAACAAGAGGGTGGGAGAGAGGGTGAGTGGGTTCTTCACAAAGCCACTTGAACCAACCAGCCAGTAGATCAACAATGTACTGAGCACACTTTGTGTGTCAGGCACTGGGTCTGGTGCTGTGGGAAAGTCAGGAAGTGTTAAACACTGGCTCTGTCTTCAAATGTTCATAATCTAGTTGGAGATATAGACAACTAAAATTTTATCTGTGTGTCGTGTGTCTCAAGGTGTCTCTTGTACACAACTACTGCAGAAGGTCAAAAGAGATAGCAATGGCTTCCAGGTAGTGAGGGAAAGAAAATGTCACATAAAAGGTAAAACTTAAGGTCGGTTTTGAAGGGCTGGAAAGACTCAGTTAGTTGGCACTGAGCTAGCAGTGCTCTTCATGCTGAGGCAAGAGTCTGTGCAAAGAGAGGCATATTGAAAGGCAGAGAGTCCAGACTGGCTAAAGTTAAAGGTGTATCTCTAGGCTTAAGGAATATGAGATTAGAAAAGTTGCTTGAAGATGTACTGTGAAGAGTTTTGAATGCTTGGCTTGTTACCAGGTCTTAGTATGGTCACACAGAGTAAGGGGCACCTCTATGTTGCACCATGTACAACCTAAACACCTGTACTTGGCAGCTTGGCTAACTCTTTGGATTTCATTCTGCAGGTAGCCGTGAGGCTCTGATTTTCATATATGTTGTTGAGGACAATGCACTCAACTTGGAAGAGTTTTAGAAACAGTCATCAGTTACTGGCCACCAATTTGGGTGTGAAGAAGGAGAGAAGCTATGGTGCTTTGAAGCCCTGGCTCTTTATGTTCTCAGTACCTTTGGAGTTTAAGGAATCTTGGATCAAGTTAACAGTTTTTCTAAGCTGACTAGGGTGTGGGGTGAATGTCTCACACTAAAATAGTTGTCTCAACTTCATTGTGGATCATTCTAAAATTCTCTGTAATAACACAATGTCTGAAGGAGTTTAGGAAAGGAGGGGCAGGCTAGAAGGCTCTGGGGAGGGGAGTAGAAGCCATGGTACTAGCTACACTTCTGCAGAGGAGCAGGACATGAAGGAACAGGTAGAAGAGAAGATTTGGTTGTGAGTATTCCATTTTTCCTTTCACTGTCTTTGAGAACAATTGTTCTGTGACTTAAGTCAAAAATACAGACAAATCCATGACTGTGCCAAGAAAAACTCTCCTGGCTATAGCACAACATTGAGTCTAACATGAGGTGCAAGGCAAGAAGGGAGCGTATTACAAAAGAAAACAGTGGTGTGTGGTCCTCCACACAGACGTTGGCACCTGCTGGGTGAGTTTGGGTATCACAGGCTACTTCAAATGCCACTCAGCCCTGAGCCTTTAACCCCCTGTCCCGGGCAGAAAACCTCGCAGCACTCTGGGATTCCCAAGAACCCCCACTCTGGGTTCAACGTGTCATAGTTCCTACTGTATGTCAGGAAAGACAGAAGCTCAAAGGAGACCAGAAATTTTCTGTGAGCTCAAAAGGTGTGGAGCAGATGCTGGGGGTGGGGGGGGTCGAAGAGATGGAAACAGATGCCGGGGAGTTTCTGCCATCAACACCTACTTGTAGATTCAAGTTTGAGCCGTCATTTGCAAACGCCTGTGTAAAATAATCCATCTCCCATGACCTCAACAGAACATGACTTGGCTAGTGGGACAAAGCATCCTGAGGAGAAAAGCAGCTTGCTCAGATCTTCATGGAGAACTTAAAGATCCCAATATGAGCCCCACAGCTCTGAGGCAGAAGGACTGTGCAAGGTCAGGGATCCCATAGCCACACCAAAGGAGGCTCTTCAAACCCACTGTTGACCCAAGGAGACAGGAGTCATGGGAGGGAGAGCTGGGGACAGCGGGTGGCTCTTCCACATACTCTTCCTAGGCCCAGAGAGAGCAGCAGGAACCAGGGTCTCTTGTCTCCCCCTCCCCTATCTGCCATACTGAAACACCCCCAGAAGAGTGTTCCCTCAGGGGAGGACAGACCCAGGCAAAGCCCTGCTGACCCCACACTAGCTTTCCACCCCTGAGCTACATGAGCCCAGGGAGGACTCTGGATGGATGTGCCTGGTGCCTTGGGAGGCCCAGCCATGAAACCAGAACAGGAAACAAAGTGCCTCAGAATTGCTGACAGGCAGCCCCGTGTCTGTGGACTGCAGATGCGGGGAAATATGCAAACACAAGCCATGGCAGCTACCAGAGCGGGTTTCTGGGCGGCTGGCATTCCACAGCGAGGCCACCGTGGATGGCAGTGAGGATGAGCTGCATTTAATTGTTTTCTTTCATTTCTTATAAGTTCATTCATAAGGACCACCTTATTTGAGGCCTCGTGTGGGATTGCAGAGGCACTCAATGTGCCATAAATTCAGAATAAAGACAGGAATACCATGGGCTCCTTACCCATGGTCAACACTGCTCGTTGTGACACATGGGTGAGCTCTGCCTTCTTCTCTCCTTGCATCTTTCTGTCTGCTACCTTTTTTTTACACACACACAGAAGATGCCTGTGTATGCATGCATATATGCATATACATGTATACATACATATACTGTATAATCTATAAAACAGAACATAATATAACACAATACGATGTAATGTATCCTTGTATGCCAGCACAGTCAAGATCCTTGAGACCGACTTTCTGGCAAGAGCTCGTTTTGTCAGCCCAGCACTTTGAAAACCAGCTCAGAGGAGGGCCTCTTAGAGTCTCTGCCCCACCACTGTTTATGAAGAAAGCACCAAGTGCACTTCCTTTCAGTGTTCCATACATTCTCCGTGGGTGGATTCTTTCATTCAGAAAACTGGAAGCTTCCATGACTGTCACATGTTCAGGCAATCATTGACAGGCTTCCAAGGTCAGGCAAACCGTTGGTCTCAGCTCTTGACTTGCATCCAGGGCTCACACTTGAAGCAGGCAGAAGAGTTAGAGCCTTAAGTGTCCCAGGCCCATCTTCCTCTTTCTCGACCCCACCTCACCATCTCACCTCGCCTGTGGCTCAGTGTTTTAAGAATGAGCTATTTCCCCCTGTGGCCCACCTCTGCCCACATCTCTAGATGAATGCCCATGGAAGAACACCTCACTCTGGTGAGTTGCTAATGCTTAACTCTCCCAATCTTTTTATATCACTGAAATATAGAAATTCTGATAAAAATATTCAGATATCTCTGGGCATTCAAGCCAACCATTCAGGCCACAAAATCTAACTTTGTGGACCACCCAAGCTATCATTACCATTCCTAGAATACCTCCTTCTCTTCCTATTGCTGCTCCATTTCCTGCTACATCTGCTTGCATTCAACTTCCCTCAGCAGGTCTCATGTTCATTCACTCACTAGCAAATGTTTATTGAGCATATACTATGCCTGGCCCTGTTTATTCTAGGGCCTGGGAATAAAGCAGCAAGCAAAACTGCCGAAGTCCCTGCTCTCATGGATCTTACATTCAGATCAGGCAGAAAGAAAACAAATACATCAAACTATGGAAGGGGTGATAAGTGTCAAAGAGAAAAGTGGAACTGGTCCAGAAGGTAGAGAGTGAACTGGTTCCAGGGGTTGGGTATCACTCCAGATGGCAAGGGGCTGGTCAGGAAAACCACTCTGAAAGGAGACACTTGGCACAGACTGCAGTGCAATGAAAGACGTGTGTGAAGACATCTCTCACCTACAAAACAAAACAAAACAAAAACTCTTCATTCTCCATAGCAGTGGAAGGTACTGATAAAGCTTAAAGCCCCTTACATTATTGCAACACTTATCCCTTTATCATAAGCTTTCTGTTAACCTTTTATTTATTTCTCTCGATGCTATAAGGTATTGTTTGCACTTTAAAAATGCTGAAATGAACTCTTGGAGAGAGAATGGGACTTTCTCATGGCCATTCAGAAAAAAACCCAGTGTCAGAGCTAGATTAGAACCCAATTCTCCTAATTCCCAGCTAGCTGTTTCCTAAGATACATAATGTTGGATAATCCTAATATCAGACATATTTTGCTTCAGACTTCAGAGATACATGCCTCAGAACCTAAAGTCTGTTCAGATATATCAGTTTGTGCAGGCCCGATTCCCTTCCAGTTTGATTTAAAACATAGCCATGTGGTTAAAAATGGGCAAATGAGTTACTGAATGACCAGAAGGATCTCAATCTTAGACAATAGACACTGAACATTTTCACTCAAAAACCCAACATAAAGGAGATAAAGAGTAGAGTGTGCCCACTATACCTATTATATTTGCTCTAAATACTATGTGTATGTGTGTGTGTGTGCACATGTGCGTGCATTTTCTTGATTGTGTTAATGTTAATTAATAAATTTCTTCTGGATTTTGATACATAAGTCCCTACTTTGGCCATATGTAATGGACATTGAGGTGGAAAATCACCAGTCCTATAATTTTGGACAAATCTTTTTCTTCTCTCTTGCCTCAGTTCCCTCTTTTGTAAAAGAACATTTTGGATCAGATGATCTCTAAGTTTCTTTCCCCTTCTGGCATCCTGCAATTCTATACAAATGTGTGTTTTTTAAAATAATAAATATAGGTGTGATTAAGGATCTTAGTAAGCCCTTCGGTTCTGTGCCACATTGTACCTGGTTAGAGACTTTCAACTAAACCTAAGTACCTTCCTGATTCATTTTCCCAATGAAGATATTCTTTCGAAGACAAAAAGATCTCTGAGCTTCGGGAGGTGAGGTGCAAAGTATGTTCATTATCTCTAAATCAGTATCAATTGCTGACTGAAAAATCGAGGCAGGGTAAAGCATTTGGGATTGAGTATGGGAATAGGAAAGGGGCAGAAAACAAGAAAAGGAGAAGAAAGAAGAAAAGAAGGTGAGGAAAAGAAGGCAAAGAAGTGGTGGGTAGTGGGTGATGAAGTTGGTGGGGGCAGGGACAGGAAATGTCCTAGAAAAGTATTTCCAGAGCTTTGTGATGTGTTTCTTGTGTAAGGCATACGGGCTTCATTAATAAGAAAGTGTGTGTGTGTGTGTGTGTGTGTGTGTGTGTGTGTGTGTGTGTGTGTATCTTGAAACATGTATTAATCATGCTGGTGACGAGCAGATGAAATCAATGATTCCTGAAACTTCCTCTGGAATCAACTGGAGAGACCACGTACGTGATGTTTTCTCAAACTGGCACCAACATATTCATCCTTCATGGGCTGTTGTCCAGGACTCCTTCCTCTTGTACTTACCCCTCACTCCCGGGATGCACTCCCAAATTCTCTTTCCTTATCCAACCCATCACTGCTTTCTCCTTCTCTCCTGGAAGGGGAAGATTTGTGTCATCTCCCTAGCCAGCTTTAGCCAGGGAAAGCTTTTACTCCTCAACTTTCACACTCTTTCTATGTGCTTTGAGCCTTTTGAGCCTTTCATTCCACTTCCTTCCTTCTGGCTCTTTATTTCACTGAGGTTCTTCCATTTATATTTTCACCTTCACCTTCATCCCATATCTTACAGAAACACTCCTTCTTCCAACTGGGTATATGTACCCCTATGGAGCCCAAAGACTTTCTGGGGGTGGGGGGCGGTTACACAGCATAGGCCAGAATAATTTAAGAGAATATTTATAAGGTCGTCAACATTCATAAATGCTTCTTAAATCAGCACCTCCAGTTGGCCACATCTCCCTTTCACTTCCATTTTCACACTCACTATTTTCTTACATGACAAAATATGGTATATTTCCTGCCCACACAAATCTTGCTTTGGGGCATTATCTCGATGACTAAAAACCTCTGGGCAACAAACAAGGGGACAATTTAATAACATATTGCTCCAAAAGGAACTCCTTGACAGCAAGGAACTGAGGACTTTAATAAGGATCATTAAAGGGGCAGAATCTTATTTCTTCAAGGAAACCAACTGATGGCAGAGCTCTGTGACTTTAACAGGGCAACTATCTACCTGTGTAGATAGTATGAATTAGAAAAAAAATAATTTCGACTGGAATTTGTCAAGAAGTGTATTTGAGTTGAAATTTAAAGTCAGATTTTATTTTCTGACAAAAACAAAGCTGATTTGACTGATGTATTTGAATATGTGACCACCTTTGCCACGTGGGTTTTATATGAGTAAACATTTTCAAAAACAAAATGAGTTCTAAGGTTATGAGAAAAAATATATTTAAGGCATATACACAATATGTCCAGAAATTAAAACATTTACAACTACTGAACTTATGATTAAAAACATTTAGATATTGTGATAGAGTGTATTTTAGAGTTATTTGCTGTCCCACTGTTATAAGTAGAATACACTTGGATCAGCCTTGGCCGTATGATTTGCTTTGGCTCCTGGAACATGAGCAGAAGCAATGTGTGTCGTAGCTGCACAGTAGCTTTAAAAGTCATTTTAAAAGAACTTTTAAAAGTTCTGCCAGAGCTCTTTTTTCCTTCTGCCCCAACAATGTCATGTCCCAAACAACAAGTGCTGCATCAGCCTGGATCCTGGAAAGAAGACATGTGGAAGAGAGCCATAGACCACCAGAAGCCAAAGTATCAGGTAAGCAAGAAATCAGACTTTGTTAATATAAGCCAGTAAAGCTTGGGGTATGCTGTTTGAGCAGCGTAGTCTAATAAAAGCTGACTAACTCTAGATAGCGACTTAAAAGCATCTGAAAGGGTAAATAACTTTTCAATTTTTTTAAATTTATAAATCATGTTTATTCTATTACAGTTGTCTCAATTTTTCCCTCTTCACCCCCTCCACCCATCCTAACCCCACCCTCTGCACCCACAGTCAATTCCCACCCTGTTGTCTATGTCCATGGGTCATACATGTTCTCTGTCTAGTCCCTCCCCCTTCTTTCCACCATTGACCTCTTTCCCCATCCCCTCTGGTCACTTTCAGTCTGCTCTATATTTCCATGCCTGTGGTTTATTTTGTTCATTTAGTTTATTTTGTTGAATAGAGTCCACTTATAGATGAGATCACATGGTATTTGTCTTTCATCAACCGGCTTATTTCACTTAACTCCATATTCTCCAGTTCCATCCATGTTGTTGCAAAAGGTAAGAGATCCATCTCTTTCTTTCTCTTCTCTTTTCTTTTCTTTCTTTCTTTCTTAAATGCAGATTGATTTTATTTATTTTTTAAATGTCTAAGTTAATTATAAAATATTAAAACCATTATAAATTCTCAGCAATTAAACCAACATGACACCAGCACAGAAATAACCATGTAGATCAATGAAATATAATGAGCATTCTAGAGACAAACTTATATATCTAACATTGTAATATATAATTAAGTTGATATTTCAAGTCAATGGGTAAAATAAAGCTTATTCAACAAATAAGGTGCATGGACCACTATTACTTGAAATAAAACAAATATAGAACCCTATTTTACATATAATACAAGAAATCTTCAGGTGTATTAAATATCGATACATAGAATCTAAGGAGTTTTAGGAGAAAATACAAAATAATATCTTTCTTACCCTGAAGTTAAATATTCAAACAGGATGCTATAAAGTAAAATATTGACAATATGGCTATATTAAACACTTAAGACTATATAGTAATAGACATATTAAAAAAGCTAAAGGACAAGTAATAGAACAGGAAAGTATTTGCAATACATCTAAAAAAGGGTAAATAGTTTTGGGGGGGTTTTAGGGAAAAGAATTCTACAAACCTTTAATCAATAAATGGATAAAGAATACCAAAAAGTCATTTAAAGCTTTTTAAAAATAGTAGAAATAGGCAAGAAATATACAAAAGCAGGTTTAGTTTCAACAAATAATAATGGAACAATTAAAATAACACATCCTTGTCACAATCAGATTAACAAGTATGAAAAGATATTGGTAATATCAAGTATTGGCAACTGTGAAAGGAACTGGGTATTCATAGACTCTTTTTCTTCATCTTAAAGCAGTACCTTTAGCATATTTTGCAGTGCTGATTTGGTGGAGTTGCATTCTTTTAGCCTTCTTTTGCCTGGGAGACTCCTTATTTTGCCTTCCATTGTAATTGAGAGCCTTGCTGCGTAGAGCAGTCTTGGTTGCAGGCCTTTGCTTTTCATTACATGCCACTCCCTTCTGGCTTGCAGTGTTTCTGTTGAGAAGTCAGCTGCTAGCCGTATCAGGACCCTCTTCTACATTACTACCTCTTTCTCCCTTGTTGCCTTTAGGATTCTCTGTTTGTCTTTGCTATTTGCCATTTTAATGATGAGGTGTCTTGGAGTGGGCCTCCTTGAGTCCCACTTGAGTGGGACCCTCTGTGCTTCCTGGAGTTGTGTGACCTTTTCTCTCCTCAAATTAGGGAAGTTTTCCATCATTTCCATCATTACTTTTTCAAACAGGTTCGCTATCCCTTCCTCATCCTCTTCTCCTTCTGGTACTCCTATTATATGGATACTATTATGTTTCAGGTTGTCCGGCATTCCCCTAAATGCCTCTTCATTCTTTTTGAGTCTGTTTTCATTTTCTTGCTCATTCTGGGAGATTTTATCTCTCTTGTCTTCCAGCTCACTGATTTGATCCTCAGTTTCATCTAGCCTGCTTTTGATTCCTTCTGCTGTGTTCTTCAATTCAGAAATTGTATTCTTCATTTCCTCTTGTCTCTTATTGATAGTTTCTATGTCCTTTTTCATGCTGATATAGTTTGCAGTAAGTCCCTTGTAGTTTCCCTGCAGTTTTTTGTAATTTTTTCTGAGCTCACTGAGATCATTGAACTTCCTTAGAACCATTGTTTGGAACTCAATATCTGATAGTTTACTTGCCTCTATTTCATTTAGTTCTCTTTCTGGGGATTCCTCCTTTCCCTTTGAGTGGAGGGTATTTCTTTGTCTTCCCATTATTTGTGAGACTCTTCCTTTTTGCTTCTGCCTCTTAAGTAAACCTGTCTTGATTTCCGGACTTTGTGGTGTGAACTTCTATGGTAGGAAACAGCTGTTTTTACTTTCTGGATTTGCCTCTGACAATGTCAGATGTTGTCCCTGTCTGACCTTAGGCAGTCTCTTCGAGACTTCCAGGAATTTACTGTCTGTGGCTGTCTCTTTCAGCTGTCAATCTAGTTACTCTGCACTCAGCCAGCCACTTAGAGAGCTCAGGGCAGGGCAGAGTCCCTCCTGGGGGCTGGGTTATTGGATCCTCTCACACAGCTGCCATATGGGGGAGGATTCAGCACTGGGATTCCGCAAGCTACTCTCTCTCTTCTCTCCCCAAAGGCTCCATCCCCAGTCTCTCTCAAGTGTCTCCAGAAATCTCTGCGCCCTTTTTAGCCAGGGATCTACTATCTGTGGCTGTCACTCTGTACTCAGCAGGCAGGTTAGACAGCACTGGGAAGGGTGGAATCCCACCTGTGGGCAGGGCTATTGGGTGCTCTGATGCTGCTGCCACTCCAGGGGATTGGTCTCTGCCTGAGCAAGATGGCTGCTGTCACATGGGGGACGAATCAGCACCGAGATCCCACCGGCTGCTCTCTCAGTTCTCTCCCCAAAGCCTCCTTCCCCAGTCTCCTCGGGCGTCTCCAGCCCACTCTGCCCCCACCTTTGCCAGAGACCAGGGTAAGTGGCTGCAAATAAAAATTTATGTGTTGGCCCTTCAAACGGTTCTTTGTGTCTCCAGCAGCCTATCTCTGGTAGAGAGCAACACTGCTGGTTTTCACAGCTGGCTGTTTTCTGTATACCTTTTGGGCTCTTGTGCTGTGAGCTAGAGATCCCCACTTTTGGTTTAGACCCCATTCTTCTCAGGGGGATCCAACTGACCTTTTCAATATCATTCTGGTGCTGCTGTCTGTGGGCACCCTTCCCGCCTTCTGGAGTCTCCACCACACTCCTTACTAGTTACATTGCACTAAAGCGAATTCTTCTGTCTCTGAGGTTACAAGGCTCCTCTCTCACTATTGTTCAGTTGTTTGTTCCAGGTGATTTCTCCACAATTTAGTTGTAATTCCAGGTTCGTCCTGGGAGGAGGTCAGTGTGACTTCCACTCACTCCTCCACTATCTTGATTCCTCAATATTTATTTAGGGAGTAGGAGAGAAAAAAGGTTACAGACCTCCATTTTAGATCAATGACCACTTCCCATTAAATAAGCCACCTTTCATACATTTTCTGGGTTTATTAGTCAAATGTTAGCATTGGAGTTAGAGAAATGAAGAACACACACTCCCTAATTTCAAGAAAATTTCTGTCTAATAACAGTATAACAGGTACTCCATGGCCTGACAAGCATGACCATAGATAGAGGTCCAGAGAACAGAAGTATCACAGAGAAGGGAATGATTAAATTTGTCTAAGATAGAGGACACTGGGGGAGACTTGTGGAGGAGATGAAGTAGGGGAGGACACTTCAGTCTGTTGTAAATGCATATGTAAATTCCTAGAAATATAAAAAGACCTAGTGTGTCTATAGAAGTAGACACTCTGGATTTTGCTGCAATCCATTTTTCAGAAGCAGTGGTGTCTGTGGTGTCCCTACCCTGTATAATCCTCTCCGTTGGGGAATATAAAGGACCTGTGACTTACTGTTAACCAAGAAAATGGTAGTGATTTTGTAAGATTCCATTACATAAGACTCCTAGAAGACTTTCCCTGGAATGTCTCCTTCCCTTGCAGGCTGTGGGAAAACAAGCTGCCATGAATTAAGTGGAAGCTCAATGTCAAGAAACTGTAGGCAGTTTCTAGTAGCCAAGGGAGTCCTGCAACCACAAGGAAATAAATTCTGTTGACAGTCAGAGTGAAATTAGAAGTGGATTCATCCCCAGTTGAGCATCTGATGAGACCACAGCCACAGCTGATACCTTGGTTACTGCTGAGACTCTGAAGCAGAAAACCAGGCCAAGTAATGCTCAGACTCCCCAACACACAGGAACTGTGAGCCATAAATGTGAGCCATTTCAAGTAGCTAAGTTCATGGTAATTTGTTACATGGCAGTAGAAAACTAAAACGCAGCTAGAGATATGGAAAAGGGCTATTATAAGGAATTCAGATTTTACCAAATGGCCAATGAGGAGCCAAGGTGATGGCTCAAAAAAGGAATATGACACAGAAGTAAGTTTTGGGATGGACATTCTGACAAAGGGTAGGAGAAGGAAAAGGTTGGAAACCTCTCATCTTCCACAAAGCCAGGCATGCAAATGAGCATGTGACCTCAGGCCAAGAAATAACAAGAAATGTGTACTTATTGAACATCTACAGGAGATTGTGCCAGTGAAGAGCATTATAAGAAGAGACACAAGGCATTGTCCCCACCCTTAAAAAGCTGTATGTCAAGTTAGAAAACATGTAGATACGCACACAAAGGTTTGTTTGTTCTGTTTTATTTTTTCTTATTAACTTAGAATAATCAATGAGTGGATTGGACTTGAGAGAAGAGATGGATCAAAGTCTCTTCCCACAGAAGTGATCAGGTAGGGCTTCTTTGAAGATTCTGAGGTCTGTCTGGGAGTTGGACAAGCAAAACATGTATTTAATCTCCTGCAGAAAATTTCTTGGTGAGAGGAAATATAAGTTGATTTGGAGAGGAAGTCTAGAGCTGGAAGTTTTGGAAAGGACTTTAGGGGAAACGATTTGGGGATGACTTTGGGGGAAATATTAGGAGGATTTTGAATTTTCCCCTTATTAAAGAAGTAGGCTACCTCTTGTAATTTGATGAGGGGCCACCAAAGAAGGCTTTGTGGATGAGGTGAGACATGACCTGGTGGAAGAAAGGCAGGACTCAGATAAGTACCAAGGAGCAGAGAGAACCTGACTGTGGGAAGCAGCAGATTTCCCAAGGTGTGGCAATGGAGTGGGGATTCAAGGGACATTGAGAAGGCCCACTTGTTAGAGAGAAGTGTTGGAGAATATTAAGAAATACAGGGAGAGAAAAATAAGGAATTTGGTGGAGGCCAAATTTTACTTTAAAAGCTTTCATATCCATCAATACTCTTTTGAGCCCATATGTTCTTACCCCAACCACAATCATGTTATTCCCTATTTATCACCTTCTAAAAGTTTCCTCTTGAAGATAAAATCAGTACTCCCTCCCATCACCACAAAGACACCACCTGATCTGGCCTCTGCCGACCTCTCTGGTCTCAGCTCCTACCATCAAGACACCTAGTACTCTGGGCTCATTTCTTCAGAGCACCCAGCTCCTTCTGTCCTCAGGTCCTGTCATATACACAGCTGGGACTGGTGGATGGAGGAGGGTGAAGACACATTCTTCTAGGTAAAATTTCCCCAACTCTCCTCACCTCCATTTAGAGTCTTTTTTGTCATTAACTCTCATGGCTCCTGCCTGCATCACAGCACTTATCACTCGGTCATTATCCTGGGTGAGATGTTGTTGGGCATCTGTGGGTCTAACCAAAAGACAGGAGACCTTGTCTGTGTTGCTTTCCACTATGTTCCCTGGGCCCAGTGTCATTTCTGGCACAGAGCCAGCATGCAATAAATATTGGTCTGTTGGGCAGGTAGATCTATGGATCCATCCAGTGCAGGAGTTTTACCCAGCATAGATGACAAGGACTGGAGCTCAAACATGGTGCTTCTACAATTCATCCTGCGCAGAGTTCTGTACTTATACCATGAGATTGTATCTCTGTGGCTTTTTACTCACATACCTGAGACAGAAGGCCACTAGAGATAAGCACACTCTATTAACTGTCCATAAGTGAATACTTTCACAGCCATCCCTCAAAACAAGGAAATAAAAAAGGAAAGGGAATCAGGTCTGGCCCAGCCTCCCTGCACTCCCTAGCTCAATGGCTGCATAATGCTTTTATTGGCAAGTCCTCACAACAAACTTATGGTTGTTGGTTTGCTTTTTTTTTTTTTTAATCATCATTAATAGACTTGAAACCAAGACATTTGGATGAGCCTAGGGTCACATGACAAATTAACAATGGAACTAAATGTTCAAACTCAAAACCACAGGATAGTCAACATATTTATTGAAGGGGCATTGTTCAAATGTGAGCTCTTTGGTTTCAACTGGTGATTTCATTCCAGTTGAATGCAGACTGAGAGAAACCCCAGTCTGGCAGAATGTAAGAGGATTTAGGACTTGCTGGGTTATATCAGTGCTGAGAAGAGTGAGTGCAGAGATAATGAATGCCCAAGAAGGGTCACCTTTTTGAGAGGTGGAAAGGGGGAGAAGAGAGAGTTGGTAGGGCTCAGGCTGGAATACAGGGAGGCCCGGGAGGCTCCTGGGCAGGGAAAAAGGGGTCAATATTTTCAGTTTTAGAAATTCACCAAAAATGGGCTTAAATGGGCAAAAATGGGCTGTAGTTTAAAAATGGGCTTACTAGACTGGGTTTGAGTTTTCGGTCTTCCTATTTTGGTGATCTCAGAAAAGTTACTTAATCTAGTTAAATTAGTGCTTACTTCATGGGACTGTTACACAAATTAAGTGGAGAAAAACTGACTCCACCACTTATTTTCATAAATAAAGTTTTATTGGAACACAGCCACATCTATTTGTTTACATGTTATCTATGGTTGTTTTCACACTACAGTGGCAGAACTGAGTGACTGTAACATGGAGTGCATGCCCCACAAAGCTGAAAATATTTGTTATACAGTCCTTTACCGTGTTTGCTGATTGCTGATGAAAAGCATTATTACACATTTATTAAAATGTGTATATATTTAATAAAATAAATTCAGCACACAGCCTGGAGCAAAGCAAGTGTTGAGTAAATATTAGATCTTATTATGCAATCCCCTCCTGGCAGATGAAGGCCCAGAGAGGGTAATTTTCCAAGGGCTTCTGAACTAGGTAATAGAAAAGAAATAGGGTTCAAGGAAGAAGATTAGGTACCAAACAGGTTATCAGGAAACATGACCCCAGAGGAATGCTTGCCCAAAACACAGGAAGTTCAATCAAGGAAATAAGTATGTTAAGTCCAGTGTCTTATGAGTTGAGCTGGATATAGAACCAAAAGTAACTATAATCAAGAATAAAGAGCAAAGGCTCTGGCCAGATGGTTCAGTTGGTTGGAGCATCATTCCATGCACCAAAGAGTTGTGGGTTGGATCCTTGGTCAGGGCACATACTTGGGTTGAGGGTTTGATCCCCAGTTGGGGCACATGCAGGAAGCAATTGATTGATGTTTCTCTGGCATATCAATGTTTCTCTCTCTCTCTCTCTCTCTCTCTCTCTCTCTCTCTCTCCATCTCTATTTCTATCTCAAATCAACAAACATATCCTCAGGTGATTTAAAAAGAAAGAAGAAGGAGAAGGAGCTAAGAACAGCAACTTGCCTCATGCGTGGTCCCTAATAAAGAAAGTCCAGGAAGAAAGGTCTAAAGAGAAAAGCTTTTCATAAAGGATTTCTTTGACTGCTAGGTGATGATTGTGATAAGTTACCCAAAAGTGATAAAAACCAGGTAGCAAATCTTCACTTTAGTTAAGGTTAGGGATGGTCTGGTCATTGCAGTCCATGCTTTACATTTCAGGAAAGTAGAGTGGAAAAAATTTTCCTTTTATTTTGGGTTTTGTAACCCAGAAAATACAATCTAGAATGTAAATAATAAAATAGGTCAGGTACAATGATACCATTTGAGTGTGTCTGAGGTGTAGCAGTATTGTACATCAGAAACTCTTAAGCTAACATGAAGTTTTAACATAAAGCAGCAAAGCTGAAGGCAAAAATAATCTTCTTACTATGGGTTATTTTATTTTATTTTATTTTTCTCTGTAGCATCTAATACAAGGATGGCAAATACTGGTCATGTGAATACTGATAATATGTGCTCAAGTCCTTTATCCATGGCAGACATTACTAATTGATCTTGACACATTTTCCCACTGATCTCAGCCTGCTTCAGAATTCTCTGCAATGCCAGGCTCTATGAATCTACCAGGTGGCACGCAAAATGAAATAAAATTGCCATCTCTAGATGCATGGCACACAGTAGATGCTTATTAAATTTCTTTTGAAAGATGAATAAGTGAATTAATGAATGGATGAACAGATTCAATAATGAACATTTCAAAATGCAGCAAAATGCTTTTTTTTCATATAATTGATAAGAGAAACCAGGTAAGTGGGGAGGGGATTGGGGCAGACTGTGGGTTTTTACTGTAGAAAACTCCACCACATTCTTGGAGACTTAAACTAATAGTGACAACTACATCTCTAAAAAACTGAATGTGGGAGGGAATGGCTCTGGGACCAACCTGCTGCAATAACCCAGGAGCATGGCTCATTAAGGTGAACCCTCATTCATTTGTTCATTGAATAAATCTTAATTTCATCAGTCAGGGCTCCAGCAAGATATACATCATGGAGGAAACAGAGAACCTCAAATGGAGTCATTTTATTATGACTTTAATAAAGAGACTATTACAAGGGTTAGCACAGCACCCTGAGAATAGCAGGAGGGCAGTCTTTACCATTCACGGGCCTCATAGGTGTTGTGGCTACAGTCTAGGAACTTGGCTGGGCTGTACACTGTTATACCCTGCTGCCTCCACCAGCTGTAACCAAAGAGAAGCCAGAGGGTCAGCATGCCTGTGTCAGTCTGGGTTCTCCAGAAAAGCCACTTATATATATGGGATCACATGGTTATAGAAGCCAAGAAGTCCCACAGTCCGCTATCTACAAGCTGGAAAACCAGGGGAGCTGGTGGTATAAGGCCTGAGAACCAGGGGCTGCTGGTGTGAATCCTGGAATCCAAAGGCCCAAGAACGGGGAAGTGTGATGTTTAAAGGCAGCAAGAAATGGGCATGCCAGCTTAAGGACAGAGAGAGAATTCACTCTTCCTTGGCCTTTTTGTTCCATTTGGGCCGCCAGTGGACTGGATGATGCCCTCCCACATTGCTCAGTTTATCAAATCAAATGACACCTCCCGAAATAATGTTTGACCAGTTATCGCGGCATCCCTTGGCCCAGTCAAGTTGGCACATAAACTTAACCATCACAGAGGCCGTTGACACGATTCAAACAAATCAGCTCTGGGGCACAGACTGGGTGGGGCAGGGTCCAGAATGCATCTGGAGGGGCAAACAGAGAAATCCAGGCAGAAAGGAGACGGCAGCACTGCTGAGAACTTGTTCTAAACACTGAGGACTCAACAGAGAGGAGGGCAGACAGGCTCTTGCTCACAGGATGCTGACCATCTAATGGTGGGAAGGGAAGCACTAAATTAATATGATAAAGTAAGGTAATTTCACGTATTTTAGAAAACCCAAAGCTAGTGGTATTTTAGCAGCAATATTTCAATTACTTTTCCCTAAAAAAGATGACCCATCAGCAGCACATAATAAAATGTCAAGCGAAAGTAAGCACTCTGCCTAATTGGCTGTTTATTCTTAAAAAAGAAACAAGCCACAATTTTCCTGTCTTGTCTTTTTATCACATGCTCTCTTACAAAGTCATTCCCTCTTTGATAGTTTGAGAAAACAGATTTTTGGTTTTGGAATGGGTGCCTTGTTTAATCCTGGTTGCTGCAATCTTGGTAAATCAGGGAGAAAGATCTGTCCAGTGGGCAACACAAGAATGTTTTATTTGCGTAAGAAAAAGAAAATAGATATATATTTTTTTCTGAGTGGCAGGAATAGAGTCTTAACCATACTTTGGTGTTTAACATCCGTTCATCTCAAGAAACTTTTTATTTCCAATTTGTTCTGGATTCTATCCAAAGAGAACTATGACATTTCTCCTCACCAATAGTATTTTAAAGCTTACTAGCCTACAGCATCTTTCTAAAAAGATTGTAAAAGAAGGCAGACTTTGGCCAGAAGTTTTGAAAGTTTTCTTGGCGGGTTGGCGGCGGGAGGGGGTGGGGGCGGATATGGGGGAAGGAGGATTGGCAAGTGGAAAAAGGGCAAGTGATTTTCTTTTTATTCTAGAGTGGTTTTTGTTGTTGTTGTTGTTTTTGTTGTTGTTTTCCAAGATACCAAGTCCTGATCCCAAAATTGACAAGCCATGTCCAAAGTTATGAAAGTGAAGAAGTGGTGGCTAAACCTAAGAAAAACTTGCAAACAAATTCACAACATGATGGGTGCACAATATTAAATTAAGACTTCAGCAACCATACATCTTACATCACATTCCAGAACAATAGAAAAAGAGAGAGAGGGAAATAAAGACCCCCAAACCAGCTGAGCCAGTATTTAAAGCCTTTTTAATTTAACAGAATCCATTTTTTATGGTATCCAGGATATGTTTCTGGCTTTTTCAAACTGTCACATGATCTCTTGTCCAGATGTGCGGGTGTATATCTGGGACCAGACGAGCCAAACACTGCAGCTCTTTCCTTCAGCTTGTAGCTCGTTACTGTAACTCAACCATACTCCTCTGGGCTACAGAAGCAGCACATTTATATGTGGTACAACAACAATAACACAGGAGAGGATAAAGTTAACCAAAACATTCACAAGAATCTGGAAAAGAGGAGAGGCAGGGAGCAGGGCGGGAGGAGAAGGGGGGCCAACTCAGATAGGTTTATTTGTCAGCTCCACACAACACTGAAAACGAAACCTCCAAGTGTGTGGTGGTCTGAAAACTTCCCTTTTTCTCACCTACTGTGAACAGCTTTTACCAGAGGACAAGACTTCCTGGAGCTTTCTTCAGGAAATTAGCAAATGCCTCTGTTTGGAACGTCAGGTTGTAGGAACCACAGCAAGGCCAGAAAGTGCCTCAAGAACCACAGAGTACAAGGCTGCTCCTTCAAAGAAATTTCTGGAAGCCTAGGCTTTTACCACAGAGGGGGCAGGAGTGGAAGCAAGAGGCAACCGCCAGCCTGGTGCGTCTTTGCCTGTGACCTTGGGACTAAGATGTGGACTAATGCATCAAGTTGCTCAGACAGCTTCTGGCAATCAATTAAATTTGTTAAGCCGTGTTTGTTTGTTTGTTTGCTTGGTTGGTTGGTTGGTTGGTTGGTTGGTTGGTTGGTTGGTTGGTTTCTTCCTGTGTGAAGTGGGAATTAATAGAACCTGCTTTGAGGGGGTGTTTTCAGAATTCCAAGTATTCACCATGAAAGCACTGCAAGCACATAGTGCCTATCACACACTGATCAGGGGCTTTGATTTATTCTTGTGTCCACAAATATTGACTGAGCACCTACTACACACCCTCTGTACTAGAGGCTCAGGGATATCTGCGAACAAATCAGAGATCATAGCCCACCATTGAAGATCCTGCTCCTCTGTATACTGAGGAGTTAACCTAATAAATAGGCAAATTAATGTGTGTGTGTTATGGCAACATAAGTTATAACGAAAAGGGAATGGAGAGCCTGGAAAGGGCAACTGGGCACATTCTCATAAGGTAATAAGGGCAGGTCCCATGGAGTAGGTGGCTTTAAAATTAAATAAAGTGAATGTTATTTGCAATCTTGTCTTAATTCACGAAGGACATTTATTAACCCAGCTGGCTCTTCCACCCTATTTTTAGTCCTAACAGTTGAGCCCAAGGGGCTTCACCAGAATGAATGTGAGCAGTCTGATAGTGTGGGGTGTCTCAGAGACTCCCACCTGCGTTAAGATCCTGCTCCCATGGCAGCTCACCAGGCTCAAGGAGTTGGGGCCATGGGATATGCTGGCTCCGGTTTGCCTCTGGGTTTCCCTCACCCATGCAGTAGAGGGTAAAGACAAGTGAAGGGGCATGACAGGGGAGAGCCGAAGATTTATTTAGGGGAGGCTCTATATGCTTTTGTGCCTTAACTCATACCCTCCTGGAGCCACAGAACTGTTGCCAAAAGGGAATTCTAGGCCAGGCCCTCCCCCAACCTACTTCATTTTGGGGACAGTTTTCCTTCTGCCTTTGACTGTCAATCCTTCCAAAGCCTATGTGCTCTACTCAGTTTGACTTCAGCTCGAGTGGTGAGAGGGAAGATTTATTCCCACAACTTTCTATGGAGAGTGTTTCACAGAAGGTGTATTGTTCCGAGCGAGATTTTCACCTGGGCAGGGCAAGAGGCAAGAAATCTCCCCCCAGAAGTAATGTCACATCTCTTCAAAATCATGGACTTTGAAAAAAAGAAAAAGAAAAATTTAGAATCCTTTCTGTTAGGGTATATGCAGATATCTATATTTTATGTATAAATATATATGGGTGTGTGACAAAATATACATACACACACATTAAATCATAGACTCTCAGGGCCAAAAGGGCACTTAGAGTAGGATTTCTTCTCACTGAAATGTACTCCAAATTACGCCTGAATTAAGTATAACATGGGTTCCAGCCAAGGAGAAATGTCTACCCCTCTGCTATCTAGCCAGTCTACTAAAATTCTGTAGATGGCACCTGACAAAGCCATGCTCTTAATGCACAGCCTAAATTATGATAATTAAGTTCATTTAAAAACACTTTCATTGTGTTTAAGGTGAGTTTAAAAGCCAAGAATTTAATAAAAAGACTGTGAGTGTTAACAGTGATTCTCATTTCTGGCTACACATTAGAATCCCCTGAACCACTGTATTATTAATCCATACCTGCAAAGAGTCTATTCACAAAGTAGTGCATCATTCATATGCTAGGTTCACTTTGCCACAGTAAGAAATACTCTGCTTATAAAAATGAAAAATTGTGGCAAAAATGCTCCTATCAAATATCCCCCTACTAATATGTAAAATATAAGTCACTCTCCTCTCCACCCCACACTCATACTCTGATAATTTTAATTAATGCAATTGTGTGGTACAGTTGAAAGACTAGTGGTCTAGGAATCAAGAAACATGGTCTTCCACTGCTCTGACACCAACTAGCTGTATGATTTTAGGTAAGTTGTTTACATTTCTGACCTCAACTTGCTCTTCCATAAAATTGGCGGATTGTCCTCAGTGATCTTGAAAATCCCTTCCTTTAGGAAGAAAGCATTGACCTTATAGAAGGAATCAGAGAGATGGAAGTTTGAATTCCAGCTCAAACATTTCCTGGGTAGTTGACCGTGGGTTTGCCTCTGAGTCTCAAAACAGCCATTGGTAAACACATACGGGGGAAATGAATTGAGATGACACACATGAAAGCACCTTTACAAAACAGAGGCAATTAAATGTTCACTTTCATCCCATTTGGTTCCCTTCATCACTCAGGCCCTTCTAGAGCTGACAGAGGATTCCAGTAAAGCACAAAGTGGTTAAGAAACCCACCCAAATGACAAAAGAATATCTATTTGGCACATTTTTCCATCCAGTAAAATTATTCTTTCCTACCTGGGTAGCCCAACGGAGACAAAGAGCGCTCACATAGTCAGCAGGCCTGCTGTATTCAGTTTACTTCCTAGCTTCGATGACCACCCTTGCGACCCCAACAGTGGTACTCGGGGCTATGAGAGAGGCATTCTGGAGGCAACCCCTGCATGGAAACCTCCAAGTCACTTTCCACAGTCACCCACTAGTTTTTCCAGTGTTAGATGAACCCTACTTGTATCAGCCACCTCCTTTTATTGCATCATGGTTGGGCCCTCTGAGGAGCCATCTTTGGGTCAATCTGACATTTCATTCTGTTCACAGGAGGGAAGAGACTATTGAGAGAGCAGGAAGGGAAACAGACATCTTGCCGTCCTTAGAAGCCTTTCTAATAGTAAAGGTATCCTGAGTATTTCTCTATGTGGAGGGCTTTCCACCCTCAATGGAATAATCCTTTTGATTGGTCCAACCTGTGGCAAACCTGGTGGTAGATAAACCAAGCATAACTGTCACTTCTAGCCATTATGACTATAGAACATATGTTAGGTGTGTAGATGGTTTTCTGAGCCTGACATTTGGAAAAACATCAAAATCTAACTTGTTCCCTGAATGAATATAATTTGGGGTGTGGGGTTAGATGGGAGAGGAGAAAAACGACATGGAGCTGTGTGAAATTCAACAGTTTCAGTTCACAGGGCTTTTAATTCACTTACTGCAGTTTCAGTTCATGCAGGTTTCCCTCCTTTAGAGAGAAATTTTGACTTTCAGGTTGAAAGAAGCTAAATGGAGCTGAAACCACATTACTTGACGTACTTTCAGGTTGAGTGGAGGAGAAGAAAGAGGTGGAAAGGTTGCCTCAGCCTCATTCCAATTTCTCCTACAAAAACTTGCCCCTGACTCACCTCTAGAGTTCTGATTCCCAGTTAGCTTTCCTCCCAGGTAGATGCGAGTTAAATTGTGAACCCAAATTTCCGTGTATCTAGATTATCCTGGAGGTCCACTCCTTGAGCCCAGGCCAAACCAGCAAGAGCATAGTCAGTCTGTAAGGAAGGGGCAAGGCCTCCGGGAAAGACAATCTGCCCCCAAATGTCACCCTGTTGACCTTTCTGAAATCTCCCTTGGGGCCAGCAACAGTAATCAATAAGGAATTGGGTTTGAACCCACCTCCACCACTTTCTATCAACCAAAGTCCAAACTCTTGATGCAAACACTAACGATTTTTTAAAATTCCTAACATTTGTCTTACTACCCCCAAATCACATTGTTGCTCCAACTTTGGTGAGTCAGTCAACATGTTTAGTGCTCGTTTATCTATCATTAGCTCCATTCTCTAAAAGTGCCAAGTTAGTTATGGAGTGGTTAAGAAACATTTGGGAGAATGGTACACTGCTAGAGACTTAAGAGGGATGAGGAGAGGCAGAGTTTGAAGTAACCAGAACCCTGAGTTCAGGGAGCCGAGGAGGAAGCAGGAGGTCTATGACGTGGAGCTGGAGGGTGAGAAAGTCAACCCCACCTATTCCACAGTTGGGCCACAGATAGCAGATACTTTCACACAAATGTGCTTAGCTCTTTTGAAAAGCAGAAGGCCCCTCACTGGAGGCTGTGACAGCAGTAATCCCTCTCCGTCCTGTGCCTGGCTGAGGCCATCCTTCATTCCGGATTACATACTGTTCCCCTGGGGTCTCTGCCTGAGGAAACGGATCAGAAGGCAGCCAACACCCTTACCCCGTGATACATGACATTTCCAAACAGAAGCAATGAGGGAAAGAGACAGAGAGAGGAGAAATAGAGAGATAATTCTCCATATGGGGGTCGGGGGGAACTGCTTTCGAGATTGCTTTGATTTCCAGAAATGAATTAGTGTGCATCCTGACGCAATTCATGCTGCAGGTGGAACTACTTTAGATAGCGATCACTTACTGGAATGAAAAGAAGATAGGGTCCAGAATAAGAGGAGGAACTCTAATTAGTACAGAATCACAATCAGTGTGACTGTGATTTAATGGATGTTTCGAGTAAGAATTCCATGGTTAGAAGGAGAGCCTTCGAGAGATCCTATGGGAGATGGTTGTTTCCCTAGAAAAATAAGCAGCTTAAACTTCCACGGTTGGACCTAGGCTCAGTATTGAGTCAAATGGATCCCTGACAATGTAAGTCACATGAGCTGATTCCAGAAGCCATGCACGATCGGTAGCTCTTCATAGGCATGTCTCAGACTGCTGCAAAGTCATCCAAGGGCTAAGCAACCAAAGCATACACCCCCACCCGCACCATGGGGACAGGGAGTCTACCCTGCTAGACGCAACTAAGAGAGGAAATGGTTTGAGGAGAAGGAGGTCATTGTAATGAAAATCCTTAAGGCATGGATCCAAAAACTCTTATTTTGAAGCAAAAGACTCGCTGTTACCAAAGAAAATGTTGCAGGTCTGCCTTTCTCCAAATTCCACAAAATCCCTGTAGCAATGGTCCCTGATTGTCCTCCCAGTGCCTTCTTCTTCCACAGTACTTAGCTCCATGATCTTTATGGGGCACTTGGCTGTCAGATCAAAGACTACATTTCCCAGTCTTCATTGCATTTGGGCGGAATAACTTTAGTTAAGTAAAAAAAAAAAAAAAATCAAGATATCAAAGTGTGTTTTTACAAATCAGGAAACTGAGACATAAAGTAGTTAATAAACTTCCTCAAGGTTACATTTCCTATAAATAGTTTGATAGTTGAATCCAAATTATCTGAGTTCAGCTCTGGATATTGAAGAGAAGAAAGAGTTACCTCGCATCTTCTGCCACCAACTGAGGTTCTAGCCACTGAACAGAAAGTTGTATCAGATGATTTCTGAGATACATTCTAGTTCCGAGAGTTCCATAATTGCATGAAGGAGTTGCTGTAAGATCCTTAGTCAACCAACAAAGATTCACTTACATGTATATCATTTCCCTTCTTGAGACAAAGAGAAAGTGAAATGGAATATTTTAGATATATTATCAATGCCTTTGTTCAAGATGATTCTAGATTTCAGAAACTCTGTCAGAACTTGCATTTATTTCCTCAAGGTTCTAGTTAATCAAGCTTCTTCTCTATCCAATCAAGTTTCATTCAGTGAAGAACAAACTAATTCATGTCCATCTTCTGGTCGCTATGCTACATGATCACAGAGACTTAAAGATATAATAAAATAAAACAAATAAAGACTAAGCATTTTTTATGCCCCTGCCCCCCAAACTTGTGATCTCTTAGCATAAAAGGGTCACATAGATAAGTCTTAGGCTTGAGTTCAGAAGACCTTGGTTTAAGTCCTGGACCTCAAGAAAGTCATGTAGTAGGCACTTAGACATGAGCAGAGCAAGGACAATGGGCCAGGTATAAAAGGTCGCCAGGGTGAAAAACCTCTTGTGCCTAGCAGTGGGCCAAACTGGGAAAACAAGGACCTCACTCCCAGGGTAATCTTTCCTCCCCTAGCATATTGCTGGCCATGTGGTTTGTACCCTCTGACATTTTATATCACTAGTCATGTGGCTCGGACCCTTCCCTGACCTTTCCTCCTCTTGCCTGTCACTAGTCATGTGGTAGACCCCCTTGGAGGAGGAACAAAGGGCTGAAGAGTAGCCTCATGCGACTCCCATGAGGGCCGTTGTACAACCACTTCCTTAGGCATTAACCCCTAGGGATAACAGCTAGGCCTTGGTTGTATTTCAGCTCCAGTCCCAGAAAAGCAGCAAAACCACACAAGTGATGCCATGACAGAGATCAGGACCAGCTGCATTGACTAATGACCTCCTGCCCTAGTGCCAGCCAATCAGTGGAGACCAGGATCCTGAGAGAACACATCTGGAAAGCTGCTAGTACGATCCTCCCCTGGGACCTCTCCTAAAATCCCCACCCTTAAAAGACCTTAGGACAGAAGACCTAGTGCAAGCCCCCTCTCTGGAGCAAGCCCACACCTTTCTCATCTCCCTCCTCTTCCTCCCAGGCACATTACCTTTACCTTTCTCTCTCCTAAGCACCAAGGGCCCTTCTTTTGCCTCTGTAACTTGTTTCCAGAGTCCATTTCTTCTACTGCTCACTTCTTCTACCTCTGTGACTTTCTAAATAAACTTCTTCTTATAGTTTCAGTCTTGGCTCTGAATTCTTTCCTAGCCAGAACTCAAGTACCAAGGTTGCTGAACCAGGGTCCTGTCTAAGTCCTCCTGTCTAACACCTGGTGCAATTTTCATTCTCGCCACCGACAGTCACTTCTTGACTATCATTTTTCTCATATTTTAGTTGGCATTGATAAGACTTGGATCAAAGAGTTGGCATGAAGTTTAAGCAGCATGAGTAAAACACATTATAAGTCAAAAAAAGTGCTACAAACATGCATACTTCCTAACTGCCTTTCATAATGTCCACCCCTTTCATATATATTCTGCATTATTTCTTCCTCATTACAGCCCAATAGGATATGTCACATGGATGACATGACCCTAGTTTACAGAGTAGGCAACTGAGACCCAGATGCATGAAATAATTTGGCCAAGTTCACACCTACTATGTAGAAGAGTCAGCTCTTCAAGTGGACACCTCAAAAGCTGAAACCCTGACTGTGCCATCTCAGAAAGCAAAACAACATAGAGGAAACCTAGCTGTTTCGAACATGGACCCTGGAGTCAGGGTCCCTAAGTGTGAATCCCAGAACTACCACTGCAGCCTGAGCAACTCTAGGAAAGTGGTTTAAACTCTCTGTGCCTTGGCTTCCTCATGTGTAAATGGGGATGTAATAAGGAGGGTAGTGAAAGTGTAATAATTCTCTACAACATTTTGCTCATGTACTGAAAGTTTCACTTTCAAATCTCGCCACTTAAGGATGGCACGTTTCTAAAGGACAGTCTTGTGCTTGGTTCAAAGGAACATTTAAGCCTGTTGTTCCTCCAGTTCATAGGGGTGTAGTGTCCACACCTGTTGCTATGGCCCACCATGACAAAGAAGAAGGACATCACAAAAGGTACATTGTTTCCTGGGCTCGAAGCCAGAAGGCCAGGCTGTGAACTCATCTCCTGCGGAGAATTTCCACCTCTGAACAGGGAAGGATGAACTCTGCCGAGCACCAGAGGCAAAGTGGGAAGGAGGATCAAATCCGAACTGCCCAAGCTCTATTCTCACCATGTAAACACTCTCTGGCTGCACACAGACACCCATGGCCACACTGGTGTATACATTTACATTGGGACGAAGCAGATGAATTGGCTCAATTCACTAACACTCTTGTTTAATTTGGAGACTTGAGCGCCCAACTGCCAAGTGAAATGGCTGTCTTAGAAAGCGCCTGTGTATTTTAAAGGAACATTGCATGCATTTTAACGAGAGATTTCCTCTGTGTGTTTATTTCCAATAGTACAAGTGCCAAAGGGTGGTAAGTTTGCTGCGTCTCATCTGTGCTTGTTGGGACAAGATGACTGGCCCGCCTAAGGACATTGAATGATGGGTTACAGGGAGTGAATTGGAAATCAGTCGGGTTCATCTGTTCCTCATTGTTTAGCAAGGAGGGAGAAGAAGGGGTTAATTTAATGCAGAGGATGTTGGAAAATCTTCTAAAGTCCAGGTTGCTTGATAATGGTATATTTTATCCAAGCCATCTTTGTCATGCCTCCTGTTTGAATATTGCTTTGCAGGTTAGAATTCTTTCACATCAATTCTGCCAGTCACTAGGCAGCAGAAAGTCTACTGGCCTTGTCATCTCATTAAATCCTGGGATATGTGTTCAGTTTGCGTACACAGCCCAAAGCTGGCAGGAGCCATCGCCTTACTTAATGATGCCATGGGCCAGGTCTGTGATCTTGGTCAGATTAATCAACCTCTCTATGCATCTCTTTCTTCACATGCCTACTTGTGGGGTCATGAGGATTAAATGAGTTAACACATTAAAGAATTGAGAATAGCACCTAAACCATATGAACACTCAATAAATAGTGTTAGTTATCATGACAATGATGATGATGGTGATGATGATGATGAGGGTGCTGTTGATGAAGTTGGTGGTAATGAAGATGGTGGTAGTGCTGATAAGGGTAGTGGCAGTGGTGATGGTAAGGATGCTTCTCTCTCGCTCTTTTTGGTAAAATAACAATAATAACAGATTCCAGTCATTTGAGGTCTACTGTGTGCCAGCCCTGATGGGCACTTTCTATAAATTGTGTCCAATCATTGATAACCCCTATATTATAGTTAGGAAAACTGAGGCTTAGGCTGGTTTAGTAACTGGCCTAAGGTTACTGTTCTAGTAAAAGACAGAGAATTTGAGTCTGCCTATTTTCAATACACATTTTTTTCTCCATACCACACTGCACACATCTCCACTACATCTCATGGGTATTTGAGGCATCTTAAATATGTTAAATAAAGAAACATACAAAGAGATCTTTTGAAAGTTTACTTCTTGACTGTTTTTCTTCCTCTCCGCATTTTGTTTCATGTCTATCTCTACTTTTATAGCATCTCTTACTAGCTTATGTTCCTAAGTTTTTGTTCACAATACCTCTCATTAAGAAAGTCTTTCATGAAACTTCCAAAAGTTTTTTTCTAAGGCCCTAGGCCATTTCAATACCAGCTTGTAAATCTTGGGTGAAATGGACAACATACTGATTGGAAATGACAGTTACCTCTCATTCCAGAGGACCTACAGGTACTGAGCACCTTCCATGTTCAGGAGCAAAACCCCACCCTCACAGACCTCCATGTAGCTCCAATGTACACAAGAGAAATAATTATATCTTCCCTATTTCACTAAAGCTGTGTTCTTTATGGGGAAAGTCATGCATCACATTCAAAAGCATTCAAAAACATTTATGTTTTCAATCCCCAGTCTAAAGTCAGAAATTTCAGAATCCAGCCTCAGTTGGGAGAGACAAGGAGTCAGGAGACCAAGACTCAAGTCTTGATTCTACTTACCTCATCTGTGACCTTGAAGAAGAATTAG
The DNA here is from genome assembly GCF_021234165.1 of Pteronotus mesoamericanus. Classification (NCBI taxonomy): domain Eukaryota; kingdom Metazoa; phylum Chordata; class Mammalia; order Chiroptera; family Mormoopidae; genus Pteronotus; species Pteronotus mesoamericanus. The sequence goes on along the minus strand of NW_026555085.1, from coordinate 14,922,193 downwards.
TCCCTGTGCTCTTCAGATCATCCCACTTTAATAGAGATGATTCCCAACCCCTCAATAACAACACCTTGCCTTTCTTTGCCTTATACATAACCATCAAATAAATTTTACATCAGTATTTCATTTAATTGTGCTCAGCCTGGCCACTCAGGTCATGTGGAGCATCAGCATTGGTCCCCTGAATCTCTCTGGAGCACAATGAACAAGTAGCCGACCATCACATGCTGACCATTAAGTGGCCTGAGTCCCTTGTGTAGATCAAGACAGAGAATTCTGAGAGAGGAACTCAACAGCCAGCAGATGAGCTGGCTGAGAATGAGTGGTGGTGGCCATGAGAGGAAACAGTTGGTCCCAGATAAGATACTGTGGGCCCTCAACTCCCTCCTGCCTGCCCATAGTTGCTGTCTAGTTTGTTTATGGAAATAAATCAGTGACAGATATTTAAGCCAAGTGGTGTTTGTGTGCAGTTTCTCTTGGTATATGAGGTCTGTCCTGAAAATGCCCAGCCATTGTTACTATAACGAGAATAGTTTGCACACCATGGATACAACTTGGCACAGGAGAGTGGACTAGAATGTGCATGCATGAACAATGACAACTTCACTGTACTAGTCAGTGGGAGCTGTAGACACCATTGAGTGAACATGTGTACTGTGTGGCCGTTGCATTCAAAATGACTGAGAGAGTAGAGCAACAAATCTGCATCAAATTTTGCATTAAGCTTGAACATTCCTCTGTAGAAACTACTTGGATGATTCAGAAGGCAATAGCTATGAATAACTGGTGATTGGCAGCTTCATCATGACAGCATCCCCGCTCATGTATCACATTTCATGCAGAATTATTTGGTAAGACATCAAATCTCCCTGGTGACCCAGCCCCGCTACAGCCCAGATTTGGTGCCTTGTGATATCTGGCTTTTCCCAAAACCAAAAACACCTTTGAAAGGGAAGAGATTTCAGACCATTGTTGAGATTCAGGAAAATAGGATGGGGCACCTGATGGCAACTAGGAGAGCTGTGTGAGGTCCCAAGATGCCTACTTTAAAGGGGGCTGAGGCATCATTGTCCTATGTTCAATGTTTCTTGTATCTTTTATCCTCTTCAATAAATGTCTCTATTTTTCATATTACATGGCTGGATAGACCTCATATATCCTGAACGTAGGTCCTAGTTTTTGCCTTTTGGTATAGTTCCTCAAAATAAAACATTGGCCCCCAGATACCACTGAAGAGTCTGTATGTGGTCAGGCTGCTCCTTCACTTAGTCCTGTTCCCAAATGGAACAGTTTGACTTGGTCCTTAAGTGTGCACACCTCAGAATCCTGAATTCAAATCCCACCTCTTTACTCATGAACTCTGTGACCTTGGGAAAGTTACTTGGCTTATCTGTACCTTTGTTTCCTCATCTCTAAAGTGGGGATAATAATGTTGAGGTTATTTTAAAGATCCAATCAAATGCTTAATACAGCAATCACTTAAAAACTGGTAAAAGGCAAAAATCCACAATATGAGGAAAGAATCCTCATTCTTTTCAGGTAGAGTCAGGAAGAAGGGAGGGGCCCAAGAGAGATAACTGTGTCCAACGTACCTTGAGCAAAAGGGCATGGTAATCTAACCTTGTTTCAATGCCCACCAAAAGCTAGACACCTTCCAGATATCTTGGGATAGATACACATTTCCTGATTTTATAGGTAACTAAACAAACTATGGCTCAGAGACCCTAAGAAACTGATATCACACAGGTAGCTAGGGAGTTTCCTGAGGATGTGGAACACTTGGGTCTTATTCACCACTGCATCTCCTGCCCCATTATCCAGCACATGGTTGTTGCTCTGCCCACCACACCTGGAAGCATGTCCCTCTCAGATGACCCCGGTCTGTGAGCAGATGGTGATATGGCACCAGCAAGCCAGCATACATAGCAACTGTGGGAGAGGGAAGTTATTTAAAATCCTACTTACCAGACTCCCTCTGTGTCCCTCTGACTTGCTGCAGGACATGAAACTCCTCAGGATTTTAAAAAGGACAGCACAGATGCCAGCTTTTTATGGGGCTCTCTCCAAGGTCCAGGCCTACATGCCATCCAACTAGGAAGAAAGTGTGGCCACCATGCAATTGTCCAAACAGCTTCCCTCTCGTGGATAAGGCCCCCTTCCCCACTCCCCAGCAGGAATCGTGCGGAATCCAGTCTTTTACTTCTGACTCACCTTTTACCATCATCTCCACTCCCATCCCATGACCGTTTTTTGCACCTGGCATTTCCTTATGTTTTAATCTCAGACATACTCTCTGCCCCACACCCCCACCCCCAGTGACTTAAACCACTTCTTGACCAAATCTGGTTCCACCCGAAGCATTGTTCTCCTCCCCATTTGCCTCCCCTTTTCTCACCTCACCCTCCAAGCCCCGCCCCTTTCTACTTCCTGAAGGGAGGGAAGCCTAGAGGATGGGCCTTTAAGTTGAAAATTGCCTGGTCCAAGTCAATCCCAACAGTTATAGGGGGCCTTGGGCAGAGCTATCAATACAATGGACAACAATGGAAAGTAGTAAGGGATGGAGCCAGCATTTGCAGAAAGTGGTTTGGAGAGTGTCCAGTGGTAGAGGGGCCACATAAGCTCAGTCAAATACATGGGTAGGATTCTGGTATAGGAGGTGCCCTACTGAGAACCCTCCCTCCTGCACTGTTGGTAGGAATAGAAATTGGTGCAACCACTATGGAAGACAGTATGGAGGTTCTTCCAAAAATTAAAAACAGAATCACCATATGATCCAGCAATTCCACTTGTAGGTATTTAACTGAAGGAAACAAAAACACTAACTTGAAAAGATATGTGCACCTCCATGCTTATAGCAACATTATTTATAACAGCCAAGGTATGGAAGCCATGTAAATGCCCATCCACAGGAGATGTGATTGGTATATAGGTATGAAAATTATGCAATGCAATATTATTTAGCCTTAAAAAAGAATGAAATCTTGCCATTTATGACACAATAGATGGACCTTTAGGGCATTATGCTAAGTGAAATAAAAGAGAAAGACAAATAAGTATGATCTCACTATATGTGGAATTTAAAAACAAACAAAAACAACAGCAACAACAAAAACAAGCTCATAGATAGAGAGAAACAGATTGGTGATGGCCAGAGGCAGGGGATAGGAGTGGGTAAAATGAGTGAAGGGTGTCAAAAGATACAAACTCCCAGTTATAAAATAAGTAAGTCCTGGGGATGGCATGTACAGCATGGTGACTATAGTTAATAATACTCTAGTGCCTATTTGAAAGTTGCTAAGAAAGTAGATCTTAAAAGTTCTCATCACAAGAAAAAATTTTAAGCATGTGTGGTGATGAAAGTTAACTGTGCACTTTTGTGGTGATCACTTGACCATATATAAAAATATGGAATTATTATATTGTACACCTGAAAGTAATATAATATATGTCATTATATCTCAATTTCTTTTTTTTTTTTTTAAGGAGACTCTATTTTGCTCTATTGAGGAAACCTGAACCAACTGTTGCATTTGGAAAGGGACTAAGAGTGCACTGGCCTGAAAATGGTGAGACAGCCCCAGAGGTACCACAATGAGGCGTGCCAGCTCCCCAGGCCACCTGCAATCTTGGAAAACACACGGGTTTTGAAGACAAATAGGCATGGATTCTACTCTTGCTTCTGCCCTCCTGAGCAATGGCACCTGGAGCAAGTCACTTAACCTCCCCAGACCTCAATTCCCTTATCTGTAAAGTAGACTGTCAACATCTATCTCAACAGCATGAATGAGAGGATTAACATTCATAAATCAGCGAGCTTTGACTGGCCTTTATTCTGAGCTACATAAACAATTCTCCACTGACTTCAGAATCATGTTCAAACCCCTCACTCCACTCCCGTGAACCTTAATACAAATATGTCTATTATTATAATTTTATTTTAAATTCAGAAATTTTTTTTTCAAATTATTTTCATAATACACATCACAAAATATAAAGCTTGATTAAAACTTGACCAGTAAGGAAGCAAATAGAAGGCCCAGTCCTGTCCCTAGCAGGGGTCAGGATATGGTCAGCATAAAACTGTCACACTTACCAGCAGAGGTCAAGGGTATTGAAGTTGAAAACTTTGGACTTGGGGGTTTCCTCAACATCCCTCTGGCCAGAAGATTCCAAGTCTCATTTGGGCAAGGCTAGGAGGAATAGCAGAGAGACTCTTACCCCGCCAAGCTTGATAGGGATTGGGGAGCCAGTATTGCCACCAGGTTTGTCTTCCTCATACATTTTCCTAAGCCTGCCTCTGGTCCCAGGCTACCGCAGTTCAGGAAGAGACATTGGAAGGGAGTGGGGACGTTGGAGTTGAGGAAGCTGTAGTAGATTTTTAGAAGCTGAATGTTTTCTGTTAGGCCCTTTATAATAAAAGTTAAATTCTGGAGTTCAAATGACTATCACTATTTCAGAACACTCCAGAAGTTTCATGGAAGTTCTCAAGCCATGAGCCAAGCTAAAACACTTTCTCGAACATTTAGCAGAGGAAGTGTTGCCATCTTTTGCTTTCAGAGTATGTGCTACAAATTTCAGAACACATCTTCCCCCTAGTGTCTATCTTCTCTCCCACTTGAGCCAAGCATGCAGAGGATTCTGAGTGGTATCCACATCCCTCACACCAAATTCTAGCCATCTGGAGAACCAGGTGCCAACCACCACTACTTTCATCCTCTGGACCATGGAGGGGCCTACTGGTCTTGGTTATGATGTAATACAAACTGCGGAGACTGAGAAGCAGCCAGGCCACAGGCCTCTGTTCTCCTACCCAGAGCATATCTCTCCTGTCACATCTGCTTATCTGATTGACTGCAGGCCCATTTTTGCAAAGACAGGTTAAGGCCAAAGCCAAGACAACTAAACGAACATGCTAAACTGCATGCGGATCACCACCTGGGCTAGCAGTTTACTCTGGTCCTGGCAATGAGAAGACTTTGGTTGGGCCAGACATCCATGTTGCTGACACCAGAGCTCAGCTGGCCTCCAATGACATTAGGCCCCAGGGAACTATGAGCTTCCTTCTTCTTGGAGCTGTGTTGACTGTGGGTGCACGTGTCCTATTCACATGTGTGCCTTCAGACAAGCATGTGAGAATGGGGAAAAGATGCCCCAGGTCAGTCTGGGAAGGAAGCTGGAAAACCTGTGCCAAATATGTATAAGACACGATGCTCACCAGGCCAAGTGTGGGAACATTGGGTGGCTTAAGTAAGTCATAGCCTGGAGCCATAGACATACCCTCTCCCTACCTGCAGCCTGAGCCAGCTGTCTTAATAATGCCTATGTGTAGACAACAAGGAAGACAGGTTAGAGTATGGATGGCACAGGGAAGCTCTTTCTGCTACCGCAGAAAGAATCCAACCCAACTCTGGGGGTGGAGATAGACTAGCTTCATCTTTAAATGCGGAAAAGACCATTCTTCTCAGTAGCTCTATCACTGTGAGTATCAAACACCCTCTCTGTCCATTCAAATTGTGGCCAGGATGGTAAATGATTGTTCAATGTTGAAGGAATCACTTCAGCCAGAGTCCTGGTCCCAAACCTAAAGACAAACAGGATTTTTTTCCCTGAATGTGAGTCACCCCCTCTCCCCATCCAGAGCTCCCACTCCAGCCTCTCCCCTCTGGTTCCTGTGGCTCCCAAGGTGGCAGCCCTGCAGAATTTCAGTGACAGGACTGATCTACAGAAGAACCTGCTGCCTCAGACTGATCCTGGCCCAGGTTTCCGCCCATCACGTCACTGCACTGACCAGCTGTGGGAAGTGACTGCTCTCAGGATCCACTGGCTCAGGTTCAGCCTGAGTCTTGGATGGCCTAGGTGGAGAAACAGCTTTCCTTTTCAAATCAGATTGAATTACGTCTTTTTATACAGTTTCAGCTGTCACTATTTCCATAACACTTACAGTGCAGCATGGACAAAGATTCACGTTGACCACAAACAAGAACCTCATAGAGGACCATGCAGTGACTCCCCCCACCGCCCACATGGTACCTACTTACAGAGCCCCAAAGGGCGCTGTTAAACCTCTCACCCCAAAACCTCTCTCCTGCTGGCTCGTCACAACCCAAGGAATTAGCATCTTTAAAGTTTCATTCCTTTGGGTTAAGGTAGTGTCCCCTGTCAAAATACAAAAATTCCTGGGAAGGATAACACATTGAGGATCAGTCTCCAGCATCTTAGAATTCATTCATCATGTTTTCATCACCCTCAGCCCGACCATCGCAGCAGCCCCTTCGCTGGCTGCCCTGCCGCCGTTCTTTCCTCCCTCCTTCCCATTCATCTCCTCTTCCGCCAAGATTGCTTCTTTATTTAAAAAATAAATAAAAATCAGTCCTTGTCACTTTCCTGTCTCAAAACCTTTGTTAATTCCCCTTCTCCTACAGAATACAACTCCAAGCCCTTCAAATTCGAGGCCCCTCGTGTCTTAGGCCCTGCGTGGAGATGGCAGCCCGTCACCTGCCTCACCCACACCCTGAGCGTATCCCAGAGGAACCAGCTCATTCACTCCTCTCGTTCCCCATGCTGGCCCATTGGCCCCTCCTCAGCCCCCCTCCTGAAGGAGCCCACCCGCCCTTTGAGATCTACCTGAAATTTTCTCTTGATTGTGCTGGGTTTCCACATGCGCCCTACTTCCTCTATGCACTCTCTGTCCTGCTTTTCTCTTCATCCCATAGATTCTTTCTGGTGATCTCTGCAAAGACATCACATGGTCCTGTAATTTTGTGTGAATATAAATGAATATTATATTCTTTCACATATATACAATGTGTGAATACAATGATATAATAATATACCTTTCTCCCTTCCCGCTGTGAGCTCTGTGGGCAAGGACTGAGTTTAATTTATCTGTGTGCCCCAAATCCCAGTACCTGGTACACGGTCAGCTATTCAGCAAATATGTGTCCTCTTCCACCCCTGACAGTCAGCTGGGAGATTTTTATTTGGGAAAAAGAGTGATGGGAAAGAAAGAGGTAAAAGCAGTAAATATCCTGCACATGGTCTGAAGACAAGAAGCAGTCCCTTGAAGGCTGGATGAAGGAAACGAAACATACCAGGCAAGAGCCCAGGCTGGGCATCACCTTCCTGGTCATGTTCTCCAGATCAGCCCAAGCCTGGCAAAGAGGGCTAGCCGCTTACAGCCTTTCGAACCTTCCTAACCACCTTGCTGTACAACTGAAAGTAAAACAAATATTACTGAGGGTAAACTGTAAGTAAAAAAAAAAAAAAAACCTTAAAATTAAAGAAGAATAAATGTACTAAAAACTAAAAATAAAATACATTTTAAAAATAAAACCTCTCTGACAGAGTTTACATAATTTTATTTTGATCCCCAAGTTATTTAAAAGTATGTTCAAATTTCAAAATATATGTTATCCTTTTGTTATTAATTTTTAATTTAATTGTGCTTTAGTCAGAAAATATGATCTATATATATCTGATTTTCTTGAAATTTGGTAACCTTTTGTTATTGCCTAATGTGTGGTCAGTTTCTAGAAACATTAACACAGGAAAAAACATGTAACCCCAACTGTGTGGTGCAGGGCTTCCTATATGTCCACGAAATCGATCTTGTTCAGTAAGCTGTTCAGATCCTCTACAGCTATACTAACTCATGGTCTTACTTGGCATTGCATTTAACATCTCCCACCACAATGGTGAGATTCACAGTCTCTCGTCCTAGTCCACTGATTGTCCACAGACTTATCTGCTCTCACTTGTATCCAAGAGCTGTTAGTTCCAAGGAAGAGAGGGCTTAGTACAGAGCTTCATGTGCAGTTTCATTATAACTGTTGAAAATGTTCACAACAGCTAGCATCATCTTGAGAAGAACTTGTAAGAGCTTGGATATGCCTTCTTCTCATCTTCATCATCATCACACCCACTGGTGAACACCTACTGGGTGCAAGCTCTTCTCATTTTTACTGGTTTTCCCCTCAGGTGCCCATGAGAAGGTGCCATTAGTCACAAAAGGAAGAGCTTGCTCAGATCCCAAGTTAATGAAATGGCAGAACCTGGAACAGAGCCCAGGTTGGCCTCTCTCCAAAACCTATGATTTTATTATGTTTTGTTTTACTGTTTAAATTGTTTTCCTAATGATGAAATATTTCATATACATACACAATAATATATATAACATTGTATAGAAGGTGTAAAGAAAAACAAAACAAGATCCTTGTCCCCACCACACAGACTCAAACATAGGACATTTTGAATGCTTTTCAATCCGCCTATGTGCCCACTCTGTTCTCATTTCCTTCACCTGCTTCTCCATAGTAACTACTTACCTGAATTTTTTCAGTATTTTTTTCACCTTGCTCTTTTCTCAATACTTTTACAATGAATGTATACTCGTATATACAAGTATGTGTAATGATATACTATTGAGTTGTGCATAATTCTGAACTTTATTTAAGTAGGTTCATACTACATGTATTCTTCTGCAACTTGGGAGATTCATCTGTATAGATATATGATTGGAGGAATACATTCATTTTCACTGCTGCGTAGTTTTCCACTATGTAATTATATCACCATTTTTTAAATTTCTTCTACTATTAGTGGGCATACAGTTTGTTCCTACTTTTTGCTGTAACAATCGTGCTATAAATATACTTACTCTTGGTGTACATATGCCAAAGTTTTTCTAGAGCAGAAATACCAGGAGTGTGTTTTAGTCAGCTTGGTCTGTCATAGAAAATACCACAGACTGGGTGGCTGAAACAACAGAAATTTATTTCTCACAGTTCTGGAGGCTAAAAGTCCAAAATCAAGGTGCCAGCATGGTAGGAACCTGACTAGAGCTCTCTTCCTGGCTTGTAGACAGCCACCTTCTCACTGTGTCTTCACAGGGCAGAAAAAGAGAAAGGGCAAGCTCTCTTATAAGGGCATGTCACTCGTTATGAGGGCCTCACCTGCATGGCCTCATCTCAACCTAGTTATCTCTCAAAAGTTTCATCTTCAAACACTATCACATGGGGAGGGTTAGGGTTTCAACATATAAACTAGACAGGGGGGCACAGTTCCATTCACAGAGGAGTGGAATTTCTGGGTCATAGTTTACTCCTATCTTCAACTTTACTAGACACAGATGGTCCTCTGTATCTGCAGGTTCTATATTTGCAGATTCAACCTGCTACAAATCAGGAAATATTTGAACAAAAACATTCCAGAAAGTTTATCCCTAAACATTACTATGCAACAACTATTCACATCGCATTTACATTGTGTTATGTATTATAAGGAACCTGGAGAGGACTTAAAGTATATGGGATAATAAACATAGGTTATATGGAAACATCATGCCCTTTTATATAAGGGACTTGAGCATCCTCAGATTTCGATATCCACAGCGGTTTTGGAACTAAGCCTCTGCTGACACCAAAGGATGAGTGTATTGCCAAACTCTTGTCCAAAGAAGTCAGTTCAGAATCCATGCTCTTGACGGGCTTCCTAACTTGGCCATCTGCCTCCTTCAATATGCACGCCATTAACTCTTTTAGTCAGATTAAAAATTTTTTCTTTCCAAAACTTTAAGAATCTTTCATGTGTCCTAACCTGTTTCTCTTTCCTGCCCCCTCTCTCAGCCACCCTGCCTTCTTTGTTTCTGCCCCCCTCCCCTTCTCCTCACCTTCCCAGGGATGACACTGGCGGACACACACCCACACCCCACCTGTGTTCCGGGAATCTGGAGTGCTTCCAGGGGAGAGCACAAAGGAGCATTTGTCTCTCAAAGGCACCCAGAGAAATGGTGCCCAGCCTCCCTAGAGCTCACCATCCTGAAGTAGCCCAACAGATGCAGAACCAGTGAGCACTGAAGACCTTAGTGGTGGAAGAGGTCCAAGGAATTGTCATCCAGTCCCCCTTTAACACAGGAGGAAATGAAAGTCCAGCAGGGGGAGTGCTTTGCCAGAGGTCACCAAGCCGGCGGGGGGGCGGGGGGGGGGGCAGCTGTGCTGAAACCCTGAGTCCTGTGTCATAAGCAGAAATCATCATCCAGGCAATTTGTAGGGAGGGGTTGGTGATAGCATTCCACACCTGGGCTTTGGATTCAAACAGTTAGTCTCATCATAGTTTAAAAAAAAAAAATTAAAAGTGTCCAAAATGAATTACTTGTTTGGGGAATTTATTGTTGAGAGTGCTTATTTGATGTCTGGCCAAAACTAACAACTGTCAGTATATTATAGCAAGAAGATTGTTTATAGTATATGACAATTAATACCTTGTTACTCACTTTCCCTTTATTCATTCAATAAATATTTATTGAACAGTTCCTATGTGCTATATTCTAGGCCCCTGGGATATACCAGAGGGGGTAAAAACAGGCAAAAATCCCTACCTTCATGAATCTTACTTTCTAGTGGGTTATGACAGACAATAAACAAACAAACAAAAACAACAAACATGTAGAAGTATCGGTGTGTGTGTGTCTGTGTATCTATCAGGAGACAAGAGCAAAGCAGGGTAACAGAGATGATGGAAAGTAACAGCCAACAGGGGGCGCTGTTTTTAAGAAGCGTGCTCTGGGCAGGCAGTATCTGAGCTTCCAGCAGAGACTGAATGGTGAGGCAGGAGGCGCTGTGGTTATGGGGGAGAGCACTTCCGGCTGAGGACACAGCAAGTATAACAATCTGATGTAAGAGCCCTCTCGACATTCAGAGAAAGAACAAGGAGGCCTGTGTGATGAGCAGGGTAAACAGGTGAGGGGACGAGAAACAGATGGACTCAGAGATCCCACAGGGTCCTTGCAGGCAGTGGTAAAACTTTAGGGTTTAACCTAAGTGGGCTGAGAGCCTTGAGTCCTATTGCTGCTATAACAAATTACTGTAAACAAACAAACAGTGGTTTAATATGACACAAATTCATTATCTTGGATTTCTGGAGGTCACAAGCCTGGTGTGTGTCCCGCTGGGCTGAAATCAAGGTATTAGCAGGTCTGCGTTACTTTCTGGAGTCCCCAAGAGAGAATCCCTTTTCTCATTTTCTTTTTGACTCTCGGAATCTGACTTCAGTCTGGCTCGTGGCCCCCTTTCTCCAGCTTCAAAGCCAGCAAGAGGGTGTCAGGCCCTTCTCATGTGATATCCCTCTGGCCATACTTCTATCCCCACAACTCTGTGGCTCTGACCCCAGCATGGCAAGGTTCTCCACTCTTAGGGACTCACATGATTAGGTTGGGCCCAGATGGAAAATCCAGGGAACTTTTCCCATGTCAAGGCCCATACTTTTAATCACATCTACAAAGTGCCTTTAGCCACTGAGGTGACATATTCATGGGCTTTAGGGATTAGGCCATGGACATCTTGGGGGCCATTAGCCTGCCAACCACCAAAATCAGTGCAGCACTCTGAGTAAAGCAGTGACCTGTTTTCCAAGTGGTTGACAGGTAGAGACCAGACCATGAGAGGCAAGGGTGAAGGCAGGGAGACCAAAGAGGGAGTTACTGTAACAACCCAGGTGCGAGGGAAGAGGGAAGTGGACAGGAAGAGTGGAGGCTGTGAGAGGCAGCCTTACTGCAGGCATATTTTAAAGGTAGAGCAAATATGATTTCCTGACAGACTGGACCTGGATGGTGACCGGAAGAGAAGAGAAGGTGAATCCAGGAATTTTGTTTAGAGCATCAGAGAACAGAGTTGTTTGTTTAAAGAGAAGATTGAGAGAAACAAGAGGTGGGGAGAGATGGAGTCAAGTAATATTTCCACCAACACATTTCAGCTATGCATCTACTCTGGCTCCCAACTTTTGGGTTCTTATATTTGAATTAGGAAATCAAGACATACAAATAACACAACTGACTATTTACTGATGCATCAGAACTTATTCCTACAAATGAACACTATCCCCAAAGCTGTCATCTCAGGAAGCCATATACATTTATCCCAAGGCTGCTGCCAAATATTCTTGGAATTCCTTTCTGAGCTGGATTGATTTATGGACCATACCAGAAAACTGGCCTTGTTATTACTCCTTCAGAAGGTCAAGTGAAACACATACTTTATTCACTGGACCTGACTCATCTCCCAAAAACCTGCAACCATTTTTTCCCAGGATGACAATCTGCCACCACTGAGTATATTCAAATCTCCAGCTGTGGCTATGTCATTGGAAAAGTCAACTACAATGTCCAGGGAAGACATATTTCCTTTTACACACCAGTACTCCCTTTCATGCAAGTGAGAGACACCTCCTTGTTGGAGCTCCAGGTCCTGCCAGTAACATGGGGAGCTGGGGGGGCGGGTGTCTCAACAACCCAGCACTCATATGGATGCATAGATTCAGGTACATTACGATTTAAAAATTGCATTATGTTATGTTAGTGAATCATCCACATGTTTCACAAGAGACATTTTTCTCTGACTTCAGTACCAGGCATATTTATGTTTCTCCTAAGCTACTGGGTTGTTCAGATCATATGTTCAAAGTGAACACGTAACTGGTCATATTTCTTCCTTCATTCTCTGGGCTAGAAAATCCTCTGGACCCAGTTTGCTCAGTTGTAAAATGTGGGTGCTAATCATATCTTCTTAGAGCATTTTTGAGGAGAAAAGCAGGTATTTCATATAAAACCCTTCACACAATGCCTAAGAAACTCTTGAGAAATGTTGGCCAAGATTATTAACCTCAACCCATGTGCATGATCACATTTGATTACTGCTTACCTTTTGCTTTTCCCTGAAAGAACCACCAACTTTGAGGCTCCAGCTGATATTGTTGCTTTCTTCTGATTCTTGTTTGGTCTTCCTAAAATTCCCTTTGAGGGACTTGATTGCCCAGTTTGCTATGGTGTTCAGGAAAGTGAGCGATGGTTTTCCCCTTCCTTCTCCTCCCTTCCCCTCTCTCCTGTGGCTGCCAGGCCTTCCCAGACACAGGCAACATCCCTGGCCAGACCAGCATTCTATAAAATATCAGCCTCCCCACTTCCTTGGCTGCTGATGTACGGTGTCAACTACAGCTTGGACTTCACCTGCAGAGAGCAACACAAAAATCTTACAGGCTCCATGTGGGAAATTTGGTCTATGCGGACACCTGGATGCTAAAGGAGAGAGGTGAGATCTATGTAAAACTTAGGGTCTCCATCCCTTGCAATTAAACCAATACCCAAGTTTTCATTAACATGAAAAATAACCATATGTTGATGGCAGGAGGACTTTCCTTTTCTCACAGAGAATTTCAGGGACATTTTAACAGGATGCTCCTTGAGTCTGTGGCTCATGATTCAAACTGGCTCCCTAGTAGCTCAGTTGTTTGGAATTTCAGTCCAACTGGGGAGATCATTTTGACCAGAATATCTTTTAGAAGCACGCTCCCCCCCCCCCCGAAAATATGACAGTGAATAATTGTCCAACAGTTGTGTTATTTGGCCAAAGATTAGGGAGGGCCCTAAGGGCAGTAAGGAGTCATGACCCATGGTTGATGAGGCTATTGTCCACATTAGATGAGAAAAGAGATTTAAAATTGCCTTGCTCTATGCCCGGCACATAATAGGCACTTTATTAATGTCATATTAATTGTTTTTCCCATCCCTCACATTGCCCCATCAAAACCGTAAAGTTCAGACCTCCGACCAACCACATGCCAACACTGTGCACTGGTTGTGAAGGGCCTCATGCTCCAGAGCCTGCCCAACCCATTCACAACAGCACGCACTCAGTTCAGCACCGAGGGACCAGCCATGCCTATCTTGCTTTCTAAGGCTCCAGGACTTTGTAGAAACTTCTAACTACTTGATTTGACAAATGACTTTCCGAGTGGAAAGGGGTTTTACGTTTAATACATATCATAAGAGACATCAGAGCTATGCTCAGGAGATCAAATAGTTTCTTCAGCTAAAAATGTAAGCATGATCCCTATTAATATCTTTCCAACAAAGGCCCTGGGCTCCCCACCCCCGTTATTCTATGATCTCAGTTTATTAATGTTGCAGTCCCCTCCCCTTGGTTAAGCTGCCCTCACCGCAGACTCTCATTCCAGTCTGATGTATACCCTCAGTAGAACACACCTCCTTGGCAAGCATTTCATGTAAAAAAAAAATCCTCCATGATCATAAATCGTAAAATCAAACAACTGAACACCATCTCCTGGGAAATAAAATCTGAAAAGTTAAGGAGGAAAAAGAGAAGGCTGTGATTATTTTAATCCTATTCCAGATGCTCAAGTACTCTCCCTGAACAAAACCCAAATTAAACATGAGCCTTATTAAAAGGGATGATGACTGTGCAAGTGTGTAAGACAATGTCTGGCAAGTAGTAGATGCTCAGTTAATGTTTATTTTTAAAAAATAAGTACATACATGCAAGCAGCCTGTGGAGCATACCTGCCCAAGCCCAGCTCAACAGACAAGATGGGTCCTTGTTACAAAAGTCCCCACACAGACCCAGGGTGCAGGGATTTTCAAAAGCACCTTCATGCTTATTAGAAGATTTGACTAACACAGCATACAGAAGCTTGCCCCTGGCCTCCATGAGGTTCCTCAGAGAACGAGTTAACACAGACACCTACACAGACACACAAGAGGACTGAGACAATCCTGTCCTCACAAGACTTTAGGGCCATCAAAAGATTTTGGAATCTCTGTCAGCACTACAAAAATTGTTAAGATTGGGAGCCTTATGCTTTATCAAGAATAAAGCCACTTATTTTTCACCACCACGAACAAAAGAAGTGTCAGAAGGATATTGACCTTGTAGGATGGATACTTTGGCCCCAGAGGTCAAAAAGGCAAACATACCAGCCAAAGAAGTTCCCTTTTATTTAGCCAATCCAACCCTGAAATCAGTTGCAAAGCCATGTCATTCCCTGGAACTCAGTTTATGCAGATGGAAAATGGGAACAGATAGGTTGGTTCCATCTACCTGCCAGGATTCCTGGGAGAACAAAATTAGCCTGATAAAGACATTTGGAGAATGAGAACTTACAAACCAGCAGCAGTAGAAGAAGGATACATGATGTGAGAACGCAAGGGTGGTTCTTGGTATTGAGGTACAGAGGGAGTTTCCTGCCAATGTGGTACTAGGTAAGAGGCATAAGAATGATCAGGCTGTAACAGGTTGTGTTTCTTCATTGACAGGCTCTGTCATGTTCCCTAGGCTCAGAGCCTTGGCTGTCCTGGGAGTGAATCCCAGAGCTGCCGTCCACCAGCTAAACAGCATGGAACCAGTCCCTTGACTTCCCAGTCCCAAGGCCTCCTGTGTGTAGGGTGGATTCCTATCTTCTCCCTCACAGAGTAAGGACCCAGAGAGGTAGGCAAGGCCAGAGCACTCAGACTCAGAGGTGCTGCACAGATAGTAGCTCAACCTGAAAGCATGTCCTTCAAAGACACCAGTCCATTCTCAGAACACTCTGAGGGCAGAAAGAGCTTCCTCACAGCTTCCTGTGTAAATGTGTCTCAAGTTCTGCCTCATTGCTCTGGGTTTCCTCCTACCACCCTCCCTGTGGCACTTCCAGAGCCTTGGAGGTTCTCATGTGGGAAAGCAAATGGCCCTTTGCCTCAAGCTCTGTTCCCTTCTGGTGGAGGCAGTGCCCAAGGGGAGGCAGGATGGCCTGATGTGGTAGCCGGTGGCAGGTCTGGACAGATGGCTCTCACATCTCCCAGCACCCCCCAAAGAGTGACCTAAGCAAAAGGGAGAGGCAGATGAATGCCCCCGCCCCCCGCATGGCTTCACCGCTGCATTTCAGCACTCTCCCCTCAATAAGGCTGAACCGCACCCCCAAGGAGTGCTGCACCAGCTTGTCCCCACTCTCCCTGACCAGGTCCCCCTATCAAAGCCTCCTTAGACTCAAAACCAAGCGACCCACATGGGACATGGACATCATTTCATCTGAATTCTCACCTGATTCCTAAGCTCCCTAAGTGCCCTGGCAAGCAATAATGGGGTTACTGGAGATATTCTCAATATTTTAGAAAGCCATTAATGGAGCATACCTGTCTCATAAGAGACTGGACAGTCTAATCATGTCTCAGGTCTCTGTTGGATGGAATCATATCAATTCAATGTGATCACTTTGGTTATCTCGTCAGAGATAATAGTCAGAACTATTTGGTTCTAACTATTTGGTTAATAGTCAGAACTGATAAAAGTTCTGACTATTAGTTTACAATTTAAAATGGCTGTAGTTATTACTTAAGGAGTGCTGTTTGTAACATAGACAAACTTTTTTTTTTCTAAACAAGGAGTCCATGGAGGTAAAAATATAAAAGGGCTCCTTAGAGGCCACACAGCTAAAACCCATCAACCTCTCCCATTTTACAGGTGAAGAAATAGAGTCCCAGGAGTTAGGTCTCTCCCAAGCCCAAGTCAGACCAAAGCAAGATTACAAATTACAACCCAGTGTTTTGCTTTCAGTGCTGTGTGAACAAGCTGCTCTGTCACATCCTGGGTCCCGTCCTCTCCACACAGCCTGCTAATTACCAGGTAGCACCTAATAAGAAAACTGTGTTGTTGGCTAAACGATGTACATATATCAACAGGGCCTTCTAGAATTGTGTTGCCCATTAGGTAAGATACATGTAGACATCTCATTGAAAATTAACTAAAATTAAATAAAACTTACAGTTCAGCTTCTTATTCATACTAGCCACGTTTCAAGTGCTGAGTAGCCATGTGTAGCTAGTGGCTACCATATTGAGAAGTACAGATTTAGATCATTTCCGTCACTGCAGAAAGTTCTAGTGGGCAGCACTACCCCAGAAGTAGTGACGAAATGGGGAAGAATCCAGACCCTGTGGTTGGGCAGGGCATGGAGGGAGGGGCCTTGCTCATCACTCAGGCTTTGCCTGGACTTACAGCCTGTGGGTCACCAAGGGCCTGGGGATCCTAAGAGAGAAACAGTCTAAAAGACCGCTTCCTTCTAAGACCAGCCCTGTGGTTTCCATGACCAGAAGCCTCTCTCAAATTTCAGCCACGCTGATTATTTACGAGCCACTCTGTCCCAGGAGAAGGAGCACTAAAGTAGGAATCAGGAGAAGGGGCTTTCGGCCCCGCTGTTGCCTGGTACCAGCTGTATGTCTTCAGCACGCAGCTCCCCCTCTCTGCTCCTCAATCCCCCAGTAGGGAGACAAGTCTGTCTTCTGACGTCTTAAAATTCCACGCTGCCCATCATCATTTCATTCACTCTCTTGGGTACGTGTCTTATCTTTCTTGGGTGTGTGTGTGTTTAGAGAATTTTTCACCTTAATCAAGGGAATGATGGAGAGGGCGGGGTGATCGCCTTGGCCAACACCAAACTATATTCTAATGTCGAGAAAAACCTCTGAAGAGATGCTAAGGCATCAGACGGCCTCTGGGGTACTGTGTTCCATGCAAGAATCCAGTAGAGGGGGACATTGTATAGAGGCCGTTTCTAACAGGCTTTGCCTTAGCTCGTGGCTGTGAGTGCCCAGATTCCGAGGGCAGGAAATGTGTCTCTTTCGTCCTCACAGGACCCCAGATCTCTTCTTGGTGTGGAGACACACCAAGGCTTAATGAGTCACAGCTAGAAGCCTCCGTGCAGGCCCAGGAAAGCCCCTGTGTTCTTTCTGTGCCGTTGGCCCTGATGAATTTTTCCTTCCCATTTCCAAATTATAAAATTGAAGCTAATTTTCTCAGGTGCCTTATTTAGCAGCTGTCAAAAGTTGGAACCTGGCGAGATCAACAACGTTTTAAAGCTCAGAATTCACTGAAGTCCCAGGAGAGTTTTCCCCTTCTCAGCCTTCCTCTGCTCCTTCCCCAGAGCAAACATCCTGGTCCACCCAGCTTGCCTGAGCCCCTGGCAGTGCCCCTCTTTTGATAAAGAATGCTTTTAAGGAAATAAAATTGCATTCACCATTCACTTTTTCCTAACTGCCTCATTTTCCTTCCTACTTTGACAACAGGACTCAAACCCTCCTCCTCAGATAAAGGTTGATTGGCAGACCGTTCACAATCTCTCACCATCTTCTCAGAACAAGACTCACCGGCCTCCGCACAACTGAAAGCAAAAGGTTGGTCGGAATTTCCAGTTCCTATGATTTCTCCCTTCAGTTCTTCAGAGGTAAAGATGAGAGTAAAGAATATCAAGAAAGCCCCTGACTGTGAGCACCCACAGCAGGAGGGATGGAGGGGGCCAGCAGGGCATGCATCCTTTGCACCTTCCCAGGGAGATTTTCACAGAAAGTCTCTTTTTCTGTAAATGTCCCATTTAAGGGTTAAAGGCTCAAGAGGGTCCAGGGTCCAACCTGACCAGCATCTCCAATGCCCCAGCCTGTCCAGCTGGGGTGGGAGGAATACAAGGGGGAGGGGCATTCGTAGGCCTCTGCAGTGACACCCTCTGTTAGAACCAGAGGCACCTGTCCTGGTACCTGAAGCTGTGCAGGGCAGCTCAGCACCTGTCTTCAAGCAATCCAGGAGAGAGAATCTGTGTTGCAGGCAGACAGAGATTTTACTCCCTGGAGTTGGTCTGCAAGCTGAATAGAGAAAGGAGCAAGAAACAGAGCAATTCCCAAGCCAAATAAGGTGTATTTGCTGGTCCACCTGAGTGAAAACTGGCACAATATTTTCTAAAGCGCCATACTGTCTGGAGAACGCAGCTGCAGTATATACAGAAATAAATGACCATGTTCACAAGAAGAACCTGTGTGTGAGAGGAAGGTGGGTCCAGGCTTTGGAGCCAGATATTGATTCAAATCCCAGCCCCATGACCTTCTACTTGGATAACCTTAAACAAGTGACCTAGGACCACTCTCATTTTCTCCTCTTTTAGAGATTTATCATTGCAAGGAATCAGTGAAATAATCTGTGTAAAAGCACTCGGCACTCTACCTGGTGTTTAGTAAATGTTCACTAGATATTAGCTGCTATCTTTATTTTTTTAATAAAAAACAACACAGTGTTCTTCTGAGTTTAGAGACAGACATGTATGAGGAAATCCTCTTTCCACAAGCTATGGGAATTTCTTTAGGATTGACATTCTGAGGCCTGTGTGACTTCAGACTGAGCCACAAAGAAATGTCATAGGGGATTTTGATGCGTGCTTCCCAAAATTTGCTTCCTGTTCTACCCAACAGCCCTTGTGTGTTTGGAATTCTGCAAAGGAAGCTGCATGGGCAGTGTAAATGGCAGAGTATTAATTAACCAAAAAACAAGAATTTTTCAGATCCTAGGACAATAAGACCCTGTGAAAACACCCCTCCTCCACCTCATAAGCTGAGGTCAGACGATATAAGATTGGGTCCGACCTCATTCCAGCCCTCACTACAATAACCCTACGTTTCCTGCCATGGAATATTTTGGACCCCATTTGGATGGAGCATCATAGTGGAGTTGGGGACATTGTATCATGGGGCACTGTGCCAACAACCCTGCACTGGCCAGGGTATGATCCTGGTGGTGTTAAATGGAGCGTGCTTCAGTCCTCATCTTTGTTCCTTGGCCATGCCCAAGGGGGTGCTCCCTGTGTAACTCCATGGCCGCACAATTCCAGGGTTCTAATCCCAGCCCAGCTGTTCTTGCAAGTGAGAGTTACATTATCACATGATAAGAACCTTGAGTCCAGACAAATTAAAATTTTTTAAAGGAACAGGGAAAGAGCATTGTTTTCAGTTTTGAAAAAAATCTCAAGATTGGTTGGAAATTACTTATGACATATGTCTCAAGTGATCGGTAACACTTGCCACCCCTAACTGAACAGTGCGCGGGTATAGTCATTCATTTCTCAAACTTTTATTAAGCACCTACAACATGCAGGCCCTGTGCCAGGCCCTGGATAATCAAGAATGAACTGGACACAGGCCCAGTCTTTAAAGATCTCACAAGGGTGCAGGGGGACCAACAACACAGGGTAACCAGTGCAGTGCAGGGTAAGCTAAGGACACTGTGGACCCCACAGGAGGGAGACAAGCCTCCGACGATTAGTGATGTACAATTCTGTCTAGAACCAGGAGGCTGAGATCCTGAGATGGGACAGTCAGCCTGGCCTGGGGCACGGGGATCCTGGGGATGAGGAGGTGGAGGCAGGCTTAGGTCAGAGCATTGGAGGCCAGCAAAGGTCAGGGGGATCAGGTGCAAATGCACCAAGGTGGGAGTCTCCGAGGGGGTGTGGCAGCCAGTGGGTGAGGAGACTAATTCCATAGCCAACATTCTTCCCCCACACCCACAATTTCTCTGAGTGACAGCTGCATCCAGATTCACAATGCACATAGTCGTAGCATAATTTGTGCTGAATTTGAAAGACCAAACTTTAGATGCTTATTCTGGAAGTGGAAAAGACCTACAGGTGTCCTGTAACATTTATCTCCTTGACCTTCAAGCACTGAAGGCCACTTGTCAGGTTCCAAAGTTCTCTAATGAAGCACACACCATGGCAACCTCTGACGATGGTATCCAAGCTCTTGTTGAGAATATCAGGCAGCATTTCTTCCCATGGACTCTGTCACACTGGGAGCCAGTGGCCTCTTGCTTGGCATATATCATAAAGAGCCTTATAGTATTATTAGCTTAATAATAACAACTTAAAAAATTCATATAATAATGGGATGAATAAAATGTCTCAGACATCGCACTCAACCCCTCTCCCTAAGTCAGCAACTTCGAATGTAAATGCTGCCTATGAGCAGGTTGCTCTAATCTACAGGCAAACCTGAAGCCAGCTCAGCCCCACGCTTAGGTAGGATTTCAGAGGCGCCAAAAAACCTGCCCTCAGTGGCAGAATTCCAATAAGTTATTCATATTTTAAATGAAGGTAGTGGGAGTTTGGGGTTTTGTTTGTTGGTCTTACTTTTTTTTTTAAGCCGTGGAAAATTTCTTCCAAGTGGCATCTTGCAGATTACCCCTTATAAATCATAATAGCAAATTCTTAGTGTTTTAACTCATTTAGTCCTACAACAACCCTGTGAGATACAGTGTACTGTTATTGTTAATATTTTACAGGTGACCAAACGGAGGCACAGGGAGGTTAAATGGCTGCCCAATATCACACAGCTGGTAGATCAAACCTGGGCGATCTGACTCCAGAGCCTGACCTCTTATGGACCCCTCTGGGGGGCCCCAGTGTAGAAGGCACATAAACACAGCATGCCCTGGTTGGAGCCCCGCTAGAAGTCAAGGGTTTGGAGGCTCCATAGGATGACCCTCAGGCACATTCATGGAAGCTTAGGATTCCATGAAGCATAGTTCTAAAGATGCTAGGTTAAGACACTGTCAACTAATGGTCAATGTAAGATAACCCTTCCAGAAAGGAGTAATGAATTAGTGCAGTAGTAGGAATCAGTTTTCAAAAACCAGGTTCTTAAGAGACTGGGACTTAGAACAGGGAAGAAGATACCAGTTGCAGGACAGGAAGGCTGGACCTCAGCACAGGGAGGGCTGAACTCTGGGTCTGAATAGTAAGAGGAAAAGGTGATGGGCGGCGGGGGGCGGTTCACGCCTCTGGGACAACAGACTCCCTGCCTGGCATGGGAGCTGGAGACCAGGCTACAACAAGGTGCTTGTGAGGCCATTTGAAAGGGCCTCAGGGTAGGCAATTTTCTGGGTACTGAGCGCTAGCCAGCAGGGTGACTCCCTGGCCAAAGCATAGCGTGACTAGAGTTGTGCGGGCGGGTGAGAACAAGTCTGACGTGAGAGTGTCAGGGCTCCCCATGAGGTGACACTCAGAGTTTTCAGTTTCTATCTTGATAAAAAATTTTGCTGTTTTCAAAATTGCAGAAGAAATAGAACCATGACTCATATTTCACAATTTGCCTGGCGAATTTACTATATCATCAGGATTCTGACAATTGTATGTTTTTCAGGGTGATGAGGCATCAAGATAGACTCCTGGGCACAAGGGGCATGTTATATGGGGGATGGGAGGACACACATTGTCCCCCTCCTTGTGTCTTATGTTCGGCATTAGAAGCCAATGATTTAGGTGGTTGCAAGTCTCAGTGGATCAGGAAGTACAGTACAAGTTTTGATATATCCATGTGTGTGTATTTTCTGTCTTTTTTTTAATCATCACTGAGCCACATTTTCATCCTTTGTAAATTTATGAGATTAATTACTTGAGATTCATAATTTTTTAAATGTTTTAAAATTTCGTTTTTTATAAAGGAAAGACAAAAACCACATGGTCATATCAATTGAGGCAGAAAAAGCCTTTGATAAGATACAACACCCATTTATGATAAAAAACACCCAGCAAAGTGGGAATAGAGGAACCTACCTCAACATAATAAAGGCCATATATGAAAAACCTACAGCCAATATCATATTCAACAGGCAAAAACTAAAAGTTGTCCCACTAAGATCAGGAACAAGACAAGGATGTCTGCTTTCACCACTTCTACTCAACATAGTATTGGAAGCCTTAGCCACAGCAATCATACAAGAAAAAGAAATAAAAGGGATCCAAACTGGAAAGGAGAAAGGAAAACTATCATTGTTTGCAGATGACATGATAGTGTCCATAGAAAACCCCATAGACTACTCAAAAAACTACTCGACCTAATAAGTGAATTTGGCAAAACAGTGGGATACAAAGTCAATATTCAGAAACCAAAGGCATTTTTGTACACCAACAATGAAATATCAGAATCAGAAATCAGGGGGAAAATCCCATTTGCTATAGCAACAAGAAAAATAAAGTACGTAGGAATAAACTTAACCAAGGAGGTAAAAGACCTATACACAGAAAACTATAAAACACTGAAGAAAGAAATTAAGAAAGACACAAATAAATGGAAGCATATACCGTGTCCATGGATTGGAAGAATTAACATGATGAAGGTGTCCATACTACCCAAAGCACTTTATACATTCAACGCAACCCCTATTAAAATACTAATGACGTTTTTCACAGATATAAAACAAACATTTAAAAAATGTATATGGAACCATAAACATCCCCAAATAGCAACAGCAATTCTGAGAAAGAAGAACAAAGTAGGAGGGATCACACTACCTGACATCAAACTATATTACAAGTCCACTGTAATCAAAACAGTCTGGTACTGACATAAGAAAATACATATAGATCAATGGAACAGAATAGAGAGCCCAGAAACAAACCCATGTCTCTATGGTCAATTAATATTCGACGAAGGGGGCAGAAGCATACAATGGAATAAAAATAACCTCTTCAACAAACGGTGTTGGGAAAGTTGGACAGCTACATGCAAAAAATTGAAATTCGACCATGAACTTACACCATACACAAAAATAAACTCAAGTTGGATAAAAGACTTAAATATAAGTTGCGATACCATAAAAGTCCTAGAGGAGAACATAGGCAGGAAACTCTCAGATATCCCACGCAGCAATATTTCCACTGATATGACCCCTAGAGCAAGGGACATAAAGGAAAGAATAAACAAATGGAACTTCATCAAAATAAGGAGCTTCTGCACAGCTAAGGAAAACATCAGCAAAATGAAAAGGGAACCAACTGTATGGGAAAATATATTTGCCAATGATACCTCGGACAGGAGTTTGATCTCCAGAATATATAAAGAACTCACATGACTCCTCTCCAGGAAGACAAACAATCCAATCAAAAAATGGACAAAGGACCTGAACAGACACTTCTCCAATGAGGACATAAACTGGGCCCAGAGACATATGAAAGGATGTTCATCATCACTAGCCATCAGAGAAATGCAAATTAAAACCACAACGAGATACCATTTCACACCGGTGAGAATGGCTGTCATAAAAGAGTCAACAAACAACGGGTGTTGGCGAGGTTGTGAAGAAAATGGAACCCTAGTACACTGTTGGAGAGAATGCAAACTGGTTCAGCCACTGTGGAAAACAGTTTGGAATTTCCTCAAAAAGCTAAAAATGGAACTGCCTTTTGATCCAGCAATTCCACTGCTGGGATTATACCCTAAGAATCCTGAAACACCAATTCAAAAGAACCTATGCACCTCAATGTTCATAGCAGCACAATTTACAAATAGCCAAGTGCTAGAAGCAACCTAAGTGCCCACCAGTAAATGAATGGATAAAAAAACAATGGTACATTTACACAATGGAATACTACACAGCAGAAAGAAAGAAAGAGCTACTACCCTTTGTGACAGCATGCATGGAACTGGAGAGTATTATGCTAAGTGAAATAGCCAGGCGGTGAAGGACAAATACCATATGATCTCGCCTATAAGCAGAACCTAATCAACAAAACAAACAAGCAAGGAAAATATAACCAGTGACATTGAAAGAAAAAAGAAACTAACAGAAACGAGAGGGAAGGAGGGAGGGTGGTAGCTGGGAAAGGAATGGGAAGGGTCTAATCAAGGAACATGTATAAAGGACCCATGGGCAAAGCCAAAGTGAGGAAGGATTGAGGGAGGGAGATGGGGGTGGATGGGGCAGGGGAAAGTCTTGGCAGGAAAATGGAGACAAATGTATTTGAACAATAAAAAAAAATTTTTAAAGAAGCTTATGACACTAAAAAAATAAAAATAAAAATAAAATTTTATTGTTTAAATGGTAGGAGTTTGAGTAGAATTTTTCAAGACAATGTAAATTAAGAGTTGATAGTACATGATAAAATCTTGACACTTTAAAGGAACAATTAAAACACCTGAAGAAACTGAAAACCAGAGTTTTCCCCTTTGGTGTGTAAATGAAGAATGAAGTCAAAACGTCTGCAGGCTCTTGTGGAAGAAACAGGCACAGGGGCCAGCTCTTGTCACTGAGCAAGAGCACCTAGCATTGTTGTCAGCAACATAAGGGACACCAATTATTATTTATTGAATGAATGCTCAGTACATATGTGCGAACACTCAAGCTTCCCAGTCTTAACCATACTTGAGGACCATTTCTCTAAGATTTTGATGGTATTTATTTCTTTTTAAATATGTGTTTATTAACCTTGGAAATGAATTTATACAGGAAGAGAAACCTTTAATCTTCCAATGGTTATATCTCCCATTTATTCAGCACCTTTCATGCATATCCCTTGATATTGTTCATGTTTTCAATTCTCAGAGCACCAGCGAGCTGTCAAGGCCCACACTGAAGATCATGGCCTTCCATATCTCACACCATCATGTTTTTCACTCTCTCTCAAATGCTTTTGTATAATAGAAAGGTTTCAAGAGGCTGGTTTCTTATTAGAAAATGATTCATATGGATAGCCTGAAACTAACATTTATTGAGTTGCCTACCTATACGGGCTTTGGGACAGAGCCTTAATTGTTGTTATTTCATTTAATCCTCACAATATAATTTTGCCCCTTTTAGGAGTAAGAAATTAGGGTCAGAGAGACTTGTCTCAGCCACAGACAGGAAGGGGCAGGACTGGGATCCCAAGTCAGGCTGAGTCCAACGGCATTGGTGCAGATGGGGATGAATGGAAATGGATACCTTAACAGGCTAAAAGCCAAATGAGGGATGGTGGTGATATTTGGGGAACCCTCCAGTTGCACCTGAATTGTCACTGTGTAGCAATTTGACCAGCAGGATGCTTCAGGGACCTCCCAGCAGGTTATAAGCCCACTCTGGTCCCCCTGCAGGCCACCCTCCACACTCAGCCAGAGTTACGGAATGCAAGTCTGATGAAATCACTCCCTTGTTAAAAGCCCTTTAGCACTGCCCATTGCACTCAGAAGAAAAGGCCCCAGTCCCCACATGCCGGAAGGTCTCACCTGGCCAGCCCTGCTGACTTCTTTAGGCTCATCTCAGCCTTCCATCCCTGCTGTCTGCTCTCCAGGCACAGGGCATGCACTTACCCCTTCCTACCACAGGGCCTTTGCATGTGTTGTCCCCTTTCCCAGAGGGCTCAAGCCTACCTTGCTCTCCACCAGGCCACCTTCTTCCCCCATCGCCTCTCCCAACTTAAATGTCTCTCTCTCAGAGAAGCCTCTTGTGATGATCAAGTTACCCCCTGCAGTGCATTCCAAAGCCCCTCGCACTCATCTTGTTTCACTTATCACAGTTACAATGGGATAGCTATTGGCATAATTGTGTTTAATGTCATCTCATGCCCTACCCAGAGGAGGAGATTTGGATTAAATGACACCTGTGAGGCAGGAACCCATCAGTCTTGTTCATGACTGTGTACTCAGAGCCTGCTTCAGCACCAGACATACAGGAGAGCTCAATACATGCTTGTTGCACCCAGAAGGCAATTACAGAGTCATACACTTGCTGATCTGGTTTCAGACCCAAGGCCTAGGAGTTCCCAATCATGCATACTAGCTGACTTACATGTTTTATCAGAACTGATGGGTGAGGAACTAGTGGAGCAAATGTGCAGCACACATGCTACAGGAAAACATTTACTGCTCTGTGATCCCCTCTCCCCACCACATTTTCACAAGCTTACTTGTAGCAACAGCTAACTGTTCTCTCCCACGTGTCATGAGATTTTCATGCAACCTAAGTCCACATAGCATGATTCCATTTTACTAAGTCAGATCCCGTCCCTACTCTGTTCACCTCCAGAGGATTCATCTCAATTATAGTAAGAACCCCAGTTCTAGGCATGGCCTGGAAGGCCAAGGCATTGGCTCCTCACTGACTTCATCTCCTACCACACCCCTCTTACCCAGCTCCACCCACACAGGTCCCCTCACATCTTCTAGAATACACTGGCATGCAATCTTCCCAGGCCTGTTTGTCAGCCATTCTCTCCAGACAGACCCCTTTCCCCAGACAGACACAGTGCTTGCTCTAGCACCTGCTGTAAATGGCACCTCCCTTAAAAAATTAGAATAGGATGGAAGAGAAGAGGAGAGAAGAGAAGGGAAGGGAAGGGAAGGGAAGGGAAGGGAAGGGAAGGGAAGGGAAGGGAAGGGAAGGGAAGGGAAGGGAAGGGAAGGAAGGAAGGGAAGGGGGGAGGAGGAGGAGGAAGGGAAGGAAGGGAAGGGAAGGAAGGAAGGGGGGAAGGGAAGGGAAGGGAGGGAGGAAGGGAAGGGGGGGGAAGGAAGGGAAGGGAAGGGAAGGGAAGGGAAGGGAAGGGAAATAAATGTCACCTTCCCTGATCACTATCTTGCACTCCCTCAGCCCCTTTCTTGCTGCATTTTTCTCCATCAGGGACCACTATCTAACATACTACCTGCTACTGTGACTTATCTACTTATTTATTGTTTGCCTCAACCCATTGAAGTAGGAAGCACCATGAGCAAGGGATTTCTGCCTGTCTGTTCACGGCTGGGCCCCACTGCCTGGCGCTTACAAGGAACTCAGCAAACGGTCTCTCCATGAGTCAATGTTCTCATTCATCCTTATGTTAATCCCGAGGGATGCGCACAACACCCAAACGCCTTTCTCGTCACCTGTTTCTGTCAGGGTTACCCCTGCACCCCTGGTCAAGTGGGAGAGAAGAGACCAATGAAACTCAGGCCTCTGGACATTCTGGGATCACACCATGGCTCACAAAACCTAATCTGAATCAAGTGCCCTGTTTCAACTTCCCACTTCCTTAGTTGGCCCAAAAGCAGGTTCCCTTGGCCAGCCCAGGCAAGATGAAAGCCCCGAGGTGAGCGAGGAAGGCCCCCCGCCTCAGGGAATTCAGAGTTAGAAAGCCACCCCAATGGCCATGTAAGCTTCTTTCTGTTGAACCGTTTTCCTGCTCATTTATTTTTATAATCTCAAATATAGATTTTGTTACCTTTCAAAATATAGAGCATTTAAGGAAAGCAGTGCTCATGGCTAGAACTGAGAGAGGTTCTTTCATACCTACTGGTCAAAACTTCCAGGGCAAAAGGAGTGCAGACTGATCCCAAACAGAAAAACACAGCTTTTTGCTTTTCTTTTCTTTTTCTGGCCAGTCAGGGGCTTTGTTTCTGCACATCGACAGGTTCTGGGCCTTCAGATAGCAGTGATCTTGGTCATTTTTGCAATTTAGATGCCATCTCTCTGAGTTCTTTCCCTAACCCATGACTACTGTGTGCTGCTATTAGTTCCTCCAAACCTGTTGCTTACGCTTAAAGCATTGTAGTTATCTCACAACAAATACCCAAAACATGCTCTCTCCTCTATCTCTACTTCCTGCCCTGGATCTACTCTTCTATCCCTACTAGCTTCACACCTCTGTTGTTTTCAAAGTTGCCCTTTGGATTTAAGACACAGCTAATGTCTTCTGCTCCATCCAACCACTCTGCTTTCAAATCTATCTCCCTTTTAAGTTCCTATTCATTCATCAGTGAAACCCTTTGCTTCAGTCTCACAAGGAGACCCCCTCCCTCCTGCCACCCCACCCTAAGAATCTGAAGAGGAAGGAGTAATATTAGAACTGAAATCAAATGTCAGTTTCAGCTAATCTGAGCAAGGCACACTTTCACCAGGTGTCTCAGATCTTGCCTCCAGAGGCAAATGAGGGTGACAAAAGCCAAGAGTGAGAACCTTTTGTCCCTTACACTTACAGCCTAGATAGCCTGAGTCTGTACCTGCTTCTGAATAGACAGACAGGGTGTGGACTTGCCTGCACGCTCTGATTAGCAGAACTGTCAGGCTCCATGCACCCATTAATTCATTAATGCAGTCCTCCATTTATGCAGCAAATAGTATTTGATAGGTTTATTCCTTTGACTGCTGAAGGTTTTGCGATCTAATCTTCAAGAGTGCCCTATTACATTGCTCATAGTCTTACAAGGTGCTGTATCTTACTGCACCGACTTCAATTTGATAAAATTCAGTTCCTTTATTTGAACCTCCATGGTATTTTCTGATGTGGTAAAAGAGCACTGTACTAAGGCAAAGAAATACTGGAGAGGCATTCCACCTATTTTACTCACTGCATGATTAACCATAGGAAAGTAACATGACCTCTCCAAGCCTCAGTGTGCCTTATCCATAAAATGGGTGTGATACCAACTGCCCTACCTACATCACAGGAGTTTCTCTATCTTGTTTATCTCAATGTCCTTGGCAATCAACACAATGTCTGACATATAGTAACCTTCTAAAACACATAGATGGAACTGAAAAGATTGCAGTTAAATTGAGAAAGTAGTAACAATGGGTTTTTGTTGTTGTTGAGTCAAGCATTACAGAGATGAAAGCCTCCTCGTCTCTACTTAACAAAATTCTGTGCATCCTTCAAAGCATAATTCAAATCCAATCTTATCCTCTGAACTTCAACATAGAAAAAAGCCAAGAAGGTTGGGTAGCATCTTGGACACCAGGCCATACCTAGGAGATATAGCCCCCCCGGGGCAGAGCTCTGGAGAGCTACCATGAGAAGAGATCCAGTGCAGATACTGGGGTCTGGGATACTAAGCCCTGACAGGGAGGAGGGGCAAATCAAGGACCTAGAGCAAACAGGACTCTGAGCTATGGAGAGCAGGAATGGGGCAGACAGGATAAATGAGAGTAAAATCGGGAGGTTTTATGGAGCACATAGAGATGGTATAAAGGGGTAAGTGGACAAGGACAGACACACTCTGAGTGTCTGGAATGTTCTCATGCTGCTGAAACATGCTGGATGGAAACCATTCCACCTTTTCTCAAACGCCATAGCACTTGGTACTTCTCAGGGCACTGTCCACACTGCCTCTTTGTGGTTCTTTAAGGATGTACAGACCTGCCCCTCCCCTACCAAAAGGTGGACTCTTTGGAGGCAAGTCCAAGTCTTCTTCACCTTTGTACCCCCTTGCCAGCTCATCCCCTACTCCTTGTCTAGTGTCTTGCATATAACCAGTACAATAAATAATTGTTTGATGAATTAATAGAATCATTACACTGTTTGGTTTCAAACATAATCAAATAAAACATGGTCCAAAATACTACTGAACCTTTAGCTTACTCTCTAGTTTTATCACCTAGGTTTTGAATTTCCTTCCTTATCCTTCAGCATTTGACAGCATACTTAGTTTTCTTATCCAACAAAGTCCCTTGCCATTTGGCTCTGTGTTTTACACCAAATAATGTAAGAAAGGCTACAATTTATTGAACATTGTGGTAAAATGGCTAGTTGTTGGCATTCTTCTCAGAGTGTGGAGTTACCTCTAAGAGGCAGCAGCTAAGCTGGTACTACACTTCCCAGCTATCCTTGAACCCAGGTGAAACCATGTGACTAGTTCTCATCAAAATAATGTGAATGAAAGTGGATGAGTCTCACCTCTAAGGCCAGGGTTTCTAAGAAACACAGAGGGCTTCTCCACTTCTCATTTCCCTTGGCCACCTGGAAGCAGAGGTCTTTGAGGTCCCAGCAGGTGAGGGAGTCAGTGGATGAAAGCCTGAATCCCTGAATGACCACATGGATGAAAGCCTTCTGCTTTCCCCATTCAGTCTATCACAGGGCAAGAAATAAACTTTAATTGTATTAAATCACTAGAAATTGGCATTTAACTATGATACCTTAACTAATACACGTTCCTAATGTATGCCAAGTGATTCACACAACTCACTTCACTGAACATTTATAATAGCCCTGCATGGTAGGCACTATCATTTACTCATTTTCCAAATGAGTAGACTAAGACACAGAGGGGTTAAATTACTTAGACCAGGGTGTCACAGCTAATAAGTGTTGGACCTGGAATTTGACCAAGGTTGTCTGGCCTCAAATGCTAGAGATTTCTCTGTTCCACTACATCCTCCTATCTCCCATCCATCATTGACCTTGGACTTTGTCTTTGACATCATTTTAAAATTAGGGGTTTCTGCCCTGATTCTGACCTATATTTTTAAAAAGCACTTTAGATATATGCTTCCCTTTCCTTCACAGAACACCTTCTATCACCTGGAAGAATTATACACTCTGAGCCCTGGAGGGTTCTACAAAGACCTTAATTTCTTCCTCACCTGTTTTGGCACAATTTTTTTTTATTAAAAGAATTGAACTTTTTTTCTCTAAGGAGATATTTAAGCTTATTATGGTTTGGCTTCTGTTTTTTCACCAGTTGTAAAAGGTAAGGAGAGAATTCATAATGGGTATTGAGTAGAGGACAGGAAAGAGAGTGAGGAAAAATGAGAGATCGTATGGATTTATCAAATCCCACATGGTCTTTGCTTGCTTCAGAAAGTTCTCTCAAAACCTTTGTACTAATTCTCAGGCACTTTGTTGATAAAATTTACACCACCCACGGTTATGTCTGTGTTAGTTCTGTTTCTTTTTCTCTTTCTGACTGAGGTATAGAAAAGTTCAAATGACTAATCCAGAGTCACATAGTATCAAGGGACAGAGCTGGAAAGCAAATTATATCAGCATGAAAAAGCTTAGAAAGAAAGGTCATTATAAACTCATCTGCAGAAAAGAGCTAATAAAATAACAGGTGTGGGTTTTTTGACCCTTTACACATAAAGTGACAGTTATCTGAACTAAGAAAGAGTAGGGTTGTTTTTTCTCTTCAAATACTTGAAACTGGCTCCTTGAACTACTTGTCAGTAACCTTTCTAAAATATATATATTCATTGCCTTCTTAAAGTGTATTAATTATTCTTGATGATTCAAGATAAATATCAGTTAATGAATAGGATTAATTGATGGAACAATTTAGAGAATATTATAGAAAACAAGGCTGTTGGTCTCTACACTAAATATCCTCAAAGTGGTGTGTATTACTGGTAAAGTGCAGAGATTTCTGACTCTTGTTCAATAATGTAGCTTAAGAACCTATAGCAGCACCTGCCATGTATGGTCTCTCAATAAACATTTGTTTAATGATTGAATAAATGAATGCCTGTCTTGCTTTCTTATCGTTCCATCTCCTCATTTTTAAAACAGGTCATTTTTTGTGATCATTCCCTTTGCCCTTAATTTGCTATTTCTAATCTGCCATGGGTTGGAAAACTAAAACATAGATATAGATATATATTAATAGATGTAGATGGATAAAAGAAATTGTAATGTGACAACAAAACTTTCAGGAATTTCTGCAATGATGGAAATTTCTCTGTGCAATGTCTATCTACCATTATTAAGTACTTGAAGTACGGCTAGTTCAGCTAAGGAACTAAATTTTAAATTTTACTTCATTGTAATTAATTTAAATGACCACACATGGCTAGTGGCCAATGTACTAGACAACACAGGTTTTGAACAAGTTTCTAAATAAGTCAATGAAGACTCATCTGAAGGCTGGGGACAGATATTTCAAAAACTCAGTGGCCTTATTTTTTTTTTAATTGCGTGCCATTCCGTTCTGAATGAATAGCAAAGCCACTCAAAGGCTCTCCTGCAGACCTAGGCAGAGGACAGGACCGCCTTAGTGATAATGTTAAGAAGGGCAGGAGTGTTGCCTGAGAGCAGGAAAGCTCACCAGGGAAGCTGCGGAGGCCAGGTAAGCCTGGAGAGAAAAGCTGGGTGTGTCGGGGGGCCCTTCCATCTCAGTTGCTCAGGGCTGGGAGCAGGGCAGGCAGAACCTCCTGAGACACCCTGACCAGCTCATTGGAGAGTCCCCGCAGGCACAGGGCACACACCGGACACCAGCCGGGGCAATGACAGCGCATTGATGTAGGGTTTTTTGGCTGTTAGTGGTTGGTTTTATTGTTGTTGTTTTTTTTTAATCTTCAGACTTGCTCACAATTTTTTCCAACATGGGGCTTCAAACAGCCAGAACTGGCATAAAAGTTTTTCTCTGTTTTTATCCCAAGAGGAAAGGATCGTTCTAATTTAGCTGGGAATCTTCAGGGTCTAATATCTGACTAGATATGGAGCTCTTTCGGGGTATCCGTGATCTGCAGGGTAACTTGGTGGCTTTCTGAGTAGAACAGAGGTGACTCTGTTTGTTAAGAGGAGTCCACCCATTGCATCTTTGTCCAAAGTATTCCTTTGAGTTAGAACAACCTCAACAACTTAGACCTCAAGGATCCCACACCAAATTCAAGATCAATTGTGTTCAGAAATGGCATCCACTTATCTCTATGCAGGGTGAGAGTCTCATCACTGGACATTGATATGAACATACCTCTTTCCTGGCCAAGGATAACATTGCTTAATATGTAACCCACAGACACACAGCACTGACTATGGGTGCACCTGCCAACTCCTAGTAGAAGGGACAGGTTGGCCTTGACCACCCACATTGTGGCACCAGGTCCTAGTTCATAGCTAAAGTCACAAAATTCTTTTGTCTTTAAGAGAAAGCTATACCTACATCTACACACAGATATAGATTCCTGTGTATATGCAGTATAATATAAAAGCAATAACTAATCATTAAAGAAAATGTAAAAGAAAATATGTAAACAAAAACATCCAAAGGCCTCCATCCAAAGACAACCTCAGTTAACCTTTGTTGCATGTCTTACCTGCCATTTCTCTAAGGACAGAGATCCTCCCCCTTAACCTAGTTGTAAGCATTTTATAATCAGTATCTTGCTTTTTGTTATATCATTGAGCATTTCCCTCATAATAAAACAGTTTAACAAACACCATTTGTAATATCTACAGAGTATTCTGTTGAGAGGAATTACCATGTTCATTTAATCATTGGCCACCTCTTGAAAGATATTTGTTTTCTAGTATTGCCCTTTTTCTAAATTATAATAGCAAATAACTGTGTGCAGAGGCTTGACCCCCACAGGCCAGTTAGCGGATACTCTCGTGGGATAGAAGAGGAATTTCTGAGTCCAGTGTCATGAAGACGGAGAGGCAAGGTTCAGGGTGGACTAACAGAGCCAAGTTCATGAACAGATAACCTTAACCTTCTTTGTGTTCCAGCTTCCAAACACAAGATCCACAACAGCAGGATTACCTGGGCATTTATTTAAAACCCAGATTCCTAAGACCCACCCCAGATTTACTGAATCAGAATACCCTGCATTGAGCTTGGACGTGTGGACTTCTAACAGTCGCTCAGTGGCTGCTTGATAATCCCTGCTTCTGAAAACAGGACCTCCAGGAGGGAATAGTCTGGATCATGCCTTATAAACCTCCTGTTTATCTGTTACTATTAAAACTGCAGAAAACAGGCTTCTTCCTAACCCTGCCAGCAATCAGCTTGTTACCCAGATCTTTTCTGAAGTACTCACTTAAAAAAAATTATTTTCTAATCATCCCACATAAAGACATAAAGACAGGGGAACTGAGGCCCCACGGATTAAAAGCTCTGTCTTTACCTTATGTGATCTTTGAAAGTTAGCCCTTCCCCATGCAGAGTCTTATTCTTTTTCTCAGTATTTCCCTTGCTGAGCCTGTCTAGAGTTTCCTCTGCCAGGACCCCAGAGTCTCATGTCCCCTTGACTGAAGGGCAGAGAGAGGTTCTCATCATAAACCTAGAGGACTTAACTGGAACGTTAGAAACACAATGCAACACTTCCACCGAAGTAATGGCGTTGGGGCACCGCTGATGGTACCCTCCAAGAGGCCAAGGGAATCTGCCTCAAACTCGGGATGTGCAAACACTCACAACTCTGACGTCTCCCTGCCCCAAACCATGTTCCCGTGGTGTTCCTTTTACTAGGGAACAATGGATTCACACAAATCAAAACTGAGACAGAAAGACAGAGACAAAAACTGAGTTGAAAGCAGACCAATTTGGAGTGCGCAGGACTCCAGGCCAAGCTGGGTCTGATCCCAGAGGCTGCCACCCAATGGAGTTGGAGGAAAACCTCTCACCTCCCACATCTTGGCCCCAAGACAAAACCTCCCTCTCAAAGGAGGCGCTGAAAGGGCGTCTGAGTATTAATTTGTCTGTTGTGAGAGGTTTTAGTGTTGGTGTAAATACCTCCAGATCACAAACAGGGCCTCAATAGAGGTGTCCCTTAGCTGCTTGAACTTGGTGAGACCTGCAAAAGAAGCTTCCACCGATGTCAGCAGGAGGGGGAGCTGGACAACAGGCTACTTTTAATCACCCAAAATGGTCAAGGGGTCATGGCTCTGGTCCCACAAAACCACCCAACAAAAGTGAACCTGGCACATGTGGTCTCCTGGTAGCTGAGAAATTTTTAAAGGAGCATTTCTGAAAAGTAGGATGTGTTGAGACCCGGAAGCTACAGTTCAAGGTTAAAGGGCCCGAGTCAGGGAAGGGCAACATTCAGTTATGTGTGAGAGGCTTCCTTTTAATATTGGACAAGCAGGCAGCTGAATCCAGAGGAGAAAGGTATAAAGTTAAGAGGATGGGCTGAGTGAATGGTGACCTGGCCAGGTAATGGATGTAACTTCAAAGTAAGAAAGTTCCCTAGAGTTTGGTGCATGGTCTGGTACAATGAACTCTCCCAAAGTCTAATCGATGGGCACTCCCAGTGACACGAACAAAGGCGTGGCCGAGCAGCCCAGAGCAGGTTCTTGTGATAGAGCACATTTTCCAATTTTATGGCACTAAGCTGCCCCTACTGTTCCGAGAACAAAAGAAAGGCCTGGAGACAGTCCCAGGCCCAATCGCCAAAGATCCCTAAGGTGGCCCAGGAATCTGTGATGTTAACAAACCCCTCTCCCACCAAGTGATTCCACTATGGGTGGTTGAAGGACCTATTGTGACTGAGACCCTCTCCCAGCGCACCAAGCCTGGCCCCATTCATGGGCCCCAAACAGAAACTTGCAGTCAGGGTTGAGCAACCCTCAGATAAACTCTGTGCTCCTTGGGTGAAAAGGCTATGGTTTCTTGGCCTTTCTTTTGGAATGAATCACAGAAAGACGACTGTGCATTTGTCCTTTGAGTACAGAAGCCAATGACTCAATTCTGGCAGCAGCATTCTTGGAAGATGGCCTTTGCTGGGCCCATTAAGCAAAGCAGATAGTCAAATGCATCATTAATTCAACTAGCCATGGCCACACTTCCCTCTCAGAGGGGCCTTTATAAATTGTATTATTGTTCCCAAATACTCATTCTCCCCTCTCCACTCCACCAGAACTACCACCAATTATATATAATATAAGCAAGAAATATAAGTAATATAAGCAAGAAATAAATGTTTACTGTTCTTTTAAGCCACTGAGTTATGAGGGTATTTATTATTGTAGCACAAGTTGACTAGCACAGCCATGTTCCTTGATAGGCACAGGAATGTAGGGCAGTCTTTTCATCTAACATACTTCTTTTAAACACCTACTATGTGCGGATAAAAGTACAAAACTTACAAATATAGAATCTGACCACACCTTACCTTTCAGCTTTCTCCCCTTCTGCTACAGAGACAATTCTTTCCCTCAGAACCCTTCCGTGGTTCTCCTGCTAACTCAAAGCTAAAGCCCGTGCTTTTCATGATGTCCTGGAGGGCCCCACAGAGTCTGGCTCTTGTCTCCTCAATGACCTCATTTTCCTGTCACTTCCTATTGTCCAGTGCTCCAGCTACCCTGGCTTCCTCACTGTCCCTTGAAAATGCCAAGTATGTGGCTGCCTTAGAGCCCTTGCACTTGCTGTTCCTTCTCTCTTGACTGCTATTCCCCAGATAGCACAGGGCTCACTTCCTTCCCTCTTTTAAGCCTTTGCTTAAGTGTCACCTCCTCACTGAAGCCTGCTGGGACCACCACTTTGAATTGCAACCCTCCCCAGTGGCTCCCCCTGAGCCTCTTCCCTGCTAGAATTATCTGTTGCTCTCACCACCGATGTAATACATGATAGTTTATACCGGTGGTTCTCAGAGTGTGGTGCACAAACCCCTGAAGGTCCCTGAGGCACATTCACTCTGTTCATATTCATACTAAGATGTTATTTGCCCTTTTCACTGTGCTGGTGTTGGTATTGATGATGCAATGGCAATGGCAGCCGAACTTGGTGGCACCTCTGTGTGAATCAAGTCAGTGGCCATCACACCCCTCCCTGCCACACACTTACACTACAAAAGCTGTCAGTTTCACTGAAGAATGTTCCGAAGAAAACTGTATAAATTATTAATTTCATTACACCTTGCCCCTTGCATGCATGTCTTTTTAATTTTCTGAGGCACATTCATAAAACCCCCTTGTCACCTACCAAAGTATGACAGTTGTCTCAAGGGAAAGTACTTGTGGGGTTGTTTGACTTACAAGCTGAACTACCTGCTTTATTCAGAACCATATTTATTTG
Organism: Pteronotus mesoamericanus; assembly: GCF_021234165.1. Classification (NCBI taxonomy): domain Eukaryota; kingdom Metazoa; phylum Chordata; class Mammalia; order Chiroptera; family Mormoopidae; genus Pteronotus; species Pteronotus mesoamericanus. The sequence goes on along the minus strand of NW_026555085.1, from coordinate 14,885,334 downwards.
AAAGAATGACCACCTGACAAATTATGAACATTCAGACTTAGGTATTTGACTAATATTTTCTGGAAAATAACTGATGGTATTTGCTGCCAAAGGAAAAAATACAGGCTTTCAAGCAAAAATTAAAAATTTTGATAACTTATACCTACCACCTCCAATATTTAAAAGATTTAAAAATATTTAATGAGATTGGTGTTGATAATAGTAACGGTGATTTTTGCTATTGGATAATGAAGTGTATTATTAACATTTGGAAGATCTACAAAACTGTGTGAACCCATACTTTCTAGATGATCAATTCAGGTGCATGAATGAAAGACACATTCAAAATGTAAGATAGACCAATTTTCCTTTTTATTGAATTTATTGGGGTGACACTGCTCTACAAAATTATATAGGTTTCAGGTGCACAATCGCACAACATACCATCTGTGCACCGTATTGTGTGTTCACCACAAGTCAAGACTCTGTCCCTCACCATTTATCCCTCCATACCCTTCTCTACCTCTCCCCTCTTCTTTGGCAATTACCACATTGTTGCCATGTCTGTGAGTTTTTTCCTCTTTTTTTTTCTTTTTCACTCAATCCCTCCATATTTTAATGAAAAAGAGTATTGACATAATTTCTGATTCAGCATTACAACTAACCTTTAAGAAACTACTACTTGAGTTCTGGGGTAGTATCAAAGAAGAACATCCCCAATTAAATGAAAAGGCTATAAAAATACTCCTCTCTTTTCCAACTACATATCTGTGTGAGGCCAGATTTTCTTCATATACTTTAGAACTAGGAGCCTAATTAGAACTAATTAATTAATATTTCAGCACAGATTGAAAGCTGAAGCAGATGTGAGAATCCAGCTGTCCTCTACTCCAGTAAGAAATTAAAAAGATCTGAAAAAAAATGTGAAAAATGCCACCCTTCTCTAAGTTGTTGGTTGCTTTGGAAAAAATAGTAATTTTCCACTAAATACCCATACATGTTATTCACACTAAAATGTTATGAGTATACTCTTATTTTTAAGTTTTCATATATAAGTAGTTTTAATTTCTTAGCTTAATTCCTAGTATTATAAATATCAATAGCTTTAACTTACATGAGCAAAAGCTCTTTGAGATCCTCAATAATTTTTTAGAATATATACAGGTTCTGAAACCAAAAAGTTTGAGAACTGCGGCTATACATAACTTATTATTTTTTGTCTTCCTCTTTTAGAATGCAAACTACAATAACACAGGGGGATGTTTTCTGTCTTGTTCTCAGCTGAGTCCCCAGAGTAGAGAAGAGTGCCTGGTAACAGGCCCTCAGTAAAGTTCTGCTGAATGAATGTATTAGTGAATGAATGAATGTCCCCAACTGCACCCAACACTCACCACGGCCTGTCTGCTCCCCACCCCCACAAGCATCCCTGAGACAGAGCCTAGCTAAGGCCCCACATTCATTCATGTGCGCTGAGATATTTTCCAGCTTCCTGCCTCTCCAAACCAAACCATCCTCACCCGTCCCGAACTCCCATGGCATTGACCTCTGTCACTCATCCTGGCCCTCAGGCTACCCATGGCCTTGTTTATGTGCATTTCCTTTTCTTCCCACCAGACACCAGATCCTGGAGTGCCACGTGCCATAATTCCTTAGTCTCTTCCTCAGCTCTCAGCACAGTGTCTAGAAGTGAATAAATGCTTTTTAAATAAATAGATACTTTTTAAAATAAGTGAATGATATACAAAATGAATATCCATTCACATTAATAACATGTATACAAGCACATTCAGAATTGCTTCCAGCAGCCAGCTAAAACCTTTCTCCAGTGACAGCCTAGGTCTCACATATTTGTTTACCTATAGCTAAACCCTTTACTTACTCTTGAAGGTTCTTTAGCACTGGCCAGTGCACCAGACCTAGTATCCAGGCTTCTGCCTTTTGGCCACAGGTCCTGTCATGGGGTCCAGGTATTGCTCCCTTGCAGGAGACCTTGCCTTGGTGACAAAAGTAGCATTCCTTGAGCATCTACTATATGCCATATCAGCACTGTCATAGATATATATAATACTCAGACCTCCCAACAGCTATCAGGAAAGAACCATAAGGAACTAGGAGCCATGTCTAATGAATTTGTTGTATATCCAGCCCTGGCACAGTGTCTGGCACATAGTAGGTGCTCAATCAATGTTTAGAGAATAAATAGATGAATAAATGAATTCTACAAGATGGGTATTCACATCCCACTGTACAGATGAGCAAATTGAACCTCACAGAGATTAGGCAGCCCAGCCATCAAGTTATTATCCTTCCACAGACTCAAGGCAACCTATGGCATACCCCTGGGTTTGCCCCCACATGCCTCTCCACCCAGTTAAACAAACCTGGTATTTGGGTCACAGACCGTCCTGGTCTTGGTTCATCCCACTCTTCATTCAGCAAGGATCTCTCAGTTGCAGCTGCCTGAGTCACAGCACCTCAGCCCTTCCAACCCTGCCTCCTTGGAGAACAAGTAGCTATGTTTTCAAAATGTATCAAACCTTTTGCATTAAACTTGATTTCAGTTGTTGGTTCAGGTCAGGGCCAGTTTGCAATCCAGAGAGCAGCACACAAGACCAAAGGAAGCCAGCCTGCCCTCAAATATAAGGCTATGAGCCCTTCTTTCAGTCTTCCTCAGCTTCTGCTGCTGGCGGAAGGAAAGTGAAGAAGGAGGTCGCTCAGCCTCCCCACTCTGTGGCTACAGTTTTTGCTGGAAGGTAATAGACCTCTGGCTTGGGCAAGTCTATAGTGGTCACTGCTTTCCTTCCTGAGCGCTTCTGAAAGCTGCACTTACTCAGAGGAAATGAAGCTGGGAAAGAGCTAGGATGGTCAAGTTTTGCCTCCTTCCCCAATACTTAGGTTCCCCCATGGCCTGGCCACAACCATGTTTGCTCAGTCATTGCTGCTCACAGCACAGGGAGCAAGCAGCCTCTTGTGCAAGCTTCCCATGTAGGGGAGGAGTGTCAGGAGCCCCAGCAGGCCTGGAGGGCCCCAAGCCATGGGTGTTCCCGAGCTCTCTGGACCTCATGGTGGCCAAGGGACGGCACCTGTTTAGCAATGGAAGAATAGACAACAGAGGAACGGGCCCTTCCCCTGCAGGCTCTACAGAGAACAGAGTGTCTGAGGCACCTTCACACACACACACACACACACACACACACACACACACACACACGCATGCACGCACCCACACACATGCACACACACAGTCTTTTCTGTTTTAGGTTGTTCTCTACTTTAAAAAGTGATACATTTCAAAAGGAGAAAATTTGAGTAATACATTAAAAGCACTAAGAAGAAAATTAAAATTACCTGTGACCCCACCATTACTTAGAAATGACTATTTTGGACATTTTGGAAATTTTCTAGTCTTTCCTCTAGACGTATCCTTATTTTGTAACATAGTCATCTCATATTATTCTTACTGTTTTGTAAATGGGGTTTCCACCAAACATTTCATGGTAAACATTTTCTTCGTCACAATAAATAAAATTGTGTTATTTTAAAAGCATACACAGTATATTCCATCGTCATCTGGAATATATTTAAGCATTAATTTTTTTAACTATGCCTTCTTGTTGAACTTTTTCACTATTCTAAACAATGTGCTAAAGATATTGAACATAAATTGAGCACTTCAATTATTTCCTTAGGAGGGTGACCAGAATGGAACTATTGGGTAAAAATGTATAGATTAAAAAAAAAATTAAACAACCTTATTAAGGTATAATTGACCCACAGCAAATTGAACACATTTAAAGTGCCTGCCCAAATTCAGAATTTCTGATGTACATCCACACCCATGGAACCACTGCCGCAATCAAGACAATGTGCGTCCATCACCCTCATCAGTTTCTGTGCCCCTTTGTAACCTCCCCTCTCTGCTGCCCTCCTCCTGACCAACAACTGTGCTCCTTTTTGTCACCACGGATCAGTTAGCATTTTCCAGGGTTTTGTATGAAAGGACTGCTGCTACAGTATGCACTCTTTTCCTCTGGCTTCTTTTATTTAGTGTAATTATTTTGAGATTTCATTCACATTATTGCACGTATCGATAGTCCATTTTCTTTTTTTGCTAAGTAGTATTGCACTGTATGCATCGAAATGGGCACACATTTTAAACACTCGTGGTGTACACTATCAAATTGCCTGGGAGAGCGACTTGTTCTTTGCCATAGAAGCATCAGATTTCAAGATGACCAGCCCTGACAACCTAAGATTGAAATTCCACTTCTTCTCCGTGCATCATTCCTCCTCCCGAATTCACAGCCTCCAATTCCATGGATTACCAGGAAAAACTGAAAATAACCAAGAAGAGACACAGGAGAAGAGGGCTCAGGGAGGACAGCAGTGGGGTCATTGGAGCCCGGGTTTGCTCCTCAGCGCTCCAAGACCCAGAAAGGATCTGTTTCTCTCAATGGTGCACAGCTGGCATAGGAGCCTTCCCTAAAACAGCTTTCGGTCATGGACAGGAACAGTCATTGATGAGCAGGGCACTCAAACACAAAACAAATGCTTGTGCAGTGCGTCTGCACTCACTGTACTCATGCACGAACATTGTACTGCCAGACAAATGTAACTGTCAGCAAAAACCAAACAAACAAAAAAAAACAAACAAAAACACCTGTATTTGCTATACGACTAGACTGTAAAACTACTTGAGGGTCAAGCCTGTGACTGAATCAGCATTCTACATAGCCTCTCACTCTGGTAAATTCTCAATACACTTTTCCTGAAGGCTTTGAAACCACTCAGCTCCTGCCCAGCACCAGTGAGACAGAAATCAGGTGACCTCAGGGAAGACTGGCTGCGAGTCCAGGCCTGCTGTATTTTGGGAAGGATATGTCCTCCTGAGGAAGACAACCATGAAAAGAGCCATCACAGTTAACTTCACTTATCATACACAAAACTTGTTCACAACAAAATAAGGAGGGGTTCTCATGAACTGCCCATTTGTTTCTGTACCTGGTTACGGGGTGGTAGCTGGTATTTATAACAATCTTCTCCCGCTATCCGTCCTGTGTTCCTTGTGCCTTCAGCAAGCACCTCTGCTGGCTGTGGTTCTTTACCTGGCGGAGTGACTCAGACCTCCATTCCTGAGAGGCCATTAGGAGACCTGCCTGGATTGGATTGTTGTTGTGATACTAAGAAATGCCTAAGGGATCTCCTGTATTCCAGACACTCTTTTCTTCCCTTCCACTGTGGGGTACCAATCCTATTCCCCCTTGGTGGTCAGGCTCACTCACCCCAGCCAGCACAGTAACTCCCTTCTTTGCCTGATGATTCAGAGGCATGAGAAACCCAAAGGGGCTGCGTGGCAGTCTTAACTTTCAGTTCAATGAAATCATTATTGCATTCTTGGTGAAAGCATTCCTCCCTCTGGAACTAAGACCTCTAGGCCAGCAGAGCATAAAGTCACAGGAACAGGAAGCAAAAATTTTGCTAGTGGGTCACTGAGGGTATATCCTTCTCCCCACCCCCCTCCCAAAAGCTCTTATGCTTCCTTCAACATGCAGCTCCATGTCTGATGTTTAGAGCCACTTCCAAACTCCTCAGTGGGAGTCAGTCACCCCCTCGAGACTCCTTGTTTTCCATTGCATTGAACTGGTTTGTTTGTTCATTCAACAAGTTTCTCAGGACCCTACTGTGTGTTAAGTACCCTGGCCCCTCCCCTTATAGAGTCCAGCATCTAGTGAAGCAAAAAGACACTGAAGACAACCCTCAGCCCAAGTGTTAAGAGCAATGATGGGGATGTGCAGGGGACAGCCTGGGACTGCTAAGGAAAGGTGCTTGTCAGGAAGTGGTCTGAGCAGTAACAAAGGTTTTTCTAGGGGGAGCTGGGCCCAAAAATAAGCCTTGAAGAATGAATAGGAGTTAACCAGGTATAGGATTTACAAAGAAGGCAGGGAGAAGGGAGCAGGAAGCAAAGGCAGAGAGGCAGTGGGGTGTGGCGAGAGGGTTGTGCAGAGGGAGAGCCAACACACCTGCCCACCAGGAAGACTGGAGGCCAGACCATATGAAAGGGAAAAAAATTCCAGGAGCTTGACCTACAGAAAGAGAAAAAGGTGTGGAGACTTTAGTCAGCAAAAGAGACGGAAAATAAACAAGATCAATGTTTATAAAGTCATTAAGAAGACACCTAACAAAGAGTTTCTAACCCTCTTCTTGGTACAAAGAGTTTACTAGAGGTCAATTAAATGGAAACTCTACTTCCTGTGAAAGGAACCATGTAGACTGTGGATCCTCTTCCACTGAAAAGGTAAGATCAAAGACTACAGTAGCTTGTAAAAAGTGTTAAATTGACTATGGCTAATAAACTAGGGGTTACTTGGGTATTTGTGTCACAGCTCTTATACAGGATGGGGTAACTGAATGTTTTACCCTTCATCCTTTCTCTTTTTTGCCTTCACTGAGAACTCTTCCATGGGCTTCTCTGGGAGCCTTCTCAGCTGAGTGCCCTAGAACAAGCTTGTAAACTCTAATTCTTCAGAATCCTCACTATAGAACAGGCACAGTAATAACAGCTTTGGAGGGCTGAGATAATACATATAGTATGTGTTCAATAAATGTCAGATTTTATCCTCAGAAGTAGAACCCACTGGTATCTTAGATCAACCTTTTTGAGTTTCACATTCTCTCTCTCTTTCTCTCTCTCTCTCTCTCTCACACACACACACATACATACATGCATGCATGCATGATCATGTTTTCCTGTAGATACTGAGAATTTTCACCTACAGCATGTAAATTTTTGTCTCTAATTCAAACCTGCAATTCAGATTGGAGATATGCACACTGGACTGCTTAAGAGCTAGGCTCAGGACTCCCCTCCAGGACCACCCAGGAGTCAGAGCAGCCACAGGACGCCTGCAGCTTGTTGACTTAAGAATATGAGCCATTGGAATGCACTACACCTGTCTGTACTGGCTACCTAGCCTTTTAGTCCTTCAAGGTGTTTAATTTAATCTGCAGAACTCTATACAGTGGGACCCTCATTCCCTCTGAGGTTATTGCTTGCTTTTATAACATCAAGCTAGGAAGTTATAAAATTGTGAAGTTTGGGAAAAATACCAAGGACCTAACCTTGGTGTGACCACCTACCAACTGTGTGGTCTTGAGCAAATCACTTCACTTCTCTAAGCCTCAGTTTCCTGGCCTATAAAATGGGGCTTATGATCCTTGTCGACCTCTCAAAGTTACTAGGAGGACCAAGAAAATATTTTGCGCAGTATAAACACTTATATAAAATAAATATATAAAGTCATTCATATTTCTGCTATATTAGTTAGCTTTGGTGACACTATGCTCCAAGAACACAGCGAAAAGTCATTTCTGGTTTGCACAAAGTCAAATGAGGGTTGGGTGGCTCTAGAAAGAATTCTCCTCCATGCAGTGATTCTGGGAGCCAGGCTGCCTCCATCCTGAGATGCTGGTAACTCCACATGTGACTTCCATGGTCATCGTGGTAGAGGAGGAGAAGGATGGTGATTCATCAGGATATTATTAAAAGTCATGCCTATAGTTGGTCGTATATCTCTTTTGCCAACCTCCCATGGGAAGACCCCAATCATGTGGCCCAACCTATTGTAAGCAAGGGAAAGTTGGGGGAAGCCAAAGGACTGATTGGTGCATGCCGCTGTCTTTGCTACACCTGCGCTAATGACAAAGAATTCACATACTTAGGAAAATGTAGGACAAAGTACAAAGATCTTGAAAGCAGACAAGCCTGGATTCTAATCCAAGCATTGTGGCTTACTCACTGTATAACTAGTTTGCTTAACTTTTCAGAACCCGTTTCCTCATCTTTAAAATGGGAGTGTTAATAGAACGTACCTCATAGTTTTGTTGTAAGGATATATGAGGCAATGCATGTAAAGTACTTTGCATCTGACACATAAGAAATGTTTTATAAATTGTGGTTGTTTCTCCTGTTTTTACTCCAATCTCTGAACCTTGAAACTGCTGCTCTACTTCTGTATTTATGGCAACTTGAGAAGGAAAAATGTAAAGCATCTGCTACCCTTGAAGCTAACTTCCACCATTGAAATACTTTATTACTAGTAATACTGATCAAAATAACCTTCAGAAAGAAACAATTAACAAGGGGGACAACCATTTATCAAATAAACATCTTATACTATGCTCTAGGCAGGTGCCAACACCAGGGCTCTCACTCTTCCATGGAAGAGCGGTCCCCAGAGGCAAACAGGAGAGGAGGCAGAGCTCAGGCGGTAATGGGAGCAAAGCTTCACTCATTTGCCCTGCTGTTCACCTCCTGCTGTGTGGCCACTGACCAATACCAGTCCACAGGCTGGGGGCTGGGGGCCCCTGCTATAGAAAACCTGTGTGCAAATTAGGAAAAAGTACTTTCTCTGAGTGTATGATAATCCCATGGGGCCCACTGCCTGATGAGTGTGGATTTTATTCACTCCTCAGCCAGGCATCCCTGTGCAGTGACCAGCCTGGACAACTCTAGCCAGCAGCCTTGCCAGAGATACATAAGTAAAGAACACCTAGTCGTACTCTTTTTTAAAAAGATTTTATTTATTTATTTATTTTTAGAGAGAGGGAAAGGGAGAGAGAAAGAGAGAGAGAGAAACATCAGTGTGTGGCTGCCTTTCACATGCCCCCTACCAAGGACCTGGCCCACAACCCAGGCACATGCCTTCACTGGGAATTGAACAGGCAATCCTTTAGTTTTCAGGCCTGTGCTCAATCCACTAACCCACACCAGCCAGGGCCACCTAGTCCTACTCTTGAGAAGCTCGCCAGGAAGTCATGGGAAGACAAATGCACAACCAATGAACACTACTCCACTGTGGAACAGAGAAGAGAGAGAAAATAATTTTATGGACACAAAAGGTAACAAGTTGCCCTTTCTTCCTTCTTTCTTCCTATAAATGAGCCTGTCTTGGGCTGTAGTGACTTTTGGTCTTGGATGGTCCATAAAGAGTTAAAAGGATTCTGTGGCTTTTATCTCCCTGAGTAGAGGCCAGTCGAAGCCCAAAATACATGTTAAATCAATCTAGTTTGGTCTAATTGAGATGCACATCAGATCCTTTCTCCAGAAAGCCTGGGGACCCTGTCAAGTCTCTCTCCAGCTCTTTCCCTAACAGGTGTTTTACTTTGGAGAACTCACTTAACCTCCTTATGCCTCAGTTTACCCTAGCATAGAATGGACATGGTATACTAATCACAAGTATATTAAGAGAGATTTAGTAAAAATATCAGGGACTTTGAAAACTATTGACAAATATAAATGCAAAGAGACTGTTGTTACTTTATGTGTATAATTGATGAACCACTGTAGTGTTAGCAGTCATATTGTTTGTGCAATAGCTTTAGAATGTGCCTTATTTGTTCTAAGCACTTTTTTCAAATGAGGATAAAGTGGGTGCTGGAGTTTACTATTAAGAATTACATGGTTACAAATAAGTAATCCTGATAAACAGTAGCATAAATAATTTACAAGTCTTACTTTTTTCTCCTGAAGTAGAAGTCCATAAAGAAGGCTTTCTAGGACTGGCACAGTGTTACTACTGTGACCATACTATCAAAGACCCAAGCTCTTTCTGTCTTTCCTCTCAGCTATTCTTAGCTTCTACTGTCACCTCAGAGCAACACCCTCAAGTATGACATTCTCATTCCAGGCAGGAAGAAGAAGGGAAAAGAGAGTCCCTATCCCTCTTCTGGAAACTCCACTCATTAGTACATTTGCTTCTCATTGACCAAAGGAGTATCACATGGCAACTCCTTTCTGCAAGAAAACCTGGGAAATGTAGGTTTTCAGCTGGGCACATGGCTCTGTTAGGAGCAAGAAGGGAAGAATGGATATTGGGTAGGCAACTAAGAGTATAGACTAGATAATTTATGTGACCAACTGATTAAGACAAGGAATAAAGGAGTGATGAAATGAATGCAGCGTAATTTCCCGTATCAGTCATCTACTCCCAAAATAATGCTGCCTTACCATCATGAAACCTCAGTGACGCACAACAATAAACACCTAAGGTCAGCTGGGGGTCAGATACGTGGCTCTACTAAGCTTGGCTGGGCTTATTCTCATGTCTAGCTTTTAGCCAATTTAGGCTTGCTTTGGCTGGAAAACGGGGGTGACTCAACTCTGCTCCTCAGTGTCTGTGCCTCCAACAGGCTAGCTTGAACATGTTGTCATGGCAATGATAGGTGCACAGAGAGAAAAAGGACACGTGCAAGGTCTCTGGATGTCTAGCTTTAGAATAGATACATATCATTTCCACTTTATCCTATTGGTCAAAACAAGTTCATGATTAAGCCCAGAGGCAACCAAGGAGGTGACAATGCAAAGTTACATGGCAAAGGGTGTAGATACAGGAGGAATGAAGAACTAGGGTCATTTTTACAATCTTGTCATCGCCTCCCCATAGACCCTCAGATCTACAGGCTCAAAGAAGCTTTAAGTAGCTAAAAAATTCTCTAGGCAGCAGGGTTCATCACATTCACACTCACAGGTCTGCTAAAAAAGAGTTATATCTAAGCAGCACAATCGTATTATTTCTTATTTGGGGAGTTAAATGTCTTCTCCAAAAAAGTGGAGAGATAATGTCAGAATTTTTAAGAAGTAAAAGAATGAGGATGGCAAAGGCTGCATCAGGGTGAGGACGAGGAATACAAATCTTTCAGCTGCAGAAATGGACCTTTACCTGCATGAACTTGGCTCTTCACCTCAACTTGGAACTAACATAAAATCAAACCCGTTTCAAAGCCGCCTTTTCCGCACAGTGCTGCTATTGTGCAGTGGGTGGTACAGATTTAGCTAACCCTACAAAATCCATTTCCCCGGGCACATCCTGCATGGTTTCTATGACCGCTGGTGGTAAAACACCAAAATGGAGCTCATTCGTCAAATAGCGCTGTCATTCAGCCCCCTTCCTCCTAAAGGTGCACACTGGAGGGGAGAATTTTTCCACCGGGGTCTTGGTCTTCCTCTGGGGTTCATGGTCTTATAAGTCACATCAAGGAGAGAGGAAAACACAAGAGAAAATGCATGTCCAAAGGAAACAGCAACTGTGCAGAAACGGAGCTTGAAGACCAGCTTAGGGGAACCTGACAAGGACCTTCCTTCTCTATGGAGGAGATGAACAAGAACACAGTCAGCAAGAGGCTTGCCCTAGGAGGAATAAAAATAGGTAGCCAGAGGCCTGAGTTCTACTTAAGATAAATGATTACCCTTCTCTGGGCCTTGGTTTCCCCCAAACAAGCAGGTGGAACTGCGGGGCGAAGGGGTGGGAGGGTAGAGACTGAAGTCCGTCCCAGTCCTTGGAGTCTGTTTGGAGAGAAGCAGGAGGTCACCAGCTCAAGGTGTGGGACCACACGTGTATCCCTATCCCAAAAGGGAGAAGATGACCAGCCAACTGGCTGTTGGGAGCCCTGGGGAATAGTAAGAGCTCCCAGCCCAGGAGAGTGGGCCCGGACCATAAGCCCTTAGGAAGAGCAGAGGAGTGAGCATGGTGCATCCCTGAAATGGAGCTCTCAGAGAGAGGGGGAAAGAGCTCCATGGGGGTGTGTTTTGGAGAAGGGGGATTCAAAAAACAAACTGCTTTAGGACCCCAGAGGAGCCGGGGCACAGAATGCGCTCTGAGCTTGCATGAGAAGCATTCACAGGAGAAAATCTCAGTTGCCAGAACAAAAAAGGGAGATCACATCCAAGAGCAACAACCAGATGGCATTTTTGAACCTGACGTGTGGTTCTAAGAGGAGAAGGAATTATTATATTTAGTAATTCAGTGTAGGGTTTCAGAAAGAACCCTTAATATATTGGGTCTAAAGATCCGTTCATTGACTAAATATGACCTGATCATCCACTATATGCCAGTCACACATGGGGTGTCTTCTTCCCTTCCTCTCTTCATGACATGGATGACAAATGCCATCACCTCTCAGTCACAGGTGGAGATTCGAGCCAGAGAGACATGACAGAAGCAGGATCAGTCCTAACTGGAAATGCAACAGGGCAGCCTCTTGCTTCCCCAGCTTCACTTGTAGAACAAATTTCCTGCCCTGGATGCTGTCTACAGGCAGGAGCAGGAACAAAAAAAAAAGGGGCCAGGGGCAGGGGTGGGGGGGACGGCTTTTAAAATTATCGTACTAGGAGTGGAGCTGATGGGAGGAGGGGATAAAAAGAAAGATCTTGGAAGAACTCCAGCTACTCAATTCCAGCTTTTTCATTCCAATTTGGTGATCTGAGACAGACACATTGATTCACAACTTTATAGTTTTTATTCAGCATTGATTTATGGGTTGACCAATCTGGGCCTAATCAGTTGGAGAAGGGTTGGTTTTTTTCGTCCAATAATGTTATATTTATGAGTCCATGAAGTGCACCGGGGCTGCTGCCCTGCCTGGAGACAATAGAACAGAATAGAACTTCTAAGATCTCAGCGAGACAAGTTCACAGACCATTTTCTGCTCCCAGATCATGCTTAAAGCTCCTCTGTACATTAAAGGCTTCTGGTGTCATCTTGTATTTAAACTCCAAACTGCCTGCCCATAAATCTGTAACAACTGTGAACAGCTCTGACAGTGCTGAATGTTCCTGGTTCCATCTCCCTGTCACTCCCCACCCCCCCCCCCTTTTTTTTTTTTTTTTTGGATTGTAGAAGTAACCAGCCCAAGGCTGGAGCTTCAGACACTGCTGGGTGCTCACTGGCTACTTCGCAGCTGCAGAGGCCAGGGCAGCATTTGAATGTGCTTTGGGAGAAGCCCAGACAAGGCTATGCAGAGTTTAGTGGGTTATCGTGTGCTTCCGGTACTATTTGTGGTTATTCTGGTTCAGTAACTATAAAGAAATGAGCAGCCTAGATAGACAGGAACTAGTTGAGAAGCCTGCATGATGGGGAGGAAATACAGGTACTCAGGTCACAAGTGTCTTTGTGGGGGTTTTTTTGACGGGAAAGAAAGTTTCCTTGTCCCTCTTTGGGCAGTTGTCTGTTCTCAGGCCCCACTTCTAGTCAGCCGTGGCCAAGTCATTTGCAGGGTGCCTCTGCGCAGCGGTGCCCTGCTGTTCTGCTCTATGTGGGTGTCAGCAGTGAGTGTCCATTGGCGGCCTTGACCTCCTATTCACCTTTGAAAGTCTCCTCAGCACTTGATTTCTCCAGAGAACAGAGAAATCTAGCAACAGCAAGACACCACTCAGAAAAGTCACAAGCATCTGATGGATGAAGGAAGAAAGCTACAAATTCTGAATTTCTGAGTCAGAATCCTATAAAGATGACTGGATCTATCAGAAAGAGGAGTTTTCAGTATCCTGGGAAGATTATTTACTATCATTGGATGAACAATCAAAGGATCATCGAGGCCAGGGATAGACAAACTTCTTCTGCAATGGGTCAGATAGTAAATATTTTTGGCTTTCAGATCACATACGGTCTCTGTCATGCATTCTTTTTTCACAGAGACTTAAAAACGTAAAAGTCATTCTTAGTTCGCAAACTGAATTAGAGCAGGATACAGGCTATAATCTACAGACTCTTGGTTTAGAAAAGTAAAAAAAAAAAGGTTTTTTCATTAAAAAGTTTTGATCCATCCTCCGCATGTGCGTGTGTGTGTCGAGCATGTGTGTCTGCCATCGGGGGCACTGGCTATGTCGAAGGAGGTGGACTGACAGCTCCAGGCAGGCCCATCCGCCACTGGGAAGATTCATTGAAAGGGAGCCAGACATGCTGCGGTTGAAAGAGCACAGAACTCAAGAGACACAAGCTCCCAAACCCTTCTCAACTCCACATCTGCTCAGTGCCCCTGAACAAGTCCCTCAACCTAGGTAACCTTCCTGTTCAATGGCACAGTGAAGAGGGTCAGGCCAGATGCTGTCCAAGCACCCTCCTAAATGTGATATTCCACCTAGCCATCTCAAACATTTTTGTAGCAAAGTGGAATATAAAAGGGAGGAATGGACAGTCTGTAGGATCTGTTCCTTCCAGCTCAAAGCACAGCCAAGTTTGAAGTGACTACCCTCACATCAGAAAACCCCAGAGTCTCTCGGCACAAGCTCTCTTGGGGAGATACAGGAGGTGTGCTCTGTGCCAGCCATCCCTGCCATGCTCACCATAGAAACAAGGGATGCAGCCTGTGCCACGCCAAGAATCCAGGCAGCTGAGCGAGCCATGCCATTGTGGGCAGACAGTGAGGCTCCCAGAAAACAAGCAAAGGCGAGGCCTGGAAGCTGCAGCAGAGGCAGGTCATCACGACCTTCCCTCCTGGGCCAGCACCAGGCTGGTAGACAGACAGGTCTTCATCTCCATCCAGGCAGCCCAGGCAGCCCTCAGAAAGCAAGAGGTGGAGCCCACCGCTGCCAGGCTGGACCCCCCAATATTTACTCAGCACCAGCTCCGTGCCTGAATGGTGTTGGCATAGCAGGGACACGGTTAACAGGGTTCGGTGCCTGCGCCTCCAGATGGGGTAGCTGGGCCAGAAAGCTCGTGGGCAATAGAAACAGCACTTGGTGCATTCTGGAGAAGCTGGAGCCGAGAGCCTTGGAAGATGTTCCTGGTGGCCTCTCATCAGAGGCTTTGCAAATTTGCTTTGTGGAAATGGTTTGCGCCCACTGGGGTGGCCAAGCAGCCTCATCCATGAAAACCAAGGTCGGAGTCAGCCTGCTTTCTGCTTGCTGGGGACTTTGCTCTGTAGATGGCTTAGCAAACACCTCTGGGACTCAGGACTCTAATGTAGGCACCACAGAAACTGCAGAAATTCTTGCATTTTCTGGTTCACTAAGCAGAGTCAGGTAGCCTGAGGGAATAAGGAGTAAGAGAAAAAAAGTACAATTACAGCCATGTCACCTTGTACTTGTCATGTGGTTAACAACATTGACCTTAAAGGACCCAAAGATTATTGGTATTGTATTTTGGAGCCACCAGTCAGCACAACCCTCCTGGCTTTTCTCCTCTTGCACTCTTTCCTGTACCTTGTTTTTTCCTCCATGGTCTCCTGCTCTCTTCCCTTCCCCCGATATGTACAACTTCATATGTGCTGTGGCCCAGTGGGGCAGGGGCAGGGAGGGGTTGGGGAAGGTCCCCAGTTTTCTGGTTTACTCTTTCAGTTTGCTGGCATTTTCTTATTTTCAAGAGACATGTCTTCAGAGATCAACTCTGCTGGCATCCCCGGGGAGCGTCACCAGAGCCAGTTTGGCGGTCCCGGGTGTCTGACCTACTTCTGAGAGGGAGAAGGTCTCCATGAGAGGCAGTCCCAGGCAGTGGCACAGCCAGGCCTTGGAGGCAGACAAATCCTGGCTCTGTCCGTTACAAGCTGTGTGACCACGGGCAAGTCACAGGATGTCTTTGTGCCTCAGTTTCCTGGTCAATGAGATGGGCTTGTAAGCCCTTGTGCCCAACCTCACCTACTGGGTTACTATGAGAAACAGAGAGGATCTTACATAGAGAGCACAGAGCACAGGGCCAGACATGATAGGAGCCGCATGAATGTTAGCGCAGTTGTCCATTATGTAACAGAACATGGCTGAGGGAGAGTCTCCAAGCTGGTTTCCTGTCTCCCAGGGCGACAGCACACCTGTTCACTTATTACTGTTCAGGGCCTAACAGCCCACCAGAAAGACTCAGAAACCCAACCCATGGGCACTCTGCAGCAGAGACATCTCTCGGGGACAGTCTCCCACTGTCACACTCACTCTCAATTGTTGAGCTGCATCAGATGAGAGAGCCAGGTGCCTGTGTCCACATGTGGCTGGGTCCAGAAGGGCAAGCCCTCTCATGGAGCCAGTTGTGAGGGCTGCACATGGTGCCTGGTATGCAGTGCACTCATGGCTGACCAAGCCTGCTCTCCAACAGACAGCTGCTCTCTTTAGCTAGACCACTGCTCTTAATCAAGTCGCTGCTGGTGCTTGTCATTTGCCTATTTGCTGTCAGCTGTGTTTTCTTCTTTCTCTGCTCTTCTCTGTGTCATAGGAGCTAGGGCCCCACGAACTATATTTCCTAGACTCCCTCCAACAGCCTTCCAGTGAGGTTCTGGGAATGGGAGACATTGGCAGGGCCTCCCTTCTGATCTCTGGTGGCGGTTCCAGGCAGCAGTGACAGGGTTGGTGACATCTGAGGGTGACAGAGCAGTGTCTGCAGTGGCAGGGGCCCTGGCCTGGCAGTGTCACTCCGGGGTTTCTGCTGAAGCAACTCATGTCTAAGGCGGGGCCTTGGAATTGCACCGACCTGTGTCCCCTCAGCTCTTCCAGCCCAGGGCGGGTAGCACTTCCCTGCAGTTACTCATCTTTGGGTTTCAGACCTCTGACCATGCTTTCCAGGCAATGACATGCCTCTCCAATTCCTCAGGGACATCCCCTCTGTGTGAAAAACCTAGATGGTTCTGTTTCCTGGCCAAACCCAGACTAATGTACTATTTGAGTGACCATTCAAGACTCACCTCTTCAAGGTGGCCTGCAGATCTCTGATCTGGCCCACTGTGCCCTGATTTTAAAGTTTAACCTTCAGAAGGCAGCCTTGTTTTTATTTCCGCTTTTTCCAGGTTCTTCAATGGAACCACCCAAGGCCCCTGTGTTCCTCCTACTGTTTATTCACTTCCCCTTTTTGAATCGAATGAAACCACAGCAGCAACCTAAAACGAGAAGTATGCCCTTTGACCCAGCAATCACACCTCTAGGAATTTACCTTAAGAAAAATTACAGAAGAGCAAAAACATGCATGCCCCAGATACAGTCACTACAGCCCTGCTCATAATCATGAAAAATTGGAAGCATAAATAGGATATTGTTTACATAAATTTTGCATCATATATAACATCTATTTTTACCATCTATTATCAAGTTAAAAAACAAAACATCGTGTGCTTTGTTCATACTATGTGATCATACAGCAGGCATAGTATGATCACAGTTAGCAGAACTGCACACACATGGACGCATTTGTACAGAGACACAGATGTTTCAAATAGTAATTGCCAAAATATCTCTTGGGGGTGGAATTTTGGGTGGGTTTTAGATTCTTCTTTGTTCTCTGTATTGTCTGAATTGTTACAATTGGTGTGTCCCAATTTTGTACTTTTATAAAATACGGTTTTATTTTTAAAAGCAGTATGCTGGGATAACAGCAGTGAACAAAATAGACAAAAATTTCTTCTCTCATGGAGCTGACATTCATTCTCATGGCAAAAAATAAAGTAGGACACATAGTGTGTGAGGTGGTGATTAGTGTGAGGTAAAAAAAAAAAAAAGAGTAAAAAACGAGAGTAAGACATGCACCTGTGGAATGAAAGGTTAGGGTTAGGAAAGGGGTTACAGCTTTTAAAAGGATGGTAGTGTTTGAGCAAGAATCTGAAGGAGGTAAGGGAGCAAGCCAAGTGATAGATCTAGGGGAAGAGTGGTCTAGGCTGCAGAAATAACCGGTGCAAAGACCCTGAGGTGCATGGGAGAAGCAACTAAGAGGCGTGTGTGACTGGAGTGGGGAAAAGTGTTAAGAGATGGGGTCAGGCAGATAATAGGAGACTAGATTATGTAAAACTTTGGCTCTTACTCGGAGTGAGATAGAAGCCACTGGAAGGTCTTATGCAGAGGAGTAAGCTGGTCAGAAATATTGTAAAAGACTACCCCGGCTGCTCTGTGAGAATAGGGAGGGAGCAGGGAGGTCGGCGGGAGGCTATTGCAGTAACTCAGGTAAGAGAGGGTAGTGGCTTGGACCAGAGGGTAGGAATGGAGGTGGTGAGAAGTGGTTGGATAATGGAAGTCTTTGGAAGGAAGAACCAATGTGATTCACTGTTGGATTTGTGTGGGCATGAGAGACAGAGAAGAGCTACGGATTGCCTCAAAGTCAGAGGGAAGGGGTCCTTAAATCACTCCCCTTCAGGGTAGACTCTCTTCTGCTGCAGCATCAGCAGCTCCCCATCTGGTCTCTGCTTGAATGCCTTCAGACACAGGCCCCTCATTACCTCACAAAGATGAGCTGCTGTAACTGCTGCTAAATTCTTCCTTGGCTTAAGCCTGCTATTCTCTGCTATAGGACTTATGCCAACTTCCAGCTTGCCGCCTTGAGCCATCATGTGTTTATCTTCTGCTGTGCCAACCCTAACAACACCCTGGGCCTTGGGAAAAACAAGGACCAGCACAGTTTAGTATCATTCAGAGGGAAGTTTTGATCTAAAATCTATGAAACTAGTTTTCCTTTTTTCTGCTGAGCCTCTTCAAATTTTGATTTTTTTGTTTGTTTGTTTTAAATTCAGTTCTATTCCTCCCCCCAACTCCTGTACACTGGCAGATTCCCCCTGGCTCCACCTTCTGCAAGGTGAAGGCCAACCCTGCTCCTACCATCCCTTTCCAGCCCCATCTCCAAGCACCTAGACCGGGCCCAGTGCGTAAGGCCCTACTTACCCGGGACAGGAGCTCAGACTTTTCTCTGCCCTTCCTGGATGGAATGAGTTTTATATCAACTCCTTCCTCTGGTTTCCTCAATCTCACTCTCTCTCTCTCTCTCTCTCTCTCTCTCTCTCTCTCTCTCTCTCTCTCACACACACACACACACACACACACATACACGGATCCTGGCCAAAGGAGGATTCAGACGCTGTATCTGAATGTAGGACACATATGCCAGCCCCTCTTTGTTCCTGAAAGATTTAGTTTTGGCATTTTTACTTTTAATCTAATACAAAAGAAATCAGTTAAAAATTAGAAGAAATGACCATTCAAATGAGCCAGTAACTGAAAACCCGGTGTTGGTGCTCCTAGTCGCTGAATGCCAGTTAAACTGTTTCTTCAGCTAAAGAGCAGAACAAAGGACAGTCACTGTGGGCCATGGATTCTCTTCCGGGGGGGGGGGGGGGGGGGGGAAGATGGGGAGGCTTAGTCCCTCAGAGAAGGAAGGCAGCTCAGACCTGAGTGTGTGACCCTCACTCCACCACAGGGCTCCTGACCCAGGACCAGGAGGGAGGAAGTAACAACACCCACTAACGGTGCAAGAGCATTTGAACAGCTCTTTCTGGCATGCAAAGCCCCATCACCTCCAAGTCTGATTCAGACAGACCCCGGCAGAGCAGACGCTATCATGCCCATTTGACAAAGATTAAGAGACTGAGGCACAGAAGGGTTAAATAACTTTCCCGAAGTCAAACCCCAAAACCCTGCCCTCCATGTGACTGCCATTGTTACCACCCTTGGCTGCTTCACCCGCCTCAAATTGTTGACATGCTTCAAATTGTTGACACGCTGGAACCTGATAATCCCTCTCTGTGTGAGACCCTAACTAGGCTGGAGCTTGTGGAGGAAAGGACCCTTATTTTAATCATTTTTGCTTCCCTAGGGTCACTAGCAGTGTAGACACTCAATGTTTGTTGACACTTCTTTAGAGTGGGGGGCTAGACCTAATACACCCTCACCTTTAAAATAAATACACCCCCAAGAAGATGCAGTGAAAGTTTTGGTAAGAGGTTGAGAAATCCAGGCCACTGTGGCAAAGACAAGTGGCCCTCCTGGGGAACGGTGGCATCTTGAACCAGCAGGAATCCCACAGCAGACAACCCCTCCCCTTCTCGCTTGCTACTCATTGTGCCTTGGGCCAGCATCCCCCTGGAGCAGACTCAGAATGCTGAGTCTCAGGTCCCACCACAGAGCTGCCAGAGCAGCAGCCGCATCTTAACAAGCTCTCCAGGTGGTTCCTGCCGGCGGAGACCAAACCACCACCAGCACACAAGCTGTGGCCCTGCAAATGTTCAGGGATGGGATTTTACTCTGTGCAGTCTGGTTTCTGACCCCAGGTTTATTTCTGGAAAAAGAGCAGTATATTTGCTTCTGGCAAATGATGACATTTTATTAAAATTCTAATTCAAATAGGAAGGTGAGAAAAACCCTGCCTCATATGGGAAATCAGATCCCGGAAGCCACAGGTTACTCCAGAATTCTGAAATTCCAGTTAGGCCTCAGCCAGGGGACATTGGCAAAATCTGGAGACATGTTTTGGTTGTCACAGCGGCGGGGTGAGGGGCTGGTGTTCCTAGTATTTAGTGAATCGAGGCCAGGGATGCTGGTTTCCTCCACAGTGCCAGTCACCCTGTGACTGGGTTTCTGCTCCAATCCAGAGAAAAGGGGTAGATTCACCCAATTGAGGGAGACCTGGGAGTTTTAGAAAAGAATCATGGGAACCTTTAGAAGCTTATTTTTCACAGGCATAAAAACATTTGAAACAAGACTCAAGGGCAAAGGAGGGCTGGGACAAGAAACTAAGGACAGAAAGGGCAGGGCCCCTGCAAAGGAAGAAATGTAGCACAAAGAGCCCAAGACCAGACAGTACATAAGAATTTTTTGTTTATTACACGGAATACCTTCCAACTCATAAGAAAGACTTAAATACCCCACCCTTCTCCAAATACATCAGATTTTTTTTCACTTCTCTATTTTCCAAACGTCTTGAAATGTGGTTATAAAGAGAAAAAATAAATTTTCCCCCAACCATTTTTTTTAAAGAAACATGTAAAAGTCACCAGAGATCAGATACACCATCAACAACTCGAGAGAGGGTGATTGGAGCTGCCCTTGAACTACTGCTTTTGTAACATGCTTTGTACCTGCCTTCCCTCCACATTGCCCAGAAGTCACAGGTGTGGGATGTGAAAGGCTGGTTTTCTGAGCATCTTTCCCATGATCCCACCAGCGTCTTGGGGCGCTTTTCCTGCCAGGAGCTCAAGGCCTTTTCCAGAACAAGAGAAGATGTTTCAAGGGCCAAGAGAGCCCAGTAGGAGTAGGGCAGGCAGTCCTGAGAGCGCTGAGAAAGCCTCGCATGGGAGAGGGTGTGCGAAGCGCCATCATTTCAGACCGGAATGCGAGTGAAGGTCTGTTCGGCTAAATCGGTTGATTAGAGTAATCCCCTTTTCTGCCGGGTTTGAGTGGCTCACGGGTGGCGGACAGGCGGGGATGCCTGGTGCCCTCAGGGATCCCGTTACTGAGCATGGCTCGAATGGACAGTCGGGTGCAAGCTGCATTAGTTGGCGTCCGCGGCATCCGGCAAGGGCTGGGGCTGAGGCCCCAGGGACGAGGCCAGTTTGGTGAGGGCCCTCGCTATGACGTCCAAGTGGCCATTCATCGTCCGCAGCTCCACCAGGATGTCCCCGACATTGGCTTCCAAGCTCGCAGGGGCGGCGGGCGGGGTGCAGGGCGGTGGGGAGGCGCCCTGGTCCTCTGCGCCTTCCTCCCGGCCCGCTCCGCCCGCGCGCGCGTCGCGGCTCCTCTCGGGGCCCTGGGCGGGCGCCGGCCGCTCCCGCTCATCTCCTCGGACGCCGGGAGGGGTGGCCGAGGGGCAGCCCGGCAGCCAGTCAAGGAGGCGCGGGGCAGCCTCTGGAGAGGAGGCGACCACGGAGTAGAGGCCGGCGCGCCTCGGGGCGCAGGAGCCAGGAGGCGCAGGGGCTGCCGGAAACGGTGGGGGCAGCAGCGGGGGCAACACGGAGGGCCCGGGAGAAAATGCCTGGGGCTCGCAGGAGGAGGAGGGGGAAGGCAGGGCGGCGGTGGAGGGGCCGGGCTCCTCTGAGGAGAGGAACAAGGTGGTCGAAGACTGGGAGTCCAAGGTACTGGGCTCTGAATCTGCCAGGGAAGAAACGAGAAAGAGTCACTCAGGCATTTATCGTCAACTGTCTTGTCCAGCTCCACACTAAGCACCGAGGAACTGAGAAGAACTGAATGAGTTGAGAGTTTATTTCCTACGCCCAGACTTGAAATCTACCAAGGAAGACGGGGTTATATGAGCAGTGAATGTATCAAGAACAAAGCGGGAGAGGTGTGGCCCCCCCAGCACTGGGATTCGGAGGCAGGAGAATCACGGACCATCGCTGCATCCTCGGACTCGGGTCTAGAAAGGCGGCACCCGTGTGGAGAGAGGGAGGGAGTTCCAGGCAGGGGCCTGTTTAGACGCAGTCTTGCCAAGGACAGTAGGTGCAGACTGTGAAAGGAAGGGCCTTCCCCACTCTTTCCAGAAGCAGAAGTGTGTTAAACAAACAGCCCCTCCACTGTCCCAGAAAAGCCAAGCTCTCAGGGGAGGGGGGGATTTGAAAGAGTTTGGGGCCAAGAGCCAGAAGACAGTGCTGATTCTAACTCTGCCAGAAAATGCCCTGGCACCCTGGGCCAGTCCCATCCCCCTTTGGGGACTGGGTTTCATTTCCCCATCTGTACAAGAAGGCTGGGCCCAGTGACCTTAGTACCATCCCAGGACTGATCAATCTGTCCTCAAAGGTCTTCACCTTGAAACCTTGATCTGAGCACACAGTGGGCAGCACTCAAGACCTGGAAGCACTTGGCAAACCTACTTTGCTGGTCCTTCTCTCCTGGTCCCTTGAGTCTTCAAGTAGAAAGTGGGTGGCAGCTCTTTGTGACTGGGTATGGTAGCAAAGTTTACCGATCTCAGATCAAAGGATCCACATCAAGGCCAACGACCTTAACTCAGCTGCCTCAGCCGGCCTGCTCACCACCTTTGGGTAGATGGTCCGTGCTCACCCGGGAAGCTGTTCTGAGTTTTACCAGAGCCAAGTCTCAGAGGCCTCTCTTCCAAACCCAGCTAGAGTGTCTGCTCTTGGCTCTCTGTATTGCTGGTTTGAATGCCCACCTGTATGCCCTGCCCTCCAGGGGTTCCATACCTTTCAAAGGCAAAACTTGCTTGATTGCCTCAGTGTATTATATTAGGGAGAGGGACGTGATGAAAGACTCAATGAGTAAACACA
Source organism: Pteronotus mesoamericanus (assembly GCF_021234165.1). Lineage (NCBI taxonomy): Eukaryota > Metazoa > Chordata > Mammalia > Chiroptera > Mormoopidae > Pteronotus > Pteronotus mesoamericanus. The sequence goes on along the minus strand of NW_026555085.1, from coordinate 14,862,630 downwards.
TCCCCCATTGCATGCGAACATGTGTGCTCTTACCATTCATCACAGGTGAGCTGTTCCTTCTCTGCATCTGGCTGAGACTCAGAGAGGCCCTCATCATCTGGTGAGAGCTTGTTCCCTCATCTGTCCTGACTTCAATGCCCAACAATGTTCTCACAGGCCCCAGATATTAGGATATCCAACTTGTGTGGTTGGGAATTATGTGTGAAGGGGCAACCATGGGGGAGAAACCACCCGTGTACCTGCGAATTGCTCTGGTAGAAATGTCATGGGTAATTTCTGCCGTTGGCTTCCACAGAACTGCCTGTCCTTTGCCTGTCATAATTTCCTCAGGTTTCTGTGATGATCTTATTTTGTAAACCAAGAATCGCAGATATACTTCTAAGCACGTAACTCCTGGGAGCTGAAAATGATGGAGAAACTCTTCCAACTGTTTGATCTGGTTTTCCTTAAGAAAAATGTTAATGAGTTTCACACACCCAATTTTTGTAGCAGACAAGGGCCCTTTATATTAAACCAAATAGAAGTCTCATGGGTAAAAAGAAATAGAGGCAAGCACACAGAATGTTCTAGGGCAGCGTTTCTCAAACTTAACTGTGCATGCCATTCCCCAGGGACATTGTAAAAGGGCGGGTTGTGAATCAGCAGGTCAGTGGTGAGGCCTGAGACCCTGCATTTCTAGCCAGTTCCCAGGTGATGAGGATGCTTCTCATCTGGGGACCATGCTCGGGGTAGCAAAGGTGTAGCTTGGCAAATAAAGCATAGGACTTATGATTGTAGAAATTGAAGCAACCAGGTGTAGAGGAGCCACCTGTAAATCTAATATGATCATGAAAATAGTAAGAGTGTTGATGTTGATGACCTCTCTCGGCTGCCAAGGGAATAAGAGAAATGGCCTCCCCTGCCATTAGCTTAAGAACCTCCGGCAAAGCCTTGAACCATGAACACTGGCTTGGGAGGAAAGGGGTTGTGAGGATTTCTTAAAGAAGAAAGCCTTTCACTGTTGTTTCAGCTAAAACTTCAAAAATCATCAGGTTGTCAGGACTCACCCCAGTCGGACTGGCAAATAAAATTGAAAAACAGAAGCACCTTTTTAACAAGTACATCACCTCCCAGAACTTTCACCTGGCTTTCAGGAAGCTTGGTTGCAGCCGCAGCTCGGCTAAAATCTGGGCTAAATGATTTATAGGTCTCTTCCATCCACAACTGATCATTTTATCCCTGATCTGGGACATAAGCTTTTGAATCAATGGCATAATTTTTATGCAGCTTCAGTGATGGCTGCAGAATAATATCAGGGTCTTGCTGTTACAGACACGGCTCTTTGTGGAGGTTGGGGGCTCTCAGGTGCAGAGGGTCAATTAATCAGGCTCCTTAATTCCTTCCTTCACCCCCTCACATGGTCTCTGACCTTTATCCTGCTTTATTAGTCCTCTGAGAATTATGAGCACCTGACATTTTATGTAGTTTTTTTGTTAACTAGAATGTAAGCCCTATGAAATGAGAGACACTGCTTATTTCATTCTCTGCTGTGTCACCAGGGCCTGAATTGTGTCTGGCACAGAGTAGATGCTCAATAAATACTTGTTGAATGAATGCCATATAATCATCATCAGTCCAGAAACACAACTCCAAATGCAATAAACTGATCCAGCTGCGTGTTGCTTAATCATTCAGTGCTTTGATTATTTATGGAGTCTATGCAATATTGGGGAAATGCTTATAGTAAAAAAACATATTCCTTGTTTATCTGACATCCTAATTTTACTGGGTGTCCCATATATTATCTGGCAACCTTATGGGGAGTTGATATTTTCATCCTGTTCCATAGAAGAGGAAACTAAAGCAAAGATGGGTTCGGTGTTTTCACAGAATTTCAGGGTTAGGAGGAATCTTTGCTATGACTGGATTAACTACTAAAGATGTGGAGACGGAGGCCAGTGAGAGAAGGAGACTTGCTGCCTCATGACACAGCTGAGAAGAGCAGAGAGAACAGGGTCTCCTCTCTCCCTGTCATCTATCATTCACCTACAGAACAAATAGGTATTGAGGGCCTACTATGTGCTAGATGCTGTACCAGGCTTGGGAAACACAGCCCAACCAGACAGCGTTGCTGTGCTGAAGGAGCCCTCGGGTTGCCTCTCGGTCTACACCAAAGCCCGTCTGGGGCCCGGCAGGCGAAGAAATGCCAAAGAGCTGCACTGCAGTTGTCCCACTATGAAGTCGCACTGGTTTGCTAGTGGAGCTTGGAGCTCCACCCTCTCTCAGGTGTGTTCAAGGCTGGCACTGATCCGGGATTATCCAACAGCTGAGTCCCAACTTGCCAGCCTCGGCACTCCTGGCTCTCCCTGTGGCTACCCCATCTCCCTCACAAATACAATCAACCAGTTTGGGGTGATGCTACTTCTTGAGATAGGGAAGATGTTCAACTAAATTTCAGTGATTTTGGTTCCTGTTCCCTTCCTGCAAATATCTTCACAAAAGTCAGTTTTGAAGGTGCATAATATATATAAAAAATACATATCAAATATATACACTTATATATAATATATGTGAAATATACTAAATATATAATTGCAAATTAAAATAATTGTGATTTGAAATATAGAGAAAAATGTAAAGAAATGTATATCAAATATATATTAAAACTATATAACTAATAAGCATTTGAGAAGTGTTCATTCTAGAAATAAAAGAATTGCAAATTAAAATAATGCTTATCAATTGAAATAATTATGAATAATAAATTGCTATTTTTCACTTGTAAAGTTGTCAAAGTCATCTCATGCTAACGCAGCTGGCCAGGTTGTCAGGGGAAAGGCATTCTAATATGCTGTTTATAGTAGAATAGATCAGTACGTCCTCTCCAGAAAGCAATTTAGAAACACGTGCTCTACTGTTTAGAGAGAAAAGGAAATTGCCAAACTATGTTATGTGGATGAGTTCAACGGCCTACAGAAAACTGTGTAAAATAAAGATTGAGAGGTGGGATTATACTTTTCTGAATTGTCAAAGATTTCTGCAGCAACCACGCATGGATGTGCCTTCCCTCATCACTGATCTTTAGCAGAAAGTGACCGACCACGTCCTACCAAGCTTCAGGGCGTGGTCTCCTGACCACTTTTTGTTCAATCTTATTGCTGAGTCAGGCTGAATCGTTTCTTGGCTGGCAACTATGCACTTTGATAGGCTGACTTTTTTTTTTTTAATCTTTTTTATACCCACTCAGTGCAGCCAACAGCGTGAGGCTTTGGCTTCCTCTGGGGGACACCTGTGGGAGAGTTAAAAGTGTAGGGCCAGCAGGCTATGGGGACCTGCCATTCATGTGCAAATAAGCCCTTTTGGTGGAGCACCTCCCTAAAACCTGCTTCCCTCTCTGTCTTCCCCTTCTCAGTAACTGACCTTTCATCTGCTCAGCCAAAGCCCCAGGACTAATCCTTGACCCCTCTCTTTCCCTCACCGTCCCACCTCTCACCTGCCAGCAAAGGTTGTAGGCTCTGCCTTCACACAGATACAGCATCTGACCACTTCTCACTGTCTCCAGGCAGGAGCTTGCTACTGGGGGCTGAGCGGAGACCAGAAGATTGGTCTCCTGAGTTCTGGTTCAATGTTTCCTCCACCACACCCAAGAGACTGCTTATCTGAATGAATCACTCAGAGCTCGCTCTTCTCCAGTCAACAGCATCTCCCCAGCCCTCCTGCCACCCTCCACCACTTGTCCGGGGAAAATCATTTGCTGAGTCCTAGCCTTGGTTTCTTATGTGTATTAGATAATAGCTAAATTTATTCATTAATTCATGCAGCAAATATTTATTAAGCACCTACAGTATGTCCAGCAGAATGCTCCATGCTGTGCAAAACCAGACTTAAACCCTGACCTCACTGCGGGGGCAGAAAATCACCATATAATTGCACAAATATGTAATTGCTACAATGACACAATCCACACACTATAAGGGGGTTGACCTAATGAAGGAAGATTTCCTGAAGTGTGAGCAAGGGCCTGCAGCAGAAAGGAGTATTGCAAGAATGTGGGCCTCTTAGAAAGGGCAAGTGTGACAGGAGTGGAGAGAGCAATGTGAAGGAGGCATGAGGTGAGATGAAGCTCAAAAGGAGAGCAGGGGTCTGAAGAAGTCGTGCATGACATACGCTGTCAGTTGACACCCAATAACCATTCTCCTGCCTCCTTTTTAGCTGGTCCATGACCACTTAGAATAGAGATTACATTTCCCAGCCTCTCTTTAAACTGCCTGTGGTAATGTCACTAAATTCTGGGTGGAAAGATGCAAGTAGAAGTGCTGTGTGCAACTCCTCCTTCGTATGCATGGGATTTGGTTGCAGTGGCTAGTACCGAAGCAGCCCTCTTGGAACATGAGTTCGAAACCATATGCTCAGGGTGATAGAATAGAGAACTGAGTCCCGGATAACTTTGAGGAACTACTCTGCCAAGCCTAGCTCACTCAACTGCAGGCTCTTCATATGAGAAAATAAAATCTTATCTATCCAAACCCCTGTTAAATTGAGTTTTCTGTTATAGCCACACCAAATCCTGATACACATGGCCTTGTTGAACTTGTTAAGGAGTTCTGGCATTATCCTAGGAACAATGGGGAGCTTTGAAAAAGTTTTAAGCATTAGGATGTGTTTGACATGATAAGTTTTGTATTTTGAAAAGATCACCTGGCTGCATTGAGCAGGAGGTAGACAGAATAGAAGCAGGGAGACCAGTTAGGAGGTTCCAGGCGCAGGTGAGAAATTGCAAAATGATGATGGCTTTTGCTACAGCCTTAGCTCTGGGGATGCAGAGCAGTAGATCCTACAGTCAGCTGGGACGTGGAAATGGTAAGACTTACTATAGGCAGGGTGCAGAGGATGGAGAAAAGGAGGTATCAGAGAAATGGGTACCCTACCTGGCTGCTGTTTCAGTGCAAGATCCCAGAAATTCTGGCTCTACACAGGGAACTTTCCCTTTCTTGTTCTCTGGAGTCTGGGTGGCCCCTTTCCAGTCCACACCCAGCCCTCCAGCATAGCTCAGCTCTGACACACCTCACCAGAAACAGCCCTTGGGAACCTTTTCCCAGGAGCCTGGAGGGAGGAGAAACTGCGTAGCCTTGGGGAACTGGAGAGGCAGAAGTCTGTGGGAAGAGGACCAGACCTGTCTGCGGGAGAAGAAACATCTCTCAGCACTGCAGCCGGGCCCCTGCCTTTGATGGTTCAGACTTGGCTGGGCTGCTGCCTGCTCCTTTCGAATGCTCGGCACACAAAAGGGAGGGTTGAGTGTCTGATGAACTCAGCCCAATAATATTCACTTCTTTTATTTTCCGGGAACGTCATGAGAACCACAGGGCAATCTTCTGGTTTTAAGACCTGGTGAGTCAAGTCTGCAAATACGTCTGACTCAATCTGATCCCAAGTTCTCACCAGGCATCTCCCAGGAACGTGGCTCAGCAGGAGAGCTGGAGCCGGACAGCCCCTGCGGGGGAGAGGAGCGCTGGTCTCTCTGGAGGGGGCGAGGAGGGCTGGCTGGAGTGGAGGCAAGGGGATTCCTGACTGGACACCGACGTTCTCACAATAAGAGCCAACGGTTACTGAGTGTTTACTGTCTCCCAGCTGTGTGTTAAACTCTCTCTTCTAATCTACATGGAAAACTATGAAGTGGATTCTGGTCTTAACCCCATTCACTGTTGGGAAACTGAGGCCCTGCTATGTTAAGAACCCTGCTCACCCTCACAGAACTGGGATATGAACCAAGGCAGCTGATGCCAGAAGCTATTCAATGTGAAGGAGGGAATGTGCTTTATGGAATGTTTGCAGGCGTGGAAAGAGGACCACCTTTTGTAGAGAGTTTGCTATACTCTAGGCCTGTGATCTGCCATCTTGACTGCATAGTAAAATCATCTGGGGAGACCTGTAAACACTATTGATGCCACCAACCAACCAAATCAGTATGTCCAGGGATGGTGCCCAGGCACCCAGGTGATTGCAATGTACTAATACTCAGCTAGAGTTGCTCGACTATGACCCCCTACTCATTTGCAAATGAAGAAACTGAGGCTCTCAGAGTTTGGATAGTTTGGACAAAGCCCGCTGCTGACAAGATCCACGCCCTGAAGTCACTGGCTGACTCTCACACCAGGTGTATCCATGTTGATCCACTCTCCTATCTGGGCCTCCTCTATTTTAAAAGTGTGTGAACTTTTTAAATGTAAACTTATTTTTGCAATTTGCATCTTTTTTTGTTCAAGTGCTGTTTGGGCCAGCTGCCTGAGAGCGGCAGTGCGGTCTATAGCCCCTGAATGGGATGGGCTGGCCCAGGGGCCACGGAAACCATAGCCTTGGCGTCATCCGGGCTCTGCTACAGTCAACAGACCAGGCCCCCCCAAGAGATGCCCTATGGCTCTGGCCAGGACGTGCCCTCTCACGCCCCCAGGAAGAACATTGTCAATCTACTGTGGTCCCCAGACTCTGAAGGGCCACCCTCTAAGGATCAGAAGGCCCAGCCCTGGGGAAATCCTTGGTCTCTATTCCTTACAGCATTAGTGACTTTGCAAGGAGTGACATGTGACATGGGAAAAGACATCATCCCTTTATTTCAATGGGAATTATCCAGCCTCTAATTTCCTAGTGGCTGAGAGTTGAGCTAATGAGGAATAATCATCAATCAAGTTAATAGAGCAAAGTAGCTGGAAAGGGAGAAGGACAGCCAGAGAAACTGATTCAAACAGTCAGAAGGTGGTCCTGCCTGGAGTACCTTTAAAGAAGTGGAGAAAAAGAAGGGAAAGCAGGTATCTCTATGCCCATGTTCATAGCAGCATCATTCACAATTGCCAAAAGGTAGAAGCAGCCCAAGTGTCCATGGATGAATGAATGGATAAACAAAATGTGGTGTGTGTGTGTGTGTGTGTGTGTGTGTGTGTGTGTGTGTATGAAATGGAATATCATTCAGCCTTACAAAGAAAGGAAATTTCGACACATGCTACACGGATGAAACTTGAAGACGTTATGCTAAGTAAAATAAGCCCATCACAAAAGCTAATACACAAAATAGCGTATGATTCCTCTTGTGCAAGGTCCCTGGAGTAGTCAGATTCATAGAGACAGAAAGGAGAACGGTGGTTGTGAGGGGCTGAGGGAGGGGGAGTGGAGAGTGTTTAGTGGGTACGGAGCCCCAGCGGGGGAGGACAAGGGCTTCCGGGGGTGGATGAGGGCGATGGTTACCGGACAGTGTGAAAGTAATGAATGCCGCAGAACTGCACACTTAAAAATGGTTAAAATGATAAATGTTACATTGTATATAACTCACCGCAATAATAAAATGGGTGGGGGAAGTTATGATGACTTAATTCACAGTTCTATCCAAACTCTTGGAAGGACTATATATGACATTTCTGGGACTTTTGTAAAATAGGAAGAGGAAAGAACTAATAAAATAAATTGCTGTTGAGAACATTATAGGTCAGATGTGGGTTGAACACCCCAAAGAGGCCCTAAGGATGAGGATTACTTACCCAGTCCTAGGCCTGAACGTTACTGCATCCTTAAAAATGTTTCCTTTTTCTATTACCAGGGTGAAATTTTCTAAAATAGCTTTGTTGATACTGTGTGAACATAGTTTGGAGGAAAGTAAAGTCCAGGGCCTGATACTTTTAGATCCACTTTTAGACCTATCCTGCTTTGATAAGCAGAGTGATTTTAACCCTTCAAGCCTTTCGCAGCCCAGCCGCTGGTTCGTTGGGGTCATGTATTCTTTTTAGCACCACTAGCCACACAAAAAAATGGGTGGGAATTGTTTCAGTTCAAGAGCCCCATGGTCCTCAGCCAGGGTACTAGCCGCCCATCTCTTCCTCGTTTACTCTGCTCCAATTATTCCTTGAAGGTACTGGGCACATTCCCACCTCAGGGCCTTTGCACTTGCTGTTCTTTCGACCTGCAGTACTCCTCCCTTGGATATCTGCATGGCTCACTCCCTCACATCCTTCAGCCTTTGTGCAAAGTCACCTTCTCAAGGGACCGTTTCTATACACCACAGTCGAAAGTGCCACCCCCACCTCCCCACATCTGCTTTCGGTCCCCCTGGCACTTGTGCAGCTGATGCTGTCATGCTGTCACTGTCCCATTCATATCCTCAGAAGCACTCCAGGTGGAGGGAGATATATGTGCAAATAAAGTGCATGAGGTTTGGGAGACTGTAGCCTGAAAGACAGTTTGAAATGGCTGGCGGGGCAGTGTGCACAGGTCTGGGAGACTTGCATGAAATGACTTAAAAAATAACAAGGACAGCCAGCCGAGGAGCTTGTCTGCAAAACTAAGGAATTTCAACTTTAGCAGGCAATGGGGAGCCACTGAAGGGTTTTAAAATAGGAGAATACGCTAGATTTGCTTTGCAGTTTTAAAAGCAGTGTGGAGGACAAACGGGGGCCGGCGGGGGGGGGCAAGGCTGGAGGCGAGAAGACCAAGTGTGAAAGTAACATCTTGGGTGTTAAAGAAGCCAAAATGACATTACAGCAGAAGGAAGCATAAGAGCGAAACCCAGACAACCAGTATATAAAGCATTGTTGTTTTTTTTTCTAGGAACAGATTGAATTTCAGCAAAAAGAAACTTTCCTGCCACCCTTTATGGACCTTGGCTCCGGCCCTGGTTCGGGTTGGCCACCCTGGGTCTTTCGTGCATCGCTGTTCAATAAAAGCAAGCGAGGGCTTTATGGGATTGTTTGTTAAGCCCCGAGCCAAGCTTTTCTACTCACTTAGACAGGGCTGCTCTGCCAATTGCTAACTTGGCCGTTTTTTACATGTAGGGTGTGAAGGATATCTCTATGGGTCTCTATGAACACACCCATTTGGAAGGAGATGTGTGACTCTGTATAATTTCTTTATGTGATTTTTTTGAAGAGGTGTTTATACAACCTGTGTATTCCATGGCATGAATATTTCTGCAGTACGGAGAAAGGATGAGAAAGAGTGAAAAGGCTATTCCCACACCATAACCAACTTGGGCTCATGAAGAAAAATTCAAAATAGATTATGTTCCTTAGCAATGCCTCCAGGGTTGAACAGTTTCCAAATCAACCCATTTAATTCTTCCTCCTGGAGGGTCACTCACCATTGAACTTCATTTTTTTAAGACTATCGTTAAAAAAATAATCACGTGGCACAGGCCAGACCCTGCTGCAGCCCATGCTCCCTGACCCTCCCCCTCCGAAGAGAGAGTGCACCGAAGGGGCCATCTCGCCTGTAAAAAGACGGCTGCTTGATGAACTGGGTGGAAAGAGCAGGGTTGTAAAAGTCGGCATTTTGGCTTTAACAAGGCTAGGAAGCCCCGAGCGGAGCCAGCTGGGGAGTCTGAACAAACCCAAGAATATTAGAACCTGGGGTCACAGGGAGCTGGGCCGCCACCAGGAATGTGGGAAGGAGAGACAGTCTGGCGGTGGGCTGGGGGAACAACTGGATCCCCACGCTGCCAGCTCCTCGGAGGTGAGTCAACAGGCCCGGCGACGGGTGGCAGCGGCGGGCGGCGGGCGGCCGGCGGCCAGAGGCGAGGTGGGAACAGCACTGTGCCCAGCCACACAGGGCTTCACACGGCAAGAGGACCTCTGAGGTGTGGCAGGTGGGCACACGCGTGTCCCTTCACCAGCTCGGCCGGGAGAGCACCTTAGAGAAGTCGTCTCCTCGGTTTGTTCCAAATGCCCCCTCGTCAAGCTGTCAACCCACACTAAGTAAGAGAGCAGTGGGCATCACCTGGGGGCGGGGGCGGGGAGCGGAACGGCCCCATTTCCCAAGGCAAGGAGCAGCAAGGATCTAGGCAAAGAGGGTTCCCTAGGCAGCGGCAGGGCGGAGGAAAGGGCTCCTCCATTGGCCTAGGGACCACGAGGCAATGCGCAGCTCTGCACACGCTTGGCGTCCCTCCAGCGAGTGGATTACCCTCTTTCCATCAGCCATCCCTGCAGCCCAGGGAGCAGACCCTGGCTCTTCACAGCTGGTGCCTCTGGCGTCTGTTGCCACCCGTTGCCACAATTCCCCCACCCCTGCTCTTAGAAGCAAAGGATCCCAGGAGATTGCAGGTCTCTAGCAGGTTCCCTCATTGCCCCATCCAGGCACTTTAATACCTAGTCCTTTCTCCTAAGAATTCCTCGGAGATTAGACCTCCGAGCCATGCCACTGTGTGTCTCCTCAGGATATCTTTTCTACGCTGGGTCCATGCTTTCCCTTTGCTTCATTTCATGCCATTCCTCCTAATGATAACCCTTTGTGCCAGGCTCAATTATATACAAAGCTTAAATGAGCAACCCCAGCTCTAAATTTGGCTCTGTCCATTGGAAAGAGAGGTCTGGGGCATCTTGCTTTGCTCAGGAGGGGAAACAAAGCCAAGGAGGGAAAAAAAAATAGCAAGACAACGTTTACAAAAATAAAAGTCTAGAAGGCGGGAACAGGCCAATGCCGGCTGCCCCAGGTCACCGGGGCGTGGGCCAGGCCTGCTAGGGCTCTGCCCTGCCACAGGCCTGCAGAGGCAACAGAAGTGCTTTGATTTTTCCTTTTCAAAAATGCCCTCCAGCCTGACCCCACCTATGCTCTCACTGCAGGGTCAGCAGAGGGTGTAATGAGAGCATTTGCTGGGAATTTCCTGACTTCAGCGAATTTCTCTCAAGATGGGCCTGTGAGTCAATGTGATGCGATGTGACACAGGGCATAACTTGCAGTGGCTCCCCCTCCCCTCTGGGACAGCTGGAAAAGCGTCTCCCTGCTGAGTAATTGAGGATGAAAATCCCTAAGTGCCCCCCACCCCGCCTCTCCCCGCATACTGGAGGAAATAGGGGAACTATATTTACAGCATGTAACCTATAGTTATATAATTAAATATTTATATTACATACTTCCATATTTATTATAATGTGTTATATAACATATGAGTGGATATTATAATACATTTATATATTACGTTATTATATACACAAATTAAGCTTTATTTAATCAGGATATTAATATACTCTGAAAGTACAAGAAGCTCTCTATGCAACTCACTTTCTTTCAAAATTAAGTTCTCTTGCATGATTTTGATGATCTTTGTGTTTTGGGTATTCAGACAACAGGCAGGAGGAGGAGGAGATGGAGAAGAGAGGAGAGACATCATTCAGGGTAACGATGTTCTGATGAGCCCTGGGAACCTAGAACAAGCCCTGAAAGGTCCAAGTGGACTGGGCCAGGTAGGTGCGTAGAGTCATCAGTTCAGTTTTACCCATGCTGACAAGTAACCTGAAATAGTCAAAGTGGATGAATTACTATTTCTCTTGCAAATTGGCTGAGTACCAGGACTGACAATCACTTGCCAGGGAAGGTCTGCCAGGACCAGTCTCTCTACTCGTGGTAATTTATAATTAGCCCAAGAGTTTGGAGGGAAGTGCTTGGATCAGTAACATCCTTGAGAAGATCCTCAGGTGAATACGAAGGGAGGGTTAAAATGTGACAGCTAAGTGTCTGTGGAGCCTGACCTCACACGGGGCTGCTGGGCACTTATGCAGAAGCATTTTGCAAACTGTCAGCCGCTATCCAGGCAGCAGGACTCTTGGATATATTAGCATCGTCCGGGTGCATAACACACCACGCCGGGACCAGCGAAGATGAAAGTCTCACACAAATACACACACAATGTCTCCTGTCCTTGTGAGTTTAGGGGTCTATATCTTAATTCTTCTCTTTCAAATGAAGACAATGGAGGGCAGACACCAAGTGAGCGGCATCGACATGGATGAAAATGAGACACCTGGTACCCTAGAGTGACAGCCCCTCTGCCCATTCAGCCCCCTTCCCCTCCCTCTAGCCCAGGACCCGAGGAAGAGCCGGGACCTCAGTTGCAGAAAGGCTAACTTGGGAAGGAAAAATCCCGCTTTGAAGCAGAAGCTCACAGAGCTCTTAACACCTTCTGCAGTTCTGAGGTAAATGGAAGATAAATATTTTCTGGGGCTCTTTCAACCAAGATGAGGAAAGAAATTTTCCTTTTCTCCATCTCGCTTTCTTCCCCTTTCCCCACCTTCTTCCCTTACCCTCATCTCACCACTTTCCAAAGACAACTCTTCAGTTTTCTTCTGGTTTTGGAAAAAAACTCGTTTTCCTGAATTGCAGCCTCTTCACTTGTGAAGAAGGCAAAACAACAGCATAAAATGAAGGCACTGGGTAAAAAGAAATCATATCTTAGTGAACTGTGATTTTTCTTAAAAATTTTTTAAAGTTGTATATTCTGTATTTTATTATATATCTATTATTTTAAAATTATTTTATTATAGTTTTAATATAAATTTATATTTTTATGTTTATTGTAAGATGAACAGAACCTTTCCTCTTCCCTGCGGACTCGCCCACAGAGAAGCGGGCCTCGGGGCAGCCCGGGGCGCCTCTCTCACCCGCGGACTCTGGAAACTTTTTCTCTCAAACTCTCTGTGCTGCCGTTCACCTCTATATAAAATGAGCAAAACAACACTCCTCCTTCCCACAGGTATGTGATGAGGTTCAATTATTGCAAATGTGTGAAGTGTTTTAAGGTCCCTGGATTAAAGTATTTATACCAGAAAAAAAAATATTATTCCAGAGTGGGATTCTGCTCAGTTGTCATGCTTCCTGTGACTGCCCGCCCTGTGTCCTACATGACTTGGAACAAGAACCGGGGGGTGATGAGGTCTTCAGAAAACCTCTCAGTAAATCTTGGCCTGCTTTTCTTTACCTTTGAAAAAACTCTTCCTTTATTTCTGCTTTTTTTCTTCTTCATGCAGCCAAAACCTTTCCCTCCTAATGCACCTTATCAGGAGAGGGGCCGGTCGACTGGAGACAGACCCTTACTCATCTCGGTGTTTTCTCTCTGCCTCTCCTTTGCCTTTGTTCCCCACCCACACCTCTTGTTTTTGACATGCCAGACATTTTTACTAACTTAAGACAAATTGGACTCTGAGTGTTTGGCCATAAAGTTTGCTTCTGCCCCTCAGACTGGTGGCAAAAACCAGATGCCAAATCCACTTGCTGCAACCGAGTCTGTGCCGCCTCGGGGTGCAGGTCTCTGTTGTAGTGACGGCTCAGAGCCCTGCTGATCTGGGAGACTCTTCCCCACTCAGGACTTCCCGACAGTAGCATCACATGAGGAGTGTGGGAAAACACCGAGGCAGCTGCTGGGCGGCTGTGAGACAGTGGCCAAGAATGCCCCTTGTCCTGGCACAGCTGTGATCCTCAGCAGGTGCTGCCTGTCTGCCAGCTGTGCCCCATGTGTCATATCCTCCTCGGGGCACACAGAAACCCCCCAGATCAGGGACGCAAATGCGGGCTCTCTCCTTCACCCCCTTCCAGTCCTGAGGCCACAGGGATGTGAGCATAAGACAGGCCACAGGTGACAAAAAGTACCCAGAGCCACATTTCCTCTACCCTTAGCCTGTGACTAACTGGACAAATTAGAGCAACCCCTCAACTGACCAGCACCTCCCTGGTCTCACAGGGACAGAAACATCCGCAGAGAAGGGTGCAGCTGACCCTTCACTGGCTGGCTCTGCACAGGGCACCAAACTTCCACACCGACCTCACCCTAGAATTCTGTCAGGGCCCGACTGCTCGGCTCCCACATACTGGAAGGACCAGTGAGGGAGAGCTAAAGCAGCCCTGAGCCTGGGGTTAGGACAGAACCAGGCTCCTTCCTCCTGCCCCTGAGCCCCTGCAACCCTCCTTCCTGCCATACTGGGCATCGCCTGCTCCTCCCAGCCCACCAGCATTTCCTCTTTCCTCCTCTCCTGCTGCTACCTATTCCCACCGCAGCCTGCCCTCCTCTCAGGGACAGTTAGTTAACCTGGCGTGTGTGTGCATGTGTATGCATGCATGTGTGTTGCCTGTTCAACAGGATGAGAGAAGGGATCCCCCTGCTTCCACAAATGCGGGGGGAAAAAAAAGTGGTTTACTCATCTCTGCAGAAATGTAAACCAAATCAGATAAACATCACATGTTAAATCCTGTGTGTGTGTATATATAAAATCTCCTATCCCACTATTGGAAGAAACATATTTACTTATGCCTTTCTTACCTGTAGTTTACTTTACTTTCTCCCGTGTATTTTACTTTATTTTACTGTGTTTTACTTCTCATTTCCCATGGGCTGCCAAGTGGAGTTCCATGAAAATTGAGTTCCGTGATCAAGCAATGCTCGTATGTTCTGAGCTGAATAGAGTTAAATGGTTTTCTCACTACAGGACTCCTCAGGACCCTGACACAATAAAGGGCATGGTAGTCATCCAGGAGGGGGATTTCCAAATTTACTAACCTCGAAACTCCCTTTTTGGAGGAATATTTTGAGAGACTCATATCCCTTTGGCCAATGGGGCAGGAGATATCAGCTCCTCTCTTGAGTTATGGACAGTGACCAGCAGAGGATCATGGACAGACCGACACTTTAATAAAGACGAGCACTTCACCTTACTTCAGGCCAGAGGAAGAGAACTGGTCTTGTCTTCCAGAACCTGTGACATCCCAGTAGGAAGAGCTCAGCTCCTTGCTCTGGGATGTGCTTCAGCTGTGATAATAAAGGGTCACCCAAAGCCCACTCTAAGGCCCCTCATTAAAAAAAGCCACATACCTCAGTCCACCACCAGCAATATCAGCGCCAGGGCAAAGGCGCCTAGAAAAGCCTAAATCCAGCACTGAGCTATGATGAGTCTTTTAATTGCAGCTCTTACCCTCCCACTGCCCACCTTCTTGGACCTGGTCTAACTTCTTTTGAGTCCCTCATTAATCAATTCCTGGTTCCCTGGGACCTCACTTCGGTGGTTCATGTGACAAGGATCAGGGACCTATGCGCTTGTCCTGGAAGCCTCCAAACTACCTTCCAGCCTGGACATATATTTAATGGCCAGTTTGTTTCCTCAAACCAGGGAGAAGACAGGAGAGGTCTTCCAGCTTCCAGAGACTAGGGAATCGGGGTGTAGGGGCACTGCCGGGGCCAAGCTAAGGACAGGGCCAGGTGTTTGTAGAAGTCAGGCAGGTCCCACAGAGCACCATCAGCATGGGAGCCTTATAGAACTGAATGAACTTGGCAAGGATGTGCATGCCCACTGCCATTTTCAGTAGCATCGCTGTGGATGGAGTATTAACTCTCATTATTTCCTCCTCATTTCCCCCCAAGCATTGTCCCTACAAAGAGGAGTGGGAATCACGCAAGAATCAGGCAGACAGAATCCTTGGGACAACATCAGGGTTGCTAAGAATCACAAGCATTTGCAGGCCAACTCAGGTTTCTTTTTCCTCTCCACAGGTGTGACTACCCAATGGGACAGCTCAGGAGTCACCAACACTCAGTGTGACAGTGCAGTCATTTTGCAGCATGGAACCTCAATATGTTTGTCTGCAACATGAGCATAGTGATCCTCTCCTGGCTTGTCTCACAGGTGCCTTCTGAGAGAGGGCTGAGAGATCCAAGAACTAGCCTCTCCACCATTTTCCCAAAGCTTCCCATTCCTGCTACTCAGCCTCTCTTCCCCATGCCGATCAAATCCAGACTCCCTCTCTGCCAACACATGAGAGGAAGAAGACCCAAAAGTTCCACCTCCTCAGATTCCAATTCCAGAATTACATGGTAAGAGTCCCCTATACTGCCTAACCTAGGACAAACTGTGTCATAGAAAAGACAGCCTCCAACCCCCTTCCCTTTCCACTTACGTCACTCTAACGATGCCTGGGTGTCTTGTTACCTCCGCAGACCCCTTGTCTGAGAAACTGCAGAGCCAATGTTCCTTTGACCATATCAAAGTTTAACCCAAGGTGACCATACCTCCATCTTCCAATCGGGTGCATAAGGCATGAGAGGACAGGACCAGGGTTGAGGGAGGGCAGAGAAGGCAGGGTGGAGAAGAGAGCTGGATGGCCTCGCCTGTCTCTTCCCCACTTCCTCGACCCACCACTTCAGGACACTGCTTCCACTTTCAGACACTCTGAAGCCACTTCCCAGCATTTTGCCCAGCGTAACTCAAATGGAAGCCCAAGATTAGAAGTTGCCTTTCCCTGGACGGAAGAGCCCTCCAGAGCACCAAGATGTGGACCATGTGCTCAGCAGCAAGGTCTTCCTGTTACTGGGCTGCAGCCCCTTTTTCCTCTGCATTGTAACTCATGAAGCCTTCATCATCCCAGCCTCAGACCTTGGGATGTATAGACACTGTACCAGCCCTTCGCACACCCTCTCTGTCTGCAGGGACCTGACTGTGGTCTTTGTTTCTTGGCCTGGAAATGCTTGTTCCCCTTCCCTGAAGTTCCAGCACAGGGGAGACTACAGGAGAACCCAACCTGTAATGCTAGAGCACACTACCCAAGGGTAAGAGAAAGGTGACTGTAGAAAACGGAAGGAAAGGAGAGGAGAGAGGAGGTGAGAGGGGGAAAGAAAAGAAGGGAAGAAAAAGAACAGGAAGGCAGGAATTTTAAGCCAGGAAACCTTTAAAAATGAATTTTCTCTTCCCAAACAGAAGGATGTGACTGGGGAAGGAATGCCACCAAAGGGAGCACATATGAGTAAATATAAATATAGTTATTTTAAGAGTTGGTTGGAGAATGGACGCTGGTGGTCTCCCCCTTCTTCCTGGTGGGTCGGCGTTCATCCCAGGGAGGAAAACTGGGCCATCACAGGTCTGGCCCTGCAGCCCAGCCAGGCGGCCAGCATGGAACCACGGTGGGCAGCCACATGGGCGGCGGCTCAGAGCTGCACCTTCAGGCGGGCGATCTGTATGTGTGAGCAGCACTTTGATATCTGGCCATGAAAGGGCAAGTTCTCAAAGCCCCCATTCATGGACCCTACACACAGGAGCAGCAAACAGAAAAAAATTGTTTCCCCGTCCGTCTAGAAAGGTAGGTTCCTGTTTATTAATCGAAGACCACATAAAGAATGCATGGTTACAAATGTTCTTTCTGAGGCCCACAGAAGCTGGTGGCTGGACGTTTAAAAAAAAAAAAATTCCATCCGGTGATTACCTGGGACAAAAAGCTGCCTCTGCGGGCCCCTGTGTTAGTTTTAGAAGGAAAATTCTACAAAAGTACGGGGGGTCCATTTTCAGCAGGCGCCCCTCATTTAGGGCCATGTGGCTTTCCATAGGGTCTGCTGAGAACAGG
The DNA here is from genome assembly GCF_021234165.1 of Pteronotus mesoamericanus. Lineage (NCBI taxonomy): Eukaryota > Metazoa > Chordata > Mammalia > Chiroptera > Mormoopidae > Pteronotus > Pteronotus mesoamericanus. Next base: position 14,845,524 of record NW_026555085.1, on the reverse strand, counting down.
CCTGCTGCTGGTAGCTCTCAGGTGGTGGAGTCAGCAGCAGCAAGCCACAGCATCCCCTTCTTCCTGCTAGCAGCCCCCTTTTTCTTCCTTCTGAATTTGTAGCGGTGGGAAACACTCAAGGGGATTTTTTTTTTTTAAAGATCTTTGGCAATTAGCTCCCTGTGGAAATGGGGAAAGTGGAGGGGAGGCCCTTGGAGGAGGTTCAGAGAAACTCATTCATTGGGCACGACTGGCTCAGACCAGGAGGGGCCCCCTCCATCGGAGACCACTACTACACTTCCCACCTACAGCAGGGACCGTGGTAAAGGAATTAAGGAGCGAACTAGAGATAAGATGGATACTTGGGCTCTTCTTTGAAGCTTAATTAAAGCAAACTGATCAGCCTTGCACTGCATATGCTGCAGACTACCAAACATTGCAGATAATCATTAGCAGAGAGCGATGTTATTCCAGAGCAGAGGGTGAAGAGGAAGCTGGTTGAGGCTTCCAGTGCAGCAGAGAAAATCTGAACTGTGATAATTAAATGCATATCATGCCTGGGGCCAACAAAATTCTTCCTGTCCTCAGATAAGGGGGCAAAGAGACCAGCAGAAGAAATGGATTCAGGGCCATCTACATTTAATTTATTTCTCTGGCAGATTATAACTGATTTCTAGGTGAGGGGTTCAAAGAGTCCTGTCACCAAATCACAAAGTCATCTCAAATATGTGCAGAGTGTACCCCATCCAGCTTCTGGACCACCAGCACGTTTTATGATTTCTTTACACTAGAAGTATTTGGCAGCGCTGAAATCACCCAATAAAATCAACCTGGGGCTTCATCTGCAGTTTGAGGAGCTCTCCAAATGTTTGCTGGAGCCTGGCCCAAAATAACCACTGCTCATCCTATTCTAATATCACAGGAAAATACGTCCTCTCTCCTGTGTCTGCCTACCACCATCTGTGAGTAACGCAAACGTCTCCATTTGGTGTGTGCGGTTGTTGCTTTTGCTGTTGACGTGGCTACTGTTGTTTTCCATGTACACAGCCGCAGACGCGGTCAGGATGAACTGCCCATGGGTGACAGCCAGGTCCCATGAACAGACTTCAGGGCCTGTCCTGACCCTCCACAGACAAAGGGAGTCCAGGCCAGCCACCAGGGCAGAGGCCAAGCCCTCCATTCTGGGCAGCCATGAGGTAGCCCTGTGGCCCAAGTCAGAAGTCCAAGACTCAGGGGTCTTCTCCTCAAGCCCTTCTGCCTCAGGTCTTCCACCTTCTAGCCCATAGAAGTAGGAGGGGAAGAAGAGGTGTGTCTGAGACAGGGCTGAAGCTGAGGCTCAGAGGGTCTGCCTGAAGAGAGGCCATGCAGGGCGAGCAAGACAAAGGAAGAGAAGCAAGGGGCAGCTGCAGTTGTAACTCCTCAAGGTCCCCAGGGACATCAGGCAGGTAGGCACCACCATGAGCGAGGCCAGTGTTTGCTTCACCCCATGTTGAGGAATAAAATTTCACCCCATGTTAAGACATTGACACATGCCTGCATAGTCTTTCTTTTTGCAGTTAAAATTTCTCAGAGAATACAATGTGGATTCCACTCAAAGCCATCCTGGCCTTACTTAGAGAAGTTGGTATCATTTAGTGTCTTCCCAGATGAGAAAATAGAGGTACAGAGAGAAAAAAGTGAATTGGGAAGAATCCAGGCAGGATTCCTGAGGCTGGGCTCCCGAGGACCCTCCAGGAGGTCTGAGGGAATCTGCACTTGCTTGCTAAGCACCTGACACCAAAAGCCTCAGAGTCAGGGGTTTTGGGACTGAACCCATGGAACCTGATGAGCAGTTTCCTCCACAAGCCCTCAACTTTCTTTTTTTTAAAAGTTATTTTTGTATTGCTTTTGCTTTCACAGTGACCCCAATTTTTCCCACATTTCCCCCCTCTGCCCAGAACTCCCCACTTCCTCAAGCAATTCCCACACCATTGATCATGTCCATGGGTCATATAAATAAGTTCTTTGGCTACTCCATTCCCTATACTGTACTTTCCATCCCCATGGCTATTCTGTAACTACCTATTTGTACTTCTTAATCCCTTCACCTCCTCACATTCTCTAACCCTCCCCTCCTATCTGGCAACCATCAAAACAGTCCCCATGTCCATGATTCTGTCTCTGTTCTTCTTGTTTGTTTAGTTTGTTTTTTAGATTCAGTTGTTGGTAGATATGTATTTATTGCCATTTTACTGTCCATAGTTTTAATCGTCTTCTTCTTCTAAATAAGTCCCTTTAACATTTCATATAATATTGGTTTGGTCGTGATGAAGCTCTTTAGTTTTTTTCTTGTCTGGAAAGCACTTTATCTGCCCCTCAATTCTAAATGATAGCTTTGCTGGGTAGAACAATCTTGGCTGTAGGTCCTTGCTTTTCCTGACTTTTGAGTATTTCTTGCCAACCCCTCTAGTCTGCAGTTTCTTTTGAGAAATCAGCTGACAGTTTTATGGGGATGCCCCTGTACTTAACTAACAGCTCTTGTCTTCTGCTTTTAAGATTCTCTCCTTATCTTTAACTTTTGGCATTTGAATCATGATGTGTGTTGGAGTGGGTCTCTTTGCATCCATCTCGTGTGGGACTCTTTGTACTTCCTAGATTACATGTCTATTTCCTTCACCAAATTAAGGAATTTTTCTTTCATTATTTTTTCAAACAGATTTCCAATTTCTTGCTCCTCTTGGCACCATTATCATGCAAACATTGGAATGCTTAAAGTTGTCCCACAGGCTGCTTATAGTATCCTTGTTTTTTTGGATTCTTTTTTCTACTTGTTGTTCTGATTGGTTGTTTTTTGCTTCCTTATATTCCAAATCATTCATTTGACTCTCAGCTTTATCCAGTCTACTGTTATTGCCCTATAAATTGTTTTTGATTTCAATTAGTGAATCCTTCATTTCTAACTGGATCTTTTTTATACTCTTGAGGTCCTTACTAACTTCCTTGAGATCCTTATAACCAATGTTTTAAACTCTGTATCTGATAGATTGTTTGTCTCCATTTTTGTTTAGCTCTTTTTCTGGAATTTTGATTTGTTCTTTCATTTGTGCCATGTTTCTTTGTTGCCTCATTTTGGCAGCCTCCCTGTGTTTCTTTCTATGTATTAGGCAGAGCTGCTATGACTCCCCTGTCTTGGTAGCATGGCCTAATGTAGTAGTATAACGGTGTCAGTTAAGAGGGGCCCCAGGCCTCCCCACCCATAGACCTGGCTGGGGGATGGGAGACATGGAGCAGGGCCATTGAGAGTTACTTTGCATAACAACAATAGGCTAACTTCATACCCCGAAATGCAAAAAAGGTTATTTTACATATCAACAAAGCTAGCCAGAAAAGTAGGCATAACTTTAACCCAGGACGTAACTGGGAGGCAGCTCCCTCAGTCACAATGCCCAAGGGAGAGCTTGGAGATGGTTTGTGCCATGCCACAAGGTCACATCTGCTCAGGCTAACTATGGTGGCCAAGAAAAGCAGGAAATACGGGAGTGATAGCAGGTGTAGCTGATTGTGGGAGCAGTCAGAAATGGGGTCAAGGAGGAGGTTCCAGGCTGGGATTTAAACTAAAGGTGAGCCACCATGATGTACACTGGGGAACAATGCGAGAACATATGGAAAGGAGAGAGGTTGAAAGGACTCTTGCTAGTGGGCCATGAGGTGATGCCACGTGGTTTTGGATTAAGAACTGGAGATGGCAGTAACACAGCTGATGGTGCAGGAAACCGTGGGAGGCCTGCCCAGCCATGCACGGATTACTGGGAGGAACCAGGAGTCTAGCCAAGTTATGGACTTCTATTTCTTTTCCTGAGATACAGTGGCCCTGACTAGCCTGACTAGGAAAGGGGAAGGCAGGACTGTGAGTGTTTTAAAGGGACTTTAAAATTTAATGGTGACATTCTGCCATTATTCTGAAACTGTATAACTTTTGAATAAATAGTTCCTTTCCTTTTCACCAAACTCTGGCATTGAGAGCCATAATTCCTAAGGGCAGCAGACAAAGAACCATAGAAGAGAGGGACCTTGGGAGAGGGGGGTGCTGTTTCGGTACTAGTATCTGGGCTCCCCCCCCCGCCCCACCACAGGTTCATTCTGTAACAGTAGGTGTCTTGCAGGGTCCAGTGGCTTGTCTTCCCTATCACCCAAGCTGGGTACTCGAGGTGTGCCCTCCATGTGGGCTGAGTACACCCTCCTCTTATAGTTGAGTCTTGATTGCTGTTGACAGGTCAATGGGAGGGCTTTCCCCAGGCCAATCAACCACAAGGACTGACTATGACCACTGAACACCAACCTCCACCCTCCATGGAGGGTCACCTGTGCAGGGGCAGGGTGGTTGTACTCTGATGTGGACTGTTGCTGTCCACTGGGTGCACACATCCTGGGGTTTCTCAAGTGCTGCAGGCCAAGGTTGGCCCCAAGTTGTGTTCTGCCCTGGGCCCACCCTGCATGAGCTATAAAGCAATCTGAGATGGCTGCTACTTGTTCTGGGCTTGGAGATTCCCAGCCAAAGCCAAACTGTATGTCTACACTGGCTCCTGCGTGTGTCAGGCCTGGGGCCAACTAGCAAGAGGTATGGGGGCTGGGGACTCACTGAAGCCCGCTGTTGTTTATTTGATAGGATTCAGGAAGCTGTGAAGCCTGAGTCAAGACCAGGCATTCATATGGAAAAGTCACAGTTAACAGTTTGGGTGGGCCCGTAAATTGGGTGGGATGGAGTCTTAGGGGATCTCCAGGGCAGATCCAACAGTGTTAGCCAGGTTGATGGAGTCTCAGATATGGCACTGGCCTGCCCACTCTGTGGCTCTGTGGGGAAAGGGTTCAGAAAGGGACAATGGCCTCTGCCTGACTTTCTATCTGAGTGAAAACTGTCCCCCAACTCTCATCTTGATGCCAGACAGTTCAGTTCCTCCCTGTATGCCACGAGTGTCTTTCAAACTGCTACCCTAGTGATGGAGCTCAGAGAATGAATCTGAGCAAGCCCGTGTATGAGTTCTTTAAGAGAAACTGCTTGGGACTCCAGAAGTTTCTTCTACCAACTCAATCCCTGCTGGTTTTTGCAGCTAGAAGTTATGGGTACTTACCTTCCTGGCACTGGAATCCTGAATTGGAGGGGCCCGGTGTGGGGCTGGGACTCCTCACTCCCAAAATATCCCTCCTGAATTTTTATCCATCACATGTGGTTGTGGGACCTGCCTATTCCATATCTTCACCCCTCCTACTAGTCTGGATGGATGTGGTTTCTTTAATTCTGTAAGTGTCAGACTTCTCAATTTCAATTCAATTCAACTCAATTTCTGACAGTTCTGAGTGATGGTTGTTCTATATTTTAGTTGTAATTTTGATGTGTTTGTGCGAGGAGGCAAGCTTTGTTTACCTATGCAGCCATCTTGACTGGAAGTCTCAAGCCCTCAAACTTTCAAGCCTGGACAACACCACAAAGGATGAAGTCCTGGACAGAGGATAAAGTACCATGTGTTCCATCCTCAGCCCTCTGTCCAGGCCTGTGGACAAAGCAGACTCCATCAGACCCCATCCCCAAGTACCCGTATCCAGGAATAGCAGCCTGCCCTGGGCCCCAAGGTGTGAGAACTTGAAAACCAGCCCTGCTCATCATCAGATGGAGACATTCCAAAATGACTCGCACAAGACCCCATGACAAAATCAATGAAAATCGATGTTTCTCTGACGGCCATACCATGCTGCAAAGCATCTAAGAACCCTCTTTCCTCTCAGTGATGGGCTTGCAGATGACTTCCCCCAACTCTGCTTCTTTCCTCCTGCCTCAGAGATTGCTGAGATACCCAGTTAGAGCCCCCCATTTCATGTTGGCATGAAATCAGAGGAGATGTCCATTTTCCCTGGTCCTCCTTCCTCCCTCCTGAGATGCCCATGGCTCTCTGGGGTGTGTCCTCCCTTGCTGTGGTGAGTTAATAAACCTGACTTTATCTGATGGCACATGCATTCTTGGTGGTTGCTATCTGATGGAAAGAGGAATATGGGTTGCAATAGCTGAGGCTAAAACTTGCTTGTAACCACAGAGGCCTCTGCACATCCAGCTTCCATCAAAGATGATACTGATGCTCTGCCAAGACATCCACCTTATTATCAACAACTGGTTTCAAAGAGAGAGAGATCACGGGCTCAGACTATGGGGTGAATGGCCCAAGTGCCATATTTTCTTCCCATTTCTCCTGGAGGCTGCATTGCCTGTATGCAGTCAGTGTCCCATGAGGAGAGAAGAGAATAGGAACACCCGGGGCTCTGAAATGCATGAGTAGTCTTGTCCTGTTGTTGGTTTTTTTTAACATTAAAAATAGCCTTATTGTTTTTTTATTTAAAAATAATAAATAGTGCCCTAGCCAATGTGGCTCAGTTGGTTAAAATGTCATCCCATAGACCTAAAGGTTGTGGGTTCTGTCCCTGGTCACAGCACATACAGGAGGCAACCAATTGGTGTTTCTCTCTCCCTATCTCTATCTCCCTCCCCCTCTCCCTCTCTCCCTTCTTTTCTCTCTAAAAAAAATGAAAAAATGTCCTCAGGTGAGGATAAAATATAAATTGAATTAAAAAATAAAAATAATAAATAGTGCAAAACATTCAAGTTCAAGAAAAATATAAGAAGGAAACTAAAACTAACTTGAAATTCACTAACCTGATAATCACCATAGCATTTTGGTAATTCATGTTTATATTTCTGTATGTGAACATACATATACTTTCTATATAAGTGAGAGACCATGTGTACCTGTGTTTTTACAGTTTTCACTATGGTCTTTTTGTCTTATCTCCAACCTTCCCCTCCTCAGCACACCTCCTGCACGGAGCCCATGCCCCTTAACGTGCCTCCTTCCACACTAACCTCCATCCTGCTTTCTCCACGCAGCAGTGGAGCCCAGTGAAAGCCCTGGTCCTGTGGAAGATCTAGATTAAGACAATGGACGCTGGGGACAGATAAAGACAAAGACATAGATCCACACAAGCAATTAAGGAATCTCTGATTGGAAGTCAGAAGACCTCTAATCCATAGACGCTGGATGTGCTTCTATAATTTTAAAAATTGTCAGAGTTGGTTGCTGGGCCATGATCAAGTTCTGCTCAAAATACACTGGCAGAACAAATGGGGCAGCATGAGACCATCTTCCTCCTTCTCCCCCTCCCAGAACTAAGTTGGATAAGGTGAAGGGTTCTGTGTGGATTTCTATCCATTCATTGCTCCTTTAGGTGGTACTTCCAGTTGGTTCTCTGTGGGTGGCAGTAATTCGGGCAGGACAGGACCCAACCAGGTCATTTCCAACTTTCTCAATGGCTCCACTCGCCCCAACGTAAATATCTCCCCAGTTGGAAGGAACTCAAGCCTACTGAAGGGAATTCCTCTCTGCGCCTACAGAGCAGCTTCCTCCTTTTTCTCATCCAATTGTTTAAGACCTTGGTTCCCCTGCCCGTCACCTGAATGGATTCTTCATGCTCTGCATTGAACTCCTCATGCCTGTCCATACATGCCACTTGTCACTATCTTGCACACCAAATATGATAAATGACCACTTCATAATGTGCTGCTGTACTCTCCAGCAGGTCTATTTTTTTAAACCAGTTGTATACTAAAGGTGAATGAGATTGTAATTACTTGTTTAAAAACAACTTATTGCACACAAAAGGAATATCCTATTTGGTGTTAACAAAAATGTGTGATTTGCACTCAACATTTCAAGAGCATATTTATTGCATTAAACCGAGGGAAGCACATCTGGGTTCCTCTGTGTGTGTGTGTCTGCATCCATAAGCCTGGGCCTCTGGTCTCTGGCCTTTTAAATCAGGACCAGGTTGCCTGCCACATACCTCTCTCTTGCCTGTCACTCACTAGAAGTGGCCCCTGGCAGGCCAGAGCTCTGCTGTAAAAACAGGTGCTGCAGAGTTCACCCAAAAGATTTTTTAAAAAACCCGAAAACAAAAACGTTCCACTCAGAGCCGGCAAGCATTACTTTTTCAAAGTGTTACTTAACAGAAGGCCTTGTAAAGCTCATAAAACCCGGGAACATCTGGTAAACGGTGTCAATTTTACACGTTCTCCAGCACAGGGTACATGACTCTTGTTTCCATTGGTGTAACTCAAGGATGCTGGTGCGCCTCCGGGCACCCTGCCCATCCTAATTTTCATGGGATGGTCTCAAGCCAAAAGGTCTGTTTCCACCTTCCACAAGCCCAGCAACAGACAACAGACAACCGTAGAGCCCAGATCCAAGAGGCAAGGGTGGGGAGAGTGGAGTTAGCCAAGGACATGACTCCTGCTGTGACAGGCACACTCTAAGTGCTGGGAGCCTGGGGGAGGGGCGCAGGCTAGGGTGCTACAGGTGACTGGCAGGCTGGCTTTTTTGGGTGCCTTTAAAATACGATGAGACCCTGTGGTTGTAATGTTTATTCATTTATGCTAGATGTTAAACAGCAGCTATTGCCTGCCTGGGTGCCAGGGGTTGGGAAGTGCCACTCATAAACATTTAAAATCAACGTTTCCTAAGCCATCTGGAAATGAGGTCACAGTCCTGTCAGCAGATGAAATTTTCTATCTTTTTTTTTAATATCTTGGCCAGTGAGCACCCCAAAAGCTCCACTTCGAGATTCTGACTTTGTTATCACAAGGCTTCCTTCTTCCCAGTTGGTCTGCTGTGTGACTTACAACCCATTAAAAAAATAAATCAGGGGGACAACCTAAATTTCTGGTCTCTAAGCAAACATCCCAGCAAGCAAACCCTCACATGCTTGCGCGTCCCTCTGGGAAGCCCTGCATTTAGGGCTCAGGATTGTCCCACTCTCCAGGACTCAGAAGGCAGGGGCAGTGCAAGCTTCCAGGAGTGAGCTGAGGACCCCTGGATGAAAGAGAACTGACCATGTGTTCCTGGGCAAGTCCCTGACTCGAACTTCAATGTCCGCATCTGAGAAATGGCTGTCTTTCTCACATAACTGATGTGAGAAGCAAACAACTTCATACACATGAATGTGGTCTGCAAGACATTCCACAACTGTTACTTACAGCTATTCACATGTAATTGCTGACTCCTTTGTCTTTTCTACAGTATTCACTAACAAATCCATTTCTGGCTAATGAATTAATGGAAAGTCTGCCGAAAGGTTTCTGGGAAAGGAATTTTGCTGCTGATGAAATACATTTGTGTTAGGGAAAAGAGCTCTCTGGTACATGCTCCTTCCCTGTGATTCCTGTCTTTGAAAATGGAGCCACAGCAGCCACTCTGTAACCATGAGACTATAGGCCCAAAATGGAAAAGTTTGTTATGTTGAGGATGGCAGGGAGGAGGCATAGAAAAGTCCTGAACCCTTGATGACATTACTGGACCACTGCTAACCTGCTTTTGGACTTCTTGTTTTGGGAGATAATCCTGTTTATGTAAGCCACTGTTTTCAGAGGACCTTGTAGTTTCCTCTAATGAACTTATCACAGTTATAATTACTTTTAAACTGATTTAATTATTAGTGTAATTATCTGTTTAACATCCCTATCCCCAACTAGATTTCAAGTCCTATGAGGGCAGAAACCACATCTTTCTGGTTCAACATTGAATCCCAGATCCTAGCTCAGTGCCTAGCATGCAGTAAGTACTGGTTGGTTCAATGAGGAGCTGTTGTTCTGAATGGATGCTGGTTACCTTCCTCCTTACTCCCATCAGCAATAATGGGACGATAAATGTTAGAGAGGCCACACCATGCTGCTAGAACCTAAGTTCCAGAACCTAAGAACTCAAAAGTGATTAGATTCTGGCAACATGGTATGGCCTTTCTAACATTTTAATTCCAACACTAACTTGAGTCAAATATTCCATGCAAGTAAAGCCACTTCCCTTATGGAGAACAAAGCCCAACACCAACCTATCAGAGGATCCTCAATCAAAACTTGTTCAACAGAATCTGCAGCCTCCAAGAATCAAGAGCTGTTTCTAATAAGATAAATGCATTCTGCCTTCTAAAGGCAACTTGAATCCTTTCTTCTGAACTTCAAGCCTCAAATCCGGTTTTGAGAGCAAAACACCTCAGTAGGCAATATCCCCCCTACGGTTTCCTGATTTTGCTTCAAGAAAAAGAAAAAAAAAATTTCTTAGTGAAAAACGTTCCTTTTCTTGCCTCTCCCTGGGCTGTGTGTTACCATTTCTAGTCTCAGCGGAACTAGCAACCCAAAAGCAGCCCCAGAAAAGAGAAGGAAAAAGAATTAAATCACACCACCCACAGGGATCAGGAGTTTACAAAATAGTTTCTCCGTGGTTGGCTGCGAACACAAAGTGGAGGGTGGTCTCTCTTTCCACCGCTTGTCCCTCGTCCTCCCTGTGTGAAGGGGTGTATATTACCTTTTCCTTCTGCTAAATGCCAACACACAAACTCCTGGAAAAAGTCCATCAGCAGTTTGAAGACAGGATCTCCCACAGAAGGCAGGAGGATCCTGAGTGTCAGCTTCCTGTCTCCATTCACAATGTACCTTCCAAACCGAGCGAGACTGGTTCCCTTGGGGCCATAAAGCACAAGCGGTCAAGAACTAGGACTCCAGAGCTGGGAACTCTGCCACTTCCCGGTTATATAATCCTGGCATTTTATCCAATCTCCATAAAACTCACTCTCTGCATTGCTAAAATTTGGAAATCAGTGAGATAACCCATGTAAAGCACAAGCTGGCCACATAGTGAGCCTCAAAACACCCAGATATTTTTTATCCAGGCTCTATCAGAGTCACACTTACCTATTAAATCACACTCCAGGACTTGCTAAAGGACCTTCGAGGCTTCCCTCCTGACTGGTGCGTTCCCCCAGCCTTCTCTAGTCCTGCCTGTGTTGTTTCCAAGTCCACCAGACTCTCCGAGCCTCATTCCCAAAACTAGGTTATTCCAGTCTGAGGAACGGCTGCTGATGCGTTTAAACTGTGGAGCCCAGCACCGGGCCATCTCAGCTCCTACCCCGGTTATCCTGAATTCTGCTCTCTGGTTCTCTGCCAGGCAACTTACCTCCCCTCAGCGTGTTTACATCCTCTGAAAATCAGGGATAATAATTTCTACTTCGTAGAATTGTTATAACGTTGAAAAATTAAATAATATTTGTAAAGTGCCAGACACATACTGGGCACTGAAATTGTACTAAATCTTGCTCATAGTATAAAGATAATGATGATGATGAGAATGGTGATGACCCACGGTCCAGGCTGGCATAAGCCTACGTTAACTACAACACACAAACAAACAAACCAGGAGTAAAGACAAAAATGTTTTTCTTTTCTTAAAGCTGAGATGCAACTTGGCAGTTGGCTGGGATCTGGAAAGGGAGCCAGCCAGCCACCCAACACGCTGCTGCTTCCCAGGAAGGTTCTGCTTGAAAGCCGAAGCCCCACTGGGCAGGGTCCAGAGATGCCTGGCACATTACTGGCACCACCACACAAATAAAGAAGAATGTGTGGTTGCAGATACAGATACAGATTTGAATTAAAAATCAGATGGACCCACCAAGCTTTTATTTTAGAAGGATTTCTTTCTCTCTCTGTCCCTCTGTGTGTGTGTGTCTCTCTGTCTCTGGCAATATTCTGGACTCCTGAAAATAGAGGTTTATTATGGAAATGCTGACAGGCCCTTAAATAGAGCACTGTATTTGCAACACTGTAATTATGCCTCCATTGAAAACCTCCAAAGAAAACATGATTTCCTTGTGCAAATAAATCATGCATGGCTTTAAAGGCCCCGATTTAAATCCTCTGAACCATAAAGAACCATCATCTTCCATATATAAATGAATTATAAGTAATAATGACTTTTAAAAAACTAGGCCTATACCAGAGAAATGTTAACGGACTTCTATGGAATTCATCAGATTGGACCCACATCTCACTACCATCTTACTGTGTGAGCAGGTACAAGATTAGCCTTATTACAGTGTTAACTTGATTGGCCTAGAAATTGCTCCCGGATAAGTAAGAAATCCATGTCTTCTCCCAGTAAAGGACTCAGGTCTCTCTCTCCCCCTCCCCACTCCCCCCACCCCTCCCCCGCTCTCCACCTTCCCCATCTCCCCACCCCTTTTCTCCTACCCGCACCCCCCAACCCCACCTCTAACATAGTTGCTCTGTGGTATTCCTCGGGGAAAAGATCTAAAGTTAGACCCAGCAAATAACCAACTCAAGGTGGTGCAGTAGCTCAGCTGCATCCAGTGACTACAAACAGATGTGCTCTCCCTCCCCATGGAAAGTGACTGTCCCACTTCTCCATGCTCTGGACACACATCTCATTGCAGACATGAGACCACCAGTCCTATAGAGCTGCACCTCAACAAGCACCGTGTATCTGACATGCAACATGTGTCTGCAGCCTCGGCAAAATTCACTCCAGATTTCACAGCCACTGCACCGAGTGCTGGATGAGGGGCCATTATGCGAAGCGGGGCAGCTCCCAGCAGTAATCAGAGAAGCAGAACACAGTACTGGAGGACTGGCTTCCTTTTTTTCCATCCAGATTGTGGTTTGCTTATTTTCAAACAGTTATTGATACTTCCAAATGGCAGTCGCTAAATGACAGGTTTCGTTTAGATGATTATCGAAAATGAAACCATCAGAGTTGAGGCTATAATTCTTTTTCTTAATAACCAAAGAAAATCTGCATTATAATGATATGGGCCTACATGTGGTTATAAATATTTATATCTACAAAAACTAAAAGTGTTATATGGCATTCATTTTTTTCAACAACATAACTATATCTAGATTTTTTTTTACAGACATAATTTTTGCTTTGGGGGATAAGTTCACTCCTATGTGGGCATTTGAATTACAAATGAGAGATTAAATTATGTCTCCTCTGATTTTCTTATCAAGACTATGTTATTACATTCTAATTCTTTGAAAAATCAGGTAACAGAGAGTTATGTAAATCTATATATAAACCTAGCAGCTCAGTTGGTTGGAGTGTCCTCCCATACGCCAAAGGGTTGTGGGTTCGATTCCCAGTCAGAGCACACACCTAGGTTGCAGTTTCAATCCCTGGTCAAGGCGTGTATGGGAGGCAACCAATCAAAGTTTCTCTCTCACATCTCTCTCTCTCTCTCTCTCTTCCTCTCTCTAAAATCAATTTTTAAAAAACATCCTCAGTTGAGGGTATTTTTAAAAATCTACACATAACCCTAATAAACTGAGGATCCCTGTAACCCAGGCTTAGTGCAGTGGTGGTATAGTAAAAGCAATTCAACAGAAAAATAATAAATATAATCGAAAGTAATTTAAATCTTTCTTTGGTTCTTTTTAGAAAACACCAAACTGGGGCAGAGGGGACACATGTTTAATATGTGTCCAAAACACATATTAAAACAACTTTAAAACCCTTGTTATGAACTGAATCGTATCCCTCCAAAATTCATATGTTGAAGCCCTAACCCCCAGTGTGACTATACGGGCAGGTCTTGTTTTATTGTACTTCTTTTTATTGTGCTTTACAAATATTGCATTTTTTTTTACAAATTGAAGGCAAGACCCTCGACCAACAAAAAAGATTATGGCTCACTGAAGGCCCAGGTGATGGTAAGCATTTTTTAGCAATAAAGTATTTTTTAATTAAGGTATGTATTTTTTTCAGACATAATGCTATTGCACACTTAATAGACTACAATGTAGTGTAAACATAACTTTTATATGCACTGAGAAACCAGAAAATTTGTGTGACTCTCTTTACTGTGATATTCACTTTATTGTAGTGGTTTGGAACAAAACCCGTAATATCTCTGAGGTATGCCTATATTTGGAGATTGGGCCTTTAAAAAGTAATTAAGTTTAAATAAGTTCATAGGTTGGGCCCTAGTCCAATATGGGCCCTAGTCCTTATAAGAAGAGACAAGACACCTGGGACAGATATGCACAGAGAAAAGGCCATCTGAGGACGCAATGAGATGGCCATCTATACCAAGGAGAGAGGCCTTAGAAGAAACCAATCCTGCCAACGCTTTGATCTTGGACTTTCAGCCTCCAAGAGTATGAGGAACTACACTGAAGTTTTTTAAAAGCCACCTAGTCTGTGGCATTTTGTTATTGCAGCCCTAGCAAAGTAATACACCCCTCTATAGATATTTTTCACACTTATTCTCTCCCTTACACTTATCAGTGCCCCACCCCCCAAGAAAAAATTCCATTCACTCCTTCTCTCTGTATGGCCTTCAAACTCTCCTAAATGCCCACTTCACTCATGTTTTCATTTCTCTCTTCCTGCTCCCCTCTGTGTCTGTTTATGATGTATATCTATTGAGCCTGCCTGGCTGGCTGCTTTAGCCATTTGTCTTTTTCTTTTCTCATCTCATCTGGCCCAATATGAGAGATTCCAGAAAATTGAAAGCCTTCCTCTAAGAGAGAGGGGGAGAAAGAGGCCATAACGATTGTTATAGTCTGTTGTCCTTGTTATATAAAAGCAACTGGGACAAAATCAAAAGGGATGAAGGTCCAAAAGACAGAAATGCAAACAGCAGCACTGCTTACGTGATGTCAAAAGTTTAATAGAAAAGACTAATTACTCACTCATCAAAAAAAAAAAAATCCAAATGTTTGACTAATATGTTTGCCATACTGACAAAATTGACCAAAAGCTTTCACAGGGTGTGAAGTTTCCCTGGTTGAAATGAGTGTGCTTGAGTCTCGTCACCAGGCTCTTCCCCAGAGGAAAGCAGAAGTGAGTCAATCTCATTTGGCCATCCCTGACGAAGAAGAAATGAGAGAAGAAGAAGGTAACTGGAAATGCTCTATGGAACAAGGACAACTTTAAAAGCACCAACAGAGTCTGATTTTTGTTTAGGAATGGGCTTGTTTACAACTGACAACCAAAATATTTAGAAATGTGATGGGGAGAAAAGGTCACCACCAACTCCAGAAAATTCTACTGTTAGTCAGCAAAGTCCTGTAAGTCTGCATTCAGGCATCTGTGAGCAATTATGGCAGCACTGACAATGCACTCTTCACCTTCAAAGCCCTTTCCCCAGCATTAACTAATGAATCCTCACAACACCCTGACTTGAAGGTGTGACTATATCTGTCTTGGAGAGAGGGGCTGGGGTGGCCCAAAGAGGGCTTCCCTTTCCCCAGCTTGACAGGAAGACCTTCTGGAGATACAAATCTTTGGCTGACTCTAGTCAACTAAGACTCCCAACTCTCCAAATACTCCAGATTAAGTGGCTTCCCCCGGGTGAAGGAACCGTCCAGAGAGGAGGCCACCAGTTTACGGATGCCTCTCCCCCGGAACTGAAAGACAGAGTTCCTTTCTCATGGGTGATGAAAGCTCACTTCAGCAACATGTGCTGACTTTGTCCAGAGTCATCTTAGCTGAGCTGTAACTTGGATTCCCAGAATTCCCTTTCCTCCATGGTTCCAGCTTAGGGTTGACCACAGGAGAACTTGGAGTGGAATCTGGAAAGGTGGTGGAGGGCTCTCAGCACCTCTGCAGCTCGCACCTTGACAGAGGAGAACAGGGCTGGGCCTGAAGCTCTAGCATATCCTGCAGGATCGACTTCATCTTCTCTGAGTCCTGGACCTGCACATGTGCAGTTCCATAACAAAGAGTACCTGCTTCTGCAAATCATCCATATTAAGGTTAGAAATGATGAGTGACCATCATTTGGTTCCAGTGGGTTTTTAGTGGGTTTTCACGGGCTTCTTGAAGGTGTGTCCCAGTTTGTCCTTGGCTCTCCCAAACTTCACATCCCAGCTCTTCTTCCCAATTAGCGATACTGACCTGCAACGACTTCAGGCCCACCAGCAGATGCAGAGGCACCAGCCTTCCATAACCTTCTTCATCAGCTCCCACAAACATGTAAATTATAATAATCTCTGCGGAAAATCTCTTATTTACCATATCACTCATGGTGGTTTGGCTTCCTTGACCAAACCCTAACTGACACAGAGTATTTGACTACGTATGTGATCACAAAACCTCCAAACAAAATGGGCCCCAATGAGGACTCTCGTCCCCTGGAAGCATACAGGGCAAGTAAGATGGTTTCCACAACCTGGATGGACCTCCCAGTTTTCCCCATTTCTCTCTGGAAGGTTTGCTTGGCTTCATCCCCTGTGAACCAGGACTCAGAAAACCTGTCACTCTGGAGCCTAACCCAAGAGCACATTTCCAGTCCTGTCTTCCCCATTCTACTCACTCCCATCCCACTGGCAGGGGAAAATTAAGAAACAAAGAATGGGCAACATAGTGAACCAGCCTGTGCTTACAGATCAAGTGTTGATTTAATGCAGAGCTGTCTATAATGTGCTCCACCCATGTAAATTTCAGTTTCAAGTGTAAGGTTAGTTTGTGTGTAGAGTGGCTTTACTAAGCAGTTTAGATATTGTCCAAGAAAGGCAAAATATGGAAGAAGGAGAGAAATGGTTCATCATGACCCTCCCAAGGGGCCACCATTTATCGAAGGCAGCCTTATTCCCTCAAATCCACACCATAATGACTGTTGGGAGCTCTATGGATGGATGGTTGAATGCTGTACTGGTCATTTGCCCATTTGTCCTCAGATCCAGTTCCCACCATTTCCCTGTTCTTCTCTGTATTCAAAAGGGATGATCTCAGAAAACTACCGAGGCTCCCTTGTTCACTGCTTCCTGCTTGGTTTGGCCCAATGAGAAACACAGGCAGGAGATTAGAGAATGAGTGGGAAAGAGAAGTCATGTGTTCAACTCCACCCCACCCTGTACTTGGGGCCAAATCTTCTCCAGCCAACACAAAACCAATTGAACTTTCCCTAGAACCAGATTCCAATAGGTATCTCAGGCTCTTGGGCTCAGGTAACACCTCTGTTTCTCCAGCCCTAGGGGGAGTAATGGCTTTCTGCAATTACTAATCTTGAAGTTGCCTGGCCTTTCATGGTTGCTCTTACTTTTGTAACTCATTTCCCATATTAAATTTCTTCTATTAAATTACTCCATATGGGTTTTGTTTTTTTCTTGAGAGACCTTGGCTGATAACAGATACTTTCAACCCTAGAGATTGGAATTTGCCAAAACCAACTTCCTTCCAAGATTTCTAAGATCCCTGGGCTAGCATAATTTTTTTAATTACTTGTAGACAAAAATACACAAAGTGTTGTGGAAGAGGAAAATTAAAGGATAACTCTGCGCCTAGCCTTTGGACGTTGTGGGATACAGTATTAATTCAAGTCTTCCTACTAACATGGCAAGAACAGACACATTGTAAAGAAGTTTCTCAAGTGACAGCAATCAGTAGTAATGGATTTCCACACTGTCTTACCCAAATTTCACCAGTGTATGATCTGCTAGACCCTGGAGATACATGATCAACAAAAATGCTCCTGACATCAAGGGACTTCCAGTCTAGCACTCAAGTGCGATCATGCAATCCTATTAGAGGATCAGCCCTGGCCATTAGAACAAACTGGACCCCCTGGAATGAATCTATTGTACTGGCTTAGAATGGCCCGCTCCAATCAAACCAGCCAGATAAACTCATCATAGAATACAATAGTTGAAATCACTTGGGTAGAGATGTTCATAAACATAAAGGCAAGGCTCTTCAAGTTCATCCTCACAACATTACCCATTACTAAGTTCATTCAAATAGTGAGGACAGTGACATACACCCCTGGGGAAGAGGTCATATTCTCCCTCTTAAAATTCAGAGCCCAGTCTCTCTCAGGGTTGGACATTCTGGCCATTTGTTTCACTGTACTCTGTGCTCTGACCATCTATCAGTCTCATTTACTAAACACTTAAGGGTGGCCTTGTCCTATGTTTTCAAAGCATCTTATCTCTCTCCATCTCTAAGCCAGACACTGACCCTGTTACTCTTCATTTCCCTTCAGATCATGGCTCCACCTCTTCTTTCTTAATCAGTTATGTATTTTTGCTTAGCGCTTTGGCTTTGTAGGTTCTGACACATCGAAGGCCTTCAGTAAGTGTCTGCTTGTTGAGTGAATGATCATATGGATGCATGGTTACTTAGTATGGTAGGAGGGGCAAACACTGATGTGTTCATGAGCTATCTACAGGGCACTGGTTTAGAAATCTTTAAGTGTAGAACACATTTACGCTTGATCATCACTGGAGTTGTATGCCAGAAATAAGACTTACAAGGAGTAATGCTGAAACCCCATCCCTGGACACAGATCAGGACCCAGGTGTGCAGAAGCAGGCTGGCTGCTGTGACCAGAGCTACAAAACTAGTTTTGTCCTAAGGTTCAGTTAATTCTAGAAAATCACAATTTCTAAGAGAATGTTTGAAGCATTCATTTCCCAGATTGCCCCCATGCAGCTGGCTCAGTATGGATCCAATATTTAAAAATCTTCCACTGGCATTTCCAGTTGCATAAAATTTGGATCACAACAGATTGCAGGAAGACAGCTCCTTCATTTTCCTTTGCCAAAGTGGCCTGCAAACCCAACACCTGTAGACAAGCCCTGGGCAGAGTATAAATTAGAAACCACAGGAAGGTGTCTGTTAATAGCTGTAAGACTCTCCCTTTTCTCAGACCTCAGACCTCGACCTCTAGCTCATTAAATATAGATAGCAGACTCCCCTGAGACCCAGACTTGTGCCCACCCTACTAGAAACAATCAGGAAGCCAGAAGTGACTCAGCTCCTACTTTAGGACCAGGACGAGTTATCTACCATCCAGTGCTATCGTATTTAGGTATCCAACCATTTGTGTCCCTGACCCTGCTTTCCTTGACCTTCAAGGCATGTTTGTCCTGTCCTACCATCACTAATCCACTGGCTAAGCTTCAGGCTTGCCCTTGACCTCTGAGAACATCAGCCTCATCACTTTTGGCCTGCAGACCCCTAATCTCTATTTGTGTTCCATCTCTGCATGCCCAGTCCTGACAAAAGCCACCCACACCCCAAGCTGCAAGTAACCTCTCCCGGGGGGGGAAAAAAAAGCAAAACATAAACCACTAAAAATCCAGGCTGAAGATTATATAGCAGGTTTGCAATGACTTGGGCACCATGCAAAATTAATACAGAATATCTTTTTCCACAAGATGAAATCACAGCACCCACAGGGGATGACCTCTAACTGTCCCCTCACATTGCTGAGACAGGGTGGCAAAGGCTTGCCCTCTCTTTGCCTTCTAGGCAGGAAGTCTTATATGGCTCTTGCATTCCATCCAAAAGACAAAAGAGGGGGTGGATTTCTCTGAACCCTCGCCAGGTCGCATTGAGGTGGGTGTTGGGTCTTTTGAAACTGTCAGAATGAGTATGCTTCTGATTATGGGGTTCCCAAGACTCTGAGCCAGCTTTTTTTTTTTTTTTAAGCACATACATTTTCTTTCTGGACCAGAGCCACATTGCTCTGGCTATGTTAATCCCCCCCAGTAGTCACAGTCCTTCCTAGGGCATCCAAGGAGTTGCTTGTTTTAGGGAAATCCTGTTAGTTTGAACTCTGTTCAAGAATGTGCCCAGTGTGCTTTAGCCCAGGAGCAAAGTGAATTTTGCCTGGAGAGTTAAAAGTACTTGGGTAGTTGGGGGCAGGGCCGAAGATGATACATCTGAACCTGAGGGTCAGTTAGCTCCACCCTGCAGCTTTAGGACCTATCATCATGGAAGATTCTCAAGATGACCAATTAATCAAGATGATCAAGGGGAAGGGTCAGTTAACACTAATGGGGTGTGGGCTATTGCAAAGTAGGCGCTCCTCCATCTCTTGTTCTAAGGCCTTCCTCTCCCACTAGGTCCTCTGACCCTCTCTGTGTCTGAGAGGCCAGGAATTCTCATGGTAATGTCTTTGCCAACAGGGAGACATGCTGCCCTTTCCAGACTTTTACCTCTTACTTTCCTGACCTATCAGAACTTGCCTGTCTTGTGTCTCTCTACTGATAATAGGAGCTGATGATAATCGCTGTTAATGTGCTTTCCAGGGCAACCCTTAAAAAAGTAAATAGAGAAGGCCACTTCCTGTGTTATGGGAATTGAAAAGTGCAAGTTGCTTGCCTCCCTCATCTCAAGAACTCTCCATCTCTGAGCCAAGGCCACTTAGAGGTTCACCACGATGTATGTTAAAAAGCAAATTAAAGAGGCAGCATAATATAGTGGGCAAAACAGGCCACTGAGAATCAGGGGCTTCTACCTCTCTTCTGGCTCTCCCATTCCCTCGTTATGTGATCCTAGGCAGCCACTTCACCACTAGTGCATGAAGGTCCCAGGCAATAATGGCAACTTACTAATTCAGCAAAGAGACACAGCCAGCAAACTGCCTGTAGGGGGCGCTCTCTAAATATTGATGAACTCATGTGTTCCTGCTATAGATGATCTTACAGGACAGTAAAGACCTTATGCTCACTTAGACTTGTACATTCATCAGATTCTTTCCCAATATTGAGTTTTAATTAACCGGGGGAGAGAGAGGGAGGGAGGAAATAAGAGAAAGGGAAAAAGCGACATAGAAACATGCCAGCAAGAAAAGAGGAAAAAGGCAGAAAGGAACGCAAAAGCAGTGGTGCTGAGGAGAAAATGAGCCTTCTTCACAATTCTGCTCAACCACTCTTTCCTTCCTCATAACCCAGGTAAAATGCTCCACAGGGCTTGCGGCCCAGCAGGGAATCAAGCTGATAAGACTTCTGAATTTGAATCCAGTCTGTACCTCTCATTTGAGAGAAGTTATTGAGCCTTCCTATGCCTTGAATTCCTCCGCTATGAAAGGAGGTTAACATTAGGACCTACCTCAGTGGGTTGTTTTGAGGATTCAAAGAACTAATGCAAGTGAAGCTCTGCCCTAGTGCTGCAGGCTAAGCCTTCCCGGCAAAGACTCTCTAGATGCAGGCTGTTGTTAGTATCAGGGAGGAACACAGGTGGCCTGAACTCCAGGGCAGGCATCTAGAAGAGGAAATATTTTTTAAATGGGCGTACAAGGGTGGTGAGGGTTGCCAAGACCTCTTGACTGGCACCAGGTAAAATGGGGAAAGGAGCTCAGCTTGGTGAACTACATTAAACACCTGCATGTGACCTATTTTTAAACCCCAAGTAATCCACGTGAGCCAAGTGACCAGTGCTCTGAGTGCATCACCTGTTAAAGGTCAGATCCAACTTGAAGCATGGGACTCACCCCACATGTGTGATGTGATTTTTATGCTGCTGCACTCTGAAATTCGATGGTTCTTCACCAATGAGTTGTTTTTAGCTAAGAATGAATGGATAAACTAAAGCTCCTCGCAAGTTAAACTGTCACCTGGAGATAAGTCACCTGAGGCCTAAGGATACCACCCTGTTCACAGGGAATCAGGATGGCTTGGATGCGGATACTTTCTCCTCAAACCACAACTTGGGATTTTTTACCACCAATGATAATTGTGTGAACTCACAGCTAGAGCAACTTAGTGAGCTACTAGGTTATAAAGAAGTTTGAGTGTCAAAGAAAATTATCTAACAAAGGGTTCTTGAAATACTCTATAGAAATCTTCTCTGAAGAACTAATTATATAAAATCTAAAGTCCTGACAATGGCTTCAAAGTTCCATGGGATCAAGTCCCTTCTCTGTCCTCCTGTCCCATCACTTTTGTCCTGACTGCTCCTCAATCAGCACCAAGCCCACTCCCTCTTTAACTTGCTGTATCCTGTCTTTAGAAAATTCTTATCCAATAGGCTCCATCACTTCATTTAGGTCTCAATCCAGATGTTGCATTAGCCACGAACTCTCCCCGACTGTGCAATTTACAAGAGCGCTGCTAACCATCTTTTCCCCTTACTCGGCTCCATTTTTATTGAGAGCACTTAGCTCCACCTTACATATTGATTTGAGAGTGGGGATTTATATAATTTTCTTCTGCTTACCATAGTATCTACACACAGTGCCTGGCATATGGTAGGCACACTCAATAACCATTCCTTGAATGAATGTATGAATGAATTAGTCAGGTGGATGAATGAATGAATGGAGATGCATTCGTACCAGCTTACAGAATGCTTCGTGATCATCATCCTCTGAGGGTTTTTTTTTTATGAGAGTATTAAATAGAAGATTTAGCCATAACTGTAAGCCGTTATATTTTTTGTTTGTCCTAAAAACTTGAATTCCTCTATCAACTCGTTTTAGAAGAGGCCTGAATCAGGATGAGGAGAGTGAAATGTAGTCCTGATTTGGTCAGTTCCAGGTACATGATCTTGGACAAGACTCATGATATCCCTGAATCTGAATTTACTCATTTGTAAAGTAGAACTGGAGACAACATCTTCAAAGGGTGGTGGGTAGTAAGAAATGAGGCAGATGCTGTATGCAAAATTCTTGGAACTGTAAAGTGAGATGTAAATGAAGTGGTAGGTACTGGTGTTATATTGTAAAACATAGAAAGTGGCTTCCTTTTGAAAAATTGATATTCGGTAAATTGGAGTGAGGTAGGTACTACACGCACTGCTATCTCTAGAGGAGTGTTTTTTACAGCTACAGCTCTTCACTCATCAGTGGATTATGAAATGAATTTGATAGATTAAAACAAAATTTTTATGCAAGGAAAACGAATAGAAAATAGGATATTTCATAATACTTGTAGTTTCATTTTGTGGCTGTATTTATGTCACAATATAAAATAAATTTTTCACTGTGGGTGGCTGCTAAAAGTGTTGAATATTACTGATTTAGAAGAATCTAATATAGTCCTTCTTTTCACAACCGAGTCCTGAACTGAAGTGGAAGCTGTGAGAGAAAGAACAACAACAATAATAACTATTATTATTATCTCATGTAATCCGCACAATAACTCTATGAGGTATTTGTTGTGTTATCCTGGCTCTTCAAAGACTGAACTGAAGTCATGCAACAAATAAGTAGAAGAACCTGATTCCAACCCAATCTGTGTTCTCAGTTTCTCTGTGTGCCACAGATCCTATGGTCCTATGACTAGGCTGCCTGCCTCATCTCCCAGGGACCGAGGGAGGTGGAAAGCTAAGGAAATGAGGAGTCAGTTTTGACACAAAGGCTTCAGTCCTGAGTGGCTGAGAGGATGATTGTACCAATGTTGAAAATGGGTACATAAGCAGAGTGGAGTAGTTTGTGCAGGTGAGCGGGAAAAACCTGTAATCAAAGAGCTGGAGGGGCACCCAGGTGACTAATTTTCAAGTCAAAAGAGAGCTACAAAGGCTTGGGATTTGGGTTGGCACATCTTTGGATCAGAACCAGCACCTGCACTCCTGTGCAAAGGACACGTCTCAACCCCTAGAAGG
Source organism: Pteronotus mesoamericanus (assembly GCF_021234165.1). Taxonomy (NCBI): domain Eukaryota; kingdom Metazoa; phylum Chordata; class Mammalia; order Chiroptera; family Mormoopidae; genus Pteronotus; species Pteronotus mesoamericanus. The sequence continues at coordinate 14,822,347 of NW_026555085.1, read as the reverse complement.
CATAACTGGAGTTTGTGAACAGTGTACTTACCCTGTCATGGGACCAATGTCCTGTTGGCACATTTGGATTTTGAGGGGCCATCAGCCCTTCCCGGAGCACACATTTCCTTACCCTTTCCCTCCATTCAGTGGCCAACGAACATGCTGCAGAGTCCATTCCTGTTCTGCAGCTTCAGTCTCTAACGGTCTCTCAAACCCTCATCCCCCATTAGGTTGAGAAGCATTCACTGAGGCTTTCACTTGCCTCTGTAATCAACTCTTCTGCATATCTCACCCAAATTTCTCCTGCTAGAGAGTGAGCTTGGGCACACTCCGAAGATGGGGCCTTCTGAAAAAAATGCTGGCCAATGGCAACTGTATGTTAAGCATCTAAACTGAAAGTCAGCCTCATGCCAGAAGAAAAATTAAGGCTCACATATCAATGAAGAGTCAACAACATGACACAAACACATTTGTAAAAAATTACTGCGCCAACATGTGCATGAAGTAACAAGCTGTTAGATGACTCCTTTCCCTTCTAAGCGCAGGTAACCCTCAGAGGTGAGGTATACAGCCATTGATTAAGGCTGCAGGATCTGGAGTCAGAAAATAAACAACAAAACAATAACAAAATATATAAATGGTTAAGCTCTTAGCTAGGCCATTCTATAACATTTATGATGAGTCTGCATGGAAAGCCGAATAACAGTCCATCTAAACATCACCGTGTGCTAGTTTCCAAAACCTGTGAATGTTACCTTATATGGAAAAAATAATGACTTTGCAGATGTTAAATGCTCTTGAGATGGGGAGATTATCCTGGATTATCTGAGTGGGTCCTAAACATAATAACAAGTGTCTTTATAAAGGGAGAGGCTGAAGGAGTTTTGATACACAAAGAGGCAGAGATTGCAGTGATGCAGTTAAAGCCAAGGAAGGCTGGCAGGGACCAGAAGCTAAAGGGGTCAAGGGACAGCTCCTCCCCAAGAGCCTCCACAGAGGGCATGGTCCTGCTCACACCTTGACTTCTGCCCAAAAATACTGATTTCAGACTTCTGGTCTTCAGAACAATGATGAATACATTTCTGCTGTTTAAAGTCGCTAAACCTAAGGTAATTCACTGCAGCAGCCATAAGAAACTAGCACAGTCCAGAACACAAAAATGTCTAACACAATGAATATTACATAGTAGACACAATAAATGTCTGCTTCTTGCTTGCATGCCTTTCTCCATCCCTTCTTTCCTTCTTGTGCCTTCTATTTTCTCATCCCCCTTTTAAAAACTATTCAATCTCTAAGGCATAAAAAAAAAAAAAAAAGAACACAGACTTTGGATCCTCAGCTCAAATACCACAACTACTCATTAGGGGATAACACTTAGGCTAGTAATGTAACCTTCCTCAGTTTTCACATCTGCAAAATGGGCATAATGACACTTACTATGCAGGGTTCTTTTGAAAAGCAAAGGAAATAATACACATCAATCTTGATACACTTTGGTTTGCATCATGTACCCATTTACTTTGCAAATTTAACTTTCCATATTTGGGGGGTGGGAAGAAAATGAAAGAAAGATGGTAATAACAAAAACATAACTATTTATATAGTACTGGTAATTAATTATTTAAATAGTGCTGGTAATTATAGGCATTTGACACAGAGGGCCTATGAGATGAAGGATATAAACCTGCTGTTCCTTCTGTGGCCTCTGGCCTCAGAAGCTTCTGCTGAGTGCATCTCCAGCATGCAAGTCCAACATTTAAAGGCAAATTTTTCATAGAACGTGGTGCCTAAACACAAGCCCACTTCTTCATCTGGTACTTAACCAACAAACAGCAATATGATCCAACATAGAGGGAAATCATCTGAATGCATGCCAGTCTCCAACACGGGGCTTTTTTATGGGATTCTCACCACTAACTTTAAGGATGCATGGTGTATACTTTATAGCTGACGTCAGAACAGGGACCAAAGTGAGATATGACTGCACTACTGACTAGTCATTAGCCTCCCACACAGGTATGTACTTGGCTTGCCAACCCTTTCCTTTCATTCCTGCATTGAACCAGCCCTCACTAAGCTCCCAAGCCACCAAATGCTCCTGGCTTACTTATCTTCTGGAATTGCTGTAGTTCTGGAACGATTATCTTGCTTGTATCTTATCTTCATTACATAATTTCAATGCAAAGTTGCAAAGAAGCCATCAAGGGGCATAAAGATTCCCAAAGTTAGGGAAATGCAGACAGCACCAAAAACTCGTGAGACTTATAAATACCATGTTGCTCATCCTTGCTCTCAGCAATTCCCTCAAAAAAGTCACACATATTTATAGAACACTGGTCTTCCTACAGCATCTCCTACTTCAAAAGTGAGTTTTTAAATTGTGGCAGAACTCATTGATAAATAACCACGTCTCCGTCCAATTGCTTTTTGGGAGGGTATATAAAACAGATAAGCAGCTCTAGTGGAGTCATAACATGGCAAAAACCTAGTCATACCACTGAAAAAAGAAAACCTGAAATTTACCCTTAAAATGGGAGTCTGTGAGGAGAAAAAAAAAAAAAACCAACTCTAGCTTCTTTAAATATCCCCCTGTATTTAATTTCACTGAAAACCAGCTTCTGGCCCCACTCTGCCTACAGCCTTCTCATTACCTCCAGCAATTTACATTGCATCTTTTTTGAACTCTGAATTCCCGGACAGAGTTGAGTGTGGTGCAGCAAATTAGTGAATCATAAAAATCAGAGCTGGAAAAGGCCTCTAGGGTCAGAGGGTTATCCTCTGCCAATTCTAGATGGTTCTCTGTGGTTTATTCCTGAGTGCTTTGTTCAAACTGGTTTTAAGTCAACAATACATCCCACAGGGAGGGGAAAAAAAGAACAACAACGAAAATGTCTCTTGCCCATCCATTTCCCTAGCCAGCCTAACCCAGGAAAGTGAAGCCGGGGGCCACCAAGAAAGGAGGGATGCATCACGGGATATGAGGGCTGGAAGGGACTTCAGAGGGCATCTAGTCCAACATCAAATTTCACAAAGAAAGAAAATGAGGTTCAGGGAGTTTAATGCACATTCCCACAAGGATGGCATGAGACCCATGACAAGGGAAGCAGGGCCTGGCACATCATAGTTCCTTGACAAATATTGGGTCCATTTTCTTCATCAGATCATCTTCTTCCTTGTATTAGAGACTGTCGTTTGCACAATTAAACTACGGCTCCAGACCTCCTTGAAGGTAGAGGCTCTGTTTTATTTATTTTTGTGTCCCTCACAGTGTCTAGACCAGGTCTTTGCACATAGCAGATGGCTCAGGAGATCTTGGTCATATTGAATTAAGTTACTACAAAAATGGCCTTTCTTCCTTATACAAATCTCCCTAGTGTGTGACCGCATGTGTCCCTGCCCCCATCTTCCAGAGCTAGGAACAACACTGTACATCACAGGAAGGTGGGCCTCAGGTCCAACGTGAGCCGAGCTTCCTATGGACTCCCCCAAGATGGACTGGCCTGCCATGGACGTATGTCAAGCAAGGCTGGACACTGGGACACAAAGGAGGGGGCTCAGGCATCCAATTTAGGTTTACAATATTGACCTCTGAGGTCTCATCCCACCTTCCAGCTTTTAGCCTGTATGATATAAAAGAGCTTTATTTCCAGATGCACATAAGGTTTCAACTAGTTGAATCCCTTAAAAGTCAAAGCCCACTCAAGATAGATCCCCATGGTCTCTCACCCTTATAAATCAAAGTCATCAAAATGTGGCTCCGTCCGTGGGCATGGGGAAAGAGTTGTCCCCAAAGTTTTCTCCCAAATGCACCTCTTGATCTTGCTTACAGACTTCAAAAGTTATCCTCTAATACACTTTTTAAAACCTCATTTAACATAGTCTAAAGTGGAATTGGTTCTGTGAGTTAGTTTGGCAGAGAGATGAAATCACATAAAATCCATATTCATTATAGACATCCCATATGTCATCTGCAAGGATGAATGGGGGCTCTCATGTGGCAGGAAGAGGACTTTGACAGAAATACTCCATGGTTTGCACAGCCTTGTCTGCTGCCTTCCTGCTTCGCCTCTTTTAATTGATTCATCCCCAAACGCTGGGCAGCCAGGGAGACTCAGCCACTCCAACTAAAACCCTTTCATGCTTAACACCTCTCTTCCCACTCTTAGCACCAGCTAGGGATGCCTAAATCAGCCTTTGAAGACATGTTTTAATTCTTATGTGCTGTTTTTTAAGTTAACTTATTTAAAACTGGGAGCGTCATTGTAGAAAAATTGGAAAATGCAGGTAAGCAAAAGAAAAAACAAATCTCGCCTCTTGGAGACAATCTCTATGTATGTCTAGCATGTAAGATGTAAAGCCTTCCTGCCCCCTCTTGGTTTACCAGAGCAAGGGGAAGGAGGATGGATAGATAGATAGTCAGAGAATGACTTCACTACCAAGGCCCCACTGAGAGTCAGCTGTAGCTGCTAGATCTTAACCTCACTGAACGCTCACCACAGAAAAGCCAAGAGTATAGGTGAGTGGGAAAAACTTACAGAGAAGACACAAGCTGTTTCAAACAAAAGCATAATCTCGCTCTTGGGAGAGTTGGGGAGGGAGAAAAGGACAGAATGGCCTTTTGAGCTAAATTATTCAGACTTCCAGTCATAATCATGGCTATCATTTCTTCAACATTTACAATGTGCCAGGCATCTTTCATCTCATTGAATTGACATCTTCTAGAGACTTCTCAGGGTGTGGTGATAAAGTCTTAAGGACTGGGAAATTTGTGGGTTAATCCCCAACTTGTAGCATTTGCCATTTTTTGTGGTGTATATTCTCCTACCAATTTCAATCTAAGACCCAGAGTCAGAAACAGATGCTCAGGAGTACAATATCAAGTAGTGTTTCTACCATTCAAATGTAGTATGTAATAGTCATAGGGGACAAGAGGGAGGAATAACAAAGGGATACACGGAGACCTTCTGGAGTTACAAATATATTCATTAGCTTGAATGTTGTGATGGTTTCACAGGTGTATACACATGTCAAAACTTATCAAATTGGCCCTGGACAGTGTGGCTCAGTTGATTGGCATATTGTCCCATAAACTGAAAGGTTGCAGGTTTGATTCCCAGTCAGGGCACATACCCAGGTTGTGGGTTCAATCCCCAGTCAGGGCATATATGAGAAAGCAACCAATTGATGTTTCTCTCTCTCTCCCTCTCCCTCTCTCTCTAAAAGTAATGGCAGGGGTGGGGGGACAGAATCCTCCGGTGAGGATAAAGAAAAATTTATCAAATTGTACACAATAAAAATGTGCATTTTATTGTCGATTATACCTTAAAAGGAAGAAAAGGAAGAGAGGAAAGAGAAGGAGGAGAAGGAGAGATGCTGGCAGTGGTGATGGTAGCAGCAGTAGCATCAGCAGTAGAAGGCACTCTTCCTGCCCTTGAGGAGCTTGAGGTAAGAATTGTATAATTAATATTCACTTGGATTTCCCTGTAAACCAATGAATGGATGGTGGTTCTGGAATTTCTATAGACCAGGGGCTTACAGGTGACATTAATGGATAAAAACAGTGCCTGTACTTCTAGTAACTTATATTGGAGCTGACTTTGTATATAAAACTGCTGGGTTTTTTATTGTTTATTTGGGTGCTTTGGGGTACTCTTGGAGATTATGAGAAGAAGGCTCATCCCCCTATGCCTCCCGCTCCGCTGCTGCCAATCACTCCCCGCTGAGGATCCTAATGAGTGAACAAGATTGATTCCCTTTAGGATCTGGTCCACCTGGCCCACACGCAGAGCTGGCCCCCAGCAGCCTTCCCGCCTCTCTCTAGCGCCTTCTCCTGCCCTGGGCCCTCTGCACGCCCTCCAGCTCCCTTGTCTGCACTCCTGGGGAGGTGCTCTGTTCTCTGCTACTCCCACTGAGGAATTTGTGCCTGGAAAACACTTGTGTTGTCCTCCCCAGGACCTGGATTTTTTGGCTCTGTAGAATAAAGAGACTCAAAAGGATTCATTTCTTAGAGAGAACATTAAAGACTCCACTGGAGTTTGTGGGACCTGACCACCACATGAACAATCGCCTACAATCACCCATTGCCTCTTGCAACTCAAGTCAAAGGAACTTTACTCTCTGATTATTGGCCTCTTGGTAGAGGGAAACTGAGCTAATCTTACCTCCCTTCCAATTGAACTTTAGTAAAGAGCAGGTGGTAGGAAATCCCTTTGCTGCCTTTTTGAAACCCAGTCATGCTGGCCACCACTAAAGGTGGTGAGTTCCAGGCTGAGAAATGGGGCACAAAGGACGCATTTGTAAAGCACACATTTCAGTGAGATTTGCCTGCACAGAGATGGCTTGGAACCTCCCTGGAACGTTGTCCTTCTTCCCTCAACATGGTGACTGGGCCAGGTGAGGTCTGGAAGGGACTCAAGGATGAGCCAGGGCCGTGCCTCAGAGCCCTCTCCACTTCGACGTGGCACAGGAGAGCCCCACGAACCGGCCTCTCTGCAGTCTGACTCACACAGCTCTGGCTGAGTCCCAAGTCAGAACCCAGTCAGACAAACAACAATGCTATTTCTAGAGTTGTTTTAACTGTTGTTTTTTTTTAATTTTTTGGAAAACTTAACATAGGATCAGGAAATTTCAGTTGGAGGAACAGTAGAAGTATTCTTGCCTGACTACTTTGCTGACATAAATCTCCACTCCACCGTCCCTGAGAAATCACTGTCTAGTCTCCACCTGAATGCTTCCAGTAACAGAGTTTTATTTTCAAACAAGCTCTAATTGTTAGAAAGTTCTTCCTTATATGTGCAGCTGTGAAAAAGAATGAGGAAGTTCTCTGTAGTGATGTGGAGAAATCTCCAAGCTATACTAAGTACAAAAAAAAAAAAAAAAAAAAAAAATGTGGTGCTGAGCAATGTGTACAATATATTAACTACCTTGGGATTTTTTTTTTAATGACAAAAATAAGAATTGATGCTCCTATCTGCTTATAGCCATTAAGGAACTCTGAAAGAATACACAAGAAACTTCTAAAAATACAGGGTAGGGCAAAAGTAGGTTTACAGTTGTGAGCACATAAAACAGAAGTTATTATTTATTATTGTATTATTTTCCATGCGAACAACTGTGAACCTACTTTTGCCCCATCCTTTATTAGTTATGTACAGAAGAAAGGGAAGAATGAAGCAGAGAGTAAAGAGAGCGACCCTATATGTGACATTTACTGCATACCAAGAACTATTCTAAGTGCATGTGTGAACTCATTTAACGCTCACAAGAACTCTATATCATTTTCATTTTTCAGATGAGAAAGCTGAGGTTCAGAGAGGTGGAGTACCTTGCAGCTAGTAATCAGCAGGACTGGAACAGCATAGCTCAGAGACTGTGCTCATAATACCTGTGCCAAACTTCCCCTACCAGAGTGTAAGGATGTGAGGGAGGCCTTTCCCTGTATTTGTTCTTGTTGGTATACTTTTGGTTAGTTTGGTTGGTTGTTTACTTACTTTCCTACTTGGCTGGTTTGTTTTTGAACCATGTAAACATATTATATATTAACTAAAATTTTCTCTAGATGCTGTGAGAAAGCATGTTAGAAGCTGTGGAGCTGGTCTGAAAAAAACAAGAAAAAAGTAAAAGGAGAATTGAAAGTTCTTTACACTGAGCAAAAAACCCTGCTTTCCTAAAGCTTTTTTGCTTTTTTGTCATAATTGGTTCTTTGGGGAACTACCAGGTCCTGCTCAATAGACTTTCTCCCTGCTGGTCCCTAGATGTCCTGGGTCCCCATATCCTTCACTACGCTGGCTAGTATTCCCCAAACTCAGTCCAGGACATCGCTCTCCTCTCTAAGGCGGGGCCCCAAACAGAACTTGGTTCTTCAGCACTGGTCTGGCCAATATGATATCACCTCCCTTGTTCTGAGAACTATAATTCTGTTAATACAGCCTATGTTTACATTTGCTCTTTTGGAATCCTCATTTCTCCGTTGCAGTGAATTAAAATGTTCAACACTTATTCCCAGGTGCTTCTGCTTATCCAGCTCCTCCCCATCCCAGGCTGGTGCAGCTGTGTTCAAGACCCATATCTGGGATGTTAAATCCCTTCCCATTAAACTTTACCTTGTTTGTTTGACCCATTGTTTCATCCTGCCTCAGTGGGATCCTGGCTCAGTTCCCCAAAATAGTCAAGATCCTTTCCAACCCCATGTAAGACAGACAGGTTTCCATTTGGCAGATAAGGAAACTTCCTCCCCGAGAGGGGACTTGGTTGAGATCTCAACAATCATTGGTTCCAAGGGGAGGAATGAACCAAGGGCTCTTGACTTCCATGCAGAAAGCCCTGGTGTCACAGCCAGTGCCTTCAGAAGAACTCCTAGGACTTCATCCTGCAGACATCATGCAGGCCCCGGGCTCAGTGCTACCTCAGTGTCCAGCTCTAGCACCTTCTATAGGACCTGGGGAGAGCGCATTAAGGTAGTCCCGGGAGTGAGAGTTGCTCTTAAAAGAAGAAGGCCGTCATGTGCATGGCACATGTTCAAAGTTGGCTGGTGATTATAGTGGCTTAAAACATCATGTTCTAGATTAGCTGCTTGGGGTTTTCTGAAGCTTGTGCCGAAATCAGAGATGCCGTGGGGATGACATCTTCCTTATCTGTGAAGTGATGTGATGTGGAGTTATTCAACAAGCAATCCCCAGAGACCACAAACCAAGGAACAGATCCAGGAATTCCACTCTTGTTCGCTCCCCCGCCTGCCAGATGTGCAGGTTGAAGTGCGTTTCGGTGCTCCGCATGTCTACTCTCCAAAAGACGAGATCAGACAGCTATTTCAAAGACGACTCAAAAAATAAAGGAGGGGGAGCTTACCTAATCCTTATGCTGGTAGCATGTCTGATTGGGCAAAGTGGGTGGAAGAGTGAAAACAGGGAAAGTCCCTAGGGTAAATTAATCTGTGGTCATGAAGACCCCAGAAAACCTGGCAGAGGGTACAGAAATCATGATCAAGCCAGTCCAGAGGCTCCGGGACCACTGTCTATGGAAAAGGTCAGGAAAGTACAAATAGCAATAAGTGAGTCCTCAAGAACTGAAAATGCCTTTGGGATGAGGTGATGCCAATCAGACTGGAAGGCCAGCCCTCTGTGAAGGCCATGGTGGGTTCGAAGTGTGAGACACACCTCAATAACTGGAATTAGGTCTCAGATGCCATCAAAGATTTGGGTGGAGCTTATAATAAAAACTTACTAAGCTAGACCTCAAGATCATGGTCTCCAGGTCTGACTCTGACTCACTGGAGGGGCTTCTGAATGTTATGTGACCAACCTGCACCTCCATTCCCCCATTTTGGTGGCAACTGCTGGGAGGGGAGGCGGCAGAGTAAGAGAGATGAGTGATCATCAACCCCATGCCCGCCTAACTGACATCCTATAACTACAGAGACGGTAACACCAGGAAACGCCTCTCAATCACATCAAGAACAACAGAGAATGAGTAGGGAAGTTTGTTACTGCTGTTGTGATGAAATTCATAAACCTGCCTATGAGGGTGTGTTTTCTGAAATTCTCAAAGTTTATTCTCAACTGTGTAACTGTCTACATCTTGTCTGAACACTTAACAGAAACCTCAGACTCCATCATGGGAAATTAAATCCTTGGAAAAGTAGCAAGGCCCCTAAAACATGCACCTCTGACCCCAAACCGGGAGTAGGTTACTGCGAGACGATATCTCAAGTATGTTCAGTTGTGAACTGGGTGCAGCTGGCATCCCTAACGGATAAAACTGGTTCCAAGAATGAATCATGTTGATTATACCCTTGGGACATCATTCATAAATATCATCTGTCCCCAAAGACTTACAAAACACAGGAGTCATGGCAAAATACACACGCATATATACATGTAAGCAAGGTTTCTAACAATCGGGCCATTGTTCACAGCAGAGAAACCAGGCACACCCTTTATCTAAGATAAAAAGAAAATGCAAAAAGCAATCAAATGAAATCTACCTGGCCCAACCTGAAAAACAACAGTTGGATGAGAACATCGTCCACAATCCATTTTCAGCGAGCAGCCTTTTGGGGCGCACTTCAGTGAACAGAACACTCTCCCGGCCAGCCCTCCCCTAAGTGAGGAAGTGCTCTCTGCCACATGCACCCACGTCCCCTTTTGTGGTTGCCCCCCAGTCGGTGCCACCCTCACTCAAGTTGCCCATCGCCTGGTTAATTAAATGTCTTTCTTTCCCATAAAATATGCTCTCAGGAAAAAAAACAACTCTTTCTAAAATTAAGGCATAAAACTTTGGAAGTATTGATTTCAGCATTTCAGGCACCAGCAAGCTCCTGGAGAAGGGGGGAGGAGCAGAGAAGGAGATATGCACACTCTTCTCCATAATTCCTCAAGAAAGAGTCTGCACTTCAATACATCAAGGGATTCCTTCCCACCTTCCCCTTCATTCCTGCACAGAACAGGAAGTCTCTGAAGGACTAGTCCTACTCCATGGCCACCTGGTCCCACAGTGGCACCCTACCCAAAACAAAATTCCCCTGAGAACACCTTTCTACAGAAAGACCTGGGAAGAGTCCACAGGCCACACAGTGCAAGTCCAGGTGCAGAATATAGCCATTCTTGCCAAGCCTACAGCAGTGGGGTAGAGGCCGAGAGGTTTCAGACTGTCCCCAACCCTTTGGGAGGGCTCAGGAGCCTTCTGTGTGCACCCCATACGCATGGAACTCTGTCCCCACAGCCCTTCCCCACTGCTCCTCTCTTCTCTGCATTTCAGCAGTTAGAAACTAACTGGACTCCTACCCCCGCTTATGAAAACGAAGTGTGGCCATGACTCCTACACACACATCTTGCTAGAGCACCAATCTTAAAATAGAAATAACGCTCCCCATGTCCACTCTTTAGAGGGCATTAGACTTCCCATTGGACACACATGTCTAATTTGCCCACCCAGAAGTTGTAACACTGAGTGGAAAGAGTTCTAGCATTGATTCTGCACATTCAAAACACTCATGCAAAGGCGGGGGCGGAAAGGGGAGAGGAAATGAAGAGTGAGAGAGAAAGAGGGAGGGATGGAGCAGGGAGAGATGGAGAAAGACAGAGAGACTGAGAGAGAGGCAAAATAAGAGAGGGAGGGAGAGAGGGAGGGAGCTTCTCAAAGACCACCAGAGTTGGAAGACAACTCCTTATAAGTCAGGCCAAGCCACTAATTTTTTAAAAATTTCTTCATTGGTTATAGACCTATTCATTTTTGTATTTAATATGAGTCATTTTGGTAATATGCTTTAATAGAAAAGTGTCCTTTTAAATTTTCAAATTTATGGCATAAAATTATTGACATAGTCCCATATTTATAATTATGTACCTTTTTTCATGGTTTGTTCATGCCTTCTGTTCTTTCTCACTTTTGCCACAGATTTTTCTTTTCAAAGAAAAGAAATAAAGTTGATATTTGTGTATTGATATTGTATCCTTCAAACTTGCTGGATTAGTTTATTAGCTCTAAAAGGTTTTCTGTGGATTCCCTAGAATTTTCTGTTTACAAGAACAGGTCATCTGCAAATAGAGATCATTTCATGTCTTCCCTTCCAACTTGGCAGCCTTTTCTTTTTTTTAACCTTATCTTGTTCCTAAGTTTAAGGGTAAAGTTTTCAGTCTTTCACCATTAAGCGGGGTTTTTTTTGGTTTTGGTTTTCCACGATGCCCTTTATAACTGGTGTGAATGTAAAATGGTGAAGCTGGTTTGGGAAACTGTTTAAAAGATCCTCAGAAAGCTGAACATAGAGTTACTATATAGCCCAGAAATTCCACTCTTAGGTATATACCCAAAATAACTGAAAACACATGTCCACACAAAAATCTGTACAATAAGGTTCATAGCAGCATTATTCATAATAGCCCAAAAGTAGTAGCATGCCAAATGTCTGCCAACTGATGAACAGATAAAGAAAATGTGGTATATCCATACAATGCATTCTTTAGCCATACAAAGGAATGAAATACTGATACAGGCCACAACATGGATGAATCTTGAAAATATGCATAATGAAGGAAGGCAGACATACATATCTTCATCAGAAATGTCCAAAATTGGCAGTCCATAGGAATAGCAATTACACTAGCATCTGCAAGCAATGAGGGAAGTGGGCAACGTGGGGTGGCTGAAAATGGGTGCAGGGTTTCTGTCTATAATGATGGAACGTTCTGAACTTAGTGAGAGCTGCAGAAAGCTGGAAGAATACGTTAAAAACACTGAATAATATATTTTAAAGGGGCAAATTTTATGGTATATGAAATATATCTCAGTATCTCAATTTAAACACATTTTCTTCTAAGCACTTTGGCTACATCATGTAAATTTTGATGCTGTGTTTTTATTTTCATTCAGTTAAAAAAATTTTCTAATTTCCCTTGTGATTTCTTGTTTGACTTTTGGGTTGTTTAGATATGTCTTGTTTAATTTCCAAATATCTGGAGGTCATCCATATTTATTTCTGTTGTTAATTGCTAATGTAACTCCATAGTGTTCAGAGAAATGCACTGTAGAACGTTATTTAAATGCTTTTAAATTTATTGACACTTTGCTTTGTGACCTGGCACACAAGTCTGTCCTGGAGAATGTTCCATGTGTGCTCGCAAAGATTGTTCCTTTTGCTCAGGTTGAGTGGTATGTTCTATAGATGTCTGTTAGGTCAGGTTGGCTGGTAGTGTTACTAAGTCTTCTTAGATCCTTGCCAGTTTTCTATCTAGTTATCTATCAATAGCCTCCAACTATTTTTGTTGAATTATTTATTCAACTCTGTCATTTTCCTTTATATATTTGAGGCTCTATTCTTAGGCGTGCATAAGTTTATAACTTTTATATCTTCCTGGTAAACTGGCCTAGTTATCATGATAAACTGTCTCTCTGTGTCTCTAATAACTCTTTTTTGTCTTAAAATCTATTTTGTCTGATATTAATATAGCTTTCTTATGGTTATTGTTTCTATATTATATCTTTTTCCATCCTTTTATTTGCAACCTATTTGCGTCTTTCAATCTAAAGTGCATCTCTTATAGATAGCACATAGTTAAATCTTTTTTTGATTGTATTTTTTCCCATTACCATTTATCCTCATTATACTCCCCTTCCCTCTGCAACCAAATTCTGTTTTTTTATTCAATCAACAATCTGTGCTTTTTGACTGGAGTGTTTAATCCATTTATCTTTAATGCAATTACTGATATTCTTGGATATATGTCTGCCATATTTTGTTTGTTTGTTTTCTATATGCCTCTTGATCTTTTTAGTTTATCTGTTTCTCCTTTACAACCTTCCATGTCAAATAGATATTTCCTAAGTGCTCTTCTAATTTCTTCGTTGGATCTGTAAATTATTTTCTTAGTGGTTACTCTAGGTATTAGAGTTTATATCTTCATTTATCAAAATCCACTTTGGATTAATACTAACTTAATTTCAGTACAGTACTGAAAGTTTACCCCAATGTAGCTCTATTACATCCCCTTCCTTTTGGCTATTCTTGTTATATATATATTAATCTTTGTATGTTATGACCCCCAAAACACAGCTTTATAAGTGCTCTTTTATGTATTTATGTTTTAAATCAATATGAGAAGAAAAGAAAAAAATCTATAATAAAATATTTTTATATTTACCTACTTAATTACCATTTCCAATATTCTTTTTGTCTTCATGTGGGTTCAAGTTACTATCTGGCATCACTTTCTTTCAGCCCAAAAAAATTCCTTTAATATTCCTTGTAAGGCAAGTCTCTTAGCAACGAACCCTCTCAGTATTTGTTTACGTGGGAAGATATTTAATTCACCTTCACTTTTGAAGGACAGTTTTGCTGGATCTAGTATTCTTGGCTGACTTTTTTTTTTCTTTCAGTGCTTCGAATATGTCATTCATCACCTTCTTTCATTGTTTCTGATGAAAATTCAACTTCAATCATATTGTCGTTCCCGTTTATGATGCATCATTTTCTTTTGCTGCTTTCAAGTTTTTCTCTATGTCTTTGCCTTTGAATAGTTAGACCATGGTGTCCCTAGGTGTACCTCTCTTTTTTCTTGTAAGACTTAAGTTTGTTGAGCTTCTTGGATTTTTAAGTTAATCTTTTAAATTAAATTTTCAGACTTTAAACCATTATTTCTTTGAACGGTTTTTCTGCATCTTCTCTCTTGCTTCTCCTAAGGCTCACATTACACATATGTTGGAATGCTTAATGATTTCCCACAGATCCCTGGGGCTCTTCATGTTTTGTCATGCTGTTTTCTTTCCATTCTTCAGATTAGATTACCTCTGTTGATCTATCTTTACGTTTGCTGATTCTTTCTACCGTCACCTCTAATCTGCTTTTGAGGGACTCTAATGAAGTTTACATGTCATGTATTGCGCTGCCAAATTCCAGAATGTGTCATCATCATACTCTCCTTTTAATTATTTAAACATAGTTTCTTTTACTTCTTTGCACATATTTATAATATCTGCTTTGAAGTCTTTGTCTGCTGAGTCCAAAGTCTGTGTTTCCTCAAAGACAGCTTGTTTTGGCTGCTTTGATTTTTTTTTTCTCTCTGTGTAGGAGTCGTGCTTTCCTGTTTCTCTGCATGTCTTGTAATTTTGCTATTAAAAACTGAATATTTCGTTGCCTATATTATAACAACTCTGAATTCTGATTTCCTCTCCCCAAGAGTGGTTGCTGCTGCTTTCTTTTTTTTTTTTTCAAATATAATTTTCATTTTTTATTTTGCTCCAGAGAACTTTTCTTTAGTTCTTAAGGACTTAGGTCTTCACAGGGGCTTCGGTGGAGGTCGTGGGGCAGCACCAGCAGGTCTGAATCACTGTTGTGGCGGTCGGGGGATGTTCAGCCTTCCCCCTGTCCTGTTCTGGGCTTCACAGAACAATTCCTGACTACCGTGCTATGCCTGGCACAACTCGCACAGTAGTGTGTAGTTTCACATACAGTTTAAGAAGCACATAGACATCAACGACACGGTTGCAGCCTCTACTATGTTTTGAATGACAAACTTCTTAATGGCTTTGTCATTGGGCACACATGAGGTGCAGTTGGTACACATGGCCATGGCCATTTTTGGCAAGATAGCTGTTCCTTCTTTTCTTGTCATCCTGACAGAGAGAACCAGAAAGCTATTTTGTTTGCTTGCTTGATTGCTTGCTCTCTGGCTCGCTTGCTTAATTAGTGACTTCTTTGGACTAATCTACAAAGTACATCTTCCTCAAATACATAGCCACTGATGTATCTGTTCAGGTGTTTGGGTCTTTTCTTCTCCTTTGGAGAAGGGGAAGAGCCTGGCTTCCTACACATGATGTTCAGCCAGAGCTGTATGGATAGTCCTTCCTGGGTATATGCACAGCCTTGCATTTGTGTGCTCCCTTCCAGACCTCCAAGGATGCTATCAATGTCCACCATGACTACCTTACTCCTTGAATTTCTCTGTTAATTTTTGGCAAGGCTGCCTGTCTGTTGCTTGTCCTTGCCAGGATTGCAACTTTAGGATAGCTGCAAGGGTGGTCTTCCTTATTCATTTGCCACCAAGATGATTAATGTTTTTATATGGTTTTCCTGCACTCCACTCCAGAATAACTCAGCCTCCTTCAGAAGCAGTATCCCTCCTGGTTTTCTATGACCTTCCCTGCCTTGTAGAACTACTGTAGTAATGGAACTGGAGTGGGGAGTCAAAGGTGGGAGCAGCCCCAACCTAAAAGGCCAAACATTTTCTTTGTTCTTAGCCAGGTCTCAGCACTTCGTTTTAAATTAAATTCTTCTCAGTTTGTTGCATGTCTTTAGTTGATTTTTCAGAGTCTTAAAATGGTTGTTTTTGTCATTTTTTTTCCATTTTTATCATTGCATTGGGGGAAAGTATTTGACAATCTTCCTCATTCCACCCTTCCAAAAGTTCCCTAAGACTTCATACTATATATCTCATTTAACTTTACAATACAATGAAGTAACATTATTATTTATTATTATTTCCAGTTTCCTGATGATGGGACAGACTTTCAGAGACGTTAAATAACTCACTGAAAGTCATAACTCCCATTTCCCAAGGATGATGCAGTGTTTTGAGCACTCTATGTCTGAATCTTTTCTAACTCGTTAAAGACACACTTACAGAAATGCTATCTTGAAAAACCTTGTATAACTCAATAAATAAGATTAAGAGTCAACACTATTATCTTGATAGACATTGTCTCTTTTGGTCATGCTACAGATACAAACTTTTTTTATTCTGTATTACCCGTGTTCCAGGTGCCAAACAATGTGCCACCATATTTAAAATCTCATCCTCATATCAATGTTCAGAGGCAGGGAGGCCCAGCCATGTCCATTCATGGGTGTGAAAGCTACAGCTCAAAAACATGTCCCTTTATAAGTGGTGGAGGTGGGATTGAAACCCAAGCTTCAGATTCCAAGGCCTAGTGTCAGGCATGGTCAATATTCTCCTTCAATTGGGATATCACCTAGCTAAAATAAAGTAGGGGACGTAGAAAGAGCCCTGGGAAAATGGAAAATAATGAAAGATTTAGGAATATAAATCAAGACAGAAAACTTTAATATTTGGTAGTATTTAGTCTAGAAAAGAGCCAAAAATAACAATATTTAATGTACAAAATGATTTCAAGTTTGCTAGTAAGCACTAGATTATTATTTTCGCTGGAGGGAAAAAGCAAAACAAAACAATAGGAAATGTATTTCTACTTCATCAGGAAAATCTTGCTTCATTCAAGGATTCATGAGATGTTAAACTTTGTTGCCCAAAATGTTATGCAATCTCATTCTACAGGAACTAATTATCTTTCAAGTCTCCTTATATGTATAGCTTAGGTGAAGGCAAGTGACAATTTCCCAAGATTCCTTCAGCCTTGTCTGCACCTCCCAAATTAGAATGACAGGCCTCCGCATCCAATCAGACCAGTGCCTGAGCTCCATTTACCACTCTCTGGGATGCTTCCAAATCCCTTGGTTCATGTAACTAATTAAAGCAAGACTCTTGTGTGATACAACCCTCCAGGCAGGGCCCAATCCATCTATAGGGGAAATAAGCCACTGCAATGTGAGTTCTAACACACAGTTGTATAAAAGCCCCACTTCCTCCAGCACATCTCCCTGACCAACTGCTATGAAATTCCCCCACTTGACCTAACACTCTGAAGTAAGGCATACTCTCCAGAATGTTGCTGATAGAATATATGCATCAGCTTGGGCGTATCTATTTACAAAGATGTTCACATCCCGTTGGCTAACCATCCCTATGGAAGAAGGAGTGGAAGAGAATACCAAATGAAATCAGGAGAAGTTCAATTTGTGAACAAAAAGGCAGAGAGGTAGAGATTTTGCATTGGTGGAGAAGTGAGTCAAAAGGTACAGAGAAAGGAAAAGCCAATGAGCAGGAGAGCCGGTTCACATGCAGAGAACATCCGGGTAGGCCAGGCATGACACTTTTGCCCTTCACAACTGTCCGCCAGCCCAGCATTGATTTGGATAATCCAAAATTTATTCCTTGGGGCCAAGAGTTGAAGTGGGGACCTTGACTGCCCCTCCACCAGCCAGCTGGAACCATAAGCATATGTTTTTACATTCACTTTTATATTAATTTCATTTTACTCGAGATTTCATTAAAACCCACTTCCAGTGTTGATATGTGCAACATGAAATCCTCCAGATGAATTGGTTCTGTAGATGGTGACAACACTCTCGCCACACTCCATGGATCAAATTGCTCTTTATCCACTTGACTGGGCCAGAATGTAAAGACAAACGCTAAGCAAATGCTATGAAATCAATAGCTACAGAGTGTTGGGGTTTTTTTTTTCTTTTTTCCTATGTAGACCCCAAAGGAGACTGGCACACAGATTAGACAAATCACTTTTCATAATCCTAAGGACTGCTTCATGATGTGTCCAGGGTATTAATCAAAGGCTGAGACCAAGTAAAATGTGAATTAAATTTCTTAATGGAGAGAGACATGAACTTTCTGTCCTTAGATCTCTGGCTGTGGACATCTCTAAGGCAATGAAAAATACAGCTACCCAGTTTATAATATTCTGAGAGATATATCACCCAAGTAGCACAACTTATCATGGTTACATTTTCTGTTTAGAGAATTTGGTTTTCGACGTGGTCAAAAGGAGCTCAGGAGCTGCTTGCAGATAATTTGAGGGTAGCCCATGAAACCCAAAGACCTGTACGTTTGAGGTCACTTAAAAACTCTTTTCCATCAGTGGTTGGGGGCCTGTCCTGAGTCTCAATCAGATTCTGGAGCCTTACTTTTTTTTTTATTTAGTCCATAGAATTGCAATGAAGTAAACTCTTTTGTTTTCTATGCCAGCAATACCAAGAGGAGCCTAAAAGAAATTAGACTGAAAGCAAATGAGATTTAATAATTAAAATTGAAAATAAGTCCACACATGGCCTTTCCTGAAAGCCAGACTCACAACATTTGAAGTTCCTGCTAGGACACTGGTTAAATTAGGGATAAATGACAAGGAAAAAAATATGAAAATTGGGTCATGGAGTTTGTGAAGCAAATTTTCTCTTGCTCCCCACAAAGGTGTTTGGGGTGATGTAGCAGTTCAAGTCCCTCCACTACAACGGTCCGCCTGAGGAGGAGCGGACGCAGCAGCGGATGGAGATGGTTCTCCCGAGGATGCGTGCGGCTACCAATGCACGGGGAATTTTTATGGCTCACGGTGTTTGTGTGTGGACCACTTTTTCCCAAGGGGTTAAAGACGTTTATGGGCATTATCTGGCTCATCCCTACAACCTTCTGGTAGATGGAAGGGAGAGGAGATGGAGCCAGCTGTATGGATCGAAACACCAGTCGGAAATCCACAAAGCCCGTTTTAGGAACAGCAAGTATCAGCAACTTGTTCAAGAGAGAGCAGGCCGGAGAAGAAAGAAATCAGAGGTGTTCGGCTTCCCCAAGGAGTTGGGGGCCACGGGATTGCGTGCCTCCCCACACACACTCCCCCCGCCCCCGCGTGTGCCCGTGCAGTCCGAGCCTCCCTGTGACTGTTTTCTTCATTTCTAAAATAGAGTGTATACTTCAGTATACTTCAGTGTGCGCTTCAAAGGATTCTGATGAGGACTCAGGGAGATGACCTAGGTAATAAAACTGATCCATAATAAAAGGTAATTCCCTCTTGAACTCTTCCATTCCCCCTCTTCACTGTCAGATCCATCCAGAAAATGGGCCAGCCACAGAAGCAGGCCAAGCATGTGAGGCCGTCAGGTTGGCAGTGGAAGGAGTGAGCTTCTAACAGCCTCTCAAACAAACTGATTACATATACTATATATTCTAGGCTATGCATTGCCCATCTACACGAAAGCACCCTGCTAAAATGTGTTTTGCATCTTGTCAGGCTGCGAGTGCAATGACTCACTAGCCGAAACTTCAGCTTCTCTGGCCATGCCCATCTGCTTCTCCCGGCCTCTCATGGCCTCCGCAGTCGCTGGGAGGAAGCAGATTTCCCACCCCCTCGCTTGGAGATTATCAGCATGCATGCAGTAAATCTCGAAGATCTATCTGCACTCGAACAGAATGTGCCACAGCGCACCAGCTTACAAGAGGCATAATTAGAGCTCATTCGGCTGACAGATTAATGGAGGTGCAGTGGAGGCTAGAGAGCAGTAAATTAGGTAGCTAAACACAGCTATCTCTGGCCTAGCATCAGCACTAAATCGCACATCTTTCACAGCATGTTGGCCACTTCTCACAGCTTCTAAAAAGTGTATCCGTTTTATAAAGTATTTCCTTTTTAAGGTATCTCAGCATAGATACTTTTGTGCAGAGTTTAGCCTACCAGTGCTCGCCACTCCTGTTGCCCCAACTACTTCAGAATCGCCTACATAAGATACATAATTATCATCATGGCTTGTTATTAGATGAACAGCCAAATGTATATATAGCAACCCCTTCTTAGTAGGATTTGGAAATATTCTCATTAACTAGCTAAAAGCAACAACAACAACAAAAACAACAACAAAATACTAACAAGCTCATGATTTTTGTACGTATGTTCTGGTTACCTGATTCTCTTAAAGTAAAATTTGGTATGAAGGAAGTTAAATTCCAGATTGTTCTGATAGATAAAACAAATAAACCTGAGTGGCATGAGTATCCTGGTTCTAGAAAGGACAGCTCGTCAAGGTCATGCAATGTCAGATCCATTCCCGAGTGCAGTAGTATCTTCTCTCCCAGTGTTTTTTCACCTTTTTCTACTTCTTTTCACATTTCTGAAATTTTGAGAGCATTCTTCTCATTCCAAAGGCTCCTTTCTGCCTACTAATGAGCTTCCTCCTTTCCTATTCCCCATTTTCTAAGCCAGGGGTCTTCAAGTGATTTTGTGTGTGTGTGTGTGTAACCTCAAAAGAATTTTTAAAACTATATTTTTAAGGTAATATCTAAGTTTCATCATCCCACATTTAGATAGTTATAAGAATGTATCACCTGACAGTTTGTGTGCACTACCTGTGCTTTAGCTCTATGTCATCAAAACCTTGTTGCCATTGATTTAGGTTTATTCCATTTATGGGAAAAGTCCACCGTATATGACCTAGATGACAAAGCAGTTCTTATTGCTATTCCAATTAGCCAAATCAGACTTACTATTTCACAGAGAAATTTAACTTCATTTTTCAATTCAAATAATATATATCCCTAAGCCATTTCTGAATTGTCATTCTAATAGATAGATGAGTGAGTGGAGTAGACAGACAGCTATGACAGATACATACATACATAGAGACTCGCCATGAGTTTGTCATGGAAGAAAATAGAGCTCAGTCCCCTGTCAACATTTCTGTCCAAAGCTCTCTTTGCTTTGTTCTCTTGGGATTCTCCTTTGGGAGAAATGCTTTTTCAAATTGTCTCATTATTTAGAGACCCAGAGGATATTTAGACTCAGGGACAATGCTCTATAGTAAGACTGGGATGGAGGAGAAGATGCCTTTTATTTAAAAGGTGTGAAAAGGGCAATTGTAACAGGATAAAGGGAGAACTGGAGGTGTGTTTTCAGCCTGGTGAGTATTAAAAAAGAGTGCAGTGGCTGTTAATCCAAAAATTAATGTGTCCAAGCCATCTGCATCAGCACAAGCCCGAGGCAATCATCAGGTGTGCCCAGGAGAATGCATGCGCCGGTGTGAAGGTAGCTGCTCCTGATCAAGCACACAGAATGGGGTCCTTCTGGGGCACGCAGTGAGAAGAATCGGCTGTTTCACCATCTGCCTCTGTTCCTCTAGCTGTCCCAAGCAAGAGGTGTCACCCCTTCACCCCTTCATTTATTTATTCACACAAACATCGCTGTGTGAGCCACAGCGCTGGGTATGCTCCCTTGGCCTGGGATCATCTTGAACGATCATTATCAACAAAATACCGAGACTCCCATCAGCCCTCATTTGTGATAACTTCATATCCTAACAATCAGGGTGTGTGGAGAGAACAACTGGTTATTTGGTTGGGAAAAAAAAATCTGCCTACAGTATTTCCAGACACTTGAGCCATCGAGATTCCAGACCCTAAATAAAATAAAAGAGGTGGGAGGGGTGCCTGAGGGAAGAGGTCATATCCTAAACTCATTGTTAAATTGCTGGGAAGTGTGAGTGATGAAAATGGCCAGAAAATATGATCCTGCAGTGAATTGGGAGCTCACTAATGTTTAATTGGGTCTCCTGTGAGACATTTAAATCTATGGGCAGCTATCAAGGGTGAGAATTCTACTCTAGTGGCCCCCAAATGATTTCACCTTCACTTTCATTTTAGTGGTGGAGGAAAGCCAGGACGTCCGCTAAAATATGTGAACTATGACTACGAGTGTGTGTTTTAAGGCCTGTATGTGTGCGGTAGTCACCCCTGAGGAGAGTCAGTGTTAGATGCTCGCTTTCAGCATGTCGCTGAACCACACCAGGGCAGCCACCCTGGAGGTCCGAGCACCTTGTACATGCCCTGGATCTCTCAGTTTCCCAGAAAAAGAGTGTTTTCAAGAAATGTGCTGTACAAATGACCGCATTCAAATTGTCCTCAAGTATTTACAAACCTCCTTAAGGCTGAAATCTAGATGCTTCCAAATAAACAAAAATAGTTTGCAAAGCACTCCACCAACTCTTTACCTGTGGCCCTTTCCAAATAAACAAAAGGGTAAAATGTTGCATTTTTTTTTTCAAATAACCCCCTCATCATCATGGGTTTGGGGTCTTGAGACAGGTAGGAAAAGCAGTGGAAAAGGAGGCAGGAGACCAAATTTTAGTTTCAGTTCTGCGGAGGGACCAGGGGGGCTCTGGAAAAGCTGTGATTTCTGCCCCACGCTTCCTTGCTATGTGATCTGTGATAGGTTCCTCAACTGCTCTCCATCTCAGTTTTCTCACCTGTTGAATGGGAGCCTCTCTGCAGGTTGTCAAAGGTTCAAGAAGCTAAGGCAGGGGGACTGCTAGGCCTGCTGGCAAGCACATACCACAGGCTCAATCATATTTGTGATTGTTCTTGGTGGCACTGGGCAAGTAAACCACTCAGTTTCTCTAGGTCTCTGTTTTCTCTTCTTCTGCCAGTGTGGGAGGGGAGCACATTTTTTTTAAGTGCACATTTTACCATAAGGCATATAGATCAAAGACCAGTTTCCCTCCATTAATTGCAAACGTCTTGAGGTAGGACCAGAATCTTGTTTTTCTATTCCACCCCAGGCTCCCCTGGCCCGCTCCATTGCCCAACAGTACTTTATACGTGGTAGGCACCAATGAAAGTTTATTGAGTTGAATTATCTCTAAGTTTAACTTTATGATAAGGGAGTAAATGAGTGAGGCCGTTTTTGTGGGGGTGTTAAAGTGAGTCTGGGAGAGTCTGTCTGAGTGAGAGTAGGTGTGTTTATTAGTGATTTAGAGAGGAAGACGGAGCTGACTGCACATGGGTATAAACATTTCTGTAATGACTGAGCCCGCTTTGACTGACCCAAAGACTTCACAATAACATAAATCTCCATCTGACAGATAGAGATGCTGTAATTAAATGTTTAAAACCGATTAATAAAGAGGCACATTTTAGTTCTCAAATGAATCGGGTTTTGACGCTGATCTTGGAAAGATAAGTTTGCATGGGGAGAAAACGAGTTGCATGTTCTCCCTCTTTGCTTACTCTTGCCTTTGTTTATTAAAAATGTCACCTAGAAGAGGGCTTTTTCAGTTAAGAAAGCAAGGAGGATTACCCATCTCCCCTCAGAGTATTGCTGAGCACAGAGGAAACCCTGAGACAGGACTGGGAGTCCAACCCTATACTCGAGACACTTAAAATCAAAAACAAATCTAAAGAGTGGATGTTAATTTATTTTATTTTTACTTTTAAATAAAGGAGGGGGAAAAAAGAAAACAGTAAGTGTTTCACCTGGCGTGTGTGTTTATGATGACTCACTTCAAGAAAATTCTGGGGGAAAAACCCACCCCACATTTACCTCTAGGAAATTCCCTTTCCATGGGAATGAAAACCCAGCCCCCACGCTCTCCGAGCTGGGGACGGCGGTGCGGTGCGGGAAGCGGCCTGCCTTCCTGCCTTGAGGCTGCGCGCCCTAGGGCAGGCCAGTGCCTTTTCTCTAACCAGGTCATATTTTTCGATCTGAATGATTTTATGGTGGGGGCTTAAGCAACTTCCTACATTCCCGTTGTTGCTCTTAATTTCTTCTACTTGGAGTGAAACCCCTACAGGGACGCCATAAAGAAAATAAAATAAGGAAAGAAGGAAGAAA
Source organism: Pteronotus mesoamericanus (assembly GCF_021234165.1). NCBI lineage: Eukaryota > Metazoa > Chordata > Mammalia > Chiroptera > Mormoopidae > Pteronotus > Pteronotus mesoamericanus. Next base: position 14,798,638 of record NW_026555085.1, on the reverse strand, counting down.
ATGTCTCTCTTCTCTTTCCTCCCTAAACCCCCCTCATAAACATCCCACCCCGTGTCACAAAATGTATGGCGAGCGTTCAGCCTTGGCAGTATTTTGACACGGTGCACAGTCCCTTTCTCCTCCCCTATTCCTTTGAGGTTCATCTTGCAGCCCAGGGCTCTGTTCCCCTGCCAACTTGGTGGGAGTGTTTAGTGACTGGAAGGCTGTGGCCTGCTCTCCCCAGAACTTCACACTTCATTTTTCCATATCCCTGGGAGCAGCAGCAAATATTTCACCAGCCTGGTTTGCCGGCTACTGCCATAAATCAGACTTAGGCCTCAAAAAAATATCCAGGCCTGTCAAGGCATTAAGCTTTTATTTTCTGACTCCATCCAGTGGTAAATGAGAGCTTGTATTTTCCTTTAAAACTGTAAAGGGATTTTTAAGGATTGTCGCTGGACGGCGGCCAGCTACAAAAGATACAATACAGAGTGTAACTGGTTAGGAGAGATTTAAAAAAGTCTTAAGTATGAAAAATGGCTTTTCTTAAAGGTTTTTCAATGAAATGAGAAACGGGGCTTAAATTTCATAAACTTTTTTTTTTTTTTTTTTGAAAGACCTGGACTATTCATGAGAAAAGCATTAGGAAATGGAAGAGTCGCGCTCTTGGAGAAATATGAGTTATATTTGTTAAGCGTGCTCTCTCGCACTTGCCCCCCTTTCTTCCTCTTTCTTTCTCCATGTACCAGATACTTGGGCCGGTTCATTAGTCAGTTCCTGCCATCATTACTGACGGTATGACAGCAAGAACAAACAGACTGGACAGTTTTATGTGCTGTATATTAATTGCTTCATAATTTAGGCCTGCAAACCAGGACAGTGAGGCAAGCTCACTTGGAAAACCCCCTGCTTAAAATTCTAAGCAAGTTTGCAAGGTGCAAATCATGCCTATGAGATCACTTCTTAATGTCTCCCCCCGCTGAGTAATCAAATCTCAGATTCCAAATGCTGAAAGCCTTCTTGTAGTTGAGAGAGTTGTGGAGTTAAAGTGGGCAGGTATTGCACCGAGACGCCATATCCAAGAAACCTGGGAAAAGGTGCAAGGAACCGAGATCAGGCACTCGGTGCACAAAAAACAACCTGCCTGGATTTTGTGATGTGTCAGGTTCCACTGAGGTACACATTTAATTTCAGCAAAATGCAATGAAATGGAAATAAACATAAGCTTTCTTACTCTCAGTCCAGGCCAATGTATATACTTGCAGCCTGGGGTGGCAAGAAGGTGTGGGAAGGCAGGGAAGAAATACCTAAGGAAATAATGATCCTGTATTTACGAAGGCTTCAAAATAGCATTTAAATCAGGATGAGACTGATTGAGAAGGTAACAGGCCATGGGAACAATGTGATCTGATTTTACCGCCAGGAGAGCTGGGCACGAGGTGGGTGGCACTGATGAGAAAACAGCAGCGATGGACCCAGGAAGTAGAAATGACAGGCATGTACCAAAGAGTGTCATAATAAGAGTGAGGCAAGCCGAACCCTGGGCTGACTTTGAAAGGATCCCACAGACTACCGCCCTGCTTGTGTAGTGATTTATATACACCCCTCCCACCCAACCCCAAGTTGGTTAGTTGCATTTAATGTTGGGTGTTCCCATGGTGGGGCATTGTTTTCCTGGGTGTTGCTTTTTCTTCTTGAGGGAGTGCAGCAGAACCTGAAAGCAGACTTTCAGGCCAAAAGCACTTTGGGCAATGGTTCTAATCCCAGTGCAATGCCGGAATGCATTTCCTTCTCCAGCTCCTTCCAGCAGATCTGGCTCCACTACTTGACACCCTTCGGTGGCACATGGAGCCAAGCTGTCAGTGGCTGGAGCCTCTGAGCCGCATCCCTGACCTCCTGCTCCTGCTCAGTGATTTATAACAACCTTCGGTTAGTTCTTTCAGTTGGCTGAGTTTTCTCTTGCCTCTGGTCTTTTCCCTCTGAAAACTGTGAAAATTATATGAAATTCAGACTTGAATGTCATGAATGAAATTTTGTTGGGATCCAGCCATGCTCACTTACTTACATTTTGTCTAGGCTGCCCTCCCAGTGTGACGGCACAGCTGAGCAGTTGTGACAGAGATAGTGTGACCTGTAAATATTTGCCAGCTGGCTCTTTACAGGAGACGTTTGCTGACCTCTGCACAAATTCCCTTCAGCGACCTCAAACACCCACACTGGGTCTAGCCTCCCCGTGCTCCGGATGTCCCTGCGGACTCCCCTCGGGCCGCTTGTCTCGCACACCCTGGACCTCTCCTCGTATAACCGATATTTTGTATACTGATTTCATTGCTACCTGCATTTCATTCCAACTTAAAGTGATAAAACTATTAAATAAAAAAAATTAGAAAGCCATCAAGCAATCAAAAAAAATATTACAATTGAAAACTGAAATACTAAACCCAAAATGTATATATTGGTTATCAATAGGTAGTGATAATATGGATGGGTTCAATATATTTTGATTATCTGCATGTTCTAAATTTTGATAATATACATTTTCCCTAGAATATACATGTTCTAGGTTTTCTATACTGTGCATTCCATAATGTATAAATATTATTTTGAATGAGACTTTGACAAAAATATGTATTGAGCACCTTTCCTATGCAAGGCACTGAGTTAAGCACCATGGGGAATATAGAGATGTTCAAAAAATTATCTTTGACCTCAAGGAAATCTAAAATCTGAATTTTTTCTAAAAGGACACAATAATGATGATGATGATGATACGCAGAGTCTGCCTGTTTTGGTTGCATATTCCAGAGAACAAACATGACTTGCTGAGGAAACGCTTTTCAGTTTTGCTGATGGTGTACGTGCGTCTATGCCCGCGACCCCCTCTTTTATTCCCTACCCCCAGGAGTGTCCTACAAACCGTTGAGCATGTCTCTCTCCTTTTAAGTATCAAGTGTGTGTTATAGTCTACATTAAAATTATTCTGATACAGTGTCATTCTTTAAATTTTATACTCAAAATTTCCCCAAAAGCTTTTGGGCAATCTTCTATTTAGGTTAATTTCCAAGTTTGGTGTGGATTTATTGGCTACCGTGAATGGGATCTCCTTTTCTATCATCTTTTCTAGTTGGTTATTGCTGGTGGATAATGAACCTTGACAATGGCAACCTTGCTGGGGAAGAGAAAAAGTAAGCAAACAACAGAGGAGCCTCTCAGAGAACCCTGAGCCACAAACTACGGAGTCTGAGTCTGCACCTGAGGTCAAAAAGCTGGGAAGGGCGTCGGGGAGGGGAAGCTTTCTCCCTCTCTGTCACTGATCAGTGGGTTTCATGCTCTTCAGGCCTGGGACCCCTGCAGGTCTGCTACACACGCACCTGACCTTTCTGACCCCGCGCCACTGCCACACCTTCTACCCGATTCACCCACAAGTAACCCGTTCTTTCCTTTAAAAACCCTGCAGAGCCTCCCTGGAGCTCTAAATCCATAATCTCAATTGTTAATCTGTTGGCAAGAAGGCGGCCTGGCAGCTCCCTCTTTCCTTGACGTTACATGTGTACCCTCCAAGCTGGCTTACAGCAGATCATATTGGGTGGCACTCTTTATTCTAAGGCACATCAACCAGTTCAATAACCTCTGGAGAAATATGGAATGGTCTGAGCACCAGGGGTTTCGGGTCTTGGCTGCTTCCTCTTACCACCACCACCACCACCACTTGGGCTAAACCATCTCACTGGTGTCATAACTTCCTAGTTCTTCTAGAGGTTTGCTGAGTGCACCATTTCGGCAGCAGTGAAATGAACTGGTACCCTTTGTCTACATCCATGGAATGTTGGGAATGCGCTTCTGAGAGGCTTGTCAAAAAGATGCTAGGTAATCAAAGCATCTTTTGCTAATATTTATGCAGGAATAAACAATGCTAACTCTAACTATGGCTGGGGCCAACTTTTCCCCTGTAACTTGCCCTCTAAACACAGTTAGTCATCCTGGTTCTTTCAATAACTTGACCACCTGGGAGCTTTTAACAAATACCAATACCTAGGCCCCACCCCACAGAAGCCGAATCAGAATTTCCCCATCTGCCATGTTAAGAGTATCATGTTTGGTCTCTAAGACCCAGAAGGATATTTATCTGGCAGAGAAAGGTGGAGGGCTGGGGTGGAGAGCTTGTCCTCTGACCCTACCTCTCTAACCACATCTAAGTTAAAACCACAAAACCAAGTAAATAGTCAAGTGAGGGTTGATTCAGTGATTGGAAGGAAGGGGGTTAGGAGGAAGACAGGCCGTGTTTTAGGGACAGGGCCTTTCTCAAGTTCAGAACCCAAACTCCACCACACTGTGTACGTGAGCTTCGAATGCCATGGAGAAGGACCGTGCCTGCCAGTGTCCGGCTGGAGCGCGCTGAGCCTCGGCTAACTCCAGGGGACGCTTCCCTTTCTTCCCTGTGCCCAGCTCACACTCACTCCATCATTGCTGCTGCTCCTGCCTGGGCTTCCTGAGTGTTCCCCCAGCTCTGGCTGCCTTGTGAGGGAATTAATTTCCTAAAACGTCAGGGCCTCAGCAGGCTGTTTTGGGAACAAACAGCAAGATGGGCACAGGGCTCAGGAGGATGTGTATCCAACAACTAGAGGTGCCGAATACTTCAGGGGGCGTGTGGCGGCGGGCGAGGGGGGACATTTGCTCACCAGGGTGTTTCTAAGAAAAGAAGAAATCGGCAGTCTGTGGCCTCATCTGACATTTTCATCAAAATTATGAAGAAACAGAAATAACTTTGCTTCCATTTCCATTTTTCCCTTAAAACGACCTCTTTTTCCCAGCCCAGGTCCTCCCGGCTTCCTCTCCATAATAATAAATACCTTTTAGCAAAAGCTAGCAAGTACTAAGAACATTGCGTGCATGCTTTTCATGTGCTCTCTTCTGTAAAATTCTGTTCAGCAATGAAGAAATTAGGGCCCAGGGAAATTAGGTAGCTTCAATCACATGGCCAGGGGTTGGCAGAAAACAATTTAGATTCAGGCTTGTCTGAGATCAAAGCCAGAGCTTCCAACCACCACACCATGTGGGGACTTTGTAGGCGAGAGAGCCAGGTTGTCTGGGAAGTCAGAGTTGGTGTTCAAAGAGCCTGACAGTCACCCACCAAGGTCATCAGAACTCAGAGGCTCTTGGGTAGGCGATACTGGTGGGAGAAATATAAATAGAGTTAGGAGACCCCCAGGCTTGCCGTCAGTTACTTGACCATCCAAGCTTCAATTTCCTCTTCATCTGTACTATAGAACAATAGTACCTACTTCAGAGGATTATTGAGGAAATGAGATGACAGGAGAAACAGCTATTACAGGATCAGACATAGTGTAAGAGCCCCATAAGGTGGGCATTTCATTACTATTCGAAATTTAACCACCAAATATTTGCTCACTCATTCAGTGAACATTTACAAGAGGGCCTGTCTCAGTCACTGAAGTACACAGGTGAACCAAAGGTAGCACACTGCTATCAGCTGATCGGCTCCTTCTCTCCCCAGCTGGAAAGTCAACTATGCAAAGTACATCTCTGCGGGAAGCCTGCCTGGGAGCTTTGGAATCATCAGAGAATTATGATAAGTGTTTCAAGTTGTGACAGCTTAAAGTAGTCACTTCCCTTCAAGCATCTTTGAGTACTGGAACCAGGATTCAGGATGGCCTGACCCCTAGACAGGGCAATTGGGAAGTGAAGGGACCAAGCCTTATTGAGTGAGCACTTTCTAGGTCTTGGGCACAATGTTCCTTGTCTTCACGCAGGGCAATGTCCCCCAGGTGGAGCCTGCCTACAACTCACGATGCAGAAAATGCTTTTAGGCAAGACCTGAGATGCTCCCGGGCGTCACAGAGTCATAATGTGAAATAACATTGACTCACCATGTGAAAAAAGAAAGAGCCCTGTAGTGGTGAACTCCAGGTCTGCAAACAAATCGCCCTGGTTCCCACCGTGTCTGTGTCCCTAACTATCTGTGTGCTTTAAGCAAGTGATTTATTCTTGGTGCCTTCAGCTGGAAAAGGGATGGAAATAATAGGCGTGCCTGTCTCATGATTGTGAATGCATGGGTTGGAAAACACGTCAATGAGGGACTCAACAAATTTTGCCCATGATTCATCCTCTGTCAATATTCTTTTTTTTTTTTAAGATTTTAATTATTTATTTTTAGTGAGAGGGGAAGGGAGGGAGAAAGTGAGGGAGAGAATTATCAATGTGTGACAGTAATAATGATTGGCTGCCTCTTGCATGCCCCCAAATGGAGGGGCTCAGCCCACAACCCAAGCATGTGCCCTGGCAGGGAATAAAACAGGCAGCCTTTCAGTTTGCAGGATGACACCAACCCACAGAGTCACACCAGCCAGGGCCTCTGTCAATACTTTTTATTACAACAAGGAGGAAGTCTAACTTGTATGTGTGTTGATAAGTCTAATACTTGCTAATCGGCCCTTTAACAAAAAGAGAGCAAGTCTCAGGCCTGGAGAATCTCATAGGCAATGGTACCCAGCTAGGAACTGCCAACATTCCTTTGTTTATATGATGGTGATGGTGTACGTGTGTGTGAGAGAGAGGGAGAAATAGAGAGATTACCGTAACTTCTAACTGTGGCAAGCGATGCTGGTTTTTCATTTCTGATAGTAACAGATAGCGTCCTTTTAAAATAAACATATCTCAATAAAAAACCAACTTAAATGCAAATACTCAGGGAACAGTAGGACAGGCAGCAGGAGGATATAGCAAGCAGCTTGACTGACCGTCAAACAATTGAAGTTTGGGAAACAGTTGCAGGTTAGTCCCCATGTCACAACTTCTAGTCTCTGGATAGAGATGAGACTTCCAAAGCTTTAGAGCAATAGAGCCCAGCTTTGAACCTGGTTTTACCTCCCTCAGACACCTCTGCCCTTTCCCATTATGTGCTATCCACAGAAATAGGGCTTCGTTTTCTAGCCACTCACTTTTCAGACTCCGAAGAGACCGCTGCACTTCAGCCATCTCCTTAGTCTAACAGGTCACCCACCCTCACTGTAGTTTCACTCCCGGGAGTTGCCCCCTAGGCTTAGGGACACAGCCCAGGCACCCTTGACAGGATTGAGCTATTTTCTGAGTCTTCCTAGAAACACAACTACAAACTAGGTGTGGCCCGCTTTTGCACATGGCTAACCTCACTCACAGGCTTTTAGTTCCAACTGACACCTTCCTTAGATGGCAACTGCGGCACCCTGCTGTAGCTCTTCATGTTCCAACCACACACCCAAGACAGATGAGCATCTCATGAATCAGGAAAAGCCAAAGCCACACAAAGGATTCTATTTCTATTGCGGCTCTGATTCTGTTTCTCACATTAGAGAACAGGGGACTCTGGGCAGACGTTGTTGGATCAACAATATTTTTAGCGCAGCTGTGGTTGTGGGTCTTAGAAGTCAATGAACTAGGGAGCCCAGGGGATATGGCTTTGGAAGAGATGAGAATCATAGGAGCTGAGATGTAGAAGTTTCCTAAAACTACATAGCCCCACTCTGCTGCTTCATACAAGAGCGGAATGAGGCTGAGAGGTAACTTGACCCGCCCAAGGTCACGTGCATCACAGTCAGAACACGACCACGTTTCCCTTTGGGCTTCTGAACCCAATTTGACCCTGGGCCTCATTAAAAATTCTTGCCATGTCGTCTTTCTTCAATGGATAATTTAAAATAGAAATAATAATAAATATAACACCTCGTTGTATATGTGTAGCACCTTTCTTCCAATAAATGGTGTTCTTTCAGCTTGCCCACCCATGCTGCACAGAGCGGAAGTGTTTCCACTGTGGACTCTGACATTGGTTACTGACTGGAGCCTAGCTTCCAGCCCACACACAGACCCCTATCAAAGGTACAGCTCAGGGGACAGGGCTCAAGTCCTGCAGGGAAATTTGTTATTAGCTTCTTCAGGGTAGTGTTAAAAAAATAAGCAAACAAACAAACAAACAAAAACCCCTCACACATAATATACATGATGAATATGTTTAAAAAGCTAAAAATTTAACTGCTTTTAAAATTAACTCTCTTTCTTTTAACCATCTAATTCTTTGATTCTGCATGAATAGCAGGCCCTTTTCTAGCAGTAGTAGAACTAGTAGCAAAACAGTAGCAGTAGTAATAGTAACACCATCATTTATTAAACTTCTACATCAAAGGCATTTATATCCAGTATCTTATTTAATCCTCACAAAAATCATAATGATATGGATATGAGTCCATGTTAGTGATAAACTAAAGCTCAGAGAATTTGCTCAAATGCAAAAGAGCAAAGTTCTCTTTTTAACAATAGGTGGAGTAGATTTTCAAGAATTCTTAATTGCGCTAGGTAAAAGATAAAGACTTTTTTTTTTTAACATGTCACAGATTTGGCTAGAAAGTGAAATAGTTCCTTGGGGCCTAGAACTGACCAGAAAACCCAAATCCAAAGGAACCATCAAGTCAGCACTTCCTACACATAAGGGACAAAACCTAAAGCCCAAGATGAGTAAAAGGTCAGAACAGAGACCCACAAACAAAGCCAAGGATACTGATGGGCAGCACTCTCAGTGAGCGAACTAGAAAGACACCCACCCCACAGAGCAGGAAGGTGGAGACACACGACCAGCCTGGCCTCAGCTCTGAGTGGTGCAGAAAGAGAAAAGAAAAAAAAGAAATCCTTATTTCAAATAACAGATCTAAACTTCATTGAGTTCAGTGCTTGAATATACACAGCTATTGTGGCTGAAATAAACTGTGAATTTTTAGTTTAAATTGATTCCAACTTAGTGATGTCCTTAGGCACCTGACAAAAATAAATTCTAATCTTCTCTGGAAGAAAATCCTTCAAAATGGGGCCTCAATGAATTCTTGCACATTAAGTTACAAGGAAAATAAACTTTTTTTTAAATGATTAAACACACAGGGAAATAAGCCACCCTGGGTAAGAGTCAGCTGAAACAAGAAACTCTAGAATCAGATCTTCAGAGACTGCAAATACTGGGACTAATCAAACATAGATTATAAAATTAGTATGATTAATATGTTCAAAAAATATAAAAGGAGATCAAAAGTATAATGAAAAAAAAACTATTATAACTGGGCAGATTTGAAGAATGACCAAAGAGAAATTCTAGAAATAAAAACATAATAAATAAAATTGAAGTTTTAATGACTAGGCTAAAAGAGAAAAGAGATGACCTGGAATATTGAAGAGATTACACAGACTCTAGTAAAAGAGGTGGGAGAAAGCAATGGGAAACGTGAAGATGTGGAAGAAACCTGGAGAATAAGATGAGAATATTTTATGGGAATCAATAGAAACAATAAAGAGAATGGCAAGAAGCAATATTAAAAGAGATAATGAATGAAATTCTGCAGAATTAATTAAAGAAACCGGTGTATAGCTTAAGAAAGCCCAGAGAATCCAAAGCAGAATATATAAAAATAAGTCCATTCCTAGACACATCAAAGTAAAAACAAACACAGGGAGAACTTAAAAGCGATCAGAGAGAACAAACAGACTATCTAGGAAAAAAAAAAGACAAGCTGACAGCTTTCTCAAGAACAGCAAGGAAAATCAAATGCATTGATATCAACCAACTAGTATCAAATAACTAACAATTTTGAATTCTAAACAAAAGTTATCTTTCAAAGGGGGAGGGGCAAAAAACTACAGTGATACCTTGGTACTCATCGTTAATTCATTCTCAAGAGTGGCAAGCAAACGATAGTTGATGAAGCATTTTCTCTTGCAGGGTGGCATCGTGACTCACACAAGTTCTGGCAAGTGTAACGTGTGGGACGCAAGTGCCAAGTGCGGAAACATATTTTCTCAACAAAATGCAACGAATGCAAGGTTCAGCGAGTTCTGAAGCTGATGAGTACCCAGGTACCACTGTAGTTCAGACTATGCCAAACTGAGAGAATTTACTACCAAAACACTCTCATTGTAGAAACTTGTAACGGACATGCATTTTAGAAAGAAGGAAAGGATTCTGGAAGGGAGGTCTGAAATGCAAGAGGGTCAGTGAGCAAAGATAAAGTTAACCATGTGGTTAAATCTAAATGAAATTTGATGGTATAAACCATCAATAGTGTCTAATTTATGGCTTTTTAAAAATCAAGAGGGAATAAAAAATAACTGCACATAAAATTTGGATGTAATTAGCATTTAAGTGTTCTCTGCTTCTTTTATGGTTCAGAAAAACCTTAAATATATTGATTAACTTTCAATTCTACTATGTTAATTTTGCATATTAAAGTTTCTAGGATGACCACCAAAAGAACTGGCATACAGGGGAGAAACTGGAATTGTAGGTTGAGGAAATAGAAACAATAAATTCAAAACAAAAGAGAAAATAATGCAAATGAAACAGAAAAAAATAGGTAACTATTACTAGAAAGTACAAAATAAGATGGTAAGAATGAATCCAAATAGTTCGCTTATTACAAATAATGTAAATGGACTAAACTCTCCAAGTGAAAGACAAAGACTACCAGATTAGATACTAACCTGGATGGAGTAGTCAGTCCAAGTTGAGGAGGAGTCAAAATAAAGCTCAGAAGGTAACCCAAGCAGCACCATAACACATAGGTTTTAACAGCTTAGCTGAGGCATTTGACTGATTCAATGGGCTCTAGTAGTAAAAATCATGGGGCAAAAGACTATTGTTTGTTATTATAAGACTTCTATTATTATTTGAATAAATTTTTATTTAGCATATGCATGTCTTATATTGGTAAACATTTTAAAGATTAAAAAAGAAAAGAAAGAATCTCAAAATAAAGAAAAATCCTCTGCCTTGAAAATAAATAGATAGAGCCGAGATTTTCCTCTGTACCCTTCAGTATTGTTTAAATTTGAGACATTATTTACGTGTTATTTTTGTGACTGAAAAAGTTTAAAACTTGGCAGTGGGGTACTGTATATTCTTGAGTAAGGAAGGACTTGAGAATGAAATAATATTTAGGGAGTAGACTGCAAGATTAATTGAGGCTTGGGGAGACAAAGCTACAGTCAAAGAAATAAGTTGGAAAAACAAGAGATTGCCTGAAACAGTGTGATAAATGTGGGAGAGAACAAAAGGATAAGTCTAAAAGGAAAGAAGTGATAGAATTTGTTGACTGTTCTTGTTCCTGCAAGTCAGGGTTAGTAAGAGCAACTGAGTTCTTAAATATGAAGCAAAAGGCAAAAACTACCTAATGAATGGCAATGATAACAACACCTGTTCTAGTCTGCTTCTGCAGAAGGATTCATTTCTAGCCTGAGCCAGCTCCAGAGAATCTCTATCTGGAGAGCAAAAGACTCACTTATTGCACACCCTGGAGTGTTATACAGAATAGTGACTCCCTCCTTGATATCTTTGTTTGAAGTAATGGCATAGCAGAGAATGAAGCACCACTATAGCCTTTAGAGTCTCCAGAAAACAAGCCAATTTGATTAGAATGAAAAAACCCCACCTCATTTGCTTATTCTCCAAGGACCACCACGTCCCCCCAAACTCAGTCCACAATACTAGAGGATCTGGAATGACCTTGGAATTTCAGATACATTTTTGAAGGGAGAGGGCAGTACCCTAATTATGCCATGGGCCATGCATGGGGCTGGCAAGTGCAGCTTTTGCACCCCATGACAGGTCCGTCCTGGAGCCACATCGTCCAGTGGTTAGGTACCAGATCCTAAGCTCCAGAAGACAAGGAACCAATTACCTGAAAATGGAAACACCTTTATCATCACCTTGGGCGCTACTAGGATGGTATCACGCTGGCCATTTCCCAGACCTTCTAGAACTCCATTTGTGTGACCTGAGCAAGTAAGCCACTTAGTCTCTCTGAGCCCTACTTTCTTCACCTGTAAAATAGGGTGGCAACAACAGACTCATAAAGCTTTAGCATGCGAGTTAAATGGGATGATGCTATAGAAATCATTTAGCACAGTGGTTGGCCAATGTACAAACTTAATACTTATTTTTTTAAATTATTTTTCAATAAGAGACATTAAAGAGAGCCTTCTATTTCTGGAGATGAACTAGTAGAAATGTAATGAGAAGAAAAAATCAAAAAACAAAGGAAAGGTAAAGTCTTCACAAATTCAGAAAGTATATGCCTGGGCTACTATGGAAATTATGTTACCAGTGATCGAAACGAAAATGTCAGGAGGGGACGTCTTGTCTCTGCACAAGACTGTAACATCTTCAAGGCAAGAAATTGCTTCTTCACCACAGCATGGAGCACAAGTCAAAAATTATTTTAGTTCTCAGAACACTAAATAATAAATAAGTGAAAGAGTGGATGAGTGGAAGAGCAAGGGAAGAGGCATGGGAAGGAGGGAGGACAAAGCACAAGGCAGAGCAGGTGTCCTCCCTAAGGCGAGGCAGCCGCTCTTGCATGGCGAGCACGGTGCCCGGTACCTGCCCTTACCAACATTTTCTCTATTCCGAAGCAAGACAGGATTCTGAACCTTGAGACCACTTGTACATTATTAACCAGAATTCTTTCCGAGTAGCTAACTTTGTCCTTGAGCATCATCCCCTGCTCCCTAAGGTCTAGACCCTGAGAAATGACGAAGGGCTAGTGGTACGCTCAACAAAACAAAGAAATGTGACCTTCATGGCTTCCCAGTTACAAGTACAGGGACACGTCCCAGCTCTGAACCTTTGGTGCCTGCCCTGATCCAGACCGAGCTTCCGTCACAGCCTGTCTGCCCCACCCAGCTCTCATCACCAGTAGCAAAGTGGTTTTAGAGAACTTTGTACATGGTATCGGGACACAGAAGGAGCTATTTTCCATGAATACTGTTTATTCTTACGATAAACTACAGTTTTGTTTTATTTTATTTTATTAATGCCAATAGTGGATTGTATTTTCTCATGGTTAAGCTTCTTCACCCCCCTCCTTCTTTAGACTTGGACTATAAATAGGAGCTTCTTTGTTCTGTCTCCTCTGGGCAATAATTGGAAACATAAACTAGGGAGACACCCTCATGTCTTTCCATGTCTCTTGGTTGTTTCTCCACAAGTAGGCAGCCACACAAACAAACAGGCAGCTTTGTTTGTGTTTTCTCTGAAGTCACAATCTCTTCTACCAACTGTTTATACATTCCAGCATCTCGAGAACTTCAGGACCAAGATTGATGGTATTTTAATATTCGTTTAAACATGTGCACTTAATGTGCTTGGTTAGTTAGAGTAATTAGTAGTCTTTTCATCCCAAGGCCGTTGCTGAAATTAAAACAGGGCTGTTATTTCTTTTAATGGACTAACTGAATAATTTTTATTTTGAGAGCAAGTCAGATGAATTTCTGCTCTGCAACAGAGGAGGAAGGGACAAGGATTCTGAGGGTCTGGGGGTCTTTGGAGCGAGTTCTCAGCTTCATTAAGTCCTTCCCTATTTCCATCTGCCAGTAAGTACAATGCCCAGGGTGATACAGTTTATTGCCTAAATTAGGACATTTTTGAGAATAAAATGAGGCTACATTTACGGTTTCATCAGGACAACAGTTCTAAACAGGGACTGTCCCATCAAACCAGGAGTACGGTCACGCGGTCTTGCATATGTATAGCAATTTACACCAAACAGTCTCCGTTTGATCCCATCTGCGCCTCACTCTGAACCATGAGGGAGGGATCATTCCTACTGAGCTGATGAAGTAACTAAGGTGGAAAAGCTAAGTGACTTGCCCCAAGCCTACCAGGCAGCAGATAAAGGCATGCTCAACCCCAGCTCTTCTGCGGAGAAGCATTCTTCATCCACCGCACTGGCCCACATTCCTTTTGGCCAGCCAGGAACGGCCACAGGGTGAGCAGCAGCATGTGAGCATGTGTGGCAGACTGGAAGATGGATGTGTGGCAGAGGGAAGAGCTGCACTAAGGTCCTGGCCAGAAAGGTTCTCGGGTTTCTGAGAGAGGGCGATCTTCTCTAGGGGGCCTCGAAGATGGCTGCTCGGGTGTTCTGGCCCTGCTTCCCACCCCTCCAGCGTGGCTTTCCCTCAAATGAGCTCCAAGGATCCTGTATGGCCAAGAGAGCTCTAATTATAAATGCGAAGACTGTTGTGACAGAATTTTCCAGAGGATAATTTTTGACAAGTTCCTGCAGTGAGAGGGCTGGCCGTAAGGCAGCCATAGTCTGTGTGCGCTGCAACAGTTACTCTCCATCACCCTCATCTGTGACTCATCGACCAAGTAGCACTGATTCTCTCATTGCTACCTGTTGCTTTTCTCCACCTCCCAGCTCTCCTGCTCCCTCATCTTTCCTGCTTGGTGAAGGCCAAAGTGCTCCACTCTACTTAACTAATTCCCTCTGATAGCAGCATTTCTGTCTTTACAATTTGGCGTCCCTGTGAAGTTTCCCTTTGTACATTTCCCTGTTCCTGTATCCCCATTATTCAGGTATCATCACTCAATAACCATTCGACAGCTGTAATGCTTTTCATATGGAAGGAATTGGTTTTTTATTGATGGCAAATGTTGTGATGAACTTTCATGCCCACTTGGAGCCAAAGGAGCTTTTTATTGGGCGAACCGCACTAAGATGTGGTTGCAAGAAATGTCTTTGGAGTGTGGACTGAGATGTACTTTTGGGAACAGGTCTTGTGGCAGAGTGAAGGGAGTAGCTTTTCCCTTTATCAAAGTCTCATCAATCAAAATGTATAATAGCAACATTATTAATAACCTTATAGTTGCATGACACTTGGTATTCTTCCAAGCACTTCCCTGGAATCCTAAAATGAAGGCAGGGCAAATATTATTTTCATGTTACAAATTACAAGTTAAGTAACATTGTCACAGGACTGACTGGCCCCCTGAGCAAGGAGTCAGTTGATACACAAATAAGCATCTCATGAGAAGCCGCCTTTGAGGGTCCCACATGCTTTTTGAACAGCAGGAGTCCTTCCCAAGCTAAACTCTTCCCATGTTCCCTTTGCCCAGTCCAAATATAAGAGCATGACCTCAATGTCCGGGCTACATATCTCAATGCCGCCTGCCATGCAATTAAGCATCCTGACACCTAAGCCAGCTGCAATGGGAAACAAGGATTATTTAACAACATATGCCATTGGTATATAGTGTGGTGAACAGAATATCCCAGACTAAAGCCATCCTCTGCTGGATCTAACAAGAGAATGGCAAACACTGGATGATGGGGGTGATGATGATGATGGTGCTGATGCATCCCATCCACAGTAGCAATTGGCTACTTTGGGCCCAGCCCAGCCCTGCACTCCTCAGAAGTCAGCCTTGGCATTGGCCATGGCAAAATAAAAGAACTAGGAGGCTGGGCAGGAGCTTGGAAAACGTCGGGGCTATCACCATCACCATTCTGTTAGTGAGGAAGCTAAAGCCTCAAGGCTGTGAAGGGAATTGCCTCCATTAACAAGGTGGGTTATGGCAGGGTAGAGCTGAGAGCCCAGCATCCTGACCGAGAATGTGCTCTTCACTCAGCCTCCCAGATGGAACCAGCGGGTTTCTAACTCACTCTGCCTGATTTCTCTTCCTTCTTCCCCCATGGGCTCTCCTCATTAGGGGTCTGCAGCCACTGCTCAGTGACTCCCCCGTCGATCTGAGTTAAGGAGATGATATTTTTCTCTACATGTGGTTTCTCCACGCCCCGTCCACCCTCATGTCCATATCCTTCACTATGAAGGAACAAAGCTCTGTGAGCAGCACATTGTACAAGGAGCACTTGGAGGCGGTACGAACCAGCAGGATGCTGGCACTCCGCAGGGACGTGTGTGCTCAAGGCCAGGCTGGTGTGCCCGAGGGATGCATTATGAGACATGCCCTGGTGACTTCAAGTTTGTCCTGATCCCAGACACATTAGATTATCCAGGAATATACTGGGAGGAAAGATGTTTCTGTTTCTAGGCCACCTGCTTCCATTATTCATGCATGTCCCTCATCAGGTCCGCAGCCTCATTGCTTATGCTCCTAATGGGCTCCTAACGTAACACCTGGACTCTCTGGAGCTCAGATCTTTTGTCATTTCAGACCTAACCCTCCCTGGCTTGTGGTTCAAGGGCTGTTTTCCTGCTTATCCTTGTTTGGCTTTCTCTAGTTCTTCGTCTGCTCTTTCTGCTTTGCTTGGCTTATGAAATGTCATATTTCATTCTAAGCCAACGTGCTGCTCCTATATCCATTCAGTCTCAGTCACAGAATATCAAAGAGAGGGCCTGATCATGATTAGCTTCTGTAGACTCGAAGATTGTAGGAAATTCCCTTTAATGGATCTACAGCTAATTACCCATGCTATATGCAGAGTTCTTTATGTATATTGTGCTTGGCAAACTCATGGGGATTTTCCTCTTCAATTTCCCCTCAAAAATCAACCATCCGGTGCTATGACCACTACCATTTGGTTACAAAGGAAGCACAAGCTACCAGCTGGAGCTGTGGTGACTAATAAGGCCCTGATTTCACAGCTGTTACAGTCTCTCAGCTGCCGGACTTGCTTACTGTTCTGGCTCATCCTCAGTCCTTCCAACATCCATCATGCTGGGTCTTCCTCCATCTACCTTTTCCAGTCAGTTCCTCTCGGGTTCTCTTGATGAAGGATAGCTGCTTACGGGTAACTTCCTTATACATCCAAGGCCGTTGCTCTTTACAAGGGAAGTATCTAGAATAAAGCACCTATTCTGAGCCAGGCACTGTGCTTGGCACTGTGTATGTGTTTTCACACATTATACATATTATTTACATTATCTCAGGTACTCTTCACTGTGATCTTACATGGGAAATATGAGAACCGGCCCAATTGTCCATGGTCAACAAACGATTCAAATCATATGCACCTAATTTCAAAACTTGCACTATCCAATATTCCACCCTGTATTTCTCAGGGAAATGAAGTCTACAGATGGCCCTTACCAAGCATGGGAACCTAAACTATAAGCCAGGTTTTCTCCTTTACCTTTGTATTTAGCTAATTATTCTTCATTGTTTTGCTGAAGTCTACAATCAGGGCTCTCCCTTCAGGAGTAAAGATCCACGGACCATTTATAATAGTGACCAGCACATGTATTTCAATGAACAGATACAGCTTGTAGTGGAATTACCAAGTCT
Organism: Pteronotus mesoamericanus; assembly: GCF_021234165.1. Lineage (NCBI taxonomy): Eukaryota > Metazoa > Chordata > Mammalia > Chiroptera > Mormoopidae > Pteronotus > Pteronotus mesoamericanus. The sequence goes on along the minus strand of NW_026555085.1, from coordinate 14,781,600 downwards.
GAAACCACAATGCTTCCAACTTCAGCAACATACCCCCAAGACACAGCTGTTCTCAAGTGTAGTCTAAAAAAAAATGCAGTTGTGGTTTCTACTTGGGCTCAGAAATTATGAAGGGGCTCCAGGATCTCTAGACATCCCCTAAAGAAGGTTGGCAGGCACTTCGCAGAGGCAGGAAGAAAAGGAGTGCTGGAGCCGGTTCACACCAGCCTGTGAGCCAACTGTGAGCATCACTTCTCAACTCTGCTCTGGTTTTAGTGATGTTTTATTGGTAGCTTGAACTTGGCCCCAGTGGGGGTATTTACACCATGGAAATTGGCAAACTACAAATAAGTGTTTTTCTTCCTGCCTGCCTGCCTGCCTGCCTGCCTTCCTTCCTTCCTTCCTTCTTCCCCTCCTTCCTTCCTTTCTTTTAGAGCCAGTTTTAACATTTATCAGCATTTGCAAGAACAGGTATCATAATAAGAAACAGCCAAGTAGCCAGTTTACCTGGTGGTCTTCAAGACCACCTGCTAATTTCACCTGCTCTAGACTCACTTGCCATGTTGTACCTCTACCAGCCAGGCTACATTCCCAGCCTGGGCCACTTCTCAAGACCAAACCACAGACGCAAAGCCTCTCCCAGAAGGTTATGGCTGCCATTCCCACCTAAGACCCCACTTGTTGACCAGGCTCTCCTGCCCTGCCCTTAAAAGTAATAGCTGTTATCCCTGTACTCCATATGGAAGCTGTCACTTGGAAGCACTGGCAGGCCTGGCAAGGACATGGGAAGACCACAGTCATGCTGAGGGTGATAGCATTTACGCCTAGAGCTTTCTTACTCTCTAGACTCCTAGTTGTAGAAGGGAGCCTACAGGAAAAAGGGGGAAAGTAAGGAAGAACTCTACAGAAGCAGGAAGCTGGGTTAAAATTGAGAACTGCAAAGCTCCTGGGTTCAGCAATTTTGCATTTTCCCCTCCAGTTCTGTGAAAGAACTGCTCTAACTGGAGAGAATCCAGGCCCCTTGTCCCCCACCCCACTGTACTGCAGAGCCTCCTCCTGCCTGACAAGGACCCCCAACTTCCCTCTCACTCATCTCCACCGTGTAGGTGAAAGATCTGAGAAAAAGAGTGGCAGAGGGAAGTCAGAAAGAAGGAAGAAGAGAAACAGAGGGGAGAGGCAAAGTCAGAAGCAGAGGAGAATTGGAAATAGCACCTTTGCTTTGGAAACCAGAATGAGGAAGAGTGGGTGGGGCCGGGAAAGGATGAGGATGGAAGCAAATGTAACCATATGCATTTCTACCACAAAGGCATCCCCAGCTTGAATCCATTGAGCACTCAGCAGCCAGACAGATCATCCTGAAATACTGCTTTCATTGGGCCACTGTTAAAAACTTTCACTGGCTTTCTGCTGTCCCAAATCACTAGCTCCTATCTCCGCATCTCAAATCCCCCTTATCTGGCTCCAATCCCCTTTCTCAGACCCCTCTCCTTTTTCTCCCAAAAGGGTCCTCTTACTTCTCAGATACTCAAGCCTATGGCAGCTAATGCAATATGTGATCCTTGACTGAATCCTAGGATTATTTTTAAGTAACGGTAAAGAGTATTATTGGGAAAATTTAATAAATTTAATATATTACTATTTAGTATATTTACCATGCATTTTATATAGTAATATTTTGATATTTAAATATTATAGATAGTATTATTTCATCAAAATTTCCTGGGTATGGTCATGGTATTTTGGATACATCTGATGAAGTATTTAAGTATGTAAGTGTCAGGATATCTGCAAGTTACTTTAAAATGGTTAAAAAAAAATAGAGTGAGTAGATGCAGTGAAATGTTAACTGGCGAAATCCAGGTAGAGTATGCTAAAATTCTTTTAATTTTTCTGAAGATCTGAAAAGGCCTTGGCTCTAGTGCTGTAGATTTCACTGTTACACACAATCTGTTTCTATTTGGTAAGAAAACTACAGCACCATTGCATAATCTTTGATGGTAATAAATTTGAATAATCAGATTTTTACAAAAAAAATAACAAATGAAGCCTAAGGTGGTTCACGTGCTCCATGCAGCACCTCCTAGAACTTCCCCCATGACGTCAGCATAAAATCCCGAGGCCTTCACCTCCGACTGCTGACGGGTTCCATGACCTGGTCCTGGCCCCACCTTCCACCCCTCCCCAGCTCTCCCACTGCGTGCCAACCACAAGAGCTTCCCCACTGTTCCTAGAGCAAAGCATAGGCATTTTAAGTAGAAAAACAGACAACATATATATCACCAGGTAGAAAATATAAGATCAGTTTGTGTTAGTGCACAGAGGAAAACAGAGCACGTGGCTGCCTCAGGGCCTGTGCACTCCGGGCTCCGGCTGCTGGAGCAGTTTCCCCTGGGTTTCAGCTTGTTTACTCCATTCTTCAGGTTTCTCTTCAAGTGAACTTCTTCGGAAAGATCTTCCTTAGCAACCCTCTCTATCTAAAACGGTGTCCCTCCCTACTCTATACTATCTATCTTTTTTTTTTTTTTTTTTTGCTTTTTGTTTATGAAAAGCACCATCACAACTTGATATTACATTATTTATTTTATTATAGGTTTACTGTTTATCTGCCTTTGTTATTATCTCCAGTGTCTAGAACAGCGGATGGTAGTATTTTACATTACATAAATAAGTGAGTGAACAAACGAATTGCTCTTTATATATCATGCCTGACTAGGTATTGTTGGCTACCTTTCCAAGTACATGCATCTTACATCACACCTAGTTCTGGAAAGTTACTTTTTTTTAATTGATCTTTTTATTTACCATTTGTCTAAGTGACAGTAAACATAATCATTCTCATTATAAACAAATTTGAAAAGATAATTTTCCAATTAATAAATATATAGCTATATAAACTGTGTTCTTATAATAAAGTAATTATAAAAGCTACTGACAACTTTGGAAAGAAAACAAAGGTATTTGTTAGTGGCAAGACCTAATGAAAAATCCGATGGTCTAAACAAGAAAAACTGACGAGCACAGTGCCCCCAACAAGAACACTGGCAAATTGCTTTTGATTTAATAATTTTGCCTAAGGACAATTTCAGACTTTGTATACACAAATTCTCCCTGTAGAAAGTGCACAATGAGAGAACTTGTGTTGAAATCCTGGCTCTACCAGTTACTGTTTATAGAACCTTGGCCAAGTTGCTTAACCTTTCTGAACCATTATTACTTTACCGCTAACATCATCACCCACTATACTTGCAAGGCTATTGCATTAAATAACATCAAGTATGTGAATGCAGTTTGTAAACTAGTAAGTACTGTAAATATATAGTCTATTATTTTATCTCTGAGAAAGATTTGGAGAAAATAAATACCTCAATTACCATTAAAAGTATCAATAAAACTAGTAATGGTACTAGTTAAAAAAAAACCCACAAGATTCTTGCTCTGCCTGGTGTGGCTCAGTGGACTGAGCGCTGGCCTGCAAACCCAAAGGTCACCTGTTCAATTCTTGGTGAGGGCATGTCCCTGGGTTGTGGGCCAGGTCCTCAGTTGGGCGTATGCGAGAGACAACTGATCGATGTATCTTTCGCACATTGATGTTTCTCTCTCTCTCTTTTTTTTCTTCTTTTCCCTTCTCTCTAAAAGTAAATAAATAAAATATTTTTTGAAAAATGAAATTCTTACTATACTTATTCTCTAGAGTCACAGTGTCCAATAGAACTTCCCACAATAATGCAAATATTATATTCCTGTGCCTTCTAATACAGTAGCTATTGGTCACGTGTGTCTGTTGAGCATGTGAAATGTGGCTAGTATGACTGGGGAGCTGCATTTTAAATTTATTTAAACTTATTAATTTTATTTAGTTTTATTTAGATTTAAACAGTCATACATGGCTACTGTATTGGACAGCAAGCTGTAAGGCATCATTTTCTCAAAAATGTTTTGCAGATAACTCCATCTTGGCCCTCACCATGGAGGGATTTGGTTTTGCAAGCATCCAGAAGCCTAGTGATAATTTTGTGCTTTAGAGGAAAGAAAAAGGTGCAGAATGGGGTAAAGACTGAGAGAAAAGGAAAAGAGAGGCTGGCTTCCTTGCCCTAAGGCTAGGCCATGCTAATTTTGAAAAAGCAAACAGAACCTGCCCTCTTGGAATTCTAAGGTCCCTTCTTACTTGCTCTGTGACCTTAGAAAAGATATTTAACTTCTCTACGCCTCTGTTTTTTAACTATAAACTGGGGATCATAATGCCTACTTCACAGGATTATTGTGAGACTTAAACCACACAGGTTAATGATACAAAGTACCTAAACCAGTGCCCCAAACCCTGAACTCTCTCATTCTCCTTTCACTCCTGGAGCACAAGAGATGGGGTCAGCACGGTTTTTCACATTCCCTGCCCCCAACCACACTGCTGCTGGGCTGCTGAGTCATGAGCGTGATAGCATCCAGGCTGTATTCAGCCTCAAAGCAGGCAAGGCTGGCGCACATCTGCCTCCCGCCCTCCATTCAGGCTCCTGAATGCCCTGCCCTCACAGGGCGTTTTGCTCTGAAAATCTCTAGGGCTTCAAAGACTCCTCTTTGGATTCAGCACAAACGATGTTCCTCCTGGGTATGTACACAGGTGGGGGGAAGGCTGGGTTAGGGCCCCACCACCTTTCCCAATGAGACCACAACTCCCTCTGCTCGGTGCTCAGGGAGATAGCCCTGCACTGCCATCTCCTCCTGTTGGTAGAAAAGCGCTAAATCTCCTTCATCCCCACACAGGCTCCTGGGGGAAGCTTGGGGTCCACTAGGTAGGGTAGCCCCACCCCGGCTACAAAATAGGTAGGTGGGCGGTGGTGGTCTCACTTTTCAAATGGGGCAAAACCATTTTAAGAAAGCTGCTTAAAAACCATGCTTTCCCTGGGATTATCCAAGACAGTCCCCTTTTTAATAATCTGTCTCCATAAACCTTCAAAATGCCCCAGAGACCCAATGTCCGCATCTCACCTCTTCCATTGCCTCTTCCCCCTGGAGCAGCTCTCTGTTCACAAAGCATGATCATTATAAGGGATGGTTTTAGAACACAGTTGCCAATTCTTTGACACTCCTCCCTTGAAAGCCAGTGTACTCTGTCCTTGAATCTGGGTGGGCTTGTGTCTGCCTCGGCCAATAGAATATGGCAACAGTGACACTGATTTCTGAGGCTGTGTCATTAAAGGCCATGCAGCTCCCACCAGGTTGGCTGGGACAGTCGTCCTCAGAGCCCAGGCAACCAGGCAAGAAGCCTAACTACCCTGAGGCCTCCCAGGAGGCAGTCCCAGCCAAGGCCATCCTTCATCCAGCCCCCAGCCCAGCCCCCAAACCAGGCACCAGGCATGTGAGTGAAAACACCCCCCTTTCAAGTCTTTCCAGCTGAGGCCACGGACATATGCAGTGGAGAAGAGCCACTCCTGCTGCGCTGGCTCAAACTCCGGATGCAAAGAGCCTGTGAGCATCGTAAAGTGCTGCTCTCCTGCGCCACTGCGTTTTGGGATGGTTTGTGGTTCGGTCATCGGTAATGGGGCCCCCACACAATGTTTCATAGAACCAAGGCCTCTCGATTCCCAGCTTATCTGGAAAACTAAATTCCATCCAGGGGATGTCCAACCTTTTGGCATCTCTGGGCCACACTGGAAAAAGAAGAGTCATCTTGGGCCACACATTAAATACATTGCAACATGTAATCACGAAAAAAAAAAAAATCTCATAATATTTTAAGTAAATTTATGATTTTGTGTTGGGTTGTACTCATAGCCATCCTGGGCCACATGTTGCCCAAGGGCTGTCGGTTGGTCACCCCTGCTCGACTGTAGTGTCCTGTTGCTGGGCCTCTGAGGCTCCCATGACTACTTGCCCATAAACAGGAGACCAAGTCAGATAGGCATCAATGTGGTCTGGGGTAGAATTGGTGGAGGAGGGGAGACAGGCAGGAAGGGGCATTTTACTTTTTACTTTAGTGTCATTCAGAATTCTGATCTTTAATTTTTTTTAAATAAGGAAGAGATTGATAAAGGAGCAAAGACTTACTAAAGTGATTTCAGTGGATGGCTTTAAGCAAAGATTTCAATGTTGAAATATGCTGGTGTTTTAGGTGATTTTTGTCACATCTGATGTTAATGTTTTGCTAGCATTTTCTCCTCCAGTCATCCCATGTTCCTCAGGGACATTTTGTGTTGCAAGGTGGCTGTAATGAAAAATTCACATCTGTAGAGACTTCACTGTCAGCAAGACAGAAGGAAGGGCTCTGGGCCAAGAGGAGGAAAACAGGGATTTGCTGACACTGTTTGAACTTGGACAAATCATTTTAACATCGCCAGGCCTCAGCATGGCATTTGCAAATTGGATTCAAAGATTCCTAAGGTCCCTTTTCTAACATTTTGGAGAGAAAGAAGTTAGGCCTTCTTTTTGGATTATTTTATTTAATCCTCAAAATAAACCAAAAAAATCCTAAGAACCAGCGGTACCCATTAGAGGAAACCATGGCCCAGTGAGATGGAGGCTTCAGTAGCTGGGAAGGGGAGGGGTGGAATTCCAGAATCCTCGCGGCCACCCCAGGGAGCCGCTCACTCTCCCTCTGCCCCAAGGCCACCGCCACCACGTTTCCCACACCCTGTGCCCAGAGGCTCTTGCTTCTCCGCTCTGTAATCCTCCATGGCCAGGAGGGAGGGTCCTCACTACATTCCTTTGTACTGTCATCAGCTACTTAAAGTGGCAAGGAACAATAGCCTCTTTCTCCCCTTCCCTGGCAGGGTGGCTCTTGGACCCCGCTGAGTCTCTGAGTGACAATCAGGGCAGCTCTTCCAGCCCAACTGCCCCAGGTGCCCTGGGCAAATCTAGAGGAATCCTGCTACCCAGCTGTTCCCTGCAGATCTCAAAACAGTTGAGTGGTGTGAGCTTCTATTTTTCCTTCCCTTCACACAGTCCTTCGACACTAGGTTGTTTGACATATACTTGGCCCTTACAGGAAGCAGCTAATGACCCTTTCGCAAAATACCAGGGACTCCTCCTTCCCTGCCCAATTTGCACCTGTGCTTTGAGGAAGAGCGGTCTGCCTGGGGAGGGGTCTCCCTCCCTTCCCATCTCACCCACAGGTTACCGGTGCCTGAATTCTGAAATGATCATCAAGTATTAACTAAGTCCCACTGCCATGGGCACAGAGAAGGATCATGGAGAACTGTGATATCTAAGAGGAAAGATTGAAAGACTGGTTCAGATCAGAGGCTTCAAAGACAAACTCCTCCATGGGGTAAGTTTAAAAAAACTATATATCCCTTTGCCTCTCCTCCTACAAAGAGAGAGACTCTTGACTCTGGGATGGTCCTTATGACTGGCTTTGACCAAAGAAACACAGCGAAGTGACCCTGACCAACTCCTCTCCCAAGGTGGACCTGAAAAGATGTGCAGCATCCTCTAGGGTCTCCGAGAAGCCCGTGCTATGAAAGAACCCTGGGGCCACCCTGCTGAGGAAGTCCAGGCAGCCCTGCAGGACGCTCTGTGAGCCCTGCCTACACTCCTGACCCACGGTATCAGGAGCGAGCAAAAGGCTGCGGCTCTAAATCACTGCCGTGGAACGGCTTGTGAAGCAAAAATGGGTAGCTGAAAGAGTGTAGGAGGACGAGAGCACCAAGGCTACAGGACCGAAGACGTGTGTTGTGCCTGAGCAATGGGGCCGAATGGGAAGGAGGTCTTTGTAGAGGAGGGGGACCTGAAGGTTTCCAGGAGGGGATGGAGTCGGATGAACAGAGGGACAGGGTGCAAGGGGGGCAATTCTACAAGATCCAACTATTCCCAGGCTTCTGGGGAAATGCTCTGAATGCAGTTATTTCTACTACAGTCACTTAACTGCAGAGAGCGAACCCTTCACTCTGGGGTATCAGTCTGAGTGTGGCCCAGAGTAACTAAGACGATTCCCCCAAAGTCCTATTTCATCTTTACAGCCCCTATGAATTTTTCATTGCATTCCATAACTCATTCATTTGTATTCTGATATAAAAAAGTAGCTGAAATTGCTTACCAGTTATACTACTTAGTTTCACCCTACCCCAACCTCATCAAGGAAAATAGAGACTCCAGGAACAGGGATCATAGAGTGGAGGCTCTAATGGGCCCAGAACTCACGTGCACCCTGAGGGGATCAGCCTCACCTTCTTCTGAGCTCCAAGACTTGGGATTTTTCTTTTAGAATGTAGTCACGCACCTCCAGCAGTCAAATCTGGCCTGTGAGCTCTCCTCTCCTATTGCATTCCCAGCTCTAAGCTACCCCTAAATTCACAAGGTACCCAACTCAGGAGAGCACTCCAGATTCAGATTAAAAACCAAAGCCACCTGACAATCTAGTCCTTCGTCTCTGGCCTGTGCTCCAGGTCAGCCTCCCACAGAGTGTTTGGAAAGCAACCTAAGGCCATTCCCGCCTACCCCAACACACTCGAATGCCCCCCCGAAACTTTTTTTTCCTTAGACAGACAGACAGACAATTCAAATACACACACACACACACACACGCACGCGCACACACACACACATACACACACACACACACACACAGCTATAGCCTGGGTAGATACGTTGACACTTGGAAGCAAAATAGAGGAAAGCTTTTATTATTGTTTGCCATTTGAAAATGATTATGTGGCAGGATGATGTGTATTGAAGGAGACAGGCTGCAGTTAGCATCCCGGGGAGGGCTCCCTTCCTAGACCTGGGTGAGCCTCCACCGCCTCCCAGCTCCTCGAGTGGGGACTGCCTGGTGCCAGACTTGGAATCTGACCAACACAAATTAAAGGAATAAAATGCCTCTTAGACGGGAGGCGGGACACAGGAGAGTGAGAATGCTGAGAATTTTAAAGGGATCATCACCTCAGCAGGAGACCAAAAATCAGCCTTAGAAAGAGCAGCTACCCCAGCAGATGGTTCCCTTCAGCTCAGAAAGTCTCTGGTTCTGGGTTTCTCCGAGATTCCAAATCCTGTCTCTCCTGGGCCCCACCCCCAATCCCAGCCCAGGGCCTCCGCTGCTTCCCTCAAGAAACTCCCCTTCAGTGCTATCTGCAAAGATGGCTGTGCCTTATTTAAAATGGTGAGGCAATACTGTGGAAACCAAGCTAATCAACTTGTATCAAAAGCAAATCTAGCGGTGGGAGTAGGAAGCAACGGCTTAGGGAGGACAGGTATCTCTGTGGGGTGACGAATTTGTAGTGCTTGCACAACATTGAGAGTCTACTAAATGCCACTGAATTGTTCACTTGAAAATGGCTAGTTTTATGTTATGTGAATTTCACCTCAATTTAAAAAAAAAAAAGAAGAAGAAGAAAAAAAGGCTTTCCCCAGAAAAAGTAACCCTTCTCAAATCCTACCAACAGCACACTTCTGACTCTGGATCTCAGTCGCCCCTTCGCTCATGGGAGGTCATGGAGGAAGAAGCAGTTCCAACATTTGGTGATTGTTCCAGTGCCCAGCAGGATAAGGACTTCAGATGACTCCGGGACAGAGAGAAAATAAGATCAGCAAGCTGCCCACTAGGCTAAAATTAACTGTCCCTCCACAATCTGGACTTGGCAAGTGATTGAACTTCTCTTATGTTTCTGCTGTGACTTCAAGCAGGCCTTAGGAGACTCCTCAGAGGAACCCATAAAACTGATGATAAGACTTGTGCCAAATCTGGGGAGCTATACGTTTGAATGCTATGCCTTCTCTTCTTTCTCAGCCATCAGCTAGCAGTCTCCAGTAAGTCCCTACATCAGGCACCTCATGACTTTTCTTAATATATGATTTTAGTTTTTCAACAGCCCTTGCCAATTCAAAATAGAAGAGAGGATTGTGGGAGAATGTACCCTACAAATTTAAAAAGAAAATGACAGAGGTCCCATCTTGTACTTCAATAAGTTGATTTGATACTTAGAAACTTATCCTTTTAGCCAAAGAATATTTTTACTTTCTGTGTCTATATAAACACTTTTCTTTTTAATAGAAAGCACATCACTAGTGTCTAAAACCAAACGTGGTTTTGAATGAACCAGACTTGCATTTATATCTGAAGTTCATTTGCTAACAATAGAACTGGACTTCTCATTTGCCAACATCAATGTTGGCCTGTTTTCACCTAAATTTTATAGATGTCAGAAAAAGAAACTGTTCAGTACTCAGTGGCATACCCTGGCCTTTTTCAGCCACACTTGCTTGCATTTTTGCAGCTCCTTTAAATTCCCCTTGTCACAAAAACTAACAATAAGGTCAAGTATTTCAGTAAGAAATATTGAATTATTATCCAACTTTGACAAACAGCCAAGAGCCTACGAAAGCCAACCACGAACTAGAGAAGAGAGTGGCTTAACCTCGGGCCTCCGGGCCCTGCCTGCATCGCACGGGGAAGGCTTTCTGGCCCTGGGGGGCACCGGGAGGCTTGGGGAGGAAGGGGGGAGGGCGGATGGGTGGAATGGGAACTGGACGGCTCACAAGCACGTCCAAGCTCCCGTCCCTCAGGAGTGTCTCGTTGCACTCGTTTGCTGCTGCAAAGAGCCAGCTTTGATTTTTCTTGGAGAGGGCTCCAGGCACCCTAACATCTCAGCCATGCCAACACCACGAGCCTGCCGAGCTCTCCTGATCCCCTGGCCATATCCCTGTCCATCAAGGCTAATTTCTATGACAACATAAACTTCACTGTGTAGCCAATAAACTCAAACCCGATGGAACTTGATGTGGCCAGGAAGGAGAATGACAAACTGGCAAGATGTCAGGGCTGGAAATAGAACTCGCTTCACCAGCCAGTGGTTGGGGAGGAGGGGGAGGGATGGATTTATGTCTGTGTGCATGTGTTTTATTTGTTCTAATAACTCTAATAAAGGTTCCATTAATCAATAAACTGTCTCTCACAGAGACAGAAATAAACGCAAGGTCCCTGAAGTGAGCTTCGGATTGAACAAGAACTCGCCCTCATTTTCACTCTAACCCACAGTGGCTAAGGGCATGGATCCTCAGTTTCCTCAAGGGATCTGGGAAGGGTGCTTGGGCAAGGGAGAGAGAGGCTTGAGGACTGGCCTTTGGCTGAGCAAGGAAAAGTGGCCTGCAAGGAGGTAGCAGCCCCAGGATGGGACATGAGGGACATCACAAAACGTCACAAGGAAGGGTCCTGGCTTCTGAACACTGTATGTGGCTTTGGAAATGAGGTTTTAGTGGTTTCAGAAAAGCCTCCCTTGAAATGCAAATACCTGGACTCCTCAAAGGTAAGGGTCAAGACAGGTTCATTGCATAAAAGGAGAGGATCACAGTACAGCGTTGTCTGATATGAGCTTCGGGAGAGAGGTGGAGTCTAGGTATAGTCCTTTAGGGGCATGGTGGGCCTCCAAGGGGAGATCTGGAGGTGTGGATGGAGAAGACCCCAAGATCCTGCTTTAAAGTTTTACTCAGGATCAGTCACAGGCCTATCTATCATTAAGTTCTTTGTACATGTAAACTTCCAGAGCATTAAAGCCTCCCAACCATTTATACCTGTCACCCTTCCCTATTGAATGCTGCAAGATCTTTGTGCCAAACTATCCCTCCCTATCTCATCAGCAGGGTCCAGTGCACTTGGTAGTAGGTGTGAAGCAAGAGATTGGATACCATGTAACTATACTCTGTACTGAAAATTTGGTATTTTATGCTGTCATCTCTCAACATTTCTAATGTTGATGTCTTTTGTTAAACATTGAGATCACACATTTTTCCTTTGTGCTGTATGTTTTGATAACATAGGTACTTCTTTTTGTTTTCATTTATATTGAGTATGGTTCTCTGAAGTAAGACCTGTATTGCACCAAGATTCTGACACCAATCACCACATCCTGCCACTCCAACCCCAGGAGAACCCCTGCTGCTCATCTTCTCAGCGAGAGTGTGATTTGGGATGCTGCGGAATGCCACGGCCTGGGGGTAATATCTTGCTCTCACTTTCTGGAGAGCTGTACATGGGATCGTCACGGTGGGAGATTTGTCTACTCCCAGGTCCTGCACTGCAGGGCGAGTATGGGGCTGCCACTGGCTCAGCCACATTCCCAGAATGGCAAGGAATCACTCGTCCTTCCAGATCCTGCCCTGCGTCATCTACCTGCCTTGACCAGGAGTTGCTCCCTCCTTGGGGCTCCTCTACCCTTGGTTCACTTCTCTGTTATGGCACCTGCTCCATTGTATTATCACCTAGAAGTTTATTTTTCAGAATCTCTGAGCAGATGGCGAGCTTCTTGAGGTTAGGGTAAATCTCATTTATTTTCATTTCCATCATTTCTAATAAGTATTCAATCAGTATTTATTGAATGAGTGATACTGAGGTGATCACTTAGGATCAGATGAGAGTTGGGGATTGTGAAACAAAGCAATGACAACTTGTTCTCTCAAGCAAGGGATAGGGTGAAGCTGCAGATCCTTCCTCCTCTCAGCCCTCCACCTCCTTCTGCCCTGTAAATGGCTTAGCATTTGTGTCTGATGATCACCTGGCCCAATAAGATTGTGCCTATCATTAAATGGGGTTAGTGAAGTGTCATCTGCTTACTGCTTGCATTGCCACCTAATACCTGTGTGTTCCTTCATTGCCCCCATTAATGTGGTTTTCTTCCTGCATTTTTTTAAATTGAGGAGAAGGTGGTTATAGGAAACTTAGATAATAAATCTATAAAGGTAAAATTAGGATGAAAGTTTATCTTTTTTCAAGATTAGCTGTCATATTTTCATTTGTTTAGGTGTCTAGGATGCCATGTAAATAAAGTCACGAGTGTAGCCTCTTCTCTGTAGCCAAAGGATGAAATAGCAAGCAGAGAGAACTTTGATCCTAAGCACTGAGTGCCAGGGAGTCTTTTGTCCACCGAAGGACAATCAACTTGAAGCATGTTGCCTACAGATAGGTCACCTTTGTCCGGGAAGGAATGGCACTGATGCTCTTAGACTGAACTGCTACCCATTGTCAGGCCTGGTATATAACTTCATGTTTTTCATGAAGTAATGTATAACAGGACTTTTCCAATGAAGTTAGCTGGAGCATGGTATGTAATCAGTATGTTAGAAATTAATATTCATGAATACAAGAAATTGTTTACAGGATCAGTTTGCCTGGGTTTGTAACAAATGATAATAGATTCATAAAAAACTAGAAAAGTAAAGAAATGTAAGTGCTTAATAGAAAAGATAATGCAGAGATGCCACTGTTATAAAGGAAGGAAATGTGGTTTCCAAGTGAATGAGTATGGGAACTGCTTGGAAATAGATGTCCAACCTTTGCCTTCCCTTCGTCTATCTACAGGGCAACGCTGCATGAGTGATCTGACCTCTCTGGGGTTGCATTTCCTCATCCTTGAAAAAGTGGCAATTTTGCCAATTCTGTGAGAAACAATGGACCTCATTCTCTCACTTAATGCTAGGCAGGCTCTAGCTGCACCTCTTAAAACTCCCTGAAACTTGCTCTGACCAGCTCCGGTAGCTCAGTTGGTTAGAACGTCATCCCAAATGCCTAGGTTGTGGGTTCAATCCCTTGTCAAGACACATACAAGAATCAACCAATGAATGTACAAATAAGTGAACAACAAATCAATGTCTCTCTCTCTCTCTCTCTCTCTCTCTCTCAAATTAATTTTTTAAAAAAACTTTCTATAATTTGTCTTCTAAAAACCACTCCGAATCTATAGGTGAAAATCTTGCATGGATGGACCCTTACCATATCACCTGGAAGGTAATGTATTATTTTTCCCATTTAAGGAGAACGTCAAGAGAGGATAAGTGGCTTGTTCAAAGTCACACATATAGTTACTAGGGTTAAGGATCTGGAACCCAGATATTTGGTCACTTTCTCCTTCCCCCTTTCAATGCACCACTCACTCCCCAACCCGCCACATGCAGAGTTGCCTGCATGGCTGTGACAACATGGAAGAGCAGCTGTCCCCCCTTTGACTATATGGAAATCGCCCACTTTTTAAACACCAAGCCCCCTAAATATTGTAGTGAAATGAAAGGCTTGTATGACTAAATATAGACTGCCAACTACCTTCCAAATACTTGAGTATTTGAGGAAACAAGAAATGGGAAATGAAATTGGCTACAAGCAGAAATCAAAAGTATATCTTAATTCTCTCTAGTAACTAATTGCTAACTTTTTAACCTCTGTTTTTGGCAATCTGAAGCATTCATGAATTTGCTTACATGAAGAATGGCAATGACAAATATCTCTTATTGGGATGGATTAAGTTTAGCAGAGATGCTTTCCAATATGCTTTTTAATGGTGGCCAGGGTTCTAGCACATTTTTCTGCCTATAGCAAGTGCTCAATAAATGTTTCACAAAGAAGAAAGAAAGGAAGATAGGGAAAGAGAGAGAGAGAGACCATTTTGGTTCTCTGAGATTTCAGCAAAATGGGATACTAATTCCATATGGGATAGTGTATTTAGGAAAATGTCTGTAAAGTGCTTTAAGATACACAAGGAGAAGCCTGCCTGTTTGGTTAGAGAGAGTTAAGTGATTTAGTTCAGGGTATGCTGGTGCCCCTTTCCTGGGTTTCTCTAGACCCATGCACAAGTGTGCAAAGCCTTGCACACTCCAGGTTTTCCCAGGCCTCGGGACTCCCACGTCAGCTCTCTCCGCTGAATAGCGCTGCCTCTGAGAGACGTCAGTTCAGTAAAGGGGGATCTGGGAGCTGCCCATCTGTCAGGGGTGAGAAGGACCCCAGAACCACTCCTGCAAAGGAAAGAGTTGAAGCTGACAAACATTTCTTGGCTTGGCTCTTTCTCCTGTTGGATGAGCCCCACGCTGCCAAATCAGCTTCAATAGCACGTTTTCCAGTAGCAATACTGACACCAAACGCAACACACCTAAAATGGCAAAGCTCAGAAGGGATCATAAATTGGGGATCAAGGTCGGGGTATGGTCAACATTTCTGTTCATAGCGTGTCAATATGTTTTATATTTATGGCTTATGCTATATGATGGTTCTGAATTCCTTCAGGGAAGAAGCCCGTGATAAGCCAAATGCCAAACTTAGCCTTGATGTTAAGTAGAAAAACAGTTTATAAAATATATAGAAAAATATAGCTTTTAAAGACCAACACTTTTTACAATGTTAAAATAGTATTATTAGAAAAACCATTCTATTTGGGGCTCCAGCTCTATTGTGACTCAAAATAATTTCATTAATGCTTTTTAGCAATAATCATCTTAATTGTTTTGAGTAACAGTAACTACAATCTATTTTATACCTGTTATGTACTGGACACTTGCTAGGCATATTCCTACCTCATTAACTCATTTACTTCTCATAACCTCCATTATATAGATCATTATATAGATCATAAAAGAGATTGTGTCTAAAGCTTAGGAACACAGTGTTTGGAATCAGGCAGATCTAAGCTTGTGTTTAAATAGCTGGGTACCCTTGGGCAAGCTGAACCTCAGTTTCCTTATCAGTAAAATGGGGATAACACTAGTACTAACTTCTTCACAGATTGCTGGGAAGATTGAGATAAGGCATGTGAAATATTAAGCAAGGAGTCAGGCGCGCAGTCAAGTGTGCAATATAAGTTAAATATGATTAAAAATTATTATTTGGCCCTGGCTGGTGTGGCTCAGTGGATTGAGCGCCGGCCTGTGAACCACAGGGTCGCTGGTTTGATTCCTGATCAGGGCACATGCCTGGGTTGCAGGCCAGGTCCCCAGTTGGGGGCATGTGAGGGACAACCACTTATTGATATTTCTCTCCCTTTCTTTCTCCCTCCCTTCCCTCTCTCTAGAAATAAATAAATAAAATCTTTTAAAAAGATAATAGAATAAAAATAAATATTATTATTTGATCATGCTAGCAGTACCAAATATGACTTTTCCCCAAAAGAAAATTAAAACAGCCTTCAGAGCCTTCCTAAGCGGGGAAAGAGGAAAATCATCTTTGGCCCCCATTCTTTCTTCCCCCAGGGTATTCAGTCTGGTGAGGTCAAGTCCGAGTGAACTTCAAGGACAGCTATGGAGGAAGAGAAGAGTGAGAAAAGGGTAGCTAGCGTGCCCGTGTGCCTTGCAGGGGAGGAGCGGCAGTTGAGAAGGGAATGACGAGGGCTTAGGGGGGTGATGCGAAGAGGAAGGGATACACGGGGGACTTTTTGGAGCTGCTCTACCTGTTGCCAGCACCCGTTCCTTCTGTTTTACTGCCCTGCAGGCCTGAGGAGCGAAGTCCCGGGGACACTGTCAGAGGGCTAGGCCCGGGTGCACCCCCACCCCCACGCCTCACAGGGCACCCCGGAGCTCTGGGAAGCAACTTGTGGACGGAATTTCGAGGGGGCAAGAGCCCACAGCACTGGCCTCCCTCTGCTCTGGTCAGCCTGGCCCCACGGAGCCCCGGGGTGGCTCGGCTGCTCCCCAGGAGAAAAGAAAGCAGCATCTTGCATGCGTGGCGTGTCCTACAACAAAATAATGACTGAGAGATCTGATGGACTCTGACAGGGGGAAGAAGGGAGTGAAAAAGGTGGAACAAAGATGCCATTTTAAAATTATTGGCTCATGTTCAAGATTTCACTATTTTCTATGGCAAGGAGCGAGTAAAAAAATTCCTCCTGCTGATGAGTATTTTTCTGGTCATTGAAAGCCAAGGGGCGCGGGGCTTCCGACGTTCCCTCTCAGGGAACGGGTGAGCCAGGCCTGCGGATAAGGTAGGAAAAGGGCTGCATGGCGAAGGCGAAGGCGGGAGGCTCACAGGCCCCCGGCCAGCCCCTCGGATGAGGAACGGGTGCCGCAGCACATACTGTGTTTTCAGCTCGGATTCTGTGATCTTCCTGCCAAACAGGGGTTTACAAAGCAAAAACCTCCAGAGAATTCTCATACTTTCTGGCTTTTTCTCCTGGTGTCCGTCTTAACAGGAATCAGCTGTTTGCCTTCTCACTTATACAGCATGTTGCCGGGGAGAATTCAGCATCTGGTCTGGCTATTATTAAAAACAAGAACATCCTGCTCTGTTGGGAGAACAGCACCACTAGCAATAAAAGGACCGAGATCATTTGCATCCAGGATTCCAGAGATGTGTTTCGAGTCAGTATCTGCTTGCCCTCCTCCCCCCGCAGCGTTCATTTTAACATTTCCTGATGCATCCATCATTTGCATCGTAGTCTTCTTTTTCTGAAACAGAGATAGAGCGTACTTCTGCCTTTCACTGGGAGGCTAGAATCACTAGAGTTGCTCAAACACTGACCTGCTCCTGCAGTGTGATAAAGTTGAACTACCAGAGGAATTTTTTTTTTTTTAATTTTACAACTGCGGAAATGAAAAAGTAAACAAGACTGGGGCTGCATCGGTATTTAGGCTCCAGCTTTTTGTTGTTGTTTTCGTCTTTTTCTTTTTTAAGCATTGGACTAGGGGCCTGAAGGAACCATATAATATGAAAAACACTGAGAGCTTTTATTAGCCAATAAAAAAAAAAAAATCTCAGTTCTTATTAACCACTTAGCTCCTTGCTAGAGTTTCACACTTGCTTCCTCCTTGCATCCTTTTCCCCCTCTCCTGCCCAGAAGGAATCAAAGTTGGTCCGTCAGCCTTTCCCTACACAACCTGAGTTCATAGTGTGTGTTCTAGAAGTTGCAGCTGAGAATTGTATTCAGTAATGTTCTCTGCATTTCTCATCTGTAAAACCACTTGTAAGAGATCTCAATAAGGAGTCAGATTTTCTATGCCCTCAAATCCACACACAGAAAGACTTTTTGAACACACTGCAGAAAGGGCATTGTGACTTTCAAGATTTAAATATGAAGTGACTGTTAGAGAAGACAGAATCAGGCTGAGGCCTTACTGGAAGAGGCAACAATGCCACAGAAGGCTCCTCTCATTTGCGGGTAGAAGAATAAAGAGAAACTCACAGAGAAACAGAAAGTGAAACTGGTCAGAGTTGTTGAACACTCAGAGATGGATAGAGCTATAAAAAAAAGTGACCTAATCTAAAAAGGAAAGGATGTCAAAGGAGATTTAGATCATTGTTATTAATTCCCACACCATTATGCATGTCATGTGGTTTTGTTGTTTGCTTTTTGCTGTTTTTAAATTATAAATTTGCAGTTACATCAATTAATCATGTAGTTGTGTTATGGGAGTTGCTGGTACACCCTTCTCTTAACCGCCACCGCCCCCCCAAAGCTTCTGCCACTATATCCCATACCTCCCAACTCCCCTAAGCCTACTTTCTTTACACATCCGGGCTAATTCTAGTCTTCCGGGTTCTCCAGGAGAAATGTCCTAGGGCCTAAGGTGTACAGGGCCACATGAGACCTGGTTGCAATTTTGAGTCCTGTCTCTTTTAATGCTGTGGAGACAAAACTACTTATGTGGAAGAACTTTAGCATTTTGCTATAAAGTCTTGTTTTCTTCATAAGACTGACAGGTAGGGGGGAATTATTTCCTTTCTGTTGGTTGTGGAGTAGGGCAGAATGACCCAGGATGAAGATAGTCGTCAAGGAGTTACATCTGCAGTGCTAAGACATAAAGCAGGTTTTCCAGAAAACCCCAGATATTATTGCAACAAGATAATAGGACAACAAATTAGAATAAGTTTTAGTGAAGGTTAAGTGGGTTTCCAGAAACTCGATCCTCCTCCTTCCCACTGGTTGAGCATGTCTGAACAGCAGGATTGGTTGAGTCAGAGAAAGCTTTTGAATAAAAGCTTTACAAAAATTAATAATAACCCCTTTGTGAATGTCACCTTCACGGTGCTCCTGCCATCTCAGGAGCATGCAGTGTCTCTGGTCCCCTCTAAATAATCTATGTGAAGAAGAGTAATTGCTTCTTCACCACTTGTGGGATGAGGGTGGTGGCTTTTTTCGTTTTTTGTTTTGTGTGTTTTCTGTTGTTTTGCTTGTTTGTTTAAATAATTTGCAGGAATAACAAACACCTGAGGCAAATAAATGCTGCATCAAGAAGCATGTGTGTGTGCACAGCGAGCTTCATCTTTTCCTGAAGGTCTGCTTGGGCTCCTCTTTCCCTCCTCCACCCTCCTGCCTCCCTGAAGGCGTGCATGCCCACACACACGAGCACACACACAGAGAGACACGCTACCCTTAGCGCCTGCAGCAGATCCTTTTCTTTGCTATATTTTGATTCATAACTTTTTTTTTTAAGTTCCCTTCCATAGCCTCCTGATTGAGTAGCTACTGATAGAACACTTCTGGGAAGTCACAAAGAGTGTACAGGAATAGTGGCAAGGAGGAGGGAGATTCCCGTGCCTTTGCTCAGAGCTCATGATTTAAAGAGCGGACATCAGCTGTCCATGCACTGGTTCCTACCTGGCCTTCCGTAAGTACCTTCTCCGGGCCCAAGGACAGAGCCAATGAAGGAAGAGCAGAGGTGGGTAAAAAACAAACTGGAGTAGCTGGCGGACCCAGTCCTAGCGTGCAGTCCGGCTGTCTCAACACCTGCACGTTCTCTGCACGAACCCCCAGGCAGCTCTCACGGAAGGCACCCTTCCCAGCCCCTTAGTTCTCGCTCTAGGAGCAAATCCATGAGTTTGCCTGGGATCTCACAGGTGGGCCGGCCTGTGCTTGCTAAAACTGTGGCAGTCAGTTGAGTTGTTCCCAGAAAAACATAGCAACTAGGACAGCCTTATCACAAGCCTCCCACCTTTTTAGATGACCCCCAAACCATTGTTTCCTAGGACTGGTCTTTAAAATGATTTTCAAGTAATTGAGACAGAGAGGCCAGTTGACGGGATTGCCTGTTTACCTAACAATCTAGGTAGAGTTGTTTGCTTAAATCAGGCACTAATACCTCTACTTCTGCTGCGACTCTTCATTGTGTCATTATTGTTAACTACCCATTTCCACAGGGAATGAAAAATAAACTCATGAAGCTCTGTAGGACCTGCTCTCACTGACCATGAATGAGGGCTCCCCCACCTCCTCCCTTGCCTTTTCAGACTGTTTTCAAATCTCATAAATATAAACACGTGGCTCTTCAGCCGCATCTGTAGATAATAACTTCAGGGGGCTTCCTGTTTACATGGCAATACCCATTTCCCAGCCAAATAAACTCTGTGACAGAGAGCTGAGGTGTTTATTGGGCCAGTCTCGGCTGGGATTGAGTTAACAGGAAACACCCACTCTGGAAGAAATGTCTGATGATTAAATATTTGGGGGGCAGGGGACACAAGGGGTCAAAAACACTGCAGAAATTGCTTTATTCTTCTGCCTGTCGTTTCCAGTAAGAAGCAGCAACAGCCATGATAAACATGGCCAAGCAGCCTGGGCCTGACAAGCCCACAGCTGCGCTGTTCGCCAGCCGCACAGCTATGATGTGGGGAGGAGGAAAGACACACAGACAGCAAACCCAGGAGCCTCCCTCACAACACAGCCGAACCTTAGGGTGCCTCAGGTGATGGGATGGAAAGGGCTGAGGTACACCCATCACTGGGAAGTCCCGGTCTGGCTATGATGTTTTAATGAGCGATGTTTCCGCACACCAGAGCAGTCAGTAAAGCCTGACCTAAGAATTTAGAGAGAGCCTCTAGCCCAGTGGTTCTCAATTGGGGGGTTGGGGGGGAGGGGTTCCTCCAAGGGGACATTTGGCAAGGTCTGGGGACACTTTTCTTTTTCAGGACTGGGGCCTTGCTCTTGGCATCTAGTGGGTAAAAGCCAGGGATGCTACTAAGCCCTAGAGCACACAGGACAGCCCTCCCTACAAACACACCAAAGAATCATCCAACCTGAAATGTCAACAGTGCCAAGGTCTAGCCCAATACCTTTCTATAAACCAAGAAACTAGGACCCAGAGGAGTAAAGTGATTTGCCCTAAGCCATGCTGCTGGACAGAGCTGGAGTGGGAAAGAACCCACTGTGCCCACCTCCCAGGTGATGGCTTTTAGTCACACAGATGTTTAATTTAAAAGGGTAAATAAGTATACACCCTCAAAGAGTTGCAAACAAGTTCCCTGGCCTAAGTTCACTCAAGTGCTTTTAGGATGTCTCCTAGTCTTAGAAATGAGCTATTTCCAGGATTTCTCAGAAAACAGTGCCAGAGGGGTCAGAATGAACAGATCTTGTCGGAGGAGGCCTCTAAGTCGAGTGCAATGTGCACCGCTGGCAGGCTGCTGAGCTTCCTGGTCCCTCCTTTAGAGCCATGGTGAGCCAAGGCCTCCAGACAGCACAGGACAGAGAGAAAGCCACCACTCTTCCCAGGCCCTCAACCTCATCACAGGGGAGGGACTTACCAAAAACAAGCAAAGGCCCAGGGAAAAAAAAAAAATCTGAAAACTATAGTTGTGCTCACTCGTAGAATTTTTCTCAGGCTAGAGCTCTCCAGGCCAAAATTCATTTTTACTCATCCTTGGCTTGGCTGACTTTTTAAGAACCCCAAAGAGATATGGGAAGGAAAATGGAGTACCTGCTACGGCTGGGCCTCCTGAGTTCTTCTGACTACAGCCAGGGGTTTACTCACTGGACCTTGTTCGTGTGCCCAGAGATGAGAATCATGGAACCGTCGAGGCTGAGGTCTTTACATCCTGACCAGTCCCATAGTTGGAAGAAGGGCTTTACCCATGGATGGGGTGAGCATTCCTTCCTTCAGACACAGGCCGATGAGGACATGAGTTCTCTGCTAGGTTCTTTGCCCGCCCTCTACAGGAGTAGGACAAAACAAGAACCCAGGGCTCACCAAGACTTTTTCCCTCTGCCCAACAATAGAGGGTCTCTGCTCTCATTCCGCCCTGGCAAGTCCTGTGACCAGTAAGTGCCCAGGTGTAGGCAGGAGCAGGTGTCAGATTAGAGAAGGAACCGCGAATGAGAAAAGACCCAATGTACACACATAACAAAACCAAAAAAGCCATTTTATTGAAAATTAAATTCAAACTTCAAATTAATATTACAATCATGAGAAAAATGCCAAATAATTCAATTTACAGTTGCAACATACAATACAAATAGTCCCTTTGAAGTTAAGAGTAAACTCATCCACAATCATGACCTGTGGCACAAAGCAGAATTTGTACAATATGTGCATGGAAAGCAAATCTTGGGCAACAGCGATTGGAAAAAATAAAAATGAAAAGCTTGTATTTACACAAAATGCTACAAATATTTTTGTTCCACAGAAATCTAAGAATGGTAAAGCATATCCAAAAAATGGAATTTTATTCAGAATACCTAAGAAATTACTGTAAATTATGGATTTGGCTGATATATTTCAAAGTACTGCAGTAAAAAGCAAACAGTTATTTGTAAACATGAAGTAAACAAACATCTAAAAATTTTCACATAGAAAATATGTTTCAAATGAATTATCTTTTTAAGGATAACAAATTCAAGGTTTGGAAGAGTTGTCCTTTATTTATTTCATTCATTATTGTTCTTCCGGATATCAAAGATATAATTATTGTTTTTGCCAATGCTTTGTGTTTCCATGTATTAATAACCTAGACTCTTGAGTCTGTCCCTTTCCTGGGAATGGAGGGAGCTTTTTAAGCCAGCAGGCAAATCTTCTCCCCTCTGAATTACGTGTGGTAACTAACCATGTGGATTTCTCTGCTCTCTTTGGAAAGGCTCTGGCGGGTAAAGACAGTCTAAAGGGCAAATGACAGGTAATCTGTTGAGTCTCCCAGTTCCAGGCTGGATGTCGTTTCACTAATCTAAAGCCAAAGCTGTGGTACTTGTTCTGGAACTCTGACATAGGTTAAAATTTTAAGACAACTGAAACAGGTTTAAAAAAAAAAGTGACTGTTGGTCACACTGTAAACTCCAGCAATGTTGATGCTACAAAAAGAACCCTTCTCTTTAACCTGGAGGGAATGGAGCGATAGCTAGCACATTCCAGAGCAGAAGTTAAACTTTACTTTGGTCTTGAAATCTCAAATCATACACATGACCCAGTGCAAACTAAGGGTTCAGTTTAAAAAAAAAAAAAAAGGAAAAATTTAACCCCCAGGCCAAAAAAAGGCAGAATTTGATCTAAACATGTGAATTACCCCACTGGAGTGGTTGGACAAGGGTAGAAGGATGAAGTGCTTGAATTTTTCCCAAGAAAAAAAAAATTTAAGTGTTTCTGGGTTGCTGCCTGCAGCCACTATAATAACATTTCAACACAAAAGCATCCCTAAGGTCACTTAGTATGTGTACTGTAAACTTAAAAAAGCCCTTTTAACATTAGAAAATAATGTACAAATATAGTACCTTTTTTTTTTATTAAATAGGGTACAGCTGGCACTGGCGGTAACATTTTTATGTCAATTAATTAAAAATGAAATGTGTAACCAGACACTGGCTTCTTTAAGTGCTGCTGAAACAAACACACACATTTTACACTTACAAATAAATGGACAGTGGCATGCTTCAAGCTACCACACACAAACAATAAATAGTATCAATTACTACTTCCATCTTACTTAAGTAATAGAAAAGTGGCTTCTTTATCTAAGCATACTTGGTATACAACCTTTAGAAGGCAAAGTGTTTTGGTTTGGTTTGGTTTCCCCTCAATTCTTATTAGGAGGGGTCACGATGGATTCCAAGGGGGACTTCCAGGCAAGAAGACAGGTCCAACAGCCCAGCAAGCTGCCCTGCAACACTGGCAGCTTAGAAAGGTGGGCTTGAAAATCACTCGAGAGAGCAAGGGGCCTCTGGGGGCTGGAAGCAAATCTCTACTAACAGGGGCACAGAATTCAAACAAAGGGCCCCTGGCCTGTGGTGGGGGCGGGACAGGAATTTGCCTGGTGGTGTCATTAAATGATCCTGGCTTGGATTAAGGATTCACAACTTGAGAATTTGCCACGTGATTGCCAGGAGTGGTCAAAGTGCATCCTATAGGAGGGCTGTAGCTCAAAGTCATAGACAGTAGTAGACACCAAACTCCACATAGCTTTGCCTTCCCTTTGCCTTCCGCTGTGAGAAATACAAATGTCTAAGGTTGTATGTAAGACCCCACAGGTTGCATGTTCTCTCAGATCAGCTAGCTACCTGCTGGAACTACCTGCTACTTCAGATGACCCTGCTCCCTCATAAGACAAAGACTTAAATATGCTCCTTTAAATGCAAATTCTGTGGAGAGCTGCCCAGGAGGCCTTGGGTAGATTTGGGTTACCCTGCTCTATGTCTGATAAAGCGGGTTGATTAAGAATCTCTGGTGCAATTTTGCTTTCCTGTGCTCTGTGTACCATTACTGGTCCTTTGGCCACACAGGTGGCTTTAGGCTCACTTTGTCTTCACTATGAAGCCTGGCGATTTAGAGTTCTGCTTTAACTATGAAACCACAGAACATTTTTCTGCAGTTCAATGATTCTCTTGTGCTTGTCTTTTTAATATGACAAGAGTCATCACTATTTGAAAAAAAATGAGAAAACCACCATCACTCCAGCATTTCATGCTGATTAAGGGCAACATAAGTGATAAAGGGCTAAGAGTTGTTTTTTTAAATCCCTAATTATTGCTTTAAAAGGCAAAGCTGTGTTAGAGGCAATCAAAGATCTGAAAGAACTAACATAACATTTCCTTCATACGTCACAAAAACAAGCTACATCTAAAATATTTGGAGATGGAAGTATTTTTAAAAATCACATTGTGCCTGGATGAACTGAAATTGCTTAGCAATATTTCAGGTATGGCTCTAGCCCACTGAAGAAATTTGTTATTTCATAAAGAGCACTTTTAGAGACCGAAGTCAACATATCGATACACTAAGAAATGTTTCAAGGGTCCAAATGTCATTAAATAATTATAAATATATCTTTAAAGTTATATGACCATTCACTTAGCAAGTTACCTCAGATTTTACACATATTCATAATTTAAAAAAAAAGAAAACAATAACACACAGCCAAACACAAACACTATCTATACCATTATGGCTATAATAAGGTATTGCCATTTTCAGTTTTGCATAAAAGGAAGAGAGGGGTTTCGGGATGGTATTTCTTTTTGGTTAAATGGGAAAGGCAGGGGTATGGGGGAATATTAAAAAAAAACAAACAAACAAAAAAAAACCTTTCCTGATCAGTATTTTTGAAGTCATTTTCTTAAAGTAAGAAAAAAACTGAACCAAACAGTTCCAATGAGTCCTTGCAGCAGGTGTGAAAGCCAAGTTTGAAACAGTTACACTGCATTGGAAGCATCCGTTCTACCTCTTTTCCCTTTACGTGCACTTCGACCGGCTTCGTAAGCTGGTCTGCAGAGTGCACGGTCCACACACAGCTGCAACCGTGAGGACGTGTGGTTTCAGAGCACAGAGAGGAAGCGGCTTTGCTCTTCTTCCTCCTGAACCTGGAGTCCACCTTTCTGAATTGGCATATGAATAGGTTATTTATAACAGACCAAACACCAGCAACAAAAATACTTTTCCTTTGTTTGTAAAAGTACATTTTTTTTTTCTATTTAAAGAAAAATAGATAGAAAACAATCTGAAACCTGATTATGATTCTCTCTCTCGGGCCTTCTGTTTCTCAATATCTACCCTCTCATAGTTGCAAGAGCATGACTGAATGAGTGAGTGAAAAATCTTCTAGGAAATAGGCACTTTGTAGATAGCTAATTGATATACATATATACGCACTCTCTCTATATATGTATATATTGATACATTTGGGACGTGGCTCCCAGATACCGCTGGGCCACTGCTGAGGAATTTCAATAAGGTCGCCAAACAGATTCATCCATTCTGCCACTAGAATTCAAAACAGTTGGGGAACTGCTGTGGCTTCCATCAGCGTCAACACCATCATTCTGGTTAGGCAAATTTGGATTTAATAGCGTGCTGCCATTCGAGGTGGTGGTGCATGGCGGAAGCATTCTGGAAGGAGACCGGTCTCCCCCCGGCACCATGGGGAACTGATAGGATCCTGACGAAGTGCCATAGTAGAGATATGGAGTGCTGCTGGTCTGGAAGGGTCCACTCTGGCTTTGGGAAGAGCCGGGGTAGGGTGGTGGCAGGTAGGTGTGGTAGTGAGTGGTGG
Source organism: Pteronotus mesoamericanus (assembly GCF_021234165.1). Lineage (NCBI taxonomy): Eukaryota > Metazoa > Chordata > Mammalia > Chiroptera > Mormoopidae > Pteronotus > Pteronotus mesoamericanus. The sequence goes on along the minus strand of NW_026555085.1, from coordinate 14,755,706 downwards.
CGGACATACCGAGGGACATGCCTGAGGTGACTGGCGGGGTGTAAGTAAAGGTGGCTGGATAGTGCATTCGTGGGTTGGAGAAGCGGCTCTCAGTGAGGGATGAAATGCTTGGGAATTGCCTGGGGTCTGAAAAAGGGCCCAGTTCTGAAGCACCTAAAAATTATAACAGAAGATGGGGGGAAAAAATCTGTAAATATCAATTAAAATAATGATAGAATTTTTACAAGAAAAAAGAAAACTTTAGCTTCCCAAAAAGGAATAGCAAGCCACAAACAGATCTTCAAATGCACCGGTCACTACCCAGTCATTTTTTGTTTCCACTTCATAGTCTTACCGGCATTACTCCTTAAGCTCTTCGTCCCCAGAGAACCCCAAAGGGCTTTAAAAAGCCAAATGTGTGCTAGGTCATACGTGTAAACCAACCCAACACTTTTAGCATATAGATTCACTCACCAGAGTTTAAGACTGAATCCTCATTGATTTTTTTCTCTCTCTTTTTGTTTCTCCTTGCACCTCAGATATTTGAAAGTAACATTTTTACTACGGTGGACAAGTTTCATTTTCTCAACCGAATATAAAGAAATTTCAGAATGATCAGTTTTGTCATTGTTACTCTTGGCAGGCCCCCCTTTATCAATGAAGGAACTTTAAAAAGATACCCTAACATGTTCCAATCATTTCTTTTCAACTCTTAATATAATTTAAAATCTTGTTTTATTCTCATCTTAGTAACAGAATTTTTTAAAAAATCAAACCAAACTGAAGACAAAGAAGATTATTTATTTATATTACTTATCTGGGGGCATATGGGGAGAATTGAGTCCTTAGAAATTCTCCCAAGGGTCATGAAGGAAATAAATAAGCTTTAAAAGCACTGGGGGGTGGGAAGAGGGGCTTAGTACCTAGAAATCACTGCATTTCAAGCCTTGATAGGAGATACAGGACCTGATTTAGGCCAGGTGCCGACTGTAGCTTTTGTGAAAGGCTCTCTGTGGAGGGGAGATATGAGAAGGGCACCTCACCATCCATTTACCAGGTCCCTGTAGTACGACATTCTATAGAATTCACTTCAGGCCAAACAGGTAACATAGAGGCAAAAATGGTTTCCCCCTGAAATGTGAAGTCCTTTAGCTTCTAAAGCCAACAGTATGCTTCCTCGATAGATATTTCTGGTGCTTAACTTATGAAACCACAGTTATAAACCACTTCGTGTGGAAACTAGTTTCCAAAGACTGGGTCATGATTTTCTAAAATTAACAAAATTGTGACAAGCCCTTTTGTAATACCAGTATTCTTAAGATTTTGGTTGCATCCAAAAATCTTCCCATTCTTTGGATTTCATATATTTGCTTTTCCGAAGCTTTTGTCTATAAGGGAAAGCACTTAGTAATTCTTGAAGGCCTTGGTGGGTTAAGTACTTCTTCAGCTCCATTTTTATTTAGCACTAGTTCTTAGATACTGCAAAACTTCTACTTACTGAAGGAATAACCCTAATACTTTTCTGTAAAGGTGCTGATTGGGAGCTGCTAATTTTTGTTAAAATGCACACTGCCTGCAACCTTCATAAAGTACCAGGGCTAAGTGCCATGATGTGCATTTGTAATAAAAAGTGACTATTTAAAAGCAGTGAAGAGTTAACAAAAGTTGTTCTCACAAATCGCACAGTAGCAATCAGACAGCCCCGCCCAGCCCAGCCCAGCAATGGTTAAAAGTCTCACCTGCCTGGCTCTTCTTACTGAGAGTGGAAGGCCAGAGGCAGAAGTCAGAGGTGGCAGTGTCATCATCTGTAAAATGAGGGGGATGAGCTCTAAGTTCCCTTCCAGCTCTAAGTTCTATCACCGTGAATTCCGTGACAGAAGGAGAAGCAACAGCCTTAGGGGAGGGGGAGGCAGAGAAGTTCCCACCCCCTTGTTTGTCCTTTCCCGGAATCCACAGGCCCAGAGATAGAGGGTAAAAAGCCAGTGAGCAGCTTCAAATACCAGAAGCAAACACTTTCAAGATGACAAACCAAAACTAACACAGTCTGGGCAGTTACTCTCTGCTTTTTACAAATTCTTCCATCCTCAACTGGCCTCTACCTAACCCCTCCCAAATACAAAACTCTGACAAGCTCAAGTTTAAAAATCTAGAGGTAGTGATTATGACAGAATGGCAAATGGGAACAGATGAGATTTAACATCTCCCCGCCTCACGCATATGAATTGCCTTACGGGTATAAGCACAATATGGAGGCCACAGATGTTCCTCAGCCAGTCTTTTCATTGCTGAGCATCTAGGTGAACTTGAGCTGGCAGAGCTAATAGTTAGAGGCGGGCCACTTCTGTACATATTAAGTTCAATGCTCAGATCATGTGAAAGAAACCAGAATAATGTGAGCAATTTCAAACAGAAAGAAGTCACACTTAAAATATCGGTGTTTGCCCCCTATAGGAGCAAAGAGCTCACTCAGATAGTCCTGCCATGTAAAAAATGCTTCTCGTGGATATTTGTACTTAAAATATATTGTAGTCACAATTAAAATTCCATGTGGTTTCCCTTATTTTGATGCAGAAGCGTCATTAAAACCCTTTATGTGGGGCCCTGCCAGTAACTCCACTATGGTTTTGAATTTATCCCTCCACCTTCTCTACTTTACCTGATACATTTTGCTAATGTTTTTATTATCCATAACATGCTGGGACCGCTGTACCTTTTTAGTTTATAGATGTCGGCTAATGGAAATTGACATTCATTCTTCAATTAATGAGCTCTGGCTGTGGTTTATAGAAAATAATGCAACAATTCCGTGAGGTTTACAGAATTTTGACCAATCATTTTTGGTCATTTGAAACTATAATGTCCTGAGGAGTAACTCCTTTCGGGCAAAAAGAGCTAATGCAAACATTAAAGAAATTATACAGTAATTTTTATAACTTACAAAATATAGAATTTTCTGGAATTTGCTTAGTAATTTTGTGTTAACAAGAAATGTTTCTGAAACATACTGTAGTGTGTTCTGTATGAAGAATACTAACAATGCACTACAGGAGATCACTTACGCCTGCAATTTTCAATGGGTGTGCCATGGCAGGCAGAGCGGTGTGCGGCAAGAACTTTTAAAACATGCAATACCTGACTATCTAGTCAGGGCACTGACCTCTCTTCCTTTAGATTGTCAAATTAAAAAAAAAAAAAGGCAATCGCCAACGCAACAATAGCCGTTTGGTGTGAATGAATCAAAATTAAACCCCTTCTTTTGTCAGATCGGCAAAAAAATGTAACATTTTTTGGTGTGCTGCAGAATTTTAGTAATTAGTTTATGTGTGCCATGAGATGTAAAAGATGAAAAATCGCTGCCTTATGTAACAGCCTCTGGGAGGGAAATAGAAAGAACATAAACCCCTTCCTCATCTTCAATTTATTTATAACTGTTGCAGAAGTAAATGATACAATTAAATTTTCTTTTATTGAATAGAGTTGTATCTAATACTTCTAATTTCTGTTTTGTACAACTCAGGTTTCTTTTAGACTGCCTCCTTGGGTTATTTTGACGTTGTGTCCTAAGTTATTCATTCCTGCGTCACTAGCCACATTACACTTACAAGTTAAAAAACAGACCTAGATATTATAACAACTAAAGTAAAGAAAATGTAATATCTATTTATTAAAAGGGTAGAGATGAAAACCTGGAGGGTTCAGAAAGTACTATTACCCCAATCTAACTTTATAGATGTAAAACCAAAGCTAAATAACTGCCCCAGGGATGTGCCTTGGAGCCTCCAAGCTCCCCAGAGACAGTCTGAAACTCCTGACTATAAGCCACTGATTAAACAAACCCAGTGCTGCCAGAAGTTACTTGAAGCCCATGACAACCATGGTGTATCTTCCCAATGGGCTGGTTTTACTCAGCCTGGAGTCAGGGTGCACTGTACAACAAATGTGGATAGGATATGGAGTATATGCAACACTTGGGTGAATTTTTAGACAAATGAAAAATGACTTGAATAAAATTTTGCACTTGTGAAGCTTTGGGCTATGCCTCCAGATCCCCTAGGGCACCCACTTACCTTCCTCTGCTGGTTGGGGTGCTCTGGTGGAAAAATCCAAACCCCTCATCTACTGAATAGATAATCCTAATCTAACCTATTAATAAATAGAAAAGCTGAGGTCCAGAGAAGGGGAGCTACTTACTCTACGAAATCACACAGCTTAAGAGAGGCTAAGCCACAAACTAGACAGATGTCTTTGCAATCTTAGTTACCTTCAAGAAATTTGGTTAACACAATCACAGGCATATATTTCCTACCTTAAAAGTCTATTTGCCTAAGTAAATTCGCCTAAAAATATTTAAGTAGGCTCTTCTGGTGCCTACATGTTACCTCAGTGAGAGTTACTGTCTTTGGGATACTATTAAGAACTCTTTTAGGTCTTGTTGTTGATCTAACCTACTAAATAGTGAGCAATTAGTTCAGTTGCTCACGACATAATGTGAATGAGACCAAGGTCAAGGGTTCGAGTCTCTTAGGACCTGCTGGTTTCCTACAGATGCATTTCATTCCAGACCTGCTATCGGCACCCCTAGCCATAGTCAGACAGCGTGCAAGTGAATAGAGAGGTCACAAACGCAGGTGCAAAAACCTTGCTTGTTAATACAGCAGCAGCAGCAAACGCTTTTCACAGCCTCATATACATGGGGAAGAATGTATTAACAAAACGCCCATGAAGCACAAACAAAAAGAAAATCAGTGTTAAAAGAAAAAAAAAATCTTTTCCCTCCCACCCAGGGAAAAAGAAAATTAGCCTCTCTTTACCCACCCAGGTTTCTTGGGTCTTCAGAGCAAGAAACTGTGGTGGAAAGAACTGAAACCAAGATAGGGAAAATAAAAAGAGAACCTCTGACCTTTAATCCTCACGGCCTGCAATCCCCTCGCTCAGCATCTCACACACACTGCTTTCTAATGCTCGCGATCTTGGGTGACGCTTAGTTCCTAACTAAAAAGTAAGCTGTTGAGGGCAGAGATCTGTCTAATCCTTGTTTCTCTCTCCTTCGGTGCTTAATAACAATACTTGATGTTTCCAGGCCTTTACCTAGTACTTTAACATACATTTTCTCATTTAGTAGGCCCTCAACAAATAATGGTTGGTTGAAAATGAGCAAGGAGATCTCTGCAATGAAAGGAAATAGTAGTTTCTAAAAAATAACAGACTGGGCACTTGCCATATCACCCTGTCAGCTAGAAAACACTGTACCTATGTCTCTTCCCCTGTAAGCAGTGGAGTTTACAAATCCCAGCTGAGGCAGAAGTTCAGGGCAGAGAAAAGGAAAAGAGGCCTAAATCCAGGTGGGACATACACTAGCATATTTAGAGTCATCTGTCTTACTTTTTTAATGCAAGGGCATGAATGTACATAATGAAAAGCCATCATACTTCTCAGCAATGAGGTGTGAACTTCAAAGCTTCATTGGGGCCTTTTAAATGGTAGGAGTTATTGCTCTGACAAATCTCAAATGAAGCCCAAGTACTTTTTATTAACCCCTTCACGGCATTCTTTCTGTTGGAACACATAATACACAAGATCTCTGAAGAACTGCTCTCCTCTCAGAATCTTCTTCCCCTTCTACAACATTGGCTGCCCCCTCCACAACTGCTGTGTTACATAATTTCCAATTTCACTCCTGTTCCAGTAACATTTACTTTCCATAGCATTCTTTTGCGCTCTTTGTCAATACTTTACAAATTATTAGCTGTTTCTTATCATGTTCTCTCCAATAGTAAAGTAAGCTTTGGATCGTAAAGGTCATGACTTATTTTCCTCTCATAATCCTCAGAACCTTCTATATTCTAAGAGCTTAACTTTTTTTTAATATAGATGAATGGATGGAGGGATAAATGGAATAAGTACTGTAAGGTAAAGATGCAGAACTCCGTATAACTGGTACATTTTGACACACTAAAAAAATAAATATTATAAGCATTAGGCAATGTTGATCTCAAACCTGAAATGTAATTCAAGTACCATTCCATACCTATAAAATTTTGTAAAATTCTCTTTAAAGAGTGTTAAAAATTTTTCCCAAGGATCCGTACATCACTTGACCTCACATTTCTCACAGGGGCCCACAAATGGCAGTTGCCAGTAGTGAACAGATAGACGCCTCTGTTTTGCCACCTTAGAGCCAGTATGTGTGTGTAAATCTACACTGGGGAGCCATGGGAGAAGAAAAGAAGGAGAAACGGGGCTGGGCCAGAAATGCTTGGCCTACAGGCAGGTTAGTTATTAGCACACTTGCCCTCAGGATCCCAGGGTAACTGCTGCCACTACAGTCCTGTCATTTAACATTTGGAGTAGGTAGTAAAGATGACAGAGAGTAAAGCTCACATGCTGTCTGAATTTCTAGATTAGTATATAGAGCCGTATGTCAGAGTCATCAAGACACAGACGACCTTTGTAGATGAAGAAATGGAAGCCTGGAGACATGGTGGATCTAAGTGACATCGCAAGATTAAAATGTGGTTCTATCGCAGGTCCAAGTGTTCTGCTCTACCTCTGCCGCTCTGAGCAAGCTTGGCGGTGGGAAAGGTGGAGGATGTGCCTTGGGTTTCCTTTTCTGTGAAAACACACCCGGAAGGGGGAAATTTTCTTTCATACTACCTTGCAGACCACACAGATGGCAGAGCCTTAAAACCGGAGGGTGTCAGCCTCAACCAGCAGGCCAGCCACCTTTCACAAGGCATGGCTGAACAACTCTGCAGTAAAGTGGCAAAAAATTAGGAGGAAGCTATTGGTGTATTCGAGTTCTCTGTTCTACTCTACCAAAGTCATGTCCTACTCTTCCTTGGTGTGAACCCCCCTCTTTATGGCAGGACATATACTCAGGACCGACGGCCTTGGAACTTTGTTCATGCTCTCCCCAGACTCACAGCCACCTCTCTTCTCTCTGCCAGACCAAGGTGAGTGAGCACTGTTTATAGAGCTCAGCACTGCACATGGACTTCGCAGGTACACAAGATCTTATCATCTTTTCTGTACCATATACATCTTGAATATTTATGATGTACGTTCTACCTCTCAGGGCATTTTAAGAAATTGTCATTGGTTTTAGATAGTATTTTCATTTTCCAACTAAAGGGAAAGCAAGTTAATAAGAACCTTGTATCCCTTTAGATCCTACCTAGTCCATAGCATGGTGCTAAGAAAAGACAGGTGCTTCCAAAAAATGTGCTAAATGACTAAATCACTAGCATAGTCTCAAAGCAAGCAACATGACAGAAGCAGAAATGCTATGTAAACATTACCCAAAATCAACCTTAGACAATATGCAAACCATTACTTCGTATTTTCTACATTGAGGTTTTAAGGGATTTTACATCAATTTTCTTAATTTCCCTGATTTTGTTTCCCCACACTAAAATGGTCAGGTATCTATCACTAAATTGGTTTTATTTTTAATTTCATTAGATAACAGCTAGAAAAATGTACCCTATATAAGAGAAATGTAATGGGTCTTGCTAATGGAGAAGAAATCAACAAAATGAGAATTTGAAATTAATTTTTTAAGATAATAAAGGTCAGACTAGCAAACTCCATAGTTTTGCAAAAGAGAGGAAAAGTGCCTCAACTATCCAGTATAAATATTTATTTTCCGTGTTGTAATGAATTGTACTTTTCCACTGCATGCTCACAAATTCTGAGAGACCAGCTGATCCTAAGGCTAAGAAAGTATGCTATGCTGAAGGAAAGAGAGAGGGGAAAAACCCCAACAACCTGGCAATTTTCAGAAACTTCAACCATTCCTTAAACTCACCCAAATTTTGAGGATATTGTTGGAATGACATATTTCCTCTTTGTGAAGGGAAAGGAGGCAGGCGGTAGAAGAGGTGCGAGTGTATGTGTAAGGCATGTAGGGAGGGAGAGTAAGAGAGAAGTCAGGAACCAAGCAAGGGGTTGGGGGTGGGGGGAGAAACGGAGGAAAAATGAGAGAGATCTTGCTAGGCCTTGATTAAGAACTTTTTAAAGGCTAGGAAGGGTGGATAGTCTTTGAAACCAGATCCGCTGCAGGAAGGAGGCCAGCACCCAGGACACCGTGTCTTTCAGAAGAGGCCACCCACAGTGCCGTGGCGGTCATATGACTGCTCTGTCACATCCTGAAGCCATTTCCAGCCATGCACACGTCTGTGCTCCCATTTAGAGAGGATGGGATATATTGGGAACACACATATGGAAACACTTTCAGAGAATCAGTTTCCATGAAATTCATAATGAGCCAAGTGGCTTCAGATGTGGTTGCGTTCCTCCGATTAGCTAGGGGAAAAAAAAAAAGGAAAAAAGGAGGAAAAAAGGGACAAATCCACCCTTTCAGACCTTATTTCAGTTTCAGAGAAATTAAAAACCACTAATGACTTATGGCTACCAAAACATGGAGCCACAATTGAGGGAGAGAGGGAACTAGGAAAAAGAGGGAAAGAGGTTTAAAAGGAACAGCCCATCTCTCCTAAAAACAGCAGATTTAATACCGGTAATCTTATCTTCAATCAAGAGAAGGCTATCCTGTGATGGTATCTACCCGGAGTGGATGAATTTGCTGACATCCTGGCAGAATGCGGTGCGCGTGCGCACGTTGCCGTTGCGGGGAGGGCGGGGTGGGGCTATGCAGAGGGAGGCGGAGGCTAGCTCTTATTTGATAACATATGTGGCCAATTAAGATTATTTTTAAAATTGCAACTAAATGATAAATTGTTCCTAAGTAAATCTTTCAAAAAAGCTCGAATGCCGAGGAGACAGCCTGGTATTTTCCTGTGGCCTGTGCTCGTGGTAACTCAGATTATATTAAAAGCAGAAATTTATGAACTGGTTGAGATGTTATATATATATTAATATTAGCCTCCGAAACTTAGGTGAAGGGAGGGCATGGAATACAGAAAGAGGGTAAATGGGGAAGGGTTTTTAAAGAGTGACATTTAACTGATATTACTAAGTCAAAATACTGTTTTTATATTAAAAACAAAAAACTGGCTTATAATGGGGTAAAATTCCCAAGAATTTTAAGATAACACTTTAGACTTGAAAATGCTCACCTTGTGGGAGCTGGGGCTCTTTGGGGTTATGTCAACAAAGTGGGAGAGCAGGGGCTGCGGAGGGGCTGTGGGCTTCCCTCTGCCCTTTGGGGTGCTTCAGTGGAAAAATCTGAGCAGTGTTTCTCTCAAGCTTGGGAGCAAGCCTAAACCCATTGTTTAGGAACGCTCTGACTAAAGGCTGCTTGATGATGGGCTGGGAACCAGCCGTGGCTATTGCTTAACAGACCAGTCTTTGCTTTGCTCCAACCACAGGACTCCTGTAAGTGCTTTCATGTCCACAGTGTCCCGCCCGTGTTACCAGTTTCACTAAGAGGAAAGCGGCTAACCGAGCGGCTGAGATGCCGTGGCTTCGATCTGCCGTGGCTTCGATCTGCAGTGGCTTCGATCTGCAGTGGACCTTTATTGAAACACACGTTACAGCTTATAAAAAAATGTTTGCCACTCCTTAAATCCTCACCACAGCCTTGTGAGGTAAACAATGTCATTAACGTTATAGCTGACAAACAGGCTCAAAGACGTGAAGTGATTTCCTCAAGGTTACAGACAAGTAAGTGGTGACTCTGATGGGTCCCAGACCTAGAGGGCTGAACCACCAGTTTCCTCCAGGATGTCAGATCCAGTGCCATTTAAATGCAAATTCCAACAGACTGGCCACGCTTACCTGGAGGGCAAGGATGAAAGGGTTCCGATCAATTTTCAAGGCCAGCCCAAGGGATGGAGATAGGGATGGGAGGTGGAATGGGGGGACCGATGTGTGCCACCTATCTGCCATGCTGGACTCAGCCCCGGAATTCTAGTTCTGTCTACCACTGACGTTTGAGTGATCTCAAACAAACCTTGTAAGTGACCTGGGCAAAAGCACATCTCCATCTCCAAAGGGCGTTCCTTGTTACTACTGGTTCTTTTTGAAGTAATAGAGCCAAAGAAGAAGGAAGCCGAAAAGATTGAGTCCAAGCTACAAGACAGGAGAACCAGAATCCTGAAATTCCTGATGAACTTCACACACCCAGCCCCAGGCCCCAACTCTTCTATAAAAGAATATGCCTGTTGCAGTGGGAAAAGAGCAAATAATCACTGTAGACGAGACCACATTCCACCACCCTCTGAATGCGCACACTTGTGTTTTCAGATGGAGCTTCAATTTGCCACTCCTTAAAGCAGGAATAGATCTGCTCCTTCAAATATAGCACCAACCCTATCCCACACTATCCCTGCAACTGAGTCGAGCACTGATCCTGAGAGCCCAGGAAAAGGGAAGAGTTGGCTCCAGGCAGCCCCTGCCCCCCAAGTCTCCATCACAGAAAACCTGACAAGCTCTGGGGACAGGTTTTCAAATATATTAGATTGGGCAAATATCTGGGGGCTTTTTCCATAAAATAAAAGACACATTTTCCATTTTCATCAATTCCCCAAGAAACCCTAAGGGACTTTATTGATTTGGATATTTTGAGTATGTCAGTTATCTCCTGCCATTGGCGTCTAGTGGGCGGGGGCCAGGGCTGCTGCTAAACAGCTTCCAACGCATAAGACAGCCCCACAGCAAAGAATTCTTTGGCCAAAATGGCAATAGTGCCAAGAAACTTCGCAAACCATTTTTGACACATTCAATCAGTCACAGCACCTTCTCCATACACTGCATAAATCTTTTTTTGAGTTTCAGTTGCATTGATACCTTTCTGGAAATAATAAAGCATAATACACCAAAAATATTGCATGTCTTCCATCTTTAATATTAAAATGGCTGCACAAAAATTCAGCAATTTTGGTAAGTTTTTTAAAAAATGAACACTGCTATGACAGCTGTCACAATACAGTCTAACAAAACTGTTTGGAATAAAGCTAAAGACAACTATCACTACTAAAGTTGTCATACAGAAAAAAAAAAAAAAGTAACGGACTCTTTGGCCAACCCAACAGTTTCCCCTTAAAGTTTCAGTGCCCTGGTGCAGTCCAATAGCCCTGAGGCCATCCTGGACCTTAAAGCGTGTGACTCAAACAACCCGATGCCCCAAGACCCAGAACTTGAACCAGGTCACCAAAATGCCATTGCCTCTCTCTAAGTCAGCTCAAAGAGGTATGGCTATCCCAGTCCTAACACAACCCATATTGAGGTAGGATCAAAGCCACAGGCTTCAGCTTCCTCCTGTATCCTGCCAGCACCTATCCTTATCTTTGCCATCTCTCCTTATACAATCAGGTATATCTACTTACCTGATCCCCAGTGCAGGCCTGGGCTGCTTAGGCCCTGAGATTGGCCCCTGTCCCAAGAGAAAAATATAAGAGGCTTCCTGGTTTTGACAGAAGGTTGCCTTAGGATCATGATCCACTTTTGTTTATGTGATGTATCTTCTGCCCAGATGGCTTATCAGGGTTCCTGAATCCTTCTCTTGTACAACTTTCTAGTTCCTCAAAATTTCCTTGTTCATGACTGCCTACCTGTTCTGTGACTTCATGTCACGTCCTTTTCAGGTATGTGCACATTTCTAGATCTCGTATTGGGCGCTCAACAAACTTTTGCTGGAACAACAATCTTGTCCCAACTTACCTTTCCAGTCTTGCCTCTCACTCTACTCCTTCTTGAACTCTACAGTCCAGTCAAACTGGACCCTTTTCCATTTCCTGTGCTACCCTCCATTTCCCACCTTCGTGCCTTGGTGGTTTGTATTCTTCCCTTAGCCCTTAGTGTCCCCACCCCACCCTATGGCAGTCCCTTGAAATTCTAAGCAGCCTTTAAAAATCTACCTCACTCTGCTGTAGACAGTCTTTTCATGTTCTTGCTTTAGCCCATAGTAACCTCTCCTTCCTCTTCACTTAGTTCTTCAGTTGTATCTCATAGAAACCCACATCCAGAGAAGCTACAATTGCCTTATCACTTTTACTAGTCTACAATATCCTTGAGAACAGGAACTCTGTCCTACTTATCTTTAAATGAATTGCCGCCTCTCTCAGAGTGACATACAGAAAGCATTTAAGTGATTGTATGAGGAAAAAGGGATGAGTATATTGGGTTTGACCTAACTTTGTCTCTGATTTCTTCCTGTCCATCTTTAGCTAACTGCTTTTCCTGACCTACTATGCCTGCATTTACCTGGGCCTAAAGGACTCAGTTTACTTCCAGATCCACAGCTCTGCTCTGATCACCAGCTTTGGCGCGCTTCTCTAATTCTAACCTCTTCTCTGGTTTATTCCCTTATAATAAGAGTAAAACCTTTTTCTGGCTTTTTCAGTCCCAAGCAAACTATTCTGTTCCCCATCAACAAAGACTCTTAAAAATAATCACTGAATTTAAAAAGTCTCAAATTTATATATTGCTTTTTAAGTTGTCACTGTTTTTACATACATCCAGTTTTACCTTCACAAAAAGGCTGTGAGGTAGGCATGACAGGTACCAGCTCATAATGAAGCAAGGACATGACCAATTAGTGGCAGAACTGAAATTAAACTGTTAGGTTTCCCCATTTGTGTCCCTTTTCCCCACTAGATTTGTTTCCTTAGCATCTCCTACTTTTCACCCTAAGAGAAACTTAGATAGGAGAAAGGATGTTACTTTTTTAACAACAGGGGACATTTCAATTCAATTTTTAAGACAGTGCTGACGGGCATGCCTTCTCACATCAGAGGTTTAGATCCAATAACATCAGAAACCAATCTACTTACTACCTTTTATTGAACTGAAAAAATGACTCACTTTGAAAAGAATTTCTTTTTCTGTCTTGCTAGAATTTAGCCTAAAACCATGCACAAGAGTCTTCGTACTATCCTGAGACAATTCTGCTTATGTAACTTCCGAAACCCAATGTCGTGTTGTAGTAACTCGTTCCTCTGACAGTCTCAGAGTTTTTCCACTCGAGCCTTGCACACAGAATTAACTCAAAACTTCTGCAAGAAAAACGTCCCTTTTTGAGTTTGATTTGGCATCAATTTCAAAGAACTGTTTGTATATTTTAGAATATGTAGAATTTTCCTTTGATTGAAACCTCTCTTAACAATGGACAAGAGATGATTTCTTTTCTGAGTAATTTAAACAAAAACAAACACATCTTAGTTACATAGAGCCTTGTTCTCAAAGTGATTTTTTTTGAAAGAAATCAAACCCTACAGATTGTTAAGCATTTGGCAAAAGCCTTCAAATAGCCAAAGCCAAATAGTGAGATTTTTCCTTGTTGAGGGAGATAAACAAATACTAGAGCAAATCGAAAAAGAAAAAGAAAAAAAAGGACCTTCTTTCACTTTCTACTCCGCTCGATACCATTCCCCTCTCAATACATACACCCACCCCTTTAGAGGGGTTGTATCCTCAATGTTTATTCCTGGTGCTATAGTAATAAACTTGCCACAAATAGACATTTTCAACATCTGTTTGTGGCTGCTCCCAGACTCCTTATATGTCTTTGGGACACGAAGCCCTCTGTCTCCCAAGTGTAAACAGACAAACCTAATTGTGTATTAAGGTGTCTGAGAAGAGCTACTTGTTTTGATGACAAAAAAAAAAAAAGAAAAGAAAAGAAAGAAGAAGAAAGGAAGGAGGGAAGAGAGGACGGAAAGACTGAATGTGCTGTGGGACAAACACCCAGTAGAGCAAGTTCTCTGTCTGCCACAGACAAGAACCCAAGCCCCATTTTTCCTAGCTTGAGAATACTGTCCACTGATTCCACTGCAGATGTGGACCAACATTGCTGATGACTGGTCAAGAGAGACGGTGCTGTCACAGATAAAGGGCAAAATCTATTCAGTTTCCTGACAAAGATCTGATTTTAGGGTAAAAAGGGGAAAGGAACGAAGGAGGAGGAGATAATTTGGGGGTAGCCTTTTCTTTTTCAGATGACAATGGTATGTGCAGCAATAACCAAAAAAAAAAAAAAAAAAAAAAAAGGCCAGCAGCCTATTAGAACCATAGCAGGAGAAAATGATTCTAGAGCACTGGGCTAGCAGTCTGGGCTGTGGGTCCTGGTCACAGTGCTGCCCCCACAAAAGCAGGGTGATCTTGGTGGAATCCCTTCTACTCTTCTGACCCACATAACTCATCAGTAAAATGATGGAATTTGACTAAATCATCTCCAAGCGTTTCCAGCTCTAAAATTCTGATTTTGCTACATACACACAACCTTGAGATTTCTAAAAATACCTTCAAAAATTCTACTAGAAATACTGTTCCTCTTAAGGAAAGTGCCCATTCCTTAAAAAAAACAGTATTGCAGTTTTTGAAAATGAGGTATATCCACTTTGCAAAATATACCCAGGTTTTCTCTCTGAGGACAAAATGCCAATTAGAAAATTTAAATTATCTTTTCCACAGAATTTTTTAAAAAAATAGAATTGTTAACAACAGTTGCAACAGAGACCAAAAGAAAATGGGAACACTGTTTAGCTTTTTAAGAAAGTTTTCATGCCCTGGCTAGTGTGGCTCAGTTGGTTGGGCATCATCCTGCAAATGGAAAAGTCTCAGGTTTGATTCCCAGTCAGGGCACATGCCTAGGTTGCAGGTTCGGTCCCCGGTTGGTACACTGGGAAAGACAACCAATTGATGTGTCTCTTTACAAAAGGCAACAAATCAGTGCCTCTCTCTCATGTCTATATTTCTCTTTCTCTCTCTCCCTCTTCTTCCCTCCCTCCCTCTCTCCCTGCCTTCCCCTCTCTCTAAAATCACTAAGGATGTCCTTGGGTGAGGATTAAAAAAAGGAAGTTTTTCATCATTAAATTTAGCAGTAAAGGGGGCTAAAACTAGCTTGAGGCTCACATTCAATGAGAGACATGATGTGATCTATTCTTTATTCTAGGTCCTTCAAACCATACTGTTCTGACCTGAACTACCATATGTTAAGGTAAAATTAGTAATATTTTATATCGACTTTTCCAACTCTTGCAGTATAGGCTATATTCTTATGCATAATTTAAGTAGCTTAAGTTTCCATGTCTCGTATATAAAAATATACAATTTGAGGTTTTAAGATTTTGTTAATATGTGTATTTTTACCCTCTAGAATAAAAATTAGATTTACAAATTTAGGAGGCAGATTATCCATTGTTATTTCTGGTAGAAATTTAGTGAATTTTATTTATTTTGGGAACTCTGACCTGCATCAAGCATGAACATTGGCTAATTAATGAGGATTATTGGTGTTATGTACCCCGAGTAAAGCCCGAAAAGATCTGTGTGATAAAGTCCCTCTGAGGATGACACCCATGAGCTTTTGTAGGAAAGTCTGGTTCTGACATGGAGATTCTATGACAAATCATATTGGAGCTGAAGGACTTGGGGCTGAGACTTTACTCTCCCACGCTTTCACTATGTGACCTGGAACACGTTTCTGAATGTCTCTAAGCCCGAATTCCCTACTGATACACTAGGGGCTGTCATAATGCTCTATTCCAATGAGCAGCTGTAATGCTTACTTGATATAATGTCTGCGCGAGGACCTTCAGTCATATTTAAAACACTATCTAAATATAATTATATAATTAAATATATAATTACTAATACCAAGTTTTGCTATGCTTATTTTTACTACCTTCTTGGGACTTAGTTGCTATAATTCTTCCTATTTTCCTCTGCACCTAGTTTGTCTTAGGTTCTAACATGATGTTCTTTATCAGGAAGCTTTAAGTGATTTCCGCCATAAGAAAAGCTACTACTACAGATGACCTGAGTGTCCTGGGTCTTTTCAACTTCCTCGCTCTCTGACGTTCCTGAATTACAGCAGTAGAGGAGTCGAAGGTGCACCGCCCCACCAAGGATGGCTCCTCCTTCCTAGTGGGGTCTTCAGGTTTTCTTCACATGTTCTGTGGTACCTGCCAGAGTCTCCACCTCTCCCGGCTCACCCGGCCTGCGGGACAGCGTCCCCTGAGACAGCAGTCTGACCTGCCGTGGGCATTCACCCGTCCTCTCACTGCCCTGGGCCACATGCCTCCTTCTATCCTGTGTGAGACTGTGGGGAGCCCGCAGTCCTCACTCACAGACCGGAGCTGTGCGCATCTCTTACCTCCTCCTGTTTCCCTCAGCGCTAACCTGTTCGTTACACTTGTCAGAGCTTACTTCCATGTGCCTATTTTTCATGAACTAGCGAGCTTTACCTCAACATGAATGACTCCAATTTGCCTTCTCCCTAACCTAAAAGTGGTACTGGCTTGTTTGATTTTTAAAAACTTTTAGAAGTTCTGTAATTTGCAGTTTGAAATTTTACCTTTTTATTAAAATGTTGGTAGGGTGGGATTCACCTTGGTGAAATAGTGTTTTCTTTTAAGCACCAGGAAGCCTGGAGCGGGGAGATGCAACTCAGTCACCTGCAGGGACCCCTGGTGTGAAGCTGCTTTGCAAGCCCCGAGCCAACACCTCAAATAGTAGTTTGGAACGTCTGTAAACGGGCTGAAATGTAACCACCTCTCCAGCTTTCTGGTTCTAAGGTCCTTAAATATAGGCCTAGTCATCTATTCCCTTCCTCACTTTTGTGATGGTTTTCAGTATCATGCTGCAGTGTTATGAAAAAGAACGGTACCAAAGCCTTAAGACTGGAGGGGACCATGAATATTTAGACCACGCCTTCATGTGAAGAGGAGGAAAATAAATTATACAAATCTGGTACAGTCAGGAGTCGGACCTCTTGGTTCTTGGGGAGAAAATACCCCTTTTTCCAGTAGAGGACACTACCTTTAATTTTTTTTCTTTCAAAAGTGATTTTTTTCTTTTTTACAGTGTATTGTCATCTGTTGTTTCTCCCTCTAGTTTGCATCCTCCTTACACTGAAGCTTGTGATTTCTGTTCTCCTCACTATTTTGTTCTAAATGACAAGACCAGAGAGAAAGGTTAAAACTAGGTTTGACAGCCAAAAAAACAGCCAACCTATTGTCCAGAGCTCCAATCTGCAAAGTTTTCAGAGCCCTTGGAATTATTCTAGATTCCCCATCCTATGAGATGCTGATACCTTTGAATGGTATCTTATTGTGAGTCCTTTGGACTTCCAAACTCAAAATAAATCCGTCAAATAAAGTAAATAGATTATTACTCAGGAACGTGCTTCCCAGACCCTGATTTAAAACAAACAAATGTTTGTAACTGTTTTCAGCACATAAATTTCTGCACCTGGGGATCCCAGAAAAAAGAGGAAGCATGTGTCCATGGAGAACAAGACTTCAGATATTTTTTAAACAGGAAATATAAGAACTGCTCATAGTTCCATAAGATCTTAAAGCTCATTTCTAGAGCCATGAATTGAAGGTCTGGGGGAGGGGGAAAAAATCTCTTTTTAAGGTGCAGCTTTTTAAGGATCTAAGGAAGGAAGGATAGCTGACTACAACAGTTATACTAGTAGTCTCAGCTGTTTAAAGGTTCCTCCTTTAACCTTAGTTTGTATTTATAAGATTCTGCTCAGAACATGTTCCTCATCCCTTATCCACTGAAGTTCTTTCCAATTTAAGATATTTCTGTTTCTCAGCCCTGTGGGAAGAAGCTGTCCTGGGTGTTGACTCCATGCAAGGAGGATAAGGGCTGGTATCTCACCTGGCTTTACTCTTCTCAAACGCAGGATGTTAGCTTCCAGGCCTGTTGTAACTAAGCACCAGCCCCTGGCTGAGGAGCCTGCTCACTTCAAGGTTATTGCCACATACTTCTCAGTGTGATCATCTAACGAGCACCTGCATAGCCAGCTAGGTCACACCAATCTAGTGATTTTCATTTCTTTCCATCCTAAAAGCAGTGAAATGAATTGGTGTGTACGAAGACTATCAAAGATATAAAAACAAACTACCTACATTTTAAGAGAATGACAGGAACATACAATGCTGGGTAACCGCTCAAATTAATCTCATCATTGCACTTCACCGCACTGAAATCTGGGTTTGTACGATGCCAAGAAAGGGGAGCTACTGGAAATAATCAGATTAATGTGTCAATGAAAACAACCAACACAAACATTTCAGCTCTCATAATGGATTTCTGGCCTGAATTTTCCAGACTGGTGGTTCTATATTCATTTAATAAGTCAAGCAATTCCTGAATTACCACTTCATTGTGGGGTATATGAACAATGTCTAAACATGAAGTAAAAATTTTTAAGGTTCACTATTATTCCTTTTAAAGTAAACTAACTATTGAGAGAAGCATTACTAAAACATTTGGATGATGCAGGCAAAATACCCTCCCCAACCCGGAGTCTCCATCCCCACCACTCACTGGCAGGCACGAGGCACCGGCGTCTCACCTGGGTGGCTGCCACAGCTTCCTGGTCACATTCCTGCCTCCTCCCTCATCCTCTTGCACAATTCTCCCCTGAACAGCCAGAGCAATCTTTTTAAAATAGAAATCCATTGATATTGTGACCCTGCCTCAAATCTGCCCATGGCTTATTACTGTAAGTACCAGCAAATCCAAACACCTAATCCTGACCAGCAGAGGCCCTGAGTGACGTGGAGCGGGTGATCTCTATGGCCTGAGCTCATCTTCTACGCACCCCAGCCACCCAGCACCCTTCTTCCCACCGCAGGGCCCTTGCTCTGGCCTTGCCCACTGCCTGAATGGTCTTCACAGGGCTAACTCCTTGCTATTTAGATCTCCGCTTAAATGTTTCTTCCTCATCACATCACACTATTTTACCTTTTTCACAGTACATATCCCAGGATGATACTTTCTTATTTTCAAATGCTTACCCTTCCCCAGTAACAGCTAACATTGATTGAGTACCAAGCATTAGTCTAAGGGCTTTATGTATATTAACCATCCTTTAGTCTTCATAACA
Source organism: Pteronotus mesoamericanus (assembly GCF_021234165.1). Lineage (NCBI taxonomy): Eukaryota > Metazoa > Chordata > Mammalia > Chiroptera > Mormoopidae > Pteronotus > Pteronotus mesoamericanus. Next base: position 14,736,922 of record NW_026555085.1, on the reverse strand, counting down.
GGTTGGCGGTATTATTATTAGCCCATTTTACAGGTGAAGAAATTGTGGTACAGACAAGCTAAGTAATATACCCAAGCTCACAAAGCTAGCAAGGGACGAAGCCTAGATTGAAATGCAGGAGTCTGGCTGCAGAGGCTGTGTCTCATCACTACACCACGTGCCAGCAGAAGCAGCTCCCTGAGCCTTTCTGTCTCCTCCTTGCTATATCTCCAGTGGCCAGAACAGTCTCAGATAAATGAGGAAATCTAATGTTGGTAATAATTTGTATTAATAAAGATTTTTATCATATGATCATAAAATACTGTGATAGCAATGTTTCACTAAAAGAATCTTTGTTGTCATTCTAATCATATTTTCTCAAAATATATCTAACTTATTTAACATAGAAAATCTGGTCCTCTGATCCCAGTTATTCTATTATTAACAGATTCACCAGTTTTTTTGTTTGAGTAACCTATAGCTTGTAAGATTCTCATTTCTCCAGTTAAATTACACTTCATTATAACCCTTCCCAGGTAAAACCGGTGTAAGAGGTAAGTTACATAAAACCACACAAGGGCATGTAAAATGTCAATAAAATAAAGTTCCTGATTTTAAACTAAAGCTGGGGTTCTTAAATCTGTCTGCAGACTCTGACACACACATGCACATATATAAGGCTTCACATTGAACAGAAGTTCAGTTGTGGTCAAGGTTTAAATGTATAGTTCTTTGGCATTAATTCACATGACCTTAGGTTGTTTCCCTTCAGGATCAACTGAAGTCCAAGATTAGCTTTTCTTGACATCTACAGTAGTTGTTCCTATTAATTTAGTTCATAAATCAAATACTATAATAGCCTTTATTCTCATTACAAATGAGAATTTATTCAGAATAAATATTTGGTTTTCTGATGTGCTGACTACTGAAGCTTTCTATGATAAAACTTACCCTTTCAGGCCTTATTTTAGATTCACAGATGTTCAAAGCTTTGTGATGTACTTTAGAGAATATCTAGCCCAACTAACTCATTTTACACATGAGGAAACTAAGACGCATAGAAGTGAAGTGATCTGCTCAAGAATATCAAAATTAGATGACAGGTCCTCAATTCACAGCCAAATACGATTTCCAACACAATGTCAATAATTCTATGAGTGTTTAATCACTATGCCATATATCTGAGGTTTAGAAGAGATGTTTTCTGATAAACAAAATTAACAAACACAATTTTATCGAGCAACTGCTATTTTATCAGTGTGGGGTGCACTTTGAGATGCATGTCACAATTTAAATGCTTTGATCACTTGCTGGATTAGAGAGGTTACCTGAGGTTTGACTAACCCTACAAAGGGATATTCACCAACTATATCAATAGTCACTTTGAATGTCAATAGCCTGAGTGTACTAATTAAGTCACAGATTGTTAGATTTCAGCTTGAATGTTTCTTCTTCACCACATCACAAAACAACGCCCAACTGTATGTCATCTACAAGAAACCCACTTTAAATAAAGACATAGATTATGCAGAGCAATGGGAAAGCTCATTAATTGCTGATGGGAATGCAGAATGGTACAGCCACTTTGGGAGACTGTTTCTTACAAAACTAAACATACTTTTACCATGTGGTCCAGTGAGTGAACTCTATGGTGTTTACCCAAAGGAGTTGAAAACTTCTATCCACACAAAACCTACACATAGATGTTTATATGGTACTCACACTACCCATGATGTGGTATAGTGTTACTGAAAATAGGCTTGGAGTAGTTGTAAATATATATTGCAAACTCTAGGGCAACCACTAAAAAAAGGTCTAAAAAGAAACATAACTGATATGCTAAGGAAGGAGAGAAAATGGAATCATATAAAACACTCAGTTAAAACCACAAAAGGAAGAAAAAGAGTGAAAGAAAAAGTAGGATAAAGAACATGGGCAATAAAGAGAAAACAGTACTGAATATGGTAGATATTATTCCCATTCTATCAACACTCACTTTGAATGTCAATGGTCTAAATGTATCAGTTTAAAGACGGAGAGAGTCAGAGTGAATGAAAAGCCAAGACTCGAGTAATCCTTCAAAGATACAGTACCTGTGACACCTACCAACCTCTAAGGTCAGAAAACAACTTTAATTTTCTCTGTTAACTGTCCAGAGGGTCAAACTCTCCTTTTTGGAATATTCCACTGTACTTCTAAACAAAACTTAGAATATACTGTTTTCCTAAGGTGCAGTTAGGGAGCTTACAAGGTTTGTTGTTTTTTTTTTTAATGATGAGTACCACACTATTTAGGCTTCTTTTTCTTTTCCAAGCCTGTTTTTATTTCCTTTGTAGTTTTTATTTAGAGAGGGTTCCTCTTAATTATGCATGGATTTATTGTGACCACATCAATGGGTTTCTCATTGATTTATCATGAATCACTGCTCTCCTTGGCACAGGGTAGAGAGTTTATAACCAACATTATATTTGTTATTATTACTCCATTAACCACAGCATTATTACTAATTACAATAGAGAGCTGGAATGGTGACTGTTTTGGTTGGGGAAAGAGCGGTGAACTTTGGATTCAGAAACATTGGTCTCATTCTAGTCTGCCGTGCTTGGTTGCCCCATTTCTAAGTTGGCCACTTAAGGTCAAGGTCTCTCTGGGAAAAATATGATGCCTTCCTGCTGCAGACATCCTTTGAGATAGTCAGGGGTAATGTTGCTTGATCAGCATTTCATTTAATTTACATTACTTTCATGGATTTAGAGATTAATAGATTTCTTGAGAGTCACATCAAAAATAATAATTGAGACAGTACAGTCAAATGGGTTCCTAGATTTGCCCCAGAACAAGTCCCTTAAATTCTGATTCAATTTAATAATGTATGCCTTACGGACGGTTTTTCAAGAAAATGAACCAAAAAAAAAAGGAGTCTGAAAATGACTTTTAACTATTCAAAATAAAATGCACAAAAATGACTTTGAACAATTAAAACTAAAGTGCTATCATTTTCATTTTATCATACAGGATTTTAATTGTAACAAATGTTTTTTACTTGTTTAGTCACCTCTTTCAAATATACTTTCCTAAGTTTCCCTTTGGGATCATTCCTGTGTATTAACAAACCTAAAAACTAACTTAAAACAATCATGTAGCTTCTCATTCCCTTTTCCTTCCAGCAGCAATCAATCACTATTTCCTGAGAAATTAATGCTCAATGAAAAAAGAAAATAGTACTAAGAAATGGAGGTTTCAATGGTCCTGTTTTCCTTGGAAAAGTAAGTGATATTTATTTTAGCTGATATTATTAGCTGATATTTATTAAGATCCCAAATAACAGTCCTACCAAGACTATTCACATGTACAAGTATATTCATTCTAATGCGGTGACGAGGTGAACACATGCACATGTGCATGTGCGTGTTACAGCACAGAGCTAAAAAGGCGGTTGCTTCCTCTAAAGAGAGCGGAAAATTTTATAATATAATAACTTGCTAAGAACATATTTGTGGAATGGAATGTGAAATTCAGGTATATGGCAACTGTCATGAGTCTCCTATGCAGACCCACCTCCAGACCTAGGAGCCAATTCCTAACGGCAGTCAGGGCATAAGTAATCGTGAAGCATGCAGCACTGACTCGAGGTAGAGCTTTCTCTGCATGCAAGTTCTTCCCATGAGCATCTACAGGCAGAGCATGAAACGAGGGGTTACACAGAGAGATAGCAGAGGATTACAAGTCCAGGCCCTTAGCCTAAAGGAGCTTTCGATCTTGCTGGGAAAAGATAAGATCTTACATATTCTTGTCCTATCTAAAGAAACATTATGAAACCACACATGTCAACAACTGTAATATTTTTCAGTTGAAAAATGTAACTATTGAAGCAATTCAGACTAAAGTATAATCTGAGCAGAATGGAACGGATATTTTTCTTTTTATTTCCTAAAGGAGAAGATTTTAAATTGGTTATGCAGAGGAGCAAAAGAGATCTTGTTTCACTAAAATCTTGAGCATTATTTGCATAATCTGGCATCTAGCTGGGCTGTTACCATAATGTAACTAACTGTCAGATTTGCAGTATGTCATCTCCTAAAGGAGACTAAAAGCTTCCTGAAGGCAGAGACAATGCCTCTATTCACGTTTATTCATTGCCTACCAAAGCTCATTTTAAGTATGCACAAAGTATTTGTTGAACTGACTTGAAATAATTGAAATGAATTCCTTCCAGGCAGGAAGGAATGAAAGAGGCTACTGATATATTGGGTGACATTATAAACATCCAAAAAGTTCTTGAGAGGCAGGCACTATTACCTGAATTAAATAAGATAAAGTTAACAGGAATAACTGTAAATTATCATACTTGGAACTAAAAATCTGTGCAAGTAAAAAACGGAAAAAATGCAGCCAGACAAAGGTGGCTAATAGGAGAAAACTGTAACGTGGTTACCAAAGAACTGAGGGCACCGCAGCCTGCATGAACGGAGACCACGAATGAAGGAGCTCAGTTCTGGATTCTTGGTTCTGGCCTGAACAGGGGCACTGACTAACCGTAGCGCGCCCAGAGACCACTGAGCAGAAAGGGGGGATAGACTGGGAGTGTAGGAAAAATTCAGCCTGAAGAAGATAAGGCTTTTAGAGAAATGACAATTGTCAAAACCAGATCTTTTGCTTTGTTTTAGAGGAATAGTTTTGCTTCAGTTTACAGCCTAGTTAATATAATTTCTATCATTTTCTCAGAAAAGACTTTGACACTTTATTACATGATGTCTATAATTAATGTCAGACTCTAAATTAGAAATAAAAAGTTCTATTTGATCATTTGGTTTCAAGCTGGACCTAAAGTATGTTTTGGCATTATTACTAACTGTTAGCAGCAAGTTCTGGAAACAGATGTAGTCTTGATATGTGCTCTAAATATGAAACACATTGCAAAAAGACTTGGAGATAAAAATACATACTGTGTATGCACACTCTTACTGGGCTATTTCCTGTCCTTATCACCAACAAAAGTTTCTCTTGTTTTGCCGTTTCTGTGTTGTTCCAGGTGAACAAAATCTTCTTTCTTCTTCCCTTTTTTCTTCTACATGCATATCTGCCCTTTTTTTCTACCTTCTTTCCCATTAATATTTGTTTTGGTAACCATTTACTGAGCACCTACTATGTGCTCAAAACTGCTAGGTTATAAGGATTCACAAACATGTTAGACACAGTCATAGTCCTTGAGAAGCAAACCTCCTATAAAAGGGGAAAGGCATGCAATCAAATTATGATGCTAAAGAAATATATGTACATATTAAAGGTGCGTACAGGGTGCAGAGATGAGAAGTGGATGCATGTAGATGAAAGTGGGATCCACTGTGAGGAAAGAGGCCGTTGGGAAAGGGATGCTGGAGAGAAGGATCATCGGAGCCATGCCCCACAGTGCAGATGAACAGACTGGAACGGAAGTGGGAAGCAGCACAGCATACTTACAGACCGCCAGGCATCCCTAAAAGGAACATCCTCTGCCTAGAAGAGTTGAATATTTGAGGAGGCAGCTAAGTAGCCACATAAGTGGATTATTTTAGCTGGGTCTGTTATGTATTTGAATTGATATGAATGACCACCTGAAGGTAAATGTGTAGTCATTTGTCTGTGGGCCAAACTAAAGAAACAACTTAATTAAAAAATGGACCAAAGATATGGAAAGCCATTGTCTGGACCATTTGGTGAGGACTGCTGCGGCAGAGGAAGTGTTTATCCAGGAAGGAATGCGTGAAATACTTTCTAAAAAGAAATACTACTGACAAAGTCAGGGGCAAAAGGGGATGGCGTGGTGGTACTCCTAAGTGCAGCGAGAGCAGTTCTGATGTTTTTAAAAATATTAGAACATCCCTACAAAGGAATATTCAGTGGGAAAAAGAAATGAGCTATCAAGCCATGAAGAGATAAAGAGGAAGCTTTAAAAGCAGATTGCTAAGAGAGAGAATCCAGTCTGAAAACTCTACATGCTGTGTGATTCCAATTACATGACATTCTGGAAACAGTAAAAATAGAGAGACAGGAAAAAGATCATTGGTTCCCAGGGGTTGTGGGGGCACATGAGGAGGGATGAATAGGTGGGGCACGGGGCATTTTAACTATTCTGTATGACTGTTAATGGTGCATAAATGGCATTTAATGCTTTTGGCAAAACCCAAAGAAGTATACAACACCGAGAGTGAACCTTAACATAAACTATGGTTAATAATAAACCAACATTGGTTTATCAATTGTAAGAAATACCACACAAATGCAAGATGTTAATAATAACAGAAAGGGGGGGGCGAATATAGCGACTGTACTTATGCTCAATTTTCCTGTAAACCTAAAACTGCTCTAAAAATAATGTATTGATGTAAAAACAAATGTAAGTAATAGTATGTTTCTACTCTTTTGAAGTTAATGCCACACTTAGTTCTTCACAAGCATTTATTAGGTAAGGCAACCTTTCTTTCCTGAAAGTCCTAAGAATAACAAATCCCTAGCCAGGCAGCACCCTACTCCTTGAAGAACCCCCGAGTCATGTTGATGGGCACTTTTGAGTAATTCACTTACACGAGACCACTAAGGCACAATAAATTCACTGACACATCTGAGAATAGTACACAGAATCTTTAGTGACAATGAGACTAACACTCAGGTTTCCTCAATTAAAATGCTTCCACCCTTTTCTCAGATCCCAGTGAACCACAGAAGCCACTGTGTCATTAGAAAATTAACTTCAATATTTTTGGTGAAGTGAGTTTCAAGCTCCCAAGTTTTCTTTTAAGAAAAGAAAAGAATCGCAGCAAATCTTTCAATAAAATTTATAACCATGTCTTTGCCATCCCTGCATAACCATGATTCCTTTCACTACTAAATCTTTTCTCCATGTGTGAGTGGTTATACACGTATCAAAAATAAATCCTCACAAAAACATCTGACAAGAACTACGTATAAAATCAGAGTCAAACCATGTACGCAAATTTCATTCTGAGCTTTGGTACCTCAGTCTAACTACAAATAACAGGAACTAGTCATACAGCCAAGTTTAGTCAACCTCGTGAGCTGGGCCAGCTATCCCCAACTGACCTAGTAGGAATGGAAACCACTTCTTGGGTCCTCAGCACCAGTAACTCAAAATTTATAATAAACTGAGGTCCAGAGATGTCCTCAACCTGGGCCTCCTGCAATAAAATAAAAAAATCCTCTGCTCATGTCAGAAGATAGCCTATTTTTAGAGGAAGCAAGATGAAGTTCGACTTTCAGAATGCAAAAATAACCCAACAAATCACAGTTGATATAACAGAGAAGAACATTGAACATTCCATTGGTACCACAGGGCTTGCTTTTGTTTAGGGTTCATTAAATTTAATATCTTCCCCTTCTGTGGCTTTAAAAGTAGAACTTCTTCAAAATAAAAGTGGCTCCTATTAAACTTAATCACTTGCCCATGGCTGCTGTGGTAGAGGTGTGTCTACCAAACAGGTGGCTCTTAATAAAGGAATCGTTCTGTAGTAAAAAGTAGATGTTCTAGTGTTTTACTATAGTGGCTTCAACTTTCTGATTTATTGGTATTAATTGCTGGAGTTTTCCTTTCAACCTCTCTTAAGGTGTCACTCCCTCCTATGGGTTAAGAATGGCCCTGATAACAAACATCCGCATATATGCAGCACATTACTGAAGCTGCTGGTTTCCAACCTTGATTCAGGGACTTGACAGAAACTCAGTTATAAGGGACATTTAAAAATGAACTTTATAAACACCACCAATTTTTACATTACATGAAACAATCCTCCCAAATATACCTTTAATGATCAAATGGGTTTTTTCCACTGGCAATTTCTAGATTTTTGTGGTAGTAATAAAATTTTAGTAATTTCATTTATTATTACACTAATGCCTATTCTGACCTTTGAAAATATTATAGTTTAGTGACTAAGGGTCATAAAAATGGAGACATCTTTAATGTTCTGTGTAGATGATTAAGTGGAATTTTTTTGATATTCAAATATTTTGAAAGAAATTCAAGACTATTTGCATAAATGGAAAAAAATTATCTTCAAGAAGACTACAGTTTTTAACAGTCTCATGTAAAAAAGACCTACAAATGCAGAGAAAAATCATCCATACATGTATTGGCCTCTCCAAAGTCACGGAGGCAGAGAACACGTAGGACCCTTCCCTTGCATCTCTAACTCCTGTATCCTAGGTCTCTCAGAGACCCCCAGGAAGCATCAGAGGGGGCCATGGGCACAATGACCAAAGCCACAGAAGAAATGCCTGTGTAAATCCCTTCTATTTCGTGGATGCCAGCGCAATACAGACTTAGGTTAATCTGAGGTGCTTCACTCAGATGGGTGGGGCAGGGGAGGAGTTATTCACAATGAATAAACCTATGTATGCTCTCCTTTAGCAGCCTAACAATAGCTTATAATCAGACCCATAAGTCGAATAATCAGGCTCAATAAACAGTTGTGCTTCTTTTCATAGCAGGATAATTACATAAAATATATTTTGAAAGTAATTATTTATTTACATAGTATTTTGTAATGAGCTCCAGAAAAGTAATTATAATCTTTATGTCAAGCCTCACAAGTGCTTTGAACATCAAAAACCCCACGGGTGATAACATTATTATGATGATAAAGACATGCCATGGTTGGGCTGTTGTCAAGTTTACTGGTCCTCACCTTGCCACACCTTGTTCTGTAACTTTGGCTCCCTCTGTGCAGTGAATATTCTTTTAGGAATATATGAGATAAAATGAGATAACATTTAAGATCACTCAGGGTCAGGGGTACTACTTAAATACAGATTACTATGTGATAAGACCACACTTCTCACACTGAGTATGGTGGGGAAGGGGGACAAATCCCTGCAGGGCTTCTTCTGCACTGTAATGCCTCATTCTAATAAGGTAGACCCTATCTGTCAATTACATGACAATAATTTATTGATCAGTCACTAACCTCTAGCTGTTGCTGTTGTTATAATATTTAAGGCTGTCCGAAGTTAAGAAAATGTCTCCTGAATTTTGTATTGCAACTATGAACTTCAAAACATTTGGTTTTGTATCTTTCATTGCAGTAAAGTAGAGATCGTGGGTAACATACCATTATTAATATTATTTTATTTACACCTTGTTTTCATAGAGGATTTGAGGGAGACTATAGAAAGTATATACTATATCGTTGTCATTATTGTAATTCGTTAAGTTCTAGCATTTGTAGCCACGCTTGAAAAATCAGAAGAAAGGACACCAAAAAAGGAAGTTGTAAAACTGGATCTCTGAAGGTCTTTAAATAGATTAAATCATGGTTTTTCTTTGGCATGGTCTTTCAGGATAAAATGGAATTTCTTTAGGAACACGTATTTATGAAAGGTCTTTCTGGTTGCTTTTATTCCTATGTTCTCTTGGAAAATGAAGTTATCATCCCTAGTTTCATGTAAGTGTAATTTAACATTTTCTATTTTCCAACATTATAATTGAATAGTTGTTTTCTTTTAGTGTTTTATTGATTTTATGTGAATGGCTCCCAATTGTTTTTAGTTCTATAAATATTTGTGATACATCTATAGAATAATAATGATAACAATGACAAACATGTACTGAGTACTTCTATGTGCTAGGTACAGTAGTAAGTGCTTTATGAATACACATGAGTATTAACTCATTTCAAAGGGTTTTATTTTAAATATGCTCTGTGGTGATCCATTTTATACAGCAAATAATACTCTTCAGAAATTTAGGTTTTTATCTACTTAATATAGTTAAGCCAGGGCTTGCCTGCAAATTATATATAGACAATTTTTACAAAACAGTTTTAGCTTCATAATATCAGCTACAGTCTGTGATGTGTGTTGGGCCTGCCCTAAGCATGTTAGATAAATGACAGGTCTCATTTAATCCTCATAGTAACCCTGAGAGAGAAATATTATATCCCTATTTTAAAAACAATAAAACAAAGTTTCAAAGAATGAAGAAACTTGTCCTATATGCATATGAGCTAGGATTCGAACCTGGGTCTGAACCTCCGATGCTACTTTATGTAAGTGAGGAATTTTATTCTTTCTCACCCATGATGGTATGAGAATATTTTGTGTATCCCAGGGAGATGAGAACTGATCACGCCACACAAAAACATGGACTGTTCTGGAAAGCACTAAAAAGAACTGAACACAGGACTGCTTAGAGATGGAGATGAAGGTTGATATTCTAGCTGTCCGTGTTAAGGAGAAATGGGATCCTGGGCCTTAGAGAAAGCTATGGACACTGAGGGGAATATTCCTGAAACAGAAACAGTGCAACTTCGCACCTTGGAACCTATGTGATAGTCTCCTCTCCAAGGAGGTTCCTAGGACTGGTCGCCAGGGAAGTGAAAATGGTGCTCATTCCAGGTATCTTGGTCCTTAAGTCCACCAGGTAGCACTCTGGGGTGTGGACACAGCCCCACACCCGGGAGCAAGGTCAGGCATATCAGCACTTCTCCAGTTCCCTGACAGGCCACATCCAGTTCTTTCTTCCTGTTTCCCCATGCTGACCAAAGGGATTTTCTGTTCTCCTCACTTTCGTGTTTATACAGAACCTCCCGCCCTGGCACTATGTAACTTTGCCAGCAACAACTCAGAAATGTTTGGGGTGGGAGGAGAAAACTGGACTAAAGTCAGTTTTAAACTAGTTTAAGGCAGAGGCTCCTTCCTACCTTTGGCCTCAGATCAATTAACCAGCTTGCTCCTACTGCCTCCTGTTTATGGCAATGTTTTAGATAATGACCGGTGAATAGACTCAGAATAATCCGGTGTTCTATATTACACAGGCAAATGATAAACAATAATGACTGTGCTTTATGCCACAATTTTTTCAGTGTTATTTTCAATGTCCTTCCCACTGAATTCACATGGAAATAGACATCAGTAAGAAAGTGCTGTGAGAGAGTGTCTCTAATGCTACCATTGCTCCCAGAGGTTTTCCTTCTAGGAACCGCCAGAGGACAAACAGCAGAAGCTGCTGCAGCCACACAAAGGTGAACAGGTGGAAGCCCCAGAAGACCCTAAACAGAATCAAGATGGCACAAATCTGCCCTGACAAAGTGTCATGGTGGCCGTATGTTAAACAAAACAGACTCTGTATAAAACACAAAAGGAATGACCAGAACTGACTCAACACCATCCAACACTGTGCCGTTGATTCCACATCAGTCCTCATTATCCTGTGTGCCCTTATCATCCTTTCCTGTGTCTTTAATCGATATTTGTCTAAAGGAAATAGTCATTCCAATCAAGGGAAATGATAACTAAAATTCTATACGCTACACAATTTCCCCCAAAATGGCATGCGATTCAATGAAAACAGCAGTCATAATGAAAAGCGGTGACAAGGTTTTCCGAAGAATCTTGCGGTTCTCCCTCCACCCCTCTTCTTTCCCTACTCACCCCTACAGGAGTCCATCTGCTGCAGAAAATGTGAAGGCACTAGGACCAGAGAGCCCTTTCCTGCTATTTGCTTGAGAAACAAAGCCTTCCCTCCTCCCAAGTTGAAAGAAATAAAGGAGTCTGAACTAATCAAAACCTGCAAGCCTGCTGGTGGAGCTTCAGCTTGTCAGTGTTGCAACTCAGCGGAGTGAGTAACGGCTTCGAGCTTTGCAGAAAATGAGAGAGGGAGAGAAACAGAGACAGAAACACAAAGAGAAAGAAAGAAAGGCATTAACCTGGCCAGGAGTCAAACAGGTGCAGGGAGCCCGAACGCTGAGAAGAGTGTCTGACAAATCAGGGTCCAACAGTGTGTGCCTCTGTGGGCCTACCTCTTTATTTATGGAGGGTGGGGGCACTGCTGTAGTATGTACATTGGGGGGGGGGGGGGGGGTTTGGTACTGAGAGGTTTATTTTTTATTCACCAGACTCATACGGTTGGCCAAGAGCCTTTAACTCGACTCATCAGTTTGAAGTTTTCGTGGACACGTTCTGGCTCTCTGTGATGAATTCTCCATGATGGAGAAGTGGCCTGGTTGTTTACCCCATGTGTTTCCACCATTAGCCACAGGTTCTTGTGGTGCCTTTGGAATAGTAGACGTGTGAGCACTGGGGCCGCCACACTGAGAGCAACGGCAGTGTGCTGTGCGACTCACAGAAAGGCTGCCTCGGTCTTGAGCTGGCTGCTCAGAAGCCACAAATTGCCTTTTAAGACTCTTCCAGGCCTCACTGCACTTGAAATAACTAGATAAGGATCTTAAGTTTGCAGGTGCTCTCTCTTGAAACTGGTTAACTTGGACTCCTGGGATTTAAATGCCTTTAGAAATGGAGGGCTGTGCCGTAACTGTCATTTCATCTACAGGCAGGTGTTAGGAAAAGAAAGGAACACAAGCAGAGGAAGGCCTGGCATAAGGCCCTCAGGAGAAGGCCCTCATTATGAGACAAGTGCCCACCAATGGGGATCCAGTTCATCAGGACTAAGACTGGGTGGCATTAAATATCATCTTAAGAAAATTATGCCATCTCTGGAGGATTTTCAGTCTCTTGACTTAAAAGTTAAAGTATGTGATAGCCCCATAATTCAGAAGACCCAGTCTGCCAGTTGTCAAACCCTTGCCCACAGGCCTCCGATAGAGAGTTACTGTGAGCATAGATAAGATAGACTTGGCCCTGCCTGCAACCCCAACCCCACCCCGGCATGGGAGTGGGTTTTTAGTTAAAGTGTGGTCTTTACCTGAAATGCGCCGCGGCACGTCGGTGATGGCAGGAAGCCCAGTGCCCCGCGTGGACGACAGCGGGGTGGTGGAGTGAATGGACGGGGACGTCATCTGGCTCAGGTAGGAGGGATACGACTGGTCGTAGGACCACGGTGGGGAAGACTGTGCCTGCCTGGGGTCTGGGAAAAGGAAGAAAAGTCTTTAGCATACCAGCTGCTGTGACCTGAGAACATGCAAACCAAACTTAGAAGAAAGCAAAAGAAAAAAACAAGAATGCGTAAGGTCTCTTTATTCCCTGCAACCCCATCCTCTCAGGCTCTGTATAGCACAAAGCTTTGTGGACTTTCAGTGTCAATGGGAGTAATAAAATGGATCCCACATAAGGACTATTTGTCTCTCACGTAAATATTTCTGTTTGGAAAGTCTAATAGTCATTAGAAAACAATTTGCTTCAGTTATCTTTACAAAGCTGAGTTCCATTTTATGTATTTTCTAATTTACTCCAGTGAACATGTACTACTTATTTTTTTAAAGTTTAAAAGTTTTAGGTGGACTGCTGCTTCATACTGCTGCCTATCCAGCTACTCTCTTTCAGAGGTGCTTTTTGGTTTTAACATGCTTGATTCCATAATTGTAGCAGAGTTCGCTCTCTTTCCAGGCAGGTCAATGGGATGGCGCTCCCGGCATGGGGTTAAGAGGCTGGGGGTCGAGGTGAGAACAGAGGAGGCAGCACGTGAGAAGAACAGGATGGAGGGGAGCTGGTTATGTTATTCTCATGGTAAATTTACTCCAGAAAATAACTTTTACGAAAAGACAAAACTTAATTTGAAAGTCAACTACCATTAAAAGTTGAAAAACTGTAACACCATCCAGACAGTAAGGAAATGACCCAAAACAGGAGAATAGGGAAATGTCTTTAATCCTATTGGAATCTGTTTAAAAAGATGTCACATGTTTGGAATGTGACCTAGTGTTACCTACAGTCACTGTAATAAAAATAGTGAGCAGCCAACTTGTTAGGGTTAACTGCTGAGCATTAATAATATTTTTAGATGTATCTCTATGGAGTTTCTTGGAGATACAAACTCAAATCAAGGCCAAACAGATTTATCGAAAGAATCAGTCTACATAAGAAAAAAAGGTAAATGTACCATATGTTTCTAGGGTGAAAAAGGTGTATATTTCAAACTGTTTTGTTCCTACTTGTAGGCTAATCAAACATAGTCATAAGCCAATTTCTCTTAACATTTCTTTTGCTAATTTTAAACATTTTTGTTAATTTTTAACACTTTAATACACCAGGCCATTCACAAGACAGCTTTGTATGTTAGAATATCCATGGACTTTGGAATGTTCAGAATTAGGTCCAAGTTCTGAGAGTTCTACTTTCTAACTGTGTGATCTTGGGTTAAGTACTCCGTGACTCTGTGCCTCAGTTTCCTCATCTATAAAAGGGGGTAGGGAGTAATAGTATCTAAATCATAGGGAGGTGAGAATTACATGAGAAAACTATGAAGAGAGGACTAGCATAGAAGGAACTCAGTAAGTATTAATTCTTCTCTTTAAAAAAAAAAGCAAAAAACAAAAAACCTCTTGGTGACACAGGGATAGTTCCCTGGTTAAAGAATGTTTACACTGGAGTTCATACATTTGTACAAGCTTTAAAAGAATTCCCACATCACCTATCAGCCTATGAATATGAAAAGCTTAATTTTCAAAGACTATTAGTATATTTGAATAGTCAATTCAGTTTTATCTCTTAATTTTCAAAGACTATTAGTATATTTGAATAGTCAATTCAGTTTTATCTCTAAAAAAAAACAAGTTTTTTTAAGATGATTCCTATTTTAAAGTCTCTCAGTTTTTCTATAAAGTCAAAGTCATTTAGTTTCAACTAGTTCTTGTTTATTTGTTCAATTCAGAAACTATTTATTTAAAGACTGTCTAAATAGGACATACTTTTCTTGAGTCAAAATAATTAAACACATCTGGATATTTATCTGATATTTACTCTATCAACAAATATATAGAAAAATTTCATCCAATTCAATTTTAAGAAACATTTACCTGAGTTTGCAATTTGAATAAAAGTATAGTACTGTAAATGGTTACCATAAACTTTTCGCTTAGAAAAGGGAAATCTAAAGGATACTTGATCGTTAAAATAATGAACTTTTGTACTTTAAAATGTTCAAGGCTGAGATTGTATAGATTGGCAACATTTCAAATCTGAGTGAGTGGTCCTTGTTACATATCTGATATTGACTTCCTTGCTTTAACCATTAATGTAATTCATTATTCAGAGAAATGGTAAATGATCTTCAGATGGAAAAAAAAATGCATTCCTTACAGCACCAGAAGCAATCTAATAAAGGCAGGGCCTCCTTTCAATAGACAAAAAGTTCAAGAACTACAGAGCTAAATGAGTTGGACACATGGTCACTTTTGGGTTTGAGTTCTAATCTAGCTTCATCAGATGACTTCCTGAGCAGGTAGTCCAGCCTATATGCTCATTCCTCTACTATAACATGTTGTTACCAGTAGTAGGGGGAGCTCCCTGCTCCCAAATGAGAAAAATACAAAGAAAGGTGAAGAATAACTACAATTATTAAAGTTAAATATATCACAAATGAATCAGAGAAACTGATACACTCTTTTAGTTCTCCTTGTGGAGAAAGGTACCTTAGTGCTGGGGTAACAAGTAACTTTCTAACTGAAGGATCTGAGCGGGGTCCAGCTCTACTATTTACAAGCTCTATGACCTCAGCTGTGTTAGCATGCTTTCCTCATGTGGAAAATAAGACAGCATAACATGGTAAACTGAATATAGCAAAATGGTTACATGTACTTGGCTGGGCAGACAAGCCTAGGCTTGAATCACGGCTTCCCACTGTGCTAACCAAGTGACTTAAACTTTTGGGGCCTCAATGGCTCATCTGCAAAATAGGAATGATGATGCTTATTTAGGGTGGTTGTGAGCATTACATGAATTAGGCCTTATACGATAAGTTATCTAGCACTCTTGGCAACATTAAGTATATAATAAATACAAGTGATTATTACAATCTGTAAAATGAATATAATAATAACTACTATTATTTTTGTTTGTAAAATTAGGTGAGATAATATAAGTAATAGTATTTGGATAACTGTGAAGTACTATATTAAAACATTCTCTTGAGGAGCTCATATCATCAAGGCCCTGCTGTGTAATATGGGGTATGTTTCTTAATGTTGCTGAGCTTTAATTTCCTCATCTGTAAAACGGGTATGATAACACTATCTCAAAGAGTTGCATAAGCATTAAATAACATAGAGTGAGTGCAAGCCATCATTATTATTCAAAAAAATAAAATAAAAATCTAACTGTAAACTATCCAGGATAGCTGGATTGCTTAGGGTTATTCTTGACAATTTCCAAGATCACATTCAGCACAATTCAGTATCATGCCTGGCACACAGTAGGTGCTCAATAAACAACCACTGAATGAACTTCCCAGGGTGGCTTGAGTGAAAAATGGAATTTTACATTAGTAGTAGTTAGTCATTTTCTACCTTCTCCTATAAAAAAAGTTATATCAATGAGGTTTTGGCTTTTATATAAACTCTCTGACTGCCAGAATATACACTAAGACAGTCTATTAAAGGATAGTTAAAACTATCCTTTAGTGAAAGTTCTTCCTGAAGATAGCCAAGATTAGCAAAAATAACTTCTCACTATCCCTAAAGAAGTGAGAAGATCTCTCTTGGTGAGCTTTTTTTTTTTTTTTTTTGATGGGTTTTGGGGGGGTTTTGTTTTGTTTTGTTTTGTTTTTTTGTCTCTCAGAGGCCAGGCTACAGTCCAGCCATATTCTCTTTCAAGGTTCTCATTAACATTCTATGAAAATGACCTACTTAAGAAGACAGAGTTACTAAAGAGAAGTAAAACACAAGAACTGCCATATGAGGATCACTAGATTTTAGTATAAGTAATTTTAAAAGGGACAGCAATATTTTTAAAAATCATATTCAATTACAGTTGACATAAAATATTAATTTTAGGTATAAAACATAGTGATTAAACATTTATATAACTTATGAAATGATCACTCCAATAAGTCTAGTACCCATCTGACACGATACACAGTTACTACAATATTACTGACTATACTCCTTCTGTGGAACAGCAATGTTAAAAACAAGCAATGGTCTCCAAACACCCTATGCCTTCCCTCATACCCCGTGAAGGAGCCATCCTCAATCCCAGCTCCACCATTTCTGGCCTGGGTGATCTTGGAGAAACTGTATAACCTATCTGAACTTGAAGTTTGCTAATCTGTGTAATGGAGATAAATAGACCTACCCACTAAAGTTGTTATGAAGATTAAGTGAGATAATATAGTAACAAACTTAGCACAGAAAAGGACCCAATAAATGTTCACTATTAAAACCTATGTCTTTACTGAACATTCATTCTGTATGTATGTTTCCAGCCCGTAAACTCTTACTCTAGCAGAGGACAACTTTTAGAAAGCTTCCTACAGTTCTGAAGTCCACTATTTGGAGACTATATCTGTGCTGGTCATGTCAATACACATTACAGTCATTTAACCTTAATCATGTTCCTTCTTCGTCTTAGTTTCTCCCAGAACAAGAAATTCTAATCTGTTTTAGTGTATTTTCAGTACTGTATACTTCAACTTTTTTCAAAGTTTTAGTGGAGAAAAATGGCTATAAAATATCTTGACTTCCTAAATGCCCAATCACCAAAAAAATATAATCCTATCACAAATGTACGATTAGAGCCTATTTGCTTTGTTGTGGTCAATTACTAACATTTACAGTAGAAGAAAGTCACCTTAACCTGATCTCATGAAAGATTTCTGAACTCAACTTCCTGAAGAAATATGAGACTTCTGAGATTCACTCTTAACTTGGATGAGTCAGAGCAGGTGACACATGTTTTTTAGGTATCACCAGTCAATCCGGAGGTTACTAATAAGGAGGAGTACAGGGCCTACCTCTTAGTCAAACCTACCAATTAACCACTAACAGGCAAGACACTGACTTTATCTCAACCTCCGGTCCCACAGAGCTAGTATAATCCATTCGTTCACTCCACGCCATCTAGAGTTATACTGAACTATTGGTCTTTTTGAGTCAGCAGAAACATGGAGAGAAGAATCATGTCCTCCCACTCCAACTCAAATAAGAATATCCTTGATTTTTGTATCTCAGAGAATAGAGAGGTCGATCATAGTCTCGATGTTATATCCTGGGTGGCTTGTACTTACCTATAAGCACTCACAAGTTTTGCGACAATAACTGAACTCCATTTCACAGAATTTTCAAGACATGAAAACTACGTTATTTATTTTTATGGTGTTTCAAAAACTAATTCATTATTTTTACACAGCAATCTTCAGAAACAGTATCAATATTACTTTTATTAGTATATTATAGAAATTCAAAATTGTCATATAGATATGACAACTTAAAAACAAAACCCTTGGTGTTGGTGCACATCCTCTAGTCCTTGGGAAATCTGCAATTTAAATAGGACACCACTGCTATTTCTCCCAAGCTTCTCTCCTAGTACCTAAAAAGGGAAGTTTTGAAGGGAAGTTGTAATCAAGTTTGACCTGTAACAAACTTAAGAGAGAAAATCAGATCTTTCCTATATTATGGGCCTGTTGTACTCATAGGCAGGATGTGGCTAATCAAAATGACTAAATTGGAAAGAAGAGAAAGAAGCAGAAGAATGAGGGCAGAGCAGAGCTCCCCCTCTGGAGATGAAACCAATGAGAAAACAGACCCCAGCCCTAACTGCGAAAGCATGCTAAGGACTACCACCAGGCATAGAAGGTCAGGCAATTTATTGGACACCTCGGATCTGCAACAGCACATTTCCAGGAGAAATCGTGGTCTCTTTTGTAAGAGTAGACCAAATCTAGCTACTAAGAGTTCAGGTTAAATGAAAAGGAACCAGTCATTTGACACAAGGAATCCCTTCAGCATTCATTCCAACCAAGGCACCGTCTGTCACACACAGCTACTCCCTTAGTGCACAGTGTCTCTCCATACAGCCTGCAGGTAAAAAAACACCAGGTGTACCGAGGCCACATGCACTTGGCAGTTTCTCTCCAACTCACTCGGTTGAGGGCAAGGCTCTTACTTAGCTATTCCTCTCTCATCTACAAAGTACAAATGATCATACCTGTTACATTCACAGGACTTCTGAGGGGGGGAAGCTTTTTATGTTGTTCTGGTGAATCAGCAAATTATCAGTTTCTATTGTGATAAACAGCTCCTGTATGCCAACATGGCAGTGTGATGGTCTGAGACAGATAAGCAACAATAGACATTTCTTGCCTGGAAAAAGCTTATACAACTAGTTGGGAAAGTAAAACAAAGAGATGCAAAACAACAAGTTCAAAAATGTTCAAAGCATGTACTTCTCTTTAAAAAAGCTGTGCAGATAGAGGTGAACCACAGAACACCAATATCGGAGTGGACTTTATAATTTCTCCCTCTAGGGTGGCCTTCCTTCAGCTTAAGCTACTTGGAGATCAGTTGCATCTGCTTTCCATTCTGCAAACCTCCAAAACATAAAAGTATAGAAGACAACATAACCAGGGGATGATCATAAGTGCTAATTGGGGGAGGAGGGTTCTCATGTCCCAAGTTGTCTTTGCATCAAGCAAAAATGGAGACGATCATTTATAGAATCCTGTAGTATGAGAAAAGCAAGCTTTCTTCTTTGAGTTGGACCATAGCTTCTGAAGATTATACCTGGAACGGGGAAAAGGACAGAGTGGCTATGCGTTTCCTGAAATGATACGTAAGAGTTGCCATACTTTCAAGTGACTGACTGAAAAGCTAAATTTCATGTCTGCATAATTAACTCTAAACACTTAGGGCCATAATAAGAGAGGAAGGAGGAACGCAGATGGTTAGAAAAAAGGTACCCTAGGAAAATGAACTGACTCTGGGAAGACATGTAAAAGTCTTTTCTTAGTAAGTTTGAAGGGGGTGAGCAGAGTGGTCAGAGAGTTTCCTAAAGTTCAGTGAAAGGTATGTGTGGAAACTCAGTGGCTGCTCTTAGCAGGCCTCCTTTTGTAAACACTTCGGTTAAACATGTGTGGGTGCGAAGAGGGCCTGCTTTCCTAAGGATCACTCACAAGAAGGCACACCATGGGCATGGTGCTGAACTTCGCGCAGAGAGGGTAGGAAACAAGTCAACAGGGGCTACGCCTGAACCAGCACACGAAAGGCTTCTTCCTGTTTGTGCTGCCAGCAGGCTTCTGTGTAATGTGATTTGACACCAGCCAGTGATTTCTGCCAAAGCTCAGTGTGTCTACAGTGAGCACCTGCTGCATTTGGGGAGTAGGGTACAATTACAGAGATCCACATCTCTCCTCCTTATCCTCCACTCATTTTTTTTCTCTAATCAGTACTCAGACAGGCTGTGTAGACCTCAAATATTTCTTGAGAAAACTGAGATATTTAAAATGAACTGTATACACAATCTACAGGTTTAACATTATGCCGCTCAATTGTAACCAGGGTCAAGTAAAGTCAATAATACTAATGGAGAGAGGCAGATTTACAATTTCCTATCCTCAACTATTTCTGTCATATTACTGTCATTCATAATATAGATACACTAACATTCATGGTACAGATAATACTCACATTAAGGCTCATTTCAAAACAATTTATACTAAACACTAAATGTTAAATTCATGTCTTCTCTAATAACCCTTTAGCTGGACTGAATTTCTGAATAAACTTTCCCACTTTTGGTTTTCTTGACTAACAGAAAACACAGTCTTAAAACAAACAGGTTCCTTCAAGCACAGGAAGAGCCCTGGACCGGAGGTTTCGGCACTAACTGTGCAGTTGTGCACAAATAATTTACCTTCTCTGAGTCTTACTTTTTTCACCTGTAAGATGAGAATAAATGGGTTATTTCTAAAATGTTGTCTAGCTATGAAATGCTATAATTCTAACTACTCAGTTGCAACAGAAATTACTAAAGCTTAACCAATGTCACCTCAATAAACTTAATAAAATTTTTAAAAAGAAATTACTAAAGCCACATCGGGCTGACTTGGGGGGGCGCTGAAATGTTCTGACGGGCGCTGCCATCACGGACCTGCCTGCACAGAGGGCTGGGCTCACGTCAGCAAAGAAGGCACCCAGAGCAGGGCTTTGATTCCCCCTTTTGTTCCCACTGGGGGATTTCTCAAACTGACCAAGGAGGCTATCAGAGTCACTTGGCAGAAAATGACCCAACTGAGTCATAGAGCTCTAGAATGAAATTCAAGGGAGGGGGGGCGGGGAAAGCAATGAACTGAGTAAAGTTGGATGCTATATAGGGTATACCAGGCATGACAACAGGTTATGTTAAAATAGGAAAAGAGAAACTTAGTAAATCTTAGGAGACAACAACAGGGAAGAGAATACAAAATGCTACATAAAGCTTAAGACATCATATCCTGTAAAAAAGAATGTTCGAAGAAAATCCAGAAAGAAATTGAATTATTAGGACAAAGTAGTGAGAAATGCCTTTTAAGTATCACCAATTTTTGGCTGAATGGAACTCATAACTCTCTTACAGAAAATGAGGGGATGTCCTTATTTAAAATAAAAGGAAGGAAGGAAGGAAGGAAGGAAGGAAGGAAGGAAGGAAGGAAGGAAGGAAGGAAGGAAGGAAGGAAGAGAGAGAGAAAGAAAGAAAGAAAGAAAGAAAGAAAGAAAGAAAGAAAGAAAGAAAGAAAGAAAGAAAGAAAGAAAGAAAGACAGACAAACCTAACAGAAGAAATAAGATGTTATACTACCTGTCACACTTAACCTGGTCTCACCCTTAGCACATCCTAGACCTCAAAAGTAGAGTCAGCAGAGAAAGAGGAAGAAACTACAAACAGGTAGGACCACAACTTGAGCTATAACTGGGATGTGGTACTAGCCAATGGAAGTGACCCTTAGTTCAAACCGCAGTATTGAAGTGGGTACAATAAAGTTAGGTTCAAATCAGTTTGATATCAACATCCAGGGTGTTATAGAAGATCCCAGGCACGGTGATTCCAGTTGTCCAACAGATGACAGTATCCATGGTTCTAAGAATTACCTCCCAGTCATTCATCCATTCATTCAAAGAATATTTTATTGGGTGCCTACTCTGGCACTGTGCTTGGCACTAGGGATATAAATGGTAAAGACAGACCTCATCTCTGCCCTAATAGAGTTTTCAGTTTGACAGGTGAAACTGATAATCAACTAATCATACAACTGTGGT
Source organism: Pteronotus mesoamericanus (assembly GCF_021234165.1). Taxonomy (NCBI): domain Eukaryota; kingdom Metazoa; phylum Chordata; class Mammalia; order Chiroptera; family Mormoopidae; genus Pteronotus; species Pteronotus mesoamericanus. Next base: position 14,714,986 of record NW_026555085.1, on the reverse strand, counting down.
AAATGCAAAAATGAGATATCCTTGGCATTCTAAGAATGTACAGTGGGACTCCAATCACGCCTGGGGGTCAGGGAAGTTTTCTCTAATGATGTGGTGACTAAGCCAAGAACTGAATGGCAAGCAGAGGTCTAGTAGATAATAGGTGGGAATAGAAGAACTTGAGGAAAAGTGAACGGCATGTATCAAGTTCCTGGGACTGAGGCAGTATAGTCTGTAGGGGGAGGGGGGCGGGGGCGCGGTGAGCATTGAGAAAGCCAGTTTGGTTGGGTTACTCACAAAAGGTTCAAAAGAGTGTGACATGAGACTGGAGAGCAGGCAGGGAGGAGCCAGGCCATGCAAAACCTGCTGGGCTACACTGGAAGTGCAATGGAAGGTCACTGCGGTGTTTTTAAGTGTGGGGTGACATAATCAGACATGCACATTTGAGATCTCCCTCTGACAGCATCATAATAGAAACAGGGGAGAAGCCAGTCTAGGACTGGGCACACAGGGAAGGGTGTGCAGGGAAAACAGAAGCCGAAATGGACACAGGGGTGGAGTCCAGGAGCTGCACTCAGGAAACCAGGAAGAGCCTAGGGCACTTAACTGCCCCCACACATCATCTGACCATGAAAATGAGACTTTTGAGACGCCCCTGGCTGGATCAGGATTGGCTCTGGGTGAGCAAGGCCAGCCTAGGGTGACTGGCCTTGGGCCTGCATTGGTGAATGAGGCAGGCTCCACCTGGTACATTCTGGTTCAGGGGTAAAGCTGGGGCATCTGTACATTGAATGAGCTCTCCAGATGATGCTAATGTACAACAATGTTTGAGAACAATGGACATAATTTTTACTGATGACAGTTATAAAGGAAAATTACCCAATACTACTTTGATTTAATCTTCCCTATCAAGAATGTTTTTTCAAGTAAAAGGAGCAGAACAAACACGCTTAAGAGGAAATTAAGGCCCAAGAGAGGTAAGGAGATAAGGAAGAGCAATTTGCTGCTTTAAATGCATTAAAGTTTCTCCTCCAAGATGAAGTACCCCCACAAGGTTGGAAGAATTTGTGGCACCTGCTAGGCAAAGGGCTTCTAGTTTACAGAGCATGATCTACAAAGTTCTTCCTTATATTAAGTAAAACATGTCTCCCTGCAACTCCACTGACTACTAATCTTAGCTTTGCTCTCTGGGAGTACTTTTCCATGTGACAATTATTAAATTATTTAATTATTTGAAAATAATGCCTTTAAAGTTTACAATATATAGTAGTTTTACATTCTTTCACCCCATTTAGCTTATTCTGAAAATGGCACAGCTATTGGTAAAATCTAAACTTCAACTACAGATACTCCTTGACTTACGATAGGGTTATGTCTTGATAAACCCATCATAAACTGAAAACGTCATAAATCTGAACACCATATTAGCCTAGCTGGTTTCTACTGGATAGGTATTGCTTTTGCACCATCATGAAGTTGAAAAATTATAAGTTAGGAACCATCTGCAGTTGTTCTGGGTTTGGTTTTTTGTTGTTGTTGGGTTGTGTTTTTTTTGAGCTATTGTTGTTATTGACATACTTGCAGTCCACTAAAAATCCTTAAGTTACTTTTAATAGTCTGTATACAATGTTCTGTGAACTTTTCACCTTGATCTCCACAGTGACTACCAGAAAGCAGAAAGGGTTCACTAAAACTTATTTCCTAGGATTACTAGAACAATAGATTAAAAGAATGCTCATCTACCTATTGTGTATCTTGACCCAAGCAAAGATATATGCCTTATCTCTAATGTGACTGGTTGCTAGTTAAGAGGCCAACCTGATTTATAGCTGGTTGATGTGATTTGATCATTGATATGGATCAAGGTTAGCTTTGAGAGAGGTACACAGTAGTGTATTCAGGAATACTGGAGTCCTAGCTATATCCATCTTCTTCATCAAAGTCCTGAAGAATTAGAAGCAAACTTTTTAAGCTTCAAGATGAGAGAAAGTTGTTAAGGGAGAGCCAGGGCACTGGATGAAGAATCAGAACTACAAAATAACCCTTACAAAATAGAAAGAGGACGTGGAAGTGCCATAAGGAAACTGAATAGAACAAAAGCACAGTGATGCATTTGGTCAGCTCCAAGGCAGGACGGAGGAAGCCCGCCCTGAGAGCGGCCTTTCATGGACTGCAAGCAACAGAGGGGAAGACAAAAAGTTAACACAATCATGGGATGTATTTACTAACAGAGTTCTAACAGACCCCTCCCGCCCTGGTCATACAGAGCTGGAGGACTGTGTTTTCCCAAAGCAGTGTCAAAGTAAAGCTTTGGAGGAGGCAGAGCAAGATGCCGGACCTCCATCTCTCAAAGGAGAAATGGCTGACGAACAGCCAAGAGCTCCCATCCACCCTCAACCTTTCCGCTGGACATTCCTAAGTCCCACCTTGGTCTTGCCCAGATCTTTCCTCCTAATCTTTCCTTTCTCCAAGGCCACAAGAGGAGCCAACTTCTCTTCAGAAGTTCGTCCATCTTTATGCTAACCTGCAAACCTTCAGAACATTCCCTCATGTTGGTAACTGGCTCAACATCTTCCTTGTTTCCCTGACTTGTACTGAGTCTTACAAGAAATTGTCATTCTCACTGAAGATCCACCACACCAGAGCCCACTCCTATTCACAAACTGTAACCACTGTAAGAGATAATCCCATAATTGTGCTGATTGTCTCCTCCAATGATCTCGCTCCTTAGCTGGCTCCTCAATGATACTCAACCAAAGTCATTTTCATTTCACACCATTCACCGCGGAGACAGCTCCAAACATTTATTACTATTCTTAACCCTTTTCTCTATATTCTCACCTGCTCCCCACCTAAACCACCTTGTCAGGTTTTACCTTCCTTGGACCCTGATTTCTAGCTTCAGCTCTGAGAATTTCAGATCTCCTGGTGCCTAAGTTTCCTCATTCCCTAAATAAGGTTCGCAATACTAACTCCTCTGTGAAATCTGTCTTTTCCAATGGTTTTTAAACAGTTAACAAAATAAACAAAGCACTTGGGAGTAGTACCATACAATTATATTCCTGGAATACTTCTGTATATATTGAAAGGAGAAAAATGGAATGAAAATACTTTTTAAGCTGATAATATATATAAAATAATATTGTTTCTAATTTTAATACTACGCAGTACAATACACACCAACTCTACATTTGAAGCTCTGGGTGCCCATCTATGTTTAAATATCAAAATACACCACACGAACATCCCTGGGTTAGCCCTGTAGGTTGACTATTTCATTCAAAGTCAGCCCCCTATTCTAATCATTACGCAGTCCCACAGTCCGCTGCAAAAGGTAAAAGGGGGAGAGAGAGGTCCTTAGGCAACTAATAGAGGAAAATGATATGCATATGTAACATTTACATATATATATGTATATAAAGCTGTAACTAAATATAAAACTAAAGAGAGAAAGATAATGCTTCAAAAAAGAATAAGAGAAAGAAAATGAGATTTCCACTGGGCAGAGACCTAAAGACAGCCTAGAAATGGAGACATTAAGTGAGACATTATGTAGGAAATGGAGTCCTCTTACCACAATTAGATATTAACTATGCATTTTCTATTCTAGACGGGGGAAATTATAAAGACAAGTTTGTGGAACTCAAAAAATTAATTTTTCTTGGACCATTACCCCTCTTTGTTTTTCTAAAAGCATAATGAAATCAAAGCATCTTCGGTTAATAAGGACATCCCAACGGACAGAAGTCCAGAGACCCATAGGAAACTAATCTACGGATGCTGCTAACAGGTAAAGCAACAACATGATGTGCTGACCACCAGCCCTTCCCAAGATCTTACTGAGTTTTATCCTCAAAAGCCAGCACGGGCAGGACGTGAACTCTGCCCTTCCTCATAAGGTGGCTGCCAGAGCTGCACAGGTGTGAAAGAGCGTTTGCACTCAGAATCTGTGGCATGTTTTCATAAAGACTGCAAATGGCAATCCCCTCTAAAGATAATTCCTGCTCACCCGTGTGCATGGCAGCAGCAAATTTACTTGCCTATCCTGCCAAAAAGCTCTGAAAGGAAGACGACAGGACGAGACTTTCTAGTAACTTCAGAAATTAAAACCTAGCACCAGCAACATAAAAGAACAGTACTTCTAACAACCTGTCTTTGACTGTGGTAATTTAAGTTCACCACTTAAATCATAAGACACAAGGTGGCTACAGGTGAGTAGGACCACAGTGGTCATAAAACATGAGACCTCACTTCACTCCCGCTCTCCAGACCCTCCAGTTCTCACACCGACAGCGCCTGCAGTCGCTCCTCCGCTCACAGTCACGGAGCCTCTTGGCGGCTCCTTCTCCCTCACGCTCACAGCCGCCACCCCCCTACCCCACGCCCACTGCACCTCCCAAATGGTTTCACATTAAAGAACCGTGTGGCTACTTGGCACTTGAATAAAACAATAATTTGAGACATGTACTACTTAGTTGTGCCTTCCTATTTTTTTTAAAGGATTACACTAGTAAATGTTTTGGGGTGAGCACAGTGGACTCAGGCCTAGGACAGCCAGACATATACGTAGCCCAGGCCCAACTGGCTGAAATGGCTGAAATTCCCTTAATGTTTAAAGAAGCATTGTTTGCCAAGGAAACGCAGAACTGGACTAAAGCTGGTTAGAAACAACTTCGATTCAGTCAAGGTAGCTCCTGATAAGATTATTGTTATTCTGCATGATGTCTGGCAAGTTGTTTTTCAAGATATTCCTAAAAAATGTTACCTTGAATATATATGCTCATGTAACTATAATGTAATTGCTTAAAATAATTATAATTCATTTTAAAGCATAATTCAGATACTCCTAATGAATTCTTTTTATGAAAATATTGTCTCTATGGATCCCAAATAATATCCACTGGAAAGAAAACAAGAAATCAGTCCCTTAGGACACATGTCACTCAGACAGTCTGCAGCACGCCTGGCTTGATGGGGATGACGGTGAGTGCCTGCTAAGAACCTGAAGCTCACAGTCAAGTGTAATAGCTGAAGAGGCCGTCAGCAAGTCATTTCTCAAAGATGTGATTTCTTCCACCTGCAAAACATATACTTTTCAGAACTGTTTTAAGGCTTTAATAAGAACTTTATGTAAAACCATTTCATAAATGGTAAAGAGCTGCATAAATGAACGTTGTTAGGTACTGAAATGGGAAGAAACAGAGCCTTGATAGAAGTATGTGTCAGCATCTCAAGGGTGTGTAGTAGTTAAGAGCTATGTGGATCTGATTTGTTTCCTATATTTATCACTTACGAAAGGTAAGAGGAACCCTGGGCAAGTGTTTTAGTTTCTCTGAGCCTCAGTTTTCATAACAAAGCCACCTATTTCATAGAGCTATTGTGAGTTCTAAATTAGTTAACCCCATTAAATGATACCTGGCACACGATACACATTCAGTAAATGGTAGCTAACAGAAATTCAATCCAATAGGTACTAGAAAAATATTAGGGCTAGAATAATAATAGGTAGCACTTCCTGAAGAAGTTAATGACCTGTTTATTCATTTATCACCAAACCAAAGTCACCAAGCAGAAGGCACTATGTAAGACAAGGAGGATACAGAAATAAACAAACATGGCCCTAGACTTTGAAAGTTCAAAATCTGATGGAGGAGACAGACATGTAAACAAATAATTGTCATCAGTATGGAAAACTTAGACTCAGCTCAGGGGGGGAGGGACCTGGCAGAGGTACCGTCATTTGACCTGAGTTTTGAAGAAAGAAAAATACTACCATCCTCAACTCTCTCCTGGGGCTACGACAGTAGCCTCCAAAATGATGACCCTGCTTCTACCATTGCCCCCTTATAATCTATGCTCCACATAGCATCCAAAGTGATTTTTTAAAAAACATATAATATCCTTGTGCTTCACATCCTGCAGTAGTATCCCTCTGTAATCAGAACAAAACCCAACCAAGCTCCCTGTCAGGGCCTTGAAGACTCTCTGTAATCTAGCCCCTGCCTGCCTTTTTGTATCATCATTCCCCTTGTTCACTGCTTTCCGCCTACACTGACCTTCCTGTCCCGTAAACACCACATTCACTGCTTCCTGAGACCCTCTGCGTGAGCTTCTCACTGCCTGAAATGCTGTTGCTCACAGACCTTCAAAGCTCGTCAAAGAGCCCTTTCCAAACTTTCTAATCAAAGTTAGCTTCTTCCCTTCTTAAATTGCTATTGCATTATCCTATTATATTTTCTCAAAACATTTACTATAATCTAAAATTGTCTTATGTGTATGCTTATTTACCTAATATCTGTCACTAAAATGTAAGCTCCTTGGAAACAGAAACTGTATCTATCTTATTGACTTGAATAACAGAACAGCACAATGCACACCCCAAAGGTTAGATGAAAGTTCCAGTCCACCAAACCCAACAGCCTAAGTAAGCTTTTTTTTTTTTTTTAGGAGCCATTCATCCATCCAGGAAGCACTGAGTTTTAAACAGTAATTATCTTGAGTGATCTCTCCTAACACGCTTTCCCTACTCTATTGCTATTGCCACATTCTAAGTCCAAAGGAGACATTTGCGACACACTAGGTGTTTCTTAGCACCCAGAGACAGGCACCAGATGTCTAAAAGATAAGAAAAGGTACAGGGGAAGCTACTTCCTCAGGAAGCCGTTAGGAGGCCCTGGGCCGTCAGCTTACGGGACAGAACTTCAGCCACTAAAGACCACAACACAGTGACACCATCAGACCAGCAATGCTAAGAAGCCAGCCCACTGCATTCCGAGAGATTCCTAGAATCTCTAGCCCTAGGAATTGCAAGAGACACTGAAGAGCAACACATGAAACACTAAGTGCTTATGACTTCCTCAATTTATGATTTCTAATTTCATTTGGCACTTCTAGGAGTTTGACTTGCCTTTTACGTTGGCAAGTGTGAGAACTAGTAGTGACTATACAACCATGATCATTATCTTCAGTTTTGGGGTAAGAGCTTGAGATATCAAAAAAGCCAAGCCAGTAAGAGTTAACTGGGCCCTTTTTGTTACAAATATCTTTATCTGAAGAGTTCCATGAACTAAAAATGCAGATGTGACACATTACAAAGAAGTTACAAAATCCATTATTGGTAGGCTCTTAAGTAGAATTTAAATTTAATCATGCAATTACGTAGGTCCAAAACTAGAATGACACCAAATGGTTTAACTATGTAAGTGCTACACTGAAATGTGATTTCTGTCATTCTTGTTTACTACCAGGGAACAGTGACACCCCAGAATAGGAAATTAGAAAGAAGAGTTAATGCTAACAAGGCATGATATTCCCCCTCTTCTTGCACTGATTGCTTCTCATCTAAACTTTTATTAATTCAACATTTAATGAGATGCTACCAGTATGCTAGGAGGCACAAAAGAAAATTAATCCCTATATTAAATCCCTCAAAGAATGTATAATCTAGCAGGAGAGAAAAAAGCAAATTCACAGGAGCTATAATATAAGGCTATCTCAACTAAAGCTTAGAAGATGGATAAGCAGCCTTCTAGATGAAAGTTCCAGGATTCTTTCCTGAAGAAGGTAACAGTGACCTAAAAGATGGGTGGGTCCCGTCAGTGGGCAGAGACCACTGCAGGTAGAACAGACTAAGGAGCGGGGTAGAGAGAGAAGAATGTGTACTCAAGGGACAACAATATCATAGCCTGGGACACAAAAAAGTAACTTTCTCTTCAATTAGACTTTAATTCAAGGACAGAACTTTTCTTCTCTCCTCATATTACCTGTGACCCAATTCTCTATATGTGGTAGGCTCTAAGTGTCATACTTACTCAATAAATAAGAAAATCAATCCAGAGAGGAAAAAATAATATCTAAAGTTTACTTTGAAGTTGCTGCTGTTATGGGTGTTCTTGGGTTTTCCTAATAATTTGGTCATGGGAGAACTCTGCATGGTAGAAATCCTTGGTTATGGGCAAATACTTGTATTGTCTCGTTAACAATATGGGAGAAGTTAAATAAGGTGCACGTGGCCAAAAGTGGGTACGGGTGTCACGTATGTGTGTGTGACTCTTCAGATTTGGAAAGTTTGAGAAAGTTGTTGGGCGCAATACCTAGCAGATGTAAAAAATAAAAAGAGAGAGAGAGAGAAGACTGATCTAGAAATCAATTCTACTATGCTATAATCCCAAAATGCAGAGCTAATACTCTTGTAATAAAATTCCAAAAAGCTCTCAGTACCTAGAAATAAACTTGTTTTCTATTTTCATTTTTAGAAATATATCCAGTGACTATTGAAACACTATTTCTAAATGATCATGATGGAGTTGCAGCATGGTATTGTAAAAGAAAAACCATACTGCCTTAGGAGTCAAGAGATCTACTTCTGCTCTGCCACTACCTGGCTATGAAACTGTAGACAAGGACCTTAACCTCCCTGAGCTTCCAAATGGAGGAGGGTGGGGAGCGGCTCACAACTGGAGCAGTGCTCCGTGCGTGGAGGTGGCCACACACCGATCTGCTCAGGTGCTCTTCTGGCATCAACCTGCCCTACACTCTCTGCACTCATAGCGACGGGGGAAGAGGGGCACTGCTGCTAAAATGTAGCTCTTCTTCATAACTTTTACCAACTTTTTGGCTGGTTATATTTTATGATGTCATCTTTAGGTCTGAGGACAAAATCTTGAGAAAAGCAACTTCTTAAGTGAATTTAGCAACACACAGGTTCCAAAGATCATTTTAAAAGCATTAGTCATTAGCAAAATATAATTAGCAAATAATTAAAAATTAGAATATATAAATACATATAACTAGCCATTATAAGTCCCTTACAAATCATAAACACTGTTATGTATGTGTACACTTGCTTCTACATACACACACACACACACACACACACACACACACCCCATCTAAGGATTACTATGAAGACAAAAGGACAGGTACTGTGAACTTTAATCAGTGATCCAAAGTCTACTACTTTAAATGCAGAAGCACCTGTAGCTATAAGCTTCAAATTCACATTAGTGTGAATTTCATGTTTGCATTTTTATCAAGGACACATGTCTCCTAAACACATTATCTGTTTGATTCCTACATACTAACATTTAGAAATTTATTTAGGCTAAGACATGGTTATTCACTATTCTTCACAGAGCTCTACTAAGATACAGATATCTGGTTCTCTAAAGTGTTCAGATATTTTATTTTTATAATTCTGTACTATTTTTTAAACAGATACTCAGGCATACAGGTATATTCAGACTAATATTCCTATACCCACAGAAACCTACTCTAAGTAAATATCCAAGAAGACATAAAACTAATGTGGGCAGGACAGAAGGAAAGGGAGGTCATTTAATTTATAAACAATTATGTTTATAAACCACTGAGGCCTCTTAAACCTAACCACTATAGATAAAAACCTAACCATTAAAAAATACCCATTTTGAGAGTTTATTGTACATTTTGTTTTATTTTCCCCTCTATTCTAGTCCACCTCTGCCAACAATAGCAACTAGATGACATGTTGTATTTCTTTCGGCTCTCAATACTTGTGATCTGCAAATTAAAGATCTCTGATGATTAACACGCTCTCTTGTCAGCATGACCTAAAAGCAAGCAGACTAGTCCTAAAATAAGATCTGTTTTTGTATAAGTGGGGCTGGAAAAAAAAAAAAAAAGGTGGGCGTCTTTAATGTACGAAATGTGAATTAGTCTGTAATGCAATGCTGATGTGAATTTTTAAGAATAAAGGTAAAGTAAGCGGCTTACTAGAGTGTATAAAGAGAAATGTCACTTGAGGAAACAGAGTTAAATGTGAATCAGAAGTAAATTGGGTCTGCCCGATGAGCCGCTCATTGACCTTGCCTTATAACCACCAATCAAGGCTTCCTGTTAGCCCTCGGCAATTTTCAAGAAAACTTAATGAAATAGTTATACATAAAAGAAATTTAAGCCCAAATCTGAGACGGTAGCTCTAATTTTCTAATAGTGAGGGTGTGATGTTATCCCCTGCACCGCCTGGACACAGTACAGAAACTTGTAACAAACATTCTCCCCGAGAACATAGTCATTACCATTCCACCAGTGTGCAGACTGACGTGACTACAGAGTCCAGCGTCAGTAGAAACTTCACCCACATTTCATTCCAAAGTGACTGAATACTGGAATTTCTTTTATAAAAAAGAAGGTCTGTGTCTTCAAGTCTTGATCCTTTAATAATCAGCCATTTCATAGGTCCAGGAGTTTTGAAGTGAACACATCTTATCTGGTAGCCCCTCACCCCCAGCCTGCCAATGTCTGTGCAAGTGAAACCTAGGAGTCTGTCTTACCTGTAATCTGACTCTGTCCTTGTGGATTAAAAGGACTTGGTGCAGAGTTCAGGGAGGGCCGTGGGTTCTGAGGCGGGACACCTACTCTCATACTGGGATGAGGAATGCGCCCTAAATCACTGAGGCGGTCAGAGAACAAACTAGGTTTAGAGTCATCAAGCTTCTGTCTGTGCCCTGGAAACAGCAAATCATAAAATAAAAGCATATTAATTAGCTGAACAATTGACCATGCTAAATAGATATGTGAACATACATACCGGGGGTTTAAGCCAAGGAATTATCAATACTGGTACTCATAATGAAGTGTCTATATAAAGCATCATCTAGTGGCAAGAATTCCTTGTTCTATTCTATAAACAGGGAGCTGAGGGTCCCAGAGGGTGACTAAAAGTCCAGCATCAGTAGCGAGGCCAGGATGCTGGAGCTCAAGAGGAACCCTCTGGGTGCCTCCTCTCCCCTTCTCAGAGAGGAAGGGAAAGGGGACTGTGTACTGGGGTGTATTCCCTTGTTGCATGAAGGACAAAACCTCCCCTGAAAGTTCAGAGAGTCTGTGCATGTGACACCTACTATCCCCACGCTGGGGCAGAAACAGAGACAAACACATTTGTCAAAGAGAAATTTCCATGATGACCATGGTGACTTTTTCTTTTTCATGTTACAAATAATACCTTACTGAGACTCTTTTCTGATCAATTAAAACTCAATCCTAGAACCCCTTTAGGAGGAAAAAAACAGAAATATAGGCACAGAAACTCAATTTCTCAAGAGGAATTTTGTGATATGCCAAAGCCTGAAAGCATATAATAAACTATGTTAAATCACAAAGAATGCATTTTTATTTTAAATCTAGTACTGTGGTTTTATAAAAGAAATTGAAAAATACCCTTTGGGTTATCATGTGAATGTGAGAATCCATTATTTAAACAACAAAAAAAATCTCTCTTCTAGTTTATTCAAGTCTAAAATCCAAGGAATTTTAGATGTTAAAAAGAAATACACAAATTAAAATATAACGAAGGTACTAAGACTTCTTTAAAATCATCAGATCTTAATAAATAGTATAGTATTGTCTTGGTGCAATATTAATTAAGTGTGAATCTGTATGGTCATGCTGCAGTGAACAAGTACAATAATGCCTAATACATAAACGGGAATACACTGTGGCTTCGTTCTTCCATATTCTTTATTCCTTCTTCTACATACCCCTGACGTCCTAGTATGTTGCCCTAACATTTTAGTAAAATGTTAAGTAACTGAAGCTGATTTAAAGAGCGATTAAGAAGACTGGGATAAGAATTTGCTTTTTGATTAAGTGAATGAGGATTAATATCCGCAAAAGAAAAAAAACATTGAAGGGGGAGTATTAAGAACTATCAGTAATGGGAAGAGATATTCTATGGGTAGCAAGAACAGCTCATCTTCCACTTAGTATAGGATAAGAGGAATATCAGGATAGGGTTAAGTTGAACATTAGAATTTCCCAACTATAAGCTGTCTTCATAAGACAAATTCCTTATTTTATTTGCCCCAAAATGTATTTTCCTGTCTCCTTTTTCATTGCCTACCCAGCCCAAAGAAAACAGACAGGAAGCCAAGGCTTGGTAATATGAGTGTAGCTGTCTCCACAGCCAAACATGTTCCAACTAGACCCATTAACTGAAATGCACCCACCACCCTATTTCCTGCCAGTGCAAGTTTGGGGCATCTGCTATAACAGAGGGACTAAGACCAGGAGAAAAATGATCAGAAAAAAATAGGGTAGTTCACTGTTTGTTGATGGCTGTTTTTTCTACCACTTATGACTTTTTATCTAGATTACAAAGAGATTTTGGAACTCTAAAGAACTTTCAGAGATTACTCCAAACAGCTCCTAGACCCTAGCAAGTGAGCTGTTCACAGATGAAGTGACCGAGCTCCAGAGAGGTAAAACAACTACCCCACGGTCCACAGATACGACCAGCTCGTCCTGGACTAGGATACGGTTTTTGCCTTGGCTGACTAAGCTGTCCACTCATCATGTGGCTCCATCATTGTTGGCATTCTAGCTTTCTCTCCCCTTCCTCTCCCAGCTGCTACAGAGGACTGAAAAATATCCAGATCAACAACGTGAGATACCTAAGAACTAAGCCCTGTGAAGTGTCAAGGCCACTTTTCAAAGCGAGTAGAAGGAGCAGCAAGGATTCAATTACAAAGTTAATAGCTCACCCATTACCCTAAACAAACTTCCATCAATACATCTTGCTGTGTCTAACTAGTTTCATGATTAGGGAATTATATAGGACTTGTCACAGTTAAATCTGTGGATTCTGTTCCTCACACACATACAAAAAAGTATTGGTGTGATGTTGATACAGCTGTAAACATTAACAAGAAAGCTTATGGAATTGTCCCTGGAAGTTATTTTTTTTAATAGGCCATATTTTTGGAATGGCAGATTCCCTGAGGGCTGAGGGGAGGGCTACATGATCTTGCATGGTTCCTTTATTCAGTGGGACTTTATGTGGGCCATGGGTCACAAGAAAATTTAATAAGCTTTGCCTCTGCTTTCTACAGCCTTTTCATTAGGTTTTCATGGAGACCGTATGAGATTTGAGCTCAGCATATGGACGTGTGAGTACACTTTTATTTTCTCTTAGCCCAGTGCTTCAGAGGAGTAACTGGAGGTATAGAGGCAAAAATAAAGGACATGAGAAGCACTGGTAAGTGTGAAAAATTTTAAGAGCAGATGAAACTTTAAAAGCCTTAATGACCTTTTGGAAATTATCTTCCAAAAGGAGCTACCAAGTATCTACAGGCACCCTAGAGGAATTCAGGGGACACCTCTCTGTGGCTGAATATATAGAAAAAACGTGTGTTTTTCCTTGTAGATGCTCGCCCCTGCACAGCCACCACCACGACCACAACAAAATTCATACAATACAATGAAGAGCAAAAGCTGAACAGGCTCTTCGTCTTTCAAGCATGACAAAACCCACTACCACTAAACCACATCAGGGTAACACTTGAATGATTGGCTGGAAGAAGATGTACTTTAAATCCTTAGCACCTAAGCAATCCCCTAAGAAATCGACCGAGGAAGACAAAGAGCACACTGACTTAAACCAAGGACAGGGTACTCGGCAGTGGTGCAGGGGGAACTAAACCTCAGCCAAAGAGCCAAAGACTGGATCTTCCCAGCAGGATAAAAAGTATCAATAAAAGAGTGGAAAACTCTTGTGTTATATTTAAGACTACGTAAAAGCTCAGTCCTGCATCCTCTTCTATAGGTGCACTTTCTCCCTTGAATAGTGGCTCTTCTTTTCTAGTTGGATTAAAAAAAAACAACAACAACAACAACAAAAACCCAACTCTCTAGGGAGCTTTGAAAAATGAGTGTCCAGGCCCCACATCAGTTCAATTAAATCAGAATCTCTGGGAGTGGGCCCAATGGACAGCTGAGGTAGAGAACCATTGCCCACTAGGGTCTCAGCCCCAAGCATATAATGCCACCTATTCACGCCAATGACTCCCCCGTTTCTGGGGTGAGCCCTGACCTCTGCCCTGAGTTCCAGGTTTGGACAACTCACTGCTTCCTTGACTCTCCCCTGGGATGTCTCAAAGGTATCTTAAATGCAGTGTATTTAAGACAAAATTCTTTATTCTTCTATCCAAAAAAAAAAAACCCACTCCCCTATCTCAGTAAATGCAGTAAATGGCACTAGCCACTCAATTGCTTAAGACAAATACCTAGACATTTCCTCGATTTCTCCTTACCCCTCACTCCCCATATTCAATTCATTACTGAGTCTTGTCATTTCCATCTTGAAAATATATCTCAAATCTATTCAGTTCTCTCATTTCCAACAGTACAACCCTAGTCCAGGAATCCTTTATCTCTCTCTGGTCATCTAACACTGTCTCCTCTCAATGTCTTATCGCAGGACCTTTCCACAGCCCTCAAACGCTCTCCCCTGATTCTCTGCATAGCCTGCTCCTTCTCATCCCTTGGGCCTCAGGGTCAACACCACCTCCTGTGAGAGAGGACGGTAGGTTTCGGCCTTCTCAAGCACATCCTCTATTTATTTCCTGTATGGTTGTTACTGCCATCTGTAATTAGCGTGCGTATTTCTTTGTTTCACATGCAAGGCTATAAGTCCATGAGAATGAGTGCCCTGTTTAGTTTACTGCTGTTTCCTCATCAAGTAGTTCAGTGCCTGCACACACAGTAGGTGCTCAACAAATACATGTGTAATAAATGAATAAATAAATATTTCTCTCTTTTAGATGAATGTCTTGATGGAGAGAAAATTTCCTGGTCCAGAATATCATATTACAACACAATCTTTCCCCAAAAAACTCTTCTGTTCTTACTTGGCAATCTAGTGAATCCAGTGGGCAAAGCTTTTCTTTAGAGGTCAGCCCTTATTAGTACTTCCTAAGAAACTTCCCTGAAGGGCATTCAAGGGAAAGCTTGCTTTCTTTCTGAAAAAGTCCCATTTGCTCTCACTATACCTCTTAAGCAGTATTGCAAGTCATTTCAAATCACAGAGGTATAAATGACAACAGAAATGATTTAAGACTCTACATTTTAGAGCAATGTACTTTTTTTGTAGATAAGGACCTTGAGTCCCTTAGAGGGGAAGTGACTCACCCAAAGTCACATAGTTACTGGCAAGACGAGAGAATTCAGGTTTTCTGACTGCTGGGTGCTGGACTCTTTTCCCTTCCATTGCCAACAAGCTTATTTTAGATTGCAACAGTGCAGTATCAGTCATTCAGTGGAAACCATGATCAAAAGTAAATTTAAAATGGAAAAAAAAAAAAAAGCTTTCAGAACAAACTTTTCCTCAAAAAGTTTAGTGTTTTTGGCTGAATATGACTTTTGTTGCAATAAATTCAGGGGCACAAGAAGAAAGCATGATCCAAAGGTCACGGCATTCACACATCCTTAGAGCAAAGACCCGTGAGGAACTGCTAAGCCATTAAGCAATAGTCCATCTAAGTGTCCCATTCTTCCCCACCCAGCTCTTTTAGTCCAAGAGCAACTACCTCACAATGAAAGTTAGTAATACTGCCATCAGAACTTCCGCTTAAAAAAATCATACATCTGAAACTGGTACGTGAAGATTGCGGTATGTGAACTATGAAAATAAACTTGCTGCAATGGGACTCATTTTGCCCATTTTTGTAAAAGTTGATTGAGAACAGCTTCACAACTTTGGAGACCTATGTTGGTCCCCAGCCAGAACCTCACACTCTGTGCACTACATTCACAGCACAAATACACATACAAAAGAGTGCACCTTTCAAAAACAAGGAAACTTGTACAAAGATCTGAAAGACCGGCTGCCACTGAACCCCATCAGGGTAACACGGCATGGCTGGTCCACCCTAATGTGGCAGAGCAGGGTCATTTTGCTGATCACTAGGGCATGGTGTTTGGCAGCTCACCTTTTTATAGCAGTATTTAATTGGATTTGAGCACTCACTTTTTTTGTTAGGTCCCTACTTGTATCCTGGGAATCATGATGATACGTTTTTAAATAAAATAAATTTAAAAGATCTGCAATAGAAAATCAATCAGAAATCAGTACCATGTCCATATTCAGGTCAGCTAGTCCAGCTAGAGTGCTGGGCATCTACCACATGCAAGTCTCACTAGGCACTGTGAGGAGGCAAGAGAAAATATGTAAGATAATGTCCTTACCCTCAAGCAGTTCACAGTCTAGTAAGGAAGAAAGGCAAGCAATTAAATATAACTGAAAAAGACTATGGTGAGTGCAAACACTAAAATGCTATGATTTGGGGATCAACTGAGTAAATAAGAATATGGACTATTTCAAAATATTTAGGGAGTGGTGCTTTTTGTGATTATGTAAATATATGTATACCCTTATCTTTTAGAAGGGCCACCTGATATATTTAGGGGTTAAGTGTCCTGATGTCCAGTATTTGCTTTAAAATATTTCAGGAAAGTAACAGATACAGCAAATATAAGAAAACATTATTAATTATAAAATAACATGGGCATATGAGGTTTTATTCAATTTAATCTCTTAATGTATTGTTAAAATTTTTCATCACAAAAAACTTTAAAAAATAATAAAGCGCTATCTATAGGAAGAAGAGAGGAGCAACTGATATTGACTTAAAAGGGGAGGACTAATGAGATCACTATGTCCTTGAAGGTTGAGTAGGATTTGTTTTTTAAAGATTTAATTCCTTTTTAGAGAGAGGGGGAGGGAGGGAGAAAGAGAGGGAGAGAAACATCAATGTGTGAAGGAAACGTCGATCTGTAGCTCCCGCATGCTCCCCAACCAGTGACCAGACTTGCAACCCAGGCATGTGCCCTGACCAAGAATCGAACTGGTGACTTTTCACTTTTCAGGACGACGTGCAGCCAACTGAGTCACACCAGTCAGGGCTTGAGTAGGATTTTGGTAAGAACAGAAGGAAGGAGGAAAGCTGGCTGTGGGACAAATGACAGAAATGTGATAATAAATATCTTGTGAATCGAGATGGTGCTAAACATATATGTGATATTAATTTAAACAGAGGTACACTATTCCTTTTATCTTGTTTTGTTTATTCACTTTTTTTTTTTAGATTCCACATATAAGTGTGGTCTTATGGTATTTGTCTTTCTCTGTCTGACTTATTTCACTTTAGTGTAATACCCTCTAGGTCCATCCATGTTGTTATAAATGGCAAGATTTCATTCTTTTTTATTGTTCCATTATACGTATCTCGCATCTTCTTCACCCATTCATCTATTGATGAACATCTAGGTTGCTTCCATATCTTTGCTATTGTAAATAATGCTGCAACGAACATAGGAGTGCCTATGTCTTCTTGAATTAGTCTTTTTTGTCTTCTTTGGATAAATACCCAGAAGTGGAAATGCCCTATTGTATGGCAGCTCTATTTTTAATTTTTTTAAGAATCTCCATACAGCTTTCCATAGTGGCAGCATATATTTACTAATTAATCTGAACAGATTCTTCAAATCAGCTGATACTTCGAGTTTTACAACTGCACATTAATTCTTTTAAATTTTCCAGTATATGTGGGAAATGCCCTTTTAAGAGAGATCTTTTTATTCCCAGACCAATAACACGGTACTTTGGCAACCCATGAGCCTCTGCTGCCGCGTTTTCAGGCTTCCCTGGAGGAAAGGGGTGACCAGGGAGATGTCAGCTAATTTTGCTGTCAGCAAGTGTATGACAGAATGAAATCTGGTCCAATACTCCAGGGCTAAAGCCACAGGATATAACCATTTAAGAATGTTGTGACAGTAATCCTTGTAGTAAAAAGGAAGAGAGGAAAGGACCTGCATCAGGATTACCATTTTTCAGAGTAAATTAGTTATACAGAAACAGAGCTGCTTATTCCACAGGAGTTCTGCGGGGGGGGAAAAGGATGCCTTGTGCTCTATTCTATCTACCCTGAAAGTGGGTACGTAGAGGAGAATTTGCAGGGAGGGATTAGGGAATATGCTGACTAATTTTAAAGTCATAATTCAATTCCATATGAAATTACTTGAAATTACGCCTTAGTATATCTTAGAGAGTTCAGTTTCAATGGTTTCCAGCAAAAGCAATATAACAGGGAAGATTACAGACTCAAGTGAGTTCATAGGGAAGCCATGCAAAGCTTGGATCCTAATAATTTATAAGTACTGAGGCTCTAGATTAAAAACCTTGACTTTCTGCCTTCTTAAATAGAAGTGCAGATGGAAATACTATTGACAAAAGTGAAAAGTCTACATTCAAATGACTACATTTCACTGGTGGTTTGTAAATGTCTAAAAATCAAAGACCTGTACTCTTGTAATACTGTAATGTTAAGCCCTCTGCCTCTCCCTGACACACCCTATATTCTCCACTAGAAACAGTCCCAACCAGCTTCCCCTTTAATTTCCTTATTTCCATTAATATCACCATTTTCTAGTCTCCCAGGCTCAAAATCCAGCTTAGGTGTACCTTTTCCAGTGAAGCCCATTCTTATAGTTTCCACAAGGGTGGGCCCCTACTTTCCATTCCCACCAGAGCCACCTCTAACCTAAGTCTGGTATGCCTAACAGCCCAGAGTAGCATCCTGGCATATTTGAAAGGGCACCAACTAGTTGTATAATCACAGGAAGGGATTTAGTGGAATTCTCGGGACCTAACAAAAATGAAGATGTAGTTTCCATAATTTTTAAAATCCTTTCAGTCCCTAAATTCTAACATTAATGTCACCTTCTCAAAATCTATCAATTGTGTTGCACTCTCTATTGAACAGCCCCCTGGGCCCAGCAAACAAGGACCTGGAAAACAGAGTTTCATTGTAACATGTGACTCTCATTTCCAATGGCTATAGCTATACTGCTGCTGGCTGATGTTCTACTCACACTGAACTATCCACAGTTCTTCAGAGTCCCTGTGGCTGCTCGAGCTGTCTCCTCTACATAGAATACCCTCTCCCTATCATTTCCATTAGGCCAAATCCCTTCCCAGTCTCAACTGAGTCATCACATTGTTCTGGTCTTTTCTGTCTCTAGGGTCTCAGTAATCCTTCTGGTTTCCATCTCAGCAAGCTGAGAGCAGCTACAACTGTTTTTTGTCTACTACATGTGGTTATACTTAAGTGTAGTAAGCATTCAGTAAGCATTAACTTACTATGAGTTGATATAAAATATTTATATAAAATTTCAAAACTTATTATCTTAGAGTCTCCTGGACTTGACTAGGAACCCCTTGAGGATGGGTGTCATGTCTTAAGTCTAGCATGGAACTTGGAGCCTAGGTAAAGGGAAGGCAGATAACAAATGCTTGTTGGATTAATAAATAAGACCACTTTCTTATTTATTATCTTTCCTTTAATGTAGAATTATTGTAGAATTATCTTTCCTTTTGTCCAGTGAAAGGCAGAGAAGAAGGGGGGGGGGGAAAGGCTGGTTATTGGGAAACATTTCCCACAGTAAAATTGATGAGTCTATAATCTTTGCTGGGAAAGGCTGCTGAGTCATCTTTCTTCCTAAGAGTTGCTGTCTGTTTCAGGTCAAAACTATTTCTGGACTAAAATAATGAACGGGACCAAGAAACCATCTTCATGCTTAAGGCCTCTGATGCCTCGGAGCCACTGGAAATGAGTGGCCCTGCACTATAACGTGTGTGGGGGCTCCAGAGCTCACATAACAGCCTGTGACAGGAGATAGCCCCGGAGCACTGAGTGTGTGGCTTCAGACAGAGGACCACAGATCATAAACAATCTCCTTCCCGGAGATTCTTTGCTGATGGTATTTCAAAAATGAACACAGCCTGTCTCTAAAGGCTCTTCTTAATATATAAACCAATTTCTAAAGGAAAAAAATCATGATCACTACCATGTATCTTCAAGAACCCCCTTTCAGCCCTTGAGCACAGACAGGCATGCAGAACTCAAGAGTTAAACAAGGAAGAAGAGAGGAAGAGCAATTTCACCCAAGAGAGGTCTGAAGCCTTCCAGTCTCCTGAGTAAAAACATAATTATGGGAAGAAAAACATAATCTACTCAAGAGACATAATTACATAGTTAAGCCATAGACTCCATAGAAATATTCTAAGAACTCCAGTTCTTTAAAAAAAAAATGTTAAAAGCTGTATTTGCTTTCTTTTAATAATAAAAGGCACCAGTTTAGAACAGTGTGTAAAAAGTTCAGTCTCCCAAACTCATATGTAGTCATTTTTAAAACACAATTAGATGCATGAAAGAAACTGTTAAAGACAGCTTCTTTCAAAATTTGGGCTTCTAAAGGTTAAAGAATTCAAGATCCTTCAATGAATATACAAATGAAAAAATTGGGGAACTTTAATTTGCATGTATATAAATGCAAGTTCCTTTACAACTTAGATTTTAGGCTGTGGCAAATCACAGTGATCAAACAATAAAGTATCTGGAAGAAAGGACAGGGCTCTCATGCTGTGCCAGTATCAGTCACACATCAGGGAATAACTTCTAATAAACATTTGCTTAGAATATGATTCTTTTTTCTTGAAATGATGGACTTTAAAAACTTGAGACATCTTTAAAAAAACTCATGGAAGGCACAAAGAAAAACAGGATTAAAAAATTTTAAAGAAAGATGAAAGCAGAGTGGAAATATACAAGAGGAGATGTAATACTTTTTGCAGGCAGGGGAGAAAAGAGCTAACAGGGAACCTGGCTGACTTCACTGCAGGCCCCCTCCCATGTCCGAACACGGCTCTAATCCACTCTGCCTCTTTACCTCCAAATTCTCTGGCACTTTCTTTCCAGTTCCAATCCCGCTATCCTTGATTTTTTTCTGCCTATTGTTTCCACACTTCTTTCCCTCTTTATCCCATTCAAAGTAAAATTGTATGAATTTGAATTTTTCAAAGTTGGAAGAGAATATGGATTGCACCAGACCATGTTCTTCATTTTAGAACAGTAACTGATGCCCGGAAAAATACTTGTTTGAAGTCATGGACGTAGGCAGAGACATTGGAAGCCTCAACTCTCTTTTTCGTGTACCAGGTTGCCATACCAGGAAAGAAGGGGGAAAGCTGAGGAAAAGAGATCTAGAAAGAACAGAATAAGAAAAAGCAAAGAGGCTTAGTCAGAGATTTTGTTACATTATATCTGGTACGTCTGACTGTTTTATCACAACACATCTTGTTCTCCTACTATCTATAGCCCAACATCCGCAATCATCCTGAGCCATCTGAATCTGCATCTCTCCCGTCAGTTTCTGGGAAAGGAACAAAGATCTCTTTCTCTCTGTCTACACTTTACTTCCAAAACTTAGTAAAACTTGAGTGTTTTAGTTTTGAAAACATTTCATTTGCCCTCTTTTACTATAATATATTCACACACACCACAGTTTGGTGTTACTAGGATTTATAGAGACCCCACTGAGAGACGTAAAGATTCTTTAATGGTAACGTTTTAAGCAATGGAAATGGTAGTTTCCATAGTTGAACAAAAAGCATGACTGTTTATTTGCCAATAACCCAGCTAGACATGGATAGCATTATTCTTCAAAGAGTCCAGTGACAACTAGCCTACAGACTGTCACGCAATTCCTGGATCCTGGCTGTATTTCCTTAGCATGTGATCTTCTCTGTTTCTCTTTCATTATTGTGGCTTTGTGCATATGTTAAGTGACTCTGTGTATGTGTGTTTTAAGCAAAAAACAAAAAAACAAAAAAAAACTACACAGAGGTAATTAAAATGTGCAAAGGGCTCCTCTCTTGACATTTGCTGCTACAGCAGCAGAACATCATTTTCAACTTTCCTGTTTCTGTAACAGGAAGTAAATGTTAAAAAGTAATAACCAAGGAAAAAGTCAGCCAGCTCCCGCAGCCTGGTCTTGCTGTGCTGAATGGCAGTGAAGATCATATAGGAAGAAAAAAGAAAAAAGACAGGAAAAAAAGGGGGAAAATTTCTTGCTTAAACTGGACCTCGTCCAGCTGGCAAGATGAGGTGGTTTTCTTAACGCTTGCAAAACCTGATTACTTTCTTAAAGGAATGAAGAAGAAGGAAATGTAAACACAGCCATTAAAACTGATTTAAGGTGCTTAGTTCTAATCTAGTCTAAGGCCTCTCCAATTGTCTGCCTCTCTGCAATTCTCTGCTTGCTAGACAGTGCTATGGTGCATGTCAGTGTGTCTACGCAGCGAACACTGTCAGCTGAGCTGTGGTTACCCTTTCAGGTCAGGCATGGAAGAAACAGCAGCTTAAGCAATAATGGATGGATGTCTGTTATGTGCTGTGTCTGTCAGAAGTCCGTTTTACTACATTAAAGGACTATTGTGTTTATATCTACACAACAGGTCTTAAACAGATTGTTTAAACATGATTAAACAGGAGATGTCTTTGAAATAACCCTCTTAATAAAATTCAGATGGGTAAGTAACTGAAAAATGTCGTCAACAGTATTTTTTTTTAAAAAAAGATCATTTCTCTCTAAGCTGCAATGGTAACATGATATAAACTCCAAAATAAAACAGTTTACAAGTTAAACTCAAAGGATTCTCTCATACATCAGCACCCTTTTCTGATGGGATAGCATTTATCCACCTATCCATCCACACTTCCTAATGCTGTTGCACAATTTACTATAGTCTTGATAGACAGATAATTGCTTTATTCAGCAGTGTATAATGAAGGGAGTCTATTGTGTTAATCCCAGTATTCTTATCTTCTGTGAACTCTGAATAAGGAACTGGAAACTCCACCTCTTCATTCCAAAACTACTGGAGTTTACTCACATTCAGATCTGCTAAAGTGTTCCTACATTCCACTCTGTCACTAAAGGTGCCAAGTATTTTGAGTAGGATCAAGTTATTGTTATGTAAAAGGAATCTAAAGTAGTGTTTAATGGAGTTAGAAGATAAGTTTTACCCTTTTTTTTCAAGGCACAGCAGGTTAGAAAAGTGCATTTTTTTTCTAATCCTCACCTGAGGATATATTTTATTGATTTTTAGAGAGAGAGGAAGAGGGAAGAGTTGGCAGATGGGAATGGAGAGAGAGAGAGAAACATCAATGTGTGAGAGAAACTTTGAGCACTGGGGATAAAACTGCAAACTGTTTTTTGGTGCAGCGGACGATGCTCCAACCAATGGAGCCACCTGGCCAGGGCAAAAAGTGCATTCTTTTCAAACATAAGGAAGTGGGTTGATGCTCATTTTTCAGTTCATTATCACCATCTACCTCAGTTAAAGAACACTATTTGACAGCTCAATACCTTCTTTAAAAAATATTGCCAAAAAACTTTCAAGTGATCAAAATTTTTAAAATTTCTGTTTCTCAAAAGCAAGTGTAAAGTCTTAAAGTTTTTTGTCTGCTGGCTTCATACTGATTTTTTTAATCAGTAATGAGAGTTTGGTGAAATTTTTTTCTTTTGTCATAAAATATATAAAGTTTTGGCTTTTCTATACATACACACATATGGTTATAAATTTATATTATCTCTATTATATGCACGCATGTACTTGTACAGAGAGGGACAGTCTAGTCAAAGGAACAGTGATACTACTAATAGAAGTTCCACGTGTGTTTCCAGGTAATTTGAGACGCTGTCCTCTCAAGGCCCAACATGCTTTATCCTCTGTTTACACCATGATACCACAACCCCCCTTACTACTGAACACACCTTTTTTTGCAATATGAAATTCTTATCCGTCAGCCTAATTAGATATCTTTGTTTTATTTTGAAATGGCACATGCTCAAGTATCTACAAAGCCCACTGGAAAAGAAGTACTACAATCTGGAAGAGTGGGATAACCAATGAAAGAACAGTATTTGATTTTTTTCCTCTTCTAGGTCCTATCTCTTTCATGGACTTTCACTGAGTATGTTCATAAAAATGATACTCTTTCTGCTGCAAGAGTCGTCTCTTCCCAAGAGTTAACCAGTCTAACGGCTCAACAAATCATACTAACAACCCTTGAGATCAAACAGTAAAACTCTGTCCAATAAAACTGATGACTGCCCACATAAAGTAAGAAAGATAACGTGTTACTTTAAGTATGGAGATGTGGATTTTGTCACTAGGGATACACTGTGAACCTCTCAGGTACAGAATTGTCTCATCTGCAAAATAACAGACTACCTAACATCCAATTCTAAAAATCAGTGATGCTACAGATGCCTCAGCTGCCACTGTGGGTCACACACACATATACATGCATAATTAGTGAACGTAACAGAGTAGTTAAAAGACCAAGTCAGTTGTCTGACAAAAAAAAGAGAATCCCCTATCTAAATCTAGGCCTGGCTATATAAGGAACAAAAAATTCTGGAGTCTGTTCCTAGGTACGTTGCTAACTTGGCTGTAGGACTGTAGGCAAATAAACTATCATCTCTGTGACTCAACTTCCTGTAGCTTAGCTTCCTCATCTGCCAAATGTGGATCAAAGGTATCTGCATCACAGGGATATCGTCAGGATGAAATGTGATAGAGGTGAAAATGTCCTACATAGACAAAACCACTATGCAAACATAATATTCATTTGTCAATTAAAATTTCCTAAGTGCTTACTGTATACCATGAAATATGCTAAACGAGGAGGCTCAGCACATACTTGGTGAGGCATGATATAAACAAAAATTACAGCAATGTCACAAACAGCATTATCGAGGTCTGAACAAGCAAAGGGGAGCCGAAGAATAAATGCTCAACTTCGAAGAGCAGTCAGGTAGGGCTCATAGAGGAGATAAGTAAACTTAAAAGGTAAGGAGAATTCAGTAAGCAAATTCAGAAGAAAAAGACATTCCAAGCAGAAGGAACAGCAGGGGCAAAGACACAAAGATTTAAAAAGTCTAGAGCATGAAGCAGTTTGGCATGGCTGGAGTCCAGCCACAGGGGCACGGGGGAGAGGCGGTCAGGCAGGTCATGTGCTGAAGGGCCTTCTCCACCATTCCACAAAGGCTGAACTTCATCTGTAAAAGGGACCACTGAGGTATTGTAAGCAAGTGTGTGCCACGAGCTGATTTACCGTTTAGGAGGACCACTTAACTTATGGGGGAAAATAATCTAGAAGGAAGTGTAGTCAGAGGCATGGAACCAGTGAGAAAATTATTTTTACATGATAGGCCAGGAGATAAATGCTGAGAGTGTGATTTAAGCAAAAGCAGTGCTCATGGGTATGAGGAAATGCATTGGAGACATAGAACAGAGGTTCAGACAATAGTATAACAGAATAATTAGATGTAAAAAGTAAGGCAGAAAGGATGAGTCTCGGGTTTCTGGTTTGGTCAAATGGGTGAACTGTGGGGCACTCAAAACGGGTAAAACTGGAGGGGGATCATATCTGGGTAGAGAAGTTTGGATGAAGTAGAGGTAGGAAATCCGATTATGGGATATCAGTTTGAAGTGCCCATAGCATGTGCCCAGATAAAGATGTCCAGGAAGCAAAGTAGAAAAATGAGTCTAAGTTTCAGAAGAGGCTGGAGATGCATTCTCAGGAGTCAAGGGAACTTGAAGCCATTGGTGGAAATGACATAGTCACTCAGAGAATGGATACAGAATGAATGAAGGAGAGTATCTAAAAAGGAACCTAAGAAGCACAAACATAAGGCGTAGGCAAGGAAGAGGAGGTAGGAAGAAAATGGAGGAAGGAGGAGGAAGAGGAGCCCTCAGTGGTCACGGAGACCCCAGAGCAGGCGGCAGTCCTGGAGGGCACGGGCATGGTGGCCCCCGAAGCAGTTCTGGTGCTGCTCCTCTGCTGCTACAGGGCCCGGGAAGTTGGAGGAGGACAACCTCTCCTTCTACCCTGGGACCAAGGGCACAGCGTTAAATCACCACAATGGTAAAAAGAATAACTCTCCTCCTCTCATTCTGAACCCTTTCCCTGAGCAACATCATCACCACCAATGGCTTCAAGTGCCTGTGACTATCAAAAATTCATCTGCAGCCTCTCGTGAACTTCAGACTCCCATTACCCATTGCTTCCTGACATCTTCTGAATTAAGAACACCTTTGACGGTGATTATAAGCACAGATAGTGTCTTCTGACTTCAATCTTGGTCACGTTAGCAGGGTTGTCCAACCTGCGACCTGCAGACCGCACATAGCCCAGGATGGCTGTAAATATGGGCCAAAACAAAATCATAAATTTACTTAAAACATGGGTGTGTGTGGGTGTGGGGGTGTGTGTGTGTGTGTGTGTGAGATTATGTGTCACAATGTATTTAATGTGTGGCCCGAGATAACTCATCTTCTTCCCGTGTGGTGCAGAGACACCAAAGTCTGGACATCCCTGCGAGGAATGGGAAAGTACCAAGCCTAAAAGCTTTCCCAAGTGCATGGCCATCAGCCCTTTCTAGGCCACGTCACACTCAGACTGCAGCTCTGTACACATCATTTACACAGGTCAGAGAGTGAGCACATTTTTTCTATCCTAAATATTACACTGGGAATGCCAAGATCAGAGTCAGCATCAAAGATGAGACAGAGCAAAAAAAAAACATGATACAACAGTTAAAAATCTCTAAAATCAACCATCTTTCCCAACATATCTTCTGAGAAAGGCTCCTTCCTGAATCCCATGAAAAAGAGTATTTGACCACTTCTTACCTGGTCATTTGCTCTCCAACAAGCTTAAGAAAAATATAGAAGCAATAAAATAAGCTCAATTCTTCCTCCACAGCCTCCCCCTTTCTGTATTCTCACTCCCGTTGTTCATCAGAAAGTAACAAATCCTGAAGAATGTATATGGAATGAAAGAAAAGAATCCATCTGCTATGGATGGAGATATAGCATATAGTATGAGTGATATCATCTACAGAACCACAATTTAACTTCTAAAAGCATATAAGAAGACTTTGGAAAGAAAGTCTGAGCCACCAAGTTGTCCTCAAGATTGCTAAACATTTTTCTTTTCCCTGTATTGACAACTGAAATCCAGAGACTGCTAAATTCTGAGCAATTTAGAATTCCCCTTGGAAAAAAATGATTATCATCTCTGATTTTGTAATGAGCTTATTTTCTATTAATTCAAAATTAGGCCCCAGTCTGGTCTATAATTTTATGTACCAGGTCACAATATAAATTTTTATTCCTCAATTCTAATCAAAAACAAACTTCACTATGCAGTTTAAAAGTTAATTCAACTACCTGAACTACTTAGTTCAACTGAATTGCATTCCACTGAGTACCGACAATGTGTAAAACATTATCACATTGGTACTGGAAGAGCTCTAGTAAAAGAAATCAACATATACAGAAATAAAAAAAGACAGAATTGTTAGAGTATTAGAGAAAGCAGCATTTGACCTTAGCCCCAAAAGGTGAGGAGGTCCCAGGTTAATAGAGAAGAGAGCAGAAGACAGCTGAGGTCAAAGGAGCCACCCAAGCCCAAGCACTGGGCCATGCAATTTCTATCAGTACATCTGCCCAGGGAGCCAGGGATGAGATGGAGGGCCTGATGAGGTCTATCATGAAAATAAAAGAGATTTTTGTGTGAGTTTTCTGAAACTCACCATCTATTTCACTAGAATTGAATATTCAAGAATTTCTGCCAGTAAGTTTAATTACTGGTATTCAAGAGTCAGCTCAAATGCCTCCACTTCAACAAAACCTTTCCTAACCCCCAAACAAAAGCAAAACTGCTTCTAAATGTCCATGTCACTTCACCTGCCACTTTTTATGCCCTCTCCCATTTTCCATTACTTCTATCACACAATCATTAATATCCACGCTTCGTCTCTTTATTAGACTGAGGTTCTTCCTGGGCCACATATAAGACTAAGTCATCTCTGAATTCTTATAATCCTTTTTAAAGTACATACAGTAAATACCCAGTAAGTGTTTGATGAATAAATAAATGAATACATCCAGAATGTGTGTCAGTGACTGAAGGAATCTAAATTCTAGCAACCTTTCTTACCTGGTGAAAACCAGTTCTCACTACAAAAACACCTAAGACGGTAGAAAACCTTCTGACTATGCAGTTATAGGTATCTTACCTTCTTCCTCTAGAACAGCAATTTTCATCTCATGGCACACATAAACTAATTACTAAAATTCTGTGGCACACCAAAAACTATATTATCTTTTTGGCCAATCTGACAAAAAAAAAAAATAATAAGTATACTTTCGATTCATTCACACTGGACAGCTATTCTGTTGGCTGTTGTCCAAGATAATTGCCAAACAAAACCACTTTTTTATTAGACGATCTAAGGGAAAAGAGGTCAGTGCCCCTGATGAAATGGTCAGGTATTGCCTGTTTTAAAAATTCTTGAGGCACACCAGTGTGCCTCTTGCAACACACGCACACCGGTTGAAAACTGCTGTTCTAGCATATGAAATGAAAAGCTGGACGTACTATCTACTAAGTATTCACTGCCATTCTGACACTCAGGAGACATTTTAACTTCCTAGCATTACCAACAGCCAAGCTAAGCTCTACAGATTCTGATAATTTTCCAGGGTTATTAACAGAAATGAACAAATACCAACTTTTGTTTATATTCCTTCTATAGAAGAGACTAAACAGAAAAATCATTACCTGCCCCCCACAAGAGTTAAAATACATAATGATTCCTCACCAGGTACATACCGTCTTGTGTACTTAAATATATATATTTAGCACATTAAAATACATGTTACATAAAAATATATATCACATAAAATATATATAGCATATAAAATATTGTGGGTATTATTTAATATATTTACCTTAGTTCTACCTCAAATACTCCTTAGTTATTAATGTGAACTGCACCCTTCCTCACTTTACCTTTCACTCTGACACAGCTCTCTCTGGGACACACTAGCTCTGTGACAGGTCGTTCAGAGGAAAATTTTATAGCTGGGCAAGAGAAAAAAAAAACAAAGCCAACTAAATCTGCATTAATGGCTTAGGCAGACAGAATGCAATTATGTTGACCTTAAGATGTGTTTTCAGTGCTGACAAATCACATGGTTCCCTGGATTAAGGGAAATTTTTATTTTCTTTTAAGAACAAAATCCCTTGGCCCAGATAATAGTTCAAAACATGTACACCTGAGATGGCTGTGCTGCTGTTCAGCTGGCCTCTTCCCAAGGACCTTCTACCTGTTGACCATGGTGGCATTTGTGAAAAAGGCAAGAAAACATCTGACTTTCACAACTACACTGGAGAAAGAAAACTTGACATTCATTCTCAGACATATGTGACTCCTTTCAAGAATTCCTGACTCCAAAATTCAGAGGGAAGTGGCCCTGTAATAACATCTCTTCTGAGAATAGTGCCATATGGTTTTAACAGAGGTTTATTTCCTGAACCCAAAGAGGGCTGCTGATTCTCAATCCAACGAAAATAATTATGCAGACAATTTCACTCTATTACTTTCAGTGAAACCCATTCTGTGTGGTCCACACATGCCTGC
This sequence comes from Pteronotus mesoamericanus, assembly GCF_021234165.1. Lineage (NCBI taxonomy): Eukaryota > Metazoa > Chordata > Mammalia > Chiroptera > Mormoopidae > Pteronotus > Pteronotus mesoamericanus. The sequence goes on along the minus strand of NW_026555085.1, from coordinate 14,685,853 downwards.
TGACACCTTCAAAGAGACATTAAGCCATTTTTATGTACCATACCCTTAATGGGTGGAATGCAAGGTAAATTTCCTTGAAGATTAGCACCTGTCGGCATGCATAAGGCACCCCCCACTTTGACTACCACATGTTAAGTCTCTGAGTGGGTCAAGAAAGAGGAGATGAACAGAACTTCCAAGTTGAGTAACAACTAATTATCAGTGCGATATCAGGGCAAACACACACACACAAACACACACACACCCCCCAAGAACCAGAAATACTGCATCTCCCAAAGTCAACAGCACTGCTAGGAAATTACTTCAGACACAATTGGCAGGTAGGAGGACTAGGGGAGGTTAGAACTAGGGGGTGGGGAACCACTCCTTTGTGTGAATTTCAGCAACATTAAACTGTTAACCTTAAAATAATCAAGAGAATAGGAAAACACAATCCTTTCAGTGCAAAAACCGAGCAACACAAATGCTGTAAAAATAAAGATTTAAACCAAAGAATACAACTATTAAACAGTGCTTTCAAAGAAGACCACCCTTTAAGCCTAAGAATATTCCCTTAAGAATAGAATACACTGACCCATGCCAGGTTGCCCCTGAATCTGAATGACATTGTAGTAGTTGGCTATGAAATGAACTAGTTCTCCCTTTCAGACTATTAAAGAGCACTGAATTTGAAAATGAACCCATGAAAGCTACTTTTTATTTTGCCAGCATACTTGGCACATTGCAGAAAAATCCTCTTTTCCTCCCATAAGATCTTTGCCTTCTAGTACCTACCCACTTCTCTTCAAATCAGTAGAGAAACAACCAAAAAAAGTAAAATGTCTCTAGACGTCCACAGGAATTTCACAAAATCAAACCAAAATCACAAATATTATTTGCAGAAGGGGGAACGGAGGAGGGACATAGAAAGAGAAAGAAAGAGAGAGTGCGTGAGTGAGCAAGCAGTGTCCAGGCCCACAAGGTCAGAGCAGGAACCAGATATGAGCCGGCACAGCGTTAACCACAAGGCAGGCCCGAAGGCTGCTCCAGGACTGTTTTCTTTAGACTGCCTAAAAGTCTTGCCAAGAAACAGACGGATGCTGCTGAAAGAATATCTTCCACAGCTGGGCATCTGGGTTCTCTGACAGACAGGCCTGCTCCTGTGTGTGTGGCCTGTTGAACATATCGAAAGTTTGAGACGGGATACTTGGCAGAACAGAAGAAAACCTAAGGATGTTCTTTTGTGGGGAAGAAGGGAATATAATTCCAACATCACACACAACTGATCGAAATTTTGCCTTTGTTGCTGACATTCCAGACTTAAATTTTGTGTCTCATTTTTGTATATATTCCTGATGTCATTTCATTTCTTATCATTTCAATACTTTTCCATCTTGTTTTTGCAACCGTCAACACTATAGCATTTTTGTTTCTAACAATCCAGTGGAATGTTTAAATTTAAAAAAAAAAAAGCTGAAAATCTTGCAATGTCTTAAAAACAGAGACAACTGGAAATGGCTTTGCCATAGCCATGCATGAGAACTATGTTGCTAAACAGGTTTCAGTTGGATTGTCATGAATTAAAATAAAAATCTACATACCATCATTTATCAGATTTATTTTCTTAAAACATTAGCAGTACCAAAGTTTTACTTTGATAGTATACTGGCTAAAACAATAAAACAAGAACAGACTTCTATTAAATAAAGAAAACCAGCCTCTACTGTCTGTTCTTCAAAGTAAAATATCAGAACTCAACAGAGAAAAGGAGAGTAAGCCTGGATAATTAGGTGTTAATAGAGAATATCTATGCCTGGGGTGAGGCATACAGGTACTTCTTGCATTTTCTAGGAGAAAAACATGCACAAAACACAGAACCTGCTTTTTAGCAACTTAAAAATGGAACAATTTCTCCAATTTATATCCATAAACATCACTCAAACACTAGCATTCTATGTAAAAGCCATACACACTCCTTACTGTTGGGTATTACTCTGAACTGATCCTACTTTTTGATGTCACAAATCTGGTGAAGCCAATGAGTAAGAATCATTCTACCAATTTTAAAAGTGGAGGTACAGCCCTGACTGGTGTGGCTCAGTTGGTTGGGTGTCATCCTGCAAAGCAAAGGGTCACGGGTTCAATTTCCAGTCAGGGCACATGCCTGGGTTGTGGGTTCGGCCCTCAGTCAGAGTGCATACGAGAGGCAAACAACCGATGTTCCTCTCCTACATCAATGTTTCTCTCCCTCTCTTTCTCCCTCTCTTCCCCCTCTCTAAAAATGAATAAATAAAATCCTTTCTTAAAAAAAGTGGAGGAACATCTGTTAAAAAGAATGGGAAGATGTGGTAATCTCCCACTCCAAACCACTCAGTGTCTCTGCTTAACGTGGAACCTGGGTTGGGTTTCTATTATCCTTGGCTTTAACTGGCAAAACTGAACAGCTATACCGTTTTAATTATCACAATAACATTATTATGTAAGCTTTGTTAAATCTCAAATTTTGGGACTTGGATTCACAAAGCCTACAAAAATTTCCTTAGGACATGGTCATGAAAGAGTGAGTTAAAATAAATCCATTTAATTTCTACGGAAACTTTTGCCTTCCCAGGAGCCACAGTACCTGCCAGACTCCTTGAGCTAACAAATTTAAGAACTACAGAGTTCGGGGCATGTCTTCAAAGGGTGCATTACAAAGGGAAACAGGAGACATCTTAATGAAACAGGAGCAAAGGGAAATGAGATATGTTAATACCCTCGCTCCCTGCTACAGAAGGAACAGTCTCTGAGCCCTAGGGGAAACTCATAGAGACTAAGACATGTACTCTGGGACCAAAGAAAGACAATCTGATCAAAAGACAATCTTGGGCTCTGAAGGAGGCTAGGATGCTTTTTCTGAGTATCAGGGTCCACAATGATCTTGTCCCAGAAATTTGTGGTACTCTTGACTGTATCACTCATCTGACATTTGCCATATATTTCTCTGTAATCTTCTCTGTCAGGTATTTCTAAACTTCCCATCTCTATGTAAAAATCTCTGAAGGCAAAGCACATCTTTATACTCCATTATGTCTCTCAAACTACAAGAGGAGCTGATTTGTCCAAAGTCTAGGCTTTTTTCGATCAAATTGGATCTGGGCAAAGCTCAAATGTATTTGAGCGAGAGATGGCAAGAGATGGAAAGAAAGTAATGAAAATTAATCATGTCATTTGGCCATATCATTTTCTTGGATCACTTTACATGGCCTCTACATTCAAAGACAAATACTTCCTACTTCAAAAATATATATAAACAAAGATCTGTTAAGTTTCTCACAGCAACAATACTTTCGTTGATTAGCACCTATGGCTTACCTAATTATTTAATCCATGAAAACACTACCATCAAAACTACACATTGCCACAGTGCTGCATTTAGATTGACAGAAAAAATAATATCTACTTTTCCAGTGGCAATGGTGGTATGCAGTAGCTTAAATGTGTTTTTCATTGTCGAACGGGTCTGATTTCTTTCATACGGATATTGTTAGGAGGCTGAGGATTGGTGATGGAGTTAAGATGACAGAAAATGAAGCCATGGCAGGAAAGACTGCACAAATGCTTCATGCTCCTCTAGTTAGAGATGAAAGGTGGGTGGGGTGAGCATTGGGCTTTCCTCACTCATGTCATTGGAGAGAGATGCTCAAGAATGGAGTATAAAGAGTAAAAGTTAAAAGCTTTCAGTTCTTGGAAATCTTGCTTACTCTTTAGATGGTACGTGTTAGAAGTAGATCTTGAGGGAATTACCCATAGTGGTTTTGAGGTTTTTGAATAAAGGGGGAAAACAGGGAAATTGCACAGGCATCCTGATTGACTTCAAAAGTCAATTTTATCTGTACATTTCAGAATTGAATGAAGAAAGGCACTGTAGCCACATTTATCACACTTTCTCTACAACGTTTGAATGCTGGTTTAATTTTGCTCCAAACTTTTGTTATGGATAGAGAATGGAGTCTTATCTTTAATAATATTTTCAACAAACACATATATAGAAATGTGGACCCACAGACTTTTTATATATTGAATACTTTCTTGATATTAATTGGTACTATCAGAAGTTTATGACATGAAGATAAACTGTAAGTATAACTTGAAAGTAAGGTTTAAATGCTAAAATCAGATCCAATCTTTTCTTTTGTTTTTCTTTGCAAATATTCTTTAAAAACTATCCATTCATTTACCCAGTAAACATTCACTGGGCATTTACTATGTGCAAGGCACTTTGCTAGAAACACTGGGAAATACAGCCTCCCATAATATACAAACTATATCATCAAGGATCTAACTAACACAACGCAATATATTTTAAGAATTGTAAAAGTGTTGCAGGGTGAGTGCTGCAAGATTTTAGAATGATAGACCTCTCTCCTGAAGGAAAGCTTCATGGAGTATATACCATTTAAACTACAGAGGTAGGTAAGGTTTCAAAAGACAGAAATGGAAGAAGCATATTCAAAGCAAAAGCAGAGTGTGAAGAGAGACATGCAACTGGTGGAAGGCAATGTATATTCAGGGAACCATGAAAACAGTTTGGCTAGACTAGTGGTTCTTGACACAGATAGTACCAACCCCTGGGAGAGTTTCAGAAATTTGTGGAGGTGGTTTTGACTGTCACATGATTGGAGGTACAGGGCTGTAATTTGGTGGGCAGAGGCTAATAATGCTAGCTGTCCTGTGATGCATAGGACAGCCCTACCCAGTGAAGTTTTTCCACATCCCTCACAACTTTTGGAAAACCCATCAGGCCTTCAAGTAGGTGAAAAATCTGGTTATAATTACCTGAGCCTCTTAGAATCTAAACTTTATAAATATAAAGATTTTTTTTCTGCAGTTTTAACACATAGAGTTTTCTAGGAATAAAACTGCCTAAAAATACATAGAATACTTTGTTTTGTTAAGAATTTTACCAGGAGTGTATAGAATTTCAGAGAATCTTCACCTACACTAACGTCACTTTTGGTATTTGAGCCACTAATACACACCTGCATCAATCTCAATTTGTAGCTGACACAATTATGATGACTCTACACATGGCCAAGCAGCTGGACAGTTTATTATGTTTTTTAGCACATTCTTCTCCAAGTATTTAGCTACTAAAATAAATCAATATAACTTTGTTTTAAATGAACTTCCTTTATTTTTCCTTTATGCTACAATCATGACATTATGTTAATCTTTTAGAAACTATGTGGCTAGACGTAGAAAAGCTATGATTCCATTTCCGAGTGGTAAAGGGACACTATTATTTGTTGTAAAAAGGGGTGTCAGCTCCAGTACATTAGAGAACCACTGGACTAGAATGCGTGTAAGTGACTGGAGATGTAAAGGTAAGATGGGGCCAAGTGAGGGTGGACTAAGAGAAGCTCCTGAGAAGCCTGTTAATTGATTGGGTAGCATACCGGGTACCAGTGGGGGTTCCACAAGGTGAAGCCCCCTCGTTAACAAGCCTCGGGAAGACTGAGCTGCAGCACTGTGCAAAGAGAACTCTGAGGGGAAGGAGACTGGTGGCTAGAGGCACAGTTAGTAATCCTGGCTTGTCACTACAGCGCCCTATATTAAGGTAAGGAAGGAATAATTTTTACAGAGCTACATTCATGATCAGAGGTCAAAAAGAGGTTCATGGCACTAGCTTTAGGACTAAGGGAAATGGAAGATAGTAAAGATGTAAAATAAAGACTTGAGAGGTATTTATAAAATCAGGTTGATTGCTCATGTGATGTTGTCTTAAAAAAGCAAGCAAGGAAACAGAGAGAGGAAAGCTAAGATCAGAACTTTCAGTGATGTCCACTTGCAGTAGGTAAGGGGGGATTTAAAAGATAAAGCAAAAGAGAAAGAGAAGCAATCAGACAAGCAGGAGGAAATCAGAATACGACATGACAGAAGCCAAAGACAGAGGCAGAGGAGGTAATCAACAGGGGTATGTTGGGTAGAGGGGTCAAGGCTGAGGACTGAGAGAAAGGCTGCCCTGAGGAGGTGTGGGCTGTTGCTAGCAGCTTCAAGCCGGGGAGCGGAAGCCAGACTGCAGGAGGTTAGGGTGAGTGGGTGTGAGGAAGTGGAGGTGACAAGTCTAAGTGACTAGAGAAGTTTGGTGGTTAGAAAGAAGAGAAATAAAGTGTTTGTACAAAAGAGGAGTAAAGAAAAGTAGTACATTTTTTGGAAGGTAAACTGATCAAATAAACAACAAAACGTTGCAGGGAATGTTTGTCAGTTTCCTCGTCTACCAAATAAATGAACTGAGTTCTCATTGCCTTTGTGGTAACTCTAAGAGTCTATAACAAGCTGCTCAGATTCACTAATTATATTGGTTGAGAAATAAAGCATTCCAACAAAAATATGTTTCATGGAAACAGGATTTATCTCTTCATGAGATCTCAAGAGGGAAAAAGATAAACTGCCCACTTCTATGAGGTTCCTATTATAAAGTACCAAGCACTATACCATTTGAAGAGTCCACCAAGTCCACCCATGAAGAGGTACCAGACTGGCCAGCCCACTTACAGACCTGAAAGACCTCTGCACAACCATCTGAGATATATGCTGCAGACAGACACCAATTCCAATCCCGGCTTTGCAACCTGTAGAGTTTGAGGACTTGAGCACATTACTTAACTCTCCAAGCTTTTTTTTTCACATTTAAATTGAGATCATACCAGCACCCATGTCATAGGTTTGTCATGAACATTATATAATGTAAGCTGTTATTAATGGTATTCTTAGTATCTCAAGATTAGAGTTAATTGCTAAAGTTTAATAGGTATGCACTGAGACATGGAAAGATGAAATGGCTTTCCTTAGTCGCTTCAGATACAGAATGGAAGGCAAATTTCTAAGCTAAAAACATAGTGACCATATCGACTAGACCAGGCTGCTTCTTTACTAACTGAATATGTGTACTAGTGCTCATCAATTACAATGTACAATTGAACAATGTAAGTGTGATTCTAAAATTAGAGTCCTTTAAGAATGAGGCTCTTGTGACCAATCATATTTATCTGTTGCTAAATAAATCATGCAAAACCCCAAGATATCGTATAATTGACCATGAAACACTAACATTTCAAAAAATGGATTAAAAGCTGTCATATTTCCATTCCACTGCCCTCTTTCGGTCTCAAAAGCCTTACCCACCTTACCCACCAGGCAAACACAGGGTGCGGGCAGAGAAGGGCATCCAGGATCTGGTACCAGGGAGAAGCCCAACTGGCCGGCACTGGGACCACTTGAAGGAGTTGCAGACACTTGGCCAGTGTTTTCCCTCAGGGCCGAGGTACCCTACTGAGCAATGTTTCTGAAAGATCCCCTGTGATCACAAGAGAAACCTGGAATTTTCAGAGTATCGATGGCATGCACACAAGAAATGGCTTGGCTAAGGCTTACAAGTATGTCCCAACACAGGTCGCCTTATTTCAGAAACGTGCCACTTTCCCAAGGCCACTGGGTGAATTATAATGAACTACAGTAGAGAAGTAGAGACAAAAGAAAGCCACACATAAATTCTAAAACATTTCCCCAGTTTATAAACATTGATCTTAAATGGCACAAAAGACGGCAAACCGTGTATACTCCAGTGTCAACATCACTCCCCAGAAAGCTCTCTGTGGTTGCAGCAGTGATACGGCCATGCGATAGATAAATGTTCCAGATAGTTAAGAAGCTGCCATGATCCCATTGTGCCATAAGAGATATTGTGATTCACACCCAGGGGCTTTGTCCAGACAACTTAAAAACACCATAAATACAACTGAGACACAGGTGCTTATAGCTATCAAAATGACCACTTTTGATGTAACTAATGATATGAGGATATTCATTAGGGTAAAATGAGAAAAGTGAATGAACCGGCTATATATCTGCTCAGTCATGTACAGATTCTGAAAGAGGAAATTCCTCCATTTCCTGTAAGAAAGTAGGTGTTGGATAAATGCTGTGACACTGGTCTTGGCTGGTTTTCCCAGCCCCATAGAGAACAAAGTAAAGGACGTAATAATCTGGTTTCAGGCAGCTCGTGCCACCCAAGGGCCACTGTAGATACATCTTTAGAATGCTGACACGTCTCAAAATGAAATAAAAGATTTGTGTTTCATTTTACATTATCCTCACATCATCATCCTAGTCCACGATAAATATGTTTATGTTTATTTAGGGTACTTTTGGGAATTAACAATCACTTAACAGTTCATTTACTCATTCTAGGAGTCTACTGTCAACTACTACCTGACAGGTACTGAGCTAGATACTTGTCTTTAGGGTAAAGAGACACAGTCCTTCATAGAACCCTAATATTCATTTAGAAGCTTGACAACCTCCATTGTTGAGAACATTTTTTCTAATTTTGAAAACAATCCGCGAGTTCATCTCAATGTCTAACTGGACTTGTCCCGAGAATTAATAAAGATAAAAACATTCCCATTAATTTATTTACATCCAGGATAAACTGAAGATCTGGATATAAATATTTCACTGCACTGTCTCAAAGCAATATGATCCAGCTAAAGAAGAATAACAAATAAACGGAGCTACCCTATGCTTGCCAGGGAAAACTAAAGTAAAAGAAAAAAGGAACAAAAGTAAAGGAACAAAAGTAAAAGGAAGGAGAATTAATTTTTTTAAAGCGCTTAAATAAAGGTGAGCATCACTGTATAAATTTCTTTGGTTTATTACTATATGACACTTATGCTGAGGGAATCCATCACTTTTGACTCTACTGGCAGGACAAAAGGAAAAACCCAACATAGACCCAACGAAATAAAGATTAATGTGAGAAAGAATTTTTTTTCTCCCCAGCTAGAAAGGAAATATCTCCATCTTTTCGGAATAATAAGGGAACTTAAAATGCCTTAATGTCAGCCTATTTAGCATAAAGCCCACCTTATAGCACTACTTGACTATTATTACTTAGTTCACTCACTTCGTAATATGCCTGAGGATGATATAAATGCTTCCTTGTACAGGCTTTTCCTCTTGCTTCCCTATGGAAAAAATTTTATTTCTATTGGAAAGCAATGGTATGCATTTCATTTCTATTAGAAAGTATTAGCATGTATTTTATTTCCTGTGCTCAGAAGACCAGAGGAAAAGACAAAGAAATGACCTAGGAACCGAAACATTTGGTAGACTCTTTCCCTTTAAAAGTCACTCATCAGTATTTGGTGGAAAAAAGAATTGGCTGTGGCACGCTCCTGCTTCAGTTCAGACACACAAGTGGCTGCTGCTCTGGGAAGCTGCCTGTGCCAGTGCATGTACCCTGAGCGCAGGTCCAGATGCGGATGACTCCGGGATGACTGCAGCCTCCGGCTCAGGCCAGCCAGTGCAAGTCTGGGCTTCAACAAGTAACTTGTTTCTTTGCATACATGAGCACAGAAAGACAATAGTATACTGTGGCTCGTAAAAAGTATACTAACTGGTGATGCTTTCCAGACATCTATGTCAAAATTAACATGCAGTTGATGCCTACTTGCTTACATTTCATCTGAGTTCAAATTATTTGCTCTGAGAGGGAAATGTTTACTTTTGGACATATTTTGGTTTCAACCTCCAAAACCATCGATGGAAATTAATCTTAACCACGGAACATCTGCTTTAAAACCCAAACCCAAGTCCATCATTTTAATAGCATCAATTACAAATACACTGTTTCTAAACTTCTATTGTGAATAGTGGCATATAGTCACCACACAAACCATTAGAACCAGAGCCTTAGTCCTGATGAATTACTCAAAACTAAAGTTCCTAAATTAGTGAACACTCACCATCTCATGCTTAAAGTTAGTTTTTAGCCAATTCAAGGACTCATTTATTCTTGTATCCACTTGTTCCCACCTAAATCTCCAGCTGCATTGTTATGTGGTCTTCTCATCCAAATATACATCAAATTTATGAGAACACCGATACCAAGAAAAAAAATGGCAGAGCTGCCATGCCACGTTAGCTTAATACTGAGCAAATGAGGGTGGGCCTGCACTTATCACAGAATTAGAAATAGAAAATGGGTTACTTCACTGATATAAATAACTTTGCAGTGTGTACTTCACAACAAATCCTTTCATGTATTTATGCAATTTCCTTAAGACAGATGATCAGAAATGGCACTATTTTCCCCCTTATTTTTAATCAATGTTTTGCTTTATTTTAATTAATATCTTCTATTTTGATGATTCATTTTTATGAGTGTCACATGAATGGCTGGAGGTGGGGGGAGGCAGGAGAGCTTGAATTTGACAGTATGCTTTTGCAGTGGGATGAGCCAAATCTGGTCACGCGTTCTAACCACAACTGTATCAGGAGAACGCTTTTAAGGCTAGTAATGTGTATAAACAAATCACATTTTTATAAAAATTGCAGCCACAGATTAATATTGCTAACTCAATAAATATTATAAATTCATTTAGCAAAACATGTGATAGGCACAGAAGAACATACAAAATCCAGTAAGATATAACCCCTCACAAAACAGAAAGAAAGAGAAACATAAACCTCGTTTTGTCACAGTTTAGCTTCCTCCCACACACTTCCTGCCATTAAGAGTGCTGTAGTCCATGCTTAGAATGGAGCTTGGAAGGGTGCCCAGGGGAGTGCCATGGCACATAGTAGGTATTCAATAAACACTTGCTCACTGACTGACTTAGGACTCATTTCATCAATGTTTCCCCCTCTTGAGACACGCTTTCCTTTTGCGCTTTCCTTCTCTGTGATGTTAACTCTTACTTTAATGACACACAAACTCCCTGACAATAAGGTTCAATCCTGACTCTCATCGCCCTTGGGTTGTGGAAATACCTTTTCAGCTGGCTTCCTTGTCTCCATATGTTCCTTACCCTCTTGGTTTCTTCCTTATCTTTGACTTCTCCAGCTTCTTCCACCAAACTAAAATATCACAGTTGCATCACAACACTGGAGGCCTTCTGCAGACAGAGGTAGAGTTTGCTCTAATCTCTGCAAACCTCATGCAGAAATCCAAAGCCCTCCACTTTCAACTATCCCACTGGAGAGCCCTGAGGGCCACCCTACTGCCTGCCCCATGAACTCAGATTCTCCTGAATGCCCTCTACAGCCCTGCATCACCAGCCTAATTCTGCCTACCCAACTTGATTTCCTCTTCTCCCCCACATTCATCCTCTGTCCCGATCTGGCCTTTCTCTTTACTTTCTCTTCACATTCCATTATCTTCCCCTTCCCTGTGCCTTTAGTGGATGCCTTCAGTTCACCCAATGATTCATATCCATTTTCTTCAGGACTCATGTTTCTCCAAGTGCTGTCTTTCTTTTAAAATTTCTGCTACACACTAAACATGATGAGACTTTTACGTTTATGTTGCAATTTACAAATGATAAACTAGGCTTATTAGACAGAGTGGAGCAAAAGTAGGTTTGCAGTTGTTTGTATGGAAAATAATGCAACAATTAATAAATGATAATACAAGAATAAATTCTGTATTTTGCATACTCACAACTGTAAATCTGCTCTTGCTTCCTGGATACTATGTTTTTTGGGTTCCTCCTACTCACTGACTATACCTGCTCAGTTTCCCTCACTGGTTCCTCCTCCTATTTCCAATTTTCAAATGTTGGGAATTACCCCAGGACTTTGCCCTTGGCCCTCTTCTCTTATCTGAAAATTACTTCTTTCTTTCAGTCCCATAGCTTTAAAAACCACTCCAGACTTGATCTGTAGCCTGAACTCTAGACTCACATTGTAGATCCTACATGACCTGGGCCTTCCAGGACCACTCCGTGCCCCCAGATACCTCTGTGGCCTCATCACCTACTACTTTCCCAATCACTTGCTCTGCTACAGCCACACTGACCACACCTTGCTACTCCTTCTTCCATGCTGAAGAGCTGCTAGCCTCAATGCCTTTGCCCTTGGCATTCCATTGCCTAGATCCTTCCCCAGGCAGGAACAGGTGGCTCACTCCCTAACTTAATGCAGGTCTCTGCTCAAATATCAGTCCCTCAGCACAAGCTCATTTACATAAAACAGCATCTACCTCCCTTCCATGATCTCTATCTTCTTGCCCTGCTTCATTTTTCTTTCAAGCACTCATCACTACCTGCATATCTGAATATTATATATTTGTTCCTTTATTATCTGCATCTGCCAACAGAATGCAAGTTCCATGAGGGGGAAAATGTGCTTTATTAAAAACTATATCCCTAACACCTAGAAGAATGTCTGGCATATATAGCAGGACTCAAAAAATACTGTTGAAGGAACAAACGTGTGATAGCATCAGACAACTGAATAAATAAGGACCATTTAATTGTTTGATAATTACAGTGTTATCTCCTGAACCAAAGTTTAATTCCTTAAGAACTCTGCGCCTTATGTTCTAAATTTGTATGTAGTTGGCAGAGTTACGCACACACAGTAGGTGTTCAATAAAGACTGTAGATGCCTGACTGATTGATGTGAGCAATGCAGAGAAAAGCATGATCAGAATTTCAAGGATATTCAATAAGTACTTATTTTTAGGGTATTCTGTGTGTGTCCTGGCATGTGTTGTGGCTTGGTGGCTACGTGTGCAGAATTTTACAAAGAAAATTAACTTGTAAGTCCCTGCCCGGTTTTAATACAGTTTAATGATATTGAACACGGAAAATCATGTGTGTAGACATAAAAAGGTACACAAATAAATAAAAACATATCAAGCCCTTATGGCAAGAACCCAAGCTGAAATAAATTCAGCTAAAAGATAGAAGAGTAAAGGTTGAGAATAAAGAGGGAATATGAGATTTTAACTTAAGAAATGAAGATAGAATTAAGAACTGAATAAAACTCCATATAAAAGGCAAGAGGAGAATTAATCAGGAGAGGAAAAAAAGGTAAGTTTTTCAAAGCCAGAGGTTTCTGTCAAGCTTTAGAAACGAAGGCTACAACAGCACGTCTCCATTGACACGTTTGTTCAGAGAGGACAGAATATGGACCTTGAGACTTTGCATCACTAGCACCCACATCTCAAATCAAAAACATTAACAAATAGCAAAGCTCTGGAATTTCAGGGTATTGGAAGGTTGTGTGATATTTCCAAATCACTCATAAAATCAATCTCTCTCTCCTACCACAGATTTATACCAGTAAGTTTTATTTGTAAAATGAATATGTGAAATTTGACAGGTTTGTTGAAACCTGACATGGAAGATTCTGTTAGCAGTCTGTTATTCATATATTTTAATGGAATTTTTATAGCAGAAAGCAAAAAAAGAAAATCAAGGAATTATTTTTTACTGACTTCATCTACTTACAGGGCAAGAAAGATTAGAAACTGAAGAAGGTCATACTGTATTTGCCAGTTAACACATTTTGGCATTGAAGAAATGTATAATTTATTTAAATTATCATAGTTGGTTCCTTAGTGACCCAGTATTTCTTCTGGATTCTTTCAGTGTTACAAAAGTGAAATATGAACTCTAATTTCATCAAGACTTTAGGATGCTTAACAAATACTCTGCATTGCCTATAAGCTGTTTTTAATTTCCTACCCCACATCACATCATCGCATTTGTTTACCTCCCATATGATCAGAGTCTTTCCATTTGTCCTAATCTGCGCTTCTAAGCCTCTTGTCTCACTAACAGGGAAGAACACACGTTAGAATCACCTCTGCAAACCTTTCATAAAGCTTTTGATCACAACGGTTGAATGAGCTGCTAATTTTTCCTCACAGTCACAGACCCTCTCCACCAAGTCACCATTACCCTGATTTATTGCTTCTGCTTTGCTCTGTGGGGCAGACGCTCCGAGTTGCTGCTTCGTTTTCTCTCCTTCACTTAGCTCCCACCCCACTCCATTCCCAACATTAGAAGTCAGACACACCAGGCTGCTTTCGTTTTCACAGGCTTAGGACAAAAATAATAGTAATTCAGATTACATTTCCAAGTAGACTAAGTAGCTTCAGAACAAGACATATGCTGAACAGGATGCTTATTTTCCAGATATCCTTGTAAACTAAGAATATTTTAGGTTTCAGGCTTCTTTATGAATGTTGACTCTACATTCTGTCATCTTTCATGTTTCTAAAACTCCAGAAATAGTCAAAACCATTGTCTGACTTTGAATCTTCCTTCTACTTGTCCTTCACAAGACACCCTGTCTCCTATGGAAACGAGCCAGAGAGAACAACTGCTCTACCCACTTGATTGAGCTATCCCTGGTCCAAAGCATTTTTCTGTTGGGAACAGTGAAAAACTATCTTTCCCTTCCATCCTGGTAATGAGGGAACAACTACATTGAAGAGACAATCTTTTTTCTTACATATATTTTTTTCCACATTAATTGATTTAAATTTTTTCTTCACTTGTACTCGATTCCTACTAACTTTTAGAAAAAAAAAAAGTGTAAAAAAATTGGTTGACTTTTCTAGTTAGAGCAACCTGAAATTATTTTGGCTATGGTAATGTTTTCCTCACTTTTCCTTAAATCCTCAGCTGGAAACTCCTCTTTTCTTGAATTTGCTTTGAGTCATAATAAACCATTTTTAAATATGAAATGTTCAATAGAGATGTGTGACCCTGGGCAAGTTCCTTAACTTCTCAAGACTTCTTCCTCACTTGCAAAATGACAGTTTTTCTGCCAATTTCACAGGGTTATTGTGAAGTCAACAGAGTTAACATAAATTGTGTAAACTACATAAATATAGGATATGATATTTTCTCAAAGGCAGGTCTGAGAATTCTAAGTTAAGGCACAGAGAAACACTCTAAAGAAGGACATAGAGAGATGGGGCCTTGAGGAGGTTTGAAGAAAAGGCCCACAAGACCCTCAATGCATGACTATGGCCCCCAGCACAGCATATAGTTGGTTATTTAGCATACGCGACATCACATGAACACCTACAAAATAGAGTAAAGATTAAAGAAATAAGAAACAAGGAGAAAAGTAAGAAGAATGTCCAATTAATCTAAATTATATTCTGATATGAGAAAATAAATAATCCTGTAAGCTATAATATTTTAAAAGAAACTAAGATAGGAAATTTTATACTTAAACAAACCCTATTTTTATAAACTAATTTTCAAAATGTTTATCTTTACCGAACAGAAGATTTACCATTTTGAGATTAAGAATCATGGTATGGCCCAATTCCGCCTAATAATTAAAAAATAAAATCAGTTTAGAAAATACGAGCAAAAATTTATCAAATAAAACCTATGTATGAATATATATGCATAAACAAATAGTTACTTAGGATAAATATTAAAAGAAAATACATCAAAATATTAATTGGGGTTATCTTTGGTACTGAGTTTCAAGTGACTTTTACTTTCTCCTTTATTCTGTCTAAATTTTCCAAAATTTTTACAACAAATCTGTTTCTTATTTAGTAATTAAATGAAAACAAGTATCATTGTGAGTGGATAAACAAACTGTGGTACATCCAAACAATGGAACATTATTCAGTGTTAAAAGGAAATGCACTATGTGTTCAACAAAGACGTTCTAAAAATTCACTGTAAAATTTAGCCAAAGACAGTGCTTGTTATCTGAGACTAACTGGTACTGGTAAAAAGCCAGTTAATGTAAACACATGACGCACCAATAAACATTTTGTTATAAACCCTCAAAAGAATGCACTATCAGGCCATGAAAAGACATGGAAGAAACTTAAATGCAAAAAGCAAATTTACTCAGTGAAAGAAGACGATCTGAAAAGGCTCCATACTGTATGAGTCCAACTATATGATGATATCTCTGGAAAAGGCAGAACTATGGAGACAGTAGAAATATCAGGGGTTTTGAGGGATGGGGAGGGCAGGGTATGAACAGGTGGAGCACAGAGGATTTTTAGGGCAGTGAAATTACCAAGTATGATACTACAATGATAGATACATGTCATCATACATGTGCCCAAACCCATTGAATGTACACCACCAAGAGTGAACCCTAATGTAAAATAAAGACTTTGGGTGGTAATCATGTGTTAGTCAATGTAGGTTCATCAGCTATAACAAACATACCACGCTGAAGGGGGATGTTGATAATGGAGAGGCTATGCATAAGGAGTGGGGGGCAAGCAAGGGGTAAACAGGGAATCTCTCTGTACCTTCTCAATTTTACTATGAATTGCTCTTAAAATATTAAATCTGAAAATTAAATGTTATTTAAAATGTAAGAACAATGGGGCAGCACTGAACATTACATATGTTTTTGTTACTAGTCCCACAAACGTATTTCCACCCAAACCAGTATATTACCACATAAACTACTGAAACTAAAAGTATTACTGCTTCTCTACAACAGCAGAGCATTTACCCATGGTGGCATTAAAGACTAATTGGAAAAAACAAATCCTGGATAGCAGGTAAGAATATTCATTTTTTGTGACTAATAATAATTCTAATTTCTCTAAGAGGAAAAGATGGCTTAGGTAAAGATAAACAAGGCTCAGAGGAGTAAATTTACATAGCTGATGGTCACATGAGACCCTCTGTACCCTGGTCCCTGCCCTTGCACCCCTAGTCATTCATGCTTCACACGGTACTGAGGACAAATAAAAGAACTACAAATAATGTTTGAGACTCTAAGTTTAGATTTGTCTAAACCTCTGACATAAACTTCTATAAAGTTTTCCCCTAAAAATTACTCACAGATATTCAAAGCCTTTGTTATCAAACAGCAGAGAAAACACCAACCTGAAGTCACAAAACAGAGCTGACTCTCCAATTTTGAAAAACTTGGGTCAGTAATTCAACCTCTTTAGGCCTCAGTTTGCTCATTTGTAAAAGAGAAGTGAATGAATATGCGTGTAAAGCATCCAGCGCAGAGCCTCAAAATTAATGAACATTAGTTTTTATCCTCCAACACCCCCTACCACACTCCACAATACACACACACATTTTGAATTGGATGAATTTTGTTACAGTCTAGCTTTGGAATCCTTTCTGCTAATCAAAATGTACTCAGAAGCCCATTTTGTAAAGCAGAGAAGTGCTCACCCAGTCTGGTGGTAGGGAAAAATAGAGAGAGAAAGACAGCTTAAAGGTGCTGGTAAAGAAAACAGGTCTAGTGATTGACAGAGAAGTGAAGAGAATGGAAATGCAACATACACTGAGATAAAGTCGAAGCTTGCAGGATGGACTTCTCAGAGAGAGCAGACAGCAGGAGTGGTAGGAACAAAGGGACTGGAAACTGTAAGCAGACGTGGTTTTTGCCAGAAAGTAGACAACAGACAAGTACAATTTATTTGTCATGAACTTTCATAAGTTATTAAAATAAAAGTTGGAACCCCGCATATTTTCCCTATAAAATAAGCCATTTATCTCCTGATTTGTTCAACATAAGGCTGGATCCTACCCTAGGCCTTATTCCCAATTTTGCTGTGGCTCTTTCAAGTTAGACTCTCAAAGTTATTTCATCAACACTTAGCATTCAGTAGCGCTGACACAGAGCAGGCTTGCTCTAAACATTCATTCAATCAATGTAGAAATAAATATATTTTTAAAATTTATTTATTTTATTAAAATGGATTTTTCTTCCTAAAGTTAACTTATTTTAATTACCAAAATTACTGAGAATAAAGGGGTCTATGTATCAACATCAGAATTTCAGTGAATTGCTATAGGAACTTTGTAAATGTGTAGAGCTCTTCAAATTTAAGATCCTAGTGTACAAATAAGAATATTTTTAAAGCAGCTATTTTAAACTATTTACAAACCCATGAGTCTTCCAGTAGCCTGGCTAAATGTGGAAGAGAACAGTATGACAACATTTTCCTAATGTAAAAACTATCGAAATCCATTCTAGAAACAGGCCAAATAGTACCAGGGATAGAACTAGGAACAGAACGCAAATATGACTCCACTTCAGGAGTTCTTTACAGTATTAGAAAAAGAAGAAAAAATATGGTTTTCTTCCAACAGACTTTTGGATGTAACTTATTCCAATTTTGAAAAGAATGAAAGGAGGCATTTATAAATTAGCCAGAAATGTCACCTACTCCTTCAAACACAAGGATCTCTCCCTTTCCCATAAAATTTTTTATTTACAGCTATATCTGACTCATCCTGTTGAGTTCCTAGCACAGAGGCACACAGCAAAAGTGGTAATAACCAGAGGCATCTATCTAGATCATCAGATTTCCTTCCTCTGGTCAGTTTGTGCCACAAATCTCATGCTGCAAAAGCTACATTTCATCTTCAGTGTCAGAGTTTTTCCAATTCAGTTGCAAATTTTTATTTACTCGTAGTCCAGTTCTTCTAACAAAAGAGAATGAAGTGGTGACTCCACACCGCATGAGGGCTCCTCCCAGCTGCCACTGGTGATGGAAGGTTAACCCTCTGCAGGAAAAGGATGCTTGGTGCTGGTACACCTCGTAAAGTCTCTTCCTATTAACCAACTTCTGTTCCTATGCCACCACTGGACTAGTATATGACAAATTAACTACAATCAAAAAGCATCCTCAGCACAGATCCTAGACAACCTGGATGAAGGTAAAGAGAAAGGCACCTCTCCTTCTTGGGTTATTCTAGCTACTTGGCTCTACCAAGGAACTGCTGCCTCACATCTCAGAATATATACAACCAATATATAGCGTATTAAAAAGGGGCAAATATATGCTCTGTAAATAACAAAATGGGCATATATCCTACACTTTATCCATCTGTGCTTTCCTGATTAGAGAATCTAAAAGCTCCTGCATCCCTGGCTCCAGCAAATTTCCTTGCTATGTCTGATCTGTGCCACCAACGTAGAGTTCTAAAAATGCGCAAGGAAAGTCCATGTGGGAATCCCCTGAGAAGTGATCAAAGCACAGGACCTTCTACTGACACTCTATCCACATCATCCACTCTCCCTCTCTTTAAATCTTAGGACCTTTTTAAAAACCTCGCTCCTCCTGGATTACACTTTAGATATTATCATGGCCGTGTGTCCAACCTTCTAGAAAGCCCTAGCCACAGAAGGTTCCCAATCTATCTCTATCACAGTTTCTCTAAAGGAAAGGGAAGTTGGTTCGTAAGTCTTAAGTCTTCAAGGAAGAAAGAACTCAGGAAAGAGCAGACAACCAAACAGCTTTTGCAGGTACACCAGTGGGTCTTCTGCTGCTTCAGATAAACCAACAGTATCAGTTTCACAGCTTACTCCTTAGGGAAATAGAGCCACACTTAGTTCACAGTGTTTCAAATATAGCACAGAAAATAAGGGACAAATGCCCTTCCACTGTGCCCATCTTGTATATGAAGAGGCTTTTCCTATAACTAAGTTTTCAGAAGAGGGCTCCTTTTTATATAACACCTCTGTTAGGTTGCTTTTCTTCCCAGTATAATCTTTTGGCTCAAGAGCAGAAAAGAAAGGCCGCAAATCCCTAAGTCATCTTTTCCTATGGAAAAGGTAGCTCTAGTTTTTAAGACTCCTTAGAAGGGGTTTTGAAAATAAATTATCTGAGGATGAGGGGTAGGAGAGACCCAAATGTAGAAACCGTGAAAAGAACTAAATAAAGTCCGAAAGTGCCAAGGCCACAAAGAAAATCTCACAGACAAGGAAGAAAGGAAGCCAGTAAAAGGGAGTGGGTTGTGACTTCTGCCCCAGCCATGGCTGTGGGTGGTTCTCCAACAGTGATGATGCTGTGGGAAGGCAAAAAGTAGTGCACAAGGGTCTAAACGCACTTCATGAACCAAGGAGCACAGGTTATTTTTGGGAGGAAAGAAAAACATGTTCCCTGAGCCTTTTCCCTTTCCCCTCGCTTAGCACCACACCCATGCAGCCTTCTTCCCAGTCATGTCACCTGTTTCGAAGTCTGCTTCTTCAGTCTCTTTATTTTTTTCCTTTAGGGAAAATTACATCCACTGAGTTCAAAACAAAGAACTCATCTGAGAACACTACGTGTGCGTGTGCACTTTGTTTTTCCTAGTTTCATAAGCGACCTGTAAGTGCTTAAAGCAAACCATCTGCAAGTGTGCTAACTGATTATTACAAAAGTTGCTCAGACAGGTATTTAATAAGCTAAAGAGAAGGTTATGGAAAAATTCAAAAACAAAAACTGACACCCAGCTTTACGGAGAAAGGCTAACCCAGGAAGCTGGGCTCTTTGCTTCCCTGAAAGGAGCAGCATATTCAGTCAGCCTCTCTCAGCTCTCCTCTGCTCAGCTTCACTGCTTTGCCAGCTTTTAAATGCAGGAGGGTTTGTTTTCAAAAATAAATCCTGCCTATTTCCTCTCCTTCCTTCTCTGTGCAGATAAATTCCTTGAGGGTGATTTTTGGATTGCATCTCTCGAGCTCCAGGTTATATGAACTCTGGTGTCACCTGGAAATGTTTTTAATTTTTCCCAGTAGAAAGGAACAGAGAAAAATGAACCCACTTCATAAAACCCTACCTTTTGTATCTGGCATATACAAGTCAAATAAACCTGAGTTTTTCTAACAATAAAATAGTCTCACCCTCCCTCAGTCCCAAATTCTTAGTAAAGCATCTATTCTGATTATCAATAACAATTTTTTTGATCATGTGGCAGATCTGCTCCTCTTTTTGGTCATATTTTTCTCAATTAAAGATTCTAATGGCCATTGAAGTAAGACAAATTACCCTCATCATTTATGTCTACAAACCTCTGTGACTCTGAGCTTCAGAATTATAATGGGAAACAGAAATCAGGCCTTTGATTTTAAAAGCAGAAAGGTGGAGCTTTGTTGCACTTCATAAACACACACAGAATCACTAAGATGGAAGGGATTTGAATGAAAAGCCCTCCAGTCAAACCCTTGGCCTTTAGTAACCTGTTTTATTAACAATTCTTATAGTCAAGGAGTTCTTCTTAAAATCTAACCTAAATCTATCATGCTTCAGTTAGAAACCTATTCTTCCCCTGGCTGTGCCAGTAACAAAACAGCTGGTCACCATACACAGCTTAATAACTCCTCATAATTTTGAAGTCTGTTATTAAGTCATTTTTCAGTCTCCTCTTCTTGAAGCTAAATAATCCCAAGTCTTTCAACTTATCCTTATAGGTTCAATTTTACAATCCTTTAATCAACATCAATGCTCTTTGCTAAACATTCTTAAGTTTTCCATGTTGCTCTTATGTTTTGAAACCCTGCTCACCTTTGGAATTGCTTCTTGTCCATAAAAGCCCAAGACTTTACTGCATTACACACAATCCAGAGAATCTACTTGAATAGGTAACCTACTGCTTTGTTTGGGTTATTTTTAATACAAACCTGCTTCTATGGCTCCTTCTCTAAGAAAAACACATTCTCCAGGACCCGGTATTCCTGCTGACCAACAGAGGAGCCGTGCCCCTCCCCCTAGACCCACGCAGTCGCCCTCACCAGCGCTCTTCCAGGTCTTCCCCAACCCACTTTCCCTACACGATCTGATATAAAATGAGTATCTAGCTAATCTGATCTGGTCCGCTATTTAAATCAAGTTGTTAACCAAAAATGCCTTAAAATGCTGTATCCTTTGCAGAACATTGCGAAGAACATCTCTCCTCTGCCCTCAAAGCCTGAACTCCAAGAAGGATCTCAGGCCTCTTGGTAAACAGCAAATGAGGGAGGTTTGGAGCCGGTGGGGATGGACATGGAGAACCTCTCTGTGCTCCTCCAAGT
Organism: Pteronotus mesoamericanus; assembly: GCF_021234165.1. NCBI lineage: Eukaryota > Metazoa > Chordata > Mammalia > Chiroptera > Mormoopidae > Pteronotus > Pteronotus mesoamericanus. The sequence goes on along the minus strand of NW_026555085.1, from coordinate 14,664,298 downwards.
ATGCCCCAACTGCCTTGGCTAGAGTTATAAAATAGGTAACTCTTGGGTATGTGGTTCTAGTCAACTCATTTGGCAACCTTTTCTTAACCATTTAGGCATTTCTCATGCCCTCTCATCTATCCAGATTAGATATTGGTTCTAACACTGATCGTATTCAGGGCTTTACACATGATATGCGTCCTCTGCCTCAAAATTTCTTCCCTACTCTTCCTAGGGCTGGCTTTTTATCTGTTCTAACATCACCTCCTCAAAGAGGCCTTTTCCTGCACATTTGGAATAGGTTCTTATCTGTCCCCTGATGCCCCATTATTCTTTATTAATACATCAGTGCCCTTTATAGCACTTACCACAATTCGCAATTAGATGCAATTATAGATACTCGTTCATTTACTTGTTTCTTGTCTGGCTTCCCCATAGAATGTAGGCTCCTCAAAGGCGGGGATCATGTCTGCTTTGCTTTGTAAGCCTGGCACCTGGCTAACAGTACACACTCAGAAATCGTGGCTGAGGGGATAAATGCCTCCATTGCCAGAAATATTTACATTTTAAAGCATATCTCTACTTGTCATGAAAAAGTTTGTGGCAACTGTTATAAATGAGGATGGTGTTTTCGGTGGTGAGACGGGACAATGGGAGGAAGGGGTCCTTCTAGATGCATTTCATCTGAGCCTTTCAGGCAAGGCTAGCCCTCCCCATCACAGAAACGGCTGCAGCCTCCTCCAAGACATTAACTGGAAACTGTTGTGTCCCCACTGTCTTGCTCCTGCTCTTTACAGCAATTAATATCATTTCCAGTTATTCTCCCTCCTTTCAGCTTGAACATAATCATGCCACTTGTAGCATTCCATCATTTTCCTGATGCTATTTCCTTGCTGCTGTTACCCTCACAAAATTACTAGCATTATCGTAAAAGAATATTCAGGAGACTGTGTATCAAAACATTAGCAGTGATAATCTTTGGAGCTGCGATTGTGGACACTTTTTATTTTCTTCTTTTAACTTTTATTTTCTAATTTTTCTATCACGTGCTTGTCTACCTTTTCTACTTCTGTGATTTTTTTTTAAAGTAAACTTTTGTCCAAGTACTAACTATTCACTGGTATTCAAAGTGAGATTCTATTGAAGGTTAACTTACACAACTTATTTTCATCTCACAAAATAAGGTGTTTTCAGCTCTGTTAAACTTTCACCTTAATGAACTCAAGGCTTACGCAACAACACACACAATTACAAACTATATATATGCTTTCTGTGTGAGGCCTTAGACCTTGCGACTTATTTCCTATACAGTAAAACTACTACATCACCAGGCTTGCTTCCTAGGTAACTCTACTTCATAACATCAACCAAGAATACCCTGGGCCTAACACCAGGAGCTTCCTCAACTTTAATGACAAAGCATCAGGGAGTTTTTAGTAGTGGATAACTGAACATGAAGAGACCTGGGCTCCCTGCCCACTTCCATAAATCATCTGCTGACTTGCAGAGTGACAGAGCAAATGAGTTTTCAAATATCCATGCCTCGGTTTACCCACCTGTAAAATGCATAATGCATCCCTCAAAGGGATGTAAAGAGAATCAGTGAGGTAATGTCTAAGTGTTTGGAACTCCTTGGCAGAAAGGCGCTACATAATTACTATTTGGTATTTAAGTTGCCCTTCATGTGTGCCAAGTGCTTTATGATCATTCCTTAGGAGTTACTCCCAGCTATTCTGAAGTTGTCTTCATGTCTATTTCCATTTAAAGGATGAAGAAATTGTCCTGGAGAGAAGTTGTGATTTGAGATCACTAAGATAGCACTGAGGCTCAACAATTTCCAGTCCTCCAATTCCCTTAACCATAACTAACCCCACATCTTAAATACAAACTACCCATATAGATAAATTTCCTGTTAAACTACTGTGATATTTCATGGTACAAACACATTGTTACTTGTTTTTGTAAGAGAGAATGAATGAAGAGGTGAAACAGAAGCCAAAGCTCTCAAATTTGTAACCCAGTCTTCACCATCACCCGGCTTCTTTACACATCTATAGTTCTTCTCACTTCCGGTATAATAGCCTGTGTTTTGATATCTTCATAATCTCCTTGAAGGGCCCATGTTTTTCTACTGATTTCCAGAGCCAACCCTAAGGAGGCCTAGAGTCCAGGTTAAGCCACCAAAGTGCATGCTAGAATTTTTACCCAAGGTGTAGCTCGTGAAAATCAATGCCAAGAAGGTAGAAAATGAGAATATGCACATCACAGAGGGTACATATGCAGTCTGAGGGTTAAAAGAAAGGCAGAAAGTACCAGCTTGCTTTACTGTCCACTGACCTCTTCCCCACCAGCCCCTGCCTGCACAGCTCTAACGACAGGCTCACAGCGCCAACCCTGGAGCCTCCCCGTCCACGATGCCACACCCTGGCCTCCCGGCTCTCCAAACCAAGCTCCTCTTAGTCCACACATCTATTTTCTTCACTGAGTGACTCACTTGCCATGTGAAAGAAGCATCTTTTGTTTATGAGTCCTGTACTTCCACTAAAATGACAGAAAGTGTGTTGATATCAACATCTAAGAAATACTGCTTTGGTTGTTCAATGAGCAACAGCCAGGTGACCTCTGAGAATCAACTGTAATGATGGAGTTTTAAGCACAAATTTGGACAGAAAGTTACCAAGCACCTTAGGACTTGCCCAAGGCAAAATGGATGGAGACAGGGAGGATTTCATTTTCTCTCTCTATGCTCCTTTCTTTGCCTTCTCCCGCTCTGCGGGAACATTCTCTCCCACTTCTATACCAGATAGCCTGGACTCTTCAGAGTGCCCCATGGTGAAAGGTATACATTTCCCTTCCTCCATCTTACATGAAAATATATTTGTCTTGCATCCCATTCCCTTAAATATTCCAACTAACATGTTAATAATGGCCTGAAAAATCTTACCACAAATGAATGACCACTAGTGTGGCTCTCCAGCACTCAGAGCAGAGACTTTCAGCAGCTGCCTCTCAACTCACATTATGTGGGCAGCCAGTCTGCACAAAAATGATGCTTTTAGGATCAAAAACTGCATTTACCACTAACAGGCTCTCACTGAATAACTAGTGAAGGATCATCAAAAAAAAAAAAAAGGAAACTGCCCTGGCCGGTGTGGCTCAGCTGGTTGGAGCGTCCTCCCATACCACAAAAGCTGGTGGGTCCGGTACCTCGTGTTTCTCTCTCACATCCATGTTTCTTTCTCTTGCCCTTCTTCTCTCTCCAAAATCCAATAGCATGTCCTCAGGTGAGGATTACAAAAGGGAAGAAAAGAAAAAGGAAGATGAATCTGAAGGAAGAACTGAAATGCAAGAAGGAAGAGTAAGCGAACAAATCAATAATCATATAGATAAATATCAAGTAAACAGTTTAAACACCGTTAGTGCCTAACCCAGGGACTGTAAAACAAGGATGAAAATACCAGATAAGAACATTAGAAAGAGAGAGGTTGACTCTGGTTGAAAGGACACTAAAGGGCTTATATTATTCAAGAGGTGGACAGAGATCATGATTAATTGTATTAAGATAGATAATTTTCAAACCAGTAGAGGAGGAAGGCTGGCATGTATCTAGAGAAAAGCTGGATAAGAAATACTCGGTAAAAAGAAAATACCTGCAAAGAGAGGGAAGTATAGAAGTATAAAAACCCAAAACTCGTACCTTAAAATTATAAAATCCTGTGCTGTTCATAATACACCACACCTGAAAAGCGTCAGGAACGCACGCTGCTGTGGCCGACCTGCAGCGCAACTGTGATGCTGAGCTGGCAACGGCTGCCCTCAGGGCTGGCAGACGCCGCCCGCACCCTTGCCCGCCCGGCCTTCACTTTCTGCTGCCCAGGGCCTCACTGTCACTCTCCCGTTATCTCCCCAAACCTGTCCCCAAAAAAGGGTTCTAGATCACTTATTTTTTTCTTAATACGAATTAAGTCTGAGTTAGCTTTTCAAGAGGTATTTGGATTTAAACCTTAATCCTAAATTTTAATGAAGTGCTTCTGTTTACCAGCAAATAGATTTTAGCTGCCCGTGCACAGTAGCAGAGAAACTTGGGGAGGAACGGGGAGCCCCTCCTTTGCTGCTTTAGCACCACATCTCACATGCAGGCTCCTACTTGAACTGTTGCATATGATCTTAAATTAATATTTTCAATCTAAATGGCTTTTATGCACTCTCTTAATTTCCAAAGGTTACTTGAAAAACGAGCAATTATTTTCTGTATTTGCATAAATAAAAACTTTTGAGATTTTATGTGAAGATCAAAGATGTGCTTTAGTTGACATCATAAAGTATCCTAAAAATATGCAGGGTAGGAACAAGTATGAATATGAAGAACAACACAATGAATCCTTTTTCTCTGTTATTTTTAAGTATATCCTATTCTCCTCTGGTCCAGCTCTCCTTGAAGAAATTGGCGCAAACAAAATAGAAGAAAAGTAGTTCAGTGGCCTACCAGAAATTATCTCTTTGGGGAAGGAAAATTCATTTATAAATAAATAAATAAATCTCCCAAGTCCCTCACACTGTTTTAAGAATGAATGATTTCTGCCTACACAAAGATACAAACTACTGACACATTTGGATCAAGTATATGTGTGTTTTTAGAGAACACGCAGCTCCTGAAAACCTGTCGTGCTATATTTAGTTCGAAGTTAATATATCAACTGGAACACATGCATGTGGAAAATGTGCTCTTATTGGAAAGCCACAGCTCCTTAATGCAAGTCCAATACAATGAGAAAGCATACGTAGAGCTGGGAAGCCAGGGAAGAGTGCAAAGGAGGGACACAAGCATGTTTTAACGGCTGTGATAATTTGCCATGAAAGGATGTGAAGGCCACAGCTCCTTGCTGCAGCATGCCATGTGCTGCTGAATTAAATTACTGCCATGCAGTCTGCTCGCGAAGGAATGTGTAAACAGGCCATATATCCTTGCATCAGATCCACAGACTGTTGCACAACACAAATGCCTCTCGATGTGTCATTTCCTTCTTGGCCATCTTCCCAGCTCCTGACAGTCAGTCAACAAAAAAAAAGTACTGAAAGAGATTTAAAACTGCTCTTCTCAAGAGCACATTCCACCAACCACCAGACATAACCTCCACCAGAGCTTCTGACCCCCCTTCTCCATTCTCCTTAAAGAAAGGAAAAAGGGGAACAGTTTTTTTAACTGTTGTTATCCTCTTTAGTCAAAGATTTTCAGCAATGTTTTATATACTAGTGACCAAATGATTAATATTTATAACAATCAAACTGCTGCTTACATTTGCTGACTTCGAAATATGAAAACATGGCATTTACCCACAACGTCCATTCCTTGGACACAGTGACAGAAAAGAAAGGGCTAAAATCTGTAAGTCAAGAAGTCAAGGCTTTTCCAATGCTTTGCTCTAAGAACTAAAATTCAGGCCTATGGCTTCAGGAATACGGTACGAGGCCTGTCGAGGTTTTCTCAAATTGTCTTCAGAGACAGCAAGACTGTGAATACAAGAACTGTGTCCAGACGTATCAAATAACCTCAAAAATATCCTTGTGCTATCCCTCCATCCAACACATTTCAGATGTTCCCTATCCCTTTTTCCATGTGACCAACCTCTAAATAAGCATCCACCATGGATAAATAAGCAAAGGACATGGGGCCAGCCACCATGAAAAGCCTATCTTTCACCCAACTGGGATGAAAGGTAGTGGAGGATGAACGTGACTGTCACTGACATCGTCTGGAATGCGGGAGAGCAAACATCTAGCCCTCCATTCTCCCCGCCCTTCACTGGGTGGGAAAACAGTCTCAGAACTGGGTGAAACAGCACAAGAGAAAAATGGGATGATGCTGTGTCCAGACCACTCTGGTTTAAGTCTGTTACCTTAAGTTTATAAGGTAAAATTTCTGCAATTGGAAGAGTCACAAGAATATGGAAGTATAAAATGTTCTATAAAGAATTTTTAAAAATCTGTTGATGAACTGGACACAGGTAGGGAGAAGCAAAGAGGAAAAGAAAACAGTGTGGCTGCAGGACCTTATGCCTCACAAGCTGAGTGAACCAGGGTGCCGAGGCCGTCCTAGACACATAGACGTGACCGTGCACTTCCCCATAACCTCTCGCTCACCTAAGTGTCAGTCCCTACAGAAGTCACAAATGGAGCCAGGCAGAGTAGTGTTGCAGCCATGTACTCTAAACCTGTGGGAAAGAAGCCAGGTCACTGGGGAAGAAAGGTGGAGCTTCTCCTTTCTCCCAACAGGTCGGAATGAATAGCTGGTCAATGACGAACGGTAGTGACCCAGCAGTAAGAACAGAGATGTTGGCTTTGGTCTCCCATTTGGAGTCACTATGATTTACTTTCCTGGGGTCTGACACACAAAACCCTTAGAAACCCATTCACCTGTGTTAGGTATCTAGTTTGCAGGTGTGCTGGCAAGTGAGAATTTTCAAAGCTAGGTGATATAAAGTATAAAACGCTCAGGATTGTCCATTTGAAGATTCTTAAGATACTCCTACTACAGGCTTTCCACGTTGCCAGACAAAGCTAATAACCTATGTTCAAATGCCTGATGTTCTCCTCTCATACAAGTATTGATCTGGCTCAGCTTGATACTGACCTGCTAATACCAAGCACCACAATGTAATACCCAGCCTACTTTGTCTGGTAATTACCAAACTTGTTGAAGAAATGTCCTCCTGATTAAAAAGTCAAGAGGCCTTTCAGAGAATGGCACCTCAAAAAAAATAATAATAATTTCTCCTGTCAATGATAACATTTGCCATCTAAGCACTTACAGAAATTGATGACATTAGTGATCCAATGAACGACTGCCCCCCATCATTTGTATCTTTGTGGGGTTTCCTCCTCTTGACTTTATGCAACACCTGTATCTTGCTTTAACCAGCACATGAAGAAAGTAACTCCATGACAGTTCTGAGCCATAAGAAGGCTTAGGAAGGCCTGAAAGCTCCCAATTTTGCACATGACAGAGCCCAGAACTGCCATGTAGGAAGTCAGACGCTGCTGGAGAAACCACATGGAGGGACCACATGAAGAGGCCATGAGGAGAGGGAAAGGCTCGAGGACTACACGGAAAAAGAGAAAGGCCCCGCTGTGCCATCATTCAAGCCTAAGCCTAACCTTGCAGTCACCCCACCAAAGCACCAGGCGTATGAATGAAGCCATTATGAATGTTCCAGCATCAGCCACCAACTTACTGCAGCCACATGAAAGACCCCAAGCAAGACCACAGAACACCCATCAGATGAACGCCAGTCAACCCACAGAATCATGAGAAGTAATAAACTGGTTGTTGTTTTAAGCCATTATGTCTTGGGATGGTTTGTTACTTAGCAATAGATAACTGAAAAAATGGCAAGAGAATTAAAAGAGTTCCAACTATGTAAAGTGGCTTACTTTTTCCATCCTCTGCGCATCCAACTAACCCTTTGCCGTCAGTCTTCTCCCCGAACCTGGGGCCACTACCATAGAATCTAACATTGTTAACCAAGGCTTCATTTTGCTGTAGAAATTCTTTATGTCAGACTGCAGTTGGAATCAAGCGCATACATGGAACAAAGGAACCTAATAGAAACTGATGTTTAAAAGAGTTAGGTATCCAAATACATTACTGTTGCTGCTGCTGCTACTTCTCCGGCTGGAGAACATAGGCAGTTGCTCCTCAGAGCTAACTTGCCAACAGAAGGTCAAAACACCCTGCCTAAACACAAGACTTACAAATTTGGGATCTTAAGTATGATGTCATGTCTTAAAATGATAAGCTGGCAAAGAAAATAAATGGCATTTTGTAAAGATGTGCACCGTTTTCATGTTTACGCTACTTAAGATGAAGGTTCTAATAAGTCATCGGCTATGTTCCTTTAAAGGGAAGTTTTATAACTGAGATGAATCACAACTGAAAAAGATCAAAGTTAAAAAACATCAATGATGCCATGGGGTACTTTTTAATCTTGTAATGAGTGATGATCATGTGTTCTTATGAAGTTAGTCCAACTGCCAACGCCAGATGTGTATATTAAGTAGAGAAGTTGTTTGTGATGTGACAGCACTGGTTCAGCTGCCAGAGACAGAAAACATAGAAGGATAAAACCTTTCTGATTTTTGAGTGAAAAGCAAGTTTTGGCAGATGTGTTGATAAGCAGGGCCTCGGAGGGGGCACTGGGGCCACAGCATCCTCTCTTGGACTTTGCGGCAAACAAAGTGTATTAATCATTAGTTCTGCACAGCTGTCTCCAGGCAGCATGAATACCTGCTCAAGACACAATTTATAACACTTATTAGTGTCATTTACTAATGAGCAGAAATTAGTAAAGCCATCTGCAAGGAAAAATATAATTCACTAGAGAACAGAATCTAGATGGTATCTATTTCCTGGAAGCATACTATAAGCAAAACTTACAACAAACTTCTGACATTGAAGGAAATTGCTGTAATAAAAGCTAACACTTAATGAGTACCTCCTACAGGACAGTCACTGAGCTATGCATTCTACATACCTTACATCATTTAACATCTTTGCAGCAACTGATGAAGAAGATGCTATTATTCTCATTTTAACAGATAAGCAAACTGAGGCAAAGAGAAGTTAGACAACTTGCCTACCAACTAGTAAGTGGTATTGGGATTTAAATGCAGACAGACACCAAAGCCCACACTCTTAATCACTGTGCTATGCTGAATAAAGACCCAGCCAGTTAGCCCAGAATTTGTCCTTGTTCAAAAGGCCTGGTCTACCAGAAGCAGTCTTCTCAATACAAACTCTGACATTCAGAGAAAGGAGTGAAATTTCTTAACAGGAATCAATAGTACAAAATCTTCAACTTCAGACCATTGCAGTAATAAACAGACATACATTAATTCTATAACAATCACTACTGAAAGAATTATAATTTTGTGGGAGAAGAGGCTAAAACAATTGCATGAACCATCTTTCTTTTTCCTCCCCTCAAGAAAGCCTTTTTCTAAAGCCCTTCTCTGTTAACAGTGGACAGAAAAAGCCCTTTCGAATTCTAGATCAGTGATTTTCAGACTTTTTCATCTCATGGCAGACAGAAATTAATTACTAAAATTCTGCAGCACACTAAAAATATGTATTATATGTTTTTTGCTGATCTGACCAAAAAAATAGACATAATTTTGATTTATTCACGCCAGATGGCGGTTGTTGTGTTGGCTGTAGTCAGTTTTTATTTGGCAGTCTAAGGGAAAAGAGGTCAGTGCCCCTGACTGAATAATCAGGTGTTGCATGTGTTAAAAATTCCTGGGACACACCAGTTTAAAATCACTGAGACAGAGCAAGAGTTGGCAAACAACAACCTGTGTGCCGAACCTGACCCACCACCTGGTTTCGTAAGTCGAGTTTACTTGATACCATTGAACAGCCACAACTGTTCATTTACGTAATGGCTAAAGCCGCTTTCAAGCTACAACGGCAGAGGTGAGCAGTTGTGTCAGAGATCATATAGGCCACAGAGGTGAGATTATTTACTATCTGGAACTTCATAGAAAAAGTTTGCCAAACCATGTTCTAGAGGATTTATCATACACATTAGAAGGCATTATATACATAACACCAATCAATCAAAATCCTACTATATTCACAGCTGGAAAAAAAAATGAAAATCCTGGGCATTTTCTACACCAAGGAGGCTCAAAATTAAAGCACAATATTGAGAAGCATGCAACACTACAAACGTTTAGTGTCCAGGATGGCCAAGAGCAGGGCAGAAGGAAATAATCCAACACAGAGAGCACAGGTTGTAGGATGAAGATGTTACTGACACCAGACCCATCCAAATATCCAGACACTAAGTCATCACCTCATGATCTCAGAGAAATGACATTCCCTGTTCATAGATATTTTTGGTTCTCAAGAAATGTAACTCTGGCTGACCTAGGGCAGTGGTCCGCCCCTCGAGATCTGTATCTGCTTCCCCCTCGCACCCTCACACCCTAGCAGCAGCCACAGCTTGTGCTCAGGTCACACCTGTACTATCCGCCCCCGCTGCCCACAGCAGTCACTGCTTTCACTGCACTTCTTTGCCTTTACAGGGCACTGGGCCTATCAGCTAATTAACCCTGCCAACATCCTCTTTGGAACAAAGTAATATTATCCTCGCCTGAAAGGGAAGTGACTTTCCCAAAGCTACCTCTTGTCACATCTTTCCGAACAGGGTCGTACCCACCCTTCCCTGTTTCCTCTCCCAATCACCAGCTTTTAAGCATCAACTCTTGGGTGTACGAACACAACCACACAGAGAGATTCACAGACACATACACACACAATAATGGTTTTTCCAAGAACTGAGAAAAGCAGCTGAGATCAGCAGGAAACATCTTTAAAAGATAAGTATTAGTAGGACTAAATGTTAAAAGACCACTCTCCTGCTCTATGCATTACCAAAATGAATGTCCCTGCCTTTTCAGGAACTCAAGGACTAATTAGATAAAATGCTAGAAGATGCTTTCCCTCATAAGGCAGCATCCCTGATTTATGGCAATCCAGAAAAGCCAGGAAAAGCCCCAAACCAGGCAAGACAGCCCTGCTCTATTCTCTTCACCAGCACTGCATAACCACTGGCCCTTCTGAACGGAGAACTGGTGCAACCGGAGACATGGTATGGCTACCGCCTAATAGGACATTCTCAACCGAACAGGCAGGGCCAGCACTGACCCAACATTGTGAACCTGGACGAACGCCATATACATGAAAGGAGAAAAGAAAAACCTCAAAGACTGGCTTCTGAGGCAGGAAACCTCCCTAGTTCAGGCAAGCAGTCAGCCCTCGTGAAAAGAGACAGCCGCAAGAGGAACGGAAGGCACCGTATGTTCCCACTGCTAAAAGACATGCCACTTGGGCAGAGGCAAAACTTTACCAGCTCTTTTCTCTCAGTTTTAATGGAAGAAAAGATATGCCAGTCTCACTGTCTAGGCAGGTGTATCGTTATATAACAAATATTTCTGCCAGCTGTATCCGCACCACAAACCAAATTTAGCTCTAAACACAATGGCTAGGTCTCCAATGTACTCACTCATCAAAGGCAGAGTTCTATGTAATGTTTCCACTGGCACAGAATTTTTAATGTTGTATATATCAAATAATCTTTAATCTCTAAGTACATTTAAATGCTGCTATGCCAAGTCTGTTCAAATCATTTTTGGGGAGGGGGAATCAAACCTGTATCAATTTAGATTTAGGAGGAAAATGTACATTAGCCCAGATTATGTGCACTTCATTAAACTAAAGCTAGTTAAAGCTTCTGGATGTCCAGACAGACAAATAAACCAAGGGGGATTTAAACCGGGTTTGACTCTATATGTTAAAAGAAACTATCTATAACAATTACTAGAACATGACCAAACAACAGCGTTGTAACAATCAAGCAAGTTATCATTTGCAAATAAATTCTTTGTAATTAAGCAGTGTGCTCTTTATAAAGGGAATTGAGTGGGCGAGGTAAAAAGTTAAAACACATTCTTAGACCATGGGAAACATGCAAATGCTTTTTGACTAACCTCAAGAGTTTTCATTTTATTGTTTTCTTCCTCAGTCCTTGTGGGTCTATTCTACACTGTCTACTGTGTACACTGAATGAGCAGAATTTCTTAGAAAATAGTTGCAGTGACTGAATAACTATTCAGTCATGTCCCAAAGTTATGTAGGCCTTAGCAAGTTTGTGGGAAAGGTTAAACGTGTAATTTTATTTTCTACTAACTGTGAAGTTGTACTAACTGTCCCTCACTAAAAATATATGCAAGTAGCAAACTTTGCAAAGAAACTATGTACATGAAATAGCATTAACTTATTTAGGATAAATTCCTTCTAGGGTCTCTGCAAACTCTATTACCATTTCCAATGGGAAGGCAAGTACTTACTTCTGGGTTCCCGGGGTCCATCCACTGTAACTTTAATAGCTCTGTGATAGGTGGCTACTTGGGGAGGGTTTGTGAAGACAGTTATGGTCAAGGTGAAACTCTTGCCTGTAGATGTAAAAAAGGAAAACCCATAGTAAGTATGGAAAAAAAAAGTATTGGTAACAATACAATAGCAGAGATGTCCACACTTCATTTACACTTCTCTGACGAGGCAATGAAACAAAGACAAGATTAACAGTCAGGCCTCCTTAATCTAAATTAGAACGCCTCTGATGGCCACATTAGGAAGTTACTAAAGTCTTTGAGTGTTACGATCATCACCTTCACTGCAGTACTGTAAAAGGTGGCTCCAACTCAAAAAACAAAACAAAACAAAACAAAACAAAACTGCTCAGTAGCAGTAGCTGTAATGAAAACAAAAACCCTGGTCCACTTGAGGAGGGTTCTCTGACTTTCAGTTTTCTCCAACATCAGGAACACATCCAAACACAGACAATTTTAGAAGTCTTTATTTAGGATTAGGTCATGACCCCATGAGAGAACAATAGTAAATCACTGTTGATTATGTTATTTACTTCACATGGCTTTAGCATTTCATTTGCTTAACTGCACTACAATAAGAAGATGAAAGAGGAAGGTTCTTATGGGAATCATTTTAACAGGAGCCAGTGTCTCCTGTCCTGGCCTTAATGTGCCTGTGGTATGATGATTTCATCATTACTGGAACAAAGATTTTCTCCTCCCTGCCCACCCCTTCCCTAACATACTTCCTTGCTGTTAAATCTTGAAATAACGCCCTGACAATGACTTATTTTTTTGCTAAACGTACAGGACATCTCCCAATGTAAATATGAATTTTTGCTTTTAGCAGAGGGTGTGCTTCATGGAAATACTACATCTGATGTTTCTAATTAATGAGCTAAAAGTGATGAATGGGGGGGCTGAGGAGGGAGACAGGGAAAAGCTTGGTAGCAGATTAGGATTTCTTTCTCCAGAAGAAGATACCAGCCTCTGTTACACAGACTCACTGACAGTTGTAATCAGTTAGATTTGCAACGGTTAGTCATGTCAGATAGTCAAAACTGCAAACTGTTACAAGACAGGAAAAGGTGGGCGTGAAACAGTGACTCAATAAAACATTCAGCAATCTCAGGCCGCAGTATTCATTTAGCCTGCTTTTAAAAAGCTCATTTTGTTTTGCTTTGTTTTTTGGTCAGAGACTGTTTTTCCCTTTACTGAAAGCTGAGGGTATTAAATCCAAACACAAATCTTAAACAATATGTATCAATGCAAAGTTTAATGCAATCTTTTCAAAGCTTAATATGGAACAGGTTACATACAAGGCTTAATGTAGAACAGGTCTTTGACTGTCAAGTCTAGTGAATGGGTTTTCTTTTCAACCCAGACCATGTAAGTTCCTAAAATATGCTTAAGACACACATCATTTGTTACTCAGTATATATAGTTTTAAGTCTCTTTGGCTATATTTTTCTGTACCCAAGAGAAGAAAAAAGAAGGAAACAAAACACAGGAATGCAAGGAAAAGGAAGATGAATATTGAATAGAAACCTATCAAGTGCCAGTCACTCCACACACATTATCTCATTTGATCCTATGCAGTTAAGTTTATCACTTCCATTTCACATATGAAGGAACTGAAGCCCAGAGAGGCTTAGTAACTTACCCACACAGCTAATAAGTTGAAAAAATCAGGATCTGAACCCAGTTCTTCCAGACCCTAAAATGAACGCTTTTCAAGATTTCCAGAGAACATTTTAAAAAATTAATAGGCAATTTATTTCTACATGTGTCCCAATATGTCCTATAAGACCAAGAAACAGTAAATGGAAGTCCACTAACATAGTATCTTGGCCAGGATGTTGAAATCATCTATTCTTAAAAGTGTCATTAATATATCATAGTTCATCATTATATACTGGATGTTACATGGATGTAAGTAGTTTAATTATCTCATTAGAGAACAGGATTTATTATATACGTTAAAGCTAACTAGAAGAATAAGGCAGCCAGGAGCCTTAACTAGTTATAGAAAACTTCAAGTCCACAGGAGAAGAGATTAGAAAGTTGAATAGGAAGCCACTGGATCTAGGTCAGGACCTCAAAACAATGGAAAGATCTGTCTGGAGGAGTCAACAGGCTGAATCCCTAGGTTGAAAGCTAATGTACATGAAACCATAAAACGATGCCATTCTGGGTTGGATCAATAGTGGATGAGCCAGAACTGCATTTCTCACAGTGGCTTAGAGGGCAGTGCTTGGAAGGCAGTTGTCATCCATGGCTAATGTTAATAAATCAAGGATGTGTATATTCCAATCATCTTTAATGTCTGTAAATAACCTGCTAGAGCTACTGTCCATGAATTTATCCAGGCTGGTTCTGAGAATATTTCTACTTGAGACTTTTGCAACTTACTTAAGACATTAAAAGTCATTGATGCTTATCCCAAATTCAGATCATCACCTCATCACCTTTTGTCCTCATGTAGGGACAAAAGCCAAATGTAGAATTCATCCGGTAAGCATAAAGCATCTAAGTGTTCAAAGTGGAACCAGTTTTCTATAAAGAAAAACTTCTTTTAAAAAGAAGTAAATTTGGGGGGAAAGAAATAAGTATTTAATTATAACTAGAGTCTTCTAAAATCAAACCTTAAGGATCAAATGTACTTTAACAACTAAAACAAAAATCAAGAAGGTTCTTTCCATTTGTTATTGCCCCTTCAGAAGGAACATGAGTGTAATGTTCCAGAAACTACCACCCAACGAGGTAATTGGTTCTTCACCTTATAAATAATAATACATTTCCTAAGTCAAATGTTTATGTGAGTATTTATGATTTCCTTAAACTAAAAAAAACCCAAAACTTTTTCCAAATCCCATTTTTATCACTTTTCATAAATGATAAAAATTCAGGCTCCTACTTAAAAATGCAGGCTCTCAGTGAGGAAGCTAGCACTCAATGGTCAAGTTACTGTATCATCCATAGCTTCAGCTAGGAACTGGTAATGCATGTGTCCTCAAGACAAATGTATTTTCTGAGAGAAACACAGGAACTGCCATTAAAAGACAAGTCCAACCTAACCTGAGGGGCTGTCAGAATAGTCAGGAGGGCTAAAACTGTACAAAGGAACTGAATCCTAAATCGACAATGTCCCATGCTCTTTATACCGTAGGTGCTTAAAAATGCCTGTAAATTAAACGCAGCGTGCTGGATGTCAAAAGAGAGGAAGCACGCCAAGGAAACTTAAGGACCAAAGTCACTTTAAATTCTTCTGTTTAAAATATAAAGGCTGAAAAAGGAAAAAACAATTAAAACACATAAGCCACTCCTAACTTCATGCAAGTTTCAATGATGCTCTACATTTATTCGAAAGCACTTCCAAAAGCTGTGGACATTAGATAACGGATACAGCCAAAGTAAGTAGTGATGTGACTCTGATAAACCCAAAACTGTTTTTCTATTTCTGAGAGTTTATATTTCTACCAGTGAAAAGAAAAACTGTAATAATTAGAGGAATTGGTGTTATTTTTTTAAATGCTACTGAAAATAGAAAATGTAAATAGGTGGGGAAAAAATAGTGGTAGCAGTGTGTTGATCCAGACTTAATAACTTAAGAGAAATGTAAAAGTGTGAAAATCAAAGAGGAAGCTAGAAAGAGTCTGTTTGAAAGCAGGTCAGGTACACAGGCAGGTTAAAGGGTTTCCTGCCACTGAAAAACTGACCCATTTTTTTCCAAGAGTAATATCAGTGTTCCCTGTCCTTTTTTTACTCTTCATTTCAGCTTGATATTACTGTTTCCTTTCAAATAATGTTAATGTAGTGATATAAAAATCTATTATTAGTGATAAATCAATTTTTCTTTCTCTCTCCACCCGCTACCCCCACCCCCAATGTAAGTCTCGGAGACAAGTCTGGACCAATTTCTCCATCCTGCCTCTGGCAGCAGACTGTAGCATTTCAGATCCTCCACCAAGTCCCGGCTGCTTCAAAGGAAAAATCCTACTTTCTTCAGTTAAGATCATAAGAAATATAGGGGGAGGGGGTCAGCTCTGTTTGGACATAATTACACTTCATCAAAAGAAGCTTTCTTCATCTTCCATGCGTGAAAAGTCTGCAAGCAGTTAAGTCTGTCTTTTTTTTTAAATATAAAAATTGCTATTTGGGAAACCAGCCAAAACTCAGAAAGCCAATATAGTAAAACAGTGCACACCCTTTGTTTCTCTTTGAAGTTTCTTAAATAAATATGTTGAGGGTTTACAAAGTACACTATCACTTTGCCATAGTTTCTACTCAAATTCATCAGAGAAAAGTTATGCAGCATCTATATAATATAAAAAGCAAGATAAATGAAAACACTAGCTTGAATCCGTAAAGTAAAATATAGCGCCCAATCTTTTAAATACTAAAATTCATTACTCTAATTTAAAACAAAGCAATGTTACATAGGAAGAATGATGTAATTCAGTGCACAAAGGTAAATCATCATGTTCAAATTTTTCTTGATTCTTACTAGAAAGAAATTTTAATTGTGCTATGAATTTGTACCAGTAACTGAAAAAAAAAATGAATACACACACATAACATGCTTCACACCTAATCAATCAGTCAATAGTGAGAGAGGATGTGTCTTTTTCTTTTTTAATGAAAGCAAACCAAATCTGATGCAGAGATAACCCCTTTAGTTTTGATTCTTTCAGAGGCCTGAGCCTCATTTTATTTCAAACAACCTTTCAGTGACAGTATCTCATTAGCATGCATCATTTTTTTTAAGTTAAAAAGTACAACTTCTTGGCCCTGTTCCTAGAAAGTAAACTAAAACTACTCATCGGAAACAGCCTTGCTTGAATTTCCCTTATCAAGTTTTTACAATGGTAATAATTTGACATCTGATCCAAACTAAAGAGCAATTACTGAACATGGTTTAAAAATTGATGCTTCTCATTTCCTAATTCAAACCTGGGTTGGAGTAATTCCATAGGTCTTTATTTCACCTCAGTGCTAAAGTGCTCTATTTTCTGTCTTATTATTGAAATGCTTAAAATAGAAATATTAGATTCAATAAATAAATAAATGAACATAATACTTCTAATGAATGACTATTACAAGTCTCTCTATAGAATAAGTAAATAAACCCAAAAATTGGTTTCCTTAAAGACTTTTTTAAAAACATTAAGCCCATTTATAAAATAGTTATGAAAACCCTAAAAGGGATTACTTTCTATTTTATGATGTTTTTAAGGGTTCCTAATATTTGAATATGAATTCAGATGATGAAAAGCCTTAAATAATGTGGAAATATTTCAAGTCCTGATCATTCCTGTCTAGGCAACTCTATCTAGTCATTCTAACATAAATAACACATTATTCACTTATTCAAATGAAAAGCCTTCTGTAAAAAAAAAAAATAGAAAAAGCCTATATGATTTTTAAATATATTTTTATTATAACAACAAATTAACTCATACAGAGGTAACATATGTGATAAGTGAACTGCACTATGCTAGTTGAACTTGCTACCACTTAGAGCAAAACTGTTATCAGGAAATTGATCCAATGCATTTGTTTTTCTTCCCTCTTTGCCACTCAGTTTACTCAGTTATTTGGTTCCTCATAATTCATTACTTGAGACTCCAACTGTTCTTCTCTCCATCTTATATGTTCACACCCAATGAAAGTAGGAATGAGTTCTGAAAACATTGTTTCAATATTCAATATCATAAAACAAATGAAAAAGGCCTGAGTATTCAGAAAAACACTCAGCTTCATCTGGACATATTTAAATAAAACCTTCAGTAATTCTGTTCAGAAGAAGAGGGTGCTGATTTGTATACAAACAAGCCTACATGTCATCAGAGGACCCTAATGTGTTTATTCCATTACCAATATTAAAAATCAGAGACCTACCTCGTCCACTCCGGCCCACAAATCTCAGATCGTTGAACCTTGCTACTTGGTTTTTCATAACAGCAGAGGCATTTCGGAGCTCAGCAGAATAATTTTCATCATTACCCGCCATGACAGTAACCACAGTCCCATCTGGTACCTCTCCGAGGGCTACCACCTACATAAAACAGGAAACACAGCAGCAATAATGGCTCATCAGAAAAGCTTAAAAACTAAGAATATATTCTCACTGTAAATATTGTTCCTTATCAGGACTTAGTGCTCTGGTCCAGTAATGGTAGACAGGAATGAAGCATCTGCACATAGCTTAGGATGCCACTTCAAACAGACCAATGTTTCAGGGCCCACCCATTTCAAAGGCAGGCAAAAGTTTCCTTCATTTGTTGTTGCATTCTTTACCAAATACATGTACATTTTTTATTAAATCCCCATGTTAGGTTGTCCATAGGAATTACGCCACAGAAGGAAGGCTGATGCTTCATCTGCAGATTGCATCGTACATATTAAGGTACTGCCTGTCTGCAGCCTGGAGCACCCTGAGGTGTGGTCTCTTCCCAATCACAGGCTAAAAAAGAAAGTCTAGTAGGCTTTATGAAAGAAGACATTTAGGTGAAACCTTGGAATTACTAACTATATGGAAGTATAGACATGGTGTGGTATCCAGGACTACATTTCATCTCCTTACTTAGGGCTAGATACTCAGCTTTTAATCATACTGCAAATAATGACTAAATGTCCACTGCAATAGGACCCAGTGGAATAAACAAAACCAGCAAGAAGCTTAAAGTCTAGGTGCAAAATAAAGACATACAATAGGCTGATAACGATCACTGACAAATGAGTGGTATATACAGAAAATATACCCTTAGCAAACTTTTATTCTGTTTTTGTCCCATCTGCCATCTTAGAATGACACATTTGCCTCCTTAACCTTCAACAGTTAACCTTTGGCAGATTAACTCAGTCAAGTAAGGACCAGAATAATCAGTCTTTGAGGCTAATAAACATTTTCACTGCTCCAAGGCTAGGGATCAAACTTTCTTTTTAACCAGCATCAGCTAACTTGCAAATGGTTGCCTCTGATTAACATAGAGCCTGGTTAGAAAAGGCTGGTGCAGAGCCTTTGCTGCCACATATAAAACACAGTATTCTTAATTCATTACCAAGACCTGGACCCTTGATAATGCCTCTCAACTAACTTCCAGGATCATATATTCAGGTGGGTTATGTCCAACTCTTTCTCATTCAGCTCCCAGATGCCCTCAGGATGATTAAGCAACGACTCCAGACAGAATATCCCACTGCTCTCTGACATTAACACCCATATGTGCTTGCCTATCTGGCAAATATCCCACTCCTCTTTCTTCTACTTTTAGTGCTGTTCTTTCCTTTGTCAAGATTTCCACAAGGCAAACCTAAGCATTGAATTTCATGCTCCCAATACAATTTATACCTGCACTCATCAAAGCAGATTTCTCAGACTGTGATAAAACAAACACGATAACTGTACTTCAGGGCTTAATTTCCCCCACCCATGAACTCTAGCCCAACACTCCTCTACTACACCCCTCTGCTCCAACCAGGAAAAAGAACTTGTCAATATAATTTTCACCCTTAATTTTCTTAGTCTAGTTTTCAATTCCATTCCTTCTTTAGCACTTTGTTACTCAGTTTAAAATCCTAAAGCTTTCCTTAAATTACAGAGCCCACTTCCACAGCACCATACTCAGGTGATCCCCGTTTCAATGTGCATATATTAATAACTTATCTACCACTTTTGATATACTCGCCCAAAACTGTGAGACTCACTCCTAGGAGTCCAGATTATATCAGACTGGAAACTACAAGAGGGAAGGGACTTTATCTGTCTCGTTCAGCACTGTATATAGAACTCCCACAAAAGTGCCTGGTACAGACTAAGTATTTGATAAATATCTTTGAAATAAATAAATGAAAGAGCTTCAAAAAGAACATCAACTCCCACAGCCAGCAGTTGTGAGGCTACCAGATAAAACTCTTTGAGAGAGAGAACCCGTTAAAGGCTGAGTCAGCAACCCTCACTAGAAGCAATATGCTCTTGCTCCAAACTAGTTTTCTGACAACTTTTTCCATCCCAGAGGAGAGGGAATCATGCCAACTATCATTTACTCACAGTATTTGGTTACTGTACTCAATCTGAGAAGATTCCCAGGTCAAGGGTAAATCCCTTGAGAATATGACTTCCTCCCTGCATACTTGCTCTAGTGCCTCAAGTGGCTGCTGACTATATAGGTAATGCTGTACTGATGGAGGCAATGCACTTTTCAAGTTTTCAAATTCACAATGCCAAAAATGTGACCATTTGAAAATACTGAAATAATTGACTATGTTTGCCAGGATTCATCTGAATGTTTGACATTCTTTACACTCAGCATATTGTGTTTTAACACCTGCTCTGTGGCTTTGTGTGTCAAAGTAAATATGGAACTAGTAAAGTGAATAAATGAAGGCGGAAAATTGTACTGTTTAGAAGAGAATAAATGCATCAAAACTCACGGGCTCCATTTTTTTCCCACCTCTCCTATGATCTCATACAAGTAACTTCATCTCCAGGAACCACGATTTTCCAATATAAGTTGGAAATAATTATTTTAAAGTCTGTAAAATGTAGAAGATACTACATAAGTATAGAGTGTAATTATGATGTACTCTTTTAAAGACAAGGAGGCCCACTTCTGTTCCAAGTCTGCTGTTTGGTAAATATAGGCTTTTATTTATGAGCATCCTTAAAGGATGCAATTGAATATGTAATTCTTCATTTCACATCCTGAGATGTTTTTTGTTGTTGAAAGATAAAGGATGACTGCTGATGGATTTCACTCCAGTCTGGCTAAATTTCAGAAGAAAGTAAAGAAATCTGCCCCAATATGAAGATTTTCAAGAGCTCTGGGACACTATTATTTTACTGCATATTTTTAACATAATGGGTTTTTTTTTAGTTAGAAGAAAGGAAAATTGATTCAATATGGGAAAATATGAAAGAAAAAATCCCTAAGAGTGAAATACATAAATCCATTTTTCTTTGCTTAAGCAGCATAATAATGACCATATTAAATACTGGTTATGTCTTATGTATTACATTTAATAACAAAACAAATAGACAATCACAAATTGTAAGTCTTCTATAAGGCTTAGAACTTGGCCTTCAAAAATAAAGCTAACTAAAACAATATAGTGACAACTTTCCCTGTTATGGCTGAACTCTATTTTAATGGCTAAATATATTTTTTCCCCTGCTCTATACTCTACCAGATCACATTGCCTAATGTTTTTCTGAGGGGAAATAAAGGGGAAGAGGGAGTACTGTTATTTAACCTTCTATCAGAAACATAATTATATGGTTGAGATTTTTTTTTTTAAGTAGATCTCTGAAGCTAAAAAGTTTCCCTTGGAGATTCTCAACTGTGTTTATCTAAAAGAAAACCAAAAGAGACCCTGGTTGGAAGCTCAGTTGGTTAGAGCATCATCTGTACAGGCCAAGGTTGCAGATTCCATCTCTGGTCAGAGCAAATTCAAGAATCAACCAATGGCCCTGGCCACGTATCTCAGTGGGTTAGACAGCTGTCCCGAAGAAACACCTTCCAAGGTTGCGGGTTTAATCCTTGGTGAGGGCACATACCAAGAAGCAACCAGTGAATGCATGGATAGGTGAAGCAACAAATTGATGTTTCTCTCTCTAAAATCAATAAATAAAAATTTTTTTTAAAAAATTAAAGCATCAACCAATGAATGCATAAATAAGTGGAATAACAAATCGGTGTTTCTCTAAAAAAAGATCAATAAAAAAATAGAAGAAAACCAAAAGAATAAAGAAATTTTTACACATTTCATCCGTACAAAATCCAAACAATGGAAAATATTCTAAGGCACAGAAAGAGAGAACACTCAAAAATCACTCTTTTTAACTGGTTAGGAGTAAGTACATATTAAAATTTGTTTCCATAGTACCCAATACAAAAGTTCTGTTCTGCAAAGAATAATTTGGGATGAAACCTTAACAACTACGTTTCTAGATGTTTTTAAAACATAAAATCCATAAAGTCAAGAAGCTTCATAGGAAAGAGAGAAGTAATCTTATGTACTTACAGTTTAGAATTGAGAAAGAAGTTCCTTTATTTAGTGCACCTCACTATAACTAGCATTTAAATCACGATATGCAGCTTGTACAAAATAAAAAATATTTAACTCTAGAAACACCACTGAAATTTTGTATGAGATTCCTTATGATTAAATCTGGGTATTACTCTGATAGAAAAGAAATGGAGAATTAACTCAGACCCTTAAAATTGTTTTTGTGGTCTTATTATATGGAAATAAAAATTGCCCATTACATTTCCATGAACAGAAGGCTAGTCTTAACTAATCAATTACTCTTACAGACCAATATCATTTGGCACATTGTACTCGTAGCAAAACTGAAATATAATTCTTTTTCAAGATAAAATCTGATCAAATCTTTTTTGGGAATAAAAAGACAGGTAAGGAAGATATTGTAATACGAAAAAATGTTAGTCCTATGGTAATTATTTAAAGATACCTTTAAATAAACTATCAAAAACTTTCACAAATATTACAGTTAATTTTTCAAGTTTAACCTAGAATTTAGGAACACCCAATTGAATTGTAGAGGAAAAATAGTAAATACAATATAAAGTACATTTCATAATTTCTAAAATGTATGTCAGAGAGAAAACTGATGGAAAGTTTTTCAATTTAAGCCAGCAATTTATGTGCCATGTTTCAAGCTCGTTTAGATATTCTGAAATTTTTTTTGAAAGGATAGAAATAGCAATGACAAAAGGAAAAATTAATGAAAAATATCTTATTATGCCTGTTTTCAAGTGTAAGTTTTTTTCTATAAGTTTTTACATATATGTTTTCCATCTATAAGTTTTTATTTCAATTACCTTACCAATAAGTTTTATATATTCAATCCTAACATTTTTACTTTAAATAATTTTTTTGTATTTAAAGGCATAACACAAAAATGTGTCTGTCTTAACACAACTTGAAATCTACTGATTTGCATAATTTTGCATAACAATTCATAGTAGGCTTTAAAAGATTTTATCAGGTTTAATAACCTGTTTTTCTTTGTTTAGATATAATTACATTAAAAATGACACAAACATAAAATCTGACCATTAAATATGTAAGGAAATACAACTCACTAGTGTCCAATATTTGTTAGTTGCATTACTTGTTTCTGAAAATGGGCTAATTATGTTAAAAAAAATTATTCTCACATAGAAATTGCTCCATCATTTTGAAACCCTACTTATGACAAATACTGAAAGCTATCATTAAACATACAGAATTAACTATGAGTAACAGGTCATATATTTAAAAATGTGTTTTCGTTAACATTGCCAGAAAAACATGTGATCCTGGTAAATATATATCGCAGTGTTTTCTAACTTAAAACAGCACAATAGCCTTGCGATACTTTTAGTTTTAATATATATATGTGGACTTAAAATTTCTGCGTAGTGTTTCAACTTGAAGCTATTTAAAGCAACTGAGTTATGAACCCTGAACACCAAGGCTTCATGGTAGAAATGCTGACAGACCCCTAACTATGAAGAATGCTATTGGATGCACCGTTGACATACTCTCTCACTATTTCTATCTGACCATTAACTAATGAGATGAATTTGCAAATTGCTTTTTTGTCACTCTAATTTCAAGGACAGAAAGGCCTGGGGATCCTCTAATAGTATGCCTTCACTATTTTAAGCTTTCAGTGAGATACACCTGAAAGAAATGTTAAAAATATTTATTTCCATTTCCTTGACACCTGGGAGGACTGAACATTTCAAAACTGCAGAACTTTGTTAAAAATACAATGCTAATAAACAACTTTACGTATTTTAAACTATACTGGGTGTTTCTGCATTTTTAAGAACCAAGTATTAACAAATTAAGTATTCTCGTATAATCCCCAAACAAGATCAGATGAACAACACTAACACATTACTTACAACTTAATACAATTGTCACTATGATTTTGAAGCACTACTTTATCAAAACACAGTCCATTAAATCCATTTGATTCTCTACAGTGACAAGCTCAGTGTCACAGACATTAAAATACAGGCTCAATAAATATTGTATTGATTTGAATATCAGATTTCTCAACAATTTAGTTCTGTGTTTTTAAAATAAATGTACCTGTCTGTATCTACCCAGTAACACTATAATTTACTTTGTACATGGCTCTAACTATCATAGCCAAATTGTTCTCACCACTTTTAAAACTGAGACCTCTTCATGTTATTTCTTCATTATAGATTTATTTGATTTTGTTGCAAGTGTAGAAAGCCTTACTGCTCTCAAGCTCTTATCTCAAAAGAAAGGTAAAGAGAGTTTGTTGTTACTAACATTCAGATGAAAACATAAATTGCTGGGTATACCTGGATATTCCAAATATCTACACATCTTTTTCAGCAGAGACAAAACTTCTGTCTTAAAAGGATCTCAGCTATCACCTGCTATTTGCATTTTGTTTAACACAGGTATGGGGGTGGGAAAACAGAGAGTTCACAATTTAGGTTAATTCAATTTCTTTTTCAATTACCATGAATTAAATATTTACTTTAGCATGGACATGTGTTAGCTATGCCTTCATTTGCTAGTTACAAGTAAAATCACTATGTAACTGACAATAAATATGGTTAATAGCAAAGGAAGCCATTTCTTTTCAAAATAATTTTAAAAGGGTGGTGGTGCAAAAACCTGAAGACACCCAAAATCTGATAATAAGTCAAACTAAATTGCATTCTATCTGTGTGCCAAAAACATCCTTGCTATCTAAAATACTAATGCTTAAAATCAGTTCAGCACCATAAATGTAAAAGAATAGTTCAAAACAGTTATACCTTAAACGTGTTTAGCAGAACAGAATCCAGACCATTAAACGTCTAAATGATATCTTTAAAAATGTAGGCACTTTTCCTTAAATTTTCACATATCCTGACTTGTGGCATTGTATAAACAAAATAGCTACGTATTTGTATTTGCTGTTTTCATCCAGGTTTTTTGTTTGTGTTTGGGATTTGGGGGTGGGGTGGAAATAAACGTCTACCCTCACAATAAAGCTAATTAGAAAATTCTGGGCCCTTGGACGATGAACACTGTAGAAGACACCTCTTGTACAGAAATTTAAGTTTCTACAATATTCTGAGCTTTTCATATTTAAAGAAGAAAATAACCTACAAAATGAGTGGTTTATAAAAGGAGAAACGAGACGGTTAAAAACAAAAGATACATTTCTTAAGCCAAGTGCAAAATGAAACTTGCCCCAGAATGCATCATCCCCTTTCCATAACAATTTATTCTGATTTCTGTTCTGATATAAGACCTAGAGAGATAACCAGCTCTAATTGACCTGGACTCCTCTTTCTTTCCACCCCACCTACGCGTGGAATCTGAATTGAAGCCTGGGGGCCGGGGGGGCGGGGGGGGGGAGGCTGGTAGGGATGAAGGATCAACTACTGGGAACTGCCAGTGGTTCACCGGAGTTTGGCCCCAGGGCCACAGTGGAGAACTTGGCAGGATTCCTCATTTTTCCCCCATACCCTATTGCCTTGCTACCCAGCTCTCCATAGATCCCAGGACCCAGGGGTCCTAAGCTAGACAGGGCGGAAGCAGCTTTCTGAGTCTCTCCTGCCTGTCTGGTTCGCTGCCCCCTCCATCCCGGCGTCTAGTCCCCCAAGTGAGGACTCCCCGGGAACCCGCTTCCCTTCCACCCACCTCGGCCCTGAGGATTTCCGCGTTTCCGCCGGCAAGAGCTGCCGAAGCAACCCGGGGCGCATTGCGGACGCGCACAGGGCTATGCCAGGGGCCGGGGACCCTGCACCCTCAACCTGCCGAGCCGCTACCGGGGAATCCCGCTGCGGACACCCGCCCTTAAACTAACGGGCCCGGCGGGCGGAGGAGGCCGCGGAGGACGCTCCCAAATCCCGAAGTCACTCCCGCGGCACCCAAGCCGCCGGCCCGAGTCTCCCACGACCTTACGGAGACGGGAGGGACCTTTGGGAACCAAGTCATTCAGAAGTAATAATAAGACAGATCTGCAAAATTTCACCTCAGATTTCAAGGCTGGCGAACCGAAGGCATTTCACAGATTTCCCTCGTCCCCGCAAGGCTGGGAGAGGCGGAAAGCTCAGTCCCGGCGGGAAGAAGCGGCAGGAGCCCCCGCCCCCATCAGCTGGCCCGCGCCTCCCGCACTCCAGGGTCCGCGCCCGCGATTCCCGTGCTCCCCTGTCTCCGGGCGCGCGACGACCCCGGCGGCCCCGCCTTCCTCCCGGTAACGGGAACTGGCGCGAGTCTGGGAGCCTGGGAGCCGAGCAAACACCCCCGTCCTTTCTGCTCCCCTCACATGTTCCCCGAGTTCCGAGGTTTGCGTGCGACCCTCTTGGGCATCGGTCATGCGGCCCACGCGCCGCACCAGGCGCCCCGCCCCGGGCGCGAACTCCTGGCTCCGTCACCCCAAGAACACCGGTCTCCGAACCCGGGATAGGCCGGGGCCGCTGAGGCTCAAGCGGGTCAGAGCTGGGGGCGCCGAGACGAGCAGAGGGGCGCTCGGCCGGGAGGGGAGTGGGCAGGGGCGCCAGGAATCCCGGGGAGGGCCCGCGCGGGCGGCCCGCAGTGCCGGACCGGCCAGCAAGCCCCGTGAGGAGGACGCGGGAGTCAGGGGGGGAAAATGCCGGGGATCCTTACCCACGGGGAGGTGGGCGGGGTGGCGATGCAAAGAGTGGACACCTGGAGGCTCTGGGGGGAGGAGGGACAGCTCCGAGGAGTGGGTTAGAACTTTGGCCGGGAGGCTTAAGGGGTGATGAACGGACAGAGGGGACAAGAACTGGCGCGGTGGCTGCGGGCACAGGTGGGAGGAGGAGGGATCTGAGCGGGGAAAATCCGAAGAAAGAGGGCCATCCGTGGGTCCCTCGGGTCAGATCCTCCAAAGAAAACCCGAGGCTTTGGACGTCGTCCGGCCCCGGCCCCCGCGGTCAAGGAGACGCCGGCGGGCAGGTCCCGCGGCGCCCGGCCGGGGGCGGGGGGTGGCCGCAGCTTCTTACCTTGAAGGCCACGGGCAAGGTCTTGTTGCAACGCCAGTGCGAGGGCAGCACGGAGCACAGGAAGTTGGGGCTGTCAGTGCGGACTAGTTCGGCCGGGTGGTCAGCTATGATCTCCACCATGGTGCGGTTGTCGTGTGGCGGCCGCAACCGGGGCACCGCGGCCGCTGCTGCTGCTGCTGCCGCCGCCGCCGCCGCCGCCTCCTGCTGCTGCTGCTGCTGCTGTTGCTGCTGCTGTTGCTGCTGCTGCTGCTGCTGCTGCTGCGCAGCCACCACCGGGCTCACGTCGCTCATCTTGCCGGGCTGCAGGCTGCTGGAGGGGGGGCTGAAGCGCCGGCTGGTGCTCGGATCTACGGGAATACGCATCACAACAGCCACAAGTTAGCGAAGTGGCCGGGGGAGGGGGAGGAGGGTGGAAATGAGGGGCGAGGAGGAGGAAACTGGTGGGGGGGGGGGGGGGAGGCGAGACGGGGGAGAGGGGATGGAGGTGATGGGACTGAGGAGGTGAGAAATCAAGTTCGATGAAGCCGACTGCCAGGTAGAGTCTGACGGGGGGCAGCGGTGGCGATGCGGAGAGGTCGGGTTGGCGGGTGGGGAGACCCGGAGGCGCAGATCTTTGCCGGAGCCTTTGGAACACTCGGGGTGGCAGCTGCGAACGGGTGCGGGGATGTGTTTGGCCGGGGAGGCGGGAGGGGGGTGGCTTCAGTTTGCAGCTTAGAGTGGGGTCCCTTGGGGCACCGCGTCCTGGGTGCGCTGGCGCCCCCTCCCAGTTCGAGTCCGGCGGTGGAAGCGAGTGCGTTCAGTCCAGCCCCGGGGCCGGCATAGCAGCGCGCAGCCAGCCACCGCCGCGCCGCCCGCGCGCAGCTACCCAGTTGCAGGCGTCCGCGCCGCCGCCCGCCGGCTGGGGCTGCTACCGCCGCCTCCTCCGCGCGGCCGCCGCTCCCCCCGCGCTGGCTGCGCGCTCAGATTCCTCCCGCGGCGGCTGCCAGACCGGCTCCCCGGGTCCGCTCCTTCCTTTCCCTTCTCCTCTTCTCCCCCTCTCACCGCCACCTCCTTGCATCCACTCCCTCCTGCTATTTGCAAAGCTCCCCTGACCCTCGCGCTTCGAGGTGCCAGGAGGTAAGTCTCAGGCAGCAGATTTCGGGGCAACGGATCTTGAGCATTCGAATCGCAGCCGCTGCCGCCGCCCGCCGGCCGCGAGAAGGAGCCCCCTGGACGCCGCGCGCAGCTTCCGAAGCCGAGAGAGGCGGCCTTGGTCTGAGGGGATCTAGCCTGGTCTCGTCCTCTTGCTTCTCCCCGCCTACCCCCCAGGGCAAGGAAACCCCTCTTGGTCCGACGAGGTCGAAGCAGAGACTCCAGGGAGCCGCGGGCTGATCTGGCTGTCGGTATTTTTCGTTGTAACTTCAGGAGAGGAGGAAGGAAAATTCTTGAGCGTCTGTGCTGACTTCTCGGCCCTCTTCACCCTTCCCCCACTCCACCCTCCACCCCCCCCACCTCTGCCGTTGCGTCTCCCTGGGGGGGGGAGGGAGATTTTGCAGAGTTTGGGTGTTTTTTTGTCTTAAGTGATACGAAAAATGGGGAGAGGGTCACGCGTCAAAATAGTCTTTAGAAACTCAAATAGGGGACCGGACAGGTTTTTTCTTCTATACTCAAATTTGTTGTTCCTAGAGAACAAGGATGAGTTTTTTTTTTAAGGACTGGAAAACTGTCATCTTGGTGATTAAAATAAGTTGCAAAAACCCTTGCTGGGGAGAAACTTCAGCAATTTTCCATCAACTTCAATCTTTTATTAAGTCTATTCTGCATCTAAAACTAAGTCTAATGTCTTAACTTTCCCACCATTCCCGGGGAAAAAAGTAAAAATACAAAATAAAATGTTCAAAATGCTTCAATGGCTATTTATTTATGTATTTATTTCCCAATGTGGGTTAAAAAAGCGATTTTGGATCCCCCAAAAAGTTGTGGTCGAGAGGATGAAGGAGCGCGGAAAAAAAGCGGCAGTTTTACCTAAAATGTGGTTTTTGGAGGCTGGGATTTCTAATGATTAGGTTTTTGTGGTTTATATAGACACGACTCTGGCTGAGGCGATCATTACGCTGATGAGAGTCAGAAGCACGTGGGTGTCTCCGACCAGCCTCAAACTCCGAGCCTTCAAAACAAAACAATGTGCGGCGCCCGCAGAAGCCGGGAAATCCGCTTGAGGCTACTGCACCCCTACGAAGGGGGCACCGGGCCGGTTCCCTCCGCGTTGTGTACTGCTACGTTCCTTGCTTACTGTCAAACTCCTTTAAACTTTTCAAAGCTTGAAAACGTGTTTGCAAAAAGAACCATCAGTTGTCAAAGTTTCAAAGATTCCTAATAGGGTAGCTGACACAGTAATAAGTGATTTTATAAATAACTGAAAAGCTAGAATGCCTCCACCTCGTCGTCGTACTAAGGAGGGAAGATAGTTGAGTCACCACTGATCCCCCCCTATCTCATTTAAAACAATTGGCGTACCCATTAATTGGAGTTTTTATTGCTCAGCGCAAACGCTACTGTTACCCTAGCAATGACCTGCCACGACCCGTCCTCCCTCTCGGTTGTTAGAGCACTGAGTCCACTCGTTGAGCAGGCGCTGGGGTCTGCGCCTCTGAACGCGACTGGAAGAACTTCGGGGGTGGGGGTGGGGCCAGGGCACAGAAAAAGGGACCTGGTGCCAGTCACGGATTCTGAAGCCCATCTCAAGCGCAAGATGAACTTGTAGTTAGTGAGAAACCAGGATTACGCCCCCCGCCCCGGCCGCATAAAGTTATGCACTGGGGATAGGGGAGCGAGGGAAGGGAAGAGGGTGGCTAGGCGCGCACCCTCGCGGGGATAAGGATGGGATTCGGGGGGCCACTGCTCTGTCCTTCCTCTTTGGGGATTTATTTTTACATTCCCTTTCTCCGCTCACAACTCCAAAACTCCCTCAT
This sequence comes from Pteronotus mesoamericanus, assembly GCF_021234165.1. NCBI lineage: Eukaryota > Metazoa > Chordata > Mammalia > Chiroptera > Mormoopidae > Pteronotus > Pteronotus mesoamericanus. Next base: position 14,634,420 of record NW_026555085.1, on the reverse strand, counting down.
CCGTCTTTCCCTTTCCCACTTTTTCCTCCACGTTTCCGCTTCATCCCCAAATCTCCCCACAGGCGCGAGCTTCTTCGCCTAGACTCTCTAGCCTCCTCGGCCTTCGCACGGCAGCCTGCCACCCTTGTTGGCTTGGAGAAACATTCTGCACCACCCACTATGACACCCCCATCCCCAACCTACTCCTCGCTCCCTGACTACAGGCCTCCCGGCCTGGCCGCCGCAGGGGTGTGAGAACACACTGATCCAGACGGACTTGATGCTCAGCGAGAAGCTAAGTTGTCTGCGGCGCGTGCGATTTTTAATTATCTTTTTCCGTCGCAGGGGAGAGCTCTAACCCCGGGCACCGGTGCGCCGCCTGAGCGCACCAGGGCAGACTGTCTTCCCCAGCCACAGGCTGCCGACCTGTGAAGGGAAGCCAGGCTTACCCGTCAAAAACAATGGTAAAGATGAGACGGCATCCGTTTCTCTCCTACCTTGCACCCACTCACAAGCACTCAAACACACACTCTCGAACATCCACATATTGATACTCTTAAATACACAGATACTCATACACAACTCACACACATGGATTTTTTTTTTCCTTTCAGTCGGGCCCTTTGTTTTGGGCACACTGTATACACTGTCTAACAAAGATCTCTAACTTGTTCTGTTTTGTTTTTAAAGGTGTGGCGTCTGCAAAGGAGGGGAGAAGTTACAGGAAGTGAATTATTTCTGTGGTCAAAGGAAAATAGAAATTCAATAACTACCCAAGTAGATTGTTAAATGCCGGAACGCCTGGGGTTGTCCTTATCATCCTAGGAACTCCACAAAACACAGAACCCTCGGAAAATTTGAAGATGCTAAGTATCAGTCAATATTTCAAATACAGGTGACTAGAGTCTTTTTTGAATGAGATATTCGAGGGCATTTATAATTTCAGTAATCATCTAGGAGGTTTTACCTCTTTCTTTCTCAATCACTTCTTTTCCCTTTCTTTGTTTTACTTAGTGGATAGCAAAATATGCAGGCCTTAATGGGAGTACCTTGGCTGGGGATTTTAAGGGTAACTTAATCAATGGTGAATTATTTATTTTAATTAATCATACCTGGTAATTCAGTTTTAAAGGCTTCTTTGGGCATCCTCCCTCCACTTCACATTTCAGTGGAACTAACATAAGCAGCTCTTGGAAGTTACTAGTCTTGGATCCCTTAAAATATCCTACAGTTATTTATAATGTGGAAATGAAATTTTCCACCGAATACCCTAACAACATTTCAGGTATCTGGCACAGTAGATTTTCAGTCTCCTTTCAAAATATCCTTTTGCTGAACATTCACACTTTCAACTGGAACTGACTGAGCCTGGAACTGATGATGTCTTGGCTCAGAGCATTATACTTAAAGGAAGAAAACATTTTTACAGACCCCTAAAACCAAACCTCTCCTGGTAATAGTAGGCACATAGGAAAACCTTGAAATCTTACATCTGTGTATTTTGTGCTATAGTTTGCATGATCTCACTCAGGTTTAGATTTTCTTCACTCCAAAGTATTTGGAACAAATTAACCACTAGATTCCTCTTCAGAATTATTTATCTTTTCTGTTGTATGTCATGACATTAAAAAAAAAAAAAACAACACTTTTTTTTTCCTGAAAATGTGGCTACTCTAGAAGATACAAGCACAATTTTCCCCTTCATGTCCTTTAACACAATATAACTGTTCAGTAGCAACACCTGGTAAATGAGATCTGAAGTGGTCAAGTTATTTATATCTAAGCAAAGAACTGAATCCCTAAACTGGGAACACAACCCCTGCTTCTTTCATTCAGATTTCATCTTCTAACCCCTATACATTATTTTATATATACTTTTACTTGATGAAATGTCAAAAAGTCACTGTCAAATGTTAAAATCATTTTCAATGGACCAGCTAATAATGGCAAATAACCTTTCAGATGTGCAATGGAAAATCAAGGACATATCGATGATCCCTAAACTTTTTAGGTGTCATATGGGAAAACGTTATGAACAGAACCATCTTTACAGAGTTTTCCTTCGGCTGCTGCTTCAGTTAAGGATATCTAGCCCTTGAAGAAATAGTACTGCCAAAAGCCCAGGAGTTATGCTGCATACAGCCCACAGGCCAAATCTTGCCCAATGCCTATTTCTGTATGACATACAATTTAAGAATGGTTTTTGTATTTTTAAATACTTGGGGAATTTCAAAATAAGAGTAATATTCATGACACTTGAAAGTGATATAAAGTTCAAATTTCAGTGTCCACAAATAAAGTTTTATTGGAACACAGCAATATTCATGTGTTTATGTATTGTCTGTAACTGCCTTCATCTGACACAGCATAATTGTGTAGTTATTTCAAAGACTGTATGGCCTGTAAAACCTAAAATAGTTAATATCTGGCTTTTAATAGGAAGAGTCTGCCAGTCCCTGCCCTAAAGTGAAAGGGATGCAGGACCCTGGCAGAATGGGACAGCAGAGAGAAGTAGATATTAAGATACTGGGGTGGGCTGTGTTTGTGATCCAGATTAGTTTTTAAAAAGTGAAAAAAAGCATTATTTAATGTATTATTAGTATACATTAGTATACTAATATATAATATATAATACATTAGTATTAATGTATTTAATGTATTATTAATGTATTATTTAATGTATTATCCATATAAAACTTAACCATTTAGACTAATATTTTTCACTTAATAATTTTGGATGTGCCAAAACAGACAGAAAGGAATGAGGAGTTAGTGCTTTTTCATGAGCTCCTGGAGAACAGTTGTCCTATACATCTCTATATATCAGCATTTTCATTGGCCTTCATAGTGGGAACACATTGACCACATAGATGAGAAAAAAACTAAAAAAACTTTCATGTAGTCTGAATATGAAAAAAAAACAGATAAGGTTTTAACAAGTTTATTCCATCTGTTTTACAGATGATTACACAAGAAACATAAACCAAGAATTTTCTGGTATACAATATTTTCACAAGTCCTATATATACTTTTAAGACAGTTAGCTTAATAACTTAAGTGATCTCAAGGCTTTCTGACATGTTTTCCATTTTAATTTTTACACAGTTAAATACTGCCTGATTTGTTTTAAGCTCAGTAAATTTTTCCCCTTGTCAATGGACCTATAATAATTTGCAAGAGATGAAATGTTTGTATTGGAGGGCTTAGCATTATAAACCTTTCCTTGTTGTTCTAGTTAGCATTCCCATGGGCCATTTTCAGGCAGTTATAAGAGAGCATGGCATTGTCATAAAAAGGCTGACACTCAGACATGTGATCTTTCAGAACCACATTTATGGAGCACCTGTCAAATTGGTGTTCAGGAATGGCACTGACTAAAGTGGCATATATTGTGTTTGACTATGAGAGCAACTTACTTAATGACATCCTATTTACCTGAAGAGACCAGTATAATTTCTTTAAAGGGTCTAATTTATTGCCCAGGGGTCAAAGAAATAAAATTATTTTTCCCAAATCAGCCCTTTGGTATTTTGGTGTTAGTAATTGTCCTATGGTGGTAGCAGTAATCTTTGAGAAGTAGTGGAAAATGAAATGTAAGTTAACATATTTTGATGAAACATTTAAGAACATCCTAAAAGTATAGGTTTCCTGTAGTAATTTAACCATTTGTTATGTATGTGCTTGCATACTGCATTTAAGGCACCAAGGTAGGGGCGCTCCAATTTTAATCCCACTACTCAGAGTTCTAAAGCTTCACTTTAGACCTTGGGATGATGACCTGAACCATTCAGCTCCAGTCCACATTCTGCCATCAGGATGAGAAATGTAAATCATAATATTCTCAGTCCATCTACCAAAATACAAAAATCACCGTTTGCACAGTATGAGAAATTGAAATTACAAACTAGGAAAGTAGAAAGCATAGAAAAGAGAAAAATAAATAAGATACTAAGAATCCAGCTTGGTCCTATTAGCTACAATCCTAGGGGATGTACTTCTGGGGAACCATCCTAAGAGTTTCCCTCCTTTGCATGTCATACTCAGAAATACTTCCTCCAACCCCACCCACGCCCACCCCTCCCAGAATCTCCTTAACTACGCTTTTCTCAGAGAAAGAACTTTCTTCTTTCATCTAGCCATGATCAAGTTCTATAAGCAATGATTCTTTTCTCTTCTTTGACTTCAAATGAATAATCTTTTTGTTTGGCAGGATCTGTTCCTCAATCACAATCCTGTAAGTCACTATTTTTCTTCTAGATCATTTTTCTTCCCAAAGAGTGCCAGCTTATCAACCTATTTCCTCTCCGATCCAAATTCATCTTGTTTACCCACTCTGAAAAAATGAATCTGGGCCTTTGAAATATTTCTCTTTGCCCCCTGGCATTGACCTTTTGTCAGTAGGGGGCATTGGAGAAACATTGCAGGAGGAAAGAGATTTGCTTCCTTGTTCCCTTATAGTCAAAGAACAGGTTTCTACAGGCCTAGCACAGGTAGTCGCTCCAGAGCGAGCTCTGCAGCGACAGGGGCTTCACTAGTGCCAGCCTCCTGCAGCGCACAGCTTCCCCCATACCTCCACCCCGCCTTTGGCTATTGTGTAGCAGTGTGCCTCTCTGGTAAGATACCTACTTGTGAACAGCTTTCCCCAGCACCTTAGAGGGCAGATATCCTGCAAGTTCCACCACTGCAACTTCTCTGCCATCAAGAGACAAGGCTGAGCTCTCCCAACAAGCCCTGGTTCTCAGCCCCACGTTGCTCTATTTCATTCTTGCAGATAGTAGACGCTCTTATTCTGGTAGATCTTTAGAGTTCTCTTTTCTTCTTCCTACCCAACTCTTTCTGACTTCAGTCCCTTGTTATAGTCAATAATTCGTCATACTAATTTTCCTTGTTCAAATTACTGTGTGGTCTCTTTCTCCTCATTGTTCACAGACTGATAATGCTAAGGTTTCAATTATCTGGCCACTAAAATGTTCTTATTCGCATTGGTTTCCATGTTGGGTCACTTTATTTGGGTCATTATAAGATAAGCATTTCCAACACTACATCACATCTATTAAATGGTTTATCTCTATATGAGAGGTATGATAAATACATGCTTAGAAGACATATATTCTTAAGAGAAAAAGGTGTGGACAGAGAGTAGAGATAAAATTGGTCAATATTCCTCATCCCCACCAGAGTCCTTTTGACATCTTCCATGGAAATTCGTAGTTTACAATTCTATTAAAATACATATAAATAAAATTACACACAAGAATTTCAGAGCTTCTCCATGCCGAATCTGATAAAAAATCCAGAGTCAGGGAAGTGCATAGATATCTTGCAGGTTCAGGAAAGCAAAATGCTACTACCACCAAGGAAAGGAGGGTTAGAGCAGGATTAGATGATGCTGCGTTATTGTACTTGCAGTCAGATATTAGGTGATGCTATGACTCTATAGCAAAATAAATCAGAAAAACATTAGATTAAACAGAATAAATAGACAGCATTGCTAATTCTTCTCCCAGCTTTTAATATGCTGTATGTGTCTATGTGTCTTGGATCTCCATTAGAAGAATCTAGACTACACTGTCTCCTAATTTTATTTAAGTATTACTTATGAACAGACTTAAAAGTCTTTAAAGTATTTTTAGAAAATACTGAGCTATCAACATGGAAAAAAATTTGTTGGAATATTAAAGGGACCATCCTGTCTGGAAGGGAATATTTTAATGTAGTGGGGAAATAAAGTTGGCTAGGCTGCTTATAATTAGGTTACAGAGGACCTTGGTACCATGATTGTTACCTTTGCACACATTTACAAGAGGGAGAATGTTCAGGCTGCTTCTAGAAGCCATGCTCTTGGGCCTTGTCCCACTATTCCAGCCCATTACTCTCACTGGTATGAACAGGAGAGCTGAATGGAAGCTTCTCTGGGCAAAACCAGTAGAAGGGTGAGCACAGAAAAATCGTGTAAGTGCAGAGTTAGATTCTATCTTTATTTAAAGTTTTCATACTTTGTTCATCATGGATCTCTTGATATAAAATTTAAATTTTAAGAATATTGCTTAAAAATATTTTCTTAAATAGCAGGCTTCCTGGAACCCCCTTTAAATTTTGCACGCAAGGCCAGTACCTCAATTCATTTCTTCCTAATCCTGGCCCAGCCCTAGCGCTGTGGGAATACAGAACTTACAGAGTGATTCCTGACCATCCTGCTTTGTTATCATCTTTCCTTTTTAAAAATATCTTATTAAGCATAAACACAAATAGCAATAATTCCATATTCTTCCACAAAAGAACACATACCTTTCAGTACCTAACTGAGGTTTAGTAGAAGATATAACAAGAGTTTGGCCTTAAATAATGTGTAAGGGTAATTGTGTGTGTGTGGCTGGTTATCACCCTGGCAGCAAAACTATAGATCATCTGCTTCTTATTCTGTAATATTAAAAAGGCAAAGATGTTGTTTTATTTAAATAAAATATATGGCAAACAATATATTCAGAGCCTGTTATTTTTCATTTCTGTAAGTATATTTTTGGTGTTAATTAGGTCCTTAAATAAATAAATGGATTCTATTATTAAATCTTTATAAGAGTTTTATAAAAGACAATCCCTACTGGTGCCACTGTAAAAGTAAACTTATACCAGAGTGGGGGGAAAAAAAGATTAAAAAAACTTTTACTTGGACAGTGTTCTTTCCTTTGTCAATACTGTTAGTTCTTGTTCTGCTAATTCACATCTTTGTCCAAAGAATACATTTATTTCTATTTTGTGAGTAAAACCTCTAACTTTCCATAGTTTCTGATGATGGGTTTGAAAATTAATCATGACATATTGATTTTTAGGTGTTCTGAAACAGTGATTTCCCACATGCCTTAAAGTAAAACTCCTTACTATACTTGGTGTTATGATATATTATATATTGTCACAATCCTTATTTTGTCTCCATCTTTGTTAATGGTACCATTTCATACAGGATTGTGAGTTCCATAATGGTAAGAATTAGGTTTGTCTGGTTTACAAATAATCTGGAACCACACCACTAAAGAAGTCCAGAAAATACCATTCCTTGTATATTCCATGTGTACACAATACGGATAGTGTCCCCTAGAGGGATATAACATTTTAGCCCTAGATAGCCCCCACAGCTAGCATAAGGTCTAGCATCTAGAATGTGATTGATATATTGGGTTGGCCAAAAAGTTCTTTTGGTTTTTTCCTACGTGGTAGCTCTAGTAGCACTTAGTTTTGTTTAACTTCATTTGAAACAATTTTGTTAGATTGCATTTAAAAAAAGTTATCAAAATTGGTGAATTTTTGTGCAGCTATATTTAATATTGAAGATGAAAGAAAATATGCAACATTGTTGGCGTATTATGCTTTATTATTTCAAGAAAGGTAGAAACACAACTACAATGCCAAAAATAAAAAGAATTGTGCAGTGTATGGAGAAGGTGCTGTGACTAATAGAACGTGTCAAAGTGGTTCATGAAGTTTCTTGGTACTATTGCCATTTTGGCCAAATAATTCCTTGCTGTGGGGCTATCTTATGCATTGGAAGATGTTTAGCAGCAGCCCTGGCCTCTATCCACTCAAAGCCAACCGCGGGATATAGCCAACATACTCAAAGTATCCAAATCAATACAGTTTTTTATAAAAATGAAAAATGTATCATTTATTTTATGGGAAAAACCATATAAACTTTTTGGCCAACCCAATATATTCATTGATTGAATGACTGAATATACCCCCTTATGCAGGAACTTGAGTATCATGATAGATTAATCTTCTCCATCATTTTCCACTTATAGTCTGTCACCTAATTCTATTAATGATACTTCCTGAACATTATTCATATCTTTTTTCTTTCCATCTCCATTATCACTGCCCTAGTTCAGGCCTCTATGTTGAATCTCCATTGACATAGACTCCTAACTTGTCTGCCTGCCTCCATTCATGCCTAACTTGTCTGCCTGCCTCCATTCATGCCTAACTTGTCTGCCTGCCTCCATTCAATCTCAATCCTTCTTCCACATTGCCATCAGAATTCTCTTTTTAGAATACAATTTCAATCATGTTATTGCATTGCTTAAAACTCTTCAGTGATTCCATCTCATCTATCGCACACGATAAACTTTTTCATGATCCAGCCTTCTCAACTGATCGTCACAGAATCACAAATATGAGGCTTAAAAGGTGAAACCAAAATTTGAAAACACACATATATCTCTCATAAAAAAAACCCCAACCCACACATTTCCTGACATCCTTTGCAATTTGCATTTACTTCGATTATTACACTCATCACCTGAATTTCCTGTTCACTTAAATGTCTCTCAAATGAAATATAAGTTTGTTGAGGGCAGTGATTGGTTTTATTTATTTATTTTATCCTCAGTACTTGCATAATGTATAGAATACAATTTGTGCTTACAGATATTTGTTAAAAATGAGTCAATGAATAAATGAACTTAACTTAAAATTCTACTTAGACCTGAATTTTCTGTCAGTTAAAATAGAATTTTTTATGTTATTAAATTTCAAGATTCTGTCTGAAATTACGGAATATTGATGAGTATGTGGAGCCACAGGAAATTTCTTGTATTTTCCTGAAAATGTGAATTGGGGGAAAAGACTTGGGATAATAGTTTGGCATTATCTAGTGAAGCTGAAGCTGCATATGTTCTGTGACTTAGAGATTCCACACCTAAGTAATTACCATTCCTATGAAACACGTGGATAATGACAATATTTTGTATGTCATACTGGAGTAAAGAAATGAGAGGCTTATACTTACAAGCAAGAGAGCATAGCTCCAGCTACCTTGGCCTGTATTCTGTCCTGAGTGCTCAGGATCAATATCTCAATGCTTGTGCTATAATAGTGGTCTACAAACCTAGTGTAATGTGGTTTACTATGCTATTTATGAATATTCACTTAGCTTTATACAATTACAGAAACAAATAAGGGGGATAAATGAAACTAAATATAGGAGCAAGTAGCTTGTGAGACATGTTTGACACAAAAGAAGTAGAGCATATATGTGCTTAACATCAGTGGAAGGGATAGAAGGAAAAAGAACATCAAATATTCACAATGCACTAAGTATACCTGAGGGACTCGGTGTTACTCAGATCTTAAATTGGCATCCCATTGATGATATTTTGGCCCATGTATCTTCTGCCCGATAAATTCTGTAGCTGTTCATCAATCTAATTTGCAAGCTACAACTGTGCCCTGGTGTACCACAAACAAGTATGTACTGATTGCAGACATCTGTCTTCTGTGGAGCTCTCTTTCACAAATGCCAATTTGGGCTTATAATCTCACCGTTGGGGGAAGGTTGATGCATCAGAGAAAGAGATGAAACCTATGAACTTTGCATAATTTACAATTTAGTGTAATCCTTCCACCCTGTTTAGACCCTTTCCTAAGCATATTAATCTACACCATGTATGTCCCCTTGCTTCTCCATCTCTGTTTTCAATTAATTCAATAAATTGCCCTATCAGAGATATTAGTGTGGCCTGTAGGCCTTTTGTGCAGATAAATAGCTTGCCTTAGTGTTCTAAGAGCCTACCATTGTAGCAAGGTAATTTCCCACAGGATGCTGGATTACATGGATCCCTAACAGGACATGAAAACTTTCAGGAGCAAGATAGTTTTAAGAATTAATTTCCAAATCCTCAAAGTCCTATATGTATTTCTTCCTAAAAGTGATCTGCTTGGTAATTTGCTTGTGCTTCCCATTTTCTGTCTTTTATGTTTCCCTTTTCCCACTTAACAAAAAAAAAAAGGATACCCCTTGGCCACCTTTTGCTCTACTGTTCATTGCCCCAGTTCATAAAAAAATCTCCTGGCTTCCACACAGAGCCTCCATTAATCAAGATACCAAAAGCACCACTTTACTCAACTCCTTAAGAGATACATTTCAAAAAACAGTTTAATTTTCATATTCCATAATTGGTTATAAATATTATAATATATTTATATTGTTTTCATAAATTATATACTATGGCAATACTAATATCATAATAACTCAAAGCAGAAGAAGTATTTTAACAGAAACTTATGGACCTAGAAAATTCAGCAGGTTCTAATCTTATTTATATATCTATTTTTGCTGCTGTGAAAGAGTCTAGCATGACTAATTGAAGACTTTAAAGCATAAAACTACATTATAGTAAAAGACTTCCTGTGAGAGACAAGGAATTGAAGTGGGATTAAAAAAAAGTAACAAAACTTTTTACTGATGAGGGTATTGATCATGCATTTTATAAATAGATGAAGATGATCTCATATTACTATAGTTGTTATCTTGAACTGAATACATCTGAAAGAGTAATATACATGATATACCCTGTATATGTTTTATTTTTAGAAGTAAGTAATTACAATACACTGGAAATGGCATCTTTGGCGAGTATTTTAACATACAATGAAAACTGTTAGATATTTTGTCAGTCAAGTCCAATGAGGAAAACAGAAACATTTCCAGATATTGTTCTTTTAACAGAAGGAATTTAATAGAGGGTACTTATAGGCTATGTAAGAGCTGAGAAGTCAACAAGTGATATGAAGCAGTCCACAGGTTAGCAACAGCTGGAGTTACTTTCAATCTAAAACCATAGGAACATGTTCCATAGGTTTCCTTACCATTCCTCAGAAGGCAGGGAGGGCCGCCTAAAAGCCAGAAGCATGGTGGGACCAGACCAAGGATCTGGGAACCACAGAGGGAAGAGTTATCAAGTATAATATGGAGCCACAGAGACAATATAGCAACTGCTAGAGTCACTACCTCAGGCTGAGTAAAAAGGAAAGAAATTCTCAGGCTCCCCCCTCTATCTGTCCCTTAATCTTCTACTAGTGCCTTCATTGGCTGATACCACTTGAGAGCCCGTTGGTAAGGAAGGCTGAGAAAAGTAATTCCCTGGATTACACAGCAGAACAGGGTAAGGGAAGACAGACAAGTGACCAGCAATAGATGTGAACCTAAAACTCAGTATGCAAAAGAATAAAGTGAGATCTCTACCACATATTATACAAAAAGTAACTCAAAATGATCAAAGTTCTGAATGTAAAAGCTAAAACTATAAGTCTCTTAGAAGAAAACATAGGTATAAATCTTTATGACTATGGATTATAGTGTCTTTTTAGGCAGCAATTTCTTAGATATGATACCTAAAATACAAGCAACCAAAGAAAAACTGGATGAAATAGACATCATAAAAATTTAACACTTTTGTGCATCAAAGAACATTATTTAAAAAGTAAAAAAAAAAAAAAACCCTCAAAAAATGGTGGCAAATATTTCTAAATCATATATCTGATAAGGATCTAAAATCCAAAATTTACACACAAAAAAATCCCTTATAACTCAACAATACCAACAAAACAAAGAAATAAAGGCAAACAACCCAATATTAAAATAGGCAAAGGAGCCTAATAGACATTTCTCCAAAGAAGAAATGCAAATGGCCTGCAAGCACATGAAAATATGCTCAACATCACTATTCATTAGAGAAATGCCCATCAAAACTGCAATGAAATACTATCTCATACGCAGTAGGATGGCTATAATAAAGAAGGTGGACAATAACAAGTGTTAGAGAAGATGTGGAGAGACTGGAACATTGCTGTGGGCATGTAAAATAGTGTAACCACTGTGGAAAACAGTTCAACAGTTTCTTTAAATATTTGAGCAGAATATTACCATAAAAAACAGCAATTACACCAAAAAGAAAAGAAAACAGACTTGTACACAGATATTCATAGCAGCATTGTTCATAATACCCAAAATGTGGAAACCACTCAAATTTTTATTGAATGACGAATGGATAAATGTGATTATCCATTCAATGGAATATTATTCAGTCATAAAAAGGAAAAAAGTACTGATACATCCTGCAACATGGATGAAAATTGAAAACATTATGCTAAGTGAAAGAAGCCAAACAAAAAAGACTACATACATATTGTACACTTCTATTTATGTGAAATGTCCAGAGTATAGACATAATCTAGATTAGTGGCTCTAGGAACTGATGGGAGGAAGTAAAGAGGAGTGACTGATAATGAGTATGGGATTTCATTATAGGATGATGAAAATGTTCTGGAATTAGTGGTGATCATTGCACAATCTTGTGAATATACTTTTAAAACCCCACTGAACAGTACACTTTAAAGGGCTGAATTGGAACAGACAGATAGCTGTAGGAGGAGATGGGGGAACAGTGAAAGGAAGGGAAAGGAATTAGTTAAAGAACATGTATGAATGACTCACAGACACGGACAATGGAGAGGGGATTGACTGTAGGAGAGAGCGGTAGGCTGGATGGAGGGGGTGGCAAAAGGGAAAAAAATGGGATAACTGCAATAGATTAAGTAAAAAAAAAGAAAGAACATGCCAATTGGGGGCAAATATAAATTATTAATTAAAAATAATAAAAGATTGAATTTTTTGGTATGGAAATTATATCTCAATTTTTTAAATTAAATTAATTTTTTTAAAAAAATGAATGTGTGGGCCTACTGTTTTTCCAGAGTTCCGTTGGGTGAAAAGACCTATAGCACTTCAATTGGGAAATTATTCCCTAAAGAAACCTATACATAGGGACTCTAGGAAAATATCAACAGTAAAAGGATAAATACTCATATATCGTGACAAACTATGAGCAGTGAAAATGAATGGACAATCGTATACACAGTATCATGGATGAATCTCAAGAACCTAATATTGAGCTAAAACAACAAATCACTTGAATATAAAGACAGGTAGGAAAATGATCATAGCAATACTCCTCATAATAACCAGAAAAGAAATTACCCAACTAAACATCAACAAGCGAATGAATGGATGGTGTTATATGGTCACAGTGGAACACTACGAGCAATGAGAATGATAAAATTCATCAATGTGTAACAATCAGAATGAATATCATAAAAATAATTTTAAATGAAAAAGACAAAATGAAGGAAAGTGTACATGTTGTATGATATTCTTTACATAAAATCCGAAACCAGACAAAACTCATCTGTAAGTTAGAAATAAGGATAGTAGTTACCACAGGCATAAGGGAAGGTAGTGACTACAAGGTGGCCAGTAGGGGGCTTCTAGGGTACTGAAATGCTGCTGCTTTATCTCAGTGCAGGTTAAACTTCTACCTGAGAAGTCAGGATGCCAGAACATTTCACTTGTGGAAATTCATCAAGCAGTACACTTACAGTGTGCACTTTTCTGTGTATATTTCACCTATCAGATAAAAGTTCAAAAAGAAAACAACCAGTTTCTAGGAATTGATAAAGCATAAAACTATTTACACAAAATTTAATTACATGCAAAATTAAATAATATGTTGGAGAAACTGATGTAGGTAAAATTAGAAAGAAAATCGAGAGAAGACTTCTGGCCAAGATGGACGTGTAGGTAGACATACTTTGCCTTCTCATACAACCATAAGATGGATCACAACTAACCTCAGAACAAAAAGCAACCAGAACTTCCAGAAAATCAAACTGTACAGACTTCCAACAGCAAAGGATTTAAAGAAGAAACAGTCATCCAGACGGGTAGGATGGGTGGAGATGAGGAGCCGGGGTGGAGAGGATGTGGTGTGGTGGTGGCAAGGTATTGGTGAGGCACTGGTGGCAGCGGCTAGTGGAACAGGCAGTCCCACATTCACATGTAGTAGATAAAAGGTGGGAGGGACACCTGGGGAGTAAGCAATCCCAGCCCCAGGCCAGACAATGCAGCCCAGTTTTCCAGCACAGGAAAAAAGTAAAACCTCATAACTTCTGGCTGTAATAAGCAGTGAGGGTGTGGTGGCAGTAGAAACTGCTGGTCTCCCAGGAGAGTCTGTTTAAATGACCCACACGACCCTAGAACATATACAAACCCACCCACTCTGGGATTCAGTACCAGGGCAGCAACTAGAAGGGAGCCAGGCGCATGTGGGAAGTGGGTGAGGTGACTACAAATAGTATGAGAGCCAAGCAAGCGGCCATCTTCCCTATCCAACATCTCCCCCACATACAGCACCACAAAGTGGCAAAAGAGTTAGCCCTACTCTTGTGAATAACTAAGGCTCTGCCCCTTTGAGCATAACAGGTATGCCAAGACAAGGAGTCAAAGCAACTCTACCTAATACATGAAAACAAACACAGGGAGGCTGCCAAATTGAGGAAACACAGAAATGTAGGCCCAAAGGAAAGAGCAGATCAAAACTCCAGGAAAAGAATTAAGCAAAAACGGTGATAGCCAACCTATCAGATGCAGGGTTCAAAACACTGGTGATGAAGATGGTCAGAGAAAATGAGTACAGCAAATGCATAAGGAAAGAAATGAAGGATACACTAAGTGAAATAAAGAAAAATCCACAGGGAACCAACAGTGAAGGGAAGGAGGCTAGGACTCAAATCAACAATTTGGAACATAAGGAAAAAATAAACATTCAACCAGAACAGAATTAAGAAACAAGATTCAAAAAAAATGAGGATAGTATAAGAAGACTCTAGGACATCTCCAAATGTGCCAACACCTGAATCATAAGGGTGTCAGAAGAAGAAGAGGAAGAGCAAGAAATTGAAAACTTATTTGAAAAAATAATGAAAGAAAACTTCCCTAATTTGGAGAAGGAAATGGACATATGAGTCCACAAAGCACCGAGAATCTCAAAAAAGTTGGACCCAAAGAGGACCACACCAAGACACATCATTAATTAAAATGCCAAAGGTAAAAGATAAAGAGAGAATCTTAAAAGAAGCAAGAGAATAGCAGAGAGTAACCTACAAAGGTGTTCCCATAAGACTATCAGCTGATTTCTCAAAAGAAACTTTGCAGGCAAGAAGGGACAGGCAAGAAGTATTCAAAGTGATGAAAAGTAAGTGGCTAAAATCAAGATTACTCTAGCCATGAAAGCTGTCATTTAGAATTGAAGGAAAGATGAAGTGCTTCCCAGACAAGGTAAAGCTAAAGGAGTTCATCACCACCAAGCCCTTATTACGTGAAATATTAAAGGGACTTATTTAAGAAAAAGATCAATACTATAAACAATAAAGTGACAACAAGCACAACTATCATCAACTGAATAATAAAAAACAAAAACAAGAACAAAATAAGTAATCAACAAGACTAAGAACAGAATCATAGAAATGGAGATCATGTGGAGGGTTATCAGTGGGGAGGGGGAAGAAGGAGAATGGGGGCAAAAGTACAGGAATTAAGAAGCACAATTGGTAGGTACAAAATAGACAGGGGGATGTTAAGAAAAGTATAAGAAATGGAGATGTCAATGAACTTATATTCATGACCCATGGACATGAAATAAGGGTGGGGATTGCTGGAGGGTAGGGGAGTACTGGGCAGAAGGGGGCAAAGGGGAAATAATGGAACAACTGTAATAGCATAGTCAATAAAATGTACTCTAAAAAAAGGGAATGGTAAACTCCAAATTCAAGCTTGTGGTTACCTCTGGAGTGGATCAAAGGCCAGATCAGGGTTTCACAGATAAGAACAGTGTTTATTTTATATGGGAGGTGTAGGTATACTAGTATTTATTTTATTCTTATCTTTTACACTCAACAATATTTTACAAATATTATCTTGATACTACTCTATATTTAATAAAATCTATTTTTTAAAATACCAAAGTCTATAACTTAAAGCACATATATGTCTTAGTGGTGGGTTGGGCTGGAAGTTGATTTAGAAAATCTGTGTCATTATTTTCAGTATCTTTAAATTCTATTAATTATTATCTTTGTGGAGTGTCAAGATATTAGAAAAGCAAAGTTTCTAGTTTAATCCTATATGAACCAGTTATTAAAGAAAATCCATCTACTACTCGATTTCCAAGAATAAAGTTACCAACTGAGAAGAATTTTGAACTGATATTCCCAAATTCTGTTTGTAAAAGGATTTGGAGAGGGGACACTTTCCCCCACAAAACAATATTATAAATATTGATCAAATTCCTATCTGGTTTAGGAAAGTCCATTTAACCTGTAATATGACTAAATATAATACTAACAGTCTTATGTTCTTCCATGATTTTGTGTAAAAAGAGGCAACACACTTCCATCTGAGAAGTCAGGATGCCAGAATATGCTAGCTACTAATTTAACCCCAGCCTCTCAGTCAGTGGTCCTTCTCCTGTAGTATCTAGAGTGAGAGATTTCCATCCTGCGGTCCCGTTCCCTTATTGCAGGGGTATGTGAAGAAGAATCCACTGACGCAGCAGAGAACCTGTGCTCCTCTGTACAACAGAGCAGTTGTCAGAGATATTGCATAAATCAATCATGATCACATTGTGAGACAGCAAGATAGTTATAAAAATTAATCTATCAGTTATTAAATATTTACTGTGTACTAAGGGATTTTTCTAAGTCATTTACATTCATAAACGCCTCATGACAACTCTATGAAGTAGGTAATTTAACATCCTCATTTTCAGGTAAAACTGAGAGGCAGAGTAGTATGTCACCAAATGGTAATGTCAGATGTGAGCTCAGGTTACTGATATGTAGCACCCGTCAATTTCTATGATATAAATACTCCCATTACAATTGATCTCAAGCTACCAACATGGTGTTACCAAACACTGGGTTTAAACGACATATACACAGTTGGCTCTTCTGGACAATATGGAGGCATAGGTCAATACTATTTGCTTCCTTCAACAACCAAAAGAAGGATAACAATCAATTTAAAAACAAAAAACCAACCAAAACTGTCAGAAAATCAAACTGTATGGAAGTCCAACAACCAAAGAGCTAAAGAAGAAATGTTCATTCAGACTGGTACAAGGGGCAGAGATGGGCACCTAGGTCAGAGAGGACACATAGCAAGATGGTAGATGGCAGACCAGGTAGTCCCACATTTGCCTGTGGATAAACTGGGAGGAACAACTGGGAAGCGAGACAGACCATGCAACTCAGGGTTCTACCACCAGAAAAAGAAAGCTTCAAAACCTCTCTCTATAAAAACCTGTCAGAGTTGTGGAGGCCAGAGAAACTGACAGTCTCACAGAAAAGTCTGTTGGAGGGGCCCACAGGGTCTTAGAATGTACACAAGCCCTCCCACTTTGGAATCAATACAAGAAGGGCTCAATTTACTTGTGGGTAGTGGGGGAAGTGACTGAAAGCAGACTGAGAGCTGAGCCAACAGCATTTTCCCTCTCTGACACCTCTCCAACTTATAGCACCACAATGCAGTGAAAAGGGTTGCCCACCTCCACAACCCCTTTGAAAACTCAAGGCTCCTCCCCTTATAATGTAACAGGTGCACTGAGACAAAGAAATATGGCCCAAATGAAAGAACAGATCAGGGACCTTCCGGCCAAGATGGAGACGTAGGTAGATACACTTTGCCCCCTCGCACAACCAAAGAAGGAAAACAACAAATTTAAAAACAAAATATAACCAGAACTTCCAGAAAATTGAAGTGTATGGAAGTCCGACAACCAAGGAGTTAAAGAAGAAACATTCACCCAGACTGGTAGGAGGGGCGGAGATGGGCAGCCAGTGCGGAGAGGATGTGTGGCAAGGCAGTGGCTGGAGGACCAGGTGGGCGAGAAAGCAGGAGGGGGTGGGTGGCGCAGAATGGGCGGTCCCACATTTGGGTATGGATAAATTGGGAGGAACAGCTGGGGAGTGAGACAGACCGTGCAACCCAGGGTTCCAGCGGGAGAGAAGAAAACCTCAAAACCTCTGACTGTAAAAACTTGTTGGGGATATGGCAGTGGGAGAAACTCTCAGCCTCACAGGAGAGTTCGTTGGAGAGACCCACAGGGTCCTAGAATGTACACAAACCCACCCACGCAGGAATCAGCACTGGAAGGGCCCAATTTGCTTGTGAGTAGCAGGGGAAATGACTGAAAACTGGCTGAGAGCCCAGCAAGCGGCATTGTTCCCTTTCTGACCCCTCTCCCACATTCAGTGCCATGATGTGGCCTGAGTTGCCCTGCCCTGGCAAATACCTAAGGTTCCACCCCTTACAACATAACAGGAATGCCAAGACAAAGAAATATGGCCCAAATGAAAGAACAGGTCAAAACTCTGGAAAAAATACAAATAAGTGATAAAGAGATATGCAAACAATCAGATGCACAGTTCAAAACACTAGTAATCAGGATGCTCACAGAAATGGTTGAGTATGGTCACAAAATGGAGAAAAAAGTGAAGGCTATGCAAAGTGAAATAAAGAAAAATATACAGGGAACCAACAGTGAAGGGAAGGAAACCAGGACTCAAATCAACGATTTGGAGCAGAAGGAAGAGATAAACATTCAACCGGAACAGAATGAAGAAACAAGAATTCCAAAAAATGAGGAGAGGCTTAGGAACCTCCGGGAACAATTTTAAACGTTCCAACATCCAAATCGTAGGGGTGCCAGAAGGAGAAGAGAAAGAGCAAGAATTGAAAACTTATTTGAACAAATAATGAAGGAGAACTTCCCCAATCTGGCAAATGAAATAGACATCCAGAAGATCCAGGAAGCTCAGAGAGTCCCAAAGAAGCTGGACTCAGGAAGCACACACCAAGGCACATCATAATTACATCACCCAAGATGAAAGATAAGGAGAGAATCTTAAAAGCAGCTAGAGAAAAGGAGACAGTTACCTACAAAACAGTTCCCATAAGACTATCCACTGATTTCTCCTAAGAAACCTTAGAGGAAAGGAGGGGCTGGAAAGAAGTATTCAAAGTCATGAAAGGGAAAGACTTACATCCAAGATTACTCTATCCTGCAAAGCTATCCTTGAGAATGGAAGGGCAGATAAAGTGCTCCCCACATAACATAAAGTTAAAGGAGTTCGTCATCACCAAGCCCTTATTACATGAAATGTTAAAGGGGCTTATCTAAAGAAAAGAAGATCAACACTATGAACAGTAAAATGACAACAAACTCACAGCTATCAACAACTGAATCTAAAAAAACTAAAAACCAAACTAAACAAACAACAAGAACAGGAACAGAATCTCAGAAAGGGAGATCACATGGACAGTTATCAGTGGAGAGAGGGAAGGGGGAGAATGGGAGAAAAGTTGCAGGGAATAAGAAGCAAAATTGGTAAGTACAAAATAGAGGTGGAGGTTAAGAATATTATAGGAAATGGAGAAGTCAGAGAACTTATATGTATGACCCATGAACATGAACTAAGCAGGGGAGAGGAATGCTGGAGGAATGAGAGGAACAGGGTGAAGGGGAATAAAGGTGAGAAAAAAATGGGACAACTTTAATAGCAAAATCAATAAAATACACTTAAACAAAAGAGATAGGCACAATTAGTTCTAGCAAAGTGGTATGAACCAGCTCTAGTGCAAAATTAAACAAAAATTTACCAATGCTTATTTTATATAAGAAGTACTATGCTAAAGCCAAAAAAAAAAAAAAAAATAGGTTAAGCTCCAGTTCCTACTCTTATGGTAGTGATGGTATGAATGGAGAGACAATATTTATAGCCATAAAATATGGAATAAAACATATACATGTAACTTTATAAGATGAATGATAATTCACATTTAATTTCCAAGTATGTGTTATAGATATTAGTTTAGAGGTGGAAACCAGTAGTCATTTCTATGGACAAGTAAGATTTTTGGAGCATTAACAAGTTAGTAAGTCCTTGCAGAGTTTGCATGGGTAGAGAGGAAAGCACTCTGAAGAGGGAGTAAGAACCCTGTTTTAAAGTATTTTTAAGTGAATTAATTTTCTTTGAAGTCAGCTCAGTTCACTAAATCAGACTACAAAGAAAAATTGTAGAGCCTCTGTCAATGAAAATTTTTCCAGTGATCTAGATCAGTTTCAACACTGATCTGACAAGAGACAGGAGGATGAAACAGATAACATTTTGAGATCTTTCCAAGTTTACTAGTTTTTATAGTTATAACTCATTAGCCTTAATAGTCTTATGTGTCTGCCACTGTCTTTCCAGAAATACATTAATGAAGAGAGCATTGAAATCTAATCTTTCAGAATGAGATATTCTGCTTCTGGACTGCTGCAAATCTTTGTCTAGCTAAAATATGAATTTCACATTCTTTTTTGGGGGGGGGGTTAAACTGTGAGCAATCAATCAGGTCAGTCTGTTATGTTGATGTTAGATATCCTAAGACTTGTAAATTCTATTTCATTGTGTGGATATTTTAAAGGATAAATTAATAACTGTCAATTGACAACACTATGAAAAAGAATGGATGAGCTAGCTATTAGAGAAAGAGGAACAGAGAGCAGTTTCCACACTAGCGAGGAGGAGAAACACTGAAAGACACAGAGGAGGGAGGAGTGGAGAGTCAGGGATTGTGGGTAGAGACATTTAAGAGTAGGAGAGAACTTTAAGGAGGTGGATCCTTTGTACACTTGGAGCTCCCTGTACCTGGAATACCCGGAACACTTTTTCTCCAGAGTATCTACTCACTTATCCTTACCTTCTCAGTGAGGTCCCCCAGGCAGAGCATGTGAAATAGTAGCAACTCTGCCAAACAGCCCCATCTGGCTTCCTTATGTCCCATCTTCTGCTTCATTATTCTCCATTTCTCTAATAACTTACATTTACCTTTTTTATTTGCTTATAGTTTGTCTTCCCTCTTGCCCCAACTCAAACATACAGTATAATAGAATGTCAGCCATGAGAGCTTCTGTTTTGTTTACTGCTAATCCATACCACCTGAAAGAGTGCCTTGCTGTAGACACTCAATAAATAATAGTTTGGATACAGATAAATGAAGAATGGGTGATCAACCATAGCAGAGATTTCCAGTTCCTTGAATAGACTACATCTTCAACACTGGTCAACTAGATTAAACACACTTCTATTGATTACAAGGAAAATCAAATTGATTAAGTATGGAAGAAGACCTCGCCAACCACTGAAGAAAAACAAAAGAAATCATTAAACCTTATTTTTCTGTTAATGACAGAGTTAATGAAATAAACTTTGATCCTTACTATAAGGTTGTTATGATTACATCCTTGTGATTTATAAGTCATAAGAAGAAAAATATCCTGAGTGTGGCTTACTTTTTAAAACTTCAGAAGTCTTCCAAAATGTTTTGCAGACATTGTGGTAAAAGTATTTTTAAAAAAATCTATGTTTGTACCTTTCTAAAAGAGGACTATTAACTACATATTTAAGTATTGATTGTTATACCTAAGATTTCTGAAGCATGCTTTATGTAAGTGATTGTTACCTTTTGACATTTTATAAGAATCTCTAGAAAAATTCCTAAAATATTCACTAAAAATAATAAAATATTAATAATTATTAACCAATATAGGTGGAACCATTTTCAGGGATTTTTAAAATCTTTTGTATTCTTCTGTTTAAATACTGCTTTCAAATGACTTGCTCTGGAAGACATCTTCATATTGATTGATCTTTCAAAATTCAGCTTGTGGTATGATTTTTGCAATTCCAAGTTTGGTAAGAGGCAACTTACAAAATCTTCCAGTTGCAAATAAAACTATTATTTAAAAATTCCCATTGATATTACCTTCAGCTAAGGAAGTAGACAAGTTAAAAGAGGATAAGGAATGCCTAAATTATTTTCAAGGAAGTGACATGGTAAAGAAACTCTTAAATGGGTAAAGGAAATTTGTGGAAAGGAAGATAAAAAATTCACAGTGAAATACTATTGTATGCTCTATGATCATAATTAATCACCCACTTGCATTAATTAATTTATTTATCAAAATGTAACAGATGTTGACTGGGACATTTCTTGAGGTTCCCAAAGTAACTACTAGGACCCAAGGCACTAGGACCCAAAGCTGAACAAAGAGAAGTTGGGTATCCACATTACTATTGTTTGGACTGACAGGAATACCTGAGTTTTGTTTGTGCCACAAGGACATTACAGAAAGTAGCAGGACTGAAAACATCTGGACAGTAGGTCATTTAAGAGGATTACCACCAGGGCTGAAACTGGGAGTGGAAAAGGAAGGCCTTTGGAAGAAGCTGAGGAAGCATATTAGGAAAATGTACTGGGTTTTGAATGCCTATTGCCCATTAGCCAGAAAAGCAGAGACCCCCAACAGTCAGTCACATATACAGGTTTTGTCTTCTTTCCATTATCAAATAGATCAGTTACTGGTTATAATCTTAAAGAGCCCACATTATCCAATTTCATTCTCATGACAATCTTGTAGGGTAGGCATTTTTTTAAAAAACCATACTTCTTTTTCAGATTAGAAAACTTGGAAAGGGACTCAGGGAAGTTATATAGTGAATCCAAAGTCACACAGTTACTGAGAGATCCAGGACTTAAACCAGCTTTTTTGGGTTTCATATGCCCTCTTACATATACTCAGTATCTCTTATAAACCAAGGCACTGTTAAATGCATTAAAGAGTACACACACATACTAGTTCTTGCTCTTAAAGAATTCTTAAGGGGGCCTTTGTTTAGAAGAAAACTTTAAGCAGTTTGGGTGTGAAGATAATAACAGTATGATTAGTAGCAGGTAATACAACAAAGAAAGCTAAACTGCTTTCCATTAGAAATGAACAGAAATTTTGGCAGGGTTTCCCTACTGTGGAGAAAATCCAGAATTGAAGACAGAGAGAGAGTGTAGGACAGATGACTGAATGACTTGGCAAAGAGACAGAAGGGATTTTTATGTGTTTTTTCCCCCAATATTTTATTATGAAAAATTTCAAACAAGCAGCTAAGTTGAAAGAATTTTTACAGTGAACACCCATTTACTTACCACCTAGATTCTACATTAATATTAACATTTTATTATACTTGTTTTATCACACATCTGTACATCTATCATCCTCTTATCTCTCCAGAAATTTATCTTTCTAATAAAAATGAATTTCAAAGAAAGTTGCAGACATTAGTACAGCTGCAGGCATTTTAAAAACAGGGATGTATTGTATTCGATTTTGTTTTGCACTGCACTGTAATTCTTCATTTCTCTTTACCTTCAGAAAAGCTCTCTATACACAAAGAGGCCTTGTGAGAATAGTGTTTTAAAATAATAGAAATCAAGGAAATGGGCTAAGTTCCAGGTGTAAATAAATGCAGAAATTGAGATGAAAGAATATTTAAGATGGATGGGAAAAGCCAAATTTAGTGGAATCAGGAAGTTAAAACTGGAGGTAACCACCAGACTGTAAATTCCCTGGAATTTGGAGAAATCTTGGGAAGAGCATTAGATATGCATAAGGTGGGAGTAGGGATTTAAGCCCATTTTATCTAGATCCTTTAATGGCCAGACAAACATCAGTTGACAAGTAGAGTACACGTTCTTCCTTGGTTACCATTTTCTGAAACTAGAGATGCTCTATCATTGGAGACACAACCAGTGATGGGAAGGTAGCAGCAAAGAGGGAGGAAAGAAAACTCTGACTTGTACCCTAGGACCTAGCCACTGCCAATGGTTCTTATTTTTCCCATCCCTCCCAGCTCCACAATTTCCTCCCTCCCTCCTTCTCTCCTTCACTCACTTCTTCCTTTCTTTGGAGGATTTAAAAAAGAGAGAAACAGGGAGGGATAAAAAGGAGAAAAAAAGAGATATAGGAAGAAGAGAGAGGGAAAAGGAGAAGAGCAAAAGGAAGTCACTTTAGGATCTGGGCACTTCTCTCTGCCTCCAATGCTAAAAATCTTGCTCAATTTCTGTTCCTACTTTAGACCATTTATTAGCACAGATAAAGATAGACAGAGGAGGAAACCGTGGGTTGAGGGGTAGCTGAAAAAATGAAAGAGGAGGAAAAACTCATGTGAAGTTCATCACTAATTTTTCTAAGCATCATTAATTTCCACATAATCCCAAATTCAGTTCCAGAAACTCAATCTCACAGTCCCAGGCATCTCATTGAATTCTTATGCCTATTCAGAAATTAATTCACAGTTTTTGTAAACAAAAGCTTTAAAGACCTCTTTTGCGAGAGGAGAGAGCCCATGAGAGTCACATAAATATTGGATTAAATATAAGCTCTTGATTTACTTGTTGTGTGATTTGAGAAAATTATACAACCACCTCAGTCTCAATTTCCTTGTGTCTAAAATGGGGCCAATAATACCTGCTTTTAGAGGTTGTTGTAAGGATTAGAGATAAAGTGCATTAGAGCACATGCCACATAACAAGCACTCAATAAAAGATAGCTATTTATGATATAAGAAGGAAAGACCTAAGTTGGAACGGTAGATGAAAACTGCTGTGTAAGTTAGAGGAGCTCTTTTGGGGGGCTGCCTGATTTCATGATAAAGATTTAAGATGAGTTAGGGAAAAAAATGTTTTATATAAGCCTGCAGATGCTGCTAGGATGTAGTAAAGTAAAAATTGTTAATATTTTTGGATTAGCAATAAAGATAACACATTTAATTGCCAATCTTTTTAAAACCTTGCTCTTCAAATAGCATCTTTTGAATATTTGTAATATTGTGTTTTTTGGTTTCAAAAGAAAGTATACACCCATAAACATATCTTAGGGGGAGATTGAAGGAGGAAAGGCGGCTAATCTACCTCTCCATTAAACCTGTAGCTGAAGTTTGGCTGTTTAGACTCTGACAACCACAGTGATAATAACTAATGTTTATTAGCACTATTTGACCAGGCACTGTGCTAAGAGCTTTACATGAATGTCCCCATCTAGTCCTTGTTGCAACTCTACACAGCACATATAGTTACTAGGTAAGGAACCTGGGGTCTATTAAAAGAGGCTAAATAACCTTCCCAAATGCACACAGAAGGTAGTGAGGCCAGGCCATCTGACTGTAGCTTGGACCCTTAACTACTACCATATATTGCCATGCCTCCCCTAGCCAAGAAGGAAGCTTACTGGAACCCCTGGCAAAGTTCCAAAAAGAAAAATAACTTCACATGGTCTGGATTTTCAAACTTGAGTGTAAACCATTTAATAAACATGCATCAAATTCAGAAAATGTTTTAGGCACAAGGCTAGGTTCAGTGTTAGTTGCAGGGAATACCAAGATGAGATAAGATCCTTGCTGTTGAAGACTTCAGTAGGTCAATATTGAGATCCCGTAGTGTTGTTTTTATTTAGTAAGTTTAAAGATAATTAACCATACCACAACTATATCTAATGTATATGTGCAATGCTTCAATTAAAAAATCAAACTGACTCTAAATAACATATCTGTAATTCTTTAATCTTGGTTTTATCATATGACTAGTAAAAGTTTTGAATACACATTTCACCAAAGCAGGTAGCCTTATATGCCTTTCCTAAAATATTAATGAGTGTCACAAGTCTTGCATCATTAACCACTAGGAAAATGCAAATTAAATCCACTATGAGAAATTATTTCACACCTGCTAAAATGCCTATAATTAGACAAAAAGTAACAAATGTTGATAAGGATGTAGAGCAATCAGAATCCTCAAACAATGCTGGTAAGAATGCTAAATGACACAGCCACTTTGGAAAACAGTGACCATTTCTTAAAATGTTAAAGGTAAAATTACCATATGGCCCAGCAATTCTACTCTTAAGTTTATCCCAAGAGAAATAAAAACACATATCTACACAAAAATTGTACTGATGTGCATAAGTATTATTCATAGAAGAAGTATTTATAATAGCAGAAAAGTGGAAATGACCCAATTGCCCATCAACTGGTGGATAAACAAATGCAGTATATCCATTCAAAAGATACTATTTGTTATTCAGTGATAAAAAGGAATGAAATACTGATACATGCTAGAAAATGAAAGCACTATGCTAAATGAAAGACCCCAGACAAAAACAGCTACATATTATACAATTCTGTTTATATGAAATGTCCAGAATTAGCAAATCTATAGAGACAGAAAGTAAATTAGTGGCCATCCAGGGCTGGAAATGGGAGCGGAGATTAATTGTAAATGGGCACAAAGAATTTTATAGGGGTGATGAAATTGTTGTAAGGCTGGTTTATGGTGATAGCTGTACAACCTGGTAAACTTACTAAAACCATATAATAAAAATAAGTGAATGTTATGATGTGTAAATTATACCTCAATAAAGCTTTAAAAAATCTTAGACAATTATGTCACTAAAAATCTCAGATATTTTAATTATTAATATGGAATCTATTTGTTTATATAATATTTAACAAATACATTCAATAACATAATATTTTCTGTTTTCTGTACTAAAGCTTTATAATTGCCTGTCATTAGATAATACCTATTCAGATTTACTCTCTACTATAATTTAAAAACAATTATTCAGTTAAGAAATATATTCAAGCCCTGGCTGGCGTGGCTCAGTGGATTGAGTGCTGGCCTGCAAACCAAAGGGTCACTACTTTGTTTCTCAGTCAGGGCACATGCCTGGGTTTTGGGCCAGGTCTCCAGTAGGGGGCATGTGAGAGGCAACCATACATTGATGTTTCTTTCGCTCTCTTTCTCCCTCTCTTCTCTGGTTTAAAAATAAATAAATAATATATATATATATTCAAAATGCAAAGAATATTTTTGTAATTGATATAGTGGTTTATAAAGGTCTTGGGTTAAATAGAGCATGATTCATTTTAATGTTTACTTTTATAGGCTATGAGTATGGAAAAGAACCATAGGAATTGCTTTATTTTTCATTGAATTTTTGTCCGAACGTTTTTACGTTTCTTTTCTTTTATTTTTTTTAAGATTATTTATTTATTTATTTTTAAGGGGGGAGGGAAGTAGAAAGAGAGGGAGAGAAACATCAACGCATAGTTGCCTTTTGCACTCCCTCGACTGGGGACCTGGCCCAAGGCCCAGGCATGTGCCCTGACTGGGAATTGAACCAGTGACCCTTTGCTTCGTAGGCTGGCACTCAGTGCAATGAGCAATACCAGCCAGGGCCAAATGTTTTTTCTTATATTCCTACTTTATCCTCCCAGTATGTCTATGATTTAGGAAGAATAGATATTATTCTCATGTTACAAATGAGTAAATATGAGTTCAGATGGATTGGGTAATTCAGCTAAAAAAATCTAGCACCCAGGGGGCTTAACAATTATATCTGAGCATTAAACTGTGTGTTATTCTACCATTGAATACTACAGTGGCTTCAACTGATAGGTATTAGGATTCTAATATTCATAAATTATTTTTATATGTGAAATTGAAGTAGATTTCCAGTTTCCAGTCCAACAGCCTAGAAGTTGTCCCTCCCATCCACACAACAAGAAAACAGCTGCATGAACTGAAAACCAATTCTCCTTAGATCCATCAGAGGATTGAGGTTACAGGGAAAACCAGTGCCGCAAACATTGGAGGGAAAGAAAAGTGCAACCATAGCTCACTGGTAGCAGAAACCACCAGTAGAACTTGGTAGCAGCACTGAAAAGGTAATTGTGATTGCTGGAGACTTAAGCTTGTGGACTAACTTGAGAAATAAAATCTCCTGGGAACCCACCCTTAGGAGGACCTCCCCCTCACCCCACATTCATGAGTTTTACCTACAGAAGGCTCATTAGGCTCTCGGGGGAAAGATCAGAAAAAAATACCCTGAGACTTGTCACAGAAGGATGGGAAAAGTAGACAGTTTGAAATACGCCCAGAGCACTCTGTTCAGCTTAACTCTGTTCTCCTTTTGTCCACCCTCAAGAACAGGAGTTGGGTATGGAACAAATAAGAAGTGCTTGTGAAGGTCACAGCCTGGGGACACAGGCTGACTAAAAAACTAAAACTTAATCATAGGATTATAGAACACTTCCCTGCCCCATACTTGACCGCCACATCAATCAGGTTTCTGTATAATAACAAGGGATTACAGCTAAAAAAAAAAAAGAAAAGAAAAAAAGAAAGAAAAGAAAAGAAAAGAAAAGAAAAAAAAAAAAACCCAAAACAACAAAAAACCCTGCAAGCCTCAGACCCAACTTACGAAGAAATCTCTAGGGGAGACAAGAACAAGAATACCAGAGGAAATTTAGCCTCTGACACTATGTCTACGACAACAGTAAACACAACTTAGCTCCTAGACAGATAAACATAAAACCTCACATCGAAGGCCTATTTACCTCAGCCACTTTTATCTAATATATCACGTCAGACATTCAGCAAAAAATTACAAAGCATGCTAAAAGGCAAAAAACACAACATGCAGAGACAAAGCAAGCCTCAGAACCAGACTAAGATATGGCAGAGTTTTTGGAAGTATCAGACTGGGAATTTAAAATAACTGTGATTATTTTATTAAGAGGTCTAGTAGAAAAAGTGAAATACAATGTAAGAACAGATGGATAATGTAATCAGAAGGATAGGGTGTTAAGAAAAAAATGAAAAGGAAATGCTAGAGATAAAAACACTGTAGCAGAAATGAAAAATGCCTTTGATGAGGTAATCAGTAGAAGTGACAGGGACAAAGAATCAATGAGTTTGAAAATATGTCAGTAGAAACTTCCCAAACTGAAAAGTAAGGAGGAAAAATGCAAAAAATCAGGACAGCATATCCAAGAACTGAGGGACAATTAGAAAAGCTATAACATAATTATAATTGGAATACTAGAAGAAGAAGAATGAAAAGCACAACATAAATATTTGAATAAAGGCTGAGAATTTTCCAACATTAATGATAGACACCAAACCACAGACCAAGAAGCTCAGAGAACACCAAGCAGAAGAAATATCAACAACCACATAAAAATCTACAGCTAGGCACACAGTATTCCAATTGCTGAAAATCAGAGAGATTAGAGCATTCATCCAGTAGAAAGAGTTTTTTGTTTTGTTTTGTTTTGAAATTAATATTATACTTCTTGGTCTCCTTTCTCTTCTGACCCACCCCACCTGAACTCTCTCTTATCTGGGAAATATGGTAGAATTGTTACAGGAGGCTATGCAACCTAATTATTTCTCCCATTACTAACAAAAATATATTAAAATATAAATAGCAAAAACAAAGTGTTTTTTTACAAGTGTTATCTCCCCAAAGGTACTGCAAATTTCTTGCATGCAGGGATTATGTATTATATAATTCTGAATTCCTTAAAATGTCTGTTGCTGTTTATCCTGGAGAAGCAAATGAAATGCATTTTGCTGTCATTGATTAGAAGCAATTGTAAAAGCCTAAAAACAGTGGAACTTGCAGATTAGGACTAGAAGCTGGTGAAGAGATAAGCAACCAATCAAATGAATTAAACAGTTTTCAAGTACTGAGTTAAATATTTTAAAAGTAAAACTCATTCTCTCCAAGATCCCATAGTATGTTGTGCATATATAAGACCTGTTTTGATTTGTTTATAAGTCTGTTTCTCCTGTTAGACTATAAGCTCCTCTAGGACAGGGATAACATCTTTTTTCTTCCTTATTTTGAAAGGCACTTAATTTATTTTTGGTAAATAAAAAGTTGAGAGATACTTGACCAGGCAGAAGAGAGTCTAAGGGCATTCTATACTAATAAAGTTGCATTTAAAAGTGTGTTTTAATGTGCTGTTGAGTTGGCTCTGAGTCCTGACATCCCGTGAATGAGTGATGCCTACCATGTCCTGTCCTCAACAGTGATGCTTGGCTCCTGTAGACTCATGCTATGGCTTCTCTATGGAATCAATCCATCTCACATTTGGTCTTCCTCATTTCCTGCTGCCTTCTATTTTTCCCAACATTATTGTTTGTCTTTTTTGCTCCAAAGCAGCCTGCCTTCTCATGATGTGCCCAACATAAGACAGGCTCAGTTTTGTCATTTTCGTCTCCTAAATGCTATATTTCAGAGTAATTTTGAAGGAGTTTTCCCCAGAAAAAGAAATGTGCTCCTTTGCTCCACAATCCCATTCTTCTTAGTGTGCCTAGATGCCCACTCATCCCCATCAACCAAATGACCTTCATATCTCTGTTTCCATTGGCTCTTTCTCTTTTTTTCCTTGATCCCATGACCTTCTCATGCTGCGGAGGGGTTGAGGGGAAGCCCAAAACAAAACAACCAACCCTCTTTCCATTTACCCAATTACCCTTTCCATCTTCCACCTTGTTTCCTTTCTTCCTTTAACTGCTAAATTCCAATGTGTAATTGTTTAATACATTCACATTTACAATCCTACCACATCATCAAGTTATGAAGAATTTCTGACTGAACTCAGAAGTCATTTCTCAGGTTCTTATCCACTTTAAGTTCCTGGTGTTTTAAAGTACTTCTCTTAAAGCCAATGCCACTTTTATGAAGTGAATAAGCATATACTAACTTCTCTGTTCCCCGTAGTTGTTCAGAAGAAAAGCAGGTGTCCAGGTTGGGGTGCTGCCGAAGAGGGCTGTCTGAGCCTCTCACAGGAGAGTTGGGGTTTGGGGTTTGACTCCCCAGTTGTCACCAAGCCACATTATCCCAGTTCCAGAGCTGGCTCACTCTGACTCATAAGAGGTCCAGCATAAAAACCAAAACACTGAGTTATTGATTGGCATGAAGAGACATAACTGTTGGGTCAAATGAGCCTTCCTATCAGGCTGATCACCGCATCATTTGGGAAGCTTAAAGGAAGCCAAAATATCTATAAAGATTATGGTCACAATAGAATGAACATAGGGGAATTAGGGACCTAATTTGAATTCTTGAATTATTTTAAGACTCTGATAGCCTGACCCATTTATCTCCTACCCCCGCAGCCCCGCCCCACTCATCTCCACGGTATATGAACGTGTCATGGCAATTTGTTCTAATTCTCCTCTTTCTAGGCTTTGCGACTAACTAACCTCTCTGAATCGTCCACCTACATATCTGACTGTCAAGTAAGTCTTTAAGATCCTTCTAGATGATGACTGTTAGCTTGTCCATCATTTAGGGTATTCAAAAGAACATCCTCCAGATCCTGAAAGTAGTTCCAAGTTCCAAACACTTCTGCAAAAGCAACATTTTTGGAACAATGGTAATAGAAAATGACTGTATTATTGGTATGTAACATAAAAATCACAGCCATGAACATTGTGTTCAGTTATAGAGAAACTATTAAACTAGGCTTGACTGGCTAACTTTATGTTTCACTAATATTCACTTAACATTTGTTCACTTATTTTGTAATCTATTAGCATTTGTTGCAAGATAATCAGTTGACAGGACCAAAAGTTAAAAAAAATTATGGGAGAACTTAAAATTGAGAAAATTCACAAACTTTCTCCCTATGAATTGAGAAATGTCTACTATTATTTAATTACAATGGGATGATAGTAGCTCAGGAGCATAATTTGAGAACTGCTGCTTACAGTGAGTTACTGAATACTTTTGATACAGTGAACAATACTTTTATTTTTTCATTATTATAAATGTAGAAATTGAGTATAGGCAAAAATGTTTTATAGCACATACCTGCTTTGTAAAACTTGGAAGAAAGGATTCTTTTTGTCCTAATATTTAAACCTTATATTATGATACCTATTTCCAGAGACAAACCAGTCAAGTTTTTAAAATCCTTAAAGATATTGTATTGAATAAGTGACAAGAATGTGATTGAGTGGCATAGTGTATGATTTACCACTTGCTAGTTGGGGGAAGTCACAAGTTCTGTATTAGTTGTTCTTAAACATTAGTAAATCTCAGGTCACCTGGAGGGTTGTTAAAGCAGATTTCTGAGCTAAGCCTTCAGTTTCTGATCCTATAGGTATGAGATGGGGCCCAAATTTCACTGACAAGACACAGATGTTACAACCATACTTTGAGGACCATTGCTCTATTCCCTTGAGCTATCTTCAATTTAGTAAGTTCTTGGTTCTCTCTCTCTTATTCTCTAGTGGTTTCACAAAACTTTATCACCTTGTACTCATTTTACTATATCATTCCTACTTTTTCAGCATCCCAACTTTCCTACAGGGAAAATTGGAGTCATCAGGTATGAACCACCTCAAGTTCTTATTCCTTTCTCCAGTCTATCCCTTTTCCATTTTAAGGCTCATCTTACTTCCTGGACTCTTGAGCAAAAACCTTCCCAGGTCTTCCAGGATCTAATTCCATCTCTGCATTGTAGAGCTGTTGTCATTGGCCATCTTCTGTCTCCAGTGTTCAATGTTTTTTTCTTTACCAGTATTTTCTCCATAGTTTATAAATAAGCTCAAGTCCTTGATCTTGGAAATCTATACTGTCATCCTGAATATTTCTCTAGCTACTCTCTTCATATTCATAGGCCAGAGAAGCCAGAGAACTTATATGTACGACCCATGGACATGAACTAAGGATCGGAGGGGGGATATTCGTGGGAGGGGGATGCAGGATGGAAGGGAATAAAGGTGAGAAAAAAATGGGACAACTGTAATAGCATAATCAGAAGACTATATATATATATATATATATATATACACACACACACACACACACACATATATATAGTCTTTTTGAGGGCAGAAACTCTGTTGTTTATTATTATTTTTCCAAGGCCTAGCAATGACTGATGTGCTTAACTGGCCCTCAATAAACATGTTTTAAAAGAATAATTGTGACATTGACATATGTTTATTTACTTCAGAAAATATAAGGCCCTAAAACTTAAGATGGGATTCTTGCATTTAATTTCTTTTGATGTCCTATGCATCAAAAATACAAACATCATAAACTTATTCAATTGCTAATTAAAAACTGGAAAATAGTAACTATAAACTCCTGAACATTTTCAAGATGTCAGGAACTTTTCATTTAAATCCTGATAACAACTCTACAACATAGATGTTCTTATTCCTATTTTACAGTGTAATAGTTACATATTTTCTGACAGGTTGAATAATTTGTCCAGGGTATTATGGCAAGTCAGTGGCACATAACATGTTCTGCACTATACCTCATTGAATAAGGTTGTTTTAAAAATATTCTGGAAAGAGGAAATATAGGTTATGTTGCATGTATAAAAAGCTAGAAATAAAAATAACTTGGTTAAATATGTTGTTATAGTTCCCTGATCACTATATAACAATTGATCTGGGCACTCCTTAATCAAAATAAGTTTATTGCACCCAGCTTCAGAATGTGAACTAGAAAGAGCAGGTTGCATTAACCATAGTGTGGTTTTATTTCACTCATGGCACTGATTAATTTTTGGCCCTGTTTCCATGTACAATAAAAAAATGTATATGCAATAAAATGAAGGCAGCTATTCAAATAATTCATTGAATGTATCCAGGTTTATAACTAAATATTTCAGTGAAAATACTTGGGGGAACTGAATGTTTCCGTATATTTGTCTCCACTTTACTGTTAGATATTGACAGACTGAGTCCCCCACCAAGTAGTTATTGTTATTATTATGTTTTGACAGGGGATGTTCAGCTTTCCTCATGTCTTCTTTAAACAAAAGTAAAATATTCCTTGACATATGTTATACAGGTCTAGATGGACCTCTGTTATGGGAGCAGGATTAGAAAATAAGTTATTATTATAAAAAGTTACAAATACAAATTCTCCTTCATTTCTGTAAGGACCTATTCATGATGACAAAAACATTACAGATAATACAAACACTGGATTTAATTACGTATTTTTTTTGGAAAGTGATTTTTTAAAAGTATATTTAGTGATGAGAGAGACAGAGAAATATCCATATGAGAGAAATATCAATTGGTTGCCTCCCCATGCATCCCAACTGGGTCTTGAACCCTCAACCTAGGCAAGTGCCCTAACTGGCAATAGAACCTGTGGCCCTTTAGCGCACTGTAGAGTGCTCCAACCAACCAAGCCACACTGGTCAAGCCTTAATTACTTATTGATACCTAAAACTGAATTCTTGATCTCTTGTACCCACCCAACATACTCCATCCCTAGTCTTTGCCATCTCAGTTAATAGCAAATGCATTTTTCTAGTTTCTTACAACACTTAGATTCTTCCTTGATTACCCCCTTTCTCAAGAACCCCAATTCCGATCTGTCAGTAAATTGTACTGATTTTCAAAATATATCTAGAATCCAACCATGACTTACGGTGTCTATTTTAACAACCTGAGTACAAGCTACTATTGTCTCTTGTCTGGTTAACTATAAAAGGACCTGTAACTTCACAACTATTTTAAAACCTAAGTGACATCATGTCGATCCTCTGCTAATAGCCTCTTAGTCCCTGGCACACAGTCTTTTGGCATCTGCACCCCTTGTAACCTTACATTACCCTATTTTCTTTCTCAGTCATTCTTCTTTAGCTAAAATAACCGCTGGCCGTTAGTGCAACTTACTAGACCTGATCCCACTTCAGGGCTTTGGCGTTGGTTATTTTCACTGTCTGGAATGCTCTTTCTTTCGGTATCTGCAGCTGTCTCCTTCACCTTCTTTAAGTCATTAATCAACTGATGCTTTCTCAGTGAGGCCCACCTTGCTTTCCTTATTTAAAAATTACAATTCTCCCATTCCTCCTGTGCTTAATCTCATTCCATGTCGCTTCCCTGTTGTATATATATTTTTTCCCTGCAACACTCATGGCCCTCTACACATATTATATAATTTAAGTATTTATTTTGCTATTGTCCAACTCCTCCTACTAGCATGTGGGATTGAAAATAATGATGGGGATTTTTGTTTGGTTCTCTGCTATATCTGCAACTCCTAGAATAATGACAGACATGTGGTAAACCCACAGTATTTGTTGAATGAATGAAATAATTAACACTCATCACTCGGTGAATAGACTTCATCTTCATGGAAGGGGGAAGTAGAAGTTGTTCATTTGTAATAAAAGAGGTATTATTTATTGAATTCCATGGAGATGGGAGCAACTAAATTTCTATGTATCTAGAGAGTTCAGGGGCCCTTTGAAACCCTGATAGTCTATGATTCCTTTACCACTCTGAATCCTTAAAACATGATCATTTTCTCAGTAGCTAAGTATTAATTTAAAAATATCCTGGAATGTTAAACTTACAATGAAAATTTCCTAAAAGGATAGATCATGATAACATTTCTACAAGCTGCTCAGTACTACAATTCTTAACATTTCTTCTTTCATCATGTGTTGTTCTATTTCGAAACATGTAAATGTAATGGGAAGGTATGGGAAGCTAATTTGATTAAACCTTGAATAATTACATAATGCCCTCCCTCATGTATTAAGATACAGGGTCTGGCAGAAGTAAGACCTGCTTCAGTGTGGTTGGTAGGGTAATAATATTGTTGTAATAATTTATAGTTTTAACATTTCACCTAAAATGTCTTACGGTGTGCGTGAGTGTGACATTGTTAGTCCACAGTAATAGTGCTTAATTTGCCTTTAACAGCTTTGTTCAAAGGACGGATAATTCTTGTGGTGTGATCAGTTCACATGGTGTCCTGCTGTGTTTTCTCCACGTGCTTTGGAAATCACCTATTTTTCTGAGAGGTGATAGTCTTTAGTGTTCTAATTTCAGCAACAGCTTGCTTTAGTTTTGCTATATTTAAGATATCTTAGTAGCATTGATAGTTTAGGCTATTTGGTATTAATGTAATTGAAAATATTTTTGACCTTTTGTGTACAGTAGTGCTCTCAAACTACAAGCAAAAATATGGCTAAATCAAAAAAAAAAAAAAAGGATTTTTAACAGATTCCAGGGGGTAGGAACATTAGAATAACTCATGTGACTTCAAAGCTAAGATTTCTGCCAACAGCACAATTTACAATTTCCTAAGAATGAATTTTTTAGTTCCCTCTACTAGAGCCTTGTTTGTTTCCTTTCTCCATTAACTCCTTTTTTGTGTGATTCTACATTGGTTAGATACCAGAAATCTGAGAGTAAGAAGACCTGGGTTCTGTTCTGAAAGACTAGGTCAAATCTGGCCTCCATGTGATGCAGGTAGAACTACTGTGCACAAAAAGAACTACTATGGCAACATTAATGAACATAATTTTAATTGAAATGATCTGCTTCAGGTTGTATTTCCTTAGATGCAATAATTTTTCTCTGAATTTTCTCCTAGTTTCTTGATAATGTACTCTAAAGGGCTTTTCAACTATTGTATAAGGCAGTCTTCCTTTGTAAGAAATTACGACAATTTTCTCTTTTCCCTTTATCTTCTACACTTTCCCAGCATTGAACTGAGTCCTGATTTACACATTATGGTGAGCTTTTACAACCAAAATGTATTGATTCTTTTGGAACTATAAGTATTTGGCAAATATTGAGTTGTTGGGAAGATTAATGTGAAAGAAACACAAAATAGAAGACAACTATAATGACACATTACAATCACAATTATATGCACAACTACAATCACAGAGAAAATAAAAAAAGTTGCTATTTTAAACACTGTAAGCAAATAGTAGAAAGGAAAAGGTTATTTCAGAACACAAATACTTATAGGCAAGAACATAACTGATGCAGTAACGCTTAAAAAGACCTGAAGGTTAGTAGTTGAATATGTGTGAAGTAGTTATTGTATTTGACATAGTAGGAGTGGACATAAGCATGGTTAATCCAGTCTTCCTAAAGCAGCTGAAAAGAATGTTAATATAAATAGTAAGACTTAAAGAAGAAAGCAACAGAAATCATTGTCTTACCACGTATTATTTAAAGAACTACACGTGTATCAATCAAATGTGAGAGAACAGGATGTACAGTTTAATGGTGAGAGTGCAAGACTTAAAAATGAGGAACAGATCAAAATTAAGGAAAAATACAGGATCACTCATAAAGAACTTTAAAATAGGAAAAAAATATCAAGAATAAAAGTGGATCATTAAATGCCTCAGCTTGGTAAAATGAGCTGAGGGAAACACTTCATTGCAGGCCACCTTTCCCAACGTCTCTCTAGTGACTCTGTACAGAGTGCAGGGTGGACAGTGGTGGTGCGAGGGATCCGGTGTTCCATGATCCCAAAAAGGGTTTCATGTCCTCTCCCGGCACTGCGGTCCTTTGGGGCAGTGGGTCTTTTCTTATCTCTCCATTTCCCTTCGCTATGCTAAAAGCACTATCCACCTCATTTCCAGGTTCACCCTAATTCCTGACTATAAATTTACAGGGGTCAATCTCTGACCTGCACTTGGAAACAAAGTTCCAGTTGTCAGTCACTGATTCCCTCTTTAGCTGCACTGTTAAAGAATCCAAGACTGGCCCTTGAACACCCTTTGATTTTCAGCTCATCCCCACTCTTCTCCCAGTAACCCTCGCTCTAAGGCCCGAGCCAGGTTCAAGGTCACCAGTCTTGAGGCCTGCGGGCCTCGCCCAACGCCCGCGGGGAGAGCGGCAACTCGCGCACTCCACGACGCTCCGCCCCCAAAGAGCGTGGCGGAAGTGGCTTGCCTGGGAAAAGGAGACCGCGCGCCACCTGGCCGAGCGCGCATGCGCCAGCGCCCAGGCCGCCAGTGTGGGGGGCGTCCGTAGACCTCCTTCCTCGGTCTCCGCAACCCACCCCCTACAGAGAGTCGGGCTCACGCCATCTTTCCCCCACCCCCGCTTACCCCGCTCCAGCCGAAACACTTTCACCCTTTCTACACTCTCAGCCCACTCCTACCCCGCCCCTATCCAAGCGTGTCCCGGGCCGCAGCAGCAGAAACCGCACCATCTCTACCCCCACATTCTCCACGCGGGACGCGCAGCAGTGCCTACAAGTGTTCTTAAAGCAGAGGTTGTTGGTGGCGTTGGGGGAGGTGCGGGGGCGGACGGGAGGGAATGGGAACCGGGATGGATGCCGCGCGGCGAGCTCAGATTGTCC
Source organism: Pteronotus mesoamericanus (assembly GCF_021234165.1). Lineage (NCBI taxonomy): Eukaryota > Metazoa > Chordata > Mammalia > Chiroptera > Mormoopidae > Pteronotus > Pteronotus mesoamericanus. The sequence goes on along the minus strand of NW_026555085.1, from coordinate 14,596,945 downwards.
GGGCGCCGGCCCCGCCCTGGCCTTTGCCCTAGGGCGGTCGCGGGGGAGAAATATTGGCATTCGCACTGGAGGGGTGAAGGGAAGACGGTAGTGAGAGGAGCTGGCTCGTCGCGGCGCCCTGGTTCTTCGGCGGGGTTGGAGTTGGCTTTTGACTCCTCCCCGCTGGAGGGTGGGCATGGTGCGAGGGGAGCGGGGCAGGCGAGCTGGAGCGGGAGTTGCTGGGGTGTAAGAAACACCTTCCGCGTGTCATCCGGGTAGTGTTTTGGGGAAAAAATCCCTAAAGGAAATTGATATGTGGGCAGCGTGGAAGAAGAGTTAGGTAGAGTTAGTAAAAGTGTAGCATTTAGAAAATGGAAGAGATCGATTCTTTTCTCTGTGGGGTGAGTCCACACACAAATACTTATGTGACTCCCAGCGTGTCTTTGGCTGGGTGTTTTGGTCTGTAAAATAGGGATCGTAATAGTTTAGCTTAGAATCTGAGGATTATATGAGGTAATAATACACGTTAAATGCTTATAACAGCGCCAGGCACTGGTCAATTACATGGCAATTGTAATTAATTTTGGCCTCCATGTTTTAAGAAATTCAGAATGACTGTGACCTAGTTTTTTAAATTAAAAATCAATCAAGGCACGTGGTCTGACAAACCAGAGTGGGTTTACAGGAACAGTGGAATGTAATACGCTCAGAACCGATCTTGGACGTCTGTTACTAATGAACACGTGGGTAAATTAGCATAACTCCATGAGGCTGATAGAAACTTTGATCTGTTTCGTTGTAAAGTGTATACAGGACGGAGAGGACCTAGGATCTTAGTTTTGTATACGTGAGGGGCAGAACTTTGTTAGTGGAATTAAGTTAGCTCTGTGAAAATTTACTTAAAGACCAAATTGTGGACGGAACTTTGGGAATTTCTGGTGGATGTTACAGAGAGGCTGGATTTGACTGAATGTGAGGAAAAGTTTCCTGATGGTACTTTGCAAAAATAGAAGGCTCTTTTTTTGTGCTATTGCAAGTTTCTTGCCTCTACTTGCTTGAAAAATATTCAAGTAAGAGCAGTGTAGATCTAGAGCATCACTGCCCAATAGAACTTTCTGTCATGATAGAAATATTCTGTAATAATCAGTGCTATCCTAATACGGTCTCCACTAGACATAAGTGGCTGGTGTGCTGGGGAACTTAATTTTTTATTTTATAGTAATTAAAATACAAATACATGTGGCTAGTGCCTGCCTTAACGCACAGCATGAGGTCAAGAATTTAGACTTTGAGACCCGTTCTCCTTCTTGCTTCGGTTTAGTTTTAAGTCAGAGAGGCCAAATCTTGGAACATTTATTGCCTTAGGGCAGTGATTTTTCAACTGATGTGCCTTGGCAGGCACACCTGTGTGCCACAAGAATTTTGAAAATATGTAATACCTGACTATTTAGTCAGGGGCACTAACCTCTTTTTCCTCAGACTGTCAAATAAAAAAATGACAGCAGCTAACACAACAATAGCCATTCGGTGTGAATGAATAAAAATTATACCTATTTTTTTGGTCAGATGGGCAACCAACAGTGTAGTTTTCGGTTTGCTCTAGACTTTTAGTAATTAGTTTATGTGTGCCATGAGATGAAAAAGGTTGAAAATCCCTGCCTTAGGGAATCATAATTATATTCAAATAATGCCTTTCATTCAAGTACCATAGTTCAAAGCATGGGTCTGTTAGTAGTTATTTACAGCTTGACAAATTAAAACAAAGCATTCTTTTGTCTCCTAGGTTGTACAGCTAATGCTAGATTCATTTGCAGAGCCATAACAATACTAACTGGAGTTTCCTTTAATCATTACTCTAGTGTGTTGTGACCATGGTGTCTTCTATCTTTTGTCACTTTGGTTAGTTTTTAGTGAAAGCTTTTTAACTCTTTTATTCTTGAAGTGTTTTGTTTTGTTTTTTTTTTTTTTGCATTTGAAAGTTTTTTTTTTTTTAAACTTTGGAGCATTGGGCCATCTTAGAAGTAGTTTTGTGGTTATCGGTTTATTAGTATTAAAATTTTTTGAATTGGTAAGTCTGAAATTTGGTGATATTTTGCAAGAAATGTATTTCACATTTTCTGTGAAATATATAAATGTTTCTTTTTCAAGCAAATATTTATAAAGTTAAGTTTGAAAGTAAAACTTAAAAAACAACCTTGTAGATAGCATCCCTAACTCTGGCTTGATGTCTGTAAAATGGTTACCTTGGTTTCAAGGCTGAAGAAAATCATTAGATCTGAAACAAAACTTAAAGCTCATGAATTAGGCATATGCAGAGAATAAGCCATTACATACAAATCAAAATGGTTGCTCTTATGTAGGGTGACTTATCCCCCACTTTTTCTGGGACAGTCTGTTTTTCTCAGTATATTAATAGAGCCCTGTTCACTGTCAAAAATGTCCCAGTTGGAACCACATAATAATATGGTCACCCTACTTTTAGGTTTGTTGAAATTTGTAATATGTAATTTTAGGAGGATTAACCATACTGCATTCCTAGAAATGTACTTGTTTTTAAGTAATGGCAAAGCTATTGCCTTTGAGCTTAATAGATGAGATACCTGGATTAACACCAGCAAGTGACTTGTTCTTTAAGCCACTGGTAATTTAAAAATTTTGCTTTTCTCCTTATAATTGGAAACAAATATTTGACATCCTAATTTTTGGTTTTCTCAAAAGAAATGATTTTTGGTATGGGAGACTGCAAAGAATTAGGCCATTCAGTCAAATCAGATTGAATATTCTTCTTGAAATAATGCCTGTTTTGCCATGGCTGGTGTGGCTGAGTGGACTGAGCACTGGACTGTGAGCACTGTTGCTGGTTCAATTCCCAATCAGGGCACATGCCGGGGTTATAGGCTAGGTTCCCAGGAGGGGGCGCATTAGAGGCAACCACACATTGATGTTTCTCTCCCTTTCTTTCTCCCTCCCTTCCCCTCTCTCTAAAAATAAATAAAATCTTAAAAAGAAAACCAAAAAAGAAACAATGCCCGTTTTATTTTATGGTTAGGTTGAATAGTGAAATCAATTGGAAATCTGCTTATTATGTATTAGAATGTTAAAGATTTGGCTTATTGTTCACTTAAATAGTAAAGGAAAAGAAATTCACCCAAATGCATTATTATACTAATTGAATTTATACTATAGTGAAGAAAATATTTTATTGAGAGATGCACTTAGTTTGAGTCCTCACTTTTCTGATGGTTAAATGAGGTCACTCATGGGGAGTATTGGGTGCAGCGAAGCACAAAAGTATTCAGTAAGTGTCACTTGCTCTAGTCTTCAAGTTATTAAATAATGGATGTAGAAGAAATATTAATGTTCTGAGATGCATTGTAGATGGGTGCAAAGAGCACTTAATACTAATTCTGAAAACCTAGTTTAGTCCTTTTCTGCTATGTTCTCTCTGCGATTTCAGTTGCTTTCTTTTCCGAGTCCCAGTTTCCTCATCAGTAAAGGGGAACTAGTACCTAACGTCATTCCACCTCCTCACAGGGTAGTTGGAGGCTTCAAATGAGAATTACATAAATTGTCATGTTTTACAGATATTTTATATTTAATTGGTTTTGTTTCAACTTATCTACCTACTACCTCCAGTAAAGACTGACCCTAAATCTGCAAAATTGGTTGTATATTTTAATTTATGAAACAGCATATATAATAGACACCATTACCCAAAATGTTTTCCTTAACAAATAATACTGTTAAGTCACAGTAGTGGTGCTTTATTGATCTAGTTACAACATATTCTCTATACAAAACAACTCCATACAACTGCTAAGAGAAAACCGTCATTTTCATGGGCACTTGATGTGTTCCATCCGTTGTGCTAAATGCTGCATCTCATTTATTTATTCAAATATGTCATTTCTCATCTAAGAGGTGGCACTGATGAGGCTCTTTCTCGAACTGATGGTCAGGTTTGTTTTTTTTTTTTTTGCATTATACTACTGCTTCTAATAACATCTAGTTGGTAGTTAATGGTTATTGAACGTTAAATAAGGTAATGAATATGTAAATTGCATGCTATCTGGCATATAATATGTAGTAGTTGAAAACAATGCTGTGTTTGCTGAATTAATAGGTCAGTAAGTTGAAATAATATGTGAACGTACTTTATAAATTATTTTAAAATCTTGACGTGTACTTTTGCTATTTAAAATGCTATAGAAGTTTTATGACTGAATTCTGTGTAGTTCACTTTTTCATATTTGGTTTTGAATCTTTAAAAGACTACTACTGCCCTGACTGATGTATCTCAGTTGGTTAGAGTGTCTTCCTGTGGACTGAAGTGTCTTGGGTTTGATTCCTAGTCAGGGCACATACCTAGATTGCGGTGCTTTGGTCCCTGGTTGGGCATGTACAGGAAGCAATCAACAGATGTCGTGTGTCCCGTGCCGCCCGCCCCGCTTCTCCTCTTCTTCCCTCCTTCCCTCCCACTGATTCTCTCTCTTCCCCTTTTTCTCACTCTAAAATCAATGAGCATGTCCTTGGGTGGGAATAAAAAAACATTACTACTAATCATACCATTCTTTCATTAAGAATATACATGAAGCTATACTCTTGATTAGATGATGATTCTTCTGCTTCATCATAACCATCATCATCATTATTAACTGAGAGCTTTTCATATACCAGGCACAGTCCTAAGTGCTTTATAAACAGTATTTCATGTAACCTATGAGAAGAGTATTTTTAATTTCTACTTTAAAGATGAGGGAACTGAGGCAGGGAGGTGATGTGACTTGCCCAAGGTCACGTGGTAAGTGTTAGAACCTGTATTTGAATTCCAGAGCCCAGCTCTTTACTGCTGAACTGTGTGTCGGCATAGGCAGGTACTTCACAACAAAGTTCACTATCACAAACACATTGTGGAGGTCTTGTGAGTTAATTATGATCAACTTTTATTTGTATGTTCCTTGTGGGATAGTAGAAAGAACTCTGGACCAGGAGTCAGGGGACCTCCGTTTTAGTCCCAGCTGTATCACTAAATAGTGATGTGTCCTTGGGCAGTTCAAGAAACCCCTCTGGACTTCAGTTTCCTCACCTGAAAAATGAGGGATTTGGATGAAATTAGTGATTTTTCAAACTGTAGTTCTGAACTTCAGATGTCTTTGGTCCCCCTCCCGCCAATTTGCATGGTTATGCTTTTGTCTGTTATAGCTGTTTATCTATCTGCCTAAGATTTACTTTTAAGGAAGGAATTTCTGAACTTGCTTTTAAAGTCATCAGCCTCTAAGATGATAAGTCCCCTGACTACCATGTGTACAACTTCTCAGTAATATCACATTTAGTGTGTTAAAGGAGAGAGGCACTAAAATGGGAAAAGATTGGTGAATTTTTTGTTAAAATATTTGTACATGGGCTGAATATTTCAAGTTATCAGCTACCCAAATCAAAGCCTTTTTTTTTTTTTTTTTTGTTAGACTTTTGGCCTTCACCCAATATTTTTCCTTTTAGCTTTCTCATTGGTAGGGGAGAAATACTTGGTTGGTAGGATGATTGAGAAGAAATGTGAGCTAATGAGGTGAAGGACCCTCTATAAACTCCGAAATGCTTATACAGATTTCATCTATTTTTTTTTACATGCCTACATGGGATTAAATAAATCTCTTTTTTTTTAAATTTAGTCACATGAACTATGTTTTTAAACACATCAGATATTTTATTGAGTTGTTTATATTTAATATAGACTTTGTATAAGGTTTAATATTTCTAAAATGTGACTCTAGATTTGAAGAAAATTTCGATGTTTAATTTTCCTTGTTGAATACACTTACCTTTTACTACTAGAAGTATAATCGATTCCAAAATTTTGCACATATCTGGAAAGTTAGCCATTAAGTCATTCAGTTGTGTAATATTTTATGTAAAAATAGCAGTATTTCAATATTGGAAAAGTGAGCTTGTCATTTTGTCTGGGTTTGTATATTACCTTTTTTTAGGATGCTCTATCTGGTAGGCACATTTGCAGTGTGCTTTAAGAACTATTTTGCAATGAATAAAAATTTTTTAAACTCTGTTTTCATAAGAGAGTACTGGATATGAAAGTATATGGAATATAAACCTACATAAATATGAGACTAAAGAAGAAAAATATAACTTCCTGTGTCTCTGTGCAGACTCTCTCTGGATCCTGTATCTGTAGGTTTAAAAAAATATTTGCTCATGTAGCCAACTAGGATATGTAAATGCAGTTTTTATGTCTGTGTATTGGGAGTTTTATAGTTAACAGGTGGTAGGTATTCTTTTCAATTCAGATATATTTTTTGAGAGTCCATTATGTGTTAGCCACTGTCTCTATAACATCCTTCTGAGACAGGCACAAATTCTTGACAGATGGAGAAATTGAAATTGATTAGTTGATCCTTATTACTAGGTTCTTCTATATTGATTAATTATCCTTCTTAACAAAAACCCTATGACCATGACCATTATTTCACTGTTCGGCCTTACAACATCTGTCACAAAACTTCTGCAGGATTTCATCTCTACTTGAATGTCCAATACTTGTCTCAAACTTAGCATGGCCCAAACTGAAAATTTTTTTCTCCTCTCCAGTCTTCCTGATCTCAGTAAATGGTACCACCATTCAATCAATTGCTCAGGTCCCAAACTTCAGGGTCATCCTTGTCTTCTTTTCTCTCATACCTCGTGTATAATCCATCAGCAAGTCAGCTCTGCCTTCAAAACATATTCCAGAAATCTGACTACTTCTCACCATTTTTATTTGTTTTACTAATTCAGGCCACTGTTACCTCTTGTCTGTACAACTGCAATAACTTTCTAACTGTTCTCCTTGCCTGCATCCTTGCTTCCTTATAGTGTATTCTCACAGCAACTGGAGTTATCTTCTTAAAACCTAAAACATTACAAGTCACTTTTGGCTTTGTTCAGATCTTATATTAAATGTCACCTCCTGGTTGAAATCAACATGTTTAATTAGTTTTCATAGCATTTGTCATGACCTCAAATTATATTTAGTGCTTTTCTCCTCTATTGTGTTTCTTTTTTGTCTAGTTTAGTCACCAGCTCTTACAAGAGTGTTTGGCCTATAGTAGGTACTGAGTAAATAGTTACAAATGAATAAGCCAAAGCACAGGTGGTGCATTGGCTTTAAATATAGGGATGCCTTTATTGTAAGAGGAGGGAATCAAGAGAAGATGTTAAGTAGAGAAGAACAGAGGGAGTTGCTGAATAAAGGCTTACTATTTCTCTGTGAAGTAGGAGGTACAGTCATCTGCCAGTACTTGGAGAGATTATGGGGCAGAGGTTTATTAATAAACTAAAATAATTAGTATGTATTAAAATATTTAATTTAAACCAAAGAATTGGACACTAAAGCAATTAGATGTCAGAAAAAGAATTTCTGATGGTCGTGCCTCTGGGAAGGTCTCGGTGTTACTGAGTTTAGGTCATGCTTTTCCAATCCAAATTCCACTTGGATTTGGATAGGTAAAGAGATAACAAGGTGTTGCAGACAGGAAGAACTATAATGGTTCAAAAGAACCTGTGATGATTCAGGAGATAATGAATGTTTGATTAGACTGCTATAGGAAAGGAAGCTGGAGAGATCCAGTGAGACTTGCCTTCCAGGCAAAGGGGAGGCATTGGAGGCCTCTGAGTGGAGGAGTAACAAATATATAGAATGAGTACTCTGGAGGTAGTATGCAGAATTAATTAGAAAGATAGGAAATGGGTTTAAAAGATAACCCAGTAAAGGTATTAAGGTGAAATTACAAAGGAAGGGATTGATTTAAAATTTTTTTATAAGGAAAAAAAAAATGTCAGGCCCGGAGTTCCTGGATATAGCCAGGGAAGGTGCTGGACAATCTAACATGTCTTGGAGTTTTTGACCTTATGTGACTGAAGATCAGTGTTGCTCTTACAGGACTAACTGGACATGGAAGCAGGTGTGATGGGGAAAATATACCAGTACTGGGTATGAAAGTATATAGAATATAAACCTACATTAATACGAGGCTAACGAAGGAAAATATAACTTCCTGTGTGTCTGAGCAGACTGTCTCTGGGATCCTATATCTGTAGGTTTAAAAAATAATTGCTCATATAGCCAACTAGGATATGTAAACACAGTTTTTATGTCTAGCTCTGTGTTGGGAATTTTATAGTTAACAGGTGGTTAACTATAAGGCATCAGAGAAGAGTTGAGTTTTTCTGTCTCTGATGTCTTTGGTAATTAATTGTATTAGAATCATGGTTCGCAAACTGAACTAACAAGCAAAACAGAGACAGTCTGATAGATGGAGAGCGGATGACAGCTATTGGGGAGGCTGTTAGGGGGTGGAGGGGTTCAGCAAAAAGGAATAAGGGCCCATGGACATGGACAACAGTGTGGTGATTGCTGCGGGGAGGAGGGTATAAGGGGACTAAATGGTGATAGGAAAAAATACATAAAGATTAAATAAATAAAATTATGGTCCTCTAATTAGAGCATTCCTAATAACTTGTTATTTTGATCATTAGATGTTTCTTATGACTATTTATTGCTTCTTCCCATATTAATTAGACTGATTTGTGTTAAGAAGTACTTATTCCTGTGTTGGTAGATTGTAGGAAGTATAATTGTTCAGTGAATGGTAAGGCAGAGTATTTCCTTAGATCCTATATTACTGTTTATGGTGCTTCATAATTTTCAAAGTACTTTTACTAATGAGATCGGGGTAGTTTGAATTTGCTATTCACTTATCTGTTTTTTTTAACTAAAGTTAAATTTGATTTATTTTCAAATTGTAGCAAGTGTTAAAATCTTGGTATAATTATCCCATAATTGACTGGGTCTGATGTTCCTCCTCTTCTCTGATAGTATTTTTTGCATTATCTCTAAGCTCGTTCCATTGGGTATGTCTGTTAACTTGAGTAGGCTATAAGCTGCTAAATGGCAGGGGTATGTTTTGCTTATCCTTTTATTCTTAGTTATACCATTCAGTCATTTTTTCATTTATCTACCATTTACTGAACAACAGCCATGTCAGACAGTTATATTAGGTATCGAAATTACAGATAAAACAGTGTCACTGTTTTTAAGCAGTGGACAGTTTGAAGATGAGGTAATAGTTACGCTGCAGAGTAAGAAGTGCTATGATAGATGCATCTAATTTCAGGGTCTGAACTCTTTTTTTGTATGGTAAATATTTTTTAGTTAGTTACAAAAATACAGTTAGAAGCTGTTTCAGAAAAATTGCTGTTATTTTCAAAACAGTTATGAATCATCTGTTCTTTGGATTATGCATAGGGTTATTCATGTCACTGTCACTTTTAGCAGATAATTGAATGGACACTTGAGTTTTATACCTTCCAAGTTCACTTGAAATGGGGCATATATAAATATATTGGAATTATCATAGTGTTATCCCAAGCACAAGGTATAGAAGTTTTTAAATTTGTACATTTTAATTTTTTTTTTGCGTTCTCAGTGATTTTTTTTTTTTTTTTAACAGCAGGAGAAATTTAGATCATAATGTAACTTGAGGGTTTTTTTTTTTTTTTTTAATACAGAACTAAAATGCAGTGCATAATAATGTCGGCCTAACCATAATTGCTTCCTGCCTTTGGAGTTCTATGAAAATGAAAATGTTCTGAGTGTAATAGTTTTCTATTTATATTATGTGAAATGTACAGGTTATGAGTGATTGGAATTGAGTCTCAGATGCTCAGAATCAGTATGTAGGTCTGCTGAATTAATTTTTCTCAGCAGTGATATAGTAGAAATGATAAAAAATTCCACTGTCTTTTAAAAATTTATTGATTCTACAGAGAGAGAGAGAGAGAGAGAGAGAGAGAGAGAGAGAGAGAGGAGAAACAGTGATTTGTTTTCCTGCCTATTTGTGCACTCATTGGTTGATTCTTCTATGTGCCTTGCCTGATCAGGGATTGAACCTGCAACCTTGGTGTATTGGGATGATGCTTTAATTAACTGAGCTACCCAGTTAGAGCCTCACAATTCAGATTTTGATGTTTTGAGGCTGCTGTAACTAGTAATACATTTTTCAACTCTGAGGTGTTTGCCATTTAGTCACCAAAAATAAGAACTATAAATAGAAACCCAGTAACATGTTCATTGCATTTTCATTTAATTTACATTTGTGATTTATCGTAAGTTAAAAAAATTATATTTTTGCAGTATTTTCTGAGGAAAGGAGTATATTCTTAAATCTCATTATGTTAAATGAAAATATGTCAGTTTTTCTATGCTGGAACAGAATTTTACAGGTGTGACCTAGTATTAGCTATTGGCTTAATGATCAGGTTTAAATATGTGTTAATCAGAGATGAACTTATTCCTTGGGTTCACATATAAACTGTGGCATGTTGAAATAATCTAGATCTCCATCTGCACATCTGAATTCATTTTGTAAAATATGGCAAACAGCTGCATTTCAATTGAAAGCTAAAACAACTGTAGGACATTAACCCATTGAGAAGATTACAGTAGGTTTTCAGTTCCATGTTAACTGTATTTATTAGAGAAAATTGACTTGAGTGCTTCTGCTTTTAACCGACTTTTTTTTTTTTTTTTTTTTTAATGTCTGGGAGAAAGGAAATAAAGCACTGGAGTGATAGAACTTTGATGTGTAAAGAAGTTAATGTCGAAAGAAGTTAATTATCTAAATTATCAAACAAAATGGGTACAGGAAATAATTATTTTAAAGATTCTAATGAGCTATCAACTCATCATGTCAAGAAAAATGTTATTCACCTGTTTGATTTAAAAATTAAATAACTTGACTGTGAAGGGATGATCATGGTTATAATAAACTAGGATTGGGACCTTTTACCTCTTACCAATAAATACTCTTGATGCGAAACATTTGCAGTTGGAGGACAACTGAAGAAAGCTGTGGTTTTCATATGAATTTACTTGTGAATTGTCTCCTCTTTAGAGAGTGTTAGAGCAGTGTGACTGGGTTTGCAAAATGAAAAAGGGACAGATTGCTTCAACAATGTCTCAGGACATTTGGCCGCAGGATAATCCCGCAGAATCGCATGTCTTCAAATCTGACAGGAGTGAACTAAATCATAACTGTTTTTGGAAGCTGGGGTTAATACAAAATCTTAGGGTTTAACATTTTCTTCAGGATATCATATCTCTCTGTCAATCTTCTGTTGGAACACTAAGGGAAACATTTTTTAAGGTCCTTGAGAGAGTCAAGTTTCTTTTTTAGTGCTTCGTCCTGATTCTGGAAGTTCTTGGTTTCCTGTCTATATTCCCCCAATCTTGGATTGGTGATGTGGTATTTTTTTAAACTGAATTTCAAGTGGGGATCCTACTTTTCTATATGTTTTTTGTAGAAAATACTTATTCCAAAAGGCTTTTTGAAAAAAAATTAACGCTTAAATAAATTTGTTTTTTTTGACAGACCGTGATGGTCTGTCATAGCATTAGCTTCTTTATGAGTTTTAGAATTTTGGTTTTCAGGCTCAGTTTGAGTAAAACTTCTTTCCCTCTTTTTCTCTTCTCTTGCATTCTCTATGTGGTGGTTTTGGCCTCACCCTTAGGGCCTTCAGTAGCCCCGGTCTTACGCTGGCAGGTGACTAAACTGGTCCTGCCACAGAAGGATATTGAGATACTTCCCATCTAGCTACCAAGCTGGTGTGCTTTTGTCTTAGATCTCTGTCCTGTTGCCTTCTCAAAAGTTTTAATTTGGCCTATCTAGGTGGTGGTTTGAGGTAGGGTGTTTTGTTTTTTGTTTTTTGTTGTTTTTTTTTCAGCAGCCTTGCTTGGGGCCCTGCCCTTCCATCCCAGCTCTGGTGAATGATCCTTATTCAGGTTTCCTTTGTCATTTTTAGCCAGCATGGCCCATAGAGTGGTCAGATTAGAGGGTGTATTACAAGAGAGATTTGGCAGCAATGTGGAGAATGAACCGAGATGGAGAGAACGAAGCTATAAATAGAGCTCATAGAGACCCATAGGGTAGCAAAAGGGAGAAGATGGGAAAGATGTAAGAACATAAACAAAGTAGAATTCATTTGGCTTTCCATAGGTTATAGGGTGCTGAAGACGGAGTCAAGATAATGACTGAGATTTTTGAGACGGGGGGACCAGTAACAGTAGTGATATCAGTAGTGAAAACAGAATTTATTTTATAAGGAAACTATTATACTTAATATTTGCTGAATTGCATCAAAGTTTTTTAGTGAAAATATTCAAATTTCTTAAATTTTTGTGATTTTGAAATGAGGGTAATCTAAATTTGTCATATAAAAACTTTTGGCAAATCAAGAAAGATAATACTTTAAGAGCTTTCTGTTTATAATAATAGTTAACATTGTGTGCTTAGAACTGTTCTGTACATATTAGTTCATTTAATCCTGACAACAACCCTGAGAGAGTGAAATCACCATTCCCATTTTACAGATGAGGAAGATGAAGCACAGAGAAATTAAGCAATTGGCCCAAAGTAGCTAGTATAGTAGCTGAGCTGGGATTCAAGTCTAGGCAGTCTGTCTCCGGACTCTTCCTACTTTACTTTCTTAAAGTTGTTAGTACTGCTTTATTTTATTATTTGTTCTAAATTTAATTCTTTTTTTAGAATCCGCAAAGTATTTTTAGTTTAGAGTTATAATATTGCAAGGTTTACATGACCATGAATTAATAGCTAACATTTACTGAGCACTTAACTGTGTAATAATTGTGGTTTTTATCTACTTTCATTATTGTAATGTTATTTTTACAAATTCTTGTTTATGGGACTGCCACATGCATTAAATAAAATGGGATAGATTAAGATTGGCATTTGATTCTCCCATTATGCCTCAGCTTAATTTTACTGGGAAAAATGTCACACAGTTTAGAAGATGGGGGCGTAGGTAGACACACTTCACCTCCTCGTACAACCACAAAAAGAATAAAAGAATTACAGCTAAATCTCAAAACAAATAACACCCAGAACTATTAAAAAATCGAACTGTATGGAAGTCTGACAAACAAGGATTTAAAGAAGCCACAGTCATACAGATGGAGTGGAGACACAGTGTGGTGTGGAGAGGTGGTGGCAGAGGCAAAACATGCACAGGTGGTCTCACATTCATGTGTGGTGGATAAAAATCGGGAGGGATATCTTGGGAGCAAGTGATCCCAGTCCCAGGCCAGACCCCACAGCCCAGGGTTCCAGTGTTGGGAAGGTAAAAACCAATGGGAGTTGGCAGCAGAAGACACTGCTGGATTTTCAGGAAACTTCACTTACAGGGCCCATACAGTCTTAAAATGTATGTAGACCCATGCACTCTGGGATTCAACACCAGGGAAACAGCTGGTAGGGTGTCAATAACATACTGGGAGAGGGGGAAGTGCCTGGATATGGGGCTAGTGCTGGGCAAATCCCAGAAAACAGGCAGCGGCACAGTCCCCTCTCTGAGCCCTCCCCATACCTGGGGCCACAAAGCAGCGAAGTGTGTTGCCCCACCTTGGTGATTACCTAAGGCTCTGCTCCGCACAGTTTACAGGTGCCATTTACAGGGAGTGAGAACAGCTCTACCAATACACAGAAACAAACACAGGGAGGCTGCCAGATTGAGGAGGCAAATAAATATGACCCAAACTAAAGAACGGAACAAAACCACAGAAAAAGAGCTAAATGAAACATAGACAGCCAACCTGTCAAATGCCGAGTTCAAAACACTAGTGATCAGGATGCTCAAAGAACTCATTGAGCACAGCAACAATATAAAGGAAGAAATGAAGACTATACTGAGTGAAATAAAAATCTACAGGGAACCAACAGTGAAGAGAAGGAAGCCAGAGCTCAAGTCAACGATTTGGAACATAAGGAAGAAATAAACATTCGACCAGAATAGAAAAACAAGAATTCAAAAAAATGAGGGTAGTATAAGACTCTGGGGTATCTCCAAATGTGCCAACATCCTAATCATAGGGATGCCAGAAGGAGACGAGGAAAGCAAGAAATTGAAAACTTTTTTGAAAAAACAGTGAAAGAAATCTTCCCTAATTTGGTGAAGGAAATAGACGTACAAATCCAGGAAGCGCAGAGAGTCCCAAACAAGGTGGACCCAAAGAGGGCCACACCAAGAGACATCATTAATTAAAATGCCAAAAGTAAAAGATAAAGAGAGAATCTTAAAAGCAGCAAGAGAATAGCAGAGAGTTACCTACAAAGGAATATTCATAAGACTATCAGCTAATTTCTCAAAGGAAACTTTGCAGGCAAGACGGGACTGACAAGAAGAATTCAGAGTGATGAAAAGCAAGCAGCTACAACCAAGGTTATTCTAACCATCGCATTTATTTAGAATGGAAGGGCAGATAAAGTGCTTCCCAGATAATGTAAAATTAAAGGAGTTCATCATCACCAAATCATTATTACATGAAATGTTAAATGGACTTATTTAAGAAAAAGAAGAGAGAAACTATGAGCATTAAAAAGGCAACAAATTCAGACCTCTCAACAACTAAATCTAAAAAAAACCAAACAAAACCCAAAACAAACTAAACAACCAGAACAGGAACAGAATCAGAGGTATGAAGATCATTTGGAGGGTTATCAGCTGGGGGGGGGGGGGGAAGGGGAAGAATGGGGGGAAAAGATGCAGGGATTAAAAAGCATATTTGGTAGGTACAAAATAGACAGGGAGAGGTTAAGAATAGTATAGGAAATGGAGAAGTCAAAGAACTTATATGCACGACCCATGGGCGTGAACTAAGACAGAGAGTTGCTGGAGGGAAAGGGTGTGCTGGGCAGAGGGTGACAAAGAGGGGAAAAGTTGGGACGACTGTAATAACAATCAGTAAAATATATTGAAAAAAAGAAAAAAGTCACAATTTAAAACTAATTATATTACCATAAGATTATAAAGTATAACAGTGCTTACTTCTGATCTACTGATTGACTGTGTACTATTTGTATTTTAGGCTTTGGTTCCTTTAGGAATTGGATTGTGCTGTGGTTTTCTAATTTTGTATTTTAGGATTATGCAACTCTTTCTTTAAATGAATCTCACTATGTATAAAATCAGAGTTCTGGTGTTCTGGATGGAATTGACTATGTATATACTTATAAGCTTGGGGGCCACTAGGAGCTAATCTTTGGGCTCCTTGGAACACATTTTGAAAACCACTGAACTCTATTAGAATATTTTATGAATATTTTTCTTCCATTACTTCAAAATGTGTATCAGAATGTTTTATCACTGAAGTGTGTAATTTTTTGATATCATGTGACTAAGGTTTTTCCCCCTTTAATATTTCATTTTAATAAAGAACATTAAGTATAAACAAATTAGATTTAAATATAGTTAGAAATTTAAAATTTTCCTTTTTGAAGTAATTTATTATTTTATTTTCTTGCATTTATTTTTATTTAAGTACATTTTTTGTTATTTTTCTTTTCTATTTAGATGAATAATACTGCAGCCAGCCCAATGTCCACTTCAAGTAGTGGAAGAAGTACAGGGAAGTCTACAAGCTTTGCCTCAGAATTGCAGAGCATGATGTAAGTATGTCTCTGCATCTTTCTTAATACGTTCAGTTTATTCATGTTGATAAAGACAATAGAAATAACAAATTTAATAGACAATAAAAATTTATAAAACTTAACTGGGAAACTTGTACTTAAATAAAAATGAAATTGATAACAGCAGACAAGGGACAACATTAGTTAAAAATGCTACAGTGGGACTGTATTACAAAAGTGAGTATTGGTTTATCTTTATAAAAGAATGAATAATTACGTAAATGTTTTTGCCCTAGATATTATCTGTGTTATGAACTGTTTATTACTATTTTGGATTTAGATTTAGAAAATTTTGTTGTAGATTACATTCTGAGATAGTTGAAATGTTTTCACAGAGTTCTTTTTCTCAAATGTCACAGAAATTCGGTTAGCCTAATGTGAGTTAGTTTTTAGTTTTGGTAATATTTGAAATCACTGTATTTTAGAACATTGAGAAATAACTTAAAACATTTAAAAACACATTTATTCAGTTCTTGAAAAGTTGCACAGTCATTAAGATTTTTTTTTAAGGCCCTTTTCAGCTTGATTTCTGGCTTCTTGTGTTGACTGTATAACCTTGATTTAATGGGAGATAGCATATTTATTAGAAATGTCTGCTGGCACATACTAGTTTTTCTTTATTATTGATTCAGGAGATAATTATGTACATAAAGGGACAACACACTAGAGCTCTTCTTTTCCTATTCCTGACATATCTGGCGATTTAAAAGAATTTCTTTTGAAGGTCTAAGTGTCTTCCTTTTGTTGGTGTGTATTGATAGTCTTCAGAGTGGATTGATTCCACTGTGTGATATTTATTGTTCTAAGAAAATAATGTGTTTGAGTATATATCTAATATTTGCTTGGTGAACATACTTTAAACAACATTGAGGACATTTAGATCATAGGTTCTCAAATTTTTTGGTCTCAGGCTCCCTTTACACTCTTAATTATTGAAAACTGAACAGTGTTTGTTTATGTGGATTGTTATCTATGAATAGATATTGCCTAGAGTTGAAAACTGGGGAAAAAAATTATTTAATTTGTTTGAAAAGTAAATGTATTATATGTTAACATAATATATGCCCTATAAAGTAATTTTATTCTAAAACAAAAATTGGAAACACATTTTGTTAGATAAGAATAAAATAAATGCATTAATTTAGGAATTGTATGTGGTGAGACTGTGTTTTAAATTGTGGAAAAATTTTAAGGGTTTATGCTTGTGTATACTTTTAGTATATACAGTTTATTTAAGTTTTTAAGTTTTTTATTATAGTTTAGTAGCTTTATGTTGGGAATCTTTTCTATTGTATTGTGTTAATTATGTTTAAAAACATTATATGTGTTTTAGAAGGTTTATAGTAAAGTGAGGAAATTCATTTTCCTGTGGAGTCAGTTTACTGATTTACTTTGTGTTTTGAAACATATTACATATAATATATATTATAGAGAACAGTTTAATGAACCTAATGCATCTATTATCTGGCTTTAATAATGACTGTTTTGCCAGTCTTAGTTAACCTTTACGCCCCGCTCTCCACTTTTTCTTAGTTCAGTCTTTTGATGCAAATCCCAGACATATTTTAAATTTGGTTGTATTTATTAAAACAGTATATTTGTTGTTAGGTAAAAAGTATGCTCTACAACAGCAGTCAGCAAAATATGGCCGTGGGCCCATAGACTGGCTGCCTGTTTCTGAAAATAAGGTTTTATTCATTTATCAATTATCTATCTCTGCTTTTATGCTACATGTTGGAGTTGAGTATTTGTGACAGAAATCACATGGGCTGTAAAGCTGGAAGTGTTTACTGTATAGCCCGTTACAGAAAAAGTTTGATGCCTCCTGATCTCTAGAAATAGGTCTCTATAAGAAGAAAGCTGTTTTCTTTTGTCATTTATACTTAGGAGAGGTTCTACTTAGTGCATTTGATAGACTGCCACTTGAGAAAACTGAGAAAAAAAATAAAATAAAATCTAAATTCAGCACTTCTTATTAAATGCTTTTGCAAACATCTTCCCAACTAATGTGCTTAAGCTGGATTCAGAATGAAAAAGTTATTGTTGGCTACAGTTTTGGAAGAAATATACATTTTCCTTCTATTTCAGACCTCATAGAGAGGCCACTCCTCATAGTTACATTCATCATTTATAGTCCGAAGTTATTTTTTTCCCTTTATGAATTGCTTCACGGAGGAAAAAAGTAGGGCCAAAATGGGAGGAATACTTTTTAGTTTACCAATATCTTATATTGTATAAGGGTTTCAGGCTTTTTTTATATAAAATTAGAATCAATAGACATTTGATCCTTGCTAATTGTGATTTCAAATGAGAAAGTGTAGGTTTTAAGTCCCTGTGTTATTCTGTGTAGAAATTTCCTTCTGTGAATCCCTTCCTTCCCGCCCCCCCCCCCCCTGCAGTTTCACAGTTCTAAGACTGTATGGTATTGCTGTCCTTTTAATCCTCTACTGCTGCTGTCTTTCCTGCTTTTCTCTTTTCTATTTTCACTCTAAACAAGTAACAACATTGTAGTGTCATTTTCAGGGAATAGTTCAAGTATCTAGTTGTCAAGCACAAATGAAATTGTCATGATTGGCTATTAAATGTAAAACTGGCAGCCGATCTGTTCTGCTAGTAGAGCCTTGATAGAATTGACTATATTTTAAGTTTGAGTGGTAAATACTGCCAGTGAAGCATTCTTTAGGAAGTGCTTCTACAGATTTTAAATGAAAGGATTAGCAGTCCAACAAATGCTAGTGGGTTGGGGATGACAGCAGCTTTCCCTTACATAGTGCTTACAACTGAGCACATTGGCCACATGCTACTTATCACAGCTCGTTGAATAATGTGTGCTGGAAGGGTCCTGAGGCTTTTCATTTTTAAGTTACTGAACTCAGGTGGCCTGTAAATGAGAAAGTGAAATCTTTTCAATTCACAGTGCAGGTATTTTAACAAACTTCTTGAGGATTTTTATTAATTTAAATGCACTTCAAGAAGTTTTCATTGGACTCTCTCTTTCTTATTTATATATTTCTTGATTTGTATTACTCTTTCTCATGTTTATAGACCTGGTGATGATGCCAGAGTTTCACTGCTTGGTAACATTTAGTGATTCTCATGTGATGAAATTAAAAAAAAAAAAAAGATTTTATTTATATGTTACCTATATTTTGTAAGAATTCTTCCACAGATTGAAAAATAACTTTTTAAAATTAGAGTTTCCTTTGTATATAATAAAATTTAATTTTACAGTTCTAGTTCTGTAAGTTTTGCATTTTTAAAAATCAACATTTATTGAACCCATACATGACAGGACCTAAATGCCTTTAAGTCTAACAGTAGAGAAGGTTGTGGAGACAAATAATTGTTTTGTAGTAGGATGTGATGAATTCCATAGTAGTAAGAAGGAGTAAGTGATGAACTTCTGAGGGTAAGCTTCCTAACCTCAGGTCTATACTTCTGATTGCTTCCTGGAATGTCCACGAAGTATTCTATGAGCATCTCAAATTTAGTATGTTCAAAACTGAACAAGTAATTTTCTCAATAAGATTGGTCCTTCTCTTGGGAATTTTTGGCATAAATAGCAACAAACATTTATTGTGCCCTCGACTAGGGCATAGTTGTATATGTAAAATGGTATCATTTGGCTTTTAGCACTTTGAAGTTATGAGTTGTGTAAGAATATGCTACCATTTCTATCCTTACCTCAATCTGACTTTAAAGAGACCTAATATGTCTCTCTAAAGTCAATGTATATGTGAAATTCTTTTAAATATATGAGTTAGTAATAAATGGTTATTAAACTGACACAAGATTTCTTCAAGTATTGAGTTTCCACAGTACATTTAAGTTTTTCAGAAAACTGGAGGAAAGAAAAATTCTTAAAGATACTAAATGCTAACATTAATTTGTTATAATTTCAGAGATGCTTTAATAATATCGTTGATAATAGTGAATGCTTGTAGAGAGCATAATGTGTACCAGGCACTCTCTTGAACAGTTCCATATACCATTTTTAATCCTCACACAACCTTATGAGGTAGATGTGGTTATTCCCCTTTAATGGATGAGAAAATTGAGATATAAAGGTTAGTAACGCACCAGAAATTGCCATTGTAGTAATTGGCAAAACCTGGACTTAATCCAGGACGTCTGACTCCAGAGTCCATGCTTTTGACAAATTATGCTGTATTACATTTCAATCAATAAAACTTTTACTTTGATTTATAAAATTTAGTGAACAGAACAACTTTTACCAGTTTATGTGTGACTGGTCTATAAAGTAATAATATGAAAGGTAAATAATTGTTCAGTTAATTACTGCGATTAGTAATGTGGTCTAATTTTTACAAGAAGTATTGGATTAAGTTTTTTTTTCCTCCTAAATTGGTTGAGATTTGTTTTGTGTCCTAACATGTGGCTTATCCTATAAAAAGTTCCATGTGCACTTGAAAAGATTGTATATTCTGCTGCTTTGAGGTACAATGCTCTGAAGATACCAATTAAATAAATTTGATCTAGTGTGTCATTTGAGGCTGCTGGTTTCTTGTTGATTTTCTGTCCGAAAGATCTATCCATTGAAGTCAAAGAGGTGTTGAAATTCCCTATTATAACTGTATTTCTGTCAGTCTCTCCCCTTCTGTCCATCAACATTTACTTTACACATTTAGGTGCTCCTATGTTGGGTGCGTAAATGTTTGCTAAGGTTATATCCTCTTGTTGGATCATTCCCTTTATCATTATGTAGTGTCCGTCTGTGTCTCTTACTATAGGCTTGGTTTGGATTAAGTTGTTATTTTCATATTATCATAGTGTTTATTTCAATTTCCTAAATCTAATCACCAAATCTTTTTAAGTGGGGCCATATCAGTAATGAAGACAAAGTATTTTTCATAGAAATTATGTACTCCATATACTCTGTATTGGTTGCCCCTATTTGTAATATTTCATAATTTTGGATATAAACATCATACTGTTGTTGAATATTTAAATGTTTATCTTTTATATTTTGTCACTATTATTTTAATTACTTATATTTATCACACATATTTTAATTACTTATATTTAGATTACACTAAAATATGTGGATAAACTTATCCTTGTACTTTCTGTGAAATGCATGTTTGGAATATCTTAAGATATGCACTGGTTTATAAATATAACAAGAATGAGGATTTTCAAATTATAATAGTAATTTGATCACATTCTTTGCTGACAGTGATAAAATGTATGTAAAAGCTATATATTAGGTTGCTTCTAATTTTTTTAGTGTTACACATATGATGACAATGAAGTTTTATATTTATAGATCTGTCTCCTTCCTTTCCCTGTTTCCTTTCCTTTTTCCTCCCCCTTTTCTTCTTTGAGCATTAGGACCAATTTCTTTAAGGTTTTTGATGACCTTCCATAAAGGCTTTAGTGAGTGATAATCCTACCAACAGTATATATATGTCTTGCTAATATTGAGTAATGTGACATATATAACATATGTATACATAAATACACTTATATAGGCAGAAGGAGAAAGAAAAACATGTGTTTGTGTTTAATTTAAAGTCTTTATAGCATTTTGTAGTTGAGTTACTTTTTGATGACCTCTGGAGCCTAAATAAACACAAGGGAGCCCTTACTATTCAAGGAAACTGAGGCAACTTGTATTTGAGTTAGTTAAGTCAGGAGAGGTAATAAGATCCTCACACAGAGAAGCAAAAAGAAGAAAATAAAAACCACCTGTAATCCCTTTGTAAGAGTGTCTTATACTTTGGGCTGGGTATCCATGTGCCTGACTTAATCTTTTCAAGTTCTTACAAATTTTTAGCCATTGTACAAAAAAAATGTACTCCTCTTTCTTTTATTCCCACTTAGTATATTGTGAAAAATTTTGTGTTATTAGAAACTTGTTTTATTGTGTGGATATCTATTATGTTATTGGTCCCCTCTTATTGAACCATATTGTTATTTCCAGTTTTTCCACTATTACTAAAAAAAAGATATGATGAGAATTGATACCTATTACCTTATATTGAAGTCTTAGAAGAAGAATTTTGGGATCTAAAAGCTTTTTTTTGGTCCTGGCTTGTGCGGCTCAGTGGATTGAGTGTTGGCCTGCGAACCAAGGGATCACCAGTTCAATTCCCAGTCAGGGCACATGCCTGGGTTGCAGGCCAGGTCCCCATTAGGGGGTGTGGGAGAGGCAGTCACATATTGATGTTTTTCTCCCTCTTTTTCTCCCTCCATTCCCTTCTAAAAATAAGTAAAAATATTTTTTAAAAGGAAAATTTTTTTTAAAAAAGGTTTTTTGATAGTAACTTTATAATTTTTCCTCCAGGAAAGCTGGACTGATACATATTTCTGCCAACAGTTATGAGAGCATCTCCTTCCATCTCTGATGTTTAATGGTAGAAATATTGTGTTGTGTTACAGCTTTTCTTTGACTACTGAGTTTGAAAAGATTTATATTTCTTAATTTGTTGGTTTTCATATTTGTAGCACAATTTTGCTGAGTTCTTGTTTTTTCCTATTGTTTATTAAGGACTTTTAAAATATTCAAGACATTGATCCTTTGTTGATCATATTTGGCATTCTTCCTAACCCCTCGCCCCCATCTTCTGGTTTCTTAATGTAGCTAAGTCAGTCTTAAACCTTTTTATTGCATCTACCTTTGACAGAAAGGTCTGCCTTCAGGTTTGTATGTCATTGTGTACTTCTTATATTTCAGGCTTTTAGTTTCTACAGTTTAATATTTAATCCATTATTTTGTTGTATAGTGTCAGGCAGGGTTCTAAGTTAAAACAATTTTGCCTTAAATTTGTTTGCCATTGGTGTCACCACCACAATAATGTAATCCTTCCTTTTCCCTCATAATTGAAATGCTGCTTTTATGAGATAATAAATTATTATTTTTCACTTTCTGCTTTGTTCCATTGAATTGTCTATTCCTTTGCCAATGCTGCATTACTTTAGTTATTATAGCTTCTTAATATGTTTTAATATTTGGTATTATAGTTCAAGGTCATCTGCATAGCTTTTCTTTTTAAAATATTTCTTCTCTTTTTCCTATTTTTATTCTTCCTGATGAATTTTTAGAGATTATTTTATCAAGCTCCAAAACAAATTCTAAGTGCAAATTTTAAGCAGTTTTATTTTTCTTTTTCTGTTTTCTGCTCTATACTCAGATTTCAGACATTGATCTGTGCAACTCATTTTACTTTTAAAGTTGATTAATGAAATAGTTTTACATTTAGAAAGTTTATTTGAAACGACACTGGATAGATACTGACTAATGAGTGATTTGGTTAACTAGTGTATGATTAGAGACTCTGAACAATGCTCAGTTTTCTTTAATTTTGTTTTTCTTGCATAAATATAGAATTGTGCTGTGTCCGCAGTATGTAAAAATAAGCCAAACTATCCCCTCAACTTTAAATCATGCAATTATTGTCTTATGTTTGAATGATGGGTATGTTGGAAACAAAAGACTAGCTTCATTTTTATAGGTATGTTAAACTGTATTCTGACAAATGGAATTGTATACAAGGGTGTCCATGCAAATATAAATCAGAGAGTAAGTATATTTAAAATATAATTTATTTTATAGGTATATGAGCTAATCTAACTGATCAAATGAATCTTATTATGACCATTTTAATGAAAACATTTCTATAGTAGATTATGCACAATTATGACTATAAACAAATGACCAGGTATAATATAATCTTTTTTTTTAACTGAAATTTCATTGTAGATAACAGGTGTTGCAATCCACTTGTATTATAGGGATGCTCTAGGGCAACATAGAGTCATAAAGCATAGTATTAGACTTTATTCCTAGATAAATAGCCCTACTTTGCTATGCTCTCTGAATTTATGTATATTTTGTAGTATTTTCATGTTTTCTCTCTCCTTTGCTGCTGCTAATTTTGTTGCTGTTATTGTGCCATACTCTGTCAGTATTTTAACTCCACTTTTTGAATGCTGCTTCCAGTCAATAATAGAATAGTAATCAAAGTAATTAGATTTGTATCTAAAATAAGAGTTCATAAGCTAGGAAAGCCTAACCCACTTTCTCAAGTCTTCGAAAAACCACTTGCTCTTTGGTGCATAAACTTAGTATCAGTTTTGAGAGTCCAGTTTGCTGCTTAGTTCTGGTTTTTGCATATTGGTATTATTAATAGCTGAAATTGTCAGATAGCAGGTAAAAGTTTATTTGTAAATCCTTTGTTTGGGACTGAGTCTTTTCTGAACAAAATAGTGTTAGGAATTTTAGTTCAGTTGCTGGGTTCAGCACCCTCAAAAAAACTTTTTGTCATAAAGTTTGAAGTAATATTTTTAGCTGTGCCTAATTGTTGCTTACACCATTTTGAAAAAGTAGGCAAGGCTGCTGGCTGGGGTTGGCAAGGAATGGGAGGCAGGGAAGCTTGAGGAGAGTGGTCAAGATTTTGTAGTGGCAGTAGTGGAGTTCGGGAGAGAAAGCCAGTAGTAATAGGCTTAGTGTTGCCGAGTTATCAAGGACTCAGCTGAGCTTAGCATTTATAGGGCTCTAACAGCAAGGTTGTATCATTTTCTTAGCAATGCTCAGCTGCTGGGAGTAGTGCTAGAAAGGAAAGATGATTGGACTGATTTAGGTATTTGAAGGGAGGCAGCTGTCGCAGGAGAGTATTGAAATTTTCTGAGCCTGGGCTAGTGATATAATTTAGGAGGATAATCTCCATGGGAGTTGCTAAATTAAAGAGGTCAGAAGTCTCCAAAATGGAGGAGGTAGGAAATAGGGACTAGGTAATCTTTCTTAATACTCTTACATCCATATTAGAAATTTAAATTACTGCTTTATTTTGATCATCACCTGACTTGTTAAGATTTTGAACATTTTTATATCACACATCAGGTATTCTGTATTTCCATGAAGAACTTTGGAACTGTTATTATCTTCAGAACCTATTACTCTCTTACTGCATTAACTTTAGTTTCCTCCTGACCTTAGCTTCATGAAAAACGTTTTTATGTGTAACATTGTATTAAAATGTATCTGATTTACTTGAAAACTCTAGTGCTTTTAGAAAATTGTAAGATATGTAGTATCTGATTTTAGAAAGAAGGATGGTCTGGTGAAGGCATACAAATGAGTGACTCTCATTAGTTCTCTGTTTTGTATTGCTGTGAGGTCTTTAGGTTTCTTGTGTGGATTGAATGAAATTATGTAATCATTTACATAGGAGATAGGTGTTTGGTGCAAATCTATATAAATGTCTGTACCTTTTAAATTAGTGTGACTTTATATAGGATTTTAGAACCTCAACATATTTTTGTAGGACCAACTATCTGCCTTCATTCAAAAACAAAGGATTCTGGGTAGTATTAATTATTTTGAATGGGAAATCTAGAATCTTTAGAAATTGTTTAGTGTAGTCGTTTTAGGTACTCATGAATAAACTGAAGAGCTAAGAGTTGAGGTGATTTGTCCTAAGGAATGTAGTATGTTAACTTTGGGTTCAGGACTATATATATACCTGGTCTTCTGAATGTTAAATTAGTTCATTTTCCAGAGCCTCTCGGCTATAAGTACTAATGTGACTATTTCTCCCTTATTTCTCATTTTGTAAAACTACTACCCCGACTCAGTTCTTTTTGTTTCACTTTTATATTTGACATGCCACCACAATATTGAACTCACTTTGAAGTGTTGAGTGAAGTATATACTTGAAGTGCTAATGTTAATTTAGAGCATAACTTTTTAAAAATTATTGATTTGACAGAGAGAGAGAGAGAGAGAGAAAGAGAGAGAGAGAGAGAGAGACTGAGAAATTGATTTATTGATTTGTGATTCCACTTAATGCATTCATTGGTTGCTTCTGGTGTATCGGGATGATGCTTTAACCAACTGAGCTATGCGGCCAGGGCTAGTATGTCTCTTCTTTATGTGCCATAATATCTGTGATCATCTATTACAGACTAAAGTATAGACTTCATTTATTTAGACACTTACTGGGACTAAATTTCCTGATTAGAACCTGACATTTAGTTGACAAAACAGCTTATCTTTAAAATTTTTTGTCATTTTTGCTTCATAAGCTTCATTTAAAAGACATAGTGACTTAATTTTGTCCATATCTTGGCAGCCAGTCATATTTTTTACAAGCTATTCTTTGAACTTGGTTTTTTCCTCTCATTTTAACTCCCAACATTTAGTCTAACACAGTTCCATCCAATGTAGCCAGTATGTGAACTCTTTGTGGTTGGTCTTCCTGCTTCCTTCAGTGAGATAGTATTCCTATGAAAAAAGTTGAATTAAATAGTGTGCATAGTGATACACATTCTGGTGCAAACTCTTTATCTCATTGTGACTACCAAATGAACAGTTTTTAGACTGTCATCTGTTGGCAGACCACATTTGATCTAAAGGATTATTGTATGCTAATACTTTTCATTTATTCATTCAACAATTGCTTGTTGAGTGCCTACTATGTGCTAGGCACTCTTTTAGGCTCTGGGGATGTAGCAGCGAATAAAACAAAAAAAAAAAAACCCTCCTAATCTCATGGAGCTTACATCCCTAGTTCTGTTAGAAATACTATTATTTTATTTCTCAGAAGTTCTATTATTTTTGTAGTAAACTGTATTTTTGCAGTTTATGGTCTTGTGAACTTGAACCTTTGACTTCATTATGTATGTCTTTATGGTGGTAATACTACTTTTTAAAAAAATTAAAAACACTTTTTTACTTAATTAACTTTATATTTTAGTTGATTATACTGAGCTCTCTAGTTAGAGAAGTATGTTATCCACAAATGGTGGTTATTTCTTTTTAAAATCAGAATTTCCCAAATGTTAATAACTGAAAGTCAGGATTATAGACCTTTTTTTATATTCACTGGTATAATGTTGACTTTTGGTTTAAAAGAATATAAATCACTTCAAGGAGGTAGTTTTATATTCGTGGATTTAAAAGAGAAAATGAAAGGGAGTTGAATTTTATTGAATGCCAAACTGGTAATCTTAGAGCTGATAGTATACTTCCTTCATATTGGACCTACTAATGTGTTATATTATGTTAACAAATTTTCTATGACTAACACGTGTTTATATTATTGTTGTGGCAGTTTATTATCATTTTGTTAATGAATTGTATCTCTAAAAATAGAGTTTAATCTAGAATCCACTTGACATTTTTACTTAATTGCGTGTATCTTTCATATAAGAGTAATGCTACTTCTAATTACATTTTGGCTTAGGCCATTTTTTTTTCCTGTGACTTATAAAACCTTTGAAAACACTGATTGTATTTTTAAGCCACATCACAATTTTACTTGAAATCAGCCTTTTTGAAGCAAGAACCTTTTTATTTAGAAGGAGATGTAGAAGTTAATTTCTAATAAAAGCAAACAGTGATGACATGAATTGATTACACAGTGTATGTGGATAGAACAATATATTAAGTAATCATTCTTTGGTTGCCTGTCTTATATTACTGATAGGTGACCTGTTTGTCAGACTTTAGAGTATTTTAGAGTTTATACTGCAGTATTAGAATTTTAATGATGAAATATTTTGGCAAATTAAATTGATGAAAACCAGGGAAACAACCTATTGCTTATAAAGAGTAAATCCTCTAATGTAATGGTTTTTAAACTTTAGGGTGCATTAGAGTCACCTTAGAGCCTTGCTAAATCATAAGACTGCTGGGCTTCATCACCAGGCTTTCTGAATCGTAAATCTTGGATGAGCTCAGTCATTTGCACTTCTGTTAAATTCCCAGGTGATGCCTATGGTCTAAGGGTCATACTTTGAGAACCATTGTGCTAATGTGTAGCAGTGCCCTGGAGATCTATCAACAAGTGCTGATTTAATCATATTTGTAGCAGATGGTGATTAGAAGAATATTTGGCAGGTAAACTAAAAGACAAGAAATGTTAAGAAAAACTTAACATCTTCCTTCCTCCCTCCTTCCCTCCTTCTTTCCCCTCCCTTCCTTCCAAAAGATTTTATTTATTTATTTGTAGAGAGAGGGAAGGGAGGGAGAAAGAGAGAGAGAGAAACATCGATGTGTGAACAATACATTGATTTGTTGCCTCTCATGTGCCCCACAACTGGGGACCTGGCCCACAACCTAGGCATGTGCCCTGACTGGGAATCCAACTGGCGACCTTTCGGTTTGCACACTGGCACTGAAACCACTGAGCCACACCAGCCAGTGTGAGACTTGACATTTTTCTTAATCCTTATTTTTAGTAGGCTCATTAACAGACGAGTGAGGGACAAAATGTAGAGTATTACTGTGATTCTATTATTGTGACTTTAAATGTGCAGAGGAGACTGAAGTACTAGTGATGTTCTTTTTCCCCCTGTAGTTCAGTTGTCCCCAGAAGTACTAAATTCAAATTTAAACACTCCATTTGTATTACAGACAATAATATAATTATGATGCAACCGATTATATATAGACAATTTTATATCTGGAGAGATTATAAACATCTCTATTCATAAAACTAAGTACATATGGTATACAATGCACTGTGGATACATTTACATAAGTAAATAATTCTAAATTGTAATAAGGACTGTGAAAGAAAATGTACCGGGTACTAGGAAATAGGGGAATGTGGGAACTTAATTTAGGGAAAGGCTTTCTAAGAAAGCAGGAATTTTGACTATACAGAGTCACAAGAAGAGAAAATAGGACTGCCATCGCCAAATAGGCATTGTGCACTAACATCTTTCCATTTACTTCATAATACTTCCTTTAATTGTCCTGTTAGTTGGATAAGATTCCCAAATTTTAGATGAAGAAACTGAGGATTAAAGAAATAACTTTTCCAAGCTATTATGTGGTGGAGCTGGATTTTATCAGGTCTTTCTGACTCCACAGCCAAATTTTTAATGAGTATGTTATATTAAGGAGATTTGAGAATATTTTCCTAATTGTTAAATAACCTAAGTTACCTTCCTGTTTTACTTTTTCTTATTTTTATACCAAGGACCTGCTTTTTGTTTCTATAAATTAGACATAAGTAGGCCATTTAGGACCGTACACACACGCGCGCACACACATTCAAATACACACATGCACATACATGCATATATATATACATATTTACATTTGTATAACTTTTAACTTTTTTCTGGTTGTAAAAGTAACATGTTTGAGAGATATTTGCAATCTCTAGAAGAACAAAAGAAGGAAATAATATCACCCAGAGACAACCGTATTGACATTAACTTTCATTATTTCAGTATTTAGGCATTTATTAATTTTTTAAACATTGTAGTTATGTCATGTATACAAAATTATTTACAGATAGACTTGTGGTGTTCAAATGAAATACATCTGTTTTTTGGAATATAATAATTTTTTTTAATAGTTTCATTTTATAAAATGTGAGGTTTCACATTTTTCATGAAGTCACATGAAAAGAATTTTGTTACAGTCATTAGGAGTCAGAGTTGGCAAAATTTTTTTAACCTTGTTGCTCTGATGGAGTAAAGTTTTTATAAGAAGTATTTGTAATCTAATTTCTCTTTTTTTTCCCCTCATTTTTAAGGACTACAGATGACTTTAAAGAATAGGACCTAAATTTGACCTGTAGTTTGCCTTTACTTCTTGCTTTGAAATATATTGTGCTGATAATGTCACTAATTTTTTTATAGTATTACTTTTCATTTACTGATTTTCATCCATTTCATGAAGTCATGTTTTGTAAATATCGAAAAATAAACCATTTGGATTTCAGCCCTCTATTTAAAGGACAGTCACACAAGATTATGTTTCTTTTATTTGACATATTTTATCTCTACTGTGTATGTACTCCTTTGCTTTTGTAGACAGATCCTAATGATGTTTAAAAACATGGGCGAAAGCTTTGCTGCATTTTATGTTCATTAACCAATTGTAAAAATATTAAAGGTCAGATTTTATTTTTATCAAACTTAACATCTTGCCTTTAATGATATATGACTATTCCCTTTGGGTTCATTATGTGTCAGAGTGATTTGTGTTGAGGTATTTCTTTTGTGCACATCTACTACCAAAAGATTTTAAATACAATTGCAGAACTTTACATTTGTAACCTGAGAAGTAAGGAAACACATTTAAAAAAAGAAAATCAGAACACCATTTCATAATAGTCATACATAAATCAGTGAAATAAAATTTATTTTAAAAAGCATGATAATCATTCACTATAGTTTAATTTACTATAACTTATTTCTAAGCTGTTGAAGTAAATTGAGTTTATATATTAGGCAGATATCATATTATTCACACATAAGCCTTAAAATAATGTGTATAAATAATCCTTTCATCTTAGCTTCTTTTTTTGGTAGTGAATTTTTACTTGAAATAAACTCCAGTTTTTAAACATATGAAACCTTTATTCTTTTCCAGCTATAAAACTTAATTTTAAAGTATTTTTTCTTGTTTCTTATATAGTATTTCCTTAGCATGTTTTTTTCGGTACATGTTATCAAATCCCTTTTTTAAGTCTTTTTATTTTTTCTTTACACAATTGTTCAGTCACCTGTCCATCCACTCACTTAATTAATTTATTCCAGAAATGTTTATTTTATTTTTTTAATTTTGTTTTAGATTTTAGAGCGAAGGAGAAAGGAGGGAGAAAGGAAGGGAGAGAAACATTGTTGTGAGAGAGAAACATTAATTGTTTGCCTTCTGTATGTGCTCCAGGGGACAGAGCCTACAACCTAGGCTTGTGCCCTGACTGGGTTTTGAACCAGCATTTCACGGGCCAGTGCTCAGCCGATTGAGCCACACCAGCCAGGGCTCAAGAAATGTTTATTGATACATGGTGATTACTATGTGTAGTGTCAGTTGGGGTGCTGGAAATATTGAGGGGAACACTGGGTAAAGTATATGATTGTCTAGCCACTGAGCTGCACACCTGAAACTAATATGTAATAATTTAAAAAAATGTTTATTGAATTCCTGTTATATGCCAAGCATTTGAGCATATCATGTGGAAAGAAAGTAAGGGGACGAGAGAAGGAGGAGAAATTCTTTTGCACCTACACTATCAATACTATAAAGTATGACTTTTATGTTTCTTATCATCCATTATGTGGTCATCACATGGAGGTTTTATCATTTCCATTTTACAGATGGGGATTTAGGAATTGATCATAAACAGCATGTAAAATGGATTGGCTGTGGGAAGACTTATTAATGTAGTTATCTAGGTGAGAGGTAATGGCAGTGGGAATGAAGAATACGAAGCAAATTCAAGTGGTAACATAAAGGCTAGATTATTAGGTATTGGGGATTGATGGGATTGGTGAATTAGTAACCAAAAATGATTCCAAGTTTTTTTTTTTCTCTCCTGGAGTAAAGTTGATGTTGACAAGTGGCAAGTTTGAGTGTTCAGTTTTATCATTTATATCTCAGCTGATTCTAAAAAGATTTGAGAAGTTTGTTAAAAGCATTTATAATAGAATAGGATGGAAAAAACAGGAAATGAATGTGAAACCTAAAAGGAACAGAGATACAGAATTAATCCAAGAGATAAAAATACACTGAGATGCATATAATAAAGTCCCTCTTTGGTTGCTAAGATGGGGCAAAAGTTTTACTGTCAAGCTTCCCAGCAAATCGGAGAGCATAGCATTGTATATTGTACTGCCTCAAAAGAAACTACATTTACAGTCCATGACATAACATGTAGCAGTTGTTAGGAGTATAACATGTTTTAGTGCTGAGTCCTGATAAAATTTTCTTCCATGGAAGCCTGTGGGGACACTTTTGTGTGTGATGAGCAGTATCCTTAACTGTATCTCTACAGTAAATATCACATCAGGTATTCAGCTGAATCTTATACCATCTTTGACTTCAAGCTATTAGCACTATTAGGTAAATGAAAAGTCTGACCTCACAATTAGTGGTTTCTAATTGTGTTCATTGGAACCATAGGAATTTCATCACAGACCATCAGGTTTCTGATCTCTTACTCTGCTTTAATCAGAGCCGGCCTACCTTTATTTGTCTTATAGACTGGGCTTGCATTTTTGTAATTCCATGTTTGAATAGAGAGTTCCATAGCTTAAAAAGGTTTGAAACAACTGACTTTCAGCAAGTCTCTAAAGTAGAGTTCAGAGGAAAAATACTAAGACTTCTATTTATATATTTTTGATACCTTAAAATTTCTATTTTTAGAAATAATTTATGAGGTAAATAATATGTTAGAAAGATAACAGATGTGTATAATTTATAAACATATACATCGTTGGTCATTACGTGTGTATTTTACTGATGGACTACAGTGTCCAAAAGATGAGACACAGTGAGCTAGAGAAATGCATAGACAGTAACTTTGAGATAGTTTGTAATAAATATTATCTCACAAAGTTTAGCATTCAAAGCTCCTTGGTTTGCTGAAAATTTTATTCTCTGGTAAAAAAAAGGCCAAGCTGTATCCTGCATTGTCATTTAAAGGTACAGGCATGTTCTTTTAGTTGAGTGAATAGAAGTTTGAACTATTTTTCAAATAACTTACATTTGATACACTTGAGATTTTTATTAGTGCTTTGACATATTTTGTCTTATTTAAATCTCAAAACATTCATGTGAGGTAGGGCAGGTAGGTGTGTAGTTTTTCCTCCCTTTTTTCACAGATGAGGAAACTAAGGCAGAAGAGGTCAAGTTATTTTCTCTCAAAGCCATGCAGAAAGGTCTCCGTTTATCTGCCTTCAAAAAATTACTTTTTAACCTCTTATCTCACCCTGCGAGTGCCTTAAAACATGGATCAAGGTCTGCAGAAGCAAAGACCTAGAGCAAAAGGATAGATGTCAAGGATTCTATAGAAGAAATAAGCATGGTTATATGAAAGCCACGAAGGAGAAACTGAACTTTGAAAATACAAACCCTCAAACATGGAATGATACAAACTCTTTCCTGGCCTGAAGATTCCTATTGTTTATTAGTGGCTTCCTGAAGACCTGAGTTGAGAAGAATTATGGTTATGCAGGGTCTCAGTCAGGAAAAAATGACTTCTCCTGTGATGTCTGCTATGGATGGTCTTATGGAAATACTACTGGAAATAATAATCTGTCTAGGATATGATCAGTATGGCAGAAACAGAATTTGGAAATGGCTTAGAGTATATATAGTTTAATACTGATAAGTGATGAACTTGAAACTCAGAAAAATAAAGTGTTTTGTCTTATCTCATGAAAAATCTGTTAACTAGATCTTTTTTTTCCTGACTTGCAGCTCAGTTTTTTTAAGTCATACCATGCTAGAAAAAAATTGGAGGGAGGTGGAAAGATTGGAGAAAAACCAAGAAAACTAAACTGTGTAAAATTCAAGAGGAATAATTTATTAAGACTATGTCCTTTGGCTAGAATTAATCTTTCACTTTGACTTTTTGATTTCCTGGCTATCACGCTTTTTATTTTTAAGTTTGTTGCTTTGTAGGGCTAATTTCTAGATATTTGGGTGCTCTGAGCAAATAGATACTGATCATGGGAATATTTTAATACACAGTCCTTTTAACGTAAGTCAGTTTAATAGATTTTGATTCAATTAGAGTCAATGGAGACATTTTTGAACTCATAGGAGTGAAGCCTGTTTTAGGGAATAGTATATGGTAACTACTAACTTACTCTGCTTATAAACTACTCTCCTTTCTTTTGTTTTATTGTCTCCCTTGTCCTAGCTCCGAGTCTTAGTTTAGCACATTCTTTATTTCTTAAATGGTCTTTCTTCCTCTGTCCACTAAGTGTATATCTTTTTAATTTTTGTCTTAAAAGGCCAATTCACCTGTCATACTTAGATTTGATTTTTCTCTAAGTCTTTCCAGCCAAGAGTGAAGTGCTGGTTCACACACAATTTGCTTATCCAAAAAGTTGGCATGCTTCTTCTCTATTTGTAATTTTTAATGGATTTCAAATTTGTGGTAAGCAGATCTTTCTGTGGACTCTTAATCATTATTGGATTGCTTATCATAAAGCAGTTAGGTGCTTAATTGATTATAGTACTATTCTAGATGATGTTCAGATGGAAATCTATAGATAGGAGCGCTTCACTGGAAGTTTAGAATCTAAGGCACTCTTCACATGGGCATGAATGGAAAGATAGATAGGAAAGTGAAAAGAATAAAGCAGTGCATGGGTGGGCAATTAAAGGCATGTCCTTTTTAAGGGTAGAGAGCAAGAATATAGGTAAGGGGAAATTTGAGCTAGGTAAATGAGGTAGTTCTCAACAGTGTAAGGAGGAAAAATTGAAAATTCTGCTTAAAGCAGTCTAAGAAATCCCTACCAAGGGGATGAACTTCTAGGAGCTCTATAAGAATCTGTTTGACTCTTAGATACTGCTGAATCTAGCAGCTGCTCTTTCCTTTGTCTTACCTACTTCATACCACCTTGTATTTCTCTAACTTAGGAAATTTGAATTATTTGGCTTGATGTTTCATATATAAAATGTCTTCTGGTTCCAGTTTTAATCAGTAGTCATGGGATGGATGGAAAAAAGACAAAAATGGGCACTTGAAATTGTAAAATACTTAACAGTAAACAATTACTATAAAATAGCAAAAAAGAGGAATTAGATGCAAAAATGGTAAGTCTGAAGACCTCTCAGCTTGAGACCCCTGCTGGCTAAGATTTTAAAGTGGGCTATTAAAAGCATGATTTGTGAGCATCCACTTCTGGTGAGTACTAGATTCTGTACTAGTACTCTGGTGAGTACACGTGATTTTACTCATCTGTAGCCCTGTCTCACAAAATCTGTACTAGGTCAGGGCTCCTAGATTGCTATCTGAGGAACATGGGACAGATACAGTGTTTTTAAACTCCAGTAAGGCATTTGACAAGTTTGTAGTAAGACATTAGTGACAACATGTGTGCATATAGACCGGTAGCTACAATAGTTAATACAGTTGTGCGGCGTAATAATTTATAGAATGTCTCAAACTGTTGAAGATGTTGTTTTACAAGACAGGATTATGCACTATAGGCTTCTCTTTCTTGTTTAATCATGGTGGATAAATTGAGGGGTGAATATGAGTGTTCTCTTTAGGTTTGAAAAGTTGTCTTGGAGTGAATGAAAGTAGGTTAGACTTTTTGTCAGTTTCTTAAAAGTCTCTCAGAATTAAGAATTATGAGTAAACCAGCAGGTGCTCCTCCTCTCTCAGCATCAGGTGGAACTCCGGAGAGGAGGTGGACAACTTCAGGGCATGGGTGATATTTATCAACAAGTTAGGCACTTTCTTAAACATTATTTTTCCTGGGGATCTTGTGAAAATGCAGATTCTAATCCAGAAGTCTGGGATGGGGCCCAAGGTTCTGCATTTTTATACACGCTTTCAGGTGTGATGTTACTGGTTTGTAGGCCACACTATGAAGAGTCAAATTTTGACTCTTAAGAAGATTTAGGTTTGGAAAGTTGATTATATGTAATAACTGTAGTGATTTTTTTCAGATTGGATGGAGGGACTTTACATGTGTTATCTTATTTACTTTTCACAGAAAACTTTCAAGGTAGGTGGTCATACTTTTATAGGTGGTAATATATTTACAGATGGAGACAGAACTTCGTAGCTTGCTCAAGGTTTTATAATAATATGTATAATTTGGATTTAAACCTAAAGAACACAAACTCTTGCTAGGTCTGTTATTTTTCCATGAGATTTTGTCATTTTTGTAAAACTGATTTTCCCACATAAAGATAGTTTGTAATTGTAGGAATTTTCTCTTTTTTACAACTTGAGCAAGGGGGGAGAACCCCAAAATTGTTTGTTTCCAGTACCAAATTGTGTTTCAGGAAAAGCATACTATTAACTAAATTTTTAAAAAATGTAACATATATCTTTTTAGGTAGAAAAGTATTGAGAAGCTTAAAAAAAAGTCTTTCAGAATTTTATTATATAAACATAATGATTACGATTTTGAGTTCCTTGGATACACATTCACACCCATGCCTAATTAAAAAAATATTGAGATTGTGCTGTTTATAATTAGTATTCTATTTTTCCCACTAAGTACAACTTAATTAATAATTACTAAAATAGAACTCTTCGTATTTCACCCTTTCCTATTTTTCTTTTTATTAATCATTGGCAACATCACCATTCTCTTTTAAGCTGCAATCTTATTTTCCCTATTCTTAGCCTCTCCCAGTTCTTGCTGCCAAATTCTTCTGCTAGTTTCTTTGTAATATCTCTTCAACTTGCCCATATTTTTTACATCCAGGCTTGTTTTTTTCCTACCAGATTAATGACTCCTAAATCACCATGTCATTCTTAAAGTTATTCTCTGCTTTGTTGGTTGACTGTTCTGGCAGCACACATACACCTTTTGTCTTTCTTTTCTCACATCTTTTTAGTGACTTCTGATGAAATAAGTATGAACACTTACGGAGTTTAAACTTAAGTCAGTGAAGTATCTTACCCTATCAGCTTGCATTTTTAACCAAATGTTATTCTAACTTTCTGACTTCATTGCCAGATAGGTTACCAGTTTGTATGTTTCCTTTTCTGATATGTCATATCTAAGATTTTATACTTACATATGTATTTAATTTTAATGAATGACTCTACTGTATTTAGGCTTGTAAAGTTGTTGGATTGATCACTGAACCATTACATATCAAATAAAATACGGGCACAGAATGACTGGCTTAGTCTCCTGACATCCATAGGTACTCTAACAACTTCTCAGTTCTTTAGTCTATGGCTTCTGGTCAGGGCATCTTTTCTCAGTGGATCCATATAGACTGAGAAATATAATCTCAACTTTATTTTTACCCTCTGCCAGAAAAAAAAGGATCTAGAGCTCTTTCGTGACTTCTCTAAGTGTTTTTGTTTTGCATAATGTAGAAATGGTTGTGGATGAAATTGGGACAGTAGTGCATGACAGAAATTTACTTTCTACATTCATGGACATAATCTCTTTGGTAGCCAGGGAAAAATGTACCCTTATCAGTTGGTCTTTGGGAACATCAAAGATTTTAGAGGTAAGAATTTAAGAAATACAGAAGATTTAGAAATTAAGGTCGTCTTGGTCACTTACCATAAATGTGGATGTATAGGCCTTTTAAGGTAGACAGTGAGACCAAGGTAAAGGGAATGTTATAGATAGTTCTAAGAACTAGAACTTGACTTTAGATGTGACTGGCACCAAAGCTCATCTCATTGACACCATTATTGTTTTCATCTTATAAAAAAGATTATAAATTTCTCGTGTTTAACAGTTTAATTTTTAACTCCTAAAATGGTATTTTCATATCACATGATGTATATATTGTGTGATGTAGACATTGAGTAAGATTATTGATTATAATGATTGGTTACGATGTATTTAATTTGTCTGAATTTTATTTTCTGATTAAACCTGACTTAAATCTTATCTTTTGGTATAGTCTTAAGTTTTTTCTTAATCTCTTTGGTTTTCTGTGATCAGTATTACTTAAAGATATACTTAGAGAGAATTTGGAGACTCAAAGATTATCTCTCCATTTGTATTTTCTCTAATAACTTTAATTATATTTCTGAGAACTGACACCTTTACAGACAAAATCAGGGATTTGGAAGTAACTCCATTAAGGTTATATATAACACTAAGGTAGTAATTAAGAGTGAGAAGGCCTGCATTTGAGTCCCAGCTCTTCAACTGTGTGACCTTGATTAGATTTTATTACCTCATTTTCAGTTTTCTCATCTGTAAATAATTGCAATACCTGTGTCATATAAAGCATTTCTCTGTGATTTTGTGAGAATTAGAGAAATTATATTTATGAAGAGTTTAGCACAGTGCCTGGCACAATAAACAGTCAACAGGGAAAAGCGAACAGAAAAACAAAATAGAGTTTCAGTTAAGGTATATTTTGAAAATCATGGAGGTATGTTGTTAGCTAGGCACATAAACAGGGTGGGGCAAAGGTGGGTTTACAGTTGTTTGTATGAAAAAAATAATACAATAATTAATAAATAGTAATACAAGAATAAACTCTTGTTTCTCATACTCACAAACCTACTTTTGCTGTACCCTGTATTTTCTTATAAGGTTAATATAAGCTTCATTAAATGAATTTAAAATATTATTGTTTTATTAGAATAGATTGAGTATATATTTAGAATAGCTATTTAAACTTAAAAGAAAAAGAACAATATTCATATTTTTGGCTGTATTCATCTTACTGAATTGTTTATGCTTCTGACTTTATTTTCCTTATCAACATTCCTTGTTGGACAAATCATTATTGGCTAACATTTCTACTATAAGAAAGAGGAAGTAAATTAGAATTTGAATATTTTATTGTGTGTGAATCAGCTTGGTAAATGTTTAGAGGGGAGACTATTTGGAAATTTATATATTTTGTGTGTACACCTTATCTTTAGCTTAATTTTCTGTGTATATTAAAAATTGGTTATATTGGCTTCCAAACCTCTCTAATTTACCTGGAGACCTTTGTTCAAAAAAAATTTTCAAGGCCTTCTTTTCTTCTATCCCCTCCCCAAGATCTGTTTCTGATGATTCCATTGATCAGCCAGATTTGGATACCATCGGGCTATTACAAGTCATGTGCAATCCTGTGAACCCTTTAATGAAACATACTCAATCTTTTTTTTTTTTTTTAAAGCCTTATGGTCAAATAATAAAGCCATTTAACTTTGGAAGATATTTATAGTAGATGTAAGTCCCCTTTGAAGAAAATTTGTCAACTATTTGTGCCAGCTCAGAACTCTAACCGCTCATTAGAATATAAAATGATCATGTTTTAAATGTTCATTTACATTCAGGTTCCAGTGGGTACTATTTTTTAAAGAAAAATATAGGGCATTAAACATATACAATTCTTATTTTTAATTTTATTATTTTTATATAACCACATTTCTGTGTTTTGTGATACCCTGTTTAGAATATGTCTCATGAAATGGTTTGCGGTAATGTGCCTCCAGAACAGGACCTGGACCCAGGGTGAGGCGAGGAAAATGCCTAGGGCGCAGCAGTTAAGTAGGCACTTACTTTGACTGTTGTACAGGAGTCAGGGCCTCTTAAATGTGCTCTAGAGGTCGGCTTGCCTCACTCTAGTCTGACCCTTGCCCCAGAGAAATAGGCTACATATAAATTACTTTAATTTTAGTTTAGCATAATCCTATGCATGCTTGGATGTTTTATAAAAAATTAATGACAAGATGAAAGTAATGTAGCCAAATCCTAATTTATATTTCCCAGGAAGAAATTAGTTAACTATTTGAAAAAAGATAACATGAATTTATCCTTGCATGTTTAGTAATTGTCAGAGCTTCGGAAATTTCAGTCCAGCAGAATCTCGTCTCACTGAAATATGCTTGGCTGTTTATCTATTGACAGCTACTTGAACTCAGTAGTGCTCTTTATTATAAGTTTATTAATTTGGTGTATAGTACATTCAACTCTTAAAATTATGGATGATTATTGAAGTAATAGTAGTGACTCCAGTTTTACTACATTTTTATTAATAGTTTTAGAGTTCTTCGAGAATTTGCCTATGATTTTTTTTTTTTCTTTTTGAGTACTACATCTGGAAATGCTCAAAAGTTGTGTGCCTTTTTAAAGGAACAGTTTTCA
Organism: Pteronotus mesoamericanus; assembly: GCF_021234165.1. Lineage (NCBI taxonomy): Eukaryota > Metazoa > Chordata > Mammalia > Chiroptera > Mormoopidae > Pteronotus > Pteronotus mesoamericanus. The sequence continues at coordinate 14,557,910 of NW_026555085.1, read as the reverse complement.
GTGAAAGTATAACTTCTTTAGAGTTGAGGTTCAAGTTAACGAATGATGAACCATAATGTGAGGAAGCATAATATTGTGAATTAGTATTTGGCAAACATAACTAATGCAGGCATTAGCTGCTGAAGCCATTAATAAACTACTACTTGCAGGAAGTAGAGAGATAGGCAACACAGAACTTTCTCTGTAAATTCTCAGAATGTGAACTAGAGTACAATTTAGTTTATTAAATAAGGACTAAATTTTTAAAGTTTGATATGTTTGTAGATTCCACGATTAATGTGTAACTATGGTGTAAAAGGATTTAGAATCTATTAAAATTTGCAGATGTGACATCATTGTTAAGTCAGGCATTTTATTTCTTAGAATTTATTTAAAGGACTTATTTTTCCAAAATAGTTTTCTTTCTACTTACAGTGGTGCCAAAATAATAAGCTTTCCTAAATAGAATGATTTAATATTTAGGTTGTTGATAATGTTTGAAGTAAACAAAAATAAACCCATAACAACCAAGGGTGAAGAAGTACCTAGATTTGTTTTTAGCTTTCTTTTTCATGGTTCCTCAGAAAGTGTATCATATTATAAATACATTCAAAATGTTTTGCTCTGAGGATATGTAGCATTCCTATAAAGGTTAAATCAATAAAAATGATTTGGACACATTCCTAAGCATGGCTAGAACAGGTAGCCCGTTGTTTTAGGTACCCTTGAGTTTCTGGAGCAGATCATTATGGCGTAGCAAAGAACTTACTAAAAGTTGCTTTCTATGTGTAGACGCATCAGCTCAAAAAAGTAAGATTTTCTGGTCTTTTAAAGTAGCCCTGTGTGTATTGATTTAATGATGTCTCTTAAACTTAGTTAAAGTTTTGAAGCTTGCTTTCTTCTCCGAATGCTGAAGATAAACCATAATTGATAAGGAAGAGGTACGTACAGGAAAAATGCAATGGGCGAGCATTTCCAGCCAGTTTAGAATAAATGATAGTCTTATGAGTGAAGAAAGTATCACACATTATAATAGAAAAAATAGGAATTAGATGTGATTCTTTTTAGTCTTGCCAGTTTAGAAAAAAATTCTATAGTCATTGGTATGTTATATGTTCATTTGAGCAGTTCAAAAGGCAAGCTTTAATTTGAGCATTTATTTTAAAAAGCATAATGTATTTCTCCAGTGCTCAGGGTTAACTTTTTAGTATGGTATTGTTGCTAGGTAGAGTTTTATTTTAGGCATTTGTTTGTTCTTTTCGTGTTCATTTCATATGTTTGAGTATGCAAGTTTTAAGTTTGTATGTAAGTTTTCAGATCACATTGTGTTCATAGCTACTTTTCAAAAAATATCTTTCCGTCAGCTTATAATAATACAGTTTTTCTTGAAGTTTCTTTAAAATATCATTGAGGATATTACATGTTTTTAGATCTTGGAATTGCAGTGAATTGACAATGTCTTTGGCTGAATAAGGTTTAAATCAAAGTGGAAAATTTGACTTACATAAAGTAATGTTTCATTATTGAAAATCTCTTCCTATCATTTTATACATAGTAGTAATATATAACTACTTTTTAAGTAAATACTTTATTCAAAATATTTTATGTTATTTGTTGGAGCACATGATTTCATTTCATAAATAAAATGGTTGAACATGTCTCAGTAAAAATTTTTTCCATATGTAAACACATATGAGGAGTAGTTTAACCATTTACTAATTAAATAATTTAGCAAGTTAAGTCAAATATTTTGCTCTCTTAAAATAGTTATTTGTGTCTTGATATATTATGGCTTATTACATTTAAAAAAGTATTTATGAAAAAAATAAGCCTAATAATTAGCATATGGTGCAATTTTCTTGTTGGGTACTTGTGAATGATAGATAACTTGAAAAAAAATCTCTTCACATGTTTCCTCTGGTCTTATGGTGTACTGAAATATTCTGCAATGCATATTGCAGTATAATGCATATTACAGTATGCAATGCGTATGCATATTGTAAGGGAAATATATTGTTAAATCTTTATTATTAAATCAAGAATGATTTACTTCTGACAATACTGATTGTTCCTATCTAGGTTAGATAATAACCTTTTGAAAATGTTACAAGTTTTCCTCCTGAGAAAGGGAGGGAGAGAGAGAGAGGGAGAACATACTATGTGTTTAGTTAATAACTGGGGTAATGTAAAGAATTCTGTGTGAACACTGAAGTTTTTATAATATGAAAAAGAAAAGTTTCTACTACAGAGAGGAGGTTGGATTAATGATCAAAGGTTGGGTGACATTGACTTTTATATTTTTATTGCTTTACAAATGTACTGTAGTACATTGTCTTTATAAGTAGCATCCGCATTATGGATTATCTTTTTAAATATTTTCAGTTTTAGTTTCAGCTCTATATTTGTAAGAGCAGTAGCAATTTTATCTGCATTTTGTCAAAAGCTGAATTACCTAAAAGCTTTAACAGTTTCATGACAGGTAAAAACTGATCTCAGTAGATTACCTTTTGTAACCAGTTATCTTATCTCAAGTTAGGATGCTAATGTCCTGGTGGAAGTTTTCTTGTAGGTATCTTCTTATAACATCTTAATGTTTTTGAAATGGAGGTTAAGGTTCTTAGTATGAAATGCTTATATACTTAATAGTTATCCATTTTATAGAAAACTCAGTGATTGTTATAACGTAGATTATTAGCATAATGAGGTTTTCTTTCCTTGGTACTATAATATTGTGGATTTCTGTATTGTGGTATAAATATATGACATAAAGTGAGAATTCAGTTTTTTCACTTTTAAAAAACTTTTTCTTTGAGTTGTATTTACAAAAAAGTCTTATAATAAAATTATTATGATTAAAGGAAATCTACACCCTGTGTCTTTTGGATACTCATGTGTCTATTTTCTAGGATCCAGTTATACAAATGAAGTAAAAACAATGGGTTAAACTATTAATTGTAAAATATACCACTTTATTTTTTCTTTTCAGCCTCACCATGAATTTATTTTGTTTAGACACGTAATTTTTAATCATTTGGTAGAAATAATGATACATTTTCACTTATCCTGGAAATTTGAAACTTTGGAAGTTCAGTGGAGAAATTTAAAAATAACATTTATTGTTATTACTAATGAAACACAAATTAAAAATCACAATGCCTATTTTAAATTATTTACCCAGGTTACATGGGCAGTAGGTAAATATGTAGAAAATATACCTGTATGAATTGTAATAATTTGTTTAACATATCAGTTTTTAATTACTTTAGTTTATAACTGGAAAATTCCTGAGTTTTACAGACATAGTTTTTGATTTTTTTTTATGTTGAATTCCCCGATAGATGCTTGATCTCTGTTGCTGGTTTTATAGATTGACATTTCTCTTTTAGTATACATGCAGAAAGTAATTCTCCTTCACAAAAGAACTATAAACAATAGCTTAGGCTAATAATTTACAATTTTTTTTATGATTTACAATCATTATCCCAAGTGCTCTAGACACTTATTTTTGTATGCATTCATATGCATATACATACGTATACTGTGTATTAAAATTTTGAGCTGTAGTGATAGCTGAAAGAAGTTAAAGTTGTATTTATATGGCAAATATTTTTTCTGTATAAAAATATGTCCATGTCCATATTAAGTTCTTTGGAATGCCACAGATATTCATTTATTTCAAAGGAATACTGCAATGTATCTTTTTGGAACCTAATTGATGCTTGTCATTGTGATTTAGCTAACATTTGCCTTTTTTTTTGCTTTTACTGAACCGTAAAATGGACTTAGTTCTAAATATCTGATTATAAGGAATATATAAACAATGGTTTGGCAGACTCATGGTTCATAAAGTTTTAGAGGAACCTATACTGTATATTTAAATTTTTGAATTTTGAAAGTCTTTTATGTAAATACATCTTTATAGTTGATGGTATAATGATTTCAATAGACTATCATTGATGTAAAAAATGCCAGTTTAACTGAAATTAAAGTAAATTAATTTATTTGTTTTAGTTGTAAAAGTTGTTTGTCTTGCACAGGATATTTAGTGTACCTTGTTAGGAATGTTACTTCTCTATTGTAACTCTTATGTATAATTTCTTAGGGATGGCATAGAAACAGTGCAGATAACAGTCTTTAACCTAGTTACCACAGTAATCTTAAATACATGCCTGAGAATACTGTTGACTTTATAAATTTTATGACATCAATATAATTTAAAAATGTCTGAAACATTACTGAAAATTGCATTTGCTTATTTTGTCTATATGCTGAAGAATTCCTTGTTTTGTGGGCAGTTGGTTTAAAAAATGAAAATCATTTAATCAAGATAAACGTAGCATTTATGTTCTTTTTATTAGAGCCAAAATCACACTTGGTATAAATTTTGGTTCTAGACTACATATTATATATTGTATTTATGAGAGTTAACAAGAATATAGGGTATTTATAGGAGATGGATGAATAATGATTTTTTTTTTTACTGCAAATAATAGATAGTTACAAATAGCTTTTAAAGGACTCAATTCTATAGTTCATCTTACTTGGGAATTTGTTATATAAATCATGGTAAATGATGAACTTTTTATTTATTAGTAGAAGAAAACATTTATGAAGAAATATGCTTCAGATTTAATATCCTGTTCAACAGTAACAATCAGCACATGAAATGGTTAACGTGGTGTTGCTTATATCCATCTAACACTTCTCCAAACCTTGAATCCTGTGTTCTTAATGAATAGTATAAAGGTGAGGAAATTTCTAGGAATTCAACATTAGATAAGGATATTATATTTATTGCAATAAAAGAACACTTTATCTCAGTTGCTATACAGGTTTTTAAAAAGTTGTGTGGGACTGTATGGTCGGTTTTATGTGCGTTTGCTGTTGAATGGACAAAAGCTTGTAGTCAACTGTAGTTAAAATTGTAAGGAGACTCCCTTTGAATAAGGTATAGAATTTCCCCATTATTTTTTTTTTGAATTGTAACACATTAATCAAAATACATGTCCAGTGAATACCATAGTATTTGAAATGGCAATAGCTTGTACTAAGGTGTATATTTTCATTATGTCATACTTTTCTAAAGATTTAAAAAAATATTGAACATTGCAGATTTCGTGAAGATTTTACATACACTTTAGACAGTTATCTTACAACATTTTATTTTTTAGAAAATATTAAATATTGGAGTTTATTATCCTTATTATGGGAGTTTAATGACAAGATTTTTTTCTTCTTTTGGTAGGATTGTATCTTTAGTCTCAGTTAGTTGTTAGTAGAAAAAAAATATTACATTAAGGTAACCCATTGGGGAGCTTCTGTCTAAATTAGCAATGGTTTTGCTAGCGCCCATTTAGTAAGGCCTTACATGTTAAATGACTAGAAAAAATTAGGCTTGGTCACATTTACAGTTTTATTCAAAGGAAGGATTTCTTATATTGAAGGTATTTGTCTGTTTGACCATATAGGTAATATTTTTAAAGAGACACTGTAGAGGTAGACTGTTCCAGTGAACCCTTTATGTAGAAATATCTCTGAAGACTTTTCTTAGCTAATAGCGTTTGCACTCCTAATGCTTTTGAGGAGCAATGTATGACCTCACTGTTGACTGAGAGTTGCCACATTTTAAGATCCTGGGACAAGGGACAGAACAGCATGGAAGGTTGGTATTTGTATGCTTTGGAGAGGAATTTGAGATGTTACCTTGTTTTGCATCAGTTTTCAAGTATGTACGGGTGTATCATTAATCATAGGAAATGCAAAAATAAATAATCCAGTCTGATTGGATTTTTTATATGAATACTTACCTTTTCCCTTTTTTGTATATACAGTTGAGGTATTTAGGTAACCCCTAACCTTTTGCTTCAACAAAGAAGTACAGTATAAAAATATTACCACAGTTTTCATGTGAGCAGCTCTTGAGAGGGAAAAAAAGCTCTAGATGAATATTTGTTGGAAAAAACAGTTGTGATACAAAATGTCTTAACTCAGCCCCAATACAGTACTTGAAGACCACCAGTGTATAAAATTGAAAGCATATGATTTTTGAAGCACTAGAAAAGGTTTGTAATTGATTAGCGCTGGTTGAAAGTATTGAAGTACAGTGAGTTTTGATTTGTGAATGGTTCTATTCAATAAAGATTAATTCTGTGTGTTTGATAAAATCTCACTCCCTTCAATGAGTTAGCCTCCCTCCCTCCCCCCCCCCCGCAGTTTATTTAACCATCAAATATTTCAGTGTTGTTTTAACAAACTGGAACATTTCTATCTTACTGAATTTAACTTTAGCATGACTGATTTAAATAAGTCAAACTACCAGTGATTAGTTCAAAGGGTGTAATTGAATAATTAATTTTTTCTTTTAAAATAACTAAAATATATCATAATGTAATCATGTATATTTCATGCTTTCCTTGTGATTTACACTATCAGGAGGTTCATATAGACTAACAAAATATTTTTATGCAATGTCTTTGAAATATTTTACATTTAATATAGTTTTAAAAGTTTAAAGTGAAATTTAACAATTTTTCATGTAAAATTAGGATTCTTTTATAATTTAAAATAATTTATAAATGAATCTCTGAGACTTGCATAGTTATTTTTAGCTTTTAATATGTGTTGGAGTGGTCTTGTGTGTGTGTTCTTGACTTTTTAAATTCTCTCCCTGGATTTTGGGATTTGGCTCTCTTATTTTGGAAGCAAGTTGTGACCTTTTGCCATTATTAAATCTTTAAAATTATTATTATTAGTATGGACCGCAGCTATTATTTTGCAAGTCAGTGTTCACACATTATTTTCAGTCAGTCACTATGGTCAGTTACAAAGGTTTATGTAGAAATTCTAATCAGTCAACTGATATATTTTCATAAATAAGTTCTTAATTGTAATATACTTAGTGATTCATAGCTGACATTTTCAACAGACTTTATGGTAAATGATGGGTTTATTTTGAGCAGTACAGACTGAAAATTCTTTTTTAGTTCAAGATAAATACTGTGCTGCGAGAGCAAGGACACTGAGACACTTTCTTTGTGCGTCTTTCTCTCACACAGCCTTTTCACTCTTTATATTTGAGTTGAGGCAGTTGGTCGGTGTGTGCTTTGTTCCTCACCTAGGAAATGCCTGAACTTTTAAAAACTATTTTACAAAATTAGAGGATATACTTTTGACATTTCACTAGTTTGTTTTGAGAATCATCATATAAAGACTGAAAGTCTGAAGTGAGGTTTCGACTTCAAATAGATTATAGATCGGTGAAATGTTTGCAATGCGATGATAACCTATACATAATGCCTACTACACACTCACCTATAATTAGTTTGGTGTAGTGGGTTCATCCTAAATCTCTATCCAGCTCTAAAGTACTATTTGGGGTTGGGAGAGGATAAATTCCACTTTTCAGAAAAGGAAGCATGGTTATGTTTTCTAAAAATATATGACATTTGATAGAAGATGATCTTTATTTAGTTCACTATAATGTCTTGTTCTAGAAATTGGTCGAATTTTAGAAATTTTACTATGGAAATATTTCAGGGTGTCACAGAAATATAAGACCTCTTATATGGTACAATAAAGAGCATTTTAACATATTCTTTGTGACAGGATGAGTAACTTAAAATGATGAAATAGTCCTTGAAACTTGTGTTGTTCCTGATCTGGTTAGAAAAGCTTTTATTTTTTTTAAACAGTAATACTGTGAAAGAGTAACTTTACTGCTTGCGATGCCTGTTTTAAGTTATCCCTCCATATAACAATAGTTTTAGCCATTTTTTCTCTCATGTATTGAATAGAAACAGCAAAGGTTCCCATGCATAAGCTCTAATTATGATATGGGCTGTAATGCAGTCTAGTTGTATCTATGTTCTGCTCCTTTAATGCAGGAAAATTTAGAATTACACTGACTACCATTAAATTAAAAAATAATCCGTGATTATTACATTGTATGTATTATAACTGAGGGGGCCTGCTTACAACTATTGAAGGAGTCATTGCCATAATTTTACTCTTTTTTTTTTTTTTTTTTTTTTTTTTGGTAAAATACAAAGTACATTTCTTTACCCTTTTAAGAGAAACCTTTTTCTCTCCTTCAGGTTTATTTCTCTTGACCTAAACTAAGACTGATCCTGTGATAGCCAGTTAAAATGTGTGAAGTAGGAGGAGTAAAGGAAACTCCAATCGTTAGTTGTAAGTTACAAAGCAAAGTTAATATAGGTATACACAGCAAAAGGATTTATTTTTAAGGATAAAAGAAAATTTTATAAACCTGCCTTGTAGTTGGAACATGTTGGACATCATAAAGAAAATCTTGTAAGTGTTTAGATATTTTACTATAATACTGTGTCAGCTGATGAATATTGAAGTAGTTTTTTGTGTGTGTATCAACACAATCTTGAAATTAAATATTAAGGGACTATATTATGGCTGTTTTCTTTTAAAGTCCAGCATGATTTAGTACGTATGGCTCTTTTAAACCATGCAGGGTATCCTTACAGAGTTTTATTTTTCATGAGACTAAACGGTATTCATTTTGGTAGGTCCAAAAATATGATTAAAAGAATCCTCGTTGTCTCAGTGTTTGCTGTTTTTATAACAAGTTCTACATATGGATAATAGTGTGTAGGTGTAAAATTAAAATTATATAGAAAAATACAATTGTATGTAAGTTTTTAAAGACTTCTGTAAACTTTTTAATATCCTGGATATCCTGATTAACTGTAAAGATCTTTTAAAAATGGCTATTACATACTTAACATAATTTTATTTCAGTTGAATATATGCTTTAGTTATATACAGTTGTTTAGAAACAAATTTATACAGATATGATGCAGTTTAAAATTATAAATAGATTTCTTATAGTCAACCTGGTTAAAATGTTAATTGTACCGCAGGTTTATTTCTGTTTTACATGGTAGAGCATAATGTCGAGATAATTCTGTGGTCTGTTATTTTGTAAAATTGCTTCCTTTTTGAAGTTTGCTCAAATATTGGAGTGCCAGAGTGAATACTTCATAATACTTTGATTAATTTAGTGTCTAATTTTATTTCAGTGAGGGTTAATGAGAATATTAAACTTTTTTATTGCTTTAACTACCTCATTTCTATAGCTCTAAAAAACATTTTGACTAATGTGAGATAATTTAATTTTTTTCTATTTCATGTCATTACCCCGAGAAATAGATAAGTTACAGATGCCAACTGCAAATATGTACAGCAATTTCATTTTTCAATTTTTAGTGCAACAACATAGCATTATTACTCTGATCTTTAATATAATGTTATCTGGAAAAGCTAGCAGTTAGTTTAGCCAAGAAACATACCTTTATGTTTAACAGGTTCATCTTTTATAGGATTTTAAAATACGGTAACACTTACCCCAAAAGAAGTTTTGCTGACATGGTGTCACTGTGCTGAAGAGGCTGTTTGATGCCATAGTCCCTCCTTTTTTTTTCAGATAGAACTTGTACCCTCTGTTGTAAATTCTGCTTGCAGCCTTAAACTGAAAATACAAACCATACCCAAACCTTGTTTTAGTTTTACAGTATGCCTGGAGTACATAGACTTTATATTTATTTTTTTTTTCTGTCAAGAAATTATGTAGCTGGTAACATGTGAAAAGCAAGGAAACAAAACAAAAAGAGAATGAGCAAATATTTGAAGGACCTACTATTACTGCATAGACTGTGGTTAGAGAGCACTCACTGACTCTGTTGGTCTCGGTGGCTGGTAGTGACCTGCGGAGATTAACCATTTAAAAACCAGAGACTTCTTGCTGTCCTCCTGGAGAAAGTTTGCACCGCACTTGTGGTTCTGTGGTTGTTTGTGAGGCGAATGAAGCATTCACACAATCCAAAAAAGCAAAAGCTTTAAAACTCCTTTTTTTGCAAGCACTATTACTGGAGAGACAGAATCATGTGGTTTGTGACCTCACAGTGCTCAAAGTAAAGTGGGACTGCCTACCACTGTGGCTTTTCCCCCCTTGCTCTTGCTCTCTCTCTCTCTCCCCCTCTCCCTCCCTCTGTCTCTCTCTCTCTCTCTCTCTCTCTCTGACAAAAGGCTTGTGGTAAGGCCCTTCCTGGCATCCAGAAGGATATAGCTATTTAATTTTTGTGACTCATGAGGATTTGGATAGAATACAAATGCTGAAGGAGCCCAAACTCCTGTAAGGTTAAGCATTTGTAGAGCAGAACTCTGTAGTTAAGGGCTTTCCTTTCTATCTCCCCCACCCCCACCTTTTTTTTTTTTTTTTTTTTTTTGCCTCCTCCTCTTATTTAGTTCATTATTGTGTCTGTGAAAAAGTGAGCAAAATTGGCTCAAGAGGCTGTGTGAAATTCTGAACAACAGTGATGATTTACAATAATTTACATCTTTGGATTGTATCACATTCTGGGGTCTGCTTCATATTTGCTGGGTGATTGGAGTCCTTCTGTTTTTCTTTTTCCTGTCTTCTTAAACTTGTGAATCTGTAACTCATTGTAAAAAAGTTTACCTTTCTTAAGGTCTGGTTGCAAACTGCTTGCTGGGCTTGACTGTAATTGGCTGTCATGAAAGTGTTGGTCTGGGGATTCCTTTTACAAATGTTAAATCATGTCTGTCTAGTTTATGTATGATCAATATTAGATACTGGCTCCTACAATAAGGATTAAATGTAATTATTATCATTTATATTAGTTATACCTTTATTTTATGACTAGTTTGAGGATTTATAAAAAATGAGTAAGTTCTCTTTATGCTTATAATGATTTTTATTTTTCAAGGAATTGTATTCATTTTGTATAATTCTTTAGTTTATTTGGATTTTTAACTAACAGAACCTTTGATAGCAACTCTTATATATGTATAAAGTAGAAATCTTATGTTTTAACTTGGGTGTTTAATATTAGACTTTATAAGCTCAGAATAGAGTGGGTTAACAGGAGCTGTATTTTTTGTTTATAATGAAAGCTTTGAAATAAATTGCAAAATGCTGTGTGTAGCAAGGAATAATGCACACAGACAGAGTATGTTGGTCGTCTCGATTTGCTAATTCTGATTCAGAAGAAAATTGGAAACATCTTTGGGAAACTATCTCCTTTTTTGCCCCTTTGGACATGTATGTATAGAACTCATTTTCTTATTAGGATGATTATATATCATAGGCAGAGAATTTTATATTTATGAATAGAGCTTCCTGTTTTCATCAGTTGGGAGCGATGGAGTATTTTTCAACAAAAATTATAAAGCCGAACAGACCAATTTTCTAGGCATTTTATCCAGCCACTCTGAATTTGCGTGTTAGACTTCTTCCTAGTGTGATAGTAACTAGGAGTGGCGTGAAGTAAATGACTGGGAGGGTGGGTGGAGACAGTGAATTATAAAACATTATTTTGGGTAGGTAATGGGGTAAGAGCTGGGAAACACTAAGGAGAATGTTAGAGCCAAAATATTTTTGTCTTTGGACTTCCCAGCACAGTTTGTTATCTGCTTTTGGTTTATATTAGATAAATGTACAGACATATTCATATGCTTTTTCACAAAAAAATTGATTTGCCCAAAATACAAAAAGGGGAACATAGGAATGATTTTAATTTTTTATTATTCAAGTGTCCAGAACTTTTCCATAATAAACATAGTGAGAAAACACCAGAAATGCATTTTAGTGTTTCATTTTAAGTATAAACTTTATCATGCCTCATTGTATATGTAAACATATTTTACTTTTCAATGTAATAGCTTTAATTTAACATGTAATTATTCATGCAAAAGAGAACAGTTACTTACTCTTTTTAATACATAAGGTAGACTGGTATCTATATCTAAAGGAGGGCTTTGTCTATATAATTTGTGGAATTTCCAAACATAGTTCCACATGCATATACAATAGCAGCAGAATCAGGCAATGGAAGAAAATTAAGTAGCCGCTGTAGTATGGTAAATAAGCGCTTTTCTTCTTTTAGATGAGTTTTTAGTGTCTATATGGATTCTCTGATGTCTTACAACTGCAACTATTAGCTAAATATTTTCTCCCTTAAATTTGTAAAAAATTATGTGCACTTTGGCCCTCCAAATTGACTTCGTATATGCACTTGCATAATTTTTACCATCTATGTGTCTTTTAACTGCTTGTTCTCTTTTTGTAGGTAACCCTCCTGCACATAATTTTTGGGTCAGGATAATCATTTTATTGCGTAAGAGATTAATAGATATTGTTCCTTATACTCTTTTTGTTCTGTGTGCGACCTGCCAAAGTCTGGCTGGAGAAAGTTAGTGAAGTCATGTGCTTTAAAGTTTGTTCATTATCCACACATTTTTTAAATTGAAAATGTAGCCACTTTGGAACAAATATTACTTTGTGGTAAAAATTTAAAAACAACAGTGATAACTGGTACATATTTGATAATTGACAGTTTGTTTCATCAGAAATAGCTTACCACATGTGATGAGAGATAGAAAAGTCACTGCAAATAAAGCTCTTGATTATGAATGTAGGGTGCTTAAAATCAGAAATGGAAATACAGGATTTTTTTTTTTTTTCTTCAGAGACCCTTAAAACTTCATTTTTGGGAATTATGTTAGTATTTGCTATGTTGATGTAAGTAACAAGTTTAGGTCTGCTATAGGAATTATGTACTTAATGCCATGGAAGTGAAATTTACCTTTGAACTTGAAATCAATTTCAAAAAGTAAAGATGCTACTATCTTGCTTCTCCATTACCTTGTATTTACTGAATTTGTCAACATTGGTCAAACTTTTTATATCATATGCTCTTAGACAATATAACAGTATAATGGTGTTTTTAATGCTGCATAGTTCTTCATTGTTACCTTTTGAGTTGTATTTTTTTTTTAATTTCTGAACTAATAATCCTATTTAGATGCAATAGGCTTTATCAATATCAATATTGTGTTCATGTCTCTGTGTGCTTTTTAAACTTCTGTTTGTTGCTGTTCTGTTTTTCTTTAATTGAAAACAGGGCCAAATGGTTTGATGTAGGAATTTTATAAATTGTAGAAATTCTAATTTTGCTTAAAATTTTCTCAGTGATTATGAGATTTTAGGTACATATTTTCTTAATTTATTGTTTCAGCTTGGTGTATGACAATTTTTTGATAACTTTTTTTGGCTATGATGAGCCTTATATTGATAATTTGAAATTTTTTATATTAAATACATACAATTGTATTAGTATTTTAAATTATGATTATGAGAGGTTAGATTAGTTCCACCTCCTTATTTTAATGGTGTATATGTCCACAACTGCATGCGCATTTCTGTGGTTATATGTGTACAGGGTATTATTTTGTGTGACTTTTTGTAATGAGAGTATTTTTTCTGTTGTTTTTTCCCCCTCAGTTTGTTTTAATTATGTAAAAACCCAAAGCACCACCATGCCCATGATTGCTTGAACAACATCATTTGGTTAGTACTAGTAACTAACTGTTTAAATGTGAGATTATGTGGAAATGGGATGCTAAAAGAGAAAAATGCTAAACTTCTTTCACCATCTCACATCTCCTCCTCTCTCTTTCTCCCTTTTTCTCCCTTTTCTCTTCCCTCCTTTCTTCCTTCTCTCCTCCAGGCATTTTCAGTTTCTTTTTCTCTGTTTTGATATTTTTGTAGTGTCTCAAAGTAGATTCTTAAGGTTCTGGTAGTGGGTATTGACATTAATTTTCTCTCATGAATGAATCTTTGGCAGGTTTGAAGCACCTAACATTCAAGGCAAATCATTGTAGTATTTACACTGTTACATGTATACCTCACTTGTTAGATGGTTTTGGCATCTAATTACAGCAATTTTCTTCCTTTGGACAGTTTTTAATTCTTTCCTCTATGTTAATTTACCTTAACATATTGTTTCATTTGACATTAACACTTTAATTATGAGAATTTGTTTTTTTCCTCTTTGACTATTCTTGGAAGTGCAGAGTGATCCATACCTGTGTAATGTAGCTGTATAAATAATTCATGTTTCTTATAATTATTAGAACAATTCATCTTCTAATGCTGTCATTTTTCTAAAAAGGAAAAAAGGTGAGAACTTGCAGAAAATATGGGAAACATGCTCATATGACAGCTGAGGATGTGGCTAGGCTAAAGCAGGAAACTACTACCCACAATGCAATGTTACATATACTACCACTTAATAAAATTTATATCAAACATGCTACTGACAAAACCAAAGAAAAATAATATCCTAACTATACTAGTTAATGTACTAAATATATCTAGGGAAAAACGAAACTAATCTTTTTGGAACGTATGTATTTAGAGGATATAGTAAATGAAACTGGGACATCATAGTACATTGGAGCTCTGTGGTAACTTTGTGCTGTGGGGCTTGGGTGTAGGTAAAACTGTCTTATAATGAGAACCTTTTAGATACTAAGTTTCCTGGAAAAGGCACAAAAGGATACCACCTTTCTTTTTTAGTTGAATTGTTACAGTATTAAATAGGCTTAGAGGACATTGTCATCTGGTCGAAAAAATAAGTAAAATTATGAGACATTCATCATGATTATTTAAACTTTTTATCCAGCTAGGTATATTTTTTTCCTTTTTATTATTTTTTTAAGTTGTCCTTTATTGCCAGGTTTGAGGTGGGACTTGAATTGTCCACTGAGGTATATTTCTTTTCAAAGTAATTGTTTCCTTGGTCTTTTTATTTATATTAACCTATTTATGTTAGCCTACCTATAGCTTACCTGATCAATCCATATGCTTTACTGTGGGAAGGGTTAGTCTAAAGCAAAAATTTAAATTGCTTTTATAATGTGGTTGAAAAAGACGATACAGTATATTCTAAAAAAAATCAGATTTTAATATACTTAGGGTTCTGTTTATAAATCTTAGTCTGTGCTTTTAGCTGTCAGACTATAGCAATTTTGATGAAGTTAGTATCTTAGTAATTTTCATCAATTATGAGGCTTTATAAGGGAGATTTTTAAGATTTAAGTAAGGGAACAGTAGAGTTTTAAATTGATAAGTAATGTATAGAAATTTTATCAGAGGAAGAATAAACAAGACTATTAAATTCATAGTACTTATGAAAGATCCTCTGTTGGTATGCCAGTATATAAATAACAACTGTGTTAGACCTGACATGATAGTTATCTCATCATTTAAAGATTAATATATTGTCTTTCTGTCTATATCTCTATTAAGAATGATTTGCTTAATTGTTTGAAGTATTTTTTTCTTTAGAGACTGCTTATCAATAACAGCTGTAGCACTGTGGCTTTTCTCCATGGACTCATGGTGGTCTTTGGAACAACGTTCTTCAACTTTGACAGGTGAGACAGAGGCTCTCCAGTGCCACTGCTTTTGGATGAATCTTGTTGTGGTTGGAGAGAGTGCATCTTGCCAAAATATATGGGTGAGACCACACACAGCCTTTAAAATAGTTATTGTAGGCTTATTTTTAGGGATACATGTCTTGACAGTTCTTTTATTTGCATGCCAATTTCATTGCTGTGTGTAGATGTTTTATTGGTTTTAGTAAAAGCGATTGTAGATTTAGGTCTCTATTTGTTAAAACCTTGTGCATAACTTACACTGGAAAAACTCTGAATTCAGACATAATTAACAATATAGAAAATATATTGAAAATGAATCGCTAGTATACTGATCTCTTTGTTTTTATAAATTTGACAGTATTCCCTTTGGAAATCTCAATTTCCCAGACATTTTAGTAGTAAAATATTGCTCCAATTTGAACTTTAAGATCAAATAAATTAGGAGAGAATGTTAAAATATTCATATTACTTCAATTACATTAATAGTAAAAAATTTGTAGTTCGTTATTCAGAAGTACTTTTTTTAATAATATTGATATAATAAAGTATTGTTAAAAGTGTAAGTTTTACACTTTAGCAAAAGCTTGAAAGCATTGAAACAAATGACCGGAGAAGTCAATTTCTTAATGCAGTCATAATTTGCAAGCCATCTTGTCTTTTTACAGGATGATTAAAACTTTATTCAATTTAGTGAACTGTAAAATTGGGTGTATGTTTAAAAAAAGTACATTTAGTCTTCTAAAACTGGCTTTTTCAGTGACCAGTAAAAAGCTCTCTAGATTTTTATAAAATGTTTCTTTTTATAAAATACATTTATATAATTATTTATGATTCCTACATTATTACTGATAACAGTATTAAAATTTAACTTCTTGAGCCCTGGCAGATAATTACGGGACATTTCACTTGATGTTCAATGAATGTTGGTTAGTTATATATTTATAAAAAATTACAACCAGCTAAGATAAGTTATATATTTATAAAAAATTATAACCAGCTAAGATAAGATTTACTCACATTATAAGATTATCTTATATAAGATAAGATTATAGTTTTATTCTCAGTATTTTCATAGGGAAAACAGAAACTACTGAGATAATTGGAAATTCAGTTTTCTCCCCACTGTTACCGCAATACTCTTCCATTGCTGAATGGTTCTGGCAGGAGAGTACTGGGGAAATTGTCTTCCTATAGCTTTTTCAGGGAACAAGTTGTAGAAAGAATAGAGAACATAGTATACACAAAAAGATTATTTAAAGAAAAATTTGACCCTTTCCTCTCAGAAACTGGCCATGTATGTGAAACTTGATTGGGTGCCAGATTAAAAAAGCTTTGTAAGTCATTTTTAGGACAGTTGAGGAGACTGACTATTACTGATACTCTGGCATATTTATTAAGTATGATAATACTATTGCGTATATATAAAATAGGAAAATATCCGTATTGAAAAAGATGCATGATGAATTATTTTCATGAAGTTAGTACCATGATTAAACAAATAACATACATAAAACAAGTGTGGCAAATGTTATTAACAATTGGTGTATCAGGCAAAGGGTATACACACATTCATTTTACTGTTCTTCACCTTAAACAGTGAATTCTGAAAGGTGAAGCATTTTGTGGAAAAGGTGTATAGATATTTGATTTCAAAGTGAAATCAGTTGGAGAAGATTCATTTATTCGTATAGTTTTAAAAAAATAACTGATTATGACAGCCTGAGAAATAACAATTTTAGATTTTCTCTTTTATTTTTTTACTTTTAAGTTCTATTCACTGTAAAATGGCTAATTTTTACAAATTTATACATGGCAAATGTAAATTGGAAATAATAAAAGATTTTTGGAAAAAGAAACTTTCATTTTTACACTTACGTTACATGACTTAGGTCTAGACCAAGAGGTTAGATATTTCTAGAGGATCAAAACAATCATGTTATTACTTGCCATTTGTTTCTTCTTAACTGGGTGCTTTTAAAGTGAGGATGGGGGGCAAAAGTAGGTTTATATAGTTCATATGGAAAATAATACAATTAATAAATAATAATATAAGAATTAACTTTGTGCACTTATAACTATAAACCTACTTTTGCCTCATCCTGTGTATAAAAGTATCTTAAAAAGTTTACTCACATTAAATTAAAGTAGTACAACTACTGAGTTGTACTACTGCTACTACATCGTTTGGATACTATTCAAGTAAATTGTAGCCTTTCAAGAAGTGTTTTAATGGGTGAAGCCTATTATCTCTCTATGCAAATTACTAATTCTGTATTTGTATTATACTAGTTAATATCCTGTGGGGGTTTATTCATTTTTTCTGTAGAGTGCCAAATAGTAAATCTTTTTTGGCTCTGTGGGAAATAGGGTCTCTGTTCACTACTCAACTCTGCTATTGCAATCTGAAAGCAGACTGTAAGAAAATTAGACAATGAGTGGGTGCGTCTGTGTTCCAGTAAAACTTTTTAAATGGGCAGCTGGCCTGTCATAGTTTGCCCACTCCTGCCACCTGTACTGCATAAAAAGTAGTGGCCCAGTGGATATTTTCTTTTATAAAAAAGGCAAGAATAGTTTGGAAAATGATCAGATTCTTAATTTACATATTATAATGGAATTTTTTTCTTGAAGTAGTTATATAGCCTGTTTTTTTAATTATGTGAAAGGTGACATCTATGGTGCTTCATAACTGTTGAATTGTGCAATTTCCTCTTGATCATGTAATTATTAAATATTGTGAATAGTTTCATAAGCCACCCTATAATCCTTTTAGGGATAAAGTTGGAATACAAATAATCTTGAGTATAGTGTATCTCCAAATTATCATAAATCTCAGTATTTATCTAGTTCATTATTATCAATAAAAATGCTAAGAATTCTTACACCTTGTATCCAAAAATGTGTTCTTTTTCAGAATAAACTGGATTTAATGCCCAAGCATAGAATATTTAATAGTGATTGCGATGAACTATTTCCTCTCTTTTTCATTTATATTTGAATTTAAATTTGAGTAGAAAAGAAATTATTTTTGGTATTACCTAATCTTCAGAATGTGGTTGCACTCATCATTGGATTCATCTGCATTTGGTGGACTTACTATTTATGGGATAATGGCATGGTTTCAGCAGCTGAGCAGGAAATTTACTTTTTTTTTTTTATTGGTAAAGAGCAAATTAATCCATATCCTGATCTGAATTTGAGACCTTTATTGTATTAATGCTTACGGTTTTAAATGAGCTTTATATAAATGAGATGGCTTTAAGCAAAAGTTTGCAGTTCATATCACTGAACATCTTATTTTATCTCTCGTCATTTTAAGCAATTCCAGTTATTACACACATAGCTAAGGATAAGAAAGTTGAAAAATTATATATAACTCTCGTAATTTCATTGTAAAAGAGCAGTCTTCCTCCATTGTTTATCCCCTAGAAGCTCTGGTCATTGTTTGTTTGCCTTCATTTATGAGAAAGTTCTAACATGATAGTTTTTACACCTCTCTTCTTTATTTAATATTTAATATTATTTAATATTTCATTAGAAACAGACACAGAAATCATTGTAAGAAAGAAAGATAGCCTGCCTGGGAAGGCAACACACAGAAAACTAATTCAGTCATACGTACGTACTCGCCAGCTTCTCAACTTGTTAAACCCTGCACTTGTCTCATTTTGATGAGAAAAAAAAGTTTCATCACTTGACGCTTGCTGGCCACTCAGTGCCCCTCTTTCACGATGAAACAGAGGTCCATGATCCGTCTTATGGTAGCTTGCGAACAGTTTGATATTCTTGGGTTTCGGCACTCCTCCCGAGATCCGGAATGAATTAACTATGAGTACTGAGGTACCACTGTATATAGAGACTCAAAAAGCATCCGACAGCATCATTTAATGTAAGTTAAGCCTGCCCTGTCTACCATAACAGATTTTAAGAAGTACTACTGTGTTGTAGCAATTTCAAAAATTAGTTCACAGGAGGGTTATTATATTAAACATAATTTGCTTAAAAAGATAAGGAAGTATTTAATATTTATGTAGGAAAGATTTTCATTCAAAATTAATAAGTTAAAGAGAGTTTTGGCATTTAAAATTATAATACTCATTTAGTAGGAAAAATAACTTTTGAGGAATAGAATACTGGCCCAAAAATGAATGGTTAAATACAGACTATTTATTATATTTTGCTATCTCTTTGTATCTCTAGGACTGTTGTCCTTTGTATCTATCAATCCATTTTTTTTAAAGAATTAAGAATTCTAAAGATTGTATATTTCTGAAGGAACTTATGCGCTATCAATAAGGTTGATATATATGTAGCAGAATTGTTATGTAATATTTTACTACAAGAAATAACAAAATTTAATGCAGAAAATGTCAAAAAGAACCATTTTGAAAAGATCAACAGGCTTTATCTTTTGAGCAGTTTGTTTTAGGTTTATCGAAAAATTGAGCAGAAAAGACCCCCCAGCCCTCAGTTTCCATTATACCCCCAACCCTCAGTTTTCCTATTATTATCATCTTGCATTGGTGTCCTGCCTTTGTTATAGTTGATGATCCAATAGTGATACCTTATTGTTAAGAAAAGTCAGTAGTTTACTTTGAGAATCGTTCTTTATGTTGTGCAGTTTTGTAGGTTATATCAAATGCACAGTTTTATATATCTACTATTGTAGTATCATACAGAATAGTCTTCTCTAAAATTCCCATAAAATTTTGTTTCACTAAAGATAACAAAATTTAAAATCTTAACTGTTTTAGCAGCTGGTCTTTTTATATTTAGTATTGTGTATTTCTGTATGTCATCTGTTTGGAATCATATAAAATACAGCCTTTTCAGACTGATTCTTTACTTAGCAGTATTCCCTTAAGGCTCCTCCTTCTCTTTTTTTAGTTGCTTAATAGCTAATTTCTCTTTTACTGCTGAGTAATATTTCATTGTATGGATATACCACAATTTGTTTATATGTTCACCTATTGAAGGACATCTCAATTGCTTCCAGTTTCAGGCAATTATAAATAAAGTTGTTATAAATATGAGTGCAGGTTTTTGTGCAGACGTAAGCTTTTCAACTCATTTGGGTAAATATTTAGGAACACTAACTAGATTATTTGGTGAAACTACATTTAACTTTGTAAGAAACTGCTCAAATGTTGGCCAAAGTGGCTGTATCATTTTTCATTCATATCAGTAATGAATGAGAACTCTTGTTCCTCCACATTGTTGTCAGCATTTGCTTTTCTCAAGTGTTTTGGATTTCAGTCAATAATAGGTATAGACTGGCACCTTGTTTTAATTTACAGTTCCTTAATAATAAATTCTGTTGAGCATCTTTTCTTATGCTTATTTTCCATGTATATATTTTCTTTGCAAGGTGTTCAGATCTTTCACCCTATTTTCAATTTTTTTTGTTTTGTTTATTTTCAGAGTTCTTTGTATGTACCACATTTTGTTTCTACATTGATTTGTTGAAGGACATGGTTTGTTTTTGCCTTTTGGTTATTGTGAATAATGGTGTAGTTAAACATGGGTGTATCAGTATCTGTTTGAGTACCTGTTTTCAATTCTTTTGACTATATAGCTAGGAGTGGAATTGCTGAGTCATATAGTAATTTTGTTTGCAAATATTTTCTCCCAATCTGTCATTTGTCTTTTTATTCTCTTAACAGTGTCTTTCTCACAGTGGATGGTTTTCAATTTTAATGAAGTCCAAATTACCAGTTTTTTCTCTCATGAATGATACTTTTGGTATTTGATCTAAAAATGCTTTGTAAACCCAGAGTCATCTAGATCTTCTCCTATATTCTCTTCTAGAAATACCAGAATTTTGAATTTTACTTTTAGCTTTGTGATCCATTTTGAGTTCATTTTTGTGAAAGATGTAAGGCCAGTATGTAGAATCATTTCTTTCTTTTATACATAGATGTTCAGTTATTTCCGCACCATTAATTGAAAATACTATCCATTGGATTGCCTCACTCCCTTGATGAAGATGAGTTGACTATATTGTGTGGGTCTGCTTATGGGCTCTCTATTCTATTCCAGTGCTTTAGAAGTCTTCTCTTTTGCCAATACCACAATGTCTTGATTACTGTAGTTTTATTATGCTATAGTAATATATTAGTTTGTTGATATTCACAAAATTACTTGCTGGGATTTTCATTGAGTCTGTAGTTCCAGTTGGAAAAAACTGACAGCTTAATAATATTAAACTTGTAATCAGTGAACACAGAATATCTTTTTATTCATCTGCATCTTCTTTGATCCGTTTTATCAGAGTTGTCCAGTTTATCTCATATAGATCTTCTATATATTTTAAAAGTTTAATACTTAAGTGTTCATTTTTATTTTGTCAATATAAATATTATTTTTTTAAATTTCAAATTCCAATTATTCATTGTTGGTATAGAGAAAAGTAATTGAGTTTCATATATTAACCTTGTATTACATAACCTTGCTATTAATTGCGTATTATTTCTAGGAGTCTTTTTGTTGATCCTTTGTGATTTTCAGCATAGACAATCATGTCATCTGTGAACAAAGACAGTTCTATTTTTTTCTTTTCCAGTCTTTATACCATTTATTTCCTTTGCTTGAGCTATTTCATTAGCCAGAACTTCCAGTATGATGTTGAATTGGAGTGGTGAAAGAAAATATCCTAGTCTTGTTACTGATCTTAGGGAAGAAACATATAGTTTCCATTGAGTATGATGTTCTCTGTACATTTTTTGCTGTTGTTCTATGTCAAGTTGAGGTTGTTCTCTTCTATTTCTAGTTTGCTGAGAATTTTTATCATGAATGGATAATGAATTTTTTTAGACGCTTTTTTTTTTTATTGATAGTAACACACATGGTATTTTTTCTTAGCTTGTTGATATGATGGATTTTATCCCTTGATTTTCAGTGTTGAAGCAGCCTTGCATAACTGGACTAAATCCCACTTAGTTGTAGTGTGTAATTCTTTCTATACATTATTGGATTTTATTTGCTCATACTTTGTGGAGGATTTTCTGTATCTATATTCATAGAAGACATTGTATTTTCTCTTTCTTTTAATATTTTTGTCTGCTTTTGGTGTTAGGTAATGCTGGCCCCATAGAATGAGTTAGGAAGTGTTTCCTCTGGATTAGGTTGTAGAGAATTTCTTCCTTGAATGTTTGCTAGAATTCACCAGTGAAGCTATGTAAGTCTAGTGCTTACTGTTTTAGAAGAGTGTTAATTACTGATTCAGTTTAAAAAATAGATAGGGCCTATTAAGATTATTCATTTCTCTTTGTGTGAGTTTTGGTAGCTTGTGTCTTTCAGGGGATTGGTTTATTTTATCTAGGCTATTAGATTTTGGGGCATAAAATTGTTCATAATATTCCTTTATGATCCTTTTAAATGCCCATGAGATAAATAGTGATTTCCTGTTGATAGAGGAACTCAAGAGTTAGGTTTTAACTCTAGTTATACTCGATAGGCCTAAGCGATTAATGCATGTGGAAAGCTCCTATTCCAGGAACTGGAATGCATGACCTACAGGACAAACAAGCAATTCAACCTTTGTATCTAAGCCATGGAGTTCCAGGGAAGGAACACCTGTGACTCAGATAAAGAATTGTTGATCAGCAGATAAAGACGTGCTAGGAAAATTGCTGGAGGGTTGCAGCTCTTACCCAATTTACTTTTTTCCAAATCCTTTACCTAGCCTTTCCTTCTCCCTGTGAAAAGGTTGGCTTAAGACAAATTCAGTTTTGGAGGGTACATAAAACTACTGTCTTCTCAGATGGCTGACCTCTGAATAAAGCACCCATAAAGATTCAGTCCTTGTCTCTGCTTATTGGTTCTGGTAGTGACAGGTAGCATGAGTGCCAACTTTTCTGGTTTCACTCTTATTTCCCATATTAATAATTTGTGTCTTGTTTTTTAATAACCTGGCTAGAGGTTAATAAATTTGTTTTTCTCAAAAAACCAGCTTTTGGTTTCATTAATTTTTTCTTTTGATACCCTGTTTTCCATTTCTTTGATTTCTGTTCTAAATTTTATATCTTCTATTTACGTTGGGTTTAATTTGTTCTTTTTCTGTTTTCCTAAGGTGGAAGCTTAGGTCATTGATTTTGAATATTTTTTTAATATATGCATGTAATGCTTTAAATCTCTCTCTAAATATTTCTTTTTCTGCATATGCAAATTTTGATCACTTGTATTTTCCCTTTCCTTTAGTTTGAAATTTTGTTAAACTTGTAAGTTTTTTTTCAGCCATGTGTTTGCTTGATATGCTTGGATCAGTATTGTTAACCAAAAGCCAAAAAAGGTTCAGGTTGTAGTAGAAAATAAAGACTATTTATTTGAGTAGGAAAGGGGGGGATGGGGAATTGTAATCCAGGACACACAGATTCAGGTAGCAACCTAAATTGTACTCAGGAAAGAACAAAGAAGGGCAGGGTTTATAAACACAAAAACACAGGTACAGTTCTCATTTAGGTTCTCTGTATGCAAATGAAGTATGCTGGCTAGGTTAGCAGGGCTTGCCTCCTTTCAAGGCCAGGAATAACAGATGATCTGGTTGCCATGGTAAGGAGGAAATAAAAACCGTTTATGTCCATGTAGCAGTCCTTGATGCAAGATGTTTATGATTTGGTTTTGAACTGAGTTTAGCAGCAGGTCAGCAACCTAGTATCTGTTCTAGACTGGTACATGAGATGTGCACAGGCTCCGATTTTTCAGTGTTCTCCTGAACACTCTTACAAATGCTTGTTCCATTTCACTTTCTCCATTATCAACAGCTACTGTATTTTCAACTTTGTAACTTTGTCTATTAGTGTCCTTGTTCTTCATTTTTTCGGCTTCCAGTGTTTTTATGACTCTCCTGGTTTTCATTGAGCATTTTATATGATTCAGTTTCCTTTTTTCCCTTTCCATGTCAATTACACTTTTTTTTACTTTTTTAAAAAGTGATTATGCAATTTGTAATATGCTCTTAAAAACTAATTCAAGTCCACTTTACAGTATCATTATATGGCTTCACAGGTAGGACAAGTATCACCCGTCTTATAGCATTGCTGACATTCATTTCCCTCAGTGCTAAATTATAATCACTGAATACATCATTACTATTATTATTTTGAACAAACTTACCTGTTAAATCAATTAAGAACAAGTAAAATAGAAAATTTTATTTTACCTTTACTCCTTGTCTAATTCTATTTTTACAGGATCAAGCAAAAGTGATTCCTGCTTAAGTGTGGTTGGTAGGGTAATAATATGGATGTAATAATTTATAGTTTTAATTTGAACGTTTCACCTAAAATGTCATATGGTGGGATTGAGTATGATATTGTTATGTTACAGGATTGCGTGCTTATGATTTTGTAATAAAAGGTTTTGTAATAAAAAAGGGGCGTTATTTGTGCTGGGCCCTGTATGTGTCTATGTTTCTGACTTACATAATTTTCCTTCACTTTGAAGTGTTGGGAATTGTCCTGCATGGTTTCAGGAACTGTAGCCTCACCGACAGGCAAGAGGGCCCCAAGGCTGGAGCTAAGCAAAGAGGCCTTGGGAAAATAGGCCACTGAGGAGACAAAACCTGTCCCTCTGGTAGGGGCGCAGCTCCTGCCTCCCTCACATCACCTTGCTTGGCCCTGGAGGATGGCTGGTTAGTCAGTGACAGGTAAGACCCCTCGATGGCGGGGGCAGCCTAAGACAGGCACAGCCGCATGGGCATTAGGGAAGAACTTGGGGGACATGGAGAAAGGACACAGACCCTCACCCCTCGGCTTTGATATGGCCAGTGTCCTCATTCTCTCTGAAAGACGTCTCCTTATCTCTTGGTGGCTCTGCTGCCCCTACCTGGCTCAGGCTTGAAACTACTGGAGACAGCCCTAAACTGGATTGGGTGGTTCCTGGGGGAAATCAGGCCTACAAGTAAATTCCTTGAAGCATGCTTTGTTTTCCCCTCAAAAGCTGTGATAACCAGCTCATGCTGGGAAGGAAATTTACATTATGCACAGACCCCAATCCTAAACCCTTTGGCGCTCTCATGTTTACTCGTCTCGGACCCATGTAAATCGGTGTGTTCCTGCCATTTTTTTTCTTCAAAACATCATCTGTTCTCTGTAAAAATTAACATACTGATGTAATGCGATCACCTGTACATTCCTATTACCTAGCCCCATTGATAACCCTTTCAATAAAAGTCATCAAGCATAGGCTTGGGGCATTCTCCACTAGAGGGAATCGTCACCCCTTTCCCTGGTAGTCCGAGAAAAGTGTCTGGGATGACTGACTTTATTTCCTCATCTGTGACGGCCTGGAGCATACTCTGTGGGTCAAAGTCTGCCCTCCATCTTAGCTGGTGCCCGACAGGCCTCTCCAGGGCCGGCCTTATTGAAGAATTTCTTTCTTTTTTTATTTTGAAAAATTTCTTCTAACATTTCTTTGAAAACCTGTTTACTGGTAATGAATTTCCTCAGTTTTTTTTTTTTTCTTTTTTAAATGAGAAAGCCTGTATTTCTCCTTTACTTTTGAAGAATAATTTTGCTGGATGCAGTTCTATGCTGGTGTTCTTTTTTTTTCAGTACTTACATTTTTTATTTTTTTTATTTATTGACTTTAGAGAGGGGAAGAGGGAAGAGGGGGAGAAAGAGATGTTGTTCACTTATTTATGCATTCATTGGTTGCTTATTGTATGTGCCCTGACCAGGGGTCAAACCCACAACCTTGGTGTATTGGGAAACAATGCTCTAACCAACTGAAATATGCAGCCAGGTCCTCTTTAAACACTTTAAATATTTCATTATCTATTTTCTTGCATAGTTTCTGAATGTAATTCCTTAACCTCTATAGGCAAGGGTTTTTTTCATGGCTTCTTTCAAGATTTTCTATTTGTCTTCGATTTTTCTATAGTTTGGTAATTATATGTTTAGGTGTCAGTACTTTGGTATTTATTCTGCTTGTTTTTCTCTGAGCTTTCTTGATTTGTGTTTTGGTGTTTGTCAATTTTGGAAAATTCCCAGCCATTATTAGTTCACATAAACCTTTTTTTCGTTCATTCTTCTCTGTTTGGTATTACCATTACACATACGCTACTTTTGGGTAATTTTTCCACAGTTCCTGAATTTTTTTTGCCTTTTTCATAATTTTTCTTACTTTTTAACTTTGGAAATTAGCTAATAGATCTTCAATCCTGGTGATTTTTTTCTCTACCTTTTCAGTCTGCTAGTGAGCCCAAAGAAAGTATTCTTCATTTCTTTTACAGTGGATTGATTTTTTTTTTTTTTAGTATTTCCTTTTTTATCATTTCTTTAGATTATTTTTTAGCATTTCCATCTTTTTGCCTACTTTATCCATCTTTTTTGACGTTTGCTTGTTTCATTAGTGTCCTTAGCACACTAGTCATGGTTATTTTAAATTCCAGTCTGATAATTTCCATATCCCTGCCATATCTGAATCCGATTCTGATTCTTGTTTTATCTCTTCAGGCTGGTGTTTTTCCTAATTAGCATGCCTTGTAATTTTTTGTTGAAAGTCATATATGATATATTTGTTAAATGAAGCAGGTAGATAGGCCTTCAGTGTGAGGTTTTTATATTTATTTGTCTAGGAGTTAGGCTGTGGTTACTCTTACTCTATCTATAGCGTCAGAGATTTCCTGTGTATCCTTGTTTTTGTTTTTCCTGTTGTCTTTGGGTTTCTCTTGAGACTCCCTTATGTAGGGACTGAGGCTTGTGGATCTTTAAGCTGTAATTTGTTACTTATACAAGAAGCTAATTGATGTGGTGGTAGGAGTAGGAGAAGGGTTCTCTAATCCTATGATTAGTTTTTAATCTTTTAGTGAGCCTGTGTCCGTGGCTATGACTTTTATAAGTACTACTCCCCTTCGTTCCCCTCACATTGAGTTAGATAGGAAGGGTGAGGGGATGGTGTAGAGGTTGAGTATTTCTCTTTCCTCATATGAGAGGTTAGATGAGGCTGAAGCTGGGTATATTTTACTTCTTCTTTGCGAAAGCACTAGTGGATGCTGGAGTTGTGTGTTTCACCTTCTTCTGGGCAGTTAGTCTTCGGTGTAATGCAAGTTAGTTAGCCTCTGCAAGTAGTTTTTCCTAAGGGCTATTTTTTTGTTCAGCAGAACAGAGTGCCCTAGGGCGTTTCCCAAATGCCTGCTTTTTCCCTCTCCATGCTGACGAGGGTTTTTCTCTGATACTGACCTTGAGAGCCTTGTGGGGCTCTGAAAGATAAAACACAGAATGTGTGGGGGACCACTAAGGCTGAGCTGCCTTGAGCTTCTGTCTGCCTTGCTAGGCCATACTTAGCCTCCAGCAGTTAGTGACTTACCCTTTTAAGTGTTGCTAGTATGTTTCAGCCATGGTAGGTTCTGCTTCTGGTAAGCTGTTACTCTCTGTATTCATTTGTCTCCTTCATTGTTTAGTACAGTGGTTTGCCCTGTGACCCCAGTTCTCTGATGGATCTTAAGGAGAATAGCTGATTTTCAGTTTAGGTTGTTTTTTTTCCCCTTATCTTGAGGAAGGGAGTGACACTTTCCAACTTCTTTATATGTGATATTGGAAACCAGAAGTCAGAACCTTTCTTTACAACATTTTTATTTATAGCAGTGTCTTCACCCCTGGAATTTAGAAGTGTCAATATCATTTGCTCATTTATTCATACTATAAGCATTTATTAAATGATAATTATGTGTTAGGCTCTGTGTTATACTTGGACTGCAGAATTGAATAAGGCATAGTTCACAAGTGTAATGAATTTATATTGAAGAAACTATTTGGAGCACATAAGTCCATGAATAACATATTGTTTAATAAATACTGCATAGATAAATAAACATGATACTAGGTAGTGGTAGAAAAAGGTAATTTCAGTCAGCATTAGGGATTCAGAGAAAGTTATTCAGATTTGGTGAAAGTTAGCTGAATTTGAAGAATTGTAAGGAGTTGACTCATCACCTGTCTGTAGGAAGAGCAAGAGGAAGATTCAAATAATAGGTCTGTTTTTAGCTTTGAAAAGACTTGCATAAGAAAGAGAATTTTAATACTTAATTGTGACAGACCAGGGAGTAGACTAACTGAAATCTGTAGTATTAAGCTTTTGTTCATCCCTTTTATATTTAAAAGATAGATTCTTGATAAAATTTCTGTGTAAGAAAAGATAGTGTAGTATATATTCCATGTATAGAACCTGTTTATTAGTGAAAGGGCTACTTTCACCAGAACTTGCCATTGTTAGGCTTTGTTGAAAATCATGTTTACATGCTAATTTAAAAAATGATAAAGTGTTGGACAATATAAAAATACTCCAAAGTTTTTTCCTAGAGGTAAAAAATTTAAATCAGTACGTTTCGTCTTTCTTTATGTATTTGAAATACATGTGTTTGTACATGTGTACATGATTTTGTTATTTAATTTTTTTGTTAACATTATTTGTTCTAAATATATAGAAGTCTTCATAACATTTTTAGTGATTGTATGGTATTCATCCTGGTGAATATTTTAGCACTTTCATATGGTTGAACTTAATTATTTCTTTATTTTTGGTAATTAGTGCATTTGTGTATGTGTGTATATTAAAAGCTTTTTATATATTTGGGACTTTTAATTATTTAAGATTTCTTTTGTTTCAGAGGCTACATATTTTAGGGCTTGTTACTGCTTTTGTTTTAAAATAGTCATCAGTGTAATATTACTTTATATAATTCTACAAAAACATTTTTATTTATTTTGATGCTTTTTACACTTTGTACTTCTGTGAGTTTATGGCTTTATGCCAGGCGTAATTAAAAGTCACAAGATTAAAATGGCCCATACTTTTGAAGCATTAGTTTTAATCTCTGATAAGTAATTTTTAAATTATAATTACAAATATGGTTGTATTGTGAGATCTAGATAAAGTAGAATAGGAAATTTAAAGCTAAAACTGGAAATTACAAAAAAGTTTGATATATTCCCCTGGCTGGGTGGCTCAGTTGATTGGAGTGTTGTCATATACACCAAAAGGTTTTGGGTTTGATCCCCAGTCAGGGTATACAGCTAGGTTGCAGGTTTGATCCCTGGTTGGGGCACATAGAGGAGGCAACTGATTGATGATTCTCTCTCTCCTTTCCTCACTAAAATAAATAAACATATCCTCTGGTGAGGATTAAAAAAATAAGTTTGATATATTCTAGTACTTGAAGGAAATATTTGAGAAGTATTGATTTAGTTTGCAATATGTGATACTTCAAAATTTTATCACTCAGTTCATAAAACAATGATTATATTAGTAACCTTCAGTCATTTGTCTTATTTGAGCAGACCCAGTAGCTCAATGTGTCTGTTTTACAATGTATTGTTATGGACTTTGGAGTTGTCATTAATAGTTAGATAACATTTTAATAAATATTCTTTACATATGTTAGACACAACCTTGCAAGATTCTTTTCTGATTTTTATAAATGATTTTTTTTATATGTTACAGGTGGATCAAGGCACAGATATCTGGGAATTAACTGCAAATTGTATCCAGTTCTCTTGATTTCAAATTATTTTTTAATTTAAGTAAATAAAATTAAAATTAAAATTATTTTTGTTTTTTTCTGATTATAAAACTTGTACATGCACATTGTTAATTTTTAAATAACAAAAAATGTAATTAAAAATTTAAATTACAGTTGACATTCAATACTATATTAGTTTCAAGGATTCAGCATAATGGTTAGACTTACATAACTTACACAGTGATTCCCCAATAAATCTAATTAGTGCCCATCTGACACCAACAAAGTTATTGAAATATTATTGATTGTATCTTCTGTGGTGTGCTTTCCATCCCCGTGACTATTTTGTAACTGCCAATTTGTACCTTTTAATCCCTTCATCTGTTTCATCAGCTTTCCAACCTCCCTCCCATCTGGTGACCATCAGTTTATTCTCTGTTTCTATGACTTTATTTTTGTTTTATTTGTTCGTTTATTTGTTTATTTTTTTAGATTCCACATATACGTGAAATCATATGGTATTTGTCTTTGTCTGACTTATTTCACTTACCATAATACCCTCTAGGCCCATCCATGTTGTCGCAAACGGTAAGATATCATTTTTTTTTAATGGTTGAGTAATATTTCATTGTGTGTGTGTGTGTGTGTGTGCGCGCGTGCGTGTGTGTGTGTGTGTATAGTCTGTCTGGAAAAATTCAAGCCATTGTTAATATAATGTGAACGGTTTGCATGACATTGCTGTAACCTGGCAGCCAAGGAGAGTGGACTGGAATGCACATGTGAACAGTGACAACTTCACTGTACTAGTCAGTGGGGGCAGTAGACGGTGTTGAGTGTGCATCTGTACCATGTGGCTGTTTCATTCAAAATGACTGAGTGAGTGGAGTAACAATCTACATTAAATTTTGCGTTAAGCTTGAATAGTCCTCTGTGGAAATTATTTGGATGATTCAGAAAGCTGCAGCTATGGGCAACTGGTGATTGGCAGCTTCATCATGATGATGTGCCTGTCCACTCATGCATCACGTTCTCATACAGAGTGAGTTTTTTGGTGACACATCAAATTACCCAGGCGACTCAGCCCCTCTGTAATCCAGATTTGGCCCCTGTGACTTCTGGCTTTTCCCAAAACTAAAATCACCTTTGAAAGGGAAGAGGTTTCAGACCATTGATGAGATTCAGGAAAATCCAGTGGGTCAGTTGATGGCAACTGGGAAACCTGTGTGAGGTCCGAAGGTGCCTACTTTGAAGGGGACTGAGGCATCATTGTCCTATGTACAGTGTTTCTTGTATCTTGTATCTTCTTCAATAAATGTCTCTTATTTTTCATATTACATGGTTGGATACTTTCCGGACATACCTGTTGGGGTTGGGAAAACATCTTTATCCAATTGTGTATCAGTGGACACTTAGGTTGCTTCCATATTTTGGCTATTGTAAATAATGCTGTAATGGATGTAGAGGTGCATGTCTTTTTAAATTAGTGCTTTGGACTTCTTTGGCTAAATACCCAGAAGAATAATTGCTATATTAAATGATAGTTCTAATTTTAATTTTCTGAGGAACCTTCATGCTGCTTTCCATAGTGGCTGCACCAATTTGCATTCTTAATGACACTATTATCTTAATGACACCATCATTCTTCCATTCATCAGACTTGCAGTTTTGGTTTTTGACTCTTTTATTGTAGTAGATTCTTGTCAGTATTTTTTTTTTCCTATATCTTTTATTTTCCTTCCATTTTTCTATCTTGGCTTATACCCTAAACTTCACTACCTCTTCACTTAGGAATTATGACCTGTCATCTATCTCCAGGTTTATCTCCTCTAATACTTCTTTCTTTTGCTTTTACTACTATATTAATCTTTCTAAATCTCTTACATTCTTACATACCTTCTCCTGTGTTAAATGCTTGTTTTAGGTAAATACACCAGATATGATTTCCCAAGCTTATGTCTCATTCTCTGTCTTCGTGCTTTGCTTCTGTTCAGTCCTTTGTCTGTAATGGTTTCCTTGTCTTCACTTATTGCAGTCCTGATCATCCTTTCAAGTTATTACAAGTCCTACCTATTCATAAAATTTTTTAGTTAACTTCAGAGTGAAAATAGGATGAGGTTGTAGAAAGGTAATAGCTTTGGAGTTTGTAAACTGTGTTCCATCCCTGGCTGCAAATTATCACCGTTGTGACCCAAAGGAAGTTATTTAGCCTCTGTGATTTTCTGCTGCTTCATCTCTAATACGGGCATAATAGTCATTTTGTGATATTATGAGCATTCAATTAGATGGTGTTTGTAAGATTCCTAATACAAGGAGCTGGTAAGCAATTGACGTTGAATCATTCGTTCAATAAATACCTACAGAACGTCTACTCTGTCTTGGGTTTTCTCTAGGTGATGAGCTGCACAGGGAAGTAAATGTTGAAGTTTTAAAATTTTACTTACCATTAGTAATTTGGGGGAGGGGAAATATGAAGGTGAGAAAAAGTGGAAATGTCTTTTATATTTTTAATAATAAGAACAAAAGTTCCTGTGCTTGCATGTCAGGAGAACCTACTCCTAGGGATAGTACTACAACTTAAGAGACTATATACAAAATGTTTATGAACACATCTTTAGATCTGTTGGACATAGAGCAGCTTTAGGATGGTGTGACTTTTGGGTAAACCTCAACCTCCTCAACCTCAGTGTCTTCACCTGTAATATAGGGTTGAGTGTACTCCCTCCTCCCCTGCCCTTTGGACTTCTGTAAGGATCAGGTTAGAAATTGTATGTAAAACAAATCAAGCACAGTGCTGCTTGCTGTTGCAGGTTCTCACAATAACACTATGTAGCAGGCACTATTATTTTTCCTTTAACAAAATCAGCTGCTATTGCCATCTGCTTCTCTCACTGCTTATCTATGACTGTGTTTTTTGGTTTCACCAGCGTTTTGACCATGTTGTTTTTAATCTAGATCTTTGTTGCACAGGCAAGGGGAGAGAATCACAGTATATTTTCCTTGGCTGTTACGGTTGATGGCAAGTTGCATATCAGTAATACTTGGCTGATGATAAAGAGTCTAGAGAATCTGGAGAAATAGTTATGTCTAGAATTGCTATTAGATTTCTAAAAGGTCATATGAATTAATAATCTCATTGCAGTTTAGGTTAATTAGATTAACTTCTAAGAGAACAAATAATTTGTTTGAGAACTCTTTATTTTATTTGGTGATACCATTAATTCTACTTGGTGGTATAAGAGGAAGGATGCATTATCTTCGAATTATGAAGGGTATAATTAAAATTCTTCTGTCACTTCATAAATGTGACTTTGGATAAACCACATAACCTCTTGAGAAGCTATCCTAAATCATCACAAGTAATGAGAGTGTATCTTGACAGATTATTGTAAAGCTAAAATGAGATTAAGTTTAATTCCTTCCAGCATAATGCTCAGCTCATAGTAGATGTGACATTCTTGCATTAATTTACTTAATTGTGAGCTGTGGAGATTTTGTTTTTATCTTCATTTCGAATGAGGAAACAGAAGCACAGAGAAAGGTTATGTGAATTGACCAAGTTCACACAGCTAATCAGTAGTGGATCTAAGATTTGAAGCCATATTGTTTTTACTGTTATTGCTAACTAGGATACTTAGGAATACGAGATAGCCTTTTTACTTTACAAATAGTTTTAAAATTTAGATTGCATTTGTTCAGAGAAGAAGTCATGTTTTAATATCTGCATAAAAACTTTTGCTGTTAGATAATTTATACCTCAGTTGTTTTTGTACTGGTGTTAACAGCTGACTAATAATGGTTTTTCTTCAAAATCTTTCAGCAAGTGTATTCAGTAACTGTCTCATTCTTAGCAATGAGACTTATCACACATGACATAACATAGGTATAATTGATGGATGTTTTCTTATATTGGCCTTTCAGGAAGTAAAAGTAAGATAGGTAATTATGTATAAATGTTTTTTAAAAGTCTAAGTTAATTTATTACATGACTTCTCAATAAATTATCATTCTGATGACATCTTTTAAATATAGTACCATTAATGATTATATAGTATTTCATAGTTTACATTTTTAAAATTTTCATGACATTTGTGAGAGCAAATTGTTACACAGCACTCCCCTCCATATTATGAGATTCTTGAGGCTCACCGAGGCAGCAGGATTAGATGACTCAAGTCCCACTGTGTATGTAATTCTGACAACTAGGACTGCATCTCAGATCTGAGTTGGTATTTTCATGAAAACTGCATTATTTTTACCCTCCCTCACCCAAAAAGAACTCAAAATAAATTTTAATAGTGGAAGCAGTAGGAATATAGTCAATAATATTGTAATAACTTTATACAGTGACAGATGATTTACTAGACTTACCATGGTGATCACGTTGTGAGGTATATAAATGTTGAAACATGTTGTACATCTGAAACTAATAATATATTGTATGTCAGCTATACTTTAATAAAAAATGTGGAAACAGTACTACAAGAGAAAATAAATTAAGAATGAGTAATAAAATGAGGCAAGTGGAATGTAAAGGTAGGAAAATAGAATGATGTTCAGAAGTCAGGTTTGTATGTGAAATTCATTGTTTTCTTTAATACTTTTGTTAAAAGTGGATGAGAAATTGGGTTGTGAGCTTCTAAACCTCCACCTTCACCCTAAAATAATAAAAAATCTGAGAACCTCTCACATAGGACAAGGAAACTGAGATTAAAGAAATATACATAAAGCATTCATTGCATAATTGCTTTTGATATCAAAAATCAAAAGCAATCCAAATATCAAAAAGGGAAATGGTTAAATAAGTTGGAAAAAAATACATAGAATGGTGGTTATTGGGCAGTTTAAGTGAACTAAATCAATACAGATTAACATGAATGGATACATTTTGAAAACAAAGCTGAGTGCTGAAAGATTATAGAAGGACTTGCATAGTAATGATTTCCTTGACACAGATTTTGAAAATAAAATCATACTACATATTGTGCATAAGAGTAGTATTTTAAAGCATGCATGAGAAGGATGCACACCAGCTATGAATAATGGTTATTTCTGAGAAGGGAAGGAAAATGAGGGAGTATAGTGCAAAAGGGATTTAACTATATTCAGCAATGTATTTGGAAAAAAATGACATTCTATTATATTCTCAGTTATATTCTTTCTTTAAAGTAGTCCATAGCTTAAAAAAGTTAACATGAAAAGTTTTAACAAAAATCAAGTAGCGCTATATCATTAGAATGTAGTGACAGTTTTTAAAAATTTTTTTTATAGTTCTCTTATTTATAGTAAATGATTATGGATTTTTATTTGTGATAATGAATTAAAATATACCCTGTATCTAATTTATTTTTATTGTTGATTTCATTACACATACCCCCCACCCCGACCCGCCCCTGGCCTCCGCCTATCCTCCTTCCCTTCCCTCTGCCCTCACCACTCTGTTGTCTGTGTCTCTGAGTTATGCACATATGTTCTTTGGCTAATCCCTTTCATCCAGTTCCCCCACCATAGCTGACAGCTGTCAGTCTGTTCCATGTGTCCATGCCTCTGTTTCTATTTTGTTCCATGAGTTTATTTCATTCATTAGATTTCACATATAAGTGAGATCTTGTGGTATTTGTCTTTTTTTGATTGGCTTATTGCATTGAGTATTATAATCTCTAGGACTACCCATGCTGTTGCAAAAGATAAGATTCTCTTCTTTTTTATAGTCACATAGCAGTCTATGATGTACATGTACCAGTTTTTTTTTTATTCTACTTATCTACTGAAGGACACTTGGGCTGTTTCCAGATCTTGACTGTTGTAAGTAATGCTGCTGTGAACATAAGGGTGCATATATACTTCTGAATTGGTGTTTCAGGTTAATTAGATATATTCCTAGAAGTGGAATTGCTGGGTGAAAATGACATTTTATTTTTAATTATTTGAGGAAAGTTTATACTGTTTTCCACAGTGGCTGCATCAGTCTGCATTCCCACCAATAGTGCGGTAGGGTTCCCTTTACCTCACATTCTCACCAGTGTGTATTGTTTGTTGATTTATTGTTGGTAGCTATTCAGGCAGGTATGAGGTGTTATCTCATTGTGGTTTTAATTAGCATCTCTCTGATGATAAATGACTTTGAGCATTTCTTCATATGTCTGTTGGCCATTTGTATGTCCTCTGGGAGAAGTATCTGTTCAGGTCCTTTGTTGGTTTTTTAATTTTTTTTTATCCTCTCCTGAGGATATGCTTATTGATTTTGGGGGGTGGGGGAAGAGAGAGAGAAAGAAAAAGAGAAAGAGAAACATCAATTGGTTGCCTCTTGTATATGCCCCAACCAGGAATGACCTTTCAGTTTATGGGATGATACTCTAACCAACTGAGCCATACCAGGCAGGGTCCCTTGCCCATTTTTGATTGCATTGTTTGTCTTCCTGGTGTTGAATTGTGTAAGTTCTTTATATATTTTGGAAATTAACACCTTAATCAGATGTATAATTGGTGAATATGATCTCTTACACAGTGGGTTCCCTTTTCATTTTGTTGATGATTTCTTTTGCTGGGCAGAAGCTTTTCAGTTTGATGTAGTCTCATTTATTTGCTTTCTACTTTATTTCCCTTGCCCTAGGAGACATATCAGCAAAAATATTGCTACAAGAGATGTCTGAAATTTTACTACCTATATTTTCTTCTAGGATTTTTACGGTTTTGTGGCTTACATTTAAATATTTTCTCCATTTTGAGTTTACTCTTGTGTATGGTGTAAGTTTGAGTTACCGTATTTTGCCGTGTATAATGCAGATCCACATTTTTGTGTGTATTATATGCAGGATTATTATGCCCGTGGTATGTAATCATTATATGTATGTATAATACACATCCTTATTTTACCCTCAAAAATTTGGGCAAAAAAGTGCTCATTATACACAGAAATTCAGTAGTTTCATTTTTTGGAATAAAAAATTAAAAAACCAACAAAGGACCTGAACAGATACTTCTCCTAGAGGACATTTTTCCAGCACCATTTATTGAGGAGGCTGTCTTTACTCCATTGCCTCCTTTGTCAAATATTAATTAACCATAAATGCGTGGGTTGATTTCTGGGCTGTCTGTTCTGTTTCATTGCTCTATATGCCTCTTCTTGTGCCAGGCTGTTTTGATTACAGTGGCTTTGTAGTATAGGTTGATATTAGGTATTGTGATTCATCCAACTTTGTTCATCATTCTCAAGATTGCTGAAGTTACTCATTGTCTTTTTTGGTTCCATATACATTTTTGGAATGTTTGTTTTATGTCTATGAGATATGCCATTGGTATTTTAATAGGAATTGCGTTGAATCTCTAGATTGCTTTGGGTTGTAGGGACATTTTAATGGTGTTAATTCTTCCAGTGCATGAACACTGTATGTACTTCCACTTATTTGGAATATCTTCCTCAATTTCTTTCTTTAGTGCTTTATAGTTTTCTAATTACAGGTCTTTTACCTCCTTGGTTAATTTTATTCCCAGGTACCCTTACCTTTTTTGTTGTTGCAATAGAAAATGGGATTCTTAGTTTCTTGTACT
The DNA here is from genome assembly GCF_021234165.1 of Pteronotus mesoamericanus. NCBI lineage: Eukaryota > Metazoa > Chordata > Mammalia > Chiroptera > Mormoopidae > Pteronotus > Pteronotus mesoamericanus. The sequence goes on along the minus strand of NW_026555085.1, from coordinate 14,520,652 downwards.
GATAGTTCATTATTGGTGTATAGAAATTCCACTGATTTCTGAATGTGAATTTTGTATCCTCCTACTTTGCTGAACTCATTTATTATCTTCAGTAGCTTTTGGTGGAGACTTTAGGATTTTATGTGTACAATATCATTTGTGAATAATGACAGTTTTATTTCCTCCTTTCCAATTAAGGTACCTTTTACTTAGTTTTCTTGTCTGATTTCTGTGGCAGGGACTTCTAGTACTATGTTGAATAAGTGTGGTGAAAGTGAACATTCCTGTTTTTTTCCTAATTTTAAGAGAAACGCTTCTGGCTTTTGCCTGTTGAGTATGATGTTCACTGTGGGTTTATCATATATGGCCTTCACATTGCTGAGAGTTTTTATCATACATGGGTGCTAGATTTTATGAAATGCTTTTTCTGCATCTATTGATACGATCATGTAGTTTTTATCCTTTGTTTTGTTTATATGGTGTATCACGTTTATTGATTTGTGGATATTTTACCAAACTCTCATCCCTGGAATAAATCTTACTTGATCTTGTTGTATGATCTTTTTAATATGTTGCTGGATCTGGTTTGCTAACATTTTAGTGAGGATTTTAGCATCTATATTCATCAGGGATATTGGCGTATAATTTTCTTTCTTTGTAGTTTATCTGTCTGGTTTTGGAATTTGGATAATGCTGGCCATTCAAAATGAGCTTGGGGGTTTTCCCTTCTCTGGACATTTTTGGAATAGTTTGAGAAGGCTAAATGTTAGTTCCTCTTAAATGTTTGGTAAAATTCACCTGCGCAGCCATCAAATCTGGTCCAGGGCTTTTATTTGTTGGGAGTTTTTGATTTCTGTTTTAATTCCACTGGTTGTAGTCTGTCTATTCAGATACCCTTACTCTTCCCCGATTTAGTTTTGGAAGATTATATGTTTAGGAATTTATCCATTTCTTCTGGATTTTCCAATTTGTTGGCGTGAGGTTCACATATTCTCTTCTACTCCTTTGTATTTGTTAGGTGTCAGTTGTTACTTCTTCCCTTTCATTTCTCATTGTATTTGTTTGAGAAATTTATATTTGTTTGTTTGTATAGAGTGAAACTAACACTCTCTCTGTCTTTATTTTTGATGAGTCAAGTTAAAGCTATGTCAATCTTGTTTATCTTTCAAAGAGCTAGCTCTTGGTTTCATTGGTCTTTTGTCTTTTTTTAAAAAAAAATTCTAGTGTATTTCTACTCTGATCTTTATTATTTCCTTTCTTCCACTTATTGTGGGCTTTATTGTTGTTTTTTCCAGTTCCTTTAAGTGTAAAGTTATATTATTTATTTTAGTTTTTTCTTATTTACTGAGGTAGACTTGTTATGCTATGAATTTCCTTCTTAGGACTACTTTTCCTCTGTCTCATATATATATTGGGTTGTTGTGTTCTCATTTTCTTTTGTTTCAAGTAAAAGATCCCCTTCAAAATTCAAGAACAAAAGGGCTTAAAATGTTTGAAGAATGTTAAGTAAGTAGTATGGTGATATGCAAAATTTGTTGAAGATGGAATATGAAAGGCATTAGGAAGCACCAAGGTTTCCTACAGGGTTGAAGAAGTCTGTCACTCAATCTTGCCTGTTGCTGAGACTGGGAATTTTTTCTGTGTATTCTGTAGAAAGGGCAGTACATAATTTTAATGTCTATTGCCTGTGTCATAAATATAGAATGCATGCATAGGAATGTGTCATATACAGTGCTTTGATATTGTCCCACTAAAGTGCAGTTTAATGGAGGAGAGGAATGATAGATGGAAAGATGCATTGATGAACAGAGGATGGGCAAAAGCTGTGCTCTTTCTTTTGATACGTTTTTGTCAAGTGATAGGTTTTAAGAGTATCTTAGAGAATCCCATAGCGTGATTATTGCAAGGATCTTTGACTTTATAAAGAGTACTCAGAGAATATTGAATGTAGACTTTAAAATATGTTGCCAGATACGCATATTATTGTCTCATATGTAAATAATTTTGTGATTAATAAAGTACAGATACATTTTAAAATGGTAAATGCAAGATAGTTTTTGTCTCATTCATCAGTTTATGATGGTTATATTTGAATATGTGCTTTTAAATATATTTTATTTATTATACTATTACAGTTGTCCCAGTTTTTTCCCCTTTGCCACCCTCCAGGTGGTACCCCCATTCCCTCCAGCAATTCCTCCAGCAGTGCCTCCGTTAGTTCATGTCCATGGGTCATGCATGTAAGTCCTTTGGCTACTTCACTTCCTTTGCTGTTCTTAACATCCTTCTGTCTGTTTTGCACCTACCAATTTTTGCTTCTTAATCCCTGTACCTTTTCCCCTGGTTCCCCCTCCTGCTCCTAACTGATAATCCACCAGATGATCTTCATATCTATGATCCTGTTCCTGTTCTGCCTGTTGGCTTAGTTTGTTATTTGGGTTCAATTATTGATAATTGTGAGTTTATTGCCCTTTTTAATGTTTGTCATTATGATCCTTTTATTATGTAATTTCCTTGAGCATTGCATATAATAATGGCTTGGTGACAATGAACTCCTTTAGTTTTACCTTGTCTGAGAAGCATTTTATCTGCCCTTCCATTCTAAATGATAACTTTGCTAGATAGAGTAATCTAGGTTGTAGGTCCTTGCTTTTCATCTCTTTGAGTACTTCTTGCTAGTCCCTTTTAGCCTACAAAGTTCTTTTAGAAAACAGCTGACAATCTTATGGAGACTCCTTTGTAGGTAATTGTCTGCTTTTCTCTTGCTGCTTGTAATATTCTCTCTTTATCTTTAACACTTGGCATTTTAATTACTATGTGTCTTGGTGTGGTCCTCTTTGGGTCCATCTTGTTTGGAACTCTGTGTTCTTGGACTTGTATGTGTATTTGCTTCACCAAATTAGGTGGTTTTCTTTCATTATTTTATCAAAAAGTTTGTCATTTCTTGCTCTTCCCCTTCTCCTCTGGCATTCCTATGATTTGGATGTTGGTACATTTAAACATGGCCCAAAGGTTTCTATGCCTCTCCTTGTTTTTTTTTTTTTTGTATTCTTATTTCTTCCTGCTGTTCTGAATGAATGCTTTTTCCTTCCTTGTGTTCCAAATCATTGATTTGATTCTCTGCTTTATCCACTCTACTGTTCATTTCCTGTAAGTTTTTCTTTATTTCACTTAGTGTAACCTTCATTTCTGTCTGGGTCTTTTTTTATACGGTTGAAGTACACACTGAGTTCCTTGAGTATCCTAATAACCAGTATTTTGAACTGTTCATCTGATAGATTGCTTATCTCCATTTGGTTTAGTTATTTTTCTGGAGTTTTGTTCTTTCATTTAGGCTGTATTTATTTGTCTCCTCATTTTGGCAGCCTCCCTGTATTTGTTTCTCTGTATTAGGTAGAGCTGCTTTAGTACTGTGGTGTATTGTAGAAAAGTTCACCTGTAAGTTGGCTGTGGCAGAGCCTTAGGGAATTGCCAGGGTGGGGCAACTTGTGTGAACCAGGTTGATGGAGTCTCCAGTATGGTGGTGTCACTCTGTGGCTCTGTGTAGGGGAGGGCTCAGAGAACGGACAGTGGCTACTGCCTGGCCTCTGCAGTTTTGTCTGGGAGGAAGCTGTCTTCTGGCCCTTGCCTTGATGCCAGACGCTTGAGTTTCTCCCTGTATGCTGCTGGTACCTTTCCAGTTGCTGCACGGTGATGGATGCCAGGAGTGAGTCTGCATGTCCTCTAAGTTTGTTGTCGGCCTTTTAAGAGAAGATGGCGGAAATCCCTCAGTTTCTTCTGCTGCTCCAACCCCTGTTGGTTTTTACAGCCAGAAATTGTGGGGACTTAACCTTCCTGCCACTGGAACCCCGGGCTGAGTGATCTCGTGTGGGGCCAGGATCCCTTGCTCCAGAGGTATCCCTTTTGATTTTTACCTGCCCTATGTGTGTGTGGGCACATCTGTTCAGTATCTCTGCTTTTCCTCAACTCTGCCCCTCTTACCCATCTGGTTGAATGTAACTTCTTTAGTTTCTTGGTTGTCAGACTTCCATATAGCTCTGTTTTTTGACAGTTCTGGGTGACAGTTGTTTTGTAGTTTAGCTGTAATTTTTGCTGTGGTTGCATGAGGGGTGAGCCATGTTTATCCACACCTCCATCTTGACCAGAAATCTAATGGTACACTTTTAAAAATTATGATGACATACATCTATAAAAACATAAAATTTGCGATTTTAACCATTTTTAAATATGCAGTTGTGATGTTAAATACATTTGCAGTGTTGTTTAACAATCACTACCATTCATCTCCAGGACTTTTTTTCTTCCCAAATTGAAACTGTGCACCCATTAAACAATAACTCCTCATTTCTCCTTCCACTCGTACTTAGCAACCACCATTTTTTCCCTCTCTGTGTGAATTTGTTACAAGTACTTCATATAAGTACAATTATTCAATATTTGTCCTTTTGTGACTTTTTTTTAACTTAATAACATCTTCAAAATTGATCCATGTTGTAGTGTTTCAGAATTTTTCCTTTTCTTTTTAAAGATTGTACTTACTTATTTTTGGAGGGGAATGGAGGGAGAAAGAAAGAGAGAGAAACATCAGTGTGTAATTGTCTTTAATGCGCCCCCACTGGGGACCTGGCCCACAACTCAGGCCCGTGTCCTGCCTGGGAATTGAACCGATGACCCTTTGGTTTGCAGGCTGGTGCTCAGTCCATTGAACCATACCAGCCAGGGCTTTTCCTTTCTTTGTAAGGCTTCATTCCAATGCATTCCACTGCATGTATGTACCAAATTTTGTTTATTCATTCATCCTTCCTGTGAATTAGAAAAGGTGCCTTTCTGGGCACATTAGCTAGAAAGGAACTCCATTTCTGGACCATAAACCCTTGACTCTAAAGACTGGTGAGAAAATGGTGCTTTTTGATTAAAAAAAAAACAAACCCAACACAACACTTCTTCAGGTGTTCTTTGCTTCACACAAGGGTGCGTGACTGGAAGTTCAGGCTTTACTTGCTCTCACCCGTGTATTTTTGTGCAGATATAAATTCTCTTACTGTGCTTGATAGTACCCATTGTTTATGTATTTCTTGTAGTTAAAACCATGTGCCTTGGATCATTGTATTCTTTATTCATTTTTTCATCGTATTGATTTAGTGTTCTGAATATGCATGGCAGTGCTTGTCCATAGCGATGGAGATACAGGATGAATAAAAGATATTAAAATGTATTAGGTGATAATGGATGAGCAAAACATTATATGGTTGACAGGAGGGGCACCTAACTTAGCCTGAGGGGATAATAGTTGCATTGGATATATTTAATCTGAATCTTAAGGTAGTAATTATAGCTAACACTTAAAAGTATCTCTTGCATGGTTCATACTCTTTTAAGACTTTGTATACATTAATTCATCTGTACCTCAACAACCCTATATGATAGCTACCATTATTTTCAGAGTTTACAGATAAAGAAGCTGTGGCACAGAGAGAGAGTAAGGACTTTGCCAAGGTAATACAGGATTTAGTTCAATTTGAGTAAGGATTCAAATTCAGGCATTTTGGCCTCAAAATCTATTCTTTTAAACCATTTTGCTACGTTGCGTCTCAGGTCTCTTGGAGTCCCAGGGTTGGAATAGGAGAGGGGGTTGTGGCACAAGTGGTGGTAGCTGTGGAGCATTAAGGGAGATAATTTGGGAGTTTCAAAGAGATGGATCATCATATGCAATATTGTAGAGGCTTGAGACATCACAGCCCTTCTAAGGGATCTGTAGGCTGTAGAGTTGGCACTTGGCTGGTATATGTGAAAGACTGATGGGCAGTGAGGCTAGAAAGATTAGATAATCAAAGACTTTGTACACCATGCAGACATCATTCTGAAATTCTCCACTGCTTTGAGGGTGCTAGGGTACTAGTCTGTTCCCTTGGTACATGTTTCAGCCAGAAGTAACCCCCACATCTATCTTCATTTATATCTGCTTGAACGAAATGAGTAGAGGTGGGGTTGGTAATGGAGTAGGGGTTGGGATTTAAAGATATATTAGGGGCTTCATCATGTAGGGCTTTTTAGTAAGATGTGATAATAAACTTGAGGAAGAATTCCACAAGAATATTAATTAGTAACAGTTTTTTCATTGTACTTGCTTCCTGAAAGTTTTAAATTTCATTATTTGAATATTTTTCCAGAAAGATTATTCAAATATTCACCTGTTTTTCTTTCAAAATAAACTAGATATCAGAAATTTATATCCTACCTTATCTATCAGTGAAATGATTTTTATGTTGCTTAATGCAAAATACGCACTTTTTTAATTAACTGTTTTATTCATGAATGATTTACAATTCTAAATATATCTGCTATTTTCCAAGAATGCCATAATCAAGTGTTTTTTAACTGATTGTTCTGCCATTCTTTATAATTATCTTTATTGAATATGCCACAGACTTATCATTGTAATCTCTTCAATGTAATTCTTGCTCATAAGTTGTAGTACTTTGAAGAAATCATTCAGTCCTTGTGGAATGACATTTAAAATGAAATTAACTTTAGTTAGAAAAAGCAACAGCTGTGACTTTGTAAGCTACTGTTAGTGGCTTTGGAATCTATTGGCAAGCTAATTGTCATAATGAGGTCATTTTCCAAAAGAAGATGAAGTCATTTGCCATCTTGTTTTAGTCATAGTGGACTTTTTCTTTGACCAAATATTTTCAAATTACACGCTCCCCCCACTTATTTTCATAATTGCTTATGTTATAATGAAATGAGATAGTGATTGGAACATTTTAAAGGAGTTTATACTTATATGGTCAGTATGTGTGATTTGTGTTTTATACCATAGTTAGAAGAAGCCCTCTGTAGACTTGAAACATTATTAATTTATATTTCCTAATGGGAGAGCCAAGTAGTGTGTGCCATTCCATGTGTACATCTTAGCACACAGAATATGAATTCTTCCGAGGATTGTGTTCTTTGGAGTCCCTGGAGGCTGATGATCTAATCAGAGCAATGTGGTGTCTACCTGCTTGAATTCCTGTTGCAGACTATATATCACTCTATATTCTCTTCTCTGGTCCTCCACATTCACTTGCGATTGAAACTTTATGGGTAGATAAGGACCAACTACCCTAATCACTTCTGTTTTTTCTGGTGCCTGAATAATCTTTTCCTCTAAGTTATAGCCCATATAACCTGTACATTTATTTTATCCTCAGAATTCCAAACATATCAGAAGGGCTAATTGTAGATACTTAATGACTCTTTTGTTTAAGTGTCATTTTCATTGTAAAGGAAAGATAAATAGTATAGTGTTATACAATAATATAAAGATAATTATATGTAATTTGAAAGATACCGCTAATAGTGAAAACTATTTCTATGCGATGTTAGAATTTATCCTTAAAATGATAATTTGAGATAGCTGGGATAAAATGGAAATCCCCAAACTAGACTCAGTTGCATTTAAGAATTTAATGTAAGGATTACAAAACAAGAATAAGTAAATATTAAATAATGTTTATCTGCACTCATTGATATCCTTTGGTTTGTATATTGTCTTAACAAGTTTCAACCATTTCTTCAAATGTCTGTCCTTACCTTTTTTTCCCTCTTATCCTTTTCTGAGACTCCTATCACATGCATTTTGTACATTTGTTTTTGTCCCACAAATCTCTGGCTTTTATTTATTTTTTCTCTCTTTTCTTCAGATAGAGTAGTTTTTATTTTCACTATATTCAGTAATTCAGGACTTCTTTATTCTGCCATCTCAAATCTACTGTTAAGTGACTCTAGTGAATTTTTTATTTTGGTTATTGTGCTTTTAAACTCAAGTATTTACATTTTCTCCTTTTTATAATTTCTGTCTCTTTATTGATGTTCTACCGTCACTGAATTATTAGCATACTTTTCTCTGTTTTAAAAATGTGCTTTCTTTTAATTCCTTGGATGTATTTATAATTGCTACTTTGAGGTCTTTGCCTACTAAATCTAGTATCTGGCACACTGAGAGAGTGTTGCTGTTGATTGCACCCCACCCTCTTTTTGTATTGGTCATTTGTTCTCATTCTTTACTTGTCCAATACTACTAGTCTATTTTGAATATTGGACATTTTAGATAATATAACAAGTCTGCATTCTGACGTTTTCCCTGTCAGAAATGTTGTCATTGTTTGTGAAGCCTGTTTACTTCAAAATGTGGGAATGCTTATATCTCTTCTCATTTTTCTCTTGTTTTTAAGTAAAATACTAGGTGTCATCTTTTTATCTACATTGCTTATTGTTAGGTCACTCTCTGGATAGAGGTCACGATCAAACATTTTGACATAGTAAAGCTTTCACTCATTGTTGATGTATCTGTGGGCTGTAAAGCTTTTTCTGCTCTAGCTGTTTTTAAGTCTGCCTTATTTTTTCTTTTGTCACGTTTTGTGTCTCTTCTTTGCATATATGTAGGTCATGGATGTGTAGGTAACTTTTTCCTACTTCAGTTTCTGTTGTGCATGGACACAACCTCTGGACAACATCTAGGATATGTGAAGAGCTTGTTAGCCCGATTTGTCTGTCTCACCTCCTGGAACTTTCCTGTTTTAAACAGCCTGAGGTGTGTCAAGCTTCTGGTCATTCCTGTTCTACTCTCACTGGGATGGCTACTTTGTCTGACAATGCTCCAAATTAAGTGAACACACTTTATTTCTTATTTTATTTTTTAATTAAGTTTATTGGGGTGATGTTGGTTAATAAGATTACATAAGTTTTATGTGCACATTTCAGTACCACATGATCTGTATATTGCTTTATGTGCCTACCGCCCAAAGTCAATGTGAACCCACTTTAGCAACAGCAGAAAAGCTGGTGGTTTTTATAGCCTCTTTTTCTCTGCTCTAAATTACTCTGGTGATAGGGTTTTGGTGAATGGAAGCATACCTGGAGAAATACCACAGACACATGATATTTTCCATTGAAGTTCTATATTTTTAACAAATAAATGCTTCTCAGTTTGTTATATTCTTTTGTTTGATTTCCACAGTGCTGAAATAGTTGTTTTTTTGACAGATTTGTCTAGTTCATAAGAGGATTTGTTGAACTCACTCTCATGTCTATGGTGGAGTTCTGGTCTCAGTGCCTCTTGCCCTGGTCTTTTTATACACTTTCTAACCCCTCTCCCAGTTTTTGTTTTTTCCTGAACGTTTGTATGTTTTGAAACACAAGTGAGATGATGTTTTTACTTAAAGTCCTAAGTGTCTTCATGTTTCACTCATAGTAGAAAATAAAAAGGCTTACAGTGGCCATTGAGGCCTTTCATGATCTTTTCTGTTACCTTTTGACCTATCTTTTCCTCATGTAGCTGTTCTATAGTAGTTTCCTTACAGTTCCTCTAAAATGCCAAGTGCATTCCTGTGCCAGGCCCCTTGCACTTTTTGCTGTGTCTGGAGGACTGCTTTTCCTTTAGATTTACATAGCTCACATCCACAGTGCCTTAAACCTCTGCTGAAATGTGACCTTCTTCGTAATGCCTTCCCTTACTGCTTGATAAGTTCCCAAACAACATTTTCCTTCACATGCACCAAATATTACTACTTAATATTTCTCCATGGCACTTTATAAAATATTGACTTTTATATTGACAATATAAAATAAATATTATCGCCTGCCGACCCCACAATAATACAAACTTTAATAAGGTAGAGAGTTTGTTTATATTGTTTTCTGTATTTCCAGTGTCAAAACTGTGTTTTCCACAAAATAGGTATTCATTAATTACTGAAAGAATGAATGAATGGGCATAAGGTGTCTGCATTATTGCTTTTCCTTTCAGGTAGCAAAACCTGGAAGGACAATGTATAAGACACAGCCCTTTTGTAGTTTACATACATAGTCAGAGATAATTTTACGGTGGAAAGTGCAGTATTAGAGGTGTATGCCTAATGTTATGTTTTCAAGGATGAATTTGGCATAATTTTGCTTGAGAAGTCTAGAAATGTTTCACTCAGGGAGAAACCCTGAGCTAGGCTAAAAAATTGTAGAAATCTTCTGGGAGGTAAAGGGAGACAAGGCAAAAATTGTGAAAGTATCCATATCTAAGAAGTAGTGATTTTATTGTTGATGACATCGAGCGGGAAGTGTGAGAGTAAAAGAAGATATCAATAGATAAGTAGATAGAGGTTATGTAATTAAGGATTGTGGGTACCTTATGAGGAGCATAGACTTTAGTGAGCTAACATGGGTCTTAAGCAGGTGACTGATTGAGTTTTGTGGTTTTGGAAGAAAACTATTTGGGCAGATGGAGGTTGAACCAGATTAGGGATAACTGCAGGGCGATGCATTTTAGAAGCTGTTGGAGTAGATGAAATGAGAAATGATGTCATTTTGTCTACCTTGACTGTGTGAAAGACTTTGAACGTTGTGCTCCCAGTGGAGCACAGATTGTCACCTATGCTGCCATATTGATATCTTTATTCATTTCACCAGGGAGATTAGGGGTAGTTGGGAAAGGGAAAATAGTTAATCTTTTTAAATCTGAAGTGTGGAAGAGGAGGAACCCCTGAGCCTTCATTCTTGAGAATTACATCTTACATTGTTAAGGTCCTTTACAGTTTACGAACTGTTGATGTACATGTCTAACTTGATTTTTAATTTGAGCCTTATCAAGGCTCAGTGAGACAGACACAGTAGATGGTAATAAGTACATTTTATAGAACACAAAAGTTGAGGTTCCAAAGAGATTTAGTACTTTGTCTAGTGTGTTTTTGCTATTAAGTAAGAAAACCTGAATCCTCACTCAGGTCTTCTGATTTTCAAGTTTAGGAGAGAGCATAGTTGTTTAGACCCAGTCTCAAAAGCAAGGATGAAAGAATAAGTGAAATGTGCTGAGAAGTAGGTTTCCTGCTAGTTATTTTGTGGTGAAAATTATTACTGATAGGTTTTATTTTAAGAATTTTTTTAAATTAAAAAAAAGTACTCATTTGAGGACAGTAAAGAGAGACAAAGATAAATACTGCATGGATCACCTTAATAGCTCCTCTACCTCTGAGCTCACTGTCTTAGTTCAGGAAGCAGATACAGAGACATATCATTATAATATGGCATGAGTAATGGTTTATTTGAATGGTAATAGTACCTTATATTTACATAAGATTTTTAGTACAGCTTGCAGATATGTTGTTATTTTTGTTCCTAGATACCACCCCTTTGGCTTTATCATCTACTCCCCAATATGTATTCTTTTCTCCAGCTATCAAAATTATTTATTTTAAAAAAGATTTTACTTATTTATTTTTAGAGAGAGGGGAAGGGAAGGAGAAAGAGAAGGAAGGAAACATCGATGTGAGAGGGAAAACATCGATCTGCTCTTTCTTGTACATGCCCCAGTGGAGGACTGAACCCACAACCCAGGCGTGTTCCCTGACCAGGGATCAAAATGGTGATCGTTCACCCTGTGGGACTAAGCTCAGCGAGCTGAGCCATACGTGTTAGGGCAAAATTATTTTGTTCTTTTAAGGATTAACCTCTTCTTTACTTTCAGAACTTTAGTCAAGCATCACCTCTTCCCAAGTATCTTTTCTTAAACCTTTGAATCTGGGGCTCTGTTTTACCACTTATAATACGGCCCATCATCAGGTAATTATAGGCATTGTCTCTGCCCTCTTGTAAGGATTTTGAGACTTGAAAAGGTGCTCTTTTTGACTACTAGTCCTGAGTACCTAGTTCAGTGCTTGGCAAGTGGTAGGTCCTTCATAAAAGGTCATTGAATGAAATGTATTATTTAAGTGTACATTTACAGTAATTCATTCCTCTGAGGTTAATATCATGGTCCCCTTTTTATAGATAAGGAAACAAGTCTGGTGTGGAGTTACTTAACCGAAGTCTCACATTTGGTAAGCATCAGAGCCTGGATGCCTAATGTATTCTTGTGTCCTGCGTGAGATAGTGTACTGTAGAGTAATATCCAGTGAACCTGGGGTGACAGTGAGGACTTCCAGACCAGATTGGGCTGGTTTTTTTCTAATACCCTTTGAGTACTTTAAATGTATAAGAGTAATGGAGTAAGTGAAAATGTCTTGGTATTGTTACAAATTTGCAGCAGTTAGATTTTACTTTCTCCACTGGAAATTTAGACATTTCCAGGCCTCGAATTTAGACTTAAGTGTCTTAATAATTTGAGCTTAATAATCAAATTTTAGTTATCAGACATAGCATTAAATGTGGTTGGGAAACTTCTCTAGTAAAAGTATCAGTGCAGTGATTTTTAAGAAATTATTTAGCTTCACTTGTTACTCTTAAGTCATTTAATGAGAAGGGTAATTCCTTTTTCCTTCCTTAACATAGGCTTAATTTTCTTGAGAAAGCCATCCAATGAAAGGAAAAAAAAATGGTTGATAAACTTTTTCTCATTTTCCTTTGCCATGACAATTTAAAAATGGGTATAATACACTTTTTATAAAAGCTGACTCATTTAGTCATGGAGGTAATACACTGTGCACATTTTCATCTGTTTGGATGAGGAATTTATTGTCAGAAAATGTCCTAAACCTCTGACACATCTGGGTCAAGCCTTTGCCACTAATTCTCATCTTGCCAATTTCCAATGTTGCTCAGTTAAGGCTTTCACATATTTCTTAATTTGGCAGCAGATACCTGATTGTGATATTTTAGTTACCTAGTTAGCTTGGTATGAAGTTCTTCTGTTGTCCAGATCTTTTATATAGGTAACCCACATAAAGATTTTCAGAAGTTTTTTGTTTTCCATAGAGGAGTGAGGATTTTGTGAACATCTTTGTAGCATATCTCCCCAGGAAGTTGTCAAAGCTATTAAATATTCTTAGGTGGTTAATAGTAATTCATTGTTTTAATGGATCAGTTAAGACATAGGGATAAAAGATAATGATCTGCATTCTGAAAGACCTAAATATTAATAAAAATATTGACAGAGCAAGTGTACTTGGAGGTTCTAAAATAATATATTACGATTGCCATTCCAACAATGCTGCTAGAAAGATGTCAGTTAGCTTCTCTTTTTTCTAAATATGTTAAAATTTTTTAAAGGCACATTGATTTTTGATAGGGATAAATTGAATGTGCAGTGACTGTGGTAACTTTGACCATAATTTTTTAGGTAAACCACAACCAATTCATAAAATGCTGAGGATCCTTTAATATCTACCGAAAGTAGGCAAACTGTCAATTTGGAAGATTCCATCTAAAACATATTCCTTCCCTTGGCTCTTGGGAAACTCTACTGCAGTACCTTGCAAAGAATTTAGTTTATTTACTGAGAAGAAGGAATGGTTGAGTCAACTCACAGGAGATAGATCTGTGGTAGGTGTTATAGGGCTGGTTTTTAAACCACATTCCATCTCCCTCTTTTAGGTTATTTTACTTGCTAATAGGTAAATTTTATTAATGAAGTCAGGAGGACTCATTTAGAGATATTTTTGACTTAAATGAAGAAAAACTGCTTTTGTTAGGGATGACAAATTAGTTTTGTCACTGAAAAATTAAAACCTTTTAGAGGGAGATTAAGTTTGTTACATTTAATCTGTGTTAAGACATGAGAAAAGTACCATCCAATGTTAATTTGTAGTTTTAAAGATTAATTTACAATGTTACATTCTAATCTCTAGTATTACCTTCCATTCAATTAACTGAAAGAAATAAACTTGCTATTTCCAATAACTAGTTAGAACATCAACATATGCTGCTTTTACTGGAGGGAATCAGCATGTACAACATCCAGGTTCCATTCAAGGCCTGGAGTAGGCACCAGTTACTAGTTTTTACATAGCTTGATTAAAAAAGACGAGGCTCCTGTGCACTGAAATTTTCTCTTTTTAAAATGGGCACACTTCCCAGCGTAAATATGATATACTTCTATACTAATCAGGATGGAGTCTTATCCTGCAATGGGACTTACATTTTGGGCTTTTTACCACATCATTGCTGTTTTCTACATGGTCAAAAATAGATATAGAGTAAACCAACCCCAAAAGTCAATTACAGGGTTTTATAGTGATGTACTGTGAAAAATTTGGTCATGTTTTTCATTATACAGAATGTTCTTTCCAAAGACATAAACAGAAAAAGCACATATGTTTGATTTTAAAAATAACTCTGCTTAGCTCTTTAAAATGCTAGAGACATTTTGGATACTTATAAATGATCAGCATTATAATTACATGATAAATCCTATATCTAAAGGCAGGCCTTGTTTGTAATTATTTATTTAATTCCCCCTCCCCTGCCCCATAGGAATATTTATTTAATGAGAGTTCAACATAGATAACTTTGAAAGTATTTCTAATGCACACCTGAATGAGCTGGTAAGTGCATTTTACTTTCTAATCTCTTCCCAACTAGCAAATGCTAATAGGTATTATATCACTTTTGGAGCATACATGCTTATTTATATGTAATATATTTTTAAAAGTATGGGAAATTAAAACCATTTGTTCATTAATGAGTAGAGTGCTTAAAATATGTTTTTTGAAATCTAATTGCTAGTACGATTGTTAAAGTAATGTAAAATTATTTTAATCAAACTTTACATTCTTAAGAAATACTTAACTAAGCCTCACAAAACTTTAAAGTGAATGAAAAATTGTTATAATATTTTATTGGAAAAGATACTTTGAAACCTTATAATTAAAAATGCTATTTTGCAATTAATCATTATTTGTCATTTTTTAGTTTTAACCTGCACTTAATTTATATTTTGGGTATTTGAAGATGTGCAAAGAAACATTCCTTATTTAATTTTTCATAGCCAGGTTTCACCCTAATGCAAGTCTTGGTTTCTTTGCTTTATTAAAATGGTTGCTTCTTTGTTTCCTAAGTCACGGACTGACAAACATTGTAATTATCCATTTACTCATACAAATAACATTAGTACCTGGTAAGTTAATAACTCTTTTTAAAAATGGTCACTTCTCTCATTTCTAGGATGGTATAACCAAGAAAATCAAAGTTTTGTTTTCATATACATGTGTAACAGACATTTTTGATATGACTTATTAAGAACCACTCTTAGCTTCCTTCTGTCTGGGTACGATTTTGCATAGAAATCTTGAATATTCTTAGCCAGTTATGATGACCCTACTCTCATCTGTGATTGGTTTAGGAAGAGTCATGTGACCGAAACCTTGTGTGATATGAGAAGTCTAAATGGTCTCTGGGAAGGTTCCCTAACGAAACAAATGACCTGGAAAAGGCTGGCCCTCTTTCACTGGATGAAATGCAAGGAACTGCTGCAGCATTAATTACAATGCATGCTTCTGGGCTATAGGACCAGGTTGCCTGTGTTAGAATCCCAGCTTTTCCCTTACTGGCTTTGTGGCTGCAGTAATCTCTCTGTGCCTCGGTTTTCTTGTAAACGGGGCTAATATACACATGCACCATTAGTCATTAGAGAAAAATTATTATTAATTAGGGAAATGCAAATCAAAACCACAAGGAGGTATACCACATTATACCCAATAGGATGGCTAGAATCAAATTCCACTAGTGCGAATGTAAAATGGTCCAGCAGGTTTGGAAAATAGTATGGTAGTTCTTCAAATGATTAAACATTGAGTTAACCATGTGACCCAGCAGTTGTGCTCTTAGGTATATACCTGAGAGAGCTAAAAACATAATGTCAACACAGAAACTTGTACACAAATGTTTATAGCAACATTACTCTTAATAGCCAAAAGGTGGAAACATACTGAATGTCCATTAATGGATGAATAGATAAAATATAATACAGCAATACAACAGAGTATTATTTGTCCACAAAAAAGGAATGAAGTACTTATACATGCCACAATATGGATGAACCTTGAAAACATAATGGTAAGTGAAAGAAGTCAGTCACAAAAGACCACACACTATATTTTTCCACTTATATGAAGATCTAGAAAAGGGAGGACTTATAGAGACAGAAAATAGATTAGTGGTTGCTTAGAGCTGTGGGTGGCAGTAGGACAGGGGATGGGGAATGATAGTTTAAGGTTACTTACTGGGTTTCTTTTTCAGGTGCTAAAAATGTTCTAAATTGTAATGATTGTTGTGCATGTCTGTGACTCTGCTATAAACTATTGAATTATACACTTTAAATGAGTGAATTGTATGGTTATATTTAAATAAAATTTTTAAAAATGGGGCCAATAACAGTATCCACCTTATAGGCTGTTGTAAGAAAATTAAATAAGTTAATGGGTTAAAAATTCTTGGCTCATAGCAAACACTCAAATAATAGTAAGTATGCTAAAAATTAACTATAGCCCTGAGAAGAGCTGATCAGCAAACACAATATGCAGAAGCAGCAAGGTCCTACAGTAGTAAAGGGCTCAGACTGCCTTGGTTTGGGACTACTTATAAGATAAATCAGCTGTGTGAGTCAAGACTGTGTTTCTTGCAGCTGAAAGAATCTTATTGATACAGCTCCTTCTGTGATCTAATTTTTCTCAGTGCATGTAAGCTGTAACTTTTATACTTAGAGGCTTTACCACCTTTGGCTTTTGTATACACTAATTACTGTATGTTTATTTTTAGTTTGTCATCACTGGATTATAACTTCTTTGAGGGCATGGGCTATGTTTTAGTTTGTAGTGTACTTTATATTGCTGAGGATAGGACTGTGCTTGCTAATAATAGGTGATTGATTATTCATAAGAGAAAAAGAAATGACTCAGGTTTTGTTGTCATGAATTAAAATTTGCTAATTTTTTGACACTCACTTCCTAGCTTCTTCCTTGGGCTTGTCAGCACTTCATAATTGAATCTCTCTTTGCAAGTTTAATACAACTTGAGTTCTTATTGCAGTTCTCATTTTTGTAGAAAAATGTTTAAAATGTTAGTAGCTACCTGCCCCAGACTTTCACCTCACTTGCCAAATGGAGTTGTACTCGTTTCTGGATTATAAACATAGTACATGCTCATTTAAAAGAAAGTGAAAATTTCAACTTTTTAAAAATTCAAAACACCAGTAAATTCAGCATTTCAAAAATAATTTCTCCAAATAATGATATAAGTATAGATATAAATGTGTGTATATTTTCCATGCTTACACTTAATTTTGATTGTGAGTTGTGTATGGCATCAGTACAGACGGATAGTGGATTAACTAAAATTTAATCATTGACTGTTTATGCTGTTATTTTTGGAAGGAATGCAATTGAAATGGCCCAGTAGTGCTTGGAAAATAATCAACAAATTATACTTGAGTATAAAATATGTTTGCAACTTCTAGATCTCCACTCTTGCTTCAAATAGACTTGATTCTTTGTGAATTATGTTGTTTCTTACTCATTTGAAAAGATAGTGATAGTTGTATGTTCTTACTGAGTTATAAGAACTCTGTATTAAGGGCAGATCTTTAAGTCTTTGATTTTTTGTATTGCATATTTTTATTTTGAAATACATTTATATGTTTATAATATTGATTTTCTTTCAGAAGTTCTAAAGTCTATATAAGTCATATATAACAGTCTTATTTGAGGTTTTCTAGCTTTGGTGTCATGATTGGTAGATATCTTTGGTAGGATTAATATTAAATGACCCTCTCATAGATGAAACGAACAGCTCATGGAAGATGGTAGGCTCACACATGGCATTTTTGGTTTCCTTTAAATGCTTATTAGACCTTTAAACCCGTTTTCCTAGGAATACTTTTTAAGATTTAGAATGTTTTCTGTCTTGGCTTGTTTTCCTGTGTCCTATCTAATACATTATCCCTGATTTCTTCTCACCTTTACTACCCCAGTCCTACTCATTAATGTCTGCCTGGTTACCAACTCTAAATTAACTGACACATAATAAGAGTATGGAAAAATATGTTTGAATGAATGAATAAACTTCATGAATTGGTGTAGGAGTCACCTTTTTTGGTACATCTTTTCTGACAGCACACCTTTCTTTTTTGGGTATCTATTTGTATTTATTATACCTTAGAATTTTCCATGCTTTCTAATTTACATGTTTAGATGTCTACTCTACCATTACTGGGTGTGAAATTCTACTGGAGACAGGTATGTGCACCAGAACAGTGCATGTTATAGAACAGGAAATGAATAAATATTAAGCTGAACTAATAAGCAGATTGACCAAAAGGGCAGAATAGAGACACCTGGAAAATACCATTATTCCTTGAATCTTTGTTGTTTCATTATTTTGGTAAAAATATTATGGGCTGTTGCCTTTACAGCATCAGAATCATATATTTAAAAAAAAGTATAAAATTCCACTTAAACATTGTATATAAACCAGTTTTGGACTAGAACAACATTAACTGTAGAATTAAATCAGGTACTTTTTTTCCCCCTGTTAACTGTAATCTTGGGTGAATTACTTCACCGCTCAGCATAATTTCCCGTCTGTAAATTGAACTAATGCCCATGGTTGATGAGGATTAAAGGAGTTGTCTGTAATACATGTGGAACATACTTGAGAATCATTAAATATTTACATGTTGTTGTCATCCAGTCTTTTTGAAATTTGAGAGAAAAAACTAAATTTGCATGTGTCCCTTCATCTTCCAGTTAACTTGTTCTTCCCTCATTTTCATTGTCTCCCTTCCTGTTTATAGTCTTTTTAATTCAAATATAATTTTTGAAATAGAATATTTGAGATAATGGTCTGATTTAGGTTTTCTTCTAGATGAAGTTTATTATCTTGGGGCCCTGTTCTTTTACACTTAAGAACAGTTAATATCTAAGCTTTTGGAGACCATATAGCCTAGTGCAAGCAAAAAAGTTTTTTTATCAGTAGTTCATTCAGTTCACTTTTGCCAATGGCACAATGAAGCGAGAACTGGCTTCATTTTATCAGGGTGTGAGATATGTAAAAGTACTTTAATCTTCATAGGGAAATAATTTTTATAAATATCAGGTTGTGATATTTTATTGAAGCATATTTTTTGCTGCTTAAAAAGTTCATCTTTTCTATCACATCTGTCTTTTCATTTTAATTTTTTAATTTTGGTTTATTCTTTCTTAAGAGGATTTTTTAGGACTTGAAAATTCTCTTGCTAGCTTGTTGTTCTTATTGAAACTGACAGGCATAAATTTCTTTTAGTGAACTGTACATGAGGATTACCCACAGCAAATTTTTAACTCTGGCTTTCTGCTGGCATTGAGCACTTTTCTTGGCAGCTTTACTTCATAGTCATTTAGAGGGCTCTTAAAGAAGAGACTGATTTCCTCATTGGTTATAAAAAAACACAATTTAGATGTTAACTATTGTTGAAAGAATTCTGAAGCCAAATGCAATGAATGGAATACATGCACATACATTTCAGATCATTTATGTATGAATTTCATATCATTTGACAACAGATATTTGGATTGCAAATCATTTTCTCAAAATTCTGAAGCCTTTCCCCTATCATTTTCTATCATTGTTGCTGTTGACAAATCCCATTCCGCTCTGCTCTCTGAGCCTTTCTTTATGTGTGACCATTCCCCAACGCCCCACCCCGTTCCCCCTCCCCCCTTATTCTTGACGCTTTTAGGATCTTTTATCTGTTGTGTTCTGATTTTGAATATTTTGTGATTTGGGTCTTGAGTACTTTGGTCTTTCAGTTCTTGAATTATTTCTTTGATTATTTCTTACACTTACTCTCCCTCTGTCTTTGGTTCCCTTCCTCTCCTGTCTTTTATTTTGTTTCTGTTTGTCTCTTCTTCCTTTTCTCTCTCTCGGCCTCTCACTCTTGTTCTAGCTCTTACTCTCACTGAAATTGCTGTTGTTCAGCTGTTGGGCCTCTTGAAATGGTCCTTCAAATTTGTTATCTTTCTACCCCATTTTTCATTTTTTTATAGTTTTGGTCTAAATCCTAGGAGATTATTCTTAATTTTTAAACTTTTAATTTTTTATTTTTCTAATAATTTCAAAAAGCTTTTTGTTCTCTGGATGTGTCTTTATGGATGAAATAACTCATTTCTACAAGAATATTTATGATTATATGAAGCTCTTTTTTTTTTCCACTCCCTTTTTTTCTCTGCTTCATTTGATTTCTTTTTAATTCCCATTGATTTGGTTACCATCTCTTATATTTAGAGGCTTTTCTTATTGTCCGGCGATTTTTCTTTATTAATTTAAGAGTGAGGCACCAAAATGTACAACAGGTTTATTTTTATTATTATGATGATCAGATGATGTTCTGGCCAATTTTGTGGGGGCATCACTCAGATTTCTATTCTCTTAGACTGAAAATTTATCCAAAGAGCAATGTTTTAATCTTCTGCCTACAGTTTTTAAACCTGGTTGTGAGCATTTTGTTAGCTGAGCAGGAGGAGGAGCAATATGAGAGAGAGAGAGAGAGAGAGAGAGAGAGAGAGAGAGAGAGAGAGTGTGTGTGTGTTGTAATTTAGTCTGTAGACTTTTCCTTTTTTTCACAAGGATGCATCTGATATTCCCCACAGCTCTCCTCTATGCTTGGCATCCAGAAGCACAGAATTTCTCTGTTATAATTTCTCTAAAGATGAAATCTTCATTCTTTAGCAAGAGTGGGTGTATGAATAGTGGCATGACTTGAATGAGGTTGGAAAAGGGATCTGGAGTTCTAATTGCTCCATGAAGGCACTACAGTGTGTTCTGGCTTCCAGTGTCTCTGTGCATTGCTGCTTTCAGTTTCCAAACTTTGTAATGGTCTGTAGCACAAAACTGCTTGGTTTTTGTTGATTCATCCTTAGGATGGCGTAGGACTCCACTTTATTGCCTCCTTTATAGCTTCCAAAGTATTATTTACAGTCTTGTCAGCTGTCATCTCCCTTTCCCTTTTTCTTTGTCCATTTTGTATTGCTTTAGTATTTTTACTAAAATCAAAGACTGGCATTTTTTACCGCATTAATTTTCAGAATAGACCAGAGGTAAATATCATATTAAAGTAGACATGCCAGTTACTTTTTAAGGTGGATCATGTAATGTTTGCATATAGTTTTCTCTACATGATAGAAAAAAATGAAAAAGGGAGAAACTAAAAGCAAAATAAAAGAACAATAATAAGCAAAGATGAATGCCTCTAAAGAATGAGTCAGCAAAATCAGAGAAAGAAGGAAGGATGTTAGAATTTTAGTCAACAAACCAGTTATTTAAATAAAATAATCCTACAACTGGGGAAGAATATCTAATACTGTTCATCTCCTTTCTTAATCGCTATAAGGATGCTGTATGGTTTTTAAGTGGTAAATACCTAAGAGTAGGATTGTTAGATCAAATGGTAAGTATATTTTTAGTTTTATTAGAAACTGCCAAATTGTTTTACAGATTAGCTGTCCTGTATTTTACATTTCCATCAGCAATATATGAGAATTGTAGTCCCTCTACATTATCATTGTTATGTGGCATGCTAGAGTGTGTGTGTGTGTTTTTAAAAAATTTGACAATTCTAATAGGTGTGTAGTATCTTACTGTGATTTTATTTTGTATTTCCCTAATGATTAATGATGTTGAGCATCTTTTCAGATGCTCATTTGCTATCCATAAATGTAATTTCCGGACATTTTTCCATTTTTTAATGGGTTATTTGTTTTCTTATTTTTTAGTTTTGGGGGTTAGTTACATATTTTGGGTACTAATCCTTCATAAATCTTGTGTCTGATGTGTTATTTGAATATATTTTCTTTTGAATGTATAGCTTGTCTTTTCATTCTTTGAACATTTTTTGCAGAGCAAGTTTTAAATTTTGATGAAGTTCAATTTATTACTTTTTTTTCTCTTTTATGTATGATGCATTCGGTATTGTATTTAAGAACTTGCCTGTCTGAAAGCCACAAGTTTTTTGTTCTGAGAGTTTGATGTTTTCTTGTTTTATGTTTTAGTCTATTTTGAATGAACAAGTTGTGAAGTGTCAGTTAAGATTCATTTTTTTTTTCTGTATATGAGGATGTCCAATTGTTTTAACACTTTGTCTACAAGTCTGTCATTTCTCCATTGAATTGACTTTGCACCTTTAAAACAATCAGTTGACTGTACTTGTTTGAGCTTATTTCTGGCCTCTTTTTTTTCTGTTCTATTCATCTTTGAGTTTAGCCTTTTCCCATTACCATACAATCATGTTTACTTTAGCTTGCAGTAATTCTGAAAATCCTTTAAGGTGATTTCTCCAGCTTCGTTCTTTCACAAAATTGTTTTGGCTGTTCCAGTTTCCTTATGTTTCTGTATGAAATTTACAATTGACTTGTCTATGTCTATTAAAAAATCCTGCTGAGATTTTGACTTAAATCTGTAGTCAATTTGGGGAGAATTGACATCTTAACTATACTGAGTCTTCCAACCCATGAACATGCTCTCTTCATCTTTTTTAAAATCAATTTTTTAAGCTCTTCAGAATTTTAGTTCTTAGTGTGCCAGTTTTTCACATGTTTTGTTCAATTTATTCCTATGTATTTTATTTTTTTGGAGATATTGTAGATGATGCTGTTTAAAGAGTTTTCATTTCCGAGTGCTCAGTGTTAATATGTAGAAATCCAATTGATAATTGTATGGTGAGATGTATCCTGTGACTTCGCTAAACTCACATTAATTTTAGGAGCTTTTTTACAAATACCTTAGATTTTCTTTGTAGAGAGTTGTATTATTTTTCAGTTGTATTCCCTTCCTTTCTGTCCTATCGATTTCTCTTTAGTCTTACCGCATTGTCTAGGATTTCTTGTACAATGTTGAATATGGGTGGTGGGAAGGGATATTTTGCTTTGTTTTGCCTTGTTCCCAGTTTTGTATGGAAAGCATTGTCTTTCATCATGCAGTGTGATGTTAGGTATAGGTTTTTTTGTAGATGTGCATTATTTCATTGCGGAATTTTCCTTTGATTTCTGGATTGCTGAGAGATTTTGTTATGAAATAGTATTGAATTTTGTAAAAAAAATTTCTATCAGCTGATGAAGATCATGTGATATTGTTTCCATTGTTCACATGGTGGATTACATTCATTGATATTTAAATGTTGAACTAGCCTTTTATTTGTGTAGTAAATCACATGTGGTTGTGATATACAACTTTTTAATGTGTATTGTGGAATTATTTGCTGATATTTTGTTGAGGATTTTTTATCTATATTTATGAGGGATATTGACCTGTAATTTTTTTGGTACTTTTTTTTTCTGTTTTTGGTATCAGGGTAATGCTACCCCCATGAGAGAATTGGAAAGTATTTTTCCCCTTTTGTTAGGGAGACATTGTGTAGATTTAGTGTTATGCCTTCCTTAAATGTTGGGTAGAGTTCACCAGTAAAACCATATGAGCCTGGAATTTTCTTTTTGGGAGGAAGATTTTAAAGTACACATGTAATATATTTAATAACTGTATATTCTAGGATTTTAATGACCACCTGCACATTCAGTGATTCACTAGGCCTCATAGCACTCAATATATAGTTGCACTGACAGCTATGCTTTATTACAGGTCAGCAAAGAAAAATGATTCAAGGAGAATCTGGAGGCATCCACACTCAAGCTTCAAAGTTCTCCCTACTGAGGGCAGTGGGCACAAAGAACTACTCTCCCAGCAGTGAATTACAGTAATGAATGTGCTGTGTTTCTGCCCACAGAAGCCTGTTTAAGACTCAAATTCCAGGGTTTTTATTGAGTGCTGGTCATGTAGGCACACCCTGTGCCTGCCTGATTAGCCACAACTACTCAATTTTTCAGACTCCACTAAGGAAAGCAGATATTTACCATAAATCACAGTATTTGTGCAAACAATTTATGCAGTCTGGTACAGCAGGGCTCAGTGCTCTAAGCAGGCAAGCAACTTTCCTCTATGGGTATTGCCCCAAAAGCGAAGTTCTGATATGTTAGCCAAAGGCCAGCTCTGCAGTCAAGGCCTGTTAATGATAGAAGCTTCAGGCTCACTTTGTTCATTCTTTTCTGTGCTGTACACGACTGCTATAATCGTCTGTTTCTGTTGAGTGAGTTTTGGTAGTTTATGTGTTTTAAGGAAATGCTCCATTTCTTCTAATTTGTCAGAGTTACATAAGTTTATGGATTTATTTGTAGTATTCCCTTATTCTTTCAGTGTCTGTGAGGTCTGTTGTGATAGTTGTTGTGTTTCTCTTGCTCAAACTGGCTATAGCATTATAAATTTTATCTGTCTTTTCAAAGTAATAGTTTTTGGTTTCATTGATTTTTCTCTAGTGCTTTCCTGTTTTTAATTTCATTGATTTTTGCTCTTTATTATATTTTTTTATTTGCTGGCTTTCAGTTTACTTCTTATTTCATATGATGCCATGCTTTGATTACTGATTGAAGATGTTAAGTGCATTTAATGCCATCAGTTTTACTCTTATTACTGTTTTAGGTGTATCAAGCAAACTTTGGTTTGTTGTACTTACATTTTCATTGAGTTAAAATATTTCTTAATTTTCTTATGACATCCTATTTGACCTATGGATTGTTTAGAAGTGTGTTTTATAATGTCTTGTTGTTTGGGAAGATTTTTTTCCAGTTACCTTTCTTTTACTAATTTCTGGTTCAATTTATCAGAGAATACCCTTCGTGAGATTTTAATTTTATATCTTTTAAGAATTGTTTTATGACCCTGAATGTGGTCTGTATGGGTGAATTTTATGTGCACTTGAAAAAAAATGTTTATTGTGCTGTTGAGTGTAGTGCTCTATAAATATCTTTTAGGTTAGGTTGTTCAATGGTATTGTTCAGGTGATACACATGTAGCTGGTTTTCTATGAATTTGTTCTATTAATTACTTGAGAAAAGTATGTTGAATTGTCCGTGTCTACATATAGGTTTGTCTGTTGTATTATTTCAGTCAATATTTGCTTTATGTGTTTTGATGCTCTGTTGATAGGTGCGTATACATTTAGAATTATGTGTTTGTGATCAAGTAATCTTCTTTATTCCTTGTAATTTTGTTTGTTTTGAAATCTACTATGTATGATATTAATTTTGTCACTCCTTTTGATTAGTTTTTGCATGTTATGTTTTTATTTCATCCTTTTACTTTTAGTCTATCTCTCTGCCATTTCACTTAAGGTGAGTTAAGCCTTTTTTGATGCCTCCATCTTCTTAAAGGGATTAGTAGGAAACTTGCCTTTTTGTATCCATAAATGAAGTAAAAAAGAGATATTTTGGGATTAACCAGGATTGAGGTCGTTACTAGATTTTTATTCTAATATGTGGTTGTAATTGGATTGCACCACTGGACCACAGTGCCCAGAAAAGTAATAAAAAGAATCAGAAAACTCCTCTGGGAGCAGTTACCAGCTTGCCTATTCTGAGTCTTGGTTTCAGGATCTGGGTAAAACCCCTTTTTAGTAGTGGATTAGGTCCCTAATTTAGTTAAGTACTGTCAGTTCTCAGGTTCAGGACTGTTTTGATCACGGTTTTGATCACTGTTTTGATCAGTGATGATGGACAGTATCTATATATTTGGGGGTTATGGTTTTTGGTAGTAAATAAAGGTTGCATGAAACTAATGACTTTCTCTTGGTGCTCTGTAATTTGTAATTTCTTTTACATTACCATTAAATTAACCGTATTAGGTCTACCTCAGAGCCTGTGTCTGCCTTGATATATGTTCTCTTCTATCTCTATTCCCATTCTATACATTCTGTATAGTTTTATGGAGTTAATTTTTCTGGGACTATACAAAGAGATCACAAAAATAATACTGTATTAAACATACTCCTGTTTTTTTTTTCTTGAAAATAGAACTTTAGATTTTTCAAGTGCAAATCTCAATGCTTGTACATCAATTATATAGGGAAATAATTTCCCTGTTTTTTACTTCAGAATCTTTATCAAGGCTGTCTACAAAGTAAATTATTTATAATCTTTCGTATATTCATCTTTTCAAATGGTTTTCAATACCATAGATATGCTGATGACAAATTGATATCTTTAGTCCACACTTTTTTCCTGATTTCCAGACTCTTTATTTAGCTGCCTACTAGACATCCTCATTTGGGTGTTTAATAGTTAAAACAACATCTTTGGTTCCCTCTACCAAACATTCTTTCTTTTCTTCCCATTTTTTTTTCACCTTAGCTTGCTGTCAAACTTCTTAGCATAATTCTTAATTGTTTTCTTTCTCTTATATACCACATCTACTTTATCTGCAAATCCTCTCACCTGATTTCAGGGTATGCTTAAATTGGGCTATTGTTCTTTAACTTAAGGAGTTTCTACTTACAAATATTTTAACTTCTTTTTTAAGATTCAGCAGAGGATAGTGGTTATGATCCTAGACAAGGAAGCCAACCTAGTAGGGTAAAATTCTAGCTTTGCAGTATTTTAGTTGTGTGATCTTTGGCATGTTTTCTAACCTCTGTGTGTCTCAGTTTCCTCACTTCAAAATATGGATGTAGTATTTATTTCATAGAATTACCATCAGAATTAAATAATATTTATAATATTCTTAGAGTAGTGCTATGTATTTGTTAAAATATATGCTTATCTCCCTCAGTATGTTTTCTAAGAAGTAGTCATGTTTTTTTAAAAAAATATAAACCATTCTTTATCATCCTTGTGATTGTAAACATTTTAGTGGCTTTCTATTCCATTCAGTAAAAATCAAACTTCTTAAAATATCCTTTAATATTCTAACTGTGCATATCCTAGTTATCTCTCAGATCTAACTCTTGCTTTTCTCACCTGTGCTCCTACCATTCTAGCCACACCTTTTTACTATGTTTTAAACATAACAATCACATTTCTACCTCATACCATCTAAAACATCCCCTCCTCTCACAGCTCATTATTCTCATATCCTTTTTATTTTTCTTCACAACAGTTGTCATTATGTGGAATGATATTTAGTGACATATTTTTTGTTCTTTGGTTTGTTTAATATCTTTTCCACTAGGATGTAAGCTTCCTGAGAGCAGAGACTTTGTATGTGTTTGGATGTAATTCCTAATGGTAAGAACAATGTTTGTCACATAGTAGAAGTTCATTAAATACTTATTGAATGATTAACTGATGAATGAAACAAAATAAAATAAATCTTCTACATTTATTCCCTAAACAGTGCAATCTTGGAAATACGAAGTTTTACTCATTGTCTATTTGAAATAATCCTAGATAATTAGAATTGGTGGGGGCATTTGAGGTCATCACATTTTACCCCTTTTAAATTAAAGAGAATGAGTGAAGACAGAGATAGGAAAGGAACAGGTAGCCTATGAGTATTTGTCCTTTTTACTATAACACATCTTCTTCCTGAACCATGTGGTGATGGTAGTGGTGGATGCGAAGACTCCAATACAGTATTTTGGTTTTATAGGAAATAATAGCTTATTGCTTTATTATTTTAAGTCTTCATTACTTTTTATTTTTAAATTCTATAAGGAGTTAAAGTAAGTATGATTTCTTTATTCTTCAGAGTAAATGCTTTCCATAATTTAGAGAAAATTAATCATGAGCCTGGTAATTTCAACTTAGTTGCAAAGTTACACTCTATTTTCTGTTCTTTTATTATTATATATAAGAAAAATTTATTTAGATAATATTTTCATGTCAACTTATCACTTTAAATCATGGCTCATTGTTTGGTGACGAAATAGCTTTCTTTTTGAAGATGTTTTCTGGAAATTTCTTAAACAGAAAAGTTTATATTTTTGCTGATTGTTACATCTTGAAGGTGTGTCTTACCCTATCTTAGTTGTCATACTCATGATTCAAAAAAGTCACAGTTTGAATAGCATGCTTTTGGGCCTCCCTTATAGGACGGTGATTTGGAGCCATTGAACCATACAGATTGAGAGTTGATGAGAAATGAAGATTTTCTCATGATCTGTATTTTTGCCTGGACCCTATCCTTAATGTTCTCTGGAAGGTTAATATCTTTTATTTTCAGCCTTGACCTTACAATGAAATACTATATTCTATAGCAAAGAGGGTTTCAATGTGAAAATCTTTATAATTTAGGTTAATATAAAACTAATCATTAGTTTGGAAGTTAACGATAGTTTCCTACTCGTGAATGGTACCAATTAAAGATAAATGTAAGAGCAAAAACTATAAAACTATTTGTAACAGAAGCAAGAACCTTCTTGACATTGAATTTGGCAACAGTTTCTTGAATATGACCTCAAAAGCACAGGGAACAAGAAAATAAATAGGTAAATTGGACCTCATCAAAACTAAAAACTTTCATGCACCAAGGGACACTATCAAGAAAGGGAAAAGACAACACACAGAATGGAAGAAAATATTTGCAACTTGTATGTATGATAAGGAGCTAATTTCAGAATATATCAAAGAGTTTCTACAACTGACCAACAAAGAAACAACCCAATTAAAAATGGACAAAGGGCTTGAATGTAGTATTTCTCCCAAGAAGATAAAAACAGGTGGCCATTGGAATATGAAAAGATGCTCAATGTCACTAATCATCAGAGAAATACAAATCAAAATCACAATGAATTACCATTTTAAACCCATTGGAATGTCTGTTATTGGGGGGAAAAGCACCCCAAACAAACCCAAAAATAACACGCCTTGGTGAGATGTCAAGAAATTGGAATGCTTGTGCATTGCTGATAGGAATGCAAAATAATGCAGTTGCTGTGGAAAACTGTGATGGTTCCTCAAACATTACAAGTAAACTACTGTTTGTAACAGGTTACTCTTTTGCCTAGTAATATAAAGATTAATATCTACAAACATGTTTCTTTTTTTTTTTACTTTATTGTTTACACTATTACAGATGTGGCCGTTTTACCCCCTATACTCCCCCCATCCCCTGCCCTTGCTACAAACTTGTTTCTCAGTAATGCTACTTGAGCCTTCCAGAGTTCAGAAGAGAATTTCTTCTGAATTTTGATACTTTTGGTGAAAAAGGAGACATTTATATAGAGGATGTGATG
This sequence comes from Pteronotus mesoamericanus, assembly GCF_021234165.1. Classification (NCBI taxonomy): domain Eukaryota; kingdom Metazoa; phylum Chordata; class Mammalia; order Chiroptera; family Mormoopidae; genus Pteronotus; species Pteronotus mesoamericanus. Next base: position 14,491,899 of record NW_026555085.1, on the reverse strand, counting down.
CAGTTTGTTGTTTACCAGTAGTTTAAACTTTTAAGATATAATTATTTATAAATCTAAGGAAGAGTTTTTAATTATTTATAAAGCTTAAAATGTAAAATTTTCATATTGACTCAGGAAAATCTTTTAACTAATATACATTATTTTTTCCTTTTAGCAATAATTAGAACATTTTCCTCATAATTTTATATAAAATCTTTCTTGATCTCTGTTAGGGGTTTTCTTCCTAGTGTTAATTTTAATTTCTTCCCCATCATGCTTTCTAATCTAATTTCTGTGTCCATTTTCTTAAAGCCAAAGTGAGGAGGATTGAAGGTGGGAGGTGGGGGTGGGTGGGGCAGGGGGAAGTGGTGGGGGCGAAATGGAGACAAATGTATTTGGACAATTTAAAAAAAAAGGTGAAAAACAATTAAATAATTAAAAAAATCCCAAATGAAATTAGGACAGAATTTGGCAAAATGTCTGGTTTATTTAGTGGTTATGTTTTATTAAGAAGGGTTTTGTATCATATTGAACTATTTCTAGGAATTTTAAGAACATAAGGCTATGAAGCTTTATACAAATCCATTGTACCCTAGAAGAGCCTTTAATAAGCAGGGATCTCCTTGGAAGATTGCTATTTAAATGAAAAGAAGTATAAATTAGATATAAAGTTAGTAACTTGATATCCAGTTGCATATTTTTATAGTTTCAAAGTCTCAAAATATAATAATTTTAAGTTGTTACACTACTGGGATAGTAATTAATAGGTAAACAAAGAAAAAAATAAAATATATAGTATTACCACCAAAGATTAAAACAATCTCAATAATTGTTTAATTTGAAAATAAGTATTTATTCATGGCAATTAGGAATTAGAAACTTGAAGTCTTGAACCTGCTTTTATTCAATAAAGTTGACCCTAGCTTACCAAAGGATTAAAGAACTTTAAATAATTGAACAAAACATCACTGTTAATCAATAGTATAGTTTATCTAATAGTTGAATATACATAGGTAACATTTAAAAATGTTTAGGGTTTTTATAGCTTTAAAAAAGAAGACTTGTTAGAACATCATAGCTAATTTAGAATTTGGTACATATACAGTATAGTGAATATCTTTCAAGAAATGCTCAACTTTTTTTTTAACAGTAAGAATTTGAGATTACGTGCATATAATTTTTTTTAGTAATATGTTTGAGTATCACAATAGAGCAGCTATTTTGAGTGTAATTTATAGTTTCAGTCAAACTGTTATGAAAGATTTACTGCTGGAAGGTAAACCATTTCCCTTTAGAGTAGCTGTTGGATAGTGTAGTGGTGAAGAATGTGGGCTTAGAGTCAATCTGGATTTGGATGGAGGGTTAGTATTTTACTAGTTTGTGTGTTCCTGGAATACTTGAGGTGTTTGGGCCTCAGTTTTCTCATAGTCAAAACGTGGCTGAGAATTTATCAACCAAAGAGGCTGTTTGGGAAGATGAAGTGGCATAATACATATGGAGTATTTGGAATGCTATCTATGTCTGGAACACAGTACTCAGTACATGTCAGATGCTATTATTTTTGTTATGGTATTTTGATGTGGCAGAATTCATGGCTTATATTTATATTCCATTCTGTGTATTACATGCTAAATAGACAGTATCACCTCTCAGAATAAAAACCCAGCTAAATCAGAAACTGTTCTCTCAGCGTAAGCTTATTTATAGTTCTCGTAGGAGAAAAAATAAGTTTAAGTTTAAAAGCTCTTATCCCGCTGTGATACACACGCAGTCCCAAGAAGTTCATTAAGAAAAGGTACTTTAGTGAAAATGACTATTGTAATAATAATAGGTAAAAATAAAAGAGAAATGAAAAATAAAAATAATAAAAACTGCAACCAGTAACATTTAAAATAACTTTTTAAAATTCACAGCTTTTATGAAACAGGAGGCTATAATTTTGATTTTACATGTGATTTAAAAAAAGTCAGTATTCATTTTAGCACATTTTAAGAGTATTACTTCGTTTGTTCAAATAAAATGCTTTCATGCAGTATTTCTTCTCTATTATGTCCTAAACACAGTAATCCTGATGGTAAATTAATCATAATGAATTTATTTTTGGAAGATGTTTAATACGGGTTTGCCAGACAGTTGGAATGAAGAGGAGTGCGCGTGTGTACATGCGCGCGCGCGCACGCACGCGCACACACACACACACGCACGCACACGCACACGCACACACACAGAGATTTTATTATAAAGGAATTGACCCATGTGTGTATGGAGGCTGGCAAGTAAGGTTAGAAGCTGTTGTAGAATCAGGAACAGGTGATGATGTTGCAGTTTGAAGGCCCTCAGGCAGAATTGTCCTACTTGTTGGAGGCTCAGCCTTTTGTTCTGTGCAGGCCTTCACCCAAATTATGGAGGGCACTCTGATTTTCTGTCTACTGATTTAAATTTACTCTTGTTCAACAACATCCTTACAAAAACACCCAGAATAATTAACTGAACATCTGTTCACCGCCTGGCATAAATTAACACAGAGTATTAACCATCACAGAAGGTAAGCAGAAAATAAGAGAAACAGGCTCTTTGGACTTGACTGATTTCACTTGAGGACCAGTTGGAAGATGATTAAGTTGTAGAGGTTACTCCTTAATATATACTATTGCCATGGCAGTCCTATTACTGTGTTTTCAAATTGTGTATTTTCAGATTGTCAAAGAGGTTTAATATGTACTTTGTGTGTAGATACTATGTTTTGTTTTACTTTTTTCTCACCCATCCTTCTTATTTTAAGAAAAAGTGAGATATAAGCATTTTTTATTTTTATTTTTTGGACTATAATTATTACTCTCACCAACTTCTACCATTCCATACGAATACATTAGCTATATTACCCTAAAGTGCTTCATGACCTCAGTTTGTTTTTTTAATTGTCTTGGCAGACAAAAATGTTAAATTAAGCTATTGTTACTGTTGAGTTGATCAGTGAAGCAGCAAGTGCCCAAGTTTTTGTCCTTCATTTCCTGCCTTTGTTTCTCATTGTTAATAGCATAAGCTGCCAGGTGGCTCTGGGTATTCTCTATCTCTGGAAAACCAGTTGCGATCTGAAAATGCAACAGATGTTGGTCCATCTTTCTCTTAATAAGTTTTTGCATCTGAAACATAAAATGGAAAACAAAATTCAGGTATAGATACTCATTTACTTGGGAGGCTTGTTACCAGTGTACACCTAGCAGAAAAAGCTAATCATTGAAGTTGCATGAATTTTATTTTTTTTTATGAGCAGTATCTTATAATCGTTTGTGCATTTTTAAGGCTGAGATATAGAACTAAACAATTAACATTACACACACTGAATTTCTGAAAGGACAGATTTTTTTTATAGGAAATGTAATACAAATAAGTTTTTGTACCTTCCAATTTTTAGAAATTCTGCTGTAAAGACATCTTTATAGTCTCCAATCATTGCATTCCCTTTAAATTATAGTATGACCATTTTTTTATGATGTAAGAACTTGGCTTCCGGGAATAACTCTGTGGATAACTATATGGGCAGAGAATGTTAAACCGTCCTTAATCCTCGGATTGCTCTACTTTTAATAGAATTTTTTTCACTATTTCTTTTTCAGTTAATTAAGTAGGCTTGGTGGTAGTATAAGTGGAGAGCATTTTCAGTATTACTTATTTTGTAAGCTAAAAATCATGGAAGAGGTTGAAATTTGAAAATTTAATAAGTCTGTTTTTACTAGTACATTCAGTTAATATGCAGACTTAAAATTTTATCTTTCCCTGTATTTGCGTAAACAAGGGGGGAGGGGGTGTGTGTGTGTGTGTGTGTGTGTGTGTGTGTGTGTATAATTGAGTAAACGTGTTTTATATACAGATACTGATATGGTGTAGAGTTACAGTGTATACCCAATAGTGGCAGAAAACTTTAAAACAATTTAGCTGCCTTAAAATAACTTTCTGAAACAAATTTATAGTGTTAATATACTCATATATCATTTTTTGGATTTGACATATCGTGAAATTATAGAAGTAATATGTAGGATTATTGTGACGATAAATTAGTTAATACATTATAAGAGGCACAGTGCTTTGTACAATGTTAAGTGCTCAGTAAATCTGGTATTTAATGTATCCGAAGATCACATTGGAATATCGATCACATCCTCAAAAGAGGATGAAAATGTTTAGGTTAATTTCTTCTTTTTAATGAATTTATGCCCCCTACTCAATAGTGCTAACCATTTTGCTTCTTGCTATTTATGTAGAATAGGGAATGATTTAGCTGTATATTTTAGTTTAGTAAACCACCATATTCAGTGATAAGGAAGAAGAAAATAGAAGGAAGGAAGCAGTAAATTCCAACCAGCTAATCTCTTTCCCTATGTGAAATGGATAGGAACATTTTTAAGTCTTAATTTTAATAAATGCTAACAAATTTAGCAGAGATCACAGCTGGGAATAATATTGGCAATAAGATAGAAGAGCGATCTCTATATGTTGGTGTTGAACCTTAACCTTGAAAATTTAAGGCATATAAGAAATTCTGTGAAATGCAGATAAAATGGTGTAGCTTTTTGCTTAAGTGATCTTTTGGCCTTGTTAGTAAAGAACATAAAAATTCCTTCCGGTGTAGAGTGTAGGTTATTAAAAAAATTTTAATAATAAACTAATTAGGTGGGAAATTGTATATGTTCAAAATGATACATAATTTTAACTAATTGCTGTTTCCTCATTCACGTTTATTGTAAATTAATGGTAGACATTATAATAGCTAAGGACTTTTGCTGCTTTTATTAATGCTCTATAAAATTACACTTTTAAATAAACTGTCATATCCCCATTTGTCCTTTTGTCAAGTAATGATAACAGATTTAATTTTTTTTAGATTAATTAACACTAAGGTGCTGTATAGTGTGAGAGTAGGAAGTATCAGTACTATATTTTTAACAGTAATCTCTGTATGTGGGTGGGGGCAGAACTACACAGGGAGAAATATTATTTCAGCATCTCGTTTGTTGTGTTCCTATCATGATGTACTGAAAAACTTTTAATAATCCTGTTGAGAGAATTTTATGTCACTTAGGGGGCATATTTACATATGGGTGATTACTCCTTACTTATATTGTACAATGAAAATGGATAAAGATGGTGTTGAATAATCTTAAGATGACATATTTACACTTTATATGATAATATATTATGTTTGACTTTGAATCCTATAAATGAATTCTAGCTAAAAAGATACTATCTTTGATTCTTTGTGGAACTTGGTTTAAAAAATATATTTTTGGTTGATTATAAGCTGTATATCCTAAATTTAGTATGTATATATGAGATATATATTTCAACTCAGATAATTAGAGTAATTTATTATTATTTATTCATAACTTTGGTATTTCATTCATATTTATTGGACTGTAACTAGTAATTTAACATCATTAAGGTTATAGTAATGTTGTTGATTAAGAAACTTAAACTTGGAATTTTGAGCTTCATAGTAAGTTCTTCAGTAGAATTCTAAATTTGATTTTATTTTCAATATTAATATATTTGTATGATAGTTATAGTAAAAGCATCATTAAAGTTTAAAATGTTTGTTAATTTTAGACTGCATTTATTCAGTTTGCTAGATTTTGATATAGCTGATAACTTAGCTTAAATTATGTATTATGAAAGATAAATTCAAGAGCTATGATATTGAATTTAGAACATGTTTAATTATAAATATGTACTGTAAATTATAGGAGTTTTATACACCATGGGTTGTGTAATAAAGAAAAATTTTAAGTTCTATACATAACTGGTGTTCTAATTCTGTGCTTCTGGTATTTTGGTCATATTTGCTAGTCATATATGAATTTAGTGAATCAGACCTTATTGGGCTTTAATAATAGTATATCTTTTCTGGCTTATTATTTTAATTAAACTTTTTGTTTTGAGATAACTTTTCATTCAAATAATAGTAGTTGTAGTTGTAAAAAATAATAGAGATGCTAGTTATATTTTACCCATTTTCTCCCAGTGGCTATGTCTTGCAAAACTGTAGTACACTAAAAAGTGTAGTATACTCTCATGATTAGGATATTGACTGATAAAATTCATTCATCTTTTTCAGATTTCCAGTTTTGTACTCATTTGTGTTCTTTTGTATTTATTTTTATTACATGAGTTTACTTATATGTATATTTTCATTACATGTAATTCCATTTATCTGTTAACTACAGTCAAGATACAAAGTACAGCATGGGGAATATAGTCAATAATGTTCTAATAGCTATATATGGTGCCAGCTGGGTACGAGATTCATTGGGATCATCGCTTATTAAGTTATATAAATGTGTAATCATTGGGGTGTACACATGAAGCTAATATAATATTGTGTGTCAACTGTAATTGAAAAATAAAAAAATGAATTTAAATTAAAAAAATGCAGAACAGTTCTATTACCACATAATTTCTTGTGTTGCCTTTTATAGCCTCCTTTCATGTCTGTCATCTCCATCCTTATCCTCTGGCAGCTACAAACCTGTTATTTCTACAATTTTGCCATTCTAAGAAAATTAAGTGGATTTCTACATTATGTCGTCTTAGAGAAATGGCTTTTTTCATGCAGCATAATGCCTTGGAGATTCACTCAAGTTGTTGCATGTATCAGTAATTCACAATTCCATGGTGTGGCTGCACCGCAGTTTGTTTAATTTTCACCTATTGAAGGACATCTGGGTTTTTTATAGTTTTTGGCTATTGCAAATAAAACTTCTGTGAACATTTGTATACAGGATTTTTTTTTGGTGAACATTAGTTACAATGTATCTGGAACAAAACATAAGAGCGTAGTTGCTAGGTGATATAGTAATTGCATATTTTTTAATAAATTGCTAAACTATTTCTAGAGTATTTGTACTATTTTACATTATCACTGACAGTGTATAAGTGACCTGTTTTCTCTGTGTCCTTGTCAGCTTTTGGTATTGCCACTCTACTTTAGCCATTCTGATAGGTGTGTAGTGATAATTTGGAGATTTTCATTTATTTCCCTAATGGGTAATGTGTTGCACATCTTTCCTTGTACTAATTTCCCATCTGTATATCCTCTTTTGTGAAGTATTCATTCATGCCTTATGATATTTTTTAATTGGTTGTTTTACTGTTGAGCTTTGAGAGTTCTTCTAGACGTAAATATTAGTCCTTTATCAGGTATGTGATTCACAGATACTTCTCTCCCATTTTTTTGTAGCTTGTCTTTTCATCCTCTTGGCACAGGATCTTTTACAGAGCAAAAGGTTTAATTTTCATGAGGCACAATTTATCAGTGTTTCTTTTTGTGGATCTTGCTCTTGGTATCTATCCCAATCCTAGGTCCTGAAGATTTTCTTTTCTCTCTTTTTCTCCCACTAAAATCTTGCTTTTTTACATTTGATCCTATCATCCATTTTAGTTAAGTTTTGTGTAAGGTTTGAGGTTTAGGTGGAGGTGTAGTTTTTTTTTGCCTAGCATGTCCAAATGCTCCATTACCATTTCTTGAAAAGGCTGTAAGTGCGCTTTCTTCATTGTATTGAATTGCATTTGTAACTATGTAAAAGATCAGTAGGGCATATCTGTGTCTGTATCTGAGTTCTCTATTTGATTCCATTGACTGGTGAATCTATCCCCACCAGTACCCCACTGTCTTGTTTCTTATAGCCAAATATACCTCTTAATATCATGTAGAGTGAGTGTTCCCACAATTTTAGATTTTTTAAAAGGTGGTTTTATCTATTCTAATGCTACAGTATACAATGAGATTCCTGGTGTCTACAAACAACCTTTCTTGGATTTGAATAGATGTTATGTGAAACTATAAATCAATTTGGGGATAATTGACATCTTTATTATGTCGAGTCTTTTAATCCATGAACACAGTGTATCTCTGTTACGTAGATTTGCCTTGGTTTTGTTCATTAACATTTTATACTTTCCAGGATACACTGCTGCTTATGTTCTGTTAAGTTTATATCTAAGTATTTCATTTTCTTTGGAGTGATAATTATTTGTAGGATTTTAATTTCTATCTCCACATATTTATTTTTAGTATTTAGTAGCTTGATTTTTGTGTATTTATATTTATCTCTCTAACCTCACTTAATTCATTTATTAGTTCCAGCATTTTTTTTGGTACATTTCTTGGGATTTTCTTTGTAGAAAATAATATTTTTGGGAAATAGGGACACTTTTTCCTTTACAGTCTACATGCCTTTTTCCCCCTTGCCTCACTACAGTAGCTAGCACTTCCAATAGTATATTGAATAAGAGTGATGCACACATCTTTGTCTTGTTCCGATTTTAGGGAGGAAGCTTTTAGTCTTTCACCACTAGTTACAGTGTTAGCTCTTAAGTTTTTTGTAGATACTCCTTATCGTATTAAAGATGTTCCTCTCTAGTCCTAACTTGCTGTGAGTTTTTAATCATGAAATAATGTAGGATTTTATCAGATTTTTTTCTGCCATAATTGATATATTTCTTATTTAGCCTTTTGGCATGATGGATTGCATTGATTTTTTTTTTTTTTTAAATTTTGAACCACCTTTACATACTTGGAATGAATCTCACTTTATCATGATATATAATTGCATCTATATAGTTGGATTGGATTTAGTAACATTTTGTTGATTTTTTTTTTTATATCTATGTTCATTAGAGAAAATGATCTGTTTTCTCTTTTTTTGGTATTTGTCTGGTTTTAGTATTAGGATACTATTTTATAAAATGAGAATCACTCCCTCTTTTTTTTTTTCTCAAATACATTGTGAAAATTGATGTTACTTCTTTTTCACATGTTTGCTTGAATCCTGCACTAAAACCAGTTAAGTCTGGAGTTTTTCATTGGGGGTGGTGGGCAGTGAGGGGGACAGCTTTTAAATTATGAATTCAAATTTTTTCATTGTTATAGAACAATTTTTATTATCTATTTCATCTTGGTTATGTTTTGGTAGTGTCTTGTTTTTAAGGATTATTCCTTTTCTTCTAAATTGTCAAAGTTATAAGCATAGTTGTTTGTAGTATTCCTTATTATCCTTTTACATGGTGTGTAATGATTGATGTCCTCCTTCTCATCCCAGTTTGTGATGTCTTTTATCTATTTTGTTGGTCATCCTAGAGAGGTATCAACTTTATGCATTTTGTCCCTAAGAAACAGCTTTTATTACTTTTCTCATTTAAAATTTTTTTCTTATCTTTATTTTCTTCATTTTGCCTGCTTTGGGTTTATTTCTTTGTTTTTCTTTTTTGTAGGTTTTTGAGGTAAGAACTTAGAGCATTCATTTTGAAAAAATGCTTTTTTTCTAATATTTATAATGCTGTCAGTTTCTTTCTCTTCACTGTTTGAGCTGCGTCAAACACATTTTGATGTGTTTTTATTTTATTTCAGTTTTTCATATCTTAACATTTTCTTTGTAACTTCCTTTTTGACACATGCGTTATTTGGAAGTGTGCTATTTAATTTGCAAGTGTTCAGAGATTTTCTCATTGTCTTCCTGCTACTGAATGCTAGTTTGGTTTCATTATGGTTGGATGACATGATGTGTAGAATTTCAGTTTTTAAAAATATGTTGATATTTGTTTTATGACATTGGATATAGTCTGTCTTTGTAAATGTTCTGTGGGCACTGTTGTTGAGTGGAATATGTCTTAATTTGATGCCAGTGATTGTGTTGTTCAGATTTTCTATATCCTTGATAATTTTCTGACAAATACTTCTACCATTTGCTCAGAAGCAGTTTTTTGTTTCCCAATTGTAATTGTGTATTTATTTCTCTTTCTAGTTGTATTTTTCCAGTTTTTGCTGTATATATTTTGATTCTGTTATTTTTTGGTATGTGAACATTTGTAGAATTGTTATGTCTTCCTATGGATTGGCCCATTTATCATAAGGTAACATTTGTTTCCTCTAGTAATTTTCTTTGCTCTGAAATCCAGCTATTGATATTAGTATAGCCATTCTTGCCCTTATTGGCTAATGTTTTCATGATATATTTTTGTCAAGGTTTTCCTTTCAAATAATTACTTTCATGTGTATTTATCCACTCTGCCAGGTTGTGTTATAAGTGAATTTTTTCCATTTTTATTTAATTATTTGTATGCTATGGCTTTTCTCCCATTTTATTTTTTGTTATTTTCTTCTTTCTCATTTCTCTTTTTCTTTTATTTTTATTATTTTATCCGCATTGGAGGACATGCTTATTGATCTTAGGAGAGAGGTGAAAGAAGGGAGAGAAACACTGATCAGTTGCCTCTCTTATGTGCCCCATAATTCCATGTGCACTGGCCAGGAGTTGAACCTGCAGTCTTTTGGTTTAGAGAACAATGCTCCAACCAACTGAGCCACACAGGCCGGGGCATGTTTCTTTTATTCTTGACTTCCTGTGGATACTTCAAAAAATTTTAAGATTGTATCTTGATTTTTTATAGTGCTTTTGAGTGTATTTTGTATAATTTTATGTAATTTTCATAGTGGCTGTTCTTCATATTACAACATACATATATAAGCTATCTTAAGCTACTTGCATTAACCTTTTTTCAGTTCAAATGACATAGAAGCCTTATTTCTATTTAGGTCCTTTTATCCTCCCCTCTTTTAAATATCATTATGTTAATATCAGATGGTGTTACAGGTTTTGTTATAATTATCAAATATGATTTGTAAAACTTGAGGGAGTGACTGTCTACTGTATGTGTACATATTTCCATTTTTTTCTTGTGTTCTGACATGTCTTGTTTATTTCTTTATTTGTGATGAATTTTCCTTAGTCAGTCTTCACAGGCAAATTTCTTAATTTTTTGTTTTTATACATAAGATTAAATTTTTGAAGTAAATGTAAATGTATTATATATACACTGAAGACTTTATATGTTTTAGTAGCATGAGGAACATTAAAACATTTTCTTATACAAATGAGATTTTGTACTATGTGAGAATTAAAAATATTTTTGAAATATAATAAAATTCTTTAAGAACATGTCTGATTATACTCTCTTAGCACTGAAATAATAAGAGCTGTTGGCCAAATTTTTTTAATCTTAAGACTACATCATACCCTGGCTAGTGTGGCTCAGGTGGTTGGAGCGTTGTCCCATGACCAAAGGGTTGTGGGTTTGATACCAGTCTGGGCCCCTGTCTTGGTGTGTATGGTAGGTAGCAGAACGATGTTTCTCTCGTGTCAGTGTTTCTTTCTCTGTTTCTGTCTCCCTCCTCTCTCTAAAGGCAATGAAACAGTGTCCTTGGTGAGGTTAAAAAATAAAATTAAATTAATCTCTTAAAAAAATAGATCAAAGTGTAGATAATCTGCAGATTAGTTTATAAATACTGTGCTGATTTCTACACTAATAAAAATAATACTAATACTGACATTTTATACTCTATAACATTCCCCACCAATTCATTTTATAAGTGAAAGAAATACTTTTGATGTCAAGAACTACTAGTGCGATTTTTAATAAAGGTTTTGTGGTTTCTTAAATTAACTGGAGTCCTGCTACTTTGACAATATACCTATTTAAGGTGATGGCTATTATTTTGTAGAGTTATATTTGAATTTCTTAGTAAGTTAGGATTATATAAATTGTTTACATGGAAGTGTTAGTGAGAGTGTGGGCTTTCAGTTCTTGACTTTATGCAGGAAGTCTTTCATAAAACGAGCCTGGGTGATTTTGAGACTACATTTATTAAAGCAGGGGACAGTGAAACAAAGTAAGGCCTTAAGATAGAAGGGGCAAGATCATAGCAACAGGAATGAACCTAGATGGAGCTGCCTTGGTCCTTTGGAATTCTGAGGGAGAGTCATGCCTTGGTATGGCTGCCTTGGCCCCTGAGAAAGTCACAGAGCCAGAAGAAGTGAGCCAGCTGGGCTGTGTGGTCTCAGGAAACAAGTTACTGAGACAAAAGAAGGGGCCTCAGAGAAAGCAGAGATACATACTTTGGGAAAGAAGAGGGGCAGTATGGCACAGCAAACAGAGAGAGAGACAGGAGAGAGAGTGGAGAGCGAGAACACAACGCATCCTTTGCCTTAAGGGTTTTATCTGTTTTCTAAAGGCAAGAATTTTAGGGGAATCTCACGGCAGGATCTTAGAATATTCTTCAGCTTTCCAGGTGTGCCTTTTAGGGTCATGGTCTCTACTGATTAGTCAGTGCTAGGGTAGGGGATCATCAGTCATTGCATCTGGTCTTGAGGTCAGTCACGATGTCAGCATCCTTTTGTCTGGTTTTGTTGTTTTTCTGGGCCTGGAGCTGAAACAGCTGAGGCCTAGATGTTATCTCTAGTTTGACCAAAACACTGTCTGTGGTCTTTAGATCTGGGGCTTTGTTCCTAAGATTATTTCTTGCTAATCAGAACCTCATTGTCCTGAGGACTTAATGCTTAAGGGAATGGTCTTGCAAGAGAGGAGGAGGAGGCCAGTGGGCCAAGGTGCTAGGTTGCACTAGTTTGAATCTGTCTCAGTTTTTCTATTTCGCTTGCCAAGGAATTTCCTAGCTTCTTACTATCCTGTCTCAAAAGCAGTGGATTTCTTTTCAGTTTTGTAAACAGATACTATTGACTACTCTTAATGTTCTCACAAATGCTTTTTTCCTCCATGTTCACAGATGTCTACAGTGGAATAATATTTAGTCTTTATTTTGAACTAGTCTGTTCTTTATGGTGCAAATTTAAAGGTTTATATATAATAGTTTTAAATTAATAGAGTAAATCATTAGACCAGAGTTTTTGATCTTTCTTACAATGTTGATTTCCTTTCACTAGCTTTTACTGTCATCAGTTTATTTCAATGTTGTCAATCAAGCCACGTTTTATTTGGTATAATTTTTACTTTTTCTTCTTTTTTATATCATTTTTCGTGGTATTTTTGCCTCTGTATAACTGCATGGATTCAGAATGTGTGTGGTCAGATATTTAAATTTTTTTCATAAGGTGTTGTAGAAAACCCATTTCTTCCTTTTGAGCTGTTATGTACTTGGGTGGTCACTGAATGGTTTGATACTGTATGCTGTGAGCTATGCTTACTCACTTATACATTACTTTATTGTTTCAAATTTCTTCCTGGAGTTAATTGTTTACAGTCTACTGACTTTTCCCCCCTACATTCTGAAGTTTTTTGAATGCTATTGTGTTGGCATGATTGTTTACATAATTTACTTGGTTGTCTACCTTTGAGTGGTAAATTATGTAAATTTAAATGAGTTTTAGAAACTTTGAAATAAATGTTTTTTTAGGACCAGCTTCATTGTTCTCTAGTATATTTATCCCTGCATGAGAATTTAAGGGATTAGGTTAAAATAATAAAAGCTTGTACTAAAAACTATTGTTTTAATTGTGAATTTGGAGTAATGTTTGTATTGCTTAGCCTAAAAATCTTTGTAATGATTTAGGAAGATTTTTTGGTAAAAGGATATGGGACGATTTTTACTAGCTTTTCTTTTCTTTAAAAATTTTTATTTTTAAATCATGTTTATTGTGTTACAGTTGTCTCAGTATTTCCCCCTTTGCCCTCCTTCACCCATCTCACCTTGCCCCCCATTCCCACACTCAATTCCCACTCTCTTGTCCATGTCCCTGGGTCATTCATATATGTTCTTTGTCTAGTCCCTTCCCCTTTTTTCCACCATTGTCCTCCTTTCCCATGCCCTCTAGTCACTTTCAGTCTGCTCCATGTTTCCGTGCCTGTGGTTTCTTTTGTTTGTTAGTTTATTTTGTTGAATAGAGTCCACTTATAGGTGAGATCATATGGTATTTGTCTTTCACCAACTAGCTTATTTCACATAGCATAATATTCTCCAGTTCCATCTATGTTGCCGCAAAAGGTAGGAGTTCCTTCTTTTTTTTAAAATGCAGATTGATTTTTTATATTTATTTTTTAAATGTCAAGATCCAGTATAAAATATTAAAAAAAATTAAATCCATTATAAAGTCTCAACAACTAAAACATGACATCAGCACAGAAATAATTAAGTAGATCAATGAAATAAAATGAGCATTCTAGAATCAAATGTATATATTTAACAATGTAATATATGATTAAATTGATATTTCAAATCAATGGAAAATATAAAGCTTATTCAACAAATAAGGTGCATGGACCACTATTACTTGAAATAAAACAAATATAAAGCCCTATTTCACACAGTTTACAAAAAATATTCAGGTGAATTAAAAATCAATATGTGAGATCTAAGGAGATTTAGGCGAAAATACAAAATAATGTTTTTCTTATCCTGAAGTAAAATATTCAAATCCAGAAGCTATAAAGTAAAATATTGACGGTATGACTATATTAAACATTTAAGACTATATAGTAATATACATATAAAAAAAGTTGAAGGACAAGTAATAGAATAGGAAAGTATTTGCAACACCTCTAAAAAAGGGTTAATTGCTTTTTGATTTTTTTGGGGGGGGGGTATTCTACAAACATTTAATCAAAAAAATGGATAAAGAATACCAAGAAGTCATTTAAAGCTTTTTAAAAAGAATAAAAATAGGCATGAAATATACAAAAACTGATTTCCTTTCAAAAATAATAAAGTAACAAAATAACACATCATTGTCAGGATCAGATTAATAGGTAGTAAAAATATTGGTAGTATCAAGTATTCGTGATTGTGAAGGAAACGGGCTATTCATAGACTCTTTTTCTTCATCATCTTAAAGCAATCCCTTTAGCATATCTTGCAATGCTGGTTTGGTGGAGTTGTATCCTTTAGCTTTCCTTTGGGAAACTCCTTATTTCTCCTTCCACTTTAATTGAGAACCATGCTGGGTAGAGTAGTCTTGGTTGCAGGCCTTTGTTTTCATGACTTGGAATATTTCTTGCCTTTCCCGTTTGGCTTGTGTTTCTGTTGAGAAGTCAGCTGCTAGTCATACTGGGGCTCTCTTATATGTTACTACTTGTTTCTCCCTTGTTTCACTTAGGATTCTCTCTTTCTCTTTGATATTTGCCATTTTAATGATGGTGTGTCTTGGAGTGGGCCTCATTGGGTTCCTCTTGAATCAGACCCTCTGTGCTTCCTAGACTTGTGTGGCTTTTTCTCTCCTCAAATTAGGGAAGTTTTCCATCCTTACTTTTTCAAACAGGTTCTCTATCCCTTGCTCCTTCCTCTTCTCCTTCTGGTTATCCCTATTATACAGATACTATGTTTCAGGTTGTTCTGCATTTCCCTCAATGCCTCTTCATTCTTTTTGAGTCTTTTTTCATTTTCTTACTTTTTCTGGGAGTTTTTTCCTACCGTGTCTTCCAGCTTGCTGATTCGATCCTCTGCTTCATCTAGCCTGCTTTGGATTCCTTCTACTGTGTTCTTCAATTCAGAAATTGTCTTCTGCATTTCCTCCTGCCTCTTATTGATAGTTTCTATTTCATGCTGATATAGTTTGCAGTAAGTTCCTCATCGTTTCCCTGTAGTGTTTTGTAATTCTCTCTGAGCTCACTGAGCTTCCTTAGAACTATTGTTTTGAACTCAGTATCTGATACTTGCCTCTATTTCACTGAGTTCTCTTTGTGGGGATTCCTCCTTTCCCTTCGACCGGGGGGTGTTTCTTTGTCTTCCCATTATTTGTGAGACTCTTTTTTCATGCATCTGCTTCTTAAATTGGTCTGTTTTGATTTCCTGACTGTGTGGTGTGAACTTCTATGGTAGGAGACTGCTGTTTTTTCTTTCTGGATCTACCTCTGATGATGTCAGACGTTGACCCTGTCTGACCTTAGGCAGTCTGTTTGAGACTTCCATGAATCTACTGTCTGTGTCTGTCTCCTTCAGCTGTTAATCTAGTCACTATGCACTCAGCGGGCCGGCTTAGACACCCACAAGGCGGGGCAGAGTCTCTCCTGGGGGCAAGTTTATTGGGTCCTCCCTATGGTGCTGCCTCTCAGAGAAGTGGTCTGCCTGAGCCAGATGGCTGCTGCTGAATGGGGGAGGAGTCAGTACCAGGATCCTGCCAACTACTCTCTCCGTTCTCTCCCCAAAGTTTCTGCCTCCAGTCTTTCAAGTGTGTCTAGACCACTCTCTGTCCTCTTTAGCCAGGGCTCTACTATCTCTGTCTGCCACTCTGTACTCAGCCATCAGACTTTAGCAGTACCGGGCCAGAGCCAAGTCCCTCCTGGGTGTGGGGTTATTGTGTGCTCTCATACTGTGGCCACTCAGGGTAGTGGTCTGCCTGAGCAAGATGGCTGCTGCTGTATGGGGGATGACTCAGCACTGGGATCCCTCCGGCTAATCTCTCTATTCTACCCCCAATGCCTCCTTCCCTGGTCTCTCCCCTGGCGTCTCTAGCCCACTCTGCCCCCGTTTTTGCCAGAGACCACGATTAGTGGCCGAAAATAAAAGTTTACCTGTTGGCCCTTGAAACGGCTCTTTGCATCTCTAGCTGCCTGTCTCTGGCTAGAGCATCCCTGCCGCTTTTCACAGCTGGCTGTTTTCTGTGTACTCTTTGGGCTCTGGTGCTCTAGGATGGAGATCCCTGCTTATCCTTATGGTTTAGACCCTGCTCTTCTCAGGGGGATCCAACTGGCCATTTCAGTGTCCTTCTGGTGCTGCAGCCCTTCGGTGCCCCACCCACCTTCTTGAGTTTCTACCACTTTCCTTATCAGTTAGGTTGTGCTAAAGCTGCTGCTTCTGTCTGTCCGAGGTTATAAGGCTCCTCTCTCGACATTGTTCAGTTGTTTGTTCCAGGTGATTTCTCCACAAGTTAGTTGTGATTCCAGACTGGTCCTGGGAGGAGGTCTGTGTGTCTTCTATTCACTCCTCTGCCATCTTGATTTCATCTTTTTAGCTTTTCTGTGTTAAACACATATTCGATGTGAATTCAGAATTATCTTTATAATCAGGAAGATGAATCAAACTATTTTTATTTGAAAAGAAATACAGAACTTTTTTTAATCCTTGTTATATGTTGTGGATATTTTTGTGTATCAGTACCTACAGGTCTCCTTTGTTGTTTTTTATCTGTATTGCTGTACTAATTATTTTGGCAATCACTATTGGTAGACATTTAGATTGTTTCTAGCATTTAAGTATTTAGTCAACACTTAAAGGACTTATTTATTTCTAATAATTTGTTCAATTTATTATTAGGATATCTCCCTAGATGTGAAACCACTGTTTCAAGAGGATTGGCCATTTAAAGTTATAAATAATACCAAATTGTTTAATGAATGTACTGACTTAAAAAGTGGCTCTGATTATTTGTTTATCCAACAGCTTTACCAACAGCAGTGTTTATCTCTTTTATCATTACCAGTGTAGAATGATAGCTTATTTAATGTACATTTGTCTTAGTGACCTTGAATATTTTTTCCAAGGTTTTGGCCATTTGTATTTGTTCTTCCCTTCATTCTTTTTTTGTGGCATTGATCTTTTTCATATTAAATTTAAATGGCTTTTTATATGTGTCAGATATTAACACATTTTGTAATAAATATTTATTGTATTCTTCATCCAGCAGTTTGCCTTAGATTAAATCAAGCACCTGAATAAGCTTGTAAAGTTTAGGGGCTCTGTTGTTTCAACAATGATACCCAAACTCTCTAGACATGTTAAGTATGGTGAGATGCTCAAAGTGAATGAAACATGAGAGAACTGAGTCAGACCGAATCAATAAGTATATTCATTTCTCTTTTCAGTGTCTATACTAATTGAGTTGTGTGGAAAGCAGAATTGTGTTTTGTTTTTGACTCTTTTGTAGTATCAGAGAGAATAGTGCTTACACAGCTCAACTGGTACATGTATTTTAAATTTTGTACCAGGTTTTTTTGTGGTAAAATACAGATAGCATAAAATTTACTATCTTAATTTTTAAGTGTTCAGTTCAGTGTTATTAAATACATTCATAAGTTTGGGTAACTAAAACCACCATCCATCTTCATAACCATTTTCATCTTGTGAAACTGAAACTCTAGAGCCATATAAAAGGTAATTTCCAGTTACCCCCTTCTCCTAGCACATGACAGTAACCATTTTATTTCCTGTCTTTATGGATTTTAACTCTCTAAGTACTTCATGTAAATACAGTCAATAGTTTTTGTCTTTTTGTGACTGGCTTATTTCACTTAGCATAAGGCCTCAAAGTTTATCCATGTCATAGCATATGTCTGCATTTTTACCTTTTTAAGGCTAAATAATATTTCATTGTATGTATATTTCAGATTTTGCTTTTCCATTTATCCTTAGATAGATACTTGGGTTGCTTCCACATTTTAGCTATCATGAATAATGCAGCTATGAATATGGTTGTAAAATATCTATTTGGACCCTGCTTTCAGTCCTTTTAGGTATATGCCCAGAAGTGAAATTGCTGCATCATGTGATAAATTTATTTTTAATTTTTTAAAAATTTTAATTTATTGATTATGGTATTACAGTTGTCCTGATTTTCCCCCCTTTGCCCTCCTCTACCTAGTGCCCTGCTCCCTCAGGCAGTCCCCAGTCCATTGTTCATGTCCATCAGTCATGCATATAATTTCTTTCGTCATTCCATTTCCTGCAATGTACTTTACATCCCCATGGCTATTCTGTAACTACTTGTTTGTAATTCTTAATCCCCTCACCTCTTCGCCCATTCTTCCTTTCCCCCCTCCTATCTGGCAACCTTCTGGTAACTGACTTCTTTTCTCTTGTTTTAAGAGTCTCTCTTTATCTTTTTGGCCTTTGAATGATATATTTTGGAGTGGGTCTCTTTGCATCCATCATAATTGGGACTCTTTGTGCTTCTCGGACTTGCATATCCATATCCTTTCCCAAATTAGGGGAGTTTTCTTTCACTGTTTTTCCAGAGAGGTTTCCAATTTCTTGCTCTTTCTCTTCCCCTTCTGGCATCCCTGATGAGGTGAATGTTGGACATCTTAAAGTTGTCCCAGAGGCTGTTTATACTATCCTCATTTTTTTGAATTTTTTTTTTCTTCTCGTTCTGCATGGCTTTTTTTTTTTTTTTTTTTTTTTGCTTCCTTATGTTCCACATCATTGATTTGATTCTTGTCTTCCTCCATTCTCCTGTTGTTTCCCTGTAAATTGTTTTTTATTTCAATTAGTGTATCCTTTGTTTCTGACTTGGTCTTTTTTGTGCTGCTGAGGTCCTTACTAAGTTCCTCGAATATCCTGATCCACCAGTGTTTTAAATTCTGCGTACGATAGATTGCTTATCTCCATTTCATTAAGCTCTTTTTCTGGCGTTTTGATCTGTTCTTTCATTTGGGCTATGTTTCTTTGTCTCCTCATTTTGGCAGCCTCCTTGTGTTGTTTGTTTCTGTGTGTTAGGTAGAGGTGCTTTGACTCCATGTCTTGGTAGTGTGGCCTGATGTAATAGATGTCCTGTAGGATCCAGTGGCACAGAGCCTCTCCTTATCACCCAGGCTGGGTACTCAAGGTGCATGCTTTGTGTGGTCTGAGTACATCCTCCTCTTGCAGTTGAGCTTTGATTCCTGTTGGCAGATCAGTGGGAGGTATTTACCCAGGCCAGTCAGCTGCAAAGACTGGCCATGACCTCTAACTACCAACCTCCGCCATCTGTGGAGGATCAGCTGTGCATGGGCAGGGTGGTAGTGCTGTACTGTCCTGTGTGCGTTTTCTCTGGGGTTGCCTGTGTGGAGCAGGCCAAGGTAGCCACTGCCTGTCTTTTGCCCGGGGTACCCTGCCTGAGCTGTAAAGCAATCTGAGATGGCTACTACTTGTGCTGGGTTCGGATATTCCCAGGTGGAGCCAAGCTGTGACTCTAATCTGGCTGCCACAGTGGCTCACTGAAGCCAGTTCTTGCTTGTTTGATAGGATTTAGGAGCCAAGACAAGTCATGCTTATGGAAAAGCATCTTGAGTGTGCCTGTGAATTGGGTGGTATAGAGACCCTGTGGATCTTCAAGGTGAGTCACAAATTGCTGGCCAGGTTGATGGAGTCTCAGATATGGCACCAACCTACAGGCTCTGTGGAGAGGATGGTTCAGCAAAGAGAGAATAACTTTTGCTCACACCGATGCCATACACTTCAGTGTCTCCCTGTATACCACTTTTCCCTCAAAAACTGCCACCCCAGTGCTAGTGGACAGAGGGAATGAATCTGAGTAGGTGAATCCGTGTGTGGTTTCCCCAAGCAGAACTGCTTAAGGCTCCAGCAGCCTCCTCCACCAACTCAATCCCAGCTGGTTTTCACAGCCAGAAGTTGTGGGAACTTACCTTCCTGGCACTGGAATCCTGGGCTGTGGGGCCTGGTGTGGGTCTTGTACTCCTTGCTGCCAAGATATCCCTCCCGAATTTTTATCCATGTAGATGTGTGGCCAGCCCCTTCCGCATCTGTGTCCCTCCTACCAGTGTGGATGGATGTGGTTTCTTAATTCTGTAGTTGTCAAGACTTTCATTCAACTCAATTTTTGACATTCCTTGAGTGATGGTTGTTCTGTGTTTTGGTTATAATTTTTATGTGGTTGTGCAAAGAGGCAAGCCATGTCTGCTTTCGTTGCCGTCTTGACCAGAAGCTTATTTTTAGTTTTTTGAGGAACCGCTGTACTGTTTTCAACATTGTACCTCAGGCAGTTTTAGGGTAATCTGTAAAGGGTAACTGGAACCTTTAGAACAAATGCAGGACAGTGAACACCTTTATGTCAGCCCAGTGAAACATATTTCAAACTTCTGATACCTAAAACTATAAGATAATACAGTTGTGTTGCTTTAAGCCTCCCAGTTCGTGGTATTTTTTTAGTAGCAATATGAAATTAATAGTCATTAAACCAGTATCAGCCGTCACCTACATCTGGACTTTTCATTATATGAAAACCAACCAACCAAAACCCTTAAGTATTTGTCTTCCTTGTTTCGGCTGTTATAAGCAGCTATTTATAATTCCTACTAGATAACAGGAATTTTCACCTTTATTTCTCCTCTAGAACCGTTGATATTAGGACAATGGTTTATCTGTTTGTAGATGATTTTATTTAACTCAACTGTAAAATCATCTAGCTCTGTTGGCCTGTATGTGTGCATGCATGCTGTTTTTGTGGAATGAGGGTTTTTTTTAAACTACAGGTTGAATTTCTTTAACAGCCATGGGTCTATTTAGGTTCACTATTTTTTAAATTCATTTTACTGTATTATTAAATTGTCCCTTATTAAGCTCATTTTCAAATTTATCTCCACAGAGTATTTATATTATTTTCTCTGTGTGTGGTTATGTGGCCCTTTTCATCCCTAATACTGTGTATTTCTTTTCTTTGAACTGTCTTTTGTAAACTATGTAAAAGAATTAGCTTTGACTTTTGTTGATCCTATTTTTTTTAATCATTTTCTCTTTCATTGTTTTCTCCTTTTATAACTGTTCCTTTTCTTTCCTTTTCTTGGACTCACTTTCTACCTCTGCAACATCTGAGCTATACAACAAACATTGATATTTCATCATCTGAAGTATGCTCCCCCCCCCCCCCCGTAGCTTTAGCAGTATCCATATGTTTTGGTATGATTTTGACACCAATTTCCATGTTTTCCCCCAGTGTCCCACCCCATACTACCAAGCCAGATCCCGTAAGTTAATAGCTCAGTCTTATAGGACTGGTCTCCTTTCCCACTTGACACGCCAGTGGGCAAGTCTAGGTTACCCAAGCTTCTGACTGACCAGTTATACATGGTTCCTGTAATTCCCCCTTCTTGAATTTTATTACTAGGGTGGCTCACAGAACTCAGAAACATTTTACTTACTAGATTACGTGTTTTTTATCAAATTGCAGAATTTAGGAATAGGCACATGCGCAAGGGAAGGTGTGTGGGAAGCACAAGTTCCCATGTTCTCTGAGTGGGCCACTCTCCTTGAATCTCCCTGTGGTCACCACCCAGGACACTCTATGAACTTAGTCCTTGTAGGGTTTTGTTTTGTTTTTTTTGAGGCTTCATTACACAGGTAATGCAATCATTATACATTGGTGATTGAACTCAATCTTCAGGCCCTCTACTCTCCTCAGTGGTGGGGAGATAGGAGGATGGGACAAAGTTCTAACTTTCTTGTCAAATGGTTAGTTACCATGGCAACCAGCTCCTTAGGTAACTTAGGGGCTTTCTGAAAAATCACTTCATTAACGTAACAAAAGACAGCTCTGTCACTGTAATTGCTTAGGAAATATTATAAGTCTTAGTAGCTATGAGCCAGGAACTGGAATTAAGATCAAATATATATTTCTTATAATTCACAATATTATTTTTGGTATGTCAGCTTTCATTGTCATCCAATTATAAATATTTTCTAATATATTATAATTTCCTCTGAGACATTTATTTGGCATTATATTTTAAATTTCCCAACATTTATGAGTTTAGGTTCCATTTTATTTGTTTTGAAATTAATTGCACTTCAATTGGAGAATGAAGTTGTTATGTTACCCACTTACATATGTGACCTTATCAAATTACCTAACTTCCCTTAATGTTACTTTTTCCACTAATAAGATAATTGTTGTTCCCTTTTGGGTTTTAAAGTCTTGTGAGGTTATAATTCTATGTATAGTTGAGTAATATGTAAATAGATATGTTTTTATTCTCCGTGTGTATAATTATGTTCCCTTTTTTTATCTTAATATTTTGCATTACTGCTTATTGGTGTTGTGATTAAATGGAGTAATATATAGGAAGCAGGAGTTTCATTCTAATTTTTATTTATCTGTTATTAATGAAAATCCTTAATGAAAGAACATACATGAATGACTCATGGACATGGACAACAGAGTGGGAATTGACTGTGGGGGTGGGGGTGGGATGGATAGAGGGGGTAAAGGGGTAAAAATTGAGAGAACTGTAATAGAATAAACATGGTTTATAAATTAAAAAAATAAAAATAAAAATATTTTTTAAAAAAAGGAAAATCCTCCTTTGTTCTGGAGAATGGAACATAGTCCTTTCCTTAAGGGGTTCTTCATTACGTAGGGAAGGTGTACTCAAAATGGTGATGTGCAATGACAGAAGAGGTATACCATGTTTGCTCTGTAGACAGTGTGAGGAAGGGTATTCGAGACATGGGGAAATGCATATTTAAAGGTATATTGTTTAATAGAAGCTGTATTGTAAGGTGCAGAGAGAAATAAGACTGGTACAGTAAACAGAGGACAAATGTGGAATAACTTCATAGAATTTGGACTTCATTTGTAGGTCAGAGCTTTCTAATTAATGTGCCTGACCTCCCTGGAGGCTGTGAAAGAGTAGCTGGTGCCAAGATACTGATCACATCATCTGTTAATGAAATAAACAGGAAACCCATAAAGATTGGGAAGCCCTGGAATGGCTTCTGATGCAGGAAGACCAATCATGAAACTGTGCTCAAAAGTCTAGGTAAGACACTGTACTAAATTGGCAACACTTGTATTGAAGAAAAGTACAGAGAATTCTGAAACATACTGAAGAAGTAGAATTCGTAGGACATAAGTGAATGTGAGCTCAGAGGTTTAGAATGAATTTTGGGATTGGGAAGTGGTGATGATAGTTAAACAAGGAATGCAAAGATAGTTTCAGATTTAGGGCATGAGTTGGTGTCTTCTGTTTGAGACAAGTGAAATTTGATATATTTTGGGACTTTGAATTTGATAATCCAGTAGTCAGTCAAATATGGGTCAAGAAGATTTAGGGAATGAAGATAGATGTTTTAGAATCATCGATTTAATGAATAACAGTTGAAGCCATAGCCATAGATGGTTTTCTCAGGGAGAATGGATATTTTCTGGATTTAAACATTTTGTTCTGCACCTTACCTTAAGTACCAGTTCTCCTGGTTCTACTTTTAATCTTATTATTAATACCGGCAACCATTTTATAATCTCAGTTCTATGATTTCCACTCTTTTTGATCCCCACAATTTCTCTTTACAGGATACCTTTTTACTATTCCAACTCCAAGAAATCCATTGATTCTACCACTTCCTTTTTTTCTTTTCTTTCTTTCTTTTCTTTTTTTTTTTTTTTGTTATTCTGGAACTGTTTCTTTCCTCCTTTATCTATCTATAATCTGTAATTTTGTGATAATCATCACAGTAAAAATATCCTCAACTCTCTGGCTTCTTATTCTCTTTATCATTTCTTTCTCAATTATTTTGCTCTTTTCTCTCTCCTTCCCTTGGTTAAATTCTACTTTCTTCCTACTCTGTGCTTGCATAGGCACAAGTCAGTGTTTCTGAAGAAAACATGCAATACTGACTTCTAATTTAAATCATGGCTACTAACTTCTACTTGTATTGTACTTCATTGCAAACTTTCATTCTCTTAGTCTATTATTTTAGACAACCACTTCATACATTCTCTTTTTCTCCTTAAACCTTTAGCACCTTCTTCTATATCTTCATTCTCAGTGCTGACTTTGCTCCCTTTTTCACTGAGAGGATATAACTGTTCACAGAAAATTTACATACATTTCCATAGCTGAATGTACATTCCCCCATCTGTATCAATCTATGCCTAATTCCCGACTGTTACCATGGATGAACTACCTGTACTTATATATATAAGGCCAATCCCTGTACATACGCATTTGATTCCATTTTGTATCACCTCCTTAAGCACATTACTCCAGAATTTCTTTGGGTTTTCTATTGCTATTTGATCAACAGCATATGGAGCTGGATAAATTTTTTCTGTCTTAAACAATAAGCAGCAGCAATAACCATGTCCTGATTCTGTAAGACTTTTCATTTACCGTCCCATTACACTGCTCCCTTTTTAGCAGAGCACCTCAAAAGAGTTGTCTCTTCTCACTTTTTCCAGTTTTCTTCCCCTTTGTCTTGAATTCACTTCATTCAGATTTTTGCTTCTATCACTCCACCAAATCACTCTTCTTAGAGTCACCAGTGACCTCTCTATTGCTAAATCTGCAGGTCATGTTTCAATTTCCATCTTTCTTGACCTATCATTGGCACTTGACACAGTTAACTGCCTCCTTCTTAAAAGGCTTTCATTCACTTGCCTTCCAGACCTCAATCTTCTGATTTTTCTTTTACCTCATTAGTTACTTTCACTTATTTCTAAGATGCTGGTTGCTTCTCGTCTCCTGGGTCTCTAAAGAATGGGGGGTACCCTTCCCTACCTTATTTTTCTCCAAAGACCTTCTCAAAGACTTTCTGACACTGTAAATATTTAACTTATTCATACATTGTCACTTTCACCTATTATAATCCTCACACAGATGGAGATTATGGCCAGTTTTGTTCAGTGCTGTATCCCCAGAATCGGATCGATGTTCAATAGATAGTTGTTAAATGGATGAGTCTTAATATTCTGTAAAAATAGACAAATGACTAAAAATTAATATAGTAGATAACCAAAAATTTTTTTTAGGTAAGCGTTGTGACCTATACTCAAACTCCAGCAGTCTGAGTCTAGAGTCTTGTTTCATAATTTTTATACTAGAAGGCCTCTCGGGAAGATAGCTGGCATAGACATTGACTATAAGAAAAAGGGATAAACTGAGCTAAATTAGTAGTCTACTTCCTGGCCTACCATTAATTTATCTGTCACCTTGAACAAGTTGCTTACTTTTTTGTTTCGTTTTCTCATCTAATATAAAATGCAGATTATGGACTACATGTTATCTAAGATCTTTTATAACCTCAGTAATTTTACATTGTGTAATTGTGAGATTTATGCCAAGACTTAATGGACCAAAGACGTGCACAGAATGCAGGAGAAATAAAGATTGTTCTTAAAGTTTAAACTTGTCAAACTGGGAACATGGAGTTCTACTCTACTATGTTTGATGTGCCTCGGTAACTTAGGCCATACTACTTTGGATCTCTGGTTTAAATAGGCTGAGAGGATATGATATATCTTGCTTGAGTGAATATGATATATTTTAAAGAAAACTGATCAAATAAGAAGGAGGTCTAATGGGTTGAATGGTAGTTTGGTTTGGGCACTTGTGGAGTAGGGTTTTTAAAAGCCAGAGAGGCATTTAATTTTGTTACGATATTGAACTGGAATTTACCAAAGATTTTTATTATGGAAAAAATGTGAAAGTACTGTTTGAAAAAGATGAATTCAAATTGGATGTTTTTAGGGAAGGAGCGAATGGAATTAAGAAAGCCTTGTAAAAAAGCTGCTGTAGTAATTTTAGGAACAAAAAGGATCTGAATCTGTTTTATCCTGACAGCAGTGGAAATGGGGGAAGAAAGATAGAAGTTAGAAGGGATGAATCAAGGAATTGGAGAATTAAGATGATTTGGGATTTTAGCCAGGGTTTATAGGGTGGTTTCTATCAGTATGTTAGGGTGATAGCTGGAGGAAAGGATCTTATACGAATGGACAGAATGCAAGTCAGGATTTGGAAATGACTCAGCATAGAGGTTTTCAAATGTTTTTTTCCCCTCTGAATGAAATGTTATGTGAAGATCCTATATGTAAAAACACATAAAAATAAAGCTTATTTTCAAAGTGCAACCATGTTGTTACAAATGGCAGTATTTCCTCTTTTCTTATGGCTAAGCAGTATTCGATTAGTATACTTGTATATGTACCACATCTTCTTTATCTAGTCATCTATTGAAGGACACTTTGGACCTGGAGAATATTAAGCTAAGTGAAATAAGTCAGTTAGAAAAAGGGAAGAACTGTATGATTTCACTCATATGTGGGATATAAACACGAAAGTCATAGACACAAACAACAATATGGTGATTACCAGAGGGAAGGAGGGTGGTAATAAAGAGTAAGGGTTGCCAAATATATGGTGACAGAAGATGATTTAACTTTGGGCGGTGAGTATGCAATGCAACATTCTTATGTATCGAGAAGTGTACACTTGAGAAAAAAAAATAAATGAAGCTTATCTGCTTGGAGCAAGGGCAGACGTGTGTGGTAGATGGTACTAACATCTCTCACTGCATCTCTGAAGCACTTCTTTGAATCTGAGGGCTCTGATGAATATAAACAGAAACCACTGAAGCAGATCATCTTTGTTTTCCTAGGTTGACTATTTGGTGACCGGAGAGTTCCTTATATCCTGTGAATTTTTTGGGTGGCATCATCAAACTGTGTCTTCTTGGCTTAGCAGTTATTTATTTTTTCAGAGTCTTGTCTGGGCTACAGGGAGAGTAGAGTACAAAAAAGATATCCGGGGGTGTCCAACCATTTGGCGTCTCTGGGCCACACTGGAAGGAGTTGTCCTGGGCCACACACTAAATACAAAAACACTAATGAAAACTGATGAGCAAAAAAAGGGTTTTAAGTAAATTTATGATTTTGTATTGGGCCACATTCAGAGCCATCCTGGGCTGTGGGTTGGACAAGCCCCTTCCCCAATGGAACTTACGGTTCATTTTAGAAAGCCATCATTTAAAAGATAATTAAAAATCATCAAATAAGTATAATCCATAAAGTGCCTGAGGAGTTGGCGGAGGATTCAAAGAGGATTTCCTTGGGAAAGTCAAAATTGAGATAGCCTGGAATTGAAGACAGAATAGCAGGTTTCTCAATGGCCAGGGCAGAAGGCCCTGTACAAGGCAAGGTGAAACTGGAAATACAGGCAAGGACCAAATCAATACATAACATGTTTAATATTCTGGGCTTTATTCTGAGATCATTGGTAAATCAATGAAAGCCTTTTTAGTAAGGGGGGTAATGACCTCATTTACATTTTAAACAGACCAATCTGGCAGATAGTAGGTTTCAAAGTGAGGGTGAGGTAGAGATCTGGATAAGGTGATACAGGGAGACTACCTTGGAGACCACAGAAGTAGTTCAGATGAAAGATGGTCTGAATAATCTTTCAGTGGTTACTGGGGAGCTAGAGATGAAATTGAATCACGATTTATTTAGGAGGTCTTATATCCTATGAATCTTCTGGGTGGCAATATCTAACTGTGTCTTCTTGCCTTAGCAGTTATTTATTGTTTCAGACTCTTGCCTGAAACAGGAATTGATGATTATGTAGCTCTAGAGTATAAAGGAGAGACAGTATCACTGATGACACTTGAGATTTTGATCCAAATAGTTGCATAAATATTAATGCCATTTATTAATGTTATAGCCTGTATTGTTTATATTTTAGTTTTTCATGTTGCCTTCATGTCATTTTCTATTCCTTCTTCATTGCCTTTTTGATCACCATCCCTTCCATGCCTTCATGTTCTCTCTACACTTTTAAAATGACTGGTTCTTTCTGTGTTTTAATTCAAATTGAAAATTTTCTTCCTCCTAACCATGGTGTAAAACTTTCTCCTTGGAGTCTTCCATCAATAATCTCATACTAGATTATGTTATCTTTATAGTTTATTGTTATTTATGTGTAGTCTCTACCATACTGTCTTGTATTCGATGTTACTTTATATTATTTTCTAGCTATTTTTGTATGCATGTTCATGCACTTATATGATGTTCCCAATATTGTAATTTCCTTCTACATTATGAATGTTTACACCTGAAAATCAGAATAAAAGGTGTGAGTACTCCTCTGCTAATTAATTCATTCATCAGTACATTTGATAGAATTTTACATTATTAAAAATGTTGCATTTCTGTTGAGAACATTGATTGCCTGTTCTAGGTAAATACTCTGAATAGCAAAGATATTTTAAAATAGGGATTTTGATGGGAGGAGTGGTGAGAAGTGTACAAGATTTTTAAAAGTTAGCTATTAAGAAAGGCTTATGAATAAAATTATTTAGGAGTTTTTTTTTTAAACTGGACATTTGACTACTTTATGCAAAAGATGATTGGTTAAAAGCACGTGATTAAGTTTCTATTAACTTTGTAAATACTTTGAATTTATTGTTAGATGAATAGTAATCTAAATTTTTGTACTCTAGATTTTTGCTTTTTAAATGTTTCATTAAGAAAGACACAAGGACTTTATTATTTTCCTTTCTTCTCTTTTTCCTCTCTTTATTCATTCTTTTATGTTTATTTTGTTTTTAATACATCCTGGATCAGAAACTTCTTTTAACTTGTTTCATAATTACCTGAAGTCTTATAATTTTGTAGCTGTTCCAAGCAATATCATTGTTAATTCAAAGATTCTTATGTCATATTTAGTAGTGTATGTTTATTTTTAATTTATAATTACTGAGTAGGTCAAAAGAAAAGTGAAATATTGAAAATTTAATAGTATTCATTTTGATGTCTGAGTTTGAAAACTTTGACTATTTTGGAAGATATATTCAAAATGAAATTAAAAATGAATTAGCATTAATCTTGAAATGACAAAATATAAAATCCCATTTTAGGAAGTTGGATGAGGTCAGTTAAAAACAAGCAAAGTTTCAGAAGCTTTGGAAATAACCAATATAAAATTTTGATTAGCTATGCATACTATACTGTTTTTAACACATTAATATAATTTGAAAATTTGAACTGTGTTTTATGAGTTTAACTAGTTGTAAGTTAAAGTAAAGCAGAATAAAACTACAATATTTTAAAAACTAAGCATAAGGCAGTTTGGTAAAGTTTAAGAACATGAATGTTTTAGTTGGAACAGATGTGAAAGACATATTATTTTAAAGGAAAATGAGGTCCACAGCTATCTGTTTGGAAATGTCTTTCAATTACAGTGGCGTCCATGAATGTTGGATTTGAATGAAGATTTGGCTAGAACTTTTCTATATCCTATTCTGTATTTCCTTTTGAATAAGAAATAGCATGTGCAAAATACATTTACTATAATCCATTCCATACTGCATAATAAAAATACTGTGAAGGATGATTATGCATAGTATGAAATTATCCTGATTATGTTCTTTTCACTTTCAACTAGCTAGTCTTTTAAAGTTTATATAAACGTTGTAGAGTGCATTGATATATTTATTTTTCTAATTGGGAATATGGAATAATTTACTTTCATGATAGATAATCACATTCTATTCATGGTGTAACTTCCTATATTTAACCAAACAAAAATATTATTCACTGCAAGAGAACTAAGAAACTAACCTGAGTGAACAATAAACCAAGCAATTAGAAATAATTCTTGCATTTTAAATTGGGAAGTTGCTGGACGAGATTATTTGTATTTAACAGTTCTATATTAAACTCTAAAATGGCCTTCAGTTTTTTAAAATGAGAGATAATTGAGCCAGTTTAAAAGGGTAGCTTTTTGTTCACATTAAAAGTAAAATAAATGATACTATTTATTTAAACTTAAATATTAAAATTTCAATGCATAAAATTTAGTTTAATGTATTTAATTATTATAAAGTTTATTAAGCATCAGAAAATATTTTTATGCTTGATTTGAATGAGTTTACTTATGTTGAACTCCTTATATTGTTCCCGTAAGGAACGGTAGTATGCATGTGTTTATGACTATTTAATTCAAATCAAGAGCATTCAAACTTTAGAATATGTAAATATTAATTTGATTTTGTTCCTTGAAAGAAGAATATAAATAAAGTATAGAATGACCATTTGTAACAAGAACAATGATTTTATATAAGGCTTAAAGTATTTATGTATGCTTAAATAATAATCTTTTACATATTTTATTCAGGCATTATGTCAGTAAATATCACACTCTTCCCCCCTCAAATTTTACTCTGATGCTTGTAAGGGTGAACCCTGAGAGCATGGGCTTTGGAACCAAACTGTCTGCCACTTAATGACTGTGACTTTTGGGAAGTTCTTTAACCCCTCTGAGCATTATTTTTATCACCTGTAAAGTGAAGAGAGTTTTCAGCATTAAGCTCAAGAGTACCTTGCATGTAGAAATGCTAATTAGCATATATGTGAGATTTTTATACTAGCTACACTTAAATATATGATTTTAAAATCTTGAAAATTTGTTAATTAAAAATTACGAGTCAAAAAGTTTTCTACTTTAACGGTTTTACTGGACATTTTGATAGTGCATTCTTTTTTTATTACTATATTAACATACTTATTTTCATTTAATGTTGGGAAATTTAACTGATATTAATATTGGTGACTTTTTAGAAATATACAATAAAGTTACGTGGCAATTATGTAGACAGTACTTCATACAATAAGACAATTGGATAACAAACTTCTAGATGCTTATCATATGGAGGCCCCTGGCATCTGATCAAACATAGTACTCACTGTGGTCATATATTTGGATTTTATTAGGTATCTGCAGAACTGATAAAAATGTTGTTTAAATGTTACATAAATGTGTTGTGGCTAATTAATTTGTTACAAATGTTTTATTTCTTCTCCTTATTTTGTTTTTCGTTTTTCTCTTGTCTTGCATAGGGAAATGATTCTCACAGTCTGTGACAGGGAATATAACATGGCTGAATCCCTATCCTTGTAGATGTCTACATGGATTGAAGCTAGATTATAGTATTTAAGATATAAACTGACTCACTTTCCCTGGAACAGAAAAATTCTTGTCAGTTAAGCCACAGATTCACATAAGTAAGGCTCTGGTCTTAAAGAAACATTAATGTTTAACTGATCTTTGAAAAATCTAAAGTTCAAAGTCATGCAGTGAAAAAAAGGAAACATTACTTAATTATAAATGCTTTTTGTACTGCAAGCAGATTAAAGATACTTCTTTAAGGGTTAAAGATAGAGAAAAACACCCATAGCGAAACAGAAAATGTGTTACAGGTTTAACAGTGGTTTCAAGTAATGTGAAAAATTATGCTACTGTGAAACTACTGAAGACTCATCATCCTACTATTCAATTACCTACAAATGTCAATCTTCAGTATTTCATAGGGTTTGTTGCCTGACCAAAATGTATGAAAAATAGTCTATTGGATTACCAAGTATTTTTGGTATATACTTTGCTCCAAAACAAGTGAATTTTTCAGTGTAAGAAGCCCAGGAAATGATTTTCATGTGGTTAAGGAATAAATGTGCAAAAATAATTTTTTTTGTCAAATTATTTAAGGTGCTGCTGAGCTGTGGCGATTCCTACTTTAACTGGTAATTCCTCAGGTGACCAGGGTAGGTCTCAGGTTATATTAATTTAAGTTGGTAATGGTGTGATAAAGTAGTTTAAAATTAAACTGATACTGTTTTTCTGGCAAGAAAAATAGACCTTACTCTATATTAGAGTTATTCATTAACTGGGAACATAAATTTATCCAATGTAACAATATTTTAAGTTTTTAATAAAATCAATGCATCTTATTTTTTTGGTTAATAAATTTTGAAACATAAAATTGTATGCATTACTGATTTAAGGAGATTCTATTCCTTAAGATGACGACAGCCTTATAATCACTAATAAAAAGTGTAGTTCTTTCTTAAGATTGTAAAATGATATAAAATAATAAATACTTGCAAAGGAGTAACAGTACGGGAACTAAATTGTTATAATTGGCCTGTTTGTAGCTGTTTTCTTACAATTTTCTATATCCTCGATCACATGATTTAGTTTCATGTTATTCAGAGCTTAAAATAACAGCTATGATTTGAAGTTAATATTTCTAGTCAAACACAATAGGTAGCTGTTTCAACAAT
The DNA here is from genome assembly GCF_021234165.1 of Pteronotus mesoamericanus. NCBI lineage: Eukaryota > Metazoa > Chordata > Mammalia > Chiroptera > Mormoopidae > Pteronotus > Pteronotus mesoamericanus. The sequence continues at coordinate 14,459,539 of NW_026555085.1, read as the reverse complement.
AGTATGGTGTAACTCAGAACTTGCAGACTGTGTATGTAGAATTAAAAAGTTGTAGCTTAGTCAAAAACCTTTCATGTCAGCTATTGATAATTAATTTAGGGTCAAACTAATTTTCTTCAAAATATTAGTCATTTTGCAACTTAAAAATGGTATTCCTTTTAGTATGTCAGTGTTATTATAGGTGACACATTTATTTGTTGTATGTGATTATTCCCAAACTCTGAAGCTTGATATTTCTTTCCACCAGTGAAATTTTCAGTCCATTATAGTAATATATTAGAGACCAATTCTTTTTTCTCTCCATTTTCATATGGTTTTCTAAAAACTGTATTTTAACTAAAAAATATTACAAAGTACGGGAGGGAACTTTCTAGTTTTAAAATGCAAGGCTTCTATGCTTCAAAAGCTGCTTAATGTTTAATTCTTAACTTCTTTCTATCTCAGCACTCATGATTATAGCAAATGAAGCAGACACTTACACTTTTATTCTACGGTAGATGAATACAAAATGACGCTCAGTTTTTGTAAAAGTGATCCTATTTCAAATCAGAAAACTGCACTACTAGAATATATATTCCTATTTTTAAAAGCTATTTTAAAAATACTTCGTTTCTAACTTTTATATTGATTAAATCATCTCTTATTTTAGGAAAATGTGATTAACATTTTAAACTAATAAAATGATATAACAGATACTTGCAAAGGTGTAATAATGGGCAATTCGAAGCAGCTAATCTTTCAGATGAGATCTTGGTCAGCAGACAAGATCAAAGATAAATTGAGAACTTTGAGAGATTTTTAGGTAGTTTATAGAAGTGTGTGCAGTATTATCAAGTTTTTGTACTGAAACAACATTCAAAGTAGGAAGAATGTAAGTCTGAATGCTTTTATAAGTTCACAGTCTGAATAGATGTTAATTGTAGGTGAGACAAATATATCTTTATATTTCTTAATTTTAAAGGTATTTTGGGTGTTTTTTGAGATTTTGTTTAGTAGGTTTACTTTTCAGTTTGTAAATTCAAAGCAAAGCAGTTATCTGGCAAAAAGCAGATGCCAGTTAAGAGACATGGGGAAAAACCACTTTTTATGTAACACATGCAGGAGCTTAAAAATACAAAGCTTAATAGTTTTATAGTCCTTACTTTCTTACTCTTTTCAGTAAACTAAAAAAATAACCTCCAGTTTATTTTTTTTGCAAGTACCTCAGAACTTTTGTCGTTCAGTTTACCTTAATTTTGTTACATTGCATAGTTTTAATATGGATTCTTTTATATTATTTTTATTAGTTTATAAAAACATGTAAGGGATATATAAAATTGTCATCCAGTTCAATAAGCATATGTTTAGTGAAAATGTTTATTAGTTAAGCATGCTTGGTAGAAATGCGTAAAAGGGGAACCACCATGAAAAACAGGATCCATTAAAAAATTCTGTGGTAGTTTTATTTTCTTTTCACACCATTTTAGTATTCAGAAGATAGCATGGACTAATTGTTCATCAACTTTTGAACCATTCATTTAAAAAATGTCATTAAAAGCAAAAATCTGAATTGACCAAGTACTGTTTTCTCTCCCATTTATTTAATCAGTTTACTCAGTATTAATTTAACAACTTTTTAATCGATTACATCGAGGATTAACAAATAATCTTTCAGTATTCATAGTACTGGTTCTTAAAATTCGGTTTAAATATGTAACAGTAGACATTTTAACACTGTAATGACAAATAGAGTATTGAAGAATTATTCCTAACAACAAAACTTTTCCCTCCATTGTTACGTTTAACAGTAAATTTTATTTATTTCTACCTTTTGTACCAGGATGCTTTCCTTTTCTTTCTCCTCCTCAGAAGCTGAGGATGTGTTCTTTTAGATAAATTGCATTAGGGAAGGCACACTGAATCCACGTTGTTCCTTTTTACCTATTTTATAAAACAGAGTTTTTAAAAATTTTGACTTATAGGATCACAATAAATCAGTCTTCTCAATGTTCCCCTGAATCACTTTCATATTCTCATTTTTAAGCAGTAGCTTTCCCAATATTTTTATGGAACCAAATGTCTAATAGTTGTAGCACACCACACACAATCTTTTAAGAAGTTAGGAAAATACAATTCTTGTGCTTAATGATATCCAGAAAGCATAATATTCTGAAAGAAAGAAATTCCCTTTAGTCAATTTAAAATTAAACACTCTAATGCAAAAGGATATCTAAGGTGAAAGATGTTTGTGTAATGCTAAACATAACCAAAAAAACTGTGGTTTTAGCAAAGGTACTATTGCTCTATTTTATCAAGTGCCAGAAGTTGCATAATGAAAGTCTTTCAGTTAGTGAAAATATAAGTAAAAACACATAAAAATACCACCCAGCTGGTAGAGATCTTCCTAATTTTTACCTGATTGTATTTCTGAAGAAATATGGCAGCGCTGTCATAAATTTTCAACATGAACTGCATTTTTGTTGCCAATTTCCATATCCTTTAAAAAGTGCTGAAGCGTGCATTTGCTATTTATGTTTGCAGTAGACTGAGTACACTTTTACTATTTGTGGTTTTAGAAATTGGAAACAACCAAACAGTGGTGCTATGGTCTAAAAAAATAAATTTTAAACAGCTGCAGGACAGTATTTTTAGAATGGTAGGAGTCCTCTTTCTGAAGTAATAGAACTGTCTCCCACCTTCTCTTTAAAGATGGAATGTGGTCACATATGTAAAGTCAGGTTTCCATTGTCTTTTATCTCTGAGTGATTAAATAAATGAAACTAAAAGTATGCCTTTGTTAGCTATCAAACTAGTTTTAGCATCCTAGACTCAGCTCTTTTTGCTAACCTGCAAATATTTGTTACTGTACTGAGCTTAATCACTTTATAGACTTGAATCTTCACAAAGACCTTTCTATGGATAAGAACTACGACTATCCCTATCTTCCAAATGAGAAAACAGGCTTAAAGAGAAGGTAGGTAGCTTGCCCAGGATCACAAACATTCCAAGTGGTAGACCTGAGCTTCAAGCGAATACTCTTAATTCCAGATCCACTGACCTCAGTGTTTTTTCAACCTTGTGTTTTGCGCTGATCCCATTGAAAGGGGAAAATAAATTCTTGTAGACCCATTTTAACTAAAAGCATTTTTATGTTAATTTACTGAAATATGTAAAAACATAGAAACCTAGATAGCAGCTTTTCATTGCATTTAAATCTATGGAAACACTAAAATCTAAACATTTAGAAATAAAAAACAAATCCCTAAAACCAATAACAATTCAATTAGTCATCTTAATTTAATGTGACAAACTTTTGACTTCCCTCAGTGTGATTGCTGTGGCATAAGAGTTTGTTAATGTCTTTCCAGTGGTTTGCCATCTTTTTTCACATGGCACAAGTAAAAATGACAGTATTCATAGGGCCACAGGTTGTAAAAGCACAAGGTAGTTTCACAGGAGACAGTAGGCCAGGGAGATCCAGACTAACCCTAGCCCCAGCCAGTCACCCCACAGGCTGAGGAAGTTGAAATCTATGCAGTTGTCCTAGTTGGTGGCTTTTTTCAAAGGACATAGGTTGGAAAACTCTGATCATTGCTCTTTTGTGTGTGTGATAACTCAATTTCCTGTGACTTCTGTATATTCTAATTATTCAGTCTGTGTATAGTGTATTCCAGCATTATTTCGCCATTATTTTTATAGTAAATTGGCATTGTTCCATGTTCCCTCCTCCCTGACTCCTCCTCCTCCTGTTACAATTAAAGAGGCTTTGGTTGCTAGTTCATTGTTTTTTGACGCCAAAATTTAATCATGTAAAAAATGTTACCGAAAACTTGCATAAATTTGCTAAATGAATAGTTAACCTCTTTTGGAATTAATATAGGTAAGCTGTATAAGATTAGGTGAATACTTCTCAGGATAAGATTGGGTTAAAATTGGGTTGATTTAATTCACTATAATAAAAAATGTATCATAGATTCAATTTAACTTTATTGCAACTGAATTTCTTTTTATTGCATACAACCATGGTATATTTTCTCTAGAACCAAGTATGTGTTCATAGTAGCTTTGATGCCAATTTGGAGAACTGCTTTTGATTGTGTATGTATATATAATGTGTGTGTAACTAAAATATTTTGCTGCATGTACTTAAAAGGGTATTAGAAAATAAACCAATTTTACTCTAACGATTTTGTTTTAGAGGTTCGAATGACAATATTACTCTGATCTTTTTGGTGGAAAACAGTTATCACCAATGCCATAAACACTTTAAACTTATGATTTTTGGGTTTCATTTTACATAGACAAATGGTTTAGTAAAACAGATACTTTTTTTATACATAGATGAATAAATAATAGAGGTTCCCCCTTCCACATCACTGACAAGACTTTGGAATACCAAAGTTGATTTAATTATTAAATTTAAAATTTCATAGTTGATTTTTGTTTTTGTCAAGGTCATAAAACATAATTCTTGTGGAAAGAGGGGTTCATCTGTAGTGTGCAAAATATAGTTAATACCCCAAGGTGGTTTGTTTATTTGGAAGATGGAAAAACTGTATATTATATTTGTAATACATACTATAAAATGTAAAGTGTGACAGAATCTTTTTGATTGTCAAGTCATGTGAATTGTGAAACACTGACACAGGCTATATGAAGATTTACAAATGATCAACAAGAATTTGTCTTTAGTTTCTAATGTATGAATGAACTGGTAAAGGAAAGTGACATATTTGATATTTTAAATTTCTAATGTGGAATATTTTATCTATATATAAAAATATATAGGTAAAATAACATTTCATATAATATGTGAAATACATATATAGATAAAATTAAAATTTCAAAAGCTGTATGTTAGCTCACAGAGCTAGAATTATTTTCTTTAATGGTTGTCAAAGTTTTTAGTATATATGAGGACTCACTTTCTCTAAGAATTCTATATAAGAATTTTTCGATTGAATTCCTAATACAGGTTATGGCCTTCTGTGACTTGTTGATATGAAAGCTAATAGGAATACTTACATTGTTAAATTTTATTCAACAAACAAGTTTTTATTGAACTTTTATTCTTTGGTGGGCTCTGGGAATATTAAAATAAATTCAATCCAGTGTCTTAATATTTTATTTTATAGTATAGTTCTTGTTTTTCATGATAGAATCTCGAAATATTAAAATATCTGTGCTAAGAAAACCAAATATTCTTAATGAAAATATTCCATTTTATAATTTCGAACTGCATTTTAAACATTTTGTTGAGGACTTCAATCTTTTCTGATCATGGCCTATTTAAAAACAACAGCTTTATTAAAAATTAGGAACCAGTATTTATACACAAATGTATTTAGATCTTTTGGGGTGTGTGTTTTTGTGTATTCAGTGTGTGTACATGTATGAATCAGAATCAAAAGTTTTAAAGAACAACACTTACTCCTAATTATGCACACATTTTGAGATTTCATTTTTTAAAAAACTGTTGGTCATAATCCCCTAATCTGCAGTGTTTGAAAAACACTGTCAAGGAGTGTTTTTTGGAAGCCTATTTGTATTGTTTCTGTTTTTGACGTGGTTTCTACAGTTAATACCCTCGTCAGGTCTAGACTAATAGAGTTGGTCACAACAACACCTCTTAATATGGTTTAAAGAGTGAAAGAGTAGGGTATATTTTCTTAAAATTTTACATTTCTCCTATGTTCCTATATGCTAGGATACTAGAAGTAAGAGGATTTAAAAAACATTTGTTTCTGTCTTAAACCTTACGGAATTTCGTATTTCTTACCAACAACATATGTAGTTGCTAAAATTTCTTCAGTAGATATCTGACTTAATGTGATGTGATGGGTCATAATCAAGTCATTATGTACATTGAACCTTTTATTCTCAGGGCTAACCATTTTTCTTGGATTAGAAATATTGTCAGAAAAATTTTGAATGAGTTTTGCTTTCTTGTGTGATAAAAGTTTATAAAATGTGAAAAATATTCCTTTCCTGAGACCTAAGAGCACTTATTTAAATAGCATTAATTTATTAATGAGAAACAAAAAAAATTGCCTAATTATTTGCCCTTGTAAGATTATTTGGGATATAGTTAAATATGTCCCCTGTAAAAAAAATGAAATTAAAGGTAGAAAACAAATTTAAACTTGCTGATATTCTTTGAAGTAATTGAGGTTCACATGATTTCCATTCTTATTTCAAAGCAAATAATTCTTACAGTTTCTTATATTTTTGCATTTCAAATTTGTTTTAACATGCTAATGGGAAAAATTTTATTTTTTATAATTTATTTTTAATTTTTATTATTTTTATTTTTTCCTAAACCCACTTGTGTATGTGTTGTGTGTGTGTGTGTGTGTGTGTGTTTTCAACAAACTGACTATCAGAATCAGGATCTATATTACTAGAATGACAACCTTGATGTCTTTCATCACAAGACTAAGAATTTAAATTGTCAAAGAGTTCAGAGGACTGCCTCTAAAAGATAATTAGAAATATCCTGCTAATAGCAATTTCTAAGAAATCTGAATTAAAATGATTTAAAGAATGGGAGTACTAGACTAAGGGAACTTATTTCCTTGTATAGCTATCCTGTGAACTAACTTTGCTGCTTGGACAGCAGTTTCTTTGACATCAGTTTACTTAGTAAAATGAATGAACATGAGGTGACTGTAGTAAAATGTCAGACATCTAGCAGGTGTAAAATTTGGTGCCATCAATTAAAGCACTAGGTATATTAATATTTTTTACTCTCAAGACCTGAACTGTTTTAAGCAGTGGACACTGGGAGTCCTGATACAGCGTCCTCTCCTCTTCTGCTAGAGCAGATGACTCTGGGAATATTTTTAAATTAGTCTTACTGTGGAATTTGTGATTCAATAAAAAACATTTTATAAAATTTATACATAAGTTTTTCTGTCTTAAAATGCGTACTTTTATTTTATTTGTTATTTTAAAATTTATAGTCTTATATTTTTAAGAGCAGCTCTAGGCTTAGGAACAATTGAGCTGAAAGAGGGTTCGCACATGCTTTTTCTACCAGCGTTGCTCTCCCTCCCGTTTCTATTACAGGTGATGAGCCAATATTGATACATTATTATGTCTGTTAAGTCTTCTACTACTTAATTATATAGTAAAGTACTTTTTCACACAGTTGCGGCCAAAAGTTCATATGTTTAATAAATTTAAATAAGTAAAAACATTCATAAAAGTTTGTCAGGTTCGAAACCACAGGACATTTGTTCTGTTGCGCTTAGCGAAGCTTTGTGTTGAACCTACTAATTTCTGTGGACCAATTACATTTTCTCATCCATCTTAAACTTCTAGCGGCATTTCTCAAACTGTGTTGCATGGAATTTGAAAATTTTTCAAGATGTATATAGATTTTTTTTACCCACCAAATTTTTATTTGTTAGTCACGGATTTTGGGAAATATTCCATTCCATATGCCATCGGTCAGAGTTGTGCAGTGCAGATTAAAGCTTGAAAGATAAGTTTTTAAAAATTTAGTGAGGTGACAATTGTTAATAAGATTATAAAGGTTTCGAGTGTACAGTTTTAGGATACGTCATCTGTATATTGCATTGTGAGCCTACCACCCAAAGTTGAATCTTCTGTCACCATATATTTGACACTTTTACCCTTTACTAACCCCCACCACCTTCTTTCTGGAAACCACCGTACTGTTGTCTGTTTCTGTGAGTTTTTATTTGTTTTTCTTATTCATTTGTTGCTTTCAGTTTTATGTCTCATATATGAGTGAAATCTGTGGTTCTTTTTCTGACTGACTTCGCTTAGCATGATATTCCCAAGATCTATCATTATTGTCGCAAATGGCAGCTTTTCATTTTTTCAAGCTTTTATAGTAAAGAAATCTATTTTATATGTTAAGAGCAATGGTTTCAAAAGTCTTTGCTGATGGAACCTTTTCCTTTGAAACATCTATTACAACTTTCAGAATGACACTGTGCAGAGCAGTAGTGAGGAAAATGATGCCCTGAAGCTGCATGCAGTGGGAAATTCCTTTATCCTAGTGCAGAAAGGAAGATAAAAAGTTACACTGTTAAATCCTTAGGGAGTGTAAAGGGTTATTTCTGTAATGACTTTCTAAAAAATGTTTCCAATCCCTTATTTATTAAAAGTGACCAATTGTGTTATATATAGTTGTGACATCAAGGAACACAGGGTTACTACTTAATGGCTTTCCAATCAAAATAAAATTATTTTGCTATTCTTCTGTAAAAAAAAGGGGGTCTCAGACCTAAGGGTTTGATTTGTCTCACAAATAAATTCTTCTGGAAAAAATATTGTTTTCTTTGGTGGTGAGGAGGGCTTCCTCTGTGAGTTGGTATGATTTGACCAATGCAAATGTCTTTGGTTGGTCTTTTAGCCTGGGGATAGATTAAACAATTTTAATTTACCTTTCCTGATAGATAACCACTGCAGTTCTCTTATTCAAATCCTTTCTTACGGTTTTCTCTATGGATCTGGCCAAATGAATAGACTGGCATACGAACTCTTCTGAAGCTTATTTTTCAAAAGGGAACCATGTTTCTCTGAAATCTTGGACTGATGAGAAACTTAACATTCTTTATTAGTTGAATGAAATGAACCTGAAATATATTTACAGTAAAATGCCTTTTATTTTAGAGACTGATATTTCAGAGGTTTTGTTTCTGATTTAGGAGTCTTGAGTTTTAATGCCAAGTTATCATTAATGAACATGGCAAGGAGAAAAAAGAATATCTTTTGGCTTTTAATTTTTTAAGTGTTTTTTTGCTTTTGGAACATATATTAAATTTCTACCTAGCATTCTGTGCATTGTCATATGCTTCTTTGAATATTTCAATTTTGCTACATAAAATTTTTCAGTGTATACATTATGTATTTAATTATTTTCAAGTTATGGAAGGACAGTTAAGGATGGCTTGTAATGGACTTTCTAAAAATGTTATTTCTTAAAGGAGAAAATGGAGAAAACTTTCAATCTAACTTTTATAACAAAGAATGGATATTATTATGTAAGAGCTCTGAGGATATAGTAATTATCTAAAGAATTTTCTGTTTTTCTCAGTGTTTTAAACATATAAAATTTGCTTTTGCCCAATTTAGTTTTACTTGTTTAGGAAATAAGACAAATTACCTCTGACATTAATTTTTGTTTAAGTCCTTAATAAAGCGCCAGGAATATTAGTCACTTTAAAAGAGGATTATACAGTGAATAGTTTCTCTACTTATATAATAGGATAGAAAGATTGCTATGAGGTGAATTCAGATTATTTGTAAGAATAAATAGCATGATTTAATGGTGGTAATCATTGAGGTATGGGTGCGCTACAGTGGAAAGAAATACGAACCTGAATGCAAGAAAGTTGGATTTTAGATCTTCAGATACAATGAACGTACTCCCCCAATGGACCCTCTACACTTGGTACATTTTTTCCCCTAGATTCCCTTTCTAGCTTACCATTCCTGTTATTTACATTATTTTACTCAGGTGTCTCCTAATATTACCCTATATGAAATTATTACCCAGGCCACCACTTAATCAAAATTAACACTCATCACTCTCTAGTCTCTTCTTTACCTTACTTTTGCTTCATTGCATTTCTTCCTGTCACTATATTGTAAATTAATTTGTTTTTCACTTCTTTTGTTTTCTCTGTTAGAATGTAAACTGCGAGTACAGTGCCAGAAAGTTTACCAGTACATAAAATTTTTGAGTAGTTGAATTAGTGAGTTACGATAAATCATGTAGCTTCTTAGGCTGAAGTTTTCTTATCTTTAAAATATGTGATCTAATTCCTCTGTACCCTTCCATTTCATGTATGACATCTTTTGTTCTTTCCTATATACCAATTGGGTAATATTTTTATGGCACTAAGCAATGATTTATTGTGGTTAAATTTTTATGTCTTTAGCTCTAATACATTGTTGCCTTCTCTAATGTGTCCTACTTGTCTTGTTCCTTTTGGAATCCAGTATGTAATCTTGCATATTTTGTTTTTTTTTTTTTGGATCCCATTATCTGGCAAGATCAAGAGATTAAATATTCTGGTTAACAAAGACATCATACATTGAATATCTAATATTCAAAGAATTACAGTATAGTAAAGTATATTTGATATTAACCTATAAACACACACACACAAACACATACTTGTGTTTTTCTTAATGACTTTGGTGTGAGGCACACCTAGGTTCAAATCTGCTTCCTGATTAGTTATGTGATTATGGTCAAGTAGCTTTTCTTTTCTTTTTTTTTTTTTCTTGAAAGTTAGTTTGCTTATCTGTAAATTTGAGAAAATACCTTGGCTGTCATCATTGTATTGAGACTTTTTAAATATTTCCATGTGAGCAGATAATAGTCTATGTACTTTATATTCACTTAATTTTCATAGTAATCCTGTGAGGTATGAAGGTATCACATTTCATTTTACATACGTGGATGTGGACATATTAAAATGTTAAATACGTTATACAAGGTAACAGCTAGTAAAATGGCTGAACTAGACTAATTAATATGCTTTAATACTTCCATTATAGGCTTCTGATAGAGATAATATTAATCAAGGATTGAATTCAATGGTGGCACATAATAGATAATCAAAACATGTTGATGCTTTTCCTTCTCTTTGTTTGGTGTAGGGATTTTGTATTTGAATAACATGTGCTTTTTCTAATTTAGAAGTTATTCCCTTTGCCTTCTTGATATAAAATTATAATTCAAATGATCTTTTTAAAAGATAGGTTCTGTTACTCTGCTATCACAGAATGTTTCTTAAGTACCATGTAGATAGATCTGACTTTCTGGTAGTGGGTGATGGGTTTTAGGCAGGTGTTACATTTTCCTGCTTACCCTGGGGGAAAAGCTTAATGTTACTGAAAGCACAGAAGTCTGATACAGGATATCTGGGTAATTTTTTTTTAGCTTTGTCATAATTGATTGGCGACTATGAAAATCATAACTGTTGGATCTTAATTTTATTACTTATAGACTAAATGGGTAGAAGTACATAATTTCTAACATTTTAGAATTTTGTCCTGCTTCTTTTAGTTTTACGTTTTATATCAAGTTACCATTTCATTTATTGTATGTAGGAAGTTGGCAAAAGGAAATCAGTAAATACAGCTTCTGTAGAAATGTATGTTTTATAATTTTTATTATTTTTTTGAAATACATTTAATAACAGTAGTAGTTTTACAGAGATTTGTTTTTTTCTTTGCTTGTGTGAATTGCTATTTGTTTATGAATAAAAACTGAAGGTCATATTCTTAAATTTAAAACAACACAGGAAGTGGCAGTGTTTGTGGTAGAAGGCTTGGGAGGAACTTTGCAAAAAATCTCAGGCTTAGACAGCTGCCAGATGAGTTGTGGGCCACTCTAATGTCACCTTCCCCATTTCCCTACTTGGTCCTTTATAATGTCAAGGCTTCCCAGTTACGATTGAGGAGGCAGAGAAGAGTCTTTGTGACTAGCAAGTGCATTTACATTTCTCCCTGGATCTAAGTGTGAATTTTGGTCCACTTTAAGTAGCCTAGCATTTTAGGCTCCTACTCTTTTGTAATTCCAAGATCTTTCACTTGAGAGGAAAAATCAGGAAGTTCGCAACAAAGATGCTAACATGGTTACTGAAATCCCTGTGGCTACACTGGGAGCAAATCCTTCTGCAAGAAATCCAGAAACTAGCAGAGTGACTCTTACACATTGGATGAAAGAGGGAATGCCAACTGGAAATGGTATTCATCCTCCCCAGGGATGAGGGGCGCTGGCTGACACCTCCTGTGCTCCTTCTCTCCAGCCCTCTAAAAATCACCAGTATCTCCTGGGTTGGAGACATGTCTGGTGTCCTAGCTTTTGCAACCGTTGCTAGAGAGACAGGCCTCTGGATCCCCTGGAGCTGATAGTCAAGGAGTATGTGTGTATGAAGGAGTCTCACAGGACAGCATCAAACAAAGAAATTCTCAACAGATTGAAGACCTCCACTCTCACCCCAACCCCCATTCTTCATGACAGTGTACACAGATCCATTGAAGATGTAGCAGGCAAAAATTTCCCCTTCCCAGTTTCTCCCTGGAAGGATTCTAACTATATATTTTTCCAGCTGCTGTCTCAGGGTTCAGTTTTCATCCAAATTCTATCTAGGTGCTGATTGCAATATTATCCTTTATGACACTGATGGATCTTGACATATCTTCAACTCTTAGCATTTAATATGAACAAAGAAGGCAGCTTTGACAGTAACAAAAATTTAAGAGTCATCCAAGAGTTAGGGCCAAGATTATTCATGAGGTACACTGGGAAAGGTGGCTGTTATCTCTAACATTTGGAAACCAACACAGAGAATTGAGGGAAATGAATAAACTGAAGAACATTGTTGAAACAAAGAATAAGGTAAGACTACAGACATAGATCTTAATGAAATGGAGATAAGTGAACCTGATAGCTCACAATAATGATCATACAGATAGATGCCAACTAAGCTTAATAAAACAAATTTGAACAAAGTGATAATTTCAGCAGATAGAAAATATTGAAAAGCACCAAACAAGTCAATACAATATCTGAACTGAAATATGTAATAGAAGGCTTCAGTATTACTGCAGATCAAATGGAATAAAGAATCAGTGAACTTGAAGATAAAGCAGTGGAATTTATCCAGTTGGAGGAGTTAAAAAAAATGAAAAGAATGAAAAACAGTGAAGATTGCTTAAGGGTCACCAGTAAGCAGATCAATACGTACATTACAGGGATCCCAGTAGGAGATGAATGAGTGAAAGGGGTAGAAAGCTTTTTCGAAAAGATGATTGCTGAAAATATTCCTAACCTAGGGTAATAAATAAGACACTCAGATCCAGGAACTACAAAGAATATCGAAAAGGTGAGGCTAAAAGACACACACCAAGACAATATAGTTAAATGATGAAAAGTTAATGACAAGGAGTGACTCAGGTCCAGCAGGAGATTAAAAAAACAAAAAACCAAAAAGCCTTGTTACGTACAGGAGAAGACCCATACATAAGACTGTCCACAGATATTTTCAGCAGAAAGTTTGCAGGATGGAATGGAGTGGTACAATATACAGTATTCAGAGTGCTGAAAATAAAACCAAAATTCTATCCAAGAATACTCTTATCTGTCAGGCTGTCATTCAGATCTAAAGGAGAGGTAAAGAGTTTTCCAGATAAGCAAAAGCTGAAGTTTATCACCACTCTATTTTCCTAACAAGAAATGTTGAAGGTAGTTCTTTGATCTGACATGAAGGAATGCTAATTAGTGCAGGAAAACATTTGAAAGTATAAACATCACTGATAAAGGTGTTTGTGTGAGGTGAAATTCAGAATATTCTAATGTGATGGTGGTTAATGAAGTAATTACAATTCTAGTATGAAGGTTAAAAGATATAAGTATTAAAATAACTATAATAATTTGTCAGTGGATATGCATGGTAAACACTTATAAATTGTGATATCACAACCATGAAATATGTGAAAAGTGTAAAATCGTAGAGCTTCTGTATGCATTTGATGTTAGGATATCAACTTAAAATAGACTGTTATAAAATGTTTTACATAAGCCTCATTTCAATCCCAAGCGGAACCTATAGTAGATACAGAAAAGATAAAGACAAGGGAAATCTAAGCATTATAGTACAGAAAAATCATTAAATCACAAAGGAAGCAAGGAAGAAAGAAACAAAGGAATTATAAAATAACCAGAAAACAGTAAAATGGCAAGGGTAAATAAGTTCGTAATTATGAATAATTACTTTAAATGTAAATGGGCTAAAATCATCATTCAAGAGACATAGAGTGGCAATGAATTAAAAAAACACACACACACAAGGCCCAATTATATGTTGCCTACAACAGATTTCCTTCACCTTTAAGGACACACATAGAATGTAAGTGAAGGGATGCATAAAGATATTTTGTGCAAACAGAAACAAAAGTAATCAGGTAGTTATATAAGACAAAGTGTACTTAACACAAAAGACTGTACCAGAGATAGAGGTCATTATATAATGATAAATGGATCAATTCATCAAAGATAGAATATTGGGTAGGCCAAAAAGTTCATTTGAGTTTTTTCCAGTAAGATGTCTCTAGTAGTGCTTAGTTGCCTTTAACTGCATTCAAAACAATTTTGTTTGATTGTATTATGACAGCTGTCATATCCGTGTGCATTTAAAAAAAAATCAGAATTGGTGACTTTTTGTGTAGTCATTTTAATATTGAAGGTGGAAGAAAATATGCAATAATTTTGGCATATTATGCTTTATTATTTCAAGAAAGGGAAAAACACAACTGAAATGCAAAAGATTTGTGCAGTGTATGGAGAGGGTGCTGTGATTGATTGAATGTGTCAAAAGTGGTTTGGGAAGTTTTATGCTAGAGATTTCTTGCTGGATGATGCTACCTGGTCAGGTAGACCAGTTGAAATTGATAGCAGTCAAATTGAGACATTAATTAAGAACAATATTATAACACACGGGAGATAGCCAACATACTGAAAATGTCCAAATCAATAAAGTTCTTGGTGAAAATAAAATATGTGTCTTACTTTATGGAAAAAACCATAAGGACTTTTTGGTCAACCCAATATTTGTAAACATTGATGCCGCCAACATAGGAGCACTTACATATATAAAAAAACTATTAACAGATCTGTAGTGGGAAAGAGACAATAATACAATTATAGTAGGAGACTTCAGTTCCCTACTTTCAGCAACAGATTGCCCAGACAGAAAACCTGTTAGGGAACATTTAAAACTACACATTATCCCAGATGGCTTAACTGATTTTTACAGAATGTTCCACCCAACAGTAGCAGAATACATACTCTCAAGTACACGTGAAACATTCTCCAGGAGAGATCATATATTAGATCACAAAACACATCTTAATAAATTTAGGAAAATTGAAATCTTATCAGCTATCTTTTCTAACCACAATGGTATGAAACTAGAATTCAGTTACAAGAAGAAAATATGTGGAAATTAAGTAACCAATGAGTTACTTATCTTCAACAACCAATGAGTCAAAGAACAAATGTAAATACAAATAAAATATCTTGAGACAAATGAAAATGGAAACAACATAACAACTTATGGGATACAACAAAAGCAGTTCAAGAGAAGTTTATAGCAATAAAAGCCTACATTAGGAACCAGGCAAGATCTCAAATAAACCTAACTTTACACCTCAAAAAAAGAAAAAGAACAAGCTCAGCACAAAGTTAGTGGAAGGAAGGAAGTAACAAAGATTTTAACGAAGTAAATGGAAGAGAGTCTAAAAGACAATAGAAAAGGCCAATCAAACCAAGAACTAGTGTTTGAAAACAAAATAGACAAAATAGTTTGGGTAGACTAATCAAGAAAAATAAGAGGTAAATGTAAAATTAAAAACAAAAATGGAATCATTACAACGGATAACACAAAAATACAAAGGAACATAAGAGACTTCTATGATCACTTATATCCCCACCAGTTGTACAGTGTAGAAGAAAAGGATACAATTTTAAAAGCATTCAGTCTCCCAAAACTGAATCAAGAATAGAAATCAGAAACAAACCAACAAGTAAGGAGATTGAATTGGTGTTCAAAAACCATCTAGCAAAGAACATTATAGGGTCAGATGATATACTGGTGAATTCTGCCAAATATTTAAAGAATTATTA
This sequence comes from Pteronotus mesoamericanus, assembly GCF_021234165.1. Lineage (NCBI taxonomy): Eukaryota > Metazoa > Chordata > Mammalia > Chiroptera > Mormoopidae > Pteronotus > Pteronotus mesoamericanus. The sequence goes on along the minus strand of NW_026555085.1, from coordinate 14,443,884 downwards.
TTAGTCCTTCTCAAACTATATCAAAAGATTCTTGAGAAGGGAACACTTCCAAACTCAGTTTTGGAGACTAGCATTACCCTGATACTTTAATCAGGTAAGGACACTACAATAGGAAAGAATTCTAGATGAATATCCTTAATGAACATAGATGTAAAAATTCTTAATCAAATAGTAAACCAAATTCAACAGTATATTAAAAGAATCATATACTGTGATCAAGTGGGATTTATGCCAGAGATGCAAGTATGGTCCAACTCCTGCAAATTAATCAATGTGACATAGCACATTAACAAAATAAAATATAAATTCTATAACCTCAATATATATGCAAAAAATCATGTAACACAATTCAGCATAATTTCATGAAAACTTCAACAAGCTGGATATAGAATGACCTTAGCTTAATACATTAATTGCCATATATGACAAGCCCACAGTAAACATGACAAACTCAATGGTGAAAAGATGAAAGCTTTTAATCTAAAATTAGGAAGAAGACAAGGATGCTCAATCTTGCTACTTTTATTTAAAACAGTGCTGATAGTCCTGGCCAGAGCAATTACGCAAGAAAAAGAAATAAAAGGCATTTACGTCAGAAAGGAAGAAAAATTATCTTTAATTGCAGATGACATGACATTATTTAGAAAACCTTAAAGACAACCAAACAACTCTAAAAGACAATTAAGAAATTTAGTGAATTGCAGGATACAAAATCAACATACAAAAATAAGTTGTATTTCTATATACTGACAGTTGTGAGCAAGAGAAATTAAGGCAATATTCTCATAACCAAATCACAAAATAAAATATTTAGGAATAAAATTAACCAAGGGTTTGAAATACCTTTACACCAAGAACTAGAAGACATTGATGAAAAATATTGTAGAACACACAGATAAATGGAAAAATATTCTTTCTTCAAGGGTTAGAAAAATTTATCTATAGACTCAATGCAATCTCTATCAAAATTGTAATGGTATTTTTCACAGAAATGGAACAAAAAATTTGTATGGAATTATAAAAGGTTCCAAATAGCCAAAGAAGTCTTGAGAAAGAAAAAGTTGGAGGCATAACACTTCTTTGCTTTCCAACTATGTTATAGTATTATAGCAATCAAAACAGCATGGTATTAACATAAAAAGACACATAGGTCAATGGAACACAATTGGGACAAATTTATGACAAAGGAGCCAAGCATATACAGTGAAGAAAGGATAATTTTTTCAATAAGTGGAATTTGGAAAAATGGATAGCCACATTAGAATGAAAATGGATTATTATCTTATACCATGCAGTTATACCTTGGTTCTCAAAATATCTCTCAAATATCTCCATCTCAAACAGTCAGTTTTCAACCAAGTTGTTCATGGAAAAAATGTCTTGATTGAGCAGAATTTCAGTCCTTGACATGATAATCCTTTCATACTGTTGTTACCTCTACCTGCATGATTAGTCACTCATCTCTCAGGCGAAAAAGGGTATTTGGTTGAACAAATTGCTGCTTGAGCGGAACCGAGGTTCCACTGTATGCAAAAACAGTCTCAAAACGGTTCAAAGCTTTGATGTAAAACCTAAAACCATAAAACTCTTAGAAGAAAACATGAGCATTAAGTTCCCTGATACCAGTTTTTGTGATGATTTTTTGCACTTGACAACAAAAGAAAAGGTATCAAAAAGTAAAAAGAAACAGGACTATGTCAATCTAAACATTCTACACAGGAAAGGAAATCATCAACAAAATGAAGATGGCAACCTACTGAATAGGAGAAAATATTGCTAAATTGTATATCTGATAAGGGGTTCACATATGATAAGGGTTTAATATATCCAAGATATATAAAGAACTCATACAATGCAATAGCAAAAAATAAAAATAAAAAAAAGGTTAAAAAATGGGTAGGGGAACTGAATATTCTTTTCAAAGAAGATGAGTAAATTGCCCATATGTACATGAAAAGATGCTGACCATCACTAATCCTAAGGGGAATACTAATTTACACCACAGTGTCACCTTACACTTGTTACAATTATTTTATCATCAAAAAGATTTTTGCCATCAAAAATCCAAATTTAAGCCATTAAAAAAATAACAGCAAAGGGGGTGGGAAATGGGGACATCTGTAATAGCGTCAGTAATAAAAATTGAGTTAACAAGTGTTATATATAAATGCCTATATGTATGTATATGTAACCTCATAGGAGAAACTATCCTAGAAAACTTAATAGAAACTCATCACTAAGAATATATTCTAGGAAGTACTTTAAGATAATATATTGGTATCACTTTGAACATTTACCTTTAAAATTATTTTCCCCCCAAAATTTCACTGGGTTCTGAGAATCAAGAGATTGGGGTTTTTGTTTCTAAATGATTTGTAATTGTGATTGGATAGATGATTTAACCTAAGACTCAGGTCCACATTTGGCTAAAAGAGAAATCACCGTAGTGTTTTTGAACTTTAGAATTACAGGATTTTGTAATACGAGATTTTTTTATTTAAGATTCGTGTTTTAACTTTCAGAAGGTAGGATGTTTTTTAATTGATAAGTATTTTTACATTAATAGTTTTTTCCTAAGCTTTTATTAATCACTGGTTTCTTATAATCAGTGGTGTCTCAGGTTTATGGAGTAGTAGCAGTTAACTATTCTAGGAGAGTGTATTTTAAAAACAAACAAATTTCATATTAAAATTTATAGAATTCTGCATTTTGCATGCTCTCAAGTAATTTCTGTAATGTTTATAAATTTAAACACAACACAGCAAAGTAAAGGAGACAATGGTAATACAAATCAAAATAGAGAACACAGTGGTAATAGAGAACTATGGTAATATAAATCAGACCTTTTAAAAAATTAAGTCTTAACAATATAAACTTGAAACATATTTTACAGAACCACATCACCTCTGAATTATGTCTAAGAAATTGATATAGTAGAAAAATAATGGATATAGACTTGTTAGTAAACTTTCAGTGTAATTTTGTCTTGGCCACCAACTTGTTTTGATATGTGGGCTGAGTTGCTTAACTTTCTGTTGATTTGTTAGATGAGAATAAAATGAACTGCTTTTTAATTCTAAGACCCAAATATTGTTAAAAAGCTCTGTGAAGATTATGTGTTTTCAGTGTCTTTGGAAAGTGTAAAGCAATATAGAAGTGCATGATTTTGGGTTGTTTGTAACATAATTTTTTCCTCAAAATGGGTTTTTTCTCTTCTTAGTAAAAATAAGAAAAAAAAAGAATAATGCCTTACCTCAAATAACATTGTTTCCTTTTTCTGGATTATCTCTTAAGGAAGCTAGTGAAAAAAATAATGAAACATTATATGTTAAGATCTTATTACACTTTTAAACTTATATATTTGATTTTTTAAAATAAACTTTTAGTTTTTATTTTATTTTTTTTAACTTTTGCTCTGTTTCAGGTTGCTTATTTTTCTTTCCCTTTTTTAATTTATTTTTCTTAAATTTATTTTTGTTAAACTTTTAATTTTTAGATAATAGATTTACATTCAGTTTAAAGAAATAATGGACAGAAATCCTCCCTACCCTTTAGCCGTTTTGCTGCAATGGTAATATTTTACAGAAGTGTATTTCAGTATCACAGGTAGGATATTGACTATAATACAGTCAAGGTCCAGAGCAGTTTGTTTGCCACAGTACCCCTCCAGTTTCTCTTTTATAGGCAACCCACGGCCCTACCCCCACCCTTACTGCTGGCAACCACTAGTCTCTCCTCCATTTTTACAGTTTTGTCAATTCAAAACTTTTAAATAAATTTCATCACACAATATGTTACCTTTGGGATTTTTTTTTTAACTCACTGTAATTTCCTGAAGTTGGTGCATTATCAGTAGTTTGTTCCTTTTTATTAGGGAGTAGCATTTCATTCTACCACAGTTAATTTAACAATTCATCTGTTGAAAACATCTGGGTTGTTTCCCGTTTTCAACAGGTATATATAAAGCTGCTGTGAACAGTTGTGTACAGGTTTTTATGTGTGAGCATATGTTTTCATTTGTCTGAGATAAATGCCGTCAAGTGCAGTTACTGGGTCATACAATAATTGTAGAATTAGTTTATAAGAAACCATCTAACTTCCAATGTAGCTATACCATTTTATACATTGATGAGTGATCCAGTTTCCCTATATCCTCACCTGCATTTGGTGCTGTTACTGTTTCACTGTTTTAGGTATTCAGATAGGTGTGTAATGATAACTCTTTGTGACTTTCATTTGCATTTCATGAATGACTAATGATGTGGAACATTTTTTAATGTGTTTATTTGCCATGCATTTCCTCTTGGATGAAATGCTAGTTCATGCGTTTTGTCAATGTTCTAATTAAATTACTGATTTACTTTTGAGTTTGTAAGAGTTCTTTGTAGGTACTCTTTTTTTGTTACATAGTTCTCAAATGTTTTCTTCATAGTTCTGGACCTTGTTTTTTTACCTTCTATATAGGGTCTTTTGTAGAGACAAGTTTTAATTTTGATGGAGGTCTGGTTTGTGTTTTTCTTTTTCTGGATTGTGTTAATTGATGTGAAATTTAAGAACTTGACTAGTCCTAGATTCTGAAGATACTCTCTATTTTAATTTTTGTAAAAATTTTATAGTTTTAGGATTTACCATAAGTCCATGACCCATTTCAAGTTAATTTTTGTACACAGTATGAAGTTTAGTTTGAAAATTATTTTTCACTAATGGGTCCTGAATTACTTCAGCACCATTTGTTGTAAAAGCAGTCCTTTCGCCATTGGATTTTATTTGCAACTTAGTCAAAAATAAGTAGGGCATATTTTGTGTGTGTTTCTGTGTTTGTATTCTGTTCCATTGATCTATGTGTGTATATCTCTGACTATACTTTACTGTTTTGATTACTAGAAGGTCTAAAGATCAGGTGTAGTGATTTTTTTCACTTTATTTTTAAAAGATTGTTTATTTTAGGATTTGTTCCTTTCTATATAAATTTTAGAAATTAGAATGTATGTTTTCAACTAACATTGCTAGAATTTTTATAGAAATTGTATTAAACATATAGATCAATTTGGGGAAAATTTACATCTTTGTTGAGTCTTGTAACCCATGACAATGGTGTGTTTCTTCATTTCACTCAGTTCTTTTATTATTTTTTAAATCCTCACTGAAGATATGTTTTGTTGATTTTAGAGTGAGAGGGAGGGGGGAAAGAGAGAGAGGAACTTTGAAGTGAGAGAGAAACATCAGTTGGCTGCCTCCTGTACACACCCCAACTGGGGATTGAATCCACAACTTAGGTATGTGCCCTGACCAGGAATTGAACCCACATCCTTTTGTTTCATGGGATGATGCTCCATCCAACTGAGCCACCTGGCCAGGGCCTTCTTTGATATGTTTTCATCAGCATTTTCTAATTTTTAGTATACCGATCGTGTACATATATTGTTAACTTTATACTTAAATAGTTCATTTTCTTTGTGTGGTTATAAATAATATTTTGTTTTAATTTTGGTTTCCACATGTTCCTTGTTGGCATATTGAAATTTAATTTACTGTTGTGTGTTATTCTTGTATCCTGTGACCTTGCAGATCTGACTGAACAGTTACAGACTTTCTTGGTAGTTTTATTGGAATTTTCTGTGAAGGGAATCATCATCTGCAAACAGGAATTCTTTTATATCTTCTTTTTTTCCTGTTTGTATTTTTCTTACTTCAGTGGCTAGAACTACTAGTATTATGCTAAATGAGAGTGGTGGGTGCATACATTATTGCCCTGTTTCTGATCTTAGGAGGAACACACTCACTGAGAATTTTTATCATAAAATCATGTTGGATTATGTCAAATGCTTTGCCTCCATTAGTTTTCAGGATCATTAGACTTCTTTTTTTAGTCTGTTGATATGATAGAGTATACTGATCCATTTACAGATATTGAACCAGCCTTGCATACCTGGAATAAATTCTAGTGCTCATTGTGTATAATTATTTCTCTATATTGCTGGATTTGATTTGCTAATATTTTGTTGAAGAATTTTACATCTAAATCCATGAGAGGTGTTGATCTCTAGTTTCTTTTTTTGTGGTGCCATATATATATATATTTTTGTTGTTGTTTTTGTTGTTGTGCTTTGGTTTCCTTGTACTTGACTTTGTTTTCATATTACAGTAATAGTAGTCGAAATCTGTTGGCAAGTTTTACCTCCTTAATTTTCTGGAACAATTGTGTAAAATTGATGTTAATTCTGCTTTAAATGTTTGATAGAATCCACCTGTAATACTGTCTGGATCTGAAGATTTTTCTCTGTCATCTTTAGTGTTGAAATCGTCCAGTGAGTTAATTTTGGTTAGTATATTTTTCAGTTACACAATTTCATTTATTTATTTTTTAAAACTTATTTGTTTTTAGAGAATTTTAATGGCTTGTTGAAGCATGTTGAAACAATGGTTGCTTTAAAATCTTTGTCAGGTAATTCTACCATCTGATTCGTCTTGGTTTTGACATTTGTTGGTTTTTTTCCTTTTTTGATTCTTGGTATGGCAGTTATTTTTTATTATATCATGGACACTATATCATGAGATATATAATATAAAATTTACCATTTTAACTATTGTTATGTGTACAGTTAAGTGGCACTAATTACATTCACATGTTGTGTAATGATCATCATTATCTATTTCCAAAACTTTCTGCTTGTTAATAGTCTTTATTTTTCTGGACAGTTTTAGGTGTACAGAAAGTTTCTGTGTACTCTCTTTTTACTCTTCTTTTCTCTATTATTAACATTTTGTATTTGTGTGGTACATTTGTTACAATTGGTGAGCTATATGTATGAGTATATCCAATGGATTTTGACAAATGTATAACGTGTGCACTATGACAGTGCCGTACAGAATAGCTTCACTGTCCTTAAAAGCCCCAGTGCTCTACCTGTTTATCCCTACTTTCTATCTTTCCCACAACTCCTAGCAACCACTTATCATTTTACTGTACTTAATTTAATATCATGAAATATCTGTTTTTTTTCCAAAGCCAGTTCGTCAGAACATTTGGAGAATATAATTGTTTAAAAACAGTAAGTTGAAATATAATGTATAAGCTGTTTTTATATATGTTTGTTTTAAATAGAGCCTATTATTACAAACCATTCATATGTTCTTTTAGAGTATTTTGCGAAGGTGCTATTTTGATTTATAGCTCATAAAAGTGAAAGCCAACTCAAGCAGTTAGAATCATGCACTGTTATGGCAGTTGATATTCATTTTATTCACTTTTCCGCCTATTCACTACAGTTTTTATGGTTGGTGATTCTTAAAATGCCTCATGGTGAATATCTTCTTAAGATTGTGGCATATATTATAGGTAGCAGGAAAGGTGTCAGAGTCTTTGAGATAACATACTTAATACCCTTATGTTATAAAGGGGGAGACAAACTCCACACATATAATAGGTTAATTTCTTATTTTATTTGTTTAGAGAAAAGCAAAACTGAACATGTATTCGACTCTTACTTTGTGACTCTAATGTCTTCATATATCTGCCTATTGACAAACCTGAGTTTTGAAGAAATGGTTAATCTTGCCCACTATCACTCAGGAAGATCACTTCAGAACCCAGATTAAAACTCACATTCATGCTCTTTTTATGGACTTCTTCACTTTTTGATATTAAAGTACTGCTGCTGAAGTGATCTAGAATGAAGGAGCAGAATCCAGTAAACCCAGTTTATCCCTGAATACAAGAATTACCTGGTCAGATCTCCTGCCTAACCATTGGCATTATAATATGATACAGATACTGTGTTTTGTAGGGAACTGTGAAGGTTCAGGGGGCACAAAGAGAAATAGGCAAAAGGCAGTGGGATGTGTAGAATAATAGATAATGACTGTACAGTGTGACTAATGCTGTGATGGAACTACTTTTTGGTATACAAGGTATATATCAGGGATATCTTCCACCACAAAGGAGTCATCTAAGTTCAGATTTATTATTGACATCATGAAAGGGGTGTTAAGGTTTCAAGTATCTGTGTCTAGGACTATTGAAATACCTTTGTTGCATGCTGACAACAGTCCCTATCGTACTAAGATTCTGAGCCCCAACTGAAAAAGTGCATTTCTCAGCTGCTGGTTTAGAACGATTAAAAAAAAAAAAATCAAACTTCTGTATGCTCTACGGGTAAAGAGATGTTCAGAATAATGATATTTAATTGAGAAAAGCTTTGTTTGTTGTGGTAGGAGCTCAGTTGTGGAATTATTGGACATAATTTGATTAAAATCTTGTTTCCCACGAGTTTTGTAACCACAGCGAAAGGAGTTCTGTAAAACAGAGACTATATGGTCTCATAGAACAAATGAGATTTTGCTTATAAAACTCATAGCACAATGCTTCGCATATACTGAGTACTGCTTTAAATGCTTTTATTAAAAATGAGCCATAACTGTGTTTGTAATTAATGAAAATATAATGTCGGTACATGTTACACTTTGGTACTAAGTCTGTGCTTAAAATAGTTGGGAAAATGTTTTTTTAAGTTTAGGTAGACTTATAATAATATTTCTAGTTACTGAATATAACCATAAATTTAAACACATGTGAAGAAATGAGCAGTTAGAACAGTCCTATTTTTTAAAAAAGATTTTATTATTTATATTTAGAGAGGGAAAGGAGGGAGAAAGAGAGGGAGAGAAGCATCAATGTGTGGTTGTCTCTCATGCCCCCGCTATTGGGGACCTGGCCTGCAACCCAGGCATGCACCCCGATTGGGTATCAAACTGGAGACCGTTTGATTCACAGGCTGGCGCTCAATCCACTCAGCCACACCAGCCAGGGCGAGTCCTATTTTGATAAATAGATACTAAATACTGTCTTTCTAAGAAAATCACAAAGAATTTATCCATAGAGTTCTTTATTGTGTGGCATCAGGATGTTTAGCATTTGATTGTTTATGTGTACCTTCTCTAATACCTGGAAATCTATATGCTTTGTGTACTTCTTATTTCATTGTATCTCTGGATCAAGAAGTTTTTGATTAAGAAATTTGTTTCATTAGTAATTTTAGATTGCTTCTTTTATCAGTGTTGAAGGATTACCAGTGCAATGTGCTCAACTATTATTTTTTTTAACGTCTTCATAATTTTTTTCTATTTTGGAACATATAGTTCATCCCTTTTACAAAAATTTTTAAAAATATTTATTCATTTTTAGAGAGGGGGTTAGAGAAAGAGAGGGAGAGAAACATCGGTGTGAGAGAATACGTTGGTCGCTTCTCTCACGCCCCCAACTAGGGACCTGGCTGGGAATTGAACCAGCAACTTTTCATTTGGCAGGCCAGCACTCAGTCCACTGAGTCACACCAGCCAGGGCCATTTGTTAATCATAAGAAAGTTGTGATTCCTGGTTTCAAAGAATTTAAAATCTGAAATGAAGAAGATTAAATATATACCGGGTAACAGTAGGAATTTTTAAAAAATGACTATTCTATTGAAATCCCATTCCATCCCTGTTAAAAAAGCAAGTGAAATTTTTGTGACTGCATAATTGGCAGGAGGGGTTGATTCCAAAGAGTTGTCTACATTTTACAACAGCTAGGTTTTAGTCTTACATTAGATTGTGATCTACTTTTATCAATCTTGAAATGACTCATTGTTCAAGTTAGGGGTACTGGTTTGAAAGGTCCTCTTTAGTTATAAACTGTAAAAATGCCTTGGTGGTTTGGGGTTTTGATTAAAAATAGAGTGTGCTGATTTTTGTGTAGGTGTGCTTACCATTTTTGTTTACATTTATTCAGTGTTGGTATTGCTTTTATTTGCAGCAAATATTTCTTAAGTGTATTTTTGTCTTGTTTGTGTTGCAAAACTAAAGGTGTAAATTTATAAACACTTTATAACATGTTAAATAAGGTAAATTCATTTTAGAACATAACATTAGGGAAGTTGCCCTTTTTGCCTCTTTCTGTATACTATACTCCTGATAAATTAGAATCCTGAGATTAAAACTTTTTTCTTTTTTACTGATGAGAGAGAGAGAGAGAGAGAGAGAGAGAGAACAGATGTTGTTCCACTTATTTCCTCATCCATTGGTCGATTCCTGTATGTGCTCTGACTGGGATTGAATTGGCAACCTCCGCTTATTGGGACGCCGCTCTAACCAACTGAGCTGCCTGCTGAGGTTGTTGCTGTTTTCATCATTTTAAAGCTGATACTTAAAACTAAAAAAGGTACAAAAATGAATACTTTTTAGAAATTTAAAAGTATTATACACATGAACTGTTCTGTAGGAGACCTCAATATTTGGGATTTATAATCAGTCCATTCAGATATGACAGGAGTGGGCTTATTAGGGTATCTTTGAGATTTGAAGCAAATCTATAAGGGCCTATTATTGATAGTTTTCATTGGCCAAAGACAATTTTTTAAAATTTATATTGCTTCGAAATAGAAATTAAAAGCACCAGAGGCCAGCATGTATGTAATACTTTACTATTTATAGAGCTTTGCATATACAGGATGTCCTTGGTCCTACCATCCATTTGTCAAAGGGGTGTTACTGTCTTAGAGAGCTTAATTGACTTGCCCATATTCATAACACATAGTGACACCTCCAAGATGTTAGACTCTATATTCCGTGTGTTTTTTTTTACCTTGCCCAAGGAAATGTCTTGATGTTAAAATTAGTCTTAATGAATTCTGGACTCATGATATCTTAGGATGATTTTATATTGTCTTACATTGCATTTTGGAAAAACAAAATAACAGAGTTTAAGCCAGCATTTTTATGTTACTAGTCAGAAATGACAACTATAGAGGTACTGGGGAAGTGTTAGGCCCTATAGAAATGAAAGTATTGTAGGATCTAAGTTAAGTAAAAGAAAATTATATTCACATTCTGAAAAGGAACCAAATGAGAATTCCAGGTTCAAATTTTAAATGACAGTAAAATAAAAACAAAAGGAAAACTCACCCAAGCACACGTTTTTCTTTGTAGTGATGCTGTACTAATATACCTCTTAGGGGTAATGGTGATGTATTAGTATACCTTTTAAAGTTTATGATAAACGGCATAGATGTACTTCAGTTCCCTTAAACAGAATTTTTCTTTCACTATTTCATGGAATTTATTGGGATGACATTGGTTAATAAAATCATGTAGGTTTCAGGTGTACAATTCTATAATACATCATCTGTATATTGTATTGTGTGTTCACCACCCAAAGTCAAGTCTCCTTCCATCACCATTTGTTCCCTCTATACCGTCTTCAATCTCCCCCTACTCTCTTTTCCCTCTGGTAATCACCATACTGTTGTCTGTGTCTGTGAGTTTTTTTGTTTGTTTTTTTTTTTGCTTAATCCTTTCACGTTTTTCACCCAGCCCCCCAACATCCTTCCCTTTGACAGTTGTCAGTCTGTTTCTATTTTGTTTGTTAATTTTGTTCATTAGATTTCACATATGAGTGTCTTTCCCTGACTGGCCTATTTCACTTAGCATAATGCTCTCCAGGTCCATCCATGCTGTCGCAAAGGGTAAGATTTCCTTCTTTTTCGCAGCTGAGTATTATTGCATTGTGTAAATGTTACACAGCTTTTTTGCCCACTCATCTAGTGATAACACGTGGGCTACTTTCAAATGCCCTGAACTCATTTTTCACCTACCAGATATTTGTGAACTTAGCCAAGTCAATGAACGTAAACATTTCATTTGGTAGAGGTGGCAGAAAGGTTTTTCTGTAGAAAACTGAGGGGAAATGTTCTACAGATGATGAATGAAGGAAATTTCATATGCTATGATTTTGTTCTAATCAGAAAAAATTTGAGGAAACACAAGGTACTTCCTATAGTTCTGCATTGCTATTAACTCAAAAAGGCTCCCAACTGCACCCACTGTAGAGCTACTTCTACAGAATTGTTCAAAAACGACCTTTTCCCCCCTTCTAACAACCACAAGCATAATAATCACACCTCTGTAACTGATAGCAGTAATGCCAGCATGCCCTTCAAAAAGGTAAATTTCCTATGTAGAGGTCTACCAAGAGGTGTTTTTAAATCATAGCCTTTTCTAAGTGAAAGTGAGACAACTGTTAACTTTCTGTGTTGAAAGACAGGGGTGGGAAGCATTACAGCAGGCTGCAGGGGTTTGATCTCCCATTAACCACTCCTACCCCCTGCTAGACTCAAAGTCAATAATTTTATTTACCATTTTCTTTGTATACTGGCTTAAAGTTTAAAATTGGAAATAAAAAATTACATTACAAGTAGTTTATCCTTCTTAAGTATTTATTGTCACTTTTTATATACTTTGCAGTTCTTGAAATATTAGACTGAGTCTTCTTTACTGTAAAAGAACTGACGAGATTCTCAATAAATTTTTGTTCTGGCTAGAAAATATTAAAACTAAATTTCGCAGAATGAGTCTGTTAGAATTAGAAAGAACCCTAGATACTAAGATTACTGATCAAGGGGTAGTAGCAGAATAATCTGATGAACTTCCCAATGAATTTCTCCAGCTCATTTGATTGGATAGTTTTGAGACAGTTTCTGGGCATGGCATATTGTCGTAGCTTCTGAAGCAATGCTTCTGATCAACATTCATAGTGAAGAACTGTAAGTCCAGCATCTTACTGTTTCTAGTGAGGCCCAAAGATGTGAACTGGTTTGCCCAGAGACTGTTGACAGCAGAGCCCAGAAGAGATTCTGGTCTCCTGCCTCAAGTCCCAAGGATTTTTCCCACATCATCAAAGTTTCCTCCTAATTTACATGTTTACACTAATACTGGAAAACACTCTTTTCTGACTTGTTTCAGGCTTGTGAGATTGTGGTCATGAGAAATGCTTAAGGGTTCTAGCTCCAATATTTTGTAAGTAACTTAAAAGATAGGGACTGAACATAATATTTTTTAAACCTCCAAGAAATGTTTTGTATACTTTTATTATAAGCACTTAATAAGTATTTATTTAATGAGTACTTCTATCTTGGAATAATGTAGATTTTAGTGCTACACACATTTGGTTCATGACCAATGTTCAACAATATTCACTGAGTAAAAGTCTTCAGTAAGTCTTTATAGTTTTAGGTTTAAATTGCATTTTCTACATAATTTCTGTGTAATTTAAAATAATTTCTATAGTTGAGAATGCTTTTCACTTTTTCACAATTTTTTTTTTGTTTAGGTGTAGCAGCATAGTAAGATTGAAAATAAGATTGCATTCGAGTAGTAAAAAGATAATGGACTTAATGTAAGATCAGATTATATCACTACCTTGAGCTTATTTTTCTTCATATGTAAATAACTGAATTGGGCTAGATTTCAGCTCTAGAATTTTGAATATATCACATTAGCTCTGTTTCTTATATACATTAAAGGTATATCCTGTTGACTCTTTCTCTGGAGATCACTGGCTAATGCAATCCCTCTCTATATATTTATTTCTAATAAAATATATTATATAAATAATGGTAATGCTAAGAGATTTGAAGAAATAAAGCAGGAGCTAGGGGACTAGAGAGTGATAGGAAGTGCCCTTTGCGGTAGAGAATAGTGATAAGGCATTTCTGAATAGGTGACAATGGAATAGAGTTCTGAAGAAACTAAGGGAGTGAGGCATATGGATATATTAAGAGCAGAGGGAAATGTATGTTTATAACAGCTTCATTCATAATAATCAAAACTGGAAGCAATCCAAATGTCCATCAACTGGTAAATGAATAAATAACTTATGGTACATGTATATAATAGAATACTTGCCAGCAATAAAAAGCAACAATTTACTGATATACAAAACAGCATGGCCATATCTGCAAAACTTCATGCTATGTGAAAAAAATCCAGCTGTAAAATACACACTGTATGATTCCATTTTTATGACATTCTAGAAAAGGCAAAGCTCTAGTAACAGAACAGATCAGGGCTCAGCAGAGATAGGGCAGAGGAAGATTTTCTGTAAAGGGCACGTAGAAACTTTTGTGAGTGATGGAAATACTCTCTAGGTTGTGGCTGTATTTATACATCAGTTATTTATTCATTTGTCAAAACTCAAGCTATACATTCAAAAAGGGTGAGTTTCACTGTATGAAAATTATACCCCATTAAATCTGGCTTTTAAAAATCCTTTGTAAATAATGTAATAGAAGTAAACCTGACACCATTGAAGATAAGCCTTAATTTCTATCTTGTGACTTTCTGTTGTCCCTAGTTATAGAAATACTCCTGTTCTTGTTTGAGAAGCATGGGGCTAAGAAAATTCTCTTCGATAGTTAATTATGATAATTATGATAGTTAACTCGTGAACAATTTCAGCTGTTAAGAAGGGCTTCCTAACATTGTGGAGGTCCTGAAAGCATTAGTTTATTTAGGATCACAGGTAAACAATGCTCTAATTACAAACTAAAGCCAATATATATATAGTTTATACTATGATCAGGGTACAGTTTTTATATAATCTGAGAAGTGAACTTTAGCTTTGCCAATGTCGATCAAAACCTGTGTCAGACTATTGCCATGTTTCATCAAAAGTTCAGTAAATATTTTCTCTATCCTGTCATCTAAATTTTCCTTATCCCAGCCAGAAAGGGAAAAAAATCAGCCAAAATCTCTAGTCTCTTTGTTCTTAGGATTTTTAATTGAATGTCCAAATCCCTAAAGTAATACATGTTGATCAAGACTAACAAAATATAAAACAACTAATTTGGCAGATGAGCAAAGACGGAAAAGATCAGAAAAATATCCGCTACCCTTTATTGGCCTCACCACCAAAATTACTCAAAAAGTCTATTGACATGTCTGCATTGAACTCTGTGAAACAAGTTAAGAATTTTAGCAGCTTCACAGGAAAGACAAGATGCTTAGTTATTATTTAGTAAGCTAATGGAGAGTGATGGATCCAGATGTAAAGTTCTAATGCAGCATTTGACTGGGATACTTGAAATAAACACTTTGCTTACATCACTTCTTTTCTTCTTCTTCTTGCCATAGCATTAAGTTGGAAAGAAAGTAATGCCGTTGGCTAAGCTTTATAGTGTCAGTAACTCCTGTCTGTAACAAAACATTTAACCCAATTGGAGAATCCTGCTCAGAAGCAGTCTTTTTCTCTCTCTCTTTTTATCCTCACTGAGGACATTTTTTCATTGTTTTTTTAGGGAGAGAGAGTGTGTAGAAGGGAGAGAGAGAAAATGATCAGTGCTATCTCTCGCATCAATGATTTGTCTCCTGTGTGTGCCCGGACTGGGGACTGCACATGCCTGGACCAGGAATTGAACCTACAGCCTAGGTATATGCCCTGACTGGGAATCAAACCTCCACCCTTTCGGTTATGGGAGGATGCTCCAACCAACTGAGCCACCCTGGTCAAGGCCAGGAGCAATCTTAAACGACCTGACTTTTGTCTTTTCAGATACCCTAATATACTCGTTACAATTTCTATTTAAAGCAATTTTTTAACCATTTGTTTAACCTATTTGGTAAATAACCTATGAATGGAAGTCCACTATCACATAGTGTGTGTCTAACTATAAGAAGCTGTCAAAGTATTTTCGAAAGTGCTTGTATAACGTTACTTCCCCAGCAGCAGCGAAGGAGAGTTCTAGTTATTTCATATCTTTGCCAGTGCT
Organism: Pteronotus mesoamericanus; assembly: GCF_021234165.1. NCBI lineage: Eukaryota > Metazoa > Chordata > Mammalia > Chiroptera > Mormoopidae > Pteronotus > Pteronotus mesoamericanus. The sequence continues at coordinate 14,428,305 of NW_026555085.1, read as the reverse complement.
CGGTATTGTGTCTTTTAAATGTCAGACATTCTAATAACTGTGTAATAATATATAAGTATGGTTTTAATTTGCATTTCCTGAAGAAAAGACTAATGATGTTTTGCATCATTTCATGCGCTAATTGGCCATTTGAATATCTTTGAAGTATCTGTTCAAATCCTTTGCTCAGTTTTTATTGTTTTTTGTTTGTGTTTTGGTCTTTTTACTATTGAATTGTAAGATTTTTTTAATCCAGATATATTTTTTATCAGGTATATGTTTTATAAATATTTTTTCTCACAATGTGACTTATTTCTGCTCCTTCTAGCATTCCAATTTTTGTATGTTAGACCATTCAATATTGTCCCACTGCTCTTGGACCCTTTGTTTTCTTTCTTTTATTTTTTTTCCACTTTGTTGTTTCAGTTTGAATAATTTCTGTTGACCTATCTTCAAGTTTACTGGTTCTTCTTTTACTGGGTCCTTGATGCTGATAAACCGAACTAAGGAGTTAATTTCCGATCTATTTTTTATTTCAAGCTCTTGTATTTGTCTTTTTTGTAGATTCCATCTCTGCTGCAATCCCCTGTTAGTGCATGTTGTACTCTTTTCTATGAGATCCCTTAATATATTAATAATACTTAAAGTTTCTAAATAATATTTTCCGTATTTAAATCATCTCTGATTCTGGATTTGTTGGCCACTTAATTTTTTTGACGGTTGTAGTTTAATTGCGTTTTGTGTGTTTCATAATTTTGAACACATTACAGAGGAACAGTATACAAGGTCTGTCCAGAAAAAAGTCCAGCCACTATTAATATAATGAGAATGGTTTGTGCAACATCAGTGTAACCTGGCAGCCAAGGAGAATGGACTGGATTGCACATGCACAAACAGTGATGACTTTGCTTTACTAGTCAGTGGGGATGGTAGACACAGATGCTGTTAAGTGAACATGTGTACTGTATGGCTGTGGCATTCAAAATGAGCAAGTATAGCGACAAGTCTGCATTAAGTTTTCTGTTAAGCTTGAGCAGTCCTCTGCGGAAACTATTTGGATGATTCAGAAGGCCGCAGCTATGGGCAGCTGGTGATTGGCACCTTCATCATGACAGCACGACTACTCATCTTTCATATCTCATGCCGAGTTTTTTGGCGAAACATCAAATCACCCAGGTGACTCAGCACCTCTATGCCCAGATTTGGTGCCCTGCGACTTCTGGCTTCTCCCAAAACTAAACTCACCTTTGAAAGGGAAGAGATTTCAGACTGCCAGATAGATTCGTTAAAATGTGACAATACAATGGGGAAGCTGATGGCTATCGGGAGAACAGTGTTGAGGTGTCAAGGTGCCTACTTTGAAGGGGACTGAGGTGTCATGGTCTTGTGTACAATATTTCCTATATCTTGTATCTTCTTCAATAAATGTCTCAAGTCATATTTCATGGCTGGAAGCCTCCTAAATAGACCTCACATATTGTACTAAATAGTACTTACTCCTGAAAATGGGCACACCCCTTCTTCTGTGTGGTTGAGACAACTAGTAATTGAGCTGGGTTTGGATTTTGTTGTTGCTACAGTCACCTTTAGTTTCCAGATTTCAGTTCCCTCCGGTGGGGTCCTGTAGTAACCATGTTCTTAGTGTGTGATCTGTGCTCCTGGTGGGTTTTTCTCAGTGTTCCTGCTCTTTCAGGACAGCTTTTAGGAGTTCTTGCACATCTGCACCAGAGAGGGGTCTTTATCCAAGTTCTTGCTGTTCCCCCATCAGTAGACTGCTGTTTCTTGTTACTGGATGTGGCGCTAGTGGTGGAGATAGGATGGAATTTTCTCAGTTTTTCTTGTCCAACCTTAATCTTAGATGAGCCCTGTGTACTTTGCCTTGTATCTGCTTGTCTGAGCCCAAAAGGGTTTCTTGCTTCTCTTCTATAAGCTTTTCTTTAGTGTGAAATAATGGTTTTGTGAGGTTGATGTAGTTTTATGTATGTGTCACTGAGGCTCATGCTCACCTGTAAAAATTTTACCTGTTTTCTTCTTACCCCAGCTTTATGGTGACTACCTCTTTCTCCAGTGCTTCATCAATGGTGAAATAGTTTGTGTATCCAGTCTCTCCTGAGAGGCCTTTGTTACTCTGGAATTTGTTTACCTGATACCTTGTAACCTCAGGTTTCTAATGGGCTCAAGAAAAATATAATTTTATAGATTATCTGGAGTTTTCTCATTGTTAATTTTGGAGCAATGTTCTCTTTTGACTTCCTACATCTCAAAGCAGAATAAGAGCTCCCAAATGAGTTTTTAGGTACTGGGATGAGTTTTATGATAAAATATGAATCCACAAAAATAATCTGTTTATGACAAGCTGCTCTGTGGCACACTTGTCAGTTGTCTGGCATACATGTTCCTCTCCTCTGATAGTGGGGGATCTTAGGCCAAGCAAAAAACAAAGGCAGAAAAACTCACAAATTAAAACAATGGCGTATAATTGGTGAGATAGACACTTCTCTGCTATTCATTACCAAACCCCTTTCTTGTCTACCTCTATAAAGAAATAGCTGGAAAAAGTAAAATCCAGTTGATTCTTTTTGTTGGCAGTAGTAGATTCTATAAAGTTGCTGGGAACACTGTACCACTGGTCTAGGGGATAGATATAGAGATATACACACACACCCCTACTTCACATGGACTATAATCTTAAATCCTAGCAACAACTCATCTTAATAGATTGTATTTTCTCTGTTTTACAAAAGAGAATACAAGCTTTAAAGTGTTAACTCGCTTGCCTAGGGCCTCCCTAGTTGAGATTCAAACACCATCTAACTGGCCCTCGAACAGGGGTTGTTGAACTACACTGCTCTGCCCGCTTGAATGTCCATCCTCAGGTGACCTTTGAGTGAGAGCTGCAACTTGAAGGCAGGATGCTTCCTTATTAGACTTCAGCTAGAAATATGTGTATGTCTATTGGGTAACTCAAATTTTTTGCCCCTCTGCACATGTCCATTAGTGATCATGAAAACAATAATTTGGGAATTACAAATAAATTTTAGTGTGTAGATGAATTCACAAATACAGAATTCATGAATCATGAGGAACAACTGTATTTGCTTTTCCAATCTCCCTAACAGAGGTGTCTCTATTAGGGAGTGAAACTTCTCCTGCCCACAGTTTTCCCCTTACTTGATTACTCATTATAGGCAGTTCATTATTATTGTCATAAAAATCATTTATGTTATATTTATCACTATGAAAAAGTCTCCTGAATGAGCATCAAGGGACTTGGAGGCTGTTGCTGGATTTGCCTGTTGAACTATCTGGGCAAGTCTTCAGATACACTGTGAACGCAAAAGGTCAGGGACCATATCTTACTCAACCTCTACCACAGGGCCTTATAGTAGGGAGTTTCATACCCATTTGTTAAGTCAAATTATCTTTAATTTGAATTTAATATTTTAAGTGGATCTCAATTTATAGTCTAGTCACATAATATGAAGTTATTTTGGAAAATTATGTGTGATCATTTGTAAATATGTGGAATAAAGATCCTGTCTTTTTTTGTAGGGTTGGGAAAATAAAAAATACCAATGCCCTTTAAAAGCAAACTGTGGTGTTATCTTTGTCAGTCCCATGTTTTGTTTTTTTAAAACATGTTCTGAGGAGTTACACTCATTTCTATATATTTTCATGGGACACTTTGGTTGTTATTAAATCTTTATTCAGTACACAGTGTTTAAGGGACTCTCTGAGATACAAAAGAAACAAAAGTCATTTTTCACAGCAGTTCTTCAAATAAAAAGTGAAGAGTTTTGTTCATGTTAGAAAAATAGAAGCAAAAGTCATAATCCTTAACCTTCCTGGTACAAACTTGTTGAGTAATAAAGACATTCAAGTTAAATTTTATACAATTTGTGCATAAATTAAGTAGCACAAAATAAAGTGGCTACTTGGATTGATGTTGGGTAAAAAAAACAAAACAAAAACGCCAAGCACATAATAGTGTGCTATGTCTTTAGTGACATAATGTTTATTGATTTTCAGTCGTGATCAAGGCATCAGGAGAGGTTTTGTGTGTGTTGAGAATTAGGAGCTTTGGGGTGGAGAGGAAGGGTTAAGTCAAGCCACACACACTTCATGAAACCTTCACGGAGCTCTGTTGATCAAGTATCCTGGCTTTTGGCAGGGATGGTGCTTCCAAATGTGCTTTTAAAAATGTTGTTTGTTGTAGAAAGTGAGGAGTTTAGACAATGGAGAGATTTCTCTTCTGCCTGTACTTTTAGAGACTTCTGTTCTGGAAAAATATTGCCTAGCATGTGGAAGTCAGGTGTCGTGGAGGGGGTGGAGTCAACCACAGACTTAACAATGTGGCTGTGAACTAGCATTTCTTGTTCTATAGTTGAAGAGTCACTTTTATAACCAGGCGCAGGTAATGCTTCCTTCTGGACACCATCATTTATAAGTTAAAACATTACTCTATTTCAGAGGCAGTAAAATTTAGGGCCTGGGTAAAGAATTTTATAGAAGGGCCTTCTTATCAAGACCTAGAATAGAATCTTTGGGTATCTAGATTTTTCCTTGTATAACAAAAGCATTGTATCTCCTACAAATTATACTTCTTTTGTTTCTTTGGGTAGTTTACTGTATTCATTTATTTTTTTCCTTGTACTACTTCTTCTAGTCTTCTCATTTAAACATACAAATTTTTTTTTTGTTTCAATTCAGTATTCATTTCAGGCAGTTAGGAAACTCACCATAATTCACTTACATATAAAAAAATGTTTTTACCAGCTAAAACAATATTTTTAGTTTCAGGTTTTGCTTATGCTTGCAGAATCTGTGTGTGTTGTGCTCATTCATTTCTATGGAAAATCTTTACATCTCTAGACTGTAGACATAGTACTTATATTTTTGGTCGCCTAATTTTAGAGTAATTTTCAAGAAAACATTTGGTCATGCATTTAAAATGTTTTCTGCTTCGAAGACCTACTGTTGTGCTGTTCCTCTGAATATATTGCACAGATTTCTTTGTAAACTCCCTCTTAATATACCAGAAAATTTTAACTGCTTCTTAAAGAGACCTGCCCTATACTAATAATTCTTCAAAATAAACAATATGGTGAGTTTGTATTTTAATTGACAGGAACGTAAATGAGTCACATCTGAGCCTGCCAACTGGCTGTTTAAGAGAAGCACATTGCTATACTTGTTAATGATCTTGGTTTTAACTGTTTCAATAGTGAATGTCATGTTTTATCATAGACCTTATGATTCCTACATTTCAAGTAATATTTTAGAGTTCTATTTTATTTATCTGATGACTACAATGTAAATTAATGTTTTGGACCCAAATTTCCGTTGTTATCTCATAACCTAGAACTAATGGATGTTGGATCATTTCTGAGTGTGTGTGTGTGTGTGTGTGTGTGTGTTTAAACTGTGGCTCCTGGTTTCTGTTATCAAAAAACAACTCAAACTAATGATTGTTTTTTGAAAAATTTCACTTAACTGATGTATTAATATTTCAACCTTAAATTCCTGAAACAAACAGAAAATAAAATAATTTAAAGGCAAGCTAAACCAACCAACAAAAAAAAACATAAGGAAAATCTATTTAAATATGGATCTCAGTGGTAATAGCTACCCAAAAAAGAATGAAAATACTTTAATTTAAAAATTACAAACTTATTATAGAGTTGTATAGAAACTAAAAATTTATTGTCTGCTTGAAACATGGAATCATTGACTGTTCAGTTCAGAACCTGTGTAGATGAATTGTGGGTTATGGGTTAATCTGTATCATTCTAGGTAGTCTCCATGACACTTGTCTCTGGAGAAAGTTTGATGTTTACATATTGGGTGAGGCTAATTATGGCGGCCGATCTAAAGGTGATAACCTGCCTATAGACAGACTCCTAGATATGGAGCAGGCTGACAGCTGCAGTGGGGGTGGGGCGAGGGTTGGGCAAAAAAGAAAAGCAGCTCAGGACTCGGACAGCAGTGCTGACGGAGGTAGGGAGGGGTTGGGCGGAGGTGGAAGAGGGCATAGGGGGGTAAATGGTAATGGAAAAATACAATAAAAGTGAACTATTTCAGAAAATAAGCTGTTAAAAAATAGATTGGCACTTTAGATATTTGATGGTTTTCGTTGATTTTGGAGCCTTAGATGGATGCCTGTTTAGACAGCTGATAAAGTAATTCGGAATTGTGACTTAATGAGAATTAAGCAGGTACATTCAAACATGCCCAATAATCTTTCACCTCGGCAAAGATAGATTCAAAGTCACTGAATCTAGTATTGCTCTGCATCATATTAAAATGGGCCTGTCGCATTGCCAATAGGCAGAGTTTGGTCAAATACGGCCTGTCATGTTTTATGGCATATTGTCCTCCAATGGTAGAGGCATGGCCACATGTAAAGGTGACTGGAGAACTGCACAATTTGGTCACTCCCATCATCAGGAGTAGAAGATTAGGGCTGTGGAAGCAGGGCCCCAGCACAGTTGCATAGATTTTTTGACATATCCATTATAGATTGTGGAACACAGCAGTAGAGATGGTCAGCAAGTTGAACTGAGAGGCATATTCCGTATTAATTGGATTTGAGTCCCTTTGCTCTCTTGTGTCTCTGATTAGTCAACCACTTTTCCCAGTGAGAGAACAGCACAGGGTGACTGTGGTGAGGTATTTGTTGTTGTTGTTTTCCCATTATCTACATATTCTTCGTGCCAGGAGCTATACAATACTTTTATATCAGGATATGACCTCTGGCTTTGCACCTTTATAACAGAAATCAGTGAGTACTGAGTATTCATAAATCAGTGAGAAATACGAATATTTCTAGAAGCCATTTCTATACCATGACAACTAGCATGTAAGAAAGTAACAGTTAACCACTAAGCTTGTCACACTAACCCAAACCTAAAGGTATCCCTAGTTCATCCTTTTCTTAACAGTATTCCAAAACTGCCTTCCGTTATTCCAGAGTCACCCAACAAGAGGGAACTCAGTATGGAAAAAAGACAGCTTTCTTCACTGACTATAATGAAAATATTTTTGATCATTTATTATAAAACAGTGTGACCATGAATCTTAGATCTCTCCCAGGCCATGGAAAGGAGCAAACACATGAGGAGACCTCAAGCTTAATTAACTTCATGGTAAATCTACTTGTATGTGTTTGTTAAAACTGTGTGTAAGATAAACTTGAAAATTATTATGGGATCAAGAAAACAATACAAATAGACAAAACAATATGAGTTTATCAATATAGCATTGTGAAATAGTGAGCTTTCTATTATTTACATATATTAATTTCTGAGTAAGCTCTGTGTAAAAGCTTTGAATTGATTTTTAATTTAAATTGAGAATGTTTAATCTTTTACTCAGCCTTTAAGTTGGGTTCTTTACTATTATAAATATAATTCTTTCCTTTAGGGAGTTCATAAGTTTTATTTGGTTTATCAAATATACTCACATGGAATGATTTAAGATATATTTATAAAGTAAACCCATATAATCAATATCTAATAACTGTATGTGTATTGTGTGTGAGAATCATGCTCTCCTCACAACTACTGTCTGAGCTACCTTGAGAGAAGTCATTTATAGCTGCATAAATAGAATCAGCAAATAAATCTTGGATGTAGGACCAAGATCCATGTCATTTGAGTATCTTTGTTTTTTAAAGTCTTTTTTCTCTTTTATAAATAATGAAACACTTCTTATGGTACTCTGTTTCATAAAGTGTAATTATGCTGTTTCCAAGGGCTGATGGCAACAAACTACTGCAACTACTGCAAAGTGAGTGGCTTAAAATGAGAACTTTTTTTGTCTCACAGTTCTAGAGATTAACACCCTAAATCAAGGTGTCAGCAGGCTTGGTTCCTGCCGAGGGCTCTAAGGGAGAATCTGTTTCTTGCTTCTCTCATAGCTTCTGGTGATTGCTTGCAGTTGCTGGGATTGGTTGGATTTTAGATCACACCCCCTCTGCGTCCATCTTCACAGGACGTTCTCCTTGTATCTCTGTCTTCATATGGTCATCTTTTATTAATAACGGTTTCATCTTCAAATGGCATTTCCCCCATGTCTCTGTAACTTCACATGCTCATCTTTTTGTTATGATACTAGTCATATTGGATTTGGGGCCCACCCTAGTGCAGTATGACCACCTCTTACCTAATTATATCTGTAATGACCCTTTTGGAAACCAGGTGAGATTATATTTTAAAAAATGTTAATACTTTTCTTTAAATATTTAGACTTTATTTGATTATCTTTAAAGCTATTTTCAGTGGGCAAACACACGTATCGCACCTTGACATTACAAAGTCATTTTTAAACTGCAATGACAATGTGATATTCTGAGCAGCAGAACCATGTTTGTTTTCTAAAGAAACATTAAGCACCTTTCATTTTACTGAGGCTTGAACTTTATTGGGATGTAGTTATGGAGGAGCTGATATCTATGCAAAGCCTTTTTGAAAGTGTTCTATGTAGGTTAGGATTAGAATTCTTAATGAGGAAAGTTTAATGGTGTTATGACTTAAATGGTTTTTGAAAGTATTTTAGGAAAAAATTATGAAACTGTCTTGATCCATAAATGTGTATATTATATAATGTAATTGAAAAGGGATTTCTTATTTAATAATCATTTGATAAAGAATGAAAAATACAGAGGTTAAAAAATGAAGATTGTAGATCAGTGTTTGGGAAAAAGTGTGTTAAGGGTTGAAATTGTGAAATAATTGTATTAGTTTTCAAAAGTCGTAAGTTTAGGTATGTAATTTGTAGAGTGCTGATCATGATCTTGAACGTTGATTTGTATACTTAATTGAATATTAGGATTACCTAAAAAGGTGTTTTAAAAATATTGATGTCTGGGCCCAATTGTTTCTTATCATATCCATAAAATTGTTAATTTTTTTTTGATGGATAGATGAGCACTAGAAAGTTGGCATTGATTTAATCATTTCTGGAAGCAAAGATTTCAGAACAGACAAGGGAAAGAAAAGTGAGATACATTTTGAAATTTATTCCAGTCATTGAGCCCTATGACTTTAAAGGTGGTAACAGAGGTTATCTGAAGAAGTGTTTGTATTGAACCTTTTGACCATTCTAGAACTCAGGAAGGATGCAGCAGTTTTGTTTAAAGAAATATATACAAATGTTGAGGATGTCTGCAGAAATTATTTTGTCATCTTGTGATAAGAACAAGTCTAGGTGACTCTATTCTGTGGCTTAAGATGTGGGTTTCTTTTATTGTGTTTGTCTCAGACTTTGAGGAAAACAAACTATGTGTTCAAAATGAGCTACTTTTTAAGTTTCGTGTATCTTGGTACTATAAATATTGGCCACAGTATCTGTTCAGTTGGCCATTTTGTGACAAGCTATTTTCTGTTTTGTTTTATTACCTAGTGTAGATGGGTCATTCCTAGTGAGGAATTACAAATACATTGTTTTATATAAGAGAAATAATGGTTTTGGCTTTATCCTTACTGTATTTGAATGTTAGATGAATAATTTGATTTCATATATGTATCAAAAAAAAAAAACAAAAAACAAACCTTGTCCATTAGTGAATAGAATGGCCTATGATGTATACATTAGGAATTTTTTTAAATTATATTTTTCCCATTACCACCTATCCCCCTATACTCTCTTCTGCCTCCATCCACCCCCTTCCACCAAGCAACCACCACACTGTTGTCCATGTCTGTGATCTTTTTTCCTTTTTTGGGGGCTCAATCCTTCCATCTCCCCAATCACCCCCAGAGGTGTCATCCTCCTCTCTATTTATAAGACTCTATTGTGTTTGTTAGTTCAGTCTGTTTTTTAGAGTCCACATATGAGTGAAATCATATGGTATTTTTCTTTCTCTGACTGGCTTATTTCACTTAGCGTAATGTTCTCCAGGTCCATCCGTGCTGTCACAAAGAGTAAAATTTTCTTCCTTTTTTTGGCCAAGTATTCCATCGTGAAAATGTCATATAGTTGTTTTATCTACTCATCTACTGATGGACACTTGGGCTGCTCTCAAATCTTGGCTGTTGTGAATAATGCTTCAGTGAACATAGGGGTGCATATCTTCTTTGAATCAGTGTTTCAGGTTTCTTCAGATCAATTCCCAGAAGTGGAATCACTGGGTCTTAAGGCAGTTCCATTTTAAATTTTTTGAGCAAACTCCATACTGCTTTCCACAGTGGCTATACCAATCTGCATTCCTACCAACAGGACACTAGGGCTCCCCTTTCTATACATCCTCACCAGCAATTGTTTGTTGATTTATTGATAGCCATTCTGACTGGTGTGAGGTGATACCTTATTGTGGTTTTCATTTGCATTTCTCTGTAGATTAGTGGTATTGAGCATCTTCTTGTGTGTCTGTTGGCCATCTATATGTCCTCTTTGGAGAAGCAACTATTCAGGTCCTTTGCCCATTTTTTAATTGATTTTGTTTGGTGATTTTTTGGTCTTGAGTTTTATAAGTTCTCATAAATTTTGGATATTAGCCCTTTATCAGATGTATCAGGAAAACAACATTTCTTAAAAGTCAGTGAGTTGTCTTTTAATTTAGTTGGTGGCTTCCTTTGCTGTGCAGAAACTTTATAGTTTGATGTAGTCCCATTTGTTTATTTTTTCTTTTGTTTCCTTTGCCTGAGAAGATATATCAGAAAAAAAAGTTGCTATAAAAAATGTCCAAGATTTTACTGCCTATATTTTCTTCTAAAGTTGTTATGGTTTTGAGCCTAACATTTAAGTCTTTAACCCATTATGAGTTTATTCTTGTTTGTGGTATAAGAAGGTGACCTAATTTCATTTTCTACATGTACCCGTGCAATTTTCTCAACACTACTTATTGAATAAACTATATTTAGCCTATTGTATGTCTTTGCTTCCTCTGACAAATATTAATTGACTATGAAGGCATGGGTTTATTTCTGGATCTCTAATCTGTTCCATTGGTTTATGTGTCTGTTTTTATGGCAGTGCCATGCTGTTTTGATTACTGTGGTCTTATAGTATAGTTTGATATTACATAGCATGATCCCTCCTTGTTTTTATTTCTCAAGTTCGCTGTTGCTATTTGGAGTCTTTTGTGGTTCCATATAAATCTTTGGAGCATTTGTTGTAGATCTGTGAAACACATCATTGGAATTTTAATAGGAATTGTGTTGACTCTCTAGATTGCTTTGGGTAGTAAGGACATTATAATGATGTTAATTCTTCCTATCCATGAACATGGTTTGTGTTTCTACTTACTTGTATTTTCTTCAATTTCTTTCTTTAATGTCTTACAATTTTCTGAGGACAGGTCCATTACATTCTTGGTTAAATTTATTCCTAGGGTGTTTTTTGCTTTTTTGATTCAGTTATAAATGGGGTTGTTTTCTTCCTTAAAAAAAAAAGTATTTATTTATTTTTAGAAAGAGGGGAAGGGAGGGAGAAAGTGATGGAGGGAAAGATAGCGGTGTGAGAGAAACATTGATTGGTTGACTGTCACATGCCCTGAACTGGGGACTTAGCCCACAACAAAGGTGTGAGCCCTGACTGGGAGTAAAACTGGCAACTTTTTGGTTTGAGGATGACGCTCAATCCAGTGAACCATACCAGTCAGGATGGGATTGTTTTCTTAATTTCCCTTATTTCCTTATTGGTATGTAAAAATGTAACTGATTTCTGGATATAAATGTTGTATCCTGCTATTTTACTGAATTTATTCATCGGTTTTAGTAGTTTGCTTGGTAGACTCTCTGGGATTCTCGATATACAATATCATGCTATCTGCAAATAATGACAGTTTCACTTCTTTCTTTCCAATTTGGATGCCTTTTATTTTTTTCTTCTTGTTTGATTCAACATAGTCTTGTTGACTATGTTGAATAAGAGTGGGTAATAGCAGACATCCCTGTCTTGTTCCCAATATTAAGGGTAACACTTTAAGTTTTGGCAAATTGATTATGAAGTTGGCTCTGGGTTGTCATATATGGCCTTTAGTATATTTAGACATGTTCCCTCTATTGCCACTTTTCTGAGTGTTTTTTATCATACATAGGTGCTGGAATTTAAGAAATGCTTTTCTGAATCTATTGATATAATTATATGTTTTTTTTCTTCTTTTCATTTATATGGTGTGTCACATTTACTCATTTGCAAATGTTATGCCAACCTTACATTCCTGGAATAAATCCCACTTGATCATGGTGTGTGATCTTTTTTAATGCATCACTTAAGTCAGTTTGTAAATACTTTGTTGAGGATTTTAGCATCTATGTTCATCAGGGATATTTGCCTATAATTTTCTTGTAGTGTTTTTAATGGTTTAGAGTTAGGTAATGCTGACCTTGTAAAATGACCTTGAGAGTCTTCAGTCCTCTTGAATTTTTTGGAATTATTTGAGAAGGAGATGTGGTAGATCTTCTCTGAATGTTTGGTAAAAATTCACTTGTAAAGCCATCTGGTCCAGGGCTTTTGTTTGCTGTTTGTTGGGAGTTTTCTTTCTTTCTTTTTTTTTTTTATTACTGCTTTAGTTTCACTAGTTATAATCTGTTTATTTAGATTCTCTCATTTTTCCTCATTTAGTTTGGGGAGATTACATGTATCTAGGAATTTATCCATTTTGTCCACATTGTCCAGTTTGTTGGCATATAGTTTTTTGCAGTGTTTTCTTATTTCCTTTGTATCCTTTGGTGTCAGTTGTTATTTCTCCTTTTCATCCTGATTTTATTTATTTGGGTCCTCTTTTTCTCAATGAGTCTGGTTAAAGCTTTGTCAGTCTTTTTTATCTTTTCAAAGAACCAGCTCTTGGATTTATTGGTCTTTCATATCATTTTTAAGACTCCATTTAGTGTATTTCTGCTCTGATCTTCACTTCGGGCTTTGTTTTTTTGTTTTTGTTTTTGTTTTTTTCCACGTTCTTTTAAGTGTCAAGTTAGATTGTGTATTTGAGCTTTTTTTTTTGAGGTAGGCCTTTAATGCTGTGAATTTCCCTTTTATGACTGCTTTCCCCTGTCTCCCACAGATTTTGGGTTGTTGTGTTCTCATCTTCATTTGTGTCAAGGTATCTTGTGATTTCTTCCTTGAGCTAATTGTTAACCCATTCATTGTTTTAGTAACATGTTTTAGATTCTGCGTTTCTGTTAATTGTAACATTGTTTTAGATTCTATGCCTGTGTGCTCTTCAGTTTTCTTCTTGTGATTTTTAGTTTCATACCATTATGGTTAGAAAAGATGCTTGATAAATATGATTTCAATCTCGTAAATTTGAGACTTGTTTTGTGTCCTAACATGTGGTCTATTCTAGAAAGTGTTCTATGTGCATGTGAAACGAATGTTTATGCTGCTGCTTTGATAGAAAATGCTCTGAAGGTATCAATTAAATAAATCCATTTGATCTAGTATGTTACTTAAGGCTTCTGTCTTGTTGATTTTCTGTCTGGAATATCTATCCATTGATGTCAATGGGATGATAAAATCTCCTATAATGACTGTATTTCTGTCAGTTTCTCCTTTTATGCCCATCGTGATTATCTTTACATATTTAGGTGCTTCTATGTTGGGTGCATAAATGTTTACTAGGGTTATATCCTCTTGTTGGATTGTTCCCTGCATACTATGTGGTGTCCTTCTTTGTCTCTTAATATAGCCTTGGTTTTAAAGTCTACTTTGTTGGCTGTAAGTATTGCTACTACAGGCTTTTTTCCTTCCCATTTCCATGAAATATCTTTTTCCTTCTCCTTTTAGTCCTTGTGTACCTTTTGTTCTGATGTGGGTCTCTTGAAGACAGCATATATATGGGTTTGTGTTCTTACCCATTCAGCTACCCTGTGTCTTTTGATTGGCGCATTTAAGCCATTTACGTTTAATGTGATTATTGAGAGATAGTTTGTTGCCATTTTATTCTTTAACTCTTTTTCTCTTCTTCTTTTAAAGCAAGCCTGTTAACATTTGTTTTTTTTGATATTACCAATATTTTTTAATATGCATTAATCTGATTGTGACAATGATGTGTTATTTTAATTGTTCCTTTATTAATTGTTGAAACTAAACCTCTTTTTTTTATATTTCTTGCCTATTTCTATTACTTTTAAAAAAACTTTAAATGACATTTTGGTATTCTTTATCCATTTTTTTGTTGTTGTTAAATTTTTTTATTATAATATTTTTTTAACTTATTTTTTCAAATACATTTGTCTCTGCCTCCCCCCTACCACTTTCCCTTGCCCCCTCCCTCCTTCCCTCCCTCAGCTCTTCCCTTTTGGTTTTGTCCATGAGTCCTTGCTATATGTTCCTTGACTTTCCCTTTCCTTTCCTTTTCCCCCGCCCCTCCTCCCTCCTTCCCTCTTGTCTCTGTTGATTTCTTTTCCTTTCAGTGTTGCGGGTCTTATTTTCCTTGCATCTTTGTATTGTTGGTTAGGTTCCACTTATAGGTGAAATCATATGGTATTTGTCTTTCGCCCCCTGGCTTATTTCGCTTAGCATAATGCTCTCCAGTTCCATCCATGCTGTCGTGAAGTTTAGTAGTTCTTTTTTTCTTTCTGCTGCGTAGTATTCCATTGAGTATATGTACCATAATTTTTTGATCCAGTCATCTACTGATGGGCATTTAGGTTGCTTCCAACACTTGGCTATTGTAAATTGTGCTGCTATGAACATCGGGGTGCATAGGTTCTTTTGTATTGGCGTTTTGGTATTCTTATGGTATCGCTTCTTGGCCTTTTGGCTAAGATCAAGTGTAGTATCTGTTCTTATCAGTTTAACATTTGTTTTTTAACATTGGTTTGGTGGTAGCACACCCTTTAGTTTTGTCTTGTCTAGGAAGCTCTTTATTTCTCCTTCAACTTTAAATACTAGCTTTGCTGGGTAAAGTGTCCTTGTTTGTAGGTTTTTGCTTTTCATCACTTTGAATATTTCATACCAGTGCCTTCTGGCATGAAATGATTCTGTTGCAAAATCAAATGATGTCTTATGGGAGTTCCCCTGTAGGTAACTAACTGCCTTTCTCTTGCGACTTTTAAGATTCTCTCCTCTTTAAGCTTTACCATTTCAATTACGATGTGTCTTGTTGTGGATCTTTTTGGGTCCATCTCGTTTGGAACTCTCCACTTCATGGACTTGCGTCTCTTTTTTCCTTCACTAGGTTAATGATGTTTTTGGTCATTATATCTTCATAAACGTTCTTGAGCCCTTGCTTTCTCTCTTCTCCTTCTAGTATTCCTATGATATGGATGTTGTTGCACCTCATGTTGTCCCCAAGATTCTTAAAGTCTCTTCATTTTTTAAAATTCCTTTTTCTTTTTGCTGCTCTGATTGCATGCTTTTTTTTTTTCTATCTTGTCTTCCAAATTCCTGATTTGATTCTCTACTTTATCTAACCTACTGTTTATTCCTTTTAGTGTATTATGTATAACAGATACTACATTCTTTATTTCTGATTGGTCCTTTTTTTTCAATTTTTATGTCATTTTTCATTTTGTGGAGCATCTATATAATTATTATTAGTACTTTGAACTCTGTATTTGATAAATTGCATGCCTTTTTTCACTGAATTTTTCTTCTGGAGAATTCTTTCATTTGGGGAGTTTCTTTTTCTCCCTATTTTGGCTGACTCTTTGTGTTTTTTTCTACTTACTGGGTTTATTTGCAAAGACTCTGGTTTAGTCATATTTTGGATGCTGCCTGTGACTGGTCCTGGGCAATCTATTTGGAGCTATCAGTGATCCACAGCTTGTGATTCCCTATACTAGTCCATGTTGTATGTAGAAAGGCTGCATAAGGGAAGTTGCCTCACACTAGCCTCTAGTTATTCAATTGTCATAATCCCTGGGTTTTTTTTTTTTCCAGCATAGTGACCCTGGAATCTTAGTTTAGCCCCTTAGTCTTTCCTTTTTTTTTCTCTACTCTTTTTTATTTATTAAAAACATCTCAATCACTTTTTTAAAATGTAAAGTCTACTATTAATGAGAATATTTATGATTCAACCTGTATATATTAATTGGAGGTTAGAAGGAACCAACCTAATTAAGATTCTAATCAGCTACATGAGTTTCTTTTATTAATTTTTACTTGTTTCACATAACTTTAGTGTGCTATCATTTTCAGACCTTTCTTCCTTCTAAGGTGATCAGAGTTACACTTTCCAAATTGTACATCAAAACTACCTTATCCAGAGAAGTCATACATTCACTGTCCATATATCATGCAGTTTGGCATGTTATCTTTCTTTCCCCTGATGATTGCCTTGCAAGCTTTTATTTTTTCAATTTTTTCTTTGGTTACTTATTCCTTTATTGAACAGAGACATTCACTAAACATTATCTTCAGTGTTTTAAAAAATAAAAACTTTAAAAATTTTTTAATTTTTTTATTTTTATAGTAACAATTTCTTCCATGTATTTGTTAAATAGTCACACACTTAAAATGAAATTTTGCCTATAGTGAAAAGCTCATCCTTATAGTACTCATAACTTTGGACATCAATTGTCTATTTGCAAATGGCTATTTGAAATGTGCCCAAATGCAGAGAAAAAGAAATTGAAAATCATTTTTATTGTGAGTTCATTATGATCTCTTTAAGGAAGCACTATGCTGTTTACTAGGTTTTTAACACTTCTGGATTCTTTGCTGCATATAGTAGGTGTGGTTAAATAATCTCTGAATGAATGAACAATATAGTTCTCAAGATACCACTGTTTAGAACCAAGTAGTTAAGACAAAAGGTTTTAACTATTTTCTTTATCTGAAATTAGTTCTATGTTAGGAAAGGAATTGCTTCTTTATGTTAGACTCATATCTCTTCATGATTTGGAATGGGCTATAATTCTTTTGTTTTCGCAATTGTCTCCACATTGTTTGCATCATAGAAAAGGCAATGATTGTCAACAATATTTTTCTCATGATACTGTAGCTATTCCAGTAATTGTAATCACTGATGATTAAGAATTTTAAAAGTACTTTGAAACTTTTCCTTTTAGATATGCTTTTGAATTACTAAGTAGACACTCTGTAACACATTTTGTACTTAACTACACTGAAAAACTTTTAGCACTCTTTCAACATTTAAGCCATTTGATGATAAACTTCAGCCAAAGTCTTTGCTTTAAGTCTAAACTGATATAAAGACCGTGAAGTTATATGTGCCAAAAAAATGTTAAATGAAAGGAGAATATTAGACATGCATCTAAAAACAAATATTGGCTAATGCAAAATGATTTGCTAAACAATGAAGACTTTTGTGATTATTTGAGACACCTTATATTCCTTTTTAAATATCTTACAGCTCAAATTTAAGTCAGTACTTGATAAAGATGTTAAGTGTAATCCATACTTTTTTTGCATTTTAAATGCACTTTTGTATTGCACTTTGCTTTGTGTTTGGGCGGAGAGGCTTATCATATAGAGATCTCAACACGTAATAAAATATGGCCTGCAAAAATGTATATAAGGTTAATTGATTTCTTACCATTATGATTATTTAAGATTAATTTCTTAGACATAGAAGATAATACATTACATATTATTTTAAAACATATTATAGATAAAGAAATCAATCTTACAAACCAAAATCAGGACATATTTGACAAGTACAAATGTACATAGAGAAACTGGGATATATGATCTCTGGAATGTATTATGATGAATTTTTCTCTAGCAATGTGAAATAAAGTCACATTTAATTTTTCTATAGATAAAGATCCAAAGATTACTTCTCATATCAGTAAATGATTTCATTCAGGAAAGAGGATTTGTTTTATAAAATGCACACAATGCCTATATAAAATTGATTACTATATAAATTTTGTTTTCACCATTAACTGATTAAAAACAATTAACTCCTGCTGTCCATCATTTTTGAACCTTATTTCTTTGATTTGACTACAAACAGCATTTTCCTCTTTGGATTTTCCTAGAGATACTCAAAGTAAAGGATACTGAGTCCTAGGCAAATAAACATAATAGTCAAGGTTTCATTATCCCTTTTCTTTCTAGACTCACCCTTTTCCCTCTGCCCCCATGTATAAAATAGATTCATTTACATTTTACATATTGTGCTTTTGTGCAAATTTCATTTAAGAACAAGATTTTAGCTGCTTACAAAAAAGAAAAATAGTTTTAAATCACTGGTCTACATATTCATTAGAGTCTCTTCTTTTTCTCCTTTCTTCATTATTTTCTCAAAATAAAATTCTTTTATTCTGAAATAGTCTAATTATGAGGATGAAATTAAATGGAATTTTCTAGAAATTTAAATCATATGATAGGTATGCTTTTATATTATGGCAACAAAGAACAAATAGATGAATTATATGAAGGATTTTTGTGTTTGCAAGTAATTGCATGAGTACATTTTGTATGGTGGAGGGTGATTCATAGAAATACATAGTTAGGGTAGGGTTATAGAAAAATTCCCATTTTATATTAGCAAGAAAATAAAACTAAACCTAATGGAATATGTGAACTTTTAAAATCTATTTTAATTATGAAACTATGAACCTTGCAACACAAACAATATAGTCCTTTGTGAATATTTAGCAATAACTTTTGACCTATCTCTGGTAACACAAATATGCATTGTCAATTTCCTTTTAATATTTAATGTATTATAGTTTCTATGCAGGTTTAGTCATCTTCTTTTCATTGTTCCATTACTCATTTTACTTTATTATTATAAGTTGTTTAATGCACATGAGAAATGTAGTCTAATATCTATCTTTTCTTTGTATTTAGTGACTAATTCCTCCTTTCACTATTGTGTCCCTATTCAGAGTTAATTCTTTCATTTAATTTTATTGTATGTCTACCATACTTGAGGCATTGTACTAGCCACTGGTGTAGTCGTGAATAAGAGGGGCTTTGTCTTCCCAAAGCTTACATTCTAGTGGCAGAGATGGACAAAAAATAGCTAGATATATGATATGCCTTACAGTGATAAGTTCTAGAAAGACAAATAAATCAGCTTAGAGGAATAGCACGTGACGGAAGCTGGTATTTTCAGTATGGTGGTCATGAAGGGCCAGTCTGAAAGAGGAGGTGATATGTGACTGGAGACGTGAATGAAGTTATGCTGATGTCTGGGAAAAGAGCAATTACCATCTGAGGGAATAGTGAATTTATAAGCCATTTGGTGTGAGCATATTTGGTATGTTCATGGAACAGCATGAAGGCTTTTTGGTAACAGCATATAAAACTGGTTGATTTTCATATGTTGAGCTATCCTTGTATTCCATTAATAAATCCCACTTGGTCATGCTGTATAGTCCTTTTATATACTGCTGACTTCTGTTTGCTGCTGTTTGGTGAGAATTTTTGGAACAAAGCTTATAGGGGATATTGTATTGTAGTTTTCTTTTTTTAAAATTTCATAATAAAATATTTTTTTATTTAAAATTTATTTTCTTTATTTTATTTTTTAAAATTTATAAATCATGTTTATTCTATTACAGTTGAATCAATTTTTACCCCTTTATCCCCCTCCACCCATCCCACCCCCACCGCCCACTCCCACAGTCAATTCCCACTCTGTTGTCCATGTCCATGGGTCATTCATACATGTTCTTTGTCTAGTCCCTTCTCCTTCTTTCCAACATTGTCCTCTTTCCTTTTTTCATAGTGTCTTTGGCTTTGGTATTAGGGTGGTGCTGGCCCCATAGAACAATTTAGGAAGTAATTCCTTCTCTTTGATTTTTTTGAAAAAGCTTGAGAAGGATTGTATTAGTTGTTCTTTGTATGTTTGGTAGACTTCATCAGGGAAGACATCAGGTATAGGGCTTTTATTTTTGGGGAAGTTTCACA
The DNA here is from genome assembly GCF_021234165.1 of Pteronotus mesoamericanus. Classification (NCBI taxonomy): domain Eukaryota; kingdom Metazoa; phylum Chordata; class Mammalia; order Chiroptera; family Mormoopidae; genus Pteronotus; species Pteronotus mesoamericanus. The sequence goes on along the minus strand of NW_026555085.1, from coordinate 14,408,550 downwards.
TTACTGACTCAGTGTCCCTACTAGTTGTAGGTCCATTTATATATTTTTCTTCATGATTTAGTCTTGGTAGGTTTTATATTTCTAGGAATCTCTCCATTTCATCTTGGTTATCAAATTTGTTGGCATGCTATTTATTCATAGTACACTCTCAAAATGTTTATTTCTGTAGAATCTGTAGCTGTGTTCCCACCTTAATTTCTGATTTTAGTAATTTCAGTCATCTCTCTTTTGTGAGTCCACTTACATAATGATTTTTCAATTTTCTTGTGTTTTTTTTCAGTTAAACAACTTTTGGTTTCATTGATTTTTCTCTGTGCTTTTTGTTTTGTGTTTCATTTGTCTCTGCTTTAATTATTACTATTTCCTTCCTTCTGCTGGTTTTGGGTTTAGTTTATTCTTTTTCTAGTTCATTTAAGTTATAAAGATAAGTTGTTGATTTGAGATCTTGCTTGTTTTCAATGTAAACTTTTATAGCTATAAATATCCCTCTAAGTGTTGCTTTTGCTGTGCTCCATAAGTTTTGATATGCTGAGTTTTTGTTTTCAGTACTTTTAAATTATTTTCTAATGTCTTTTGTGATTTTTTTTTCCAATGGTGATTCAATATTGTGTTGTTTAATTTGCAGTTTTGTGAATTTTCCAGTGATTTTTTTGTTGTCATTGATATCTAACTTCATCTTTTGGTTAGAGGAGATACTCTGTATGATTCCTACTTTTTAAAATCTACTGAGACTTAATTTATTGCTTCACATATGATCGATCCTAGAAAATGTCCCATGTGCACCTGAGAAGAATGTATATTCTGCAGTTTGGGGTAGAATGTTCTGGAAGTGCCTGTTAGATCTATTCCCTTTATTATGTTAAGTTTTCCATTTGCATACTTATCTTTTGTCTGAAACATTGTGAGAGGGTTTTTGGAGTCTACAACTATTGTTATAGAACTGTTTATTTTTCCATTCAATTATTATATTTTATTTTTCAATTACAGTTTTCATTCTACACTATTTTGTATCAGTTTCAGGTGCATAGGACAATAAATAGACATTCATATTGGTTATAAAATGTTCTCTCCAATATATCAAGTGCCCACCTGACGCCATAGATTGTTTTTACAATATCTTTAATTATATTCCTTATGCTTTACTTTTACATCCCCATGCCTGTTCTGTAACTACCAGTTAGTACTTCATAATACCATCACCATTCAATTTTTATAGTTTTTGCTTCATGTATTTTGATGGGCTGTCATTAGATGTGTTGAGGTCTGCAATTGCTGATATCCTCTGTCTTCAACATTTTATTAATATGTATTGTTCTTTGTCTCTTTTAAATCGGTTAATTTAAAATTCTGTTTTGTCTGATATTAATGTAGTTATTCCTGCTTTTAGTTATGAATTGCCCAGAATTGCCCAGAATATCTTTAGTTATGAATTGCCTTTCAATTTCAACTTGTCTCTGTGTATCTCGTGTAAGATCTTATAGATGGTATATGGTTGGATAATGTGTTTTTTATTCTAACATTTTAAAAAAAAATTTAAGACTGATCAATTTACATTTAAAATAAGGAGGGGCTTATTTCTGTCATTGTGTTTTTTGAATGTTTTATAGCTATTTTCCTCTTATTTTTGTGCATTATATTGTATCTACTTTTGTTTCGTATTTTGTTGTAAAATTTTTAGATTGCATTTTTTTCTTTTTTGTTTGTTTTCTGTAGCTATATTTTTTGTGGTTATCATGGAGATTACATTTAACATCCTGAAGTTATAACCCTCTCAATTGAATTTATAACAGTTTAATTTTAATAACATACAAAAATTAGGCCCCTTTACAGTTCCATTCTCACCACTTTTGGTTGTTGATCTCACAAAGCTACTTTTATATATACTGTATATCCTAAAAGATAAGCCAGTAGTTCTCTTAAATGTATTAGTCTCTTAACTTATCAATAGAAGAGAAGATTTCGAGTTCAAACCAAATAACAATAATAGTGTTTACACTAATTGCTTTTTTCTTTAAATATTTTAGTTTCTTACATTATCTAGATTAAGAAAAAATATAGTTACACACCACTGTTTCAGTGATACGAGGCTTTATAACTGCTTCTGCGTTGGTTTTTATTGAAATCTTTATATCACCATATGGCTTTGAGGTGCTCTCTCGTGTCCTTTCATTTTACCTTTCGAGGCTACCTAACCATCTATTATAGGGCTGGTCTAGTGGTCATGAATTCCTTCAACTTTTGTTTTTCTGGGAACGCCTTCATTGCTTCCTCGGTTTTGAAGGATACTTTTGAATGATAATGGTTTCATGGTTGACTGTGTTTTTCTTTTAGCATTTTGAATATATTGGCCCTCTCTGTTCTGACCTCCAAAGTTTCTGATGAGAAATATGCTGATAATCATATTGAGGATTCCTTCATGATATCATTTTTTTGGTATTATTTATCCTTAAACAGTGGATGCATCATTGTAAGGATAGAAGTTTATGTTTCAGAGCTCTCTGGAAGTTACAAAGCAGTTTGTACGTTATATCAGTTCTATTAGATAGGCGGGGCAGATTTTTTTTTTTTTAAATGAGAAACTGAAGCTTAAATAAATGTTTTTATTCCTTTATTAGTGGAAAGCACCTGGAAATAGATATTGAAAGACCAATATTTTTGTTTTGGTTCTCATTAGGCAAATTATCTTAGTCAAGTCACTTGTTATGACTTTGTAAAATAAACATTTAAGTGGAGCACAGGTTTCCAGATCATAAGCCATGGTTTAAAAACCAACCACAAGGGAAGTTGAAATAGAGAACATTATCACTCTCAGGTCTTGGTTGGAAGTACACAGTATACCTTGATGGCCTATATAGGAGGTAAAGGCCAAGTGCATACAGAGAAAAAGGCAGGACCTGGGCACATGTCTTTATTAGTGTCCATGGGTAAAGTGCTTTGAGATTTCTGTGCCACCTACAGCTATATTGGTCATTTTAAACCAAAAAGAACCTGGTTTTGGCAATCATCTAAGGGGTGCATAGGCATACAGGTGCTGGGAGTAAGAGAAGACTGTTGATCACAAGGGCAGTATCAGGAAGCTACATTTGCTTTTGACTCTGCTAGCTGCTATCTAGGTCATGAGCTTGCATGTGGCACTAGTGTCAGTTTCAAGTCCTTGTAGGCCTTTTGGCCAGACAACACAGGTGCCAGGGCAACAACGCTGTGGAATAGTTTAGTTAAACTCTCAACATCACTCTTGCTTTTCTGAGCATTAATAACTTCATCTCAAAAATAAAAAAGACAATATGTAAATTCTTCCTTTCCTAAAATTTATTGAAAAAAATAATATGAATTGACTGAGTCTTTTTTGAGTGTTATTGTTTTCTAATATATTTACTAACAAAAAAAATGTAGCATCAGTAGACTGACAAGGCAAATAAAATATTTTAAAAAATCATGGAAATATGTGTTAACACCTTTAGGATTATAATAAGCAGAAATGCCATCAAACTATATGTGCATAGGAAATAAGATTTTAAATTTCAGTTCAATTGAAATTTAGTGTAATCCTTCAAGAAAACCACTTTATCTTTAAAAATTTGTGTGAAACTGATTCTTGTGAACAGTGTATGGTGGTGACTTTAGTACCATATTCATTTGTTCTACTTTCATTTTATGACTTGAATGCCTAGTTTCTCACTTTTAAGGATAACTTTTTGAAAAAACAAAGACTGAAGTTCAGTAGGATTACTTGTGGTTTTGGCTTATATGTAACAATTTGTCTTTAATGGCTTCTTTTATCAGAACTGATGTGTAGGATATTAATATGTGTGTTTTTATTTTGACCATGTTATTAGAAACCCATGTTCACTTGAGCTGTCATGGTTACATAAAAGCTTAAAAATATATTGCTATGCTTTATGGATATATTGTTAGCTAAAGAATAGATTTCTATTTTATTATAGACATTGTGCCATGAATCAGGCAGAACACTGGAGGGGAAAAAAATCACACAAAGTTTTTCTTTATGTTGTTTTAGTTCACTATATCTGCTAGAATTAGACATTTAACTTTAAATTATACTACTTTAGAACATAATACAACTTTTATTATTAGCTAGTCGAGGATTGCTCAGTCACAGATGAGGAAACTGAGGTCCTTATAGGAACAGTAATGTAATCAGGACCATGGAGCTGATAATGTAGCATTGAAAACATAATTCAGATTCTTGATTCTTAGTCCCCTGCACTTTCATGCTACTTCCAACCTTTTTTTAAATTTTATTTTACTCAGTGTATGTTCACACTAGTGAGCTTTTCATGTTGAAAGGAGAAGGGATACCCTCAGATTATATCAGATGATGTGAGTTTATGGTAAAAATGCAGTAGGACATACAGACCTAGAGACCTATTATACCAGCAACTACAAAGCTAGATCTTAAAATGGACAGTAAACTTGTACACAAATATTTATAACACCATTATTTATAATAGCAACATGTGGGGGAAATTTCTATTGGCTGAATTTTATTGTAAATAAAATGTGGGCCTGGGCCACCTTGGCTTAGTTGGAGCGTTGTTCTGTAATTGAAAGGTTGCGGTTTCGATTTCTAGTCAGAGCACATGCCTGGATTGCAAGTCTAATGCACCATCCTGCTTCTGGGCACAAAAGGGAGGCAACTGATCAATGTTTCTTTCTTTCTTTTAGAAACACACACACACACACACGCACGCACGTATAAAATTGATTATGCTATTACAGTTGTCCCATTATTTTTTCCTCCCCTTTATTCCCCTCCGCCCTGCACACCCCCTCCCGCCAGCATTCCCCCGACCCCCTTAGTCCATGTCCATGGGTCTTACATATAAGTTCTTTGGCTTCTCCATTTCCTATACTATTCTTAATCTCCCCCTGACTATTTTGTACCTACTATTTATGCTGCTTATTCCCTGTGCCTTTTCCCCCTTTCTCCACTCTACCCCTTCCCTCTGATCTCCATCTCTGTGATCCTGTTCCTGTTCAAGTTGTTTGCTTAGTATTTGTTTTGTTTTTAGGTTCAGTTGTTGATAGCTGTGAGTTTGTTGTCATTTTACTATTCATAGTTTTGATCTTCCTCTTTTTCTTGGATAAGTCCCTTTAACATTTCATATAATAAGGGCCTGACGATGATGAACTCCTTTAACTTGACCTTATCTGGAAAGCACTTTATGCTCCCTTCCATTCTAAATGACAGCTTTGTTGGAGAGAGTAATCTTGGATGTAGGTCCTTGCCTTTCATGACTTTGAATACTTCTTTCCAGCCCCTTCTTGCCTGCAAGGTTTCTCATGAGAAGTCAGTTAATAGTCCTATGGGAACTCCTTTGTAGATAACTGTCTCCTTTTTCTCTTGCTACTTTTAAGATTGTCTCCTTATCTTTAATCTTGGGTAATGTAATTGTGATGTGCCTTGGTGTGTGTTTCCTTGGGTCTAGCTTCTTCGGCACTCTCTGAGCTTTCTAGATCTTCTGGACATCTATTTCCTTTGTCAGATTGAGGAAGTTCTCCTTCATTGTTTGTTCAAATAAGTTTTCAATTTCTTGCTCTTCCTCTTCTCCTTCTGGTACCCCTATGATTAGGATGTTGGAACGTTTAAAGTTGTCCTGGAGGTTCCTAAGCCTTGCCTCAGTTTTCTGAACTCTTGTTTCTTCATTCTGTTCTGGTTGAATGTTTATGTCTTCCTTCTGTTCCAAATCATTGATTTGAGTCCCTCTTTCCTTCCCTTCACTGTTGGTTCCCTGTATATTTTTCTTTATTTCACTTCGCATAGTCTTCACTTTTTCCTCCATGTTGCAACCGTACACAACCATTTCTGTGACCATCTTAATTACCAGTGTTTTGAACTGTGCATCTGATAGATTGGCCATCTCTTCATCGCTTAGTTCTGTTTTTGGCGCTATGATCTGTTCTTTCATTCAGGCCATATTTCATTGTCTCAGTGCCTGATACATTGGAAGGGGCAGAACCTTAGGTATTTGCCAGGGTGGGGCAACCCAGGTCACTGAGTCGTGACACTGTATGTGGGGAAGGGTCCAAGAGGGAACAGTGTTGCTTGCTTGGCTCTCGCTGGCTTTCAGTCACTTCCCCTGCTACCCACAAGCAAATTGGGCCCTTTTGGTGCTGATTCCTAGCTGGGTGGGTTTGTGTACTTTCTAGGACCCTGTGTTTATCTCGAATGAACTCTCCTATAAGGCTGGTAGTTTCTCTTCCTGCCATATCCCCCACAGGTTTTTACAACTGAGGTTTTAAGACTTTCTTTTCCTGCGCTGTAACCCTGGGTTGTGTAGCCTGTCTTGCTCCCCAGCTGTTCCTCCTGGTTTATCTACATGAGAATGTGACACTGCCCAGGCCTCCAGCTGCTGCCTTGCCGTGTGTCCTCTTGGCTCTGGCTGCCCATCTCTGCCCCTCCTACAGTCCAGATGAAAGTTTCTTTAACTCCTTGGTTGTTGGACTTCCATTCAGTTCAATTTACTGGCAGTTCTAGTTATTTTTTGTTTTTAGATTTGTTGTTGTCCTTCTTTTGGTTGTGGGAGGAGGGAAAATGTATCTACCTATACCCACATCTCGGCCGGAAGTCCAACGTTTCTTTCTTCCATTTCTTCCATTGATGTTTCTCTCCCTCCCTCTCTCTCTCGGTCTCTCTCTTCCTCTCTCTCTAAAAGCAATGAAGTAACATCCTTGAGTGAGGATGGATGGATGGATAAATAAATGAATAAATGTGGTATATTTGTACAAAGGAATATTATTTTGCCATAACAGAGAATGACTTACTGATAATATGCTACAACATGAAGGGACCTTGACACATTATGCTAAGAGCTAGAAATCAGGCACAAAAGGACATATAATTACATTATTAAATGTACAGAATAGGAAATATGTAGAGAGAGAAAGTTAATTAGTCATAGCCAAGGGGTAGGGGAATGGGTAGGATGGGGAAAAGTAATGGAGAATGGCTCCTAATGGGTAAGGGATTTCTTTTTTACCTGATGAAAATGCTTTTGAATTAGAATTAGGTGATAATTTCACAACTCTGTGAATACACTAAATAAAAATCACTTAACTGTACACTTTAAGTGAATGAATTTTATAGTAAAGTTATTTTTATCTCAATAAAGCTGTTAAAAATAGTTTTTGGTATACTCGGATGACCTAGTTGTCTGTGACACATCGCATTACTCATTACTCCATTTTTAAACACTGCTATTTTTGTGACTTGACTCCTTTCTGCTTGTTTCTTCCTCATTTTTCTTCCACACTCCTCTCCATCCCTTCCTGACTCCACCATTCAGAATTCCCCCAAAAGGGATGATCTCATTGATTTATTAACTGCCATCACTGGTAAATACCTTCTCTTTCTAGCAAATAGTACTGATTTTTCTGTGATCAATTTTCATGACAGAAAGTTCCTTTTTAAATTAACTTATTACAGTAGAAATACATATTGACTTAGAGAAAGTAATAGATAACAGCCTAACAACAGCAAGAAACAACCAATACAGCTTGTGAAAGGGGTAGTCAGCTGGCCGACATTTGGTCCATACTGGTCTAACACATAACTTTTCAATAAGTGGTCTTTAGTATTAAAATTCTTCTAATTTTAAAGATATTATTGCTAAATATATATATATATATAAGGAAATTAAGAATTTGAAAGGCAAGATCACATAACTAGGAGGTTGGTCACAAGGACTAAATTCCTGATATACAATATCCCTTATTAAGCCTTTTAAAAAAAGTGTTATTGAACAGCAGTGTGCAGATTGTCAAATTAAAACGTCTTTACCAAAAAGTTTGTGTAAAACATATATCATTAGTGGGTAAATATGTTGTCTTTTACATTGAAGTTTTCATAACAAAGCAAAGAAAATGAATTTGAAGGTCTTTGTTCAGCTGAATACTAGATCAGAGTCTTTGAGCAGAGGATTTTCCCTCAGTTTTATGGAGATAGGATTGACATCCAACACTGAATGATTTTGAGATGTACAACATAATGATTTGACTTACATATATTGCAAAATGATTACCACAGTAAGTTTACTTAGCATCCACTTATCATGTACATACAAAAATTAAAAAGTGTTTTTCTTGCAATGAGAACTCTTAGGATCTACACTCTTAACAACTTCCATATATACCATATAGCAGCATTAGCTATAGTCATCAGATTTTACATTACATCCGTAGTACTTATTTATTTTATAACAGGAAGTTTGTGCTTTTCGATCACCTTTATTAATTTTTCTTTGCCCCACCCCTAACCTCTAGTTACCACAAATCTGTTGTTTTTTTCTGAGGGTTTTTTTTTTTTTAATGGGGTCAACATGTGAGATCATACAGTGTTCTCTTTCTGTGTCTGATGATGTATTTTACTTAGGACAGTGTCTTCAAAATCCATTCATGTTGCAGATGGAAGGATTTCTTTCTTTTTTTAAGTAACAATAATATTCCATTGTGTGTGTGTGTGTGTGTGTGTGTGTGTGTGTGTGTGTGTGTGTGTATATCACCGTTTCTTTACCTGTTTATTTGTCAATGGACACTTAGGTTGTCTCTATATCTTCGCTGTTGTAAATAATGCTGCTATGAACATGGGGGTGCAGCTGTCACTTCAATGTAGTGTTTTTGTGTCCTTCAGACATGTTCCCAGAGTGCAATTTCTAGATCATATGGTAGTTCTATTTTTAATATTTTGAGGAACCCTCATACTGTACATACTGGTTTTCATAGTAATTGTACTAATTTACTATCCCACTAACAGTGCACAGTGTTTCTCTTCTCTTAACATCTTTACCAGCATTTTTTGTCTTTCATATTTGTGGTGATAACCATTCAAATAGACATGAGGTGATACCTCAATGTGATTTTGATTGCATTTCTGAGATGATTAGTGTGAAGTTGAGCACCTTTTCATGTATCTGTGCACTATTCATAGATCCTCTTAGATAAAATGTCTATTGTGTCCTTTGCCCATTTTGAAACTTGATTTTGTTTTGTGTTTTTTTTTTTTTGCTATTGAGTTGTGTAAGTTTTTATAGATTTTGGATATTAACTCCTTATCTGATACATGGTTTGAAAATATATTTTTTCCCATTTACTGGATTGTCTTTACATTTTGTTAATGTTTTCTTTAGCTTTGCAGAAGCTTTTTAGTTTTATGTAGTCTCATTTATTTTTTTACTTTGTTGCTTTACTTTAGGTATCATTTCCAAAAACAATCATTGCCAAGACCTGTCCTGAAACTTCTGTCCTGTGTTTCCTTCTAGGAGTTTTATAGTTTCTGATGTAAATTAAAATCTTTAATCAATTTCAACTTAATTTTTGTGAGCAGTGTAAGATAAGGGTCTAGTTTCATTCTTGTAAATATCCAATTTTCCTAGCACCATTTATAGAAGAGACTCTTTTCTTAGTTGAATATTCTTGACTACCTTGTCAAAAATTAGTTGATTGTACATGCATGGACTTATGTTTGGGCTTTTAGTTCTATTCCATTTGTCTATATGTCTGTTTCTATGACAGTACTATACTGGTTTTGATTACTATAACTTTATAATAGAGCTTGAAATCAGGAAGAGTGGTGCCTCTTACTTTGTTCTTCTTTCCCAGAATTGTTTTGGCTATTCATGGTCTATTGTTCCATGAAAATTTTAAGATTTTTTTTTTCTGCTTCTGCAAAATTGACTTCAGTCTTCATGGGGATTGCATTGAATCTGTAGATAGCTTTGTGTGGCATAGAAAATTCAACAATATCCTTTCATTCCATGAAGATGGGATATCTTTCCCTTTATTATGCCACCTTCAATTTTTTCAGTGTAGAGATCTCTCACCATCTTGGTTAAATTTATTTCAAGTATTTGATTGATTTTTATGCTATTGTAGTTGGGACGATTTTATTTCTTTTTTAAGTAGTTCATTATTTTTGGAAATAGTATTGATTTTTGCAAGTTTAACTTGTAACGTGCAACCTTAATGATTTTGCTGATTAGATATAAGTGTTTTTGATGCAGTCTGTAGGATTTTTTATATAAAAAACCATGTTCCCTACAAGTAGAAACAATTTTACTTCTTTTTCTAATTTTGATACTTTTTCTCTTGCCTGATTGCTCTGGGCAGGACTTCCAGTATTATGTTGAATCAGAGTGGTGAGAATCTTTTTCCTGATCTTAGAGGAAAGGCTTTCAATCTTTCACTGTTGAGTATGATATTAGCTGTGGGCTTTTCACCTACAACCTTTATTATTTGAAGTTTGTTTTTTCTATACCTAATTTGTTAAGTTTTTATAATAGATGTTGTGTTTTTTTCCAATGCTTTTTCTGCACTTTTTTTTGAGATTTTATGTTTTTTTGTTTCATTTTATTATTGTGATGTATCATACTGATTGATTTGTAGGTTGAGCCATCCTTACTTCCCTGGGATAAATCTTACCTGATCAGGGTGAATGATCCTTTTAGTGTGCCACTGAGTTTAGCTTGCTCATGTTTTAATGAGAATCAGGGATATTGGCCTGTAGTTTTCTTTCCTGGTAGTGTTCTGTTACTTTGGCATCATGGTAAGGCTGACCTCATAACATGAGTATGGTCATATTTGTTCTTCTTTGAATTTTTGGAAGAAACTTGGGAGAATTTGCATTAACTCTTCCTTAAATAGTTGGTAAAATTCACCAGTGAAGCCATCTTTTCCTGGGCTTTTCTTTTTGGAAATGGTTTAATTACTGATTCATTCTTCCTGTTAGTAATTAGTCTATTTAGCTTTTCTAATTTCCTCCTGATTCAGTTTGTAGGTTGCATGTTCCTAAGGATTTTCCCATTTCTTTTAGGTTGTCCAGTTGTGTTTCACCTTTGTATAGTTGTTCCTAGTAGCTCTGTGGTCCTTTGTATATCTGTGATAGCAGTTGAAATGTCTCCTTTTTCATTTATAATTTTGTTGATTTAGATACTCTTTTTTGCTTGGTTAGTCTAGCTGAAAGTCAGTTTTGTTTATATTTTCAAAGAACCAACTCTTTGTTTAGTTAATCTTTTCTGTTTTTTTTTCCTGTTCTGTATTTCATTTATTTAAAACAGAGGATAACTTAAGTTGCCCCTGTTAATGTTTTTGATTTGTAAAAATAGATAATGCAACTTATATACACCTGTATATGAAATGTTGATCTTTTAAACATTTTTTTACTTACTAAGAAGGTCAGTGAAATGATAAATCGAGAAATTTGTTGTAAATTCATAGTTAAATGAGGCAAATAATGTTTCAATAGAAAACAGTTTTTAAAAGAGTCACAAAGGTCAGACTCTAGTGAATGATTTTATTTTCTAAGACAGTTGGTCTTAGTTCATATTTTTGCGACTTCTTCCTTAAGAAAGTTTGATTTTGCTTGACATACAAACCCTGTCACTGTTGGGCAGGCTGGTATCTTTATATTAATGTCACACAAAATAGACTTCTGGATAAGAAACATGTCCAGTGGTAAAGAGGAATGAAGTAATAAAAGGTTTGGTTAATCAAGAAATGACAATGGTCCTAAATGTGTGTATATCTAATAAGACAACTTCAAAATACATGAAGCAAAACTGACAGAGCAGAAGGAAGAGATTAAAAATCTGATTAAAAAATAATAATAAACAATACATTAGGGTTTTTAAGGTGAATCTAAAGCAGTGCCTCCAAGGAAATGTATAGCTCTAAATACTTATATTAGAAAAGAAAACAAAAAAATTGAAAAGAGGTATTCTAAGCCTTCACCTTGAAAAGACAAAAAGAAGTGTAAATTGAATTCAAAGTAAGTAGAGCAAGGAACTAATAAATGTAAGATTAGAAATCAGTGAAGTAAAAAAAGAGATGATAAAGAAAAATCAATGAAAACAAAAGCAGTTCTTTGAAAACATCTAAAAATTGATAAACCCCAGGCTAGATCAAGAAAAAGGAGAACACAAATTACAATACTAGTAGGTGAATGAAAGAGAGAACATCACAGTGGATTCCACTGTTACTAAAGGATAATAAAGAAATATTGATACCTTAGGTGAAATGGATAAATTCCCTGAAAATACAAATTACCAAAGTTAAGATATGAAAAATATAAAAATATCAGTAGTCCTGAATCAAGACATTTAATTACTAACTAAAAATCTTTGTATCAAATAAACTTCAGCTTAGATAGCTTAGTTTCATAAGACCAGTATTATCCTGATATCCAAGTCAAATATTCCAAGACAACTACAGATCATCATCTCTCCTGAATATAATGAAAAATTCTTAGGTCATATCAGCAATTCTAATTCAGCAGGATATATAGAGGATAATACAAAAAGACTAAGAGGAATTTATTCAGCAATACATGTTTGTTTCGATATCCATCAATATGTTTCTCTATATTAACGGAATCCATCAATATGTTTCTCTATATTAACGGAATAAAGGGTAAAACCATAATTATCTTAATTCGTAAAGCAAGACCATTTGATAAAACTCAGTATCCATAATAAAAACTTTCAGGACACCATAAGTGAAAATATGCTTAAATTGATTAAGATCATTTATGAAAACCTACATATAATATCATAATTAATGGAAAGACTGAACATTTTGCCTATAAGATGAAGAACAAGGCATAATGTTTGCTCTTACTACATCTGTTTGACATAAAACTGGAAGTCCTCGACAGTGCAGGAAGAAGGGCTGAAGAGATCAGAAACATTCCAGTTGAAAAGGAAGAAGTATTAATTGCCTTTATTTACAAATCTTGTGTATACTAAATGCTAAAAAATGTTTATAATGATTTCAAACTACCAGAACCTAATGAAAGAAGTTATCAAGACCACAGAATACAAAGTTACTAAACAAAAATTAATGTATTTCTATATCTAATCAGTGAAAATTAGAAAATCAAATTTAGTATTCACAGTAGCTAAGACATGGAAGCAATCTAAATGTCCATCGATGAATGAAAGGATAAAGAAAATGTGGTGTATACATATAATGATATATTATTCAGGCTTTACAATGAAGGAAACCTTGAACCTGGACGATATTATACTAAGAGAAATAAGCCAGACACAGATGGAGAAATACTACATCACACCACTTACATGAGGAATCTAAAATAATCAAATTCATAGAAGCAGAGTGTAGAATGATGGTTGCCAGGGGCTGAGGGAAGGGGAAAATAGTGAAGTATTAGTCAAAAGGTATAAAATTTCAATTATACAAGATACATAATTCCCAGAGAACCACTGTACAGCATAGTGACCATAGTTAATAAATACTGTATCACATACAAAAAAATTTGCTGAGAGGATAAACTTTTATGTTAAAGTCTTTTTATAAAAAAAAGGATGAATGACTATAAATAGTTCAGAAAACTTTTAGAGCTGATCTATATGTTTATGTCATAGATTGTGGTGGTGACTTTACAGATATATATTCATCTCCAAATTTATCAAGTTGTATAGATTAGTTATGTATAACTTTGTGTATATCAGTCATACCTCATTTGAAGTGGTTTCAAAAACGAAGTAAATGAAATTTAAAATAAAACTATATATAATAACATTAAAAAGCATACAACAGGAATACATTTAAAATGTGACAAGTCCCACCCTGGCTGATGTGGCTCAGTTGGTTGGAGCATCCTCCTATAGGCTGAAAGTTCATGGGTTAGATTCCAGGTCAGGGCACATACCTAGGTTGTGAGTTCAATCCTGGATTGTGTAGAAGAAGGTGACCAGTAAGTGTTTCTCACATCCATGTTCATCTCTCTTTGTCCCTCTCTCTCTCTCTCTCTCTCTCTCTCTCTCTCTGTTCCCCACTCCCTTTCTCTCTCTCCCTCCCTCCTGTCCTCCCTCTCTCTATAAAAAGCGAAAAGAAATGAAAAAATGTCCTCAGGTGAGGATAAAAAAATGAAATAAAATATGTCCTGTACAGTGAAAATTACAAATCATTTCTGAGAGAAAAAGAGTAACGAGACATAGACAACTTCCATTTATTGTCATTTCTCTCCCAATTGTTTACAGTTGAATGTAATTCCAATCTATTTTTATACCTTTTTAAAAACATAATTTATTGATTTTAGAGAGAGAGGAGGAGTTAGGAAGTGAGGAAGAGAAAGAGAGAGGGAAACACCGATTTCTTGTTTCACTTATTTATGCATTCATTGATCGATTCTTGTACGTGCCCTGACCGGGATTGAACCTGCAACCTTGGCGTATGGGGATATTGGGACAATGCTCTAAATAACTGAGCTACCCAGCCAGGGCTACTTCAGACTCTTATAAATGAGAAATTGACATACCCCTTCTAAAATTTATATTAGGACAGAAAATAGCTATGGCAGTTTTTAAAACGAAGTTGGAGACTTTACATTTTCTGATTACACTATCTTGTTAAAAAGTATGTGACAGTAATCATGACAGTGTGCTAATGGCAGGGATAGCCACTACATCAATGGAACAGAATAGAGAGTTTAGAAATAGACCCACATAGGTAACCAGTTTATTCCCTACAAAGGTGCCCCGGTAATTCAATGATGAAAGGACTCTCTTAATAAATTTGCTTGATCTTATGAAAATTTATATCGAAGAAAATGAATAGGCTGGCCATAGATTGGGAGAAAATATTTGCAGTACTTACCATGTCTGACAAAGGACTTGTACCCAAAATATGTATATTATTATTATACTTTAGTAATAAAAAGTTAAGCAACTCAAAAAAAAAAGCCAAAAGACTTGGCATTTTACAAAGAAAAGCATATGAAATGCAAATTAGCATATGACAAATACTGAACATCATTAGTCTTCAGGAAAATATAAATTAAAATTATAATGTGATGTCAGTATACACACCCGATAACAGTTCACTGTTTGTGAGATTCTTACCTTTCTGGTTCTCCCTGTATTTGTTTTTCTTTTCTTTTGCTGTTTTCTCTCTTTTTACTATCCTCCCTTTTCTTGTTTTGTAGTTTTTGATCACTAGGGCTTACGTTGCTCTATTGCTTGAGCTTACTGCTTTCTTCTTGTGTTTACTAACTCCTGTGTAGCCTACTTCCTGTTAACTTTGTCAGGTTTCTAATAAAATAAATATAATCTATTATATTGTATTATAGAGTAAACCTATTATGTAAGTCTACGTCACTATCTGCTGGCTTGTCAATAAATAATATGCCTTTAGATTAGTAAGTGTTCATCCCAATTAGGTATGACCAGTGTAAGGTAAAGTGCCTGTTTCATTCATTGTTTTATCCCCAGTGGACAGACCAATACTTGTTCCAATAAGATGTTCAGTAAATTATTTGTTGAATAAATGAGCTGCTAAGGATGAAGTTGAATGTGGCTGCCACACTTGTGATGGTGGATGATATCATATTCAGAATATGACCTTAGTAAATAATACTTTTAGGGAACTTTGCAGTTTCTTGTTCTTTTTGAAGGTAGAGAATAGCCTAATATTTAGAAGCACTGACTTTGGAACCTGAGTCATATGTTGAATCAGAACAGGCAATTTCAACTACGTTCGTGGTCTTGAGCAATTTAATTAATTTGTTACTGTTATATTTTCTTTGCCTGTAAATGGAGATAATAGTATCACAATATTGTTGTGGGGATTAAATAATTTAGTCATGTCAAGTACCTTGGAAGGGTACTTGGCACATAGAATGATGGGTAGGTTCATAGTTGTTATTGTTGTTGTTACTACTGGTTTTAGAGGAGAAACAGCATTATTCAAGTCAGATACAAAATGAAAGTCAGAATCTTCAGAGCCAATAATCTCTTATCAGTGTAAATTAACTTTTAGGCAAGACCTTTCCCTTTTTTCTCCTCTCTTCTTTTTAAAGGGAGGAAATAAATAACAGAAGTATTTAAACATTAGAAATCACTATGGAATCTTAAAAAACACTTTCAAGCCAGTAGAGATAAGATATACAATTAAGGTTTGCTCCATGTCAGTTTCATCCTAATTTCCTTTTGCGGTAACCACTTTGAGTATTTTTTATTCTAAATTCCAGGCTCCTCCCTTTGAGCACAGGCATGCTTAGTGCCCTTAACCCACACATATTTGATGCTGTCATTCATATCTTTTTAGAGGAACCTTTAATTATCAATCCCAGAACATCCTATAAATCTTCATTAGGAAATTCTCTCTGAACTTTTGCTGAAAAGTAGTTACTGTGCATAGTGTGTATAGCAGCTGTTTGCCTAAGTTAAAAAAAAAGTTGACTGTTTTAATTTGCTTTAAAAATATCCACTGGCACTGGTTCTCATTACAGATGTGTGGTTGTAACATTTCATTTTTAAAATGTGTATCCATCTTTTTTCAGTTCTAAAGGAGTCCAAAGAAACCATCTAAAACCTTAAAAATAACCACTAAACCTACAGTGTTTCTGGTTTTTAAAAATTCTCAAGGGAGGACATTTTTTATCTTGGACTTAAGCTTCATACAGGGTGGCCCATTTAAAAGAGGCCCTGTACACAGCCACATTATTAAATGGGAACTGTTTTAAATGGGCCACCCTGTAAATCAGGGGTTTTTTTCTTCTTTTTTCCAATGGATATTTACTTCTTTGCACACTTGTAAGTTTAGCTCAAGTGTTCAGTTACTATGCTTGATAAGCAGCCTTGAAATTTAAATTTGGGCACCTAGGCAGCATTGAAATGCACAACTCTGGGCTCAGAGACATTAAGAAATTTTTAAGTTCATATTTTGAGAGCTCATGTTTGGATCTCTGAAACTTTGGCCAACATTCTGTGTGAACCTCCTTTTTCAAAACATGTTTATAATGGATAAAAATAAAAATAAGCTGAAAATGGAAACTTTAACATGAACAATTACATAGCTTTGGACTTTCTTTTACTGGAAATCTTTAAAAACAGTAAAGATGTCCACTTTTTTTTTTTTTTTTTTGAATAGGTTAGGGTCAATAGTTCTAAATATTTTTAACCAGAATTTCCAAACAAATTATTCTCTTCTGTTACCAAAAAATAATTGTGTTCTAGAAATGAGTTAGAAATTATCTTTTACTTAAACCATAGTGTGTCTGATCCACCTTTTCCTCAAACGTTACCTCAAAATTTGCAGGGCAAGAAGCAAGAATTTAAATGAAGGCCCATGTACCACATGTCATCATAAATGTCCCTGAAATCACAAATAAGAACAGGAAGAGAAGGAAGAAAATGGATCCTCAGCACTATTTGAATATGGTACTTTGTAATGCAAGAGCCCTTGGATACATGCTAGCGGTCTGAGAAGGGGATTTGAGAACCTTGCATTTCTATCACTTAATCCTCCCAACTCCTGTGAGCAGTGTGCATTTCCTGTCAGTAGTAACACATCCTACAAACCTTCGTGGCATTCTGATGCAGTAGCCTTTTGTCTTGAGAAATGTGGAGTATTTCCCTTGGGCCCTGATGATTTGAGTTATGTGCCAGTGATGAATGTTGATATTGTTGTGTTTGTGATATTCAGGCTCAGGGTAGAGTTCTCTCTTACCACATCTTAATATCATATTGTTAAACCCAAGTATAAGTTTAACTGATTGAATGTAGAAATCTCTGCTTCTACTTTAAATATAAATGGAATGAATCCGTGTCTCTAAATTTGCACCCAGTATGCCTCTACTAATTTACTACTAAAGGGGTCTTTTAATACATTTTCCTAACTCCTATCTAAGTTGCCCAAACAAGTTTTTATCTTAGTATATTAGTACATTATAGGTCATTATAATCCTGGAACTATGGTTAATGGTTTGAATTAGAACCTACCACCTTGTTTTACTTCTACACATTATAGAAAATAGTACCTTGGGAAAAAAGATTAGAAAAGATTCCAGATAAGTATGTGTATAAATTGGAAGGAAGCCTTAGAAGGGAAAACAAAATAAGGAGTTGTAACAGCTAAATATGGCCTAGATCAATCAGCTTCCTCTAGGCAAATGTAAAGAACCTCAATTTAAGGGTAAGTTTTATTTAACATTCCTAGTAAACTCACATTTTCAGAGATGTTCTATCAAAACAGAAAATGAAGATAACAATTGGTATCTTATAATTTGAGTTCCTCTTAATACTCTTAAAATATCCTAAATTGTATAAATCAAAGTTAAATAAATGATCTTATGTATATTGATAAAATAACAAAAAAGGCGATCTTACAATTCCTTGGTAGCCTTGATGTTGCTGACCTACTTTATTTTACTGAATGGCCTTGATCCAAGACAATGCCCCAATTACTCTTTTTTCCCCCCCTGAAGAAGTGAGGCTGTGCTCACATTTAAATCATTAACATACCATTCAATGAAAATGTTAAAGCATAACGACTGTAAGAAAGAGCTCTGAGTAAGGTAGGCATGCTTTTATTAGCTTTAAGAAAAATATGGTTTCTTTTATTCTTTAATGTGAAGCTCCATCTTGAAAAAGAAAAAAAATTGACATGGATCCAAATGAATTTCCTGGTTGCTTGTAACTTCCATTTGGAAAGAAGGTGGTGTTAGTGATCATTTCTTGGATTGATTACTCAGATCACACCAGTCTTAATACGAGATATACCATGTGGACATTGAGGAGAGCAGGATCCCTATGAGCAGCAAATGAATTAATTACTCCTCTTCTTAGGAAACTTTCACATGAATCCAAGAGACAGCAAGATAAATAAGTATGATTTTGTCTTTCCTTCTGCCTGTTAGCTGTCTATTCAGCCCAAGAACATCTGGTTTGAGGTATTGAGGGAAAAAGACAAGGAATAACTTGTTTGGTAGCAATATCATGCAAAGAAAATCAATTTAATTTGATTTATTTATTTTTTTAAATTTATTTTTATTTTATTTTTTTCTTTACCATTTATCCCCCATATACCACTCTCCTCTCTGCAATCACCACATTGTTGTGCATATCCAAGAGTCCTTTTTCCATTTTGCTTGATCCCTCCACCCACCAACCCTCCCAGTCCCGTCCCTGAAAGAACTGTCATCCTGCTCTTTATCTATGAGTCTGACTTTGTTTTCCTTGTTTTTTCAGTTTGTTCATTAGAGTCTACATATGAGTGAAATCATATGGCTCTTGTCTTTCTCTGACTGGCTAATTTTCAGTTAGCATAATGCCCTCCAGGTCCATCCATGTTGTCTCAAAGGTTACAATTTCTTCTTTTTTATGGCTGAACAGTACTCCATTGTGTAAATGTCCCATAGTTATTTTATCCACTCATCTACTGATGGACACTTGGGCTGCTTCCAAATCTTGGCAATTGTAAATACTGCTGCAATGAACATAGGGGTACTTATATTCTTTTGAATTAGTGTTTCAGGTTTCTTCAGATAAATTCCCAGAAAGGGAATCGCAGGGTCATAAAGCAGATCTATTTCTAATTTTTTGAGGTAACTTCATATGGCTCTCTACAGTGGCTGTACCAGTTTGCATTCCCACCAGCAGTTCAAAATGGTTCCCCTTTCTCCACTTCCTTACCAGCACTTGTTGTTTGTTGATTTATTGATGATAGCCCTTCTGACCTGTGTGAGATGGTGTCTCATTGTGGTTTTAGTTTGCATTTTGCAGATGCTTAGTGATAATGAGCATCTTTTCATATGTTTATTGGCCATCAGTATGTCCTCTTTGGAGAAGTCTCTGTTCAGGTCCTTTGCCCATTTTTTAATTCCATTGTTTGGGGTTTTTTTTGGTGTTCAGTTTTATAAGTTCTTCATAAATTTTGGATATTAGCCCCTTATCAGCTGTATCAGGAAAACAACATATTCTTAAATTCAGTGAGTTGTCTTTTAATTTAGTTGATGGCTTCTTTTGCTGTGCAAAAACTTTATAGTTTGATGTAGTCCCATTTGTTTATTTTTTCTTTTGTTTCCTTTGACTGAGGAGACATATCAGAAAAAAAAGTTGCTACAAGAAATGCCCAAGGTTTTACTGCCTTTGTTTTCTTCTAAAATTATGTTTTCGAGTTTAACATTTAAGTCTTTAATCCATTATGAGTTTATTCTTGTGTGTGGTGTAAGAAGGTGGTCTAGATTCATTTTTCTGCACATATCTGTCCAATTTTCCCAATACCATTTTTTGAATAAACTATCTTTAGCCTATTGTATGTGCTTACTTCCTCTGACAAATATTAATTGAAGGCATGGGTATATATTTGGGCTCTCTATTCTGTTCATTGCTCTGTGTGTCTGTTTTTATGCCAGTACCATGCTGTTTTTTAAATACTAAATATTATTGATTATGCTATTACACTTATTATTTTTCCCCTTTGCCTCTCTCCACCCAGCAGCCCGCACTTCTCAGACAATCCCCTCAGCATTGTTCATGTCCATGGGTCATGCGTATAAGTTCTTAGGTTGCTCCATTTCTTATACTGTGCATCCCCATGGCTATTCTGTAACTACCTATTTCTACTTCTTAATCCCCTCACCTCTTCACCCATTCCCCAACACCCCCTGCCATCTGGCAACCATCAAAATGTTCTCCGTATCCATGATTCTGTCTCTGTTCTTCTGGTTTGCTTAGTTTGTTTTTTAGACTCAGTTGTTGATAGATATGTATTTATTGCCATTTTATTGTTCATAATTTCGATCATCTCTTTTACTTAAATAAGTCCCTTTAATATTTCACATTATAATGGTTTGGTGGTGATGAACTCCTTTAGTTTTTTCTTGTCTAGGAAGCTCTTTATCTGCCCTTAGATTCTAAGTGATAGCTTTGCTGGGTAGAAAAATCTTGACTGTAGGTCTTTGCTTTATATGACTTTGAGTATTTCATGCTAGTCCCTTCTAGTCTGCAAAGTTTCTTTTGAGAAATCAGCTGAGAATCTTATGGGAACTGCCCTGTAGGTAACTATAACTTCTTTCCTCTTGCTGCTTTTAACCTTTCTCTTTATCTTTAACCTTTGGCATTTTAATTATGATGTGTCTTGGAGTGGGCACTTTTGCATCCATCTTGTTTGGGACTCTCTCTGCTTCCTGGATTTGCATGTCTGTTCCCTTCACCAAATTAGGGAAGTTTTCTTTCATTATTTTTTCAAACAGATTTTCAGTTCCTGACTATTTTTCTTCACCTTCTGGTACCCCTATGATGCAAATTTTGGACCTCTTGAAGTTGTTCCAGAGGCTGCTTATATTATCCTCATTTTTTTAAAAAAAAATTTAAGTCATGTTTATTCTATTACAATTGTCTCAATTTCACCCCCTTTGCCCCCGTCCACCCATCCCACCCGCACCCCCCACTCCCACAGTCAGTTCCCCCTCTGTTGTCCGTGTCCATGAGTCATTCATACATGTTCTTTGTCTAGTCCCGTCCCCTACTTTCCACCATTGTCCTCTTTCCCAGTCCTCTCTGGTTACTTTCTGTCTGCTCCGTGTTTTGATGCCTGTGGTTTATTTTGTTTGTTAGTTTATTTTGTTGAATCGATTCCACTTATAGGTGAGATCATATGGTATTTGTCTTTCACCAGCTGACTTATTTCACTTAGCATAATATTCTCCAGTTCCGTCCATGTTGTTGCAAAAGGTAGGAGGTCTTTCTTTCTTTCATTCTTTTCTTTCCTATCTTTCCTTTCCTTTTCTTTCTTTCTTTCTTTCATGGAGATTGATTTTATTTATTTTTTTTAAATGTCAAAGTCAATCATAAAATATTAAAAAATTTAAAACCATTATAAAGTCCCAGAAATGAAAACAATATGACACCAGCACAGAAATCATCAAGTAGATCAGTGAAATATTATGAGCATTCTAGAAACAAATGTATATATCTAACAATGCAATATATAATTCAATTGATATTTCAAATCAATGGGGAAAATAAGGCTTATTCAACGTATAAGGTGCATAGACCACTATTACTTGAAATAAAACAAATATAGAGCCCTGTTTGACACATTATATAAGAAATATTCAGGGGCGTTAGAAATCAATATGTACAATTTAAGAAGTTTTAGGAGAAGATACAAACTAATTTTTCTTACCCTGAAGTAAAATATTCAAATCCAGAAGCTATAAAGTAAGTTATTGACAGTATGACTATATTAAACATTTAAGGCTATATAGTAATATACATAAAAAAATGTTAAAGGACAAGTAATAGAATGGGAAACTAGTTGCCGCACATCTAAAAAAGGGTTAATAGTTGTTTTTTTTTTTTTGTGGGGTAGGAATTCTACAAACCATTAATCAATAAATGAATGAAGAATACCAAAAAGTCATTTAAAGATTTTGAAAAATAATAGAAATAGGCAAGAAATACACAAATACAGGTTTAGTTTCAACAAATAATAAAGGAACAATTAAAATAACACATCATTGTCACAATCAGATTAATATGTATTAAAAGTATTGGCAACTATGAAGGGAACTGGGTATTCATAGACTCTTTTTCACCTTAAAGCAATCCCTTTAGCATATTTTGCAGTGCTGGTTTGTGGGAGGTGTATACTTTTAGCCTTCTTTTGTCTGGGAAACTCCTTACTTCATGTCCCATTTTAATTGTGAGCCTTGCTTGGTAGGGCACTCTTGCAAATTGATGGTTTGATTATCGGCTTCGTCCACTCTACTGTTGTTTCCCTGTAGATTGTTCTTTTTTTGAACTAGTGTATCCTTCATTTCTGACTGGATCTTTTTTATCCTGCTGAGGTCCTCACTAAGTTACTTGAGCATGCTTATAACTAGTGTTTTGACCTCTCCATCTGATAGATTGTCTCCATTTCATTTAGCTCTTTTTCTGGAGATTTGATCTGTTCTTTCATTTGGGCCATGTTTCTTTGTCTCTTCATTTTGGCAGCTTCCCTGTTTGTTTCTGTATATTAGGCAGAACTGCTTTGATTCTGTATTTTGGTAGTATGTCCTATACAATAGATGTTCTGTAGGGTCCAATGACACAGCCTCCCCTATCACTCAAGCTGGGTACTCGAGGTGTGCCCTTTGTGAGGGCTGAGTACACCCTCCTCTTGTAGTTGAGCTTGGTTGCTTTTGGCAGATCAATTGGAGGGACTTACCCAGGCCAGTCAGCTGCAGGGATTGGCTGTGAGCACTTACAAGCAGCCCCTGCCCTCTGGAGGATCAGCTGTGCAGAGGCAGGGTGCTAGCGCTCCAATGTAGCCTGTAGCTGTCCACTGTGTGCACTGCTCCTGGGGTTTCCCAGGTGGTGCAGGCCAAGGTCAGTCGCCCCCTGTGTTTTGCCCAGGGTTTCCCTGCCTGGGTTGTAAACCAATCTGAGATGGCTGCTGCTTGTGCTTTGTTTGGAGATTTCCAGGCAAAACAAAGTTGTCTATCCTTGCTGGCTGCTGCTAGTGCCAGGCCTGGGCCTCATTGAAGCCAGCTGTTGCTTTTTTGAGAGGATTTAGGAAGTTAGGCAGCATAGGCAAAGACCAACCATTCATATGGAAAAGGAGCTTGGGTGGGCCCAAGTCTATGGTGATCTCCAAGGTGGGTCAAACAGTGTTAGCCAAGTAGATGGAGTCTCAGACATGACACCAGCTTACTGGCCTTGTGCCACTGTTCAGGGAGGGTTTAGAAAAGGAATAGTGGCCTCTGACTGCTTTGATGCAGGACCCTTTAGTTTCTCCCAGTATGTCACTGGTGCCTTTCTAGCTACTACCCCAGTTCTGTAGCTCAGAGAGAGTGAGTCCGAGTAGGCAGGTCCAGGTGTGGGTTCTTTAAGAGGAATTGCTTGGTGCTCCAGCAGTTTCTTCTGCTAACTTGATCCCTGCTTGTTTTTGCAACCAGAAGTTATGGGGACTAATCTTCTGGCACTGGAACCCTGGGTTGTGGGGTCTGGTGTGGGTATGGGACTCCTCACTCCTGACATATTTCTCCCAAATTTTTATCCTCCAACTGTGGGTGGATGTGTGACCAGCCGGTTCCAGATCTGCACTCCTCCTACCAGTCCATACATGCGGTGTCTTTAATTCGGTAGTTGTCAGACTTGCATTCAACTTGATTTCTGACAGTTCTGAGTGATGGTTGTTGTATATTTTAGTTGAAATTTTAGTATGGTTGAGCAAAGAGGTGAGCTATGTCTGCCTATGCTGCTATCTTGACCAGAAGTCCACCATGTTGTTTTGATTACTGTGGCCTTACGGTGTAGTTTGATATTGGGTAGCTTGATTCCTCTAACTTTGTTCATCTTTTTCAAGATCAGGGCCTTTTGTGGGTATATATAAATTTTTTGAAATATTTGTTCTAGTTCTGTAAAATACATCATTGGTATTTTGATAGGAATTGAGTTGAACCTGTAGATTACTTCGGGTAGTATGGACATTTGGATGATGTTAATTCTTCCTGTCCATGAACATGGTATGTGCTTCCATTCATCTGTATTTTCTTCAGTTTCTTTCTTTAGTGTCTTATAATTTTCTGAATATACATCTTTTACATCCTTGGTTAAATTTATTCCTTGGTATTTTATTCTCTCAGCAATTGTGAATGAGATTGTTTTCTTAATTTCCATTTCTGTTAGTTCATTATTGGCATTACAAATGAAACTGACTTCTGGCTATTAATTTTGTGTCCTGTTTTACTGAATTTATTTATCAGTTCTAGTAGTTTCTTGATGGAATCTTTAGGGTTCACTGTGTACAGTATGATGTCATCTGCAAATACAGTTTTCTTCCTTTTCAATTTGGGTGCTTTTATTTCTTCTTATCTGATTGCTATGGCTAGGTCTTCCTGCACTATGTCAAATAAGAGGAGTAAAAACAGACATCCTTGTTTTGTTGTCGATATTAAGGGGAATGCTTGTAGTTTTTGCCTGTTGAGTATGCTCCTGGCAGTGGGTTTGTCATATATGGCCTTTAGTACATTGAATTGTATTCTCTTGATGCCCAGTTTGCTGAGAATTTTATCATAAATGGGTGCTGGGTTTTATCAAATGCTTTTTCTGCATCTGTTGATATGATCATTTCATTTTTATCTATCATTTTGCTTATATGGTATATCACATTTACTGATTTGCTATTGTTGTACCAACTTTGCTTCTGGGAATAAATCCCACCTGATCATGGTATATGATCTTTGGGTGTATTGCTGTATATGGTTTGCTAATATTTCTTTGAGGATTTTAGCATGTACGTTCATCAGGGATATTGGCCTGTAATTTTCTGATTTTGGAATTAAGATAATGTTGGCCTTGTAAAATGATCTCAGGAGACTGTCTTGCTCTTGAATTTTTTTGAAATAGTTTGAGAAGGAAAGGTGTGCATTCTTTGAATATTAGGTAAAATTCACCTGCTAGGCCATCTGGTCAAGGGCTTTTTTTGGGGAGTTTTTGATTACTGCTTCAGTTTCACTAGCTATAATAATCTGTGTATTTGTATTCTCCCATTTTTCCTCATTTAGTTTTGGAAGATTGTATTTTTCTAGGAATTTATTCATTTCCTAGGAAATGAATAAATTTTGGTGTATAGTTGTCCAGTTTTTTGGTGTATAGTTCAGTTTTTTGGTGTATAGTTCATAATATTTTCTTAAAATCCTTTGTATTTCATTGGTGTCAGTTGGTGTTTTTCTTCTTTATTTCTGATTTCATTTATTTGCGTCCTTTCTCTATTTTTCTTGATGAGTTTAGTTAAGGGTCTTTCAATCTTTTTTATCTTTCCAAATAATCTGGTCTTGGATTTACTGATCTTTGACATATTTTTTTAGAGTCTTCATTTTTCTCTGATTTGACCTTTATTTTTATCCCTCCTTCTACTAATTTTAGGTTTTGTTTGTTGTTCTTTTTCAAGTTCTTTTGGTGTAAGGTTAGATAATGTATTTGAACTTTTTCTTGTTTCTTGAGATAGGCCTGTAATGCTGTGCCTTTCCCCCTTAGGACTGCTTTCCCTTTGTCCCATAGATACTGGGGTGTTGTGTTCTCATTTTCATTTGTTTCAAGGTATCTGTAGATTTCTTCCTTGATTGCATTGTTGGCCTATTTATTGTTTAACAACATGTTAGTTAGATTCCACATCATTTTGTATTTTTTAGTTTTCTTGTGATTGATTTCTGGTTTCATAGCATTATGGTCAGAGAAGATGCTTGATATGATTTCAATCTTCTTAAATTATTGAGACTTGTTTTGTGTTCTAATAATTCTTAAATTATTGAGACTGTTAAGTGGTCTCTTCTAGAAAACGTTCCATGTGCACTTGAGTAGAATGTATGTATATTTGCTGCTTGGATTGAAATACTCTCTAGATACCAATTAAATCTATTTGAACTAGTGCGTCATTTAAGGCTAGTCCTTATTGATTTCTGTCTGGAAAATCTATCCATTGAAGTCAATGGGGTGTTAATATCCTCTACTATGACTGTATTTAGTCAATCTCTCCCTTTATGTCCATCATGGTTTGCTTTACTTACTTAGGTGCTCCTATGTTAGATGCATAAATGCTTACTAGGGTTATATCCTCTTGTTGGGTTGTTCCCATTATCCTTATGTAGTATGCTTCTTTGTCTCACTATATCCTTGGTTTTAAGGTTTATTGTGTTGTATATAAGTATTGCTACCCCACCTTTTTTTCCTTTCCATTTGCATGAAATATTTTTTTTCCATTTCTTCATTTTTAGTTTCTGTGTATCTTTTGTTCTGAGGTGGGTCTCTTGGAAACAACATATTTATGGGTCTTATTTTCTCATTCATTTAGCTATCCTATGTCTTTTGATTGGAGAATTTAAGCAGTAAACATTTATAGTGATTATCGAAAAATACGTATTTGTTGCCATTTTATTGTAACAAAAAATAAAATGTTGTAACAAACTCCTTTACCTTTTTCTTGTCTGAAAAGCTCTTTATTTTTCTTCAATTCTGAATGATAGCCTTGCTGGGTAAAGAACCCTTGTGTTTGTTCCTTGCTTTTCATCACCTTGAATATTTTATGCTACCTCCTTCTTGCCTGAAATGTTTCTGTTTAGAAAGCAAATGACAGTCTAATGGGAGCCCCCTTGTATGTAAATAACTGCTTTTGTCCTGTGTCTTTTAAGATTCTCTCATTGTCTTTATTTTTTGGCATTTCAGTTATGATGTGTCTTGACATGGGTCTCTGGGTCCATCTTGTTTGGGACTCTGCACTTCCTGGACTTGTGTGTCTTTTTCCTTCACCAGGTTCAGAAGTTTTCAGTCATCATTTCTTCAAATAGACTCTTGATCTCTTGCTCTCTCCCTTCTTTTGGTACTCCCATGATGTTTTTACACTTCATGTTGTCCTGAAGGTTGTTAAACTATCCTCATTTTTTCAAAAATTCTTTTTTCTTTTTGCTACTCTTCCAGGGTGATTTTTTTTTCCTATGTTGTCTTCAAAATTGCAGAATGATCATTCTGCTTCATCTGTTGTAGTGTTTATTCCTTCTAGTGTATTGTTTATTTCAGATATTGCATTTTTTTGTTTCTGACTGGGCCTTTTTTATGGTTTCCATGTCTTTTCATGCTGATGTGTATCCTTATGATCATTACTCTAAATTTTATATGTGATAAATTTCTTGCCTCCTTTTTCATTTAGTTCTTCTAGAGAATTCTCTTACTCTTTTACTTGGGTCCCGTTTCTTTGTCTTCTCATTTTGGCTACTTCTTTATGTTTTATCTATGTATTGTGTAGATCTAAAACGACTCTAGTGCAAGCTGTTTGGAGCTATCAGTGATTCATAGCTTGTGGATTCCTCTGCTAGGCCTGGGTGTGTGCAGAAATAACCAGGCTGCACACCAAGGTCTGCTTTTACCAGCACTGAGAGGGTCAGCTAAAGTCTCAAAACTCCTAGAAATCCACCTCTGCCTATAGGCTATTAGACTTAATTAATGAAAGTACCTCTAGCTGTACTGCTTACCAGCCTAGCTTAAGCTTGCCTGGGTGTGGTAAGAGAGATTTATGCCTGGGGCCATTCTCCACCCCTTCTCCCCTGCTGATACCACATGGATGGGAGTGCTTTGCCTGAGTGAGACAGCTTCTGCACTTTGGGGAATTACTCAGCTCTGGGATCCAGGTCACTGACCCTTCAGCTATCCCCCCAAGAGCCACCAACTCCAGACTTTCTTCTTGTGGCTCTAGTCTGCTCTGCAGTCCCTCTGCTGGAGCCCAGGGTAAGTGGCTGCAAACAAAATTTTGTGTGTTGGATCTTTAAGATGCTCTGTGCATCTCTAGTCATCTCCCTGGTAGACAGAAATCTCACTGCTTTTCACAACCAGATGTTGTTTGGGTTCCTTGCCTGCTGCTTTTGCTCTAGGCAGCAGAGCCTGGCTTAGCATTTAGACCCCAAACTTCTCAGAATGAACCCCCCAAGCTGCTGAAATATCCCTCTGCAACTTCAGATGCTGCCTGTGGGAACCCAGCCAGTCCTCTCACTCCTCCATAATTCCTACGGTCTCATTGTGGTGGTCTGGCTTCTTCTGTAAGTCCTTGGTTATAAGGTTTCTTTCCAGCTAGAATTCCATTGATTATTTGGGATGATATTTCTATAATTTAGTTGAAATTCCAGTTTTCTCCTGGGTGGAGGTTCATGTAGTTTTCATCTACTCTCTCACCATCTTGGATCTTACCCAGTTTAATTTTAACATGTCAATTTTAACACATTTTTCATTTTGTTTCTGACTTCGTTTTTTTGTTCATTAAATGATGGCATATTATTTGAGTACTGTAGTGATATTCTTAAAGAGTTAAAAGCATTATTAGTCCTTTATGTTTGTATATCAGTTTCCTAGAGCTTCTTTAACAAAGTCACAAAAACTGGCTGGCTTAAAACAACAGAAACTTACTGTCCTACAGTTCTGGAGACTGGAAATCAAAATCAGGTCAGCAGGACCCTGTTCTCTCTCTAGCGGATCCTCCTTTGTCTGTTCTGGCTTCTGGTGTTTGCAATTACTTACCTTGTAGATGTATCACTTCAGTTACATTGCTGTCTTCTCCCTGTGTGTTTTCACATGGTCTTCTTTCTGTGTGTCTGTCTCTCTGTCCAGATTTCTCCTTTTTATAAGGATACTGGTCATTTTGAATTAGGGCTCACCCTAAGACCTTTATTTAGTTCCTATGCCTCTGTGAAAACCCTATTTCTAAATGAGGTCATATTTTGTGGTACTGGGGGTTGACTTATGCATTCTTTTTTCATAACCTTCAACAGTTTGTTTTTTTTTATTATTTCAAATATGTATGTAAAATATTTCAAATATTGGTAAGCTGTAAAGTACAGCTTAAACAACAGTATGATGCTTAATTGTTCATTGTACATGTTTTGGCAAAATAGTGTTTTTTCAGAGAGCAGAACAGTTTTCTTACATGTATTAACTAGATTTGTAACAGAAGTATATGAGTTCTCATCATCCTTACATCCTTGGTCAAGTACTTCTTACCCAAAGATATCTTTATTATTCTAACATATTTTTCCTTCTCCTTTAATAGCAGTAGCAGTTATGGGAAGTACCTACTGGAGTCACTCAAAGTTCACGTATATTTGGCATTGGTGTTCAATTATGCTAGTGGTTGGCAGACTGTGGCCTGAGGGCCAAATGCTCACAGCCACCTATTTTGTACATATGAATAAGAATGGCTTTTACATCTTTAAATGGTTGCAGAAAAATCAGACTAATATGTAATATTTTGTGATATAACAATTATGTAAAATAAAAATTGTAATGATTATTAGTAAAATTTTACTGGAACATAGTCATGGTCATTCACTCATTTATGGGTTGTCAATGGCTGCTTTGGTGCTACAACTATAGTTGTGTAATTGCAACAGAGACTTAATGGCCCACAAAGAGGAAGATATTTACTATCGGACCTTTCCTAGAAAATGTTTGCTAACCCTGGATTATACCAATAGTTTATTCCCAACTTGTTAGGCTACCTCACACATTATTTTTTAGAAGTAGAAAATATAATTTTATATTTGACTGAGAGGGACAGTTGTACTGGTTTATCTGTATGCTCATTTGACAGTGTGCTATGTATTATTTTTATTTTTATTTTTTAAAAGATTTTATTTTTAGAGAGGGGGAGGGAGGGAGAAAAAGAGGGAGAGAAACATTAATGTGGGGCTGCCTCTCAAGCACCACTACAGGGGACCTGGCCCACAACCCAGGGATGTTCCCTGACTGGGAATTGAACTCGTGATCCTTTGGTTCGCAGGCTGGCACTCAGTCCACTGTGCCACACCAACCAGGGCCACATATTATTTTTATAGTTCACAGGGAATTGGTTGGTCTGTGATTATTCTGGGATTTTTCTGTATTTATCAAATGCTCTGTGCATGTTATATGTACAGTATTGGTGTCTTTAAGCTGGAAATAAGATTTCACTTTGAATAATAATAATTATTTACCTAATAAGCCTGTTCCCAATGATCAGTTTTAATCTGTGTTATCATAGATCAAGTATGATGAGATTATTCTTACTGTTTTAGTATTTCTGCATTAAAACATAATTTTTGAAACCAAGATTTAGCCTCAGGAGATTTTTACATTAATTAGTAGAGTGATTTCTGAATTTTTTCCAGAACACTTATGCATATGCGATTTATGCATAAATGTGCTAAGGATTTTCCCAGTTAATACAGTTTGAATATTTACAATTAATTTTTGAGACTTAAAAGATGAATTTCATGTGTTACCCTTGAATTAGTATAGAGGAAGCCAGTTATTGACATTTAACTTGGAAAATTTTTCACTCTTCTAATAGATTTCACTTTCTTGCTCTCGATATAAAAAGCTATTTGATGTTTCAGCTTTCCAGATTTTTCCTCTTAATGTTGTAAGTCACCTGTTGTAGCCTTTATACATTGGTTTACTTTTCTGCATGTTCCACGCTTAATTTTCAAAAAGTCACTTGTAATTTATTCAAGTGTCATCCAGTAACCTCCTATAGCCACCTCCTCATATGATATATGCTTATATGATCTTAAATTGTGA
The DNA here is from genome assembly GCF_021234165.1 of Pteronotus mesoamericanus. NCBI lineage: Eukaryota > Metazoa > Chordata > Mammalia > Chiroptera > Mormoopidae > Pteronotus > Pteronotus mesoamericanus. Next base: position 14,377,705 of record NW_026555085.1, on the reverse strand, counting down.
TGGCAGTTTAAATAAATTATATTCAGTTGCTGTGGAAGACAATTTATAGAATAGTCAGGGTTTTGTTTTTTCGAATTTACAGTTAGATTGTTGAGATCTGGAATTCCATTTCTTCCACTCAAATATATGACCTTGGGTAATCTAGTTAACCTGTTCACACCGAGAAATGGAAATAATAATAATATCTACCTTATAGTTTTGTTTTGATACATAAATCAGTTCAGTAGTATGTAGCAAATAGTGAATCCTTAGTATGTAAATATCATCTACTGACAGCTATTTTCCTCATCTCTATTATTATTATTATCATTAATTATTATTTTTGATTCTAAATCTTGTGTTCTTCCAGATTCATTTATTTTTTCTTTTTTATATTTGCTGCTTTTAAAAATATATATCATTAATTTGATAACCTTTTTGAATAATCTTTACCTGTCCACAAAAGCATACCAACTATAATAAAATTTTCAATATTTTCTTCCTTACGCTGTTGTGTCATTCAGTAAACATGTATTGGGTTCCCACTTTGTGCTATTTCACTTCTGAAAGATGAAAAAGATCTGGTCTCTACCCTCACCCAGTTACCACTAATGAAGTAGTCTTATGCTATAAATATGCATGTACTCATTTCCAGGGTTGTATAAGTAGTTCTTCTCGTGACCGATTTTAGAAATGATTTCAAGGAAGGGGAAACATTTGATCAAGACCTTAGAAGATATGATGGTATTAAACAGGATATGAAAAGTTGTGGCAGGTTGAGGGCTACAGCAAGGCCTTCTAGGTAGAGACAAGTGTGCAGAAGCAGTGAGGTATGGGAACTACATATGACAATATAGAAGAAGGAAGTAATGGGGGCCCTTTTCCATGCGCATCTTTAAAAAAATTATTTTTATCCTCACCCAAGGACATTTTTTTTTATTGCTTTTAGAGAGAGAGAAAGAGAGAGGGAAAGGGAGAGAGCAAAACATCAATGTGAAAGAGAAACATTGATTGGTTGCCACCTGTATGTGCCTGGACCAGGGATTGAACCCACAACCTAGGTATGTGCCCCAACTTGGAATCGAACCCACAACCCTTTGGTTACGGGATGACACTCCAACAAACTGAGTCACACCAGCCAGGGCTCTTTTGCATCTTTGAAGTTCTGCAAATTACCTCTTATTATGAGAATGTTGAGATTTTTAAGAATCCATCCTTTGATTCTCTGCCCTGGTATCTTCTGCATAACTGCATACTGTTGTCAGCCAAAGTACTACAATTATTGGCTCTTTCCGGCTAACATTGTATCCACAAGTAACATGAATTGTAAATTTTTGTTTGTTTGTTTTTTCATCTAACAGACATATTACCTAAATGCCTTAAGGTTTTAATCTGCTCTGCCAATATTTAGTGTGTGTGTTCCCCCTTAAATTGAACACCAAGGGGATAATTCCTTGGAATCTGAAATCCCAGTGAACTTAGTGGGAGACGAATCCATCTAAATAGCTGTTCTTCTTCATCACATCTGTGTTTTCCAAAAGAATATTTTCTTTTTCAACAAGACTCTCCTTTTGATCCCACCCTTCTTCTTTCCGTCCATTGATGATAAAGACTATGGAAGCATCTAAGAGGGTGGATCTGTCATTTGTTGCCACAATAATGCTGTATAACAAAAAGTCATAAAACCTTAGTAGTAAAACCTCAGAATTTTTGTTTATGTGTCTAGGACAGTAAGTTAGGCAGCTCCGCAAGTCTTGACTGGGTTCTGTCATCTATCAGCTGACTGTCAGCCTGTTCAACTGATTTAGGATGACTCAGTGGGAGAACTGGATGACTTAGCTGTGCTTCATGTGGCTTTAGTCTTCAGTGTATTAGCTTGGGCACATTTTCATGGCAATAGCAGAGTGCAAGAGTACAAGTTGAAATGTAAATTCTTCTTAGCCAATGTTTGCTGACATCTGCTATCATCTTATTAGCCAGAGTATATAACATGATTAAGCTCAGGATTATAGTGTGAAGGCATTTAAAGTTACTTGACAATGGGAGTTGATAGTGTGTGTGTTAAAGAATTAAGGCTATCGTTGCAGTATGCCACAGAGGGGCACCTAAGTTACACTGGGGATTAGGGACAATTTCCTAAGGACAGTGCCCCTCGAACTAAATTTTGAAGGAATTAGTTGAATGAAAGAAGAAACAAAGACATATTTGGCAGAGAGAACATCACATACAAAGGCCCAGAGATACGAAATCATTGTGTGGTCAACTCTCTACAGATAGTTTGATATGTAAGGCATGGAGAAAGGATACATGGCTGAAAGTAAGGCCAGAACCAAAAACAGAAGCCAGATTTCAAAGACTTTTTATATAATAAGCAAAGGAGTTTGAAAGTTGTAGGATTCTGTGATGGTTCTAAGCCTAGGTGTTAACTACTTTTTTATTGATGTTAATTATTATTAATATTTGAATTTGCTACCACAAAGCTAGTCCTTATAAATATATTTAATAAAATACAAGCTGGTGGTTGGAAGGTACATAGATGTTTTATGAGTATTTTTAGTACATTTAGAAGACTGCACATGTTACTTATTTTAAGCTTCTAGAAATATAGACTAAACTTTTCAAAGTATATCTTAGAGTTCAATATCCAAGTTTCAGTGACAGTGTGTGTAAACATCTATAAAAGATTCTTACTACATACCCAAAATTTAAAGTTGTAGAATATAATTTAAAGTAAAACCAAAAGATCATTCATTATACACAATATGTTATTCCTAGTAGAATTGTTACATATATTATGTTGGCTAAAAGTCCGTATATTTTTTTCCCTAAAATAAAAGACACGTTTTTCATTTTTCACCAGTAACTTTATTGATTTGGATATTTTGAGTATGTTGGCTATCTCCTGCATTGTATGACGTTGATTGTTCTCATTTAATATCTCAATTTGATCGCTATCAACTTCACTGGTCTATCCGACCATAGGGCATCGTCCAGCAAAATCTCCAGCATGAAACTTCTTAAACCACTTCTGACATGTTCGATCAGTAACAGCACCTTCTCCATATACTGCACAAATCTTTTTTGGCATTTCAGTTGTGTTTTTACCTTTACTGAAATAATAAAGCATAATATACCAAAAATGTTGCTTATTTTATTCCACCTGCAATATTAAAATGGCTCCACAAAAATTCACCAGTTTTGGTAAGTTTTTAAAAATGCATGCTGATGTGACAGCTGTCACAGTGCAGTCTAACAAAATTGTTTCGAATGAAGTTAAAGACAACTTAAGTACTACTAGAGCCATCTTATGGAAAAAACCGAACTTTTTGACCCACCCTAATTAAGTCTTAACGTCTTTCTCATGTTATCACTTTTTTATCCATGTTCTGGAGAACAGACATAAAATGCATTTCTTCTGGACATACTAAATTTCATTTTGATTTGAAGAAAATTATGGAGACTTAGAGATAAACCTTTCCTTAATTTTTTCAGAACAAAAGTGACTGATCGTTGTCTAGTTTACATATTCTAGAAAGACAGTTGTCTTGCACACTTTCTGATTGAAGCTGAAGCCCTTTGTGAATGAGCAAATGGAATGTATTATATACTACAACTGGAATATATTATGTATTTTCCTGTTGGCAGTCATTGATATTTGCAAAATTAATTTCCAAGTTGCTTAATTGGTAATATAACAACTTTGCACTGCTTTCCATATTTTTAAATTTACATGTTCATTTAGTCAGTATTATAGTATATGAGACTGAAACTATTGGGTAACAAATTAAATCTTGGAAATACAAGTACATTAGGAGAGAATATATTTACAATAGTGGTATTAATTATTACTAGGTTTTTTTTAAGAAGGCTATTTAAGGAAATATAATTAAGTTACAATTTTGACATAAGTTTGCTTTATTTAAAAGTGTTAGGGGAATGGAGATTCTAGTCTTTACACTCAGGTGAACGTCACATCAATCTCAACGAAAATTCTGGCATTTTTAGTTATTAGAAGTTGCATGAGTTCACAGTTCCTATCAGAGTAAAATAATTTCCCTTCATGATAGGGTAATTTTATGGCAGTATAGTACAAACTTTCAGCAAGATGTTTTTATGGATGAAATGGAGAATTATAGTAAAGACAAACAACCTGATAGTCGGTTCAGCAATTCCTAGCCTGCAAAGTGTTGACCTGTTGTCTCAAGGATAATTCTTGGCTACAGGTGTTTATATTGGATGGTGATTTGTTCAACACTTAGATTAGAGGTTTTCATTCATTTTGTTTATTTAAAAATTTTGAACCTCTATCTTCAAATGTTATGTTGAACAGGTCCTCAATATATAAACCTAATAAATGCTGAGCTTCTCTTATTCAAGTGAGGATTGGAAATGCTCATAGTTGGAAAAGGTCTTCCCAAGGATGTGCCATTTAAGTAGACTTAAAGGATAAGAAGTGAGGAGTCTTTAACATTGAAGACTGCAGAGGATTCAAGTAGATTAGTCATTGCCTTGAGCTGGGGATGGGAATGTGGATTAACTGTAAATGGGCAGGAGGTATTTTTTTTGGAATGAGGGAAATGTTCTAAAACTGGATTGTGGTAAACATGTGATTTAATGGTATATAAGTGATATTTCAATAAAACTTTTAAAAAGACACTATTTACCTGGAAAATATTGAAGCAGCTTTTTTCATATTTTTGAAGATCCATCACATGTAAAAGAGATTTGCTATTTCATCCAGATCTAGGTGACAAAATAAGCCCAGTGTGTGAAAGTCAACAAAGAAACATAATTTCACTTACTGTTAAGGAATATCTCCAAAAAGGGGGGAGAGACAGGCATAGTGATAATGGGTTGTTGGGTCTTTAAGAGGTTTAAATGACAGTTTATCTAAGTATGCCAGGCACATGGAAAGCACTCAAATGTTTGCTTTTCAAAGAAAAATAGATATAAATGATATGTATGTATATGTGTAATATGTTTGTATGCATATAAATGTGTGTATAATTCTGGGAGAAAACAAACGTGCCAAAATGATAACAATTGCTGATTCTGTGTGAAGAATGTATGAGCATTCATTGTACTTTTTTTTGTTGTTGTTGATTTGAAATCTTTCAAAATAACAGTTAAGGGGAAAAAAAGAGAGTAGTTGTGGTTAGGTTGATAGGGTTGTCAGAGCAGATTTTCTCAAATACTATGAAACATAAACCATCATTCAGTATCTGAATTAGAGAAAACTGGATTTATTGTTTCTTGTCATAAAACAAAAAAAAAAAAGGAAAGATATGTGCTGGTCACGCACAGTCTCTTAGCAGGGAAGAATGCTAATCTTAGGTAGTTTTTAGGAAGCATGGAGTTTAGGGACTGGCGTTGTTCTGGAGGTGGACATCATCTAGAAGGGAGGTTGCCCAGATGAGGCTGTTGCACTCAGAGGCAAGTGCAGCGGAGTGATTCTGTTCCTGACTGATTTTTAGAAGTGAGGAGCTGCCACTGTTAGGTGATCCACTGATGGGATTTAAAACTGGTTCGAGCACCTAGTATAAAATTTAGGGCCTGACATAAAGAGCCACAATAAACAGTTGTTCAATTAATAAGTTTTAAAAAATTGTTTGCCATTATTACCACCAACATCATCTCGTTGTTTAAAACTGAAGAATTTTGAGGTTGTAACACCTTACGCTGCATCTTATTTTGAATCCTATCACTAAAGGTCTTAAGTCATATTGGAGTCTCTTTCCTTATGTCAGTGTTGCCTAAATTGATTTTTGGTGCTGTATAACTAAGTGGGCTTAGAAAAATGATTACATACACAGTAAATACATTGAGAACCGCAAGTTTCTTTCATAACTTCTCTGAGTGCCTAATATGGCAACACGCATTGCAAATCTAGCAAAGAATAGAATATAAGGCATTTCCTAAACTCATGTAACTACAGAATGTTTTTTATGGACAAGATCAGTTTCTCTGTACAGTATCCCATATTTATTCATATACTAATTGTCTGAATATCTGTATAATGCAAAATTCTTTTATTTTTAAGTGAGTTTTTCACAGTATGTAATTCTGAAGCTTCTTTTTGCTATCACTATGGGCAAATCTCTTAACTTTCTTGAACCTTTGATTACTAGTCCATGAAATGTGCTTGAAAATTCGGATGAAATTTGTGATTATAGTGTGTCTATATCCAATGTTATAGAAGTTATTTTTGACTGTTATATTTCAGCAACAATAAGGTAGTTAAGTCCTTGTAGTTTTAAGTGTACATCATAGTGATTAGACATTTATATACCTTACATGAAGTGCTCATCCTGATAATCTACTACTATACGTAGTTATTATAATATTATTGACTATATTCCCTAGGCTGTATTTTATATTTATGTGACAGTTTTAATTGGCAGTTTGTATTTCATAACCACACCAACCATTTTTCCTTTCTTTCCCCAACCTTCTCCCATCTTTGGCCTTTGTATTGTTCTCTGTGAGTTTGTTTATGTTTTGTTTGCTCATTTATTTTATTTTTTAGACTCCACATGTAAGTGAAATAATATGGTTTTGGTCTTTCCTCTGTCTGACTTATTTTACTTTGCCTAAACCCTTCTAGATCCATCCATATTCTCACAATTGTCAAGATTTTATTCTTGATTAATGGCTGGGTAACATTCCACTGTATATATGTACCACACCTTGTTTATCCATTTGTCTCCTTAGACACTTAGGCTCTTTCCATATCTTGGCTCTGGTAAATAACTCTGCAGTGAACACAGGGATGCATATATATCTTTGAACTCTTCATTTAAATTTTTTCAGATAAATGCCCAGAAGTGGAATTGCTGGGTCATATTGTAGTTCTGTTTTCAATTTTTTGAGGAACCTCTGTGTTGTTTTCCATAATGGCCGCATCAATTTACAACGCAACCAACTGTGCATGAGTGTTCTTTTTTCTCCAGATCTTCTCCAACACTGTTGTTTGTCGATATACTGATAATAGCTACTTTGACAGGTGTGAAGTTATAGCTCATTGTGGTTTTGATTTGCATTTCCTTGATTATTAGTGATGTTGAGCATTTTTTCATATGTCTGTTCATCTATATTCCTATTTGGAGAAGTATCTCTTCATGTTCTCTGCCCACTTTTTATGTGGATGCTTGTTTTTTTTGATGTTGAGCGGTTTGAATTCTTTATATATTTTGGATATTAGCCCCTTTTTGGATATATCATTTGCAAATATATTCTCTTATTTAGTATGTTTCCTTTTTGTTTTGTTGATGGTTTCCTTCTATTTTTCACAGAACTAGAACAAATAATTTAAAAATTTATATGGAACCACAAAAGACCCAGAATAGCTGAGTCAATATTGAAGAAAAAGGCCCTGGCTCAGTATCTCAGATGGTTAGAGCAGAGGGTCAATACCTGGTGAGGGCACATACACCAGTACACCAATGAATGCATAAATAAGTGGAACAATAAGTCAATGTTTTGCTCTTTTTGTCTCTTTCTTTCTTTCTCCTCCTTTCTCTCTGAGTTAGAAGAGGGCATGGGGGGATAAATGGTAATGGAAAAAATACAATAAAAATAATAAAATAAACAAAAATTTTATTAAAATACATAAAAATTTTATTAAAATACAGAGAATGTAGAATAAAGTTGGAGGTATCATGCTACCTGGTATCAAACTATATTATAAGTCTATAGTAATCAAAACAGCATGGTACTGGCATAAAAACAGATACATAGGTCAATGGAACAGAATAGAAAAACCCAGAAGTAAACCCACATCTATACAGTCAATATGTAACAAAGGAGACAAGAATATACATTGGGGAAAACTCAGTCTCCATAATACATGGTGTTAGAAAAACTAGACAGATCCATGCAAAAATATGAAATAATACCACTTTCTTACATCATATACATAAATAAACTCATGAATCAGAGACTTAAATGTAAGATCTGAAACCCTAAAACTTCTAGAAAAAACAGAGACAATAAACTCTTTGACATTGGTCTTATTTTTTATTTTTATTTTTTTGTGATATGTCTTCTAGGACAAAGACAACAAAAGCAAAACTAAACAAATGCAACTACATCAAACTGAAAAGCTTTTGCATTACATAGGCTTAAAAATTAGTTATACAAAGTAATTGAGCCAGGCTTTCTTTATAGTATTTTATTAATCTTTGGTAAATGAGCATTTAAAACTAATTTGTCTAATTTGTTACAGTTTTTTACTCATTTAATATGGTATTGTAGAAGTTGATTTCTAGATGCGCCCCCCAATTCCCCGCCCCGCCCCCAAAAAAAGGCTCACCGCTTGCCTCTAACTGGGATTGGTAACCCTGAGATGGTGGTTTAGCTTCTGACCTTAATTTTTGTTCTTTTAAAATACGATGAGTGGACTAAATCTTTAGTCCTTCCCTGACCTAACATGCTGTAACTGGTATACTTCTCATCCATTATCTTTTCTGTTCCTCTAGTCAGGAGTGCTTAAAATCATTTGCTTTATGCAGCTCTTTATTTCAGTTTGAATATTGGGATATTTGCTCCTGAGGACTGTAAGATATATGAGAAAATTTGCTCTATGAATTGTTAGAAGAAATTCACATGCATGTATCATTTTTGCAAACTTCCTTAGATGCACATTTTCATACTTTTTGCTGTGATAATTCTAGGTGAGCTTTCCAAGGCAAGTCTTTGGTTTTTAAAAAATTATCTAATTTATTTCTTCTCCTTCCCACTTGTTAAAAGCTATTTCTCTTACACATTAAAAATTAATAAGGGTTTATGTTAGTATTTCATACTGCCTTCCTTTCCCTATACTGTGTTTCCCATCTCCTGATTCTGTTCTGTGTTATCTGTTATTTCATCTTTTTAACATAGAAATCATTTATTAATTTATTATATTATATATATTGTTTTTTGTATCCTTTCCTCATTTTTATGGAAACTCCACTCTTTTTTTTAATCTGTTTTGTTCATGGATGACCCTAAGCAACTACAACATACTAGGTACTCAGTATGCAATTGTTGATTGAGTAATTAATACCCATAGGTGATATAAATTGTTTGCTTTTCATGTTTACCCTGTCTTAACTTTTACTTTAAACAAACATATGTATTTTTATTTTTCCCATTGGTATTGTAAATTTTATATATCATGAAGATAATTATATAATCTTGTTTTTCTTGAATTTTCAGATATTTATACTTATTTCATGGCATGTTATAAAATTCTAAAAAGAGTCTTAAAGTTCACTTACATTATAGATGAATATATGCTATAGTAAAGATGTGGAGGGAATGGATGCTGAAAAATCAAGCAAGCTATGACAAAATAGAAAAACTTTTGTCCTAGGTATTGATATTTTAATTTATTTATCACATTGGCCTTTTTGGAGCCAATGTTAATTGAATTCCTTTCTTCCTTTGAAAAACAGGTAAAGTCATAGAGGTCTATGAAAATTAGAGGTTATAAAAATAGAAGAGTAAGGATATTTTGCATGTGTTTATAACTGTCTGATTGCCTTAAATGACTGATCATAGTCAAATTTATGCACCTTTTCCCCCTTTGGACTCTGGGTAAGTTATTCTCAACAAATATTGGTTAAGAATGACATAAACAGTATGATGTCTGTGTTTGCATGTGCTGTCTAGGGCCAGGTAAACTGACTAAAGTTCAGTGAGGGCTCTAGTCTGCTATTCACTCTAATTCCAGTTAGGAGAAATTTCTAGGTATTATAGTAATACGCAGCCTATGAAAGTATAATCAAATAAGTAGTTTGAAGGGAAAAAGGAAACTTCTTTTGGGGACAGAAAGTCACTCATGGTCTTCTTAGACCAAGCAGTAGTCACAGGGTCTCTATTCCAAAGTAATGTCAATTACCTCAATGTCAATTACCTGAGGTAAAAAAGTGTCCAAAAACCAGAAGTTAAAAAAAAAAAAAAAAGTAACTTAACTTCCAATACCACAGCAATTAGTTAACCACAGCATCCAGAATAATTTAACCACATTAGAGTTTCCATCCAGTGGTAAGTACTGAAAGCAGCTCAGGTCCCAAGAAGACTCACACATGGCAGTAAAGAAATGTCTCTTTGTCTTTTCTTTTATGTTTTGTTCCTGAATGCTTTAAGAGAACATCTGCTTGTGGGCCTTGTGTTCTTTTTTGACTGGCCCAGCTGGTTCTCTATCACAGATTTTTATCATACTTTCCCCCTGATCTCTTCTTCAGAATTTTTCCCGCCCCCCAGCATTATTGAGGTAAAATTGACTTATAAAATTATAAGATATTTAAAGTGTACAATGTGATGACTTGATATACATATACAGTGTCAAAGGATCTCTTTTATTAAAGAATCCCCTTTATTAAAATTTAATCAGTCCCTCCACTCTGTTCTTAATTAGAGCTTGAGAATTTGAAAAGAGGTATTTTAAACCCAGAAGCAGACCCTGTTAAATACACTGAAAAAGAATAATATAAAATTCTATGAAAATATCCACAAGTACAAACACTATAGGCTTTTTCTTTTTTTAATTCTTTAACGGCAATGGGATGTTTTCACATACAGGACCAAGAATAAACTGTAGCCTCATTGCCCTTCCCCTGCTTGTTTTTATTCACTTTTTCATTCTATTAGGCATTAAAACTCAGTATTTCTTCTTAATTTCATGGTTGTTACTCAATTTAATGCAAATCAATTTTCTTACAAATATTTTCTTATAAAATAATTTTCTTATAATTATCAAAAACACAGTTTTTTAGGATTTAAGGATTATAGTTGCTTTCATAGGCCAAAATCAAATATGTGAAAAGGCACCATTTTTGTTCACATGGAAGTAAAATCAACATATAACATTATTAGTTTCATGAGTACAAAATGATGGTTCAATATTTGTGTACTTGGAGAAACGACCATCGTATCAAGTCTATTTATCTGTCACCATATATAGTTACAAAATTTCTTTCCTTGTAATAAAGACTTTTAAGATCTACTCTCAGCAAGTTTCAAATAAGATTACAGTATTATTAACAATAGTCAACATGCCGTACATCACATCCCCATGACTCACTTATTTTGTAGCTGGAAGTTTGTACCTTTTGAATCCATTCATCCATTTCACACATACACACCCAACCACATACATGTTTTCTGTATCTGTGAACTTTGTTTTTTGTTTCAAAATATGAGATCATACAGTATTTATTTGTCTTTCTCTTTCTGACTTATTTCACTTAGCATAATGCCTTCAAGGTCTAAACATTTTGTTGCAAATAACAAGATTTCATTTTTGTTAATGGCAGAAATTGCTTGTATGTGTATGTAAATAAATAACATCTTTATCCATAGGTGGATACTTAGGTTCTTTTCATATCTTAGTTATTTTAAATAATACTGCAATGAACTTGGCAGTACATATATTTTTTTGAACTAGTATTTTCATTTTGTTCAGATGAATACCCAGAAGTGGGATTGCTAGATCATGTAGTGGTACTATTTTCAATTTTTTGAAGAACCTCCAAAACATTTTCCAAAGTGGCTGCACCAATTTACATCTCCACCAACTATCCACAAGTGTTAGTTTTCCTCCACATCCTCACCAGCATTTATTTCTTGTCTTTTTGATAACATCCCTTCTCACAGGTGTGAGGTAACATCTTATTTTGTTTTTGATTTCCATTTCCCTTATGATTCGTGATATTGAGCATCTTTTAATGTACCTGTTGGCTGTCTGTATGTCTTCTTTGTAAAAATGTCAATTCAGATCCTCTGCCCATTTTTAATTGGATTGTTTGGTTGGTTGTTTTTGCTATTGAGTTATGTGAGTTTATTTATGTTTTATATTAACCCCTTATCAGATATATAATTTGCAAATATTTTCTCTCAATCAGTATATTGCCTTTTTATTTTGTAGATTATTTCCTTTGTTCTGCGGAAGCTTTTTTGTTGATGTAGTCCCACTTCTTTATTTTAGCCTTTGCTCTTGGTGTCAGAACCAAAACAGTCATTGCCAAGACCAATGTCAAGGAGGTTTTATGCCTGTGTTTTCTTCTAGGAGTTTATGGTTTCAGGTACATTCAGATCTTTACTCCATTTTGAATTTTTGTGTAGAGTGTATGATAGTAGTTTGGTTTCATTATTTTGCGTATGACTGTCCAGTTTTCCCAACATCATTTATTGAAGAGACTGTCGTTTTTTTCGTTGTATATTCTTGTCTTTTTTGTTGTAAATCAATTGACCATATATATGTGAGTTTATTTCTGGGTTCTTCATAGTGTTTCATTGATTTATGTCTTTTTTTAAAAATTGTCAGTACCATCCTGTTTTGATTACTATAGCTTTGCAGTTGAAAAGGTAGCTTCAAAGTCATCTAATCCAATACCCTCCTTTCGTTTCTGAGGAACTGAGGTACCCAGAAAAGTTATTTACCCAAGGTTACAGTATTACTTGGCAGCAGAATGGGAACTAGGACCAGGTTATCTAACTTGTAGTCTGATTTCTTTTCATTGTAACTGACTCCCCCTTTTCGGAGCGCATGGCTAGGATGTACCTGGGACTTCCTAGCTGCCTATTGTAGTCTTCTTAGTGGATCATGGCCATTGAACTGTATCTGTTTTTCTAGGCTCACATCTCTGGCCCCTTATTCAGCAGGGTGCTGTTGCTTCTCTTGAGTAGAGGCAGTGACTGCAGAGAGATTCAGCTGGTAGCTTCTCCTCACCCACTGACTATCATAAACCTCATCCTCAACTTCACAGAATTATCTACAAATGAATGGCTAAATTCCCCATGTGCTATTTGTTTCTCTATTTTGAGACCCTGGAACTGAAATACTAAGGGTAAATTGTGTGAAAGTAAATATACAACTTTTATTCATTCATTCTTTCTCTTAAAAGAAACTTTCCTGGCTTGCCCTTTTCTTGGGCAAAGTAAATCATGACCTTTCAGTATTAATTAGGCTGATTTATTTGGTAGAGAATTATCTGGAAATCCCTCTAGTCCCAGGCAAACTGGAACAGTTGGTAATGCTAATAATTATGTGTGTGGGGGGTGTGTGTTTGTATTTTTCTTTCATATATATATATATGAGAGAAAAAGGTCTTCTCATGTCATTGAATAAAGTAATTTTTTCCTTCCATTTAAAAAAAAACATTTTTTAAAGCTAATGTTAGACTTGGGGTAGTGAACACACAATACAGTGTATAGTGTACAGATTTTGTAAAATCGTGCACCCGAAACCTGTACATTTCGTTAACCAGTGTTGCTCCAATAAATTCAATAAAAAGGATAAGAATAAAGCTGATGTTATAAACAACTGAAATAAAGATTGGTTGTTTTTTGAGGATGCACAGTGCTGATAGTAATATTCAGGGTATATTTTAAAAAATTTGTTTTCTGTATATTGGATATATCCCTAATTAGTTTTTCTTTTTTCTATTCTGTACTTTCTGTTATTAGATATCTTACCTTATTGGGTGTCTATTTAAAGGATATCTCTCAATTTTAGACTCTGTTGGGCATACATATAACATACAAAAATAGTGAATGGCTTAGTTGTAAGTTCTGCAGGCTTTTTGGAACAGTAGCTCATGGTTTTTTTGAACATGCATCTGCCCATATCTTAGTATAAGTATACAGAATGAGTAGTGTAACTTTACCTCATCAGTAATCTTGCTCATTTCCTACTTTCATTTTGCACTAGACAGAGAATTGCAGTTAGCTTCCCAGTGATCAGTGAGATATTTCTTCCTGGGACTCACTAACACCAGCCTTGTTTGGGTCAGAAGATAGGGTGTAATGGCTCTGCTACTATCATCATTGTGTGGAGTTCAGCAGGATTGCTTTGGACCTGCTACTTGTGACCACAGTTATCAAAGCAATAGTCCTTTCTAAAATGGAGGCTGTGTGTAACAGCAAGAAGCTACTGTGGGAGACCAGGGAAGTGGGAGCCCTTTCAGGAAATTTTCCTGAAGGACCTTTAATAGAAGCTGGTCTAACAGTGCAGGTGTCATTACAGGCATCTGGCATTATGTGACGGAATTGAGTATCAGACTCTACTAGTTGGGACAAGACCCAGGACACGTCAGTCAAAGCATCGATGAGTGGTAAAGTAGATCTTTCAGAGGAGAAAATAATCAAAAGATTTTGTAAGTGTTAATTACTTGGATTTTGTCTTTAAGTGATGTAAAAATATTACGTACGTTGCCAAGCAAGAAGGAAGTGGCTGTGACTAGGTGTGGTGGTTTTTATTTCCATTTCCCAAAAACTACTATGGCAGTATCTTGTTTTCTGTGTGTGAGGAAAATATTGACAGAACTACTATGAGAAAAACTGGAATTAAAGTTGAGGTATAAATAACCCTGAAAATAAAACAATATACTCATCAAATCCCATCCCTAGTTATATGTCTTTAGCTGGTTTTAGAGGTATTTATGCTAATGTCTATTTTAGTAAAAAAAAGTTTTAGCTTCTCATTAAATCTTAGGATAAAGCTTGATAATTATTTTTATGTTTTATTAACATGTGTTTTTTAAAGTTTAGTAATTTCTTACCTAAAGAGATTAAAATAGTTTTTAAAATTTTATTGAATATATTGGGGTGGCATTGGTTAATAAAATTCTATAGGTTTCATGTGTACAGTTCTATAATATACCATCTGATACATGCACTGTGTGTTTACCACTCAAAGTCACGTCTCCTTCTGTCACCATATATTTGATCCCCTTTACTCTTCTCTACCATCCCTCCACCCACCCCCGTTCCCTGTGGTAACCACCATACTGTGCCTGAGTTTTTGTTTGTATTATTATATCTATCATTTGTTGTTTTCAGTTTCTATCCCATATATGAGTGAAACAATATAGTTCTTGACTTTCCACATCTGACTTATTTTGCTTAGCATGATATTCTCAAGATCTATTCATGTTGTAGCAAATGGCAGTATTCCTCCTTTCTTATGGCTGACTAGTATTCCATTGTATATATGTGCTACATTTTCTTTATCCAATACTCTATCAAAGGGTACTTTGGTTTTGTGCATGTCTTGACCACCATGAATAATGCTGCAGTGAATATAGGGATACATATATCTTTATGAATAGATATTTTTAAAATTTCCAGATAGATACCCAGAGAGGGATTGCTGGATCATATGGTAACTCTGTTCTTAATTTTTGAGGAACCTCCACAGTTTTCCATAGTGGCCGTACCTATTTACATTCCTACCAGCAGTGAATGAGAGTTCCTTTTTCTCCACAACCTCTCCAACCCTTTTTATTACTTATCTTATTGATAATAGCCATTGTAGCAGGTATGAGGTATATCTTGTGATTTTGATTTGCATTTCCCTAAGAGCTAGTGAAGTCAAGCATCTTTTCATATATCTGTTGGCCATTTGTATGTCTACTTCAAATCTCACTACAGAAAATACAGTGATCAAATTGAAATGATTGATTAAAAGATAAAACAGCAAATTCAATTCATAATTCTAGTAAAAAACATTTTAAAAACACTTTAAGCTCTTCACTAGAGTTATGAATTGAGTTTGCTGTTTTATCTTTTAGTCAGTTATTTCACTTTGATAACTTTGCATTTTTTCTGTAGTGAGATTTGAAGTAACTTAAAGTAATGGAAGGGACACTTTGTTTACACAGTCCAAAGAATGAAATAACTGAGTATATCAGTGAGCACAACAGAAGAGTTTCACTCTCTTAATAGTGTCTGATGTATAAAAGGATTCAGTTTTGATGCAGTCCAATTTATTAATTTTTTCTTTTGTTGTCTATGCTTTTGGTGTCATACTTAAGAAACCATACCAAATTCAAGATCATGAGTTTCCCCTTTGTTCTAAGAGTTTTATAGCTGTAGCTCTTAAATTTAGGTCTTTGATCTATTTTGAGTTCATTCCCCCACACCAATTATCGAAAAGACTCTTCTTTTGAAATGACGTGTTCTTTCCATCATTATGGAAAATCAATTGATCATATATGTAAGGATTTATTTTTCATTTCTCTATTCTTTTTTCTATTTATCTGTCCTTTCAGGACAGTACCACAGCTTTTCTCTTCATAGATAGATAGCCTTGGGTGCTATAGACAAGTTATCACCATCTGGCTGTTAACTTTTCTCAGCTTTTCTCGATATTAGGTTCTGCAAATGAACCTACCTTGCTTGTTGCATTCTTTCCTATACCTTGAGTACTATGCTAGTTGAAATCCAGGCTATAGGTTGCTATGAATAAATTTAGGCTGCAGGGCTCTTTTATATGTTGAACTGTACTTTCTCATCATGTCTGACTTCTGTGTTCCCTTCCCTACTGCTGATTACAGCATGCTTTAAAAATAAGTTTTTAATACAGTATTGTGCATTTTTGAATGCTCTCTACCAGGAAGTGATTCTCTAGTTCATTTTAAAAGTAAGAATAGGACTTTTCAAAAAGAGTTTTGTAATCCATTCTTGATAACCAACTTGTGTGTAATGAGAAATGATAACTTAACAGTATTCACATAAATTTTTCTTAGCAACTTTTAATTACATTATATACTATTATAACTTTCTTTATGGCTATTAATATATTACTGTTTTGACAATTTGGATATGGTAACATGATTTTCTGGTTGCCAGTGTTATGAAGTGGTTGTTAGTTTTTTGTTTTGAAATAGTAAATTTACACAAATCAAGAAATAGCATTGATAATACTGCATTCTTTTTTGAATTTTCAGCTTGTGTAGAATAGATGCAGTTTTTTGCCCATAAAAATTTGTACCTCCACTCTGTCATTTGTGAGAACGATTTGTACTTTATTAAATATATTATTATAATAAATATTTTTCACCTTTTCCTTTCTTAATTTTACAGTTCCTAATATTGGTGTGATTAATTTTTTTTTCTTTTTTTGCAGGTTTTCTTTAGGTGATGCTAGGAGGCCTCTTCATGAAACAGCAGTTTTGGTAGAAGATGTGGTACACACTCAGTTAATTAATCTGGTAAGAGCATGTATAATCCTATTTGGTATTTATCATCTGCATTCTGTTTATGTTGGGATTGCAACCCAGTCGTGTTTTCTTTAAAGATCATATTTACATTTGGAATTTTTTTGTCATCTTATTGAGATATAGTTGTACAACAAAAATGTTTTGACAACTTATTGTCATGTGACAACACACTCAATGATACAGATATTTTCTTCATCACAAAAAGTTTCCACATGCTTTCCATGTAAATTAGTTTCTTTCAGTCACTCTCTAACCCTTGGTAACAGGTTTCATAATCTGTATTCTGTCACTATATAAACATAGTTTTTCTAGAAGTCTTTTTAAAACTTTTTTATTTTGAATTTTAGACATCAAAATACTGCACAAATAGTGGAGAGAAATCCTAGGTAATCCTCAACTTCCTCTGTTAACATCTGATATAACTGTAGTACAATGATCAGAACCAGGAAATAATATGGGTACAATACTGTTAATATAATTATCTACCATATTTGAATTTCATTAATTTTCCTTTTAATGTCCTTTCCTGCTCTAGGAGTCAATTCAGGATAAAACACTAATTAGTTATCATGCCTTGTTGTCTTTGTAGTGTTCTCTGATCTATTAGAGTTCCTCAGTGTTTTCTTGTCTTTCAGGACCTTGACACTTTTGAAAAGTACTAGGCAGTTATATTGTAGAATACTCTTCTTTTTCAATTGGTCTGATGTTTTCTTATGATTAGAATGTGGCTCTGCTTTTAGGGGAAGAATACCACAGAAATTATGGGTCTTTCTCAGTGTATCATATCAAGAAGTTTATGTTGTTAATTTGTCTTATTTGTGATACCTTGATAACTTGGTTAAGGTGGTATATGCTGAATTTTTTTCACTATAATAAAGTTACTTTTTAAAATTTTGTTGTTAATATGTATCTTATGGGAGATATTTTATGACTATGCAAATTTTTTTTCTTGGAAAATTTCTGCCCATAAATTTTAACATTCATCAGTATATTTTTTTGAGATAATCATTACTATATATTTGCCTTAATAGTGGTTTTCTATTTCCTTTTCTTACTTTTCTATTTTTTAATTCCAATTATCTTAAAAGGACTAGCTATCCTTTATCAATATATATTTATTCAATTTTTAATGTGTGTGTATATATATATACACCAATGTATATTTAAATTTCATATTTAGGATCATTTGCAGTAATACCACTATTTTTATCACTCACATTGTACTAGTGATAGGAACTCCGTCATGTTCCTTCTCCATTTTTTAAATCAGGTTTTTGAGCCTATGTTCAAAAAATGTCTATTTTGATCCTATATATTAGGGATATTAGTCCTTTGAGTATATGTTAATAATATATTGTTGCAGTATGTCAGTTATCTTTTGGCTTGTTTTTTATCTTAGCATAGTCAAATACATTAATCATTTATTGCCTTTGGATTTTGAATCACAGTTAGAAAGACTCTTCCTTATACCAAATTTAGAGAGGAAATCACTCAATCTTGCCTTCTAATACTTGCATGGGTTTTAATTTTGACATTTAGATCCCTAATCCATCTGTAGATTATTTTTGTTACTGTGTGAGCTATGGATGTAATCTTTTCTCAAATGACTACCCAATTACACATCACTATTTATTAAAAATTCTATTCTTTCCCTAATGATTTCTGATACCTCCTTTATCATATACTGCATTAGCATTAGGGTAGATTTCTGATTTTGTATTCTATACCAGTGGTTAATTTGTCTCCACATGTGCTAATAGGACATTTTTAATTATACAGGTTTTATAGAAATATTTTAAAAATTGTTACACCTTGTCTCACCTTGTAATTTTTCTTTGTCAGTGTGCTCTTGGCTACTCTTGTATGTTTATTTTTCCATGTGGAAGTTAGTATTAAATTTTGTAGGTCCATAAAATAGCCTGTTGGTATTCATATTGAGATTGCGTGAATTTATAAATTTAGAGAGAACTACGTCTTTAGAATGTTGAATCAATTTAAGGATAGGGGATGTCTTTACATTTTTTCAAGACTACTTTTGTGTCTTTCAGGAGTGTTTTAACATTTTTCTTCTATAGGCTTCATATAATTCTTGTTAGATTTATTCATAAGTGTAATATTCTTTGTTGTTCTTGCTAATGGACTTTCTCTATAATTACCATGATAGCTGAAAACTTCTGAAATTTACTGAAATACGTAAGTCTACAGATTCAAAAACTGAACACACTTAAACAGGGTAAACCCAAAGAAATGCATGTTCAAACTACTGAATACTAAAGTCATAATATATCTGACAGCAGCTAGATTTCATTTTACCATAGGGGAATAATGGTCTGAAACAGCTGAATTTTGGTTAGGAAAAAAATGGGGACTAAAAAGAAATGGTAGTTCTGTTTTTAATATTTTAAGAAACCCTGTACTGTTTTCTACAGTGGCTATACCAATCTATGTTACTACTACCAGTACCCTAGGGTTCCCTCTTCTCCACATCCCTGCTAACACTTGCTCTTTCTTTATCTATTTGACAATAATCATTCTAACAGGTGATATCTCTTTGTGGTTTTGATTTGCATTTCTCTGATGATAAGTGATGCTGAGCATCTTTTCATATACTTGTTGGCCATTTGTGTGTCTTAGGAAAAATGTCTGTTCAGATCCTTTCCCATTTTTTAAGTTTGGCAACACTTTTATGCGTATGTTTTATTTGATTATTACTAAATCTCAGTAAGGAAAACAGAATGAATATTATTATTCCTAATTTGAATGGCCAAGTGAAGAAAAATGATTGGCCCAAAGTAACAAGCTTATTAAGTGGTAGGAGTGGAACTAGAATTGAGGTTTCCTGAGTCCCATCTGTGTAATTTTAAAAATAATAATTATTATTATTTTTCCTATAGTGTTATATGAGATACCTCTATATTTTGGCTATTAACCTCTTATCAGATATATGGTTTACTAATATTTTCTCCCATTTCATAGGTTGCCTTTTCATTTTATGGATTGTTACTGATTATTTGCTTGCACTAGCCTTTTAATTTAATAAGATTTCAGTTGTTTATTTTTGCTTTTGTTACTTATGCTTTAAGTATCATCTCCAAATAAATCATTGCCAAGACCAGTGTCAAGGAGCTTTTCATCTGTTTTCTCCCAGGAATTTTAGTTTTAGGTCTTACATTTAAGTGTTTAAGTCATTTTGAGCCAGTTTTTATGAGTGGCTCCATTTCATTCTGTTGCATGTAAATATTCAGTTTTCCCATGCCATTTAATGAAGAGATTGCCTTTTCCCCATTGAGTATTCTTGTCTCTTTTGTGAAATATTAGTTGATATATATACCTGGGTATATTTCTGGGGGGTTGATTCTATTTCACTGGTTTATATGTTTGTTTTATGCCAGTATTATATTGTTTTGGCTACTGTAGCTTTGTAATATAGTTTGAAACAAAGAAGTGTGATGTTTCCACCTTTGTTATTCTTTCTCAAGATTACTTGGACTATTCATGATCTTTTGTGATTCTGTATGAATTTTAGCATTCCATATAAATTCTGTGATTTTAAAGACCTTTCTATGTCTGCGAAAAATACCATTGGAATTTTAATAGGGATTAATTACATTAACTCTATAGATGGCTTTGTGTAGTATGGACATTTCAACAATATTAATTATTCCAGTCTGTGGACACAGGATATTTTTCCATTTATCTGTGCTGTCTTCAATTTTTTTCATTCATGTCTTATATACAATAGTTTTCATTGTACTGATACTTCACTTCCTTGGTTAAATTATTCCTAAGTATTTTTTTGGTGCTACCTTAAATGTGATTTTTTTCTTTCTCTTTCAGATGGTTCATTGCTATTGTAAAAAAAAAAAAAAAAAAATGCAACTGATTCTTGTATGTTGACTTTGTATTCGTCAACTTTACTGAATTTGATTTTTAGTTCTAGTAGTTTTTTGGTGGAGTCATTAGGTTTACTACACATAACATAATCTCATCTTCAAACAGAGACAATTTTACATCTTTCTGTCTAATTTGGATACTTATTATTTCTTTCTGTTGCCTAATTTTTGGGTGCAGAACTTCCAGTAGTATGGTTAATAACAAGTGATAAAAAAAAGAGCATACCCTTGTTCTTGATCTTAGAGAAAAAGGGAAAAGCTTTTACTCTTTTACTCTTGAGTATTTTATTAGCTATTGATTTGTCATATACGGCTTTTATTATATTGTGGTATGTTCCTTCTATATATAATTTGTTGAGAGCTTTTCTCACTAAAGTTTCTTGAATCTTGTGAAATGCATTTTTTTCTTCATCTATTATGATGATCATATGATTTTAGCCTTTGATTTATGTAGTATATCATACCTGTTAAGTTGCATATATTGAACTATTCATGCATCCCAAGAGTAAATTCAAATTGATTATAGCGTATGATTTGTTTTAGTGTGCTGTTGTATTTGGTTTACTAGTATTTTGTTGAGAATTTTTGAATCTGTATTCATCAGATATATTGGCCTCTAATTTTCTTTTCTTGTAGTGTCCTTATCTAAATTTGGTATCATTGTAATGCAGGCCTTGTAAATTGAGTTTGGTATTATTCCCTCCTCTTATATTTTTGGAAGAATTTAGGAAGGTGTGCCGTTAATTCTTTAAGTGTTTGGTAGAATCCACTAGTGAAATTGTCTGATGATAGGCTTTTCTTTTTTTGGTAAGTTTTTGATTACTACTTCAACTTCTTAGTTATTATGGTCTGTTCAGATTTTATCTTTCTCCATTATTCCATACTGGAAGGTTGTATGTTTCTAGTAATTTATTCATTGCATCTAGGTTATTCAATTTGTTTTTATGTTACTATTCCTAGTAGCCTCTTAAGATACTTTGTATCCTACTTTTACAATTTTATTCACTGTTTTGTGTATTTGTTTACCTCTTGGAAAAAAGTCTTAGCTTTACTGATTTTTTCTGTTGCTTTTTTAGTCTTTATTTTTTTCTAATCTTTATTATTTCCTTCCTTCTGCAATAGTTTCACTTAGTTTGTTCTTTTCTTATTTCTTATAGTGTAAAGTTAGGTTCTTAATTTGAGATCCTCTTCTTAATAGAGGTATTTATTGCTATAAATTTTCCTCTTAGATCTACTTCGGCTGCATCCCAGAAGTTTCTTTATGTTGTGATTTTGTTTTTGTCTGAATATACTTCCTGTTTTCCCTTTTGATTTCTTTGACACTTTGGCTATTTGGGAGGATGTTGTTGAATTTCCACAATTTGTGGATTTTCCATTTGTCCTCCTGTTACTGAGTTCTATTTTTGTATTTTGGGGGTCAGAAAAAATGCTTGCTCTAATTTCAGTCTGATATTGAAGTGTTTCTTGCCTGCTTCCTGTGCCAGCAGGACTATGCGCAGACTGCAGCTAGGAGGAACTGCAGCCTAGCAATAGGGTTCATTCAGAATTTACAGATGGGCTGAGTTCAGTGACCCTACCTTCATGGTGTTCTGGATCATGGCTGAGAGGGGTAGACATTTTGGGGATCATTGTGTCAGGAGCTGCATATTATTTAATTTGGGAAATACTACAGTGAGACTGATGATAGACTAAATATGTAAGTTTTTCCTTAAATCTTTTCTTCTATTTGTTTCTTTGACCTCTGTTATTCCTCTTGTTTTTTTGGCCTCCATTATTTGTATCTGAGACCTTTGCACTCCCATTCTTTCCCTGATTCTTGCTCAGTACTTCAGCCAGGCCTACCCCCGCTTCTAAATGAGTTCATCTAACTCCACTCTATTCTACTTGTTAAGTACTAACTGGCTCAGGCCCCTGTTAACTCTCCTTACTAGTTTTACATAAAGATTAAGAATGTGTTAAATAATAAAAATACAAATATGAGTAAGCATCCCCTGCTTTCCAAAAGTTTGTTTTAATGCCACTTCGTTTTACAAAAGACCTACCTTAGTACCGGTTTTTGCAAACTGAAAGAAATCTGAAGAGGATTTTTTTTTTTAAGGGAAAATAGTGTTCAGGCTTTGTTTGGTATTGAGCCTTCATAGAGGCAGCAGACCTGGAGCAGGGAGAGTGGGACCACCAGGCTCCTTCCGTGGAACTGTGCTCAGCATCTCAGCATCAGTGGATGATTGCTCTTATAATGCTGTTGATAATAATATACTTTCAAGTTCCCAAACTGTCATGATTTCTGATGACTGTACAGCTGCTTTCATTTTTTATTCATTTTTAGTCAAATGTAGGAAAATCTCTTCATTTTGTGCATAGAATATAACTACCATTTCATTTCAAAATTATATTTGATTTCAGTATATTATCTACCAGATAACTAGTAAGCTATTCAATTTGTTATACTTTTTTCATATCAGAACCAATTTTTCAGAGTTATGCTAATAATCCTTAATTGTGTAAATTAGTAACAAATGTATATGTGTTTAGAGTAATTGCTAGAATCGCCCATCTGGATCAGCGTGCCCTGAGTTGTCTGTGTCTCCCTCACTACCCCACTTCCCCCTCTCAATTCTGATACATTTTAATTGAGCGGTTACTCTCCTGGTAGAGGGAGCTCATGCAAGGCAGCTCAATCCTAATCACCACTTCTGTGAGACATCACTGATGCCACCTCAGTAATCATTTATGTGTATGTTTTAAAATAGTAATAAAGTTTCCTGTGCAGAACTTCAATTATAAGGGTTATCAAAATAGGACAAACTAATATAATTAGTGATTGCGTAAAATAAAGGAAGTAGAGATACCATGGGGACCTCATGAATCACAAAATGGAAATAGCCTTCTAGCTAACTAAATATTCAGACTTTGTACAAAGTCTCAGTAAACCAGAACAAACTATGTGTTTACATGAATGGGATACCGGAGTTCACAAATACCATCTGGGGAAAAAAAATTCTTGGTCTGTTTTGTCTGGTCCTACTGTCGAGTAAATGAAGTACCCCATATTTAGCATAAACAGAACGAAAACACACCCACTTTGTGGAAAACAAACAATTGCACATGTCCGTGTACTGAGTAGTTCAAAATACAGAACATTGTATGTTACTAAAAACTGATTACTTTTATTCATTTGTACTTACAACTTACTTTTCTTATGACTGTAGTGTGGAAATATTCTAATTGTTTGAAGACAGCCCTTATTTCCTGTTGATTGCTCTTAAAGTTTTCTATTTAGTCTTAACTTTCTCTCATATATAACTACCTCATGCCTCAAGAAATACTGTTGTATCTATTTTTTGAAAAAATACATTTTTATTGCTGTTAACAGATATTTAGTTTTTAATCCGTGGCTCCATATGGGCATATTTTAAGTAGACAGCCTCTTTAGCTACATGGTCTCTGAATTCCATGGGTAGTTTGCTACAGCATAACCTAGAGGACCACCCAAGAAGGAATTTCTAATTCTTTTCCCACTATTAGCATCTCTCTCTCTCTCTCTCTCTCTCTCTCTCTCTCTCTCTCTCGCCTGCTGCAGTATATCTCACTAATAGTCAATTATTCAACTCTTCAAGTAAGAGAATCTCAGAGAACAAGTTGATCGTAGTTCCAGCCAGTTATATGTAGTGTCTCAGGTTATGTAGTTTTCTTAACATAGGTGTAAAAACAGTATTTTCTCATTTTTCCTTCATGTGTCAAAGCTTTTCCTTTAGGGTTCTTCATTTTTTTCCCTACTGGTCTACTAAGATCCTGTCACCTGACTTAAGCTAAACTGTATTAGCTGCTTGGATCCTGTGTCATGCTTGGACTTCTGACCAGTGTTGAAAGTTTCAGTTCTGGCTGAAATGTCTTATAAATGCCTAATGCATAGTTCCAAGAATTTCAGATTTACCAAAGAGATGCAGACTTTTCATGAAGTTCTCACTCTCCAGATTGAGTTGCATTACTTACTTAAAGTCGATTGAGATTTGTTCCAACTGGAAATTATGTGGCTGAATTAGTATTATAATGCTGAGAATAATATCCTTTCTTTTGTTAATATCCAGTTTCAGTGAAGTTAAAAAATTATGATTCTGATGGCTTTATGGCTACCTTTATTTCTCTGTCTCAAAGTTAAATATGAGAAAAATCTCTTTGTTTTATGCACAGAGTATAATCACCTGCCATTTAATTTAAAAACCA
Organism: Pteronotus mesoamericanus; assembly: GCF_021234165.1. Classification (NCBI taxonomy): domain Eukaryota; kingdom Metazoa; phylum Chordata; class Mammalia; order Chiroptera; family Mormoopidae; genus Pteronotus; species Pteronotus mesoamericanus. Next base: position 14,352,621 of record NW_026555085.1, on the reverse strand, counting down.
TATTGGATTTTCACTATATGAATTTATCAGCTAACTACAGATGCTTCTCAACTTGTGATGGGCTTACATCATGATAAATCCATTGTAAGTGGAAAGTATCCCTAGTCAAAAATGCATTTAATGTACCTAACCTACCAAACATCATAGCTTCACCTACCCTACCGTAAACATGCTCAGGACAATTACATTTAGCTTATAGTTGGGCAAAATTATCAACACAAACCCTATATTATAAGAAAGTGTTGAATATTTCACTGAATTTACGTAATTATGACTTGCTGCCTCATCCTGGACAGTTACCTTGAGTTTCCTCTTGAGTAATTGCCTTCCTAGCCTTCTTCTCACTAAAAGCAGGAGATGCAGGTGGGTGTTTTTGTAGACATGCTAGGATGCAAAAACACAGAATACCAAAAATTGCTGGCAACACGATACATTGTAGGGTATCGGTTATTTACCCTTATGATCACATGATGACCAGGAGCTGGGGTTCTCTGGTGCTGCCCATCATATGAATCTATCGCATCACGTATCACTAGCCCAGAAAAAGATCACAATTCAAAATTTGAAGTACAGTTTCTACTGAGTACATTTGCTTTTACACTATTGAAGAGTCAAAAAATTGTAAGTCAAATCATCGTGAGGACCATCTGTAGTAAGCCATCCAGTCTGTTCAGTTATGTTTCCATGTGTGAATTGATTTTCAGAGTTACTCTAAATAATATTTAATTATGAAAATTAATAAAGAATAAGCTCATATATGTGAAGAATGGTTGTCTAATCTCCCATCTGTATTAGCAGGCACTGAGTTCTTTCTCTCTTTGTTCTTAACTTGTAATGCCTTTTAATTTGGCAAATGTCTCCCAGTACTCTATCCTCTTTTATCAAATTTTGTGTTCTCATCTGTGTATGAACCAAGATATTGTTTTTAAACTCCTATTCGTCAGTGTCTTTCCAAGATCTCTAAATGTCTCTTTTTGACTTATATCTTTTTATATTCTTTCCTTAGTGTTGCTCTTACTATTGATTAATGTAGAGAGTATAAAGAAAATAAAATAAAAATAAATGTCTACTACATGCCAGGGTGTCTGCTAAAATTATATATATTATAATAATATATATTATATATTATTGTACATACATAGGACTTTTTCAGGTTTAAAAAGTAGCTTACTTCTATTTATAGCCTTTTAAGTTACAAAATTTTAACCAATTAACATTGCCTTTATTTATTGTGTAGATGTAATTGTTTATTATGTAGATGTAATTAAAAGCTTTTATTTCTCAGATTCCAATATTTTTTTCATTTAATTTATTTTCTTTATTTTTTCAAATACATTTGTCTCTGCCTTCCACCACCTTCCCCTGTCCCCTCTTCCTCCTTCCCTCAATCCTGTATTTTTTATATATATATATAAAATACTCAGATCTGAGTGTGTATTTACAGTATTCTGTACTTGAGGAATATATAATTCTTTTTAAAAATATGTGTTTTTTTGAGAGATGTCTATTCAGGTTATTTACTCATGTTATAAATTAGATAGTTTGTCTTCCTGGTGTTGATTTGTGTAAGTTCTTTGTATATTTTGGATATTAAACCCTTGTCTGATGTATTGTTTGCAAATATGTTCTCCCATACAGTCTTTTCCATTTTGATTTTCATGATGGTTTCAGAAGCTTTTTAATTTGATGTAGTCCCATTTATGTTTTTCCTTTTTTCCCTTGTCCTAGGAGATATATTGGCAAAAATATTGCTATGAAAGATATCTGAAATTTTACTGCCTGTGTTTTCCCCCTGGATTTTTATGATATCATGACTTATATTGAAGTTCTTTATCCATTTTGAGGTTTTTTTAGTATATGGAGTAAGTCAGTGGTCTAGTTTTAATTTTTTTTACATGTACCAATACAGTTCTCCCCACACCATTTACTGAATAAACGATCTTTAGTCCTTAGTATGTGCTTGCTTCCCCTGTCAAATATTAATTGACCATAGAGACATGGGTTTATTTCTGGACTCTCTCTTCTGCTCCATTAACTTATGTGTCTGTTCTTATGCCAGTACCAGACTGTTTGGATTACAGTGGCCTTGTAGTACAGTTTGATATCAGGTACTGTGATCCCTCCATTTGTTCTTCTTTCTCAAGATTGCTGGGGGTATTTGGGGTCTTTTCTTTTTTGGTTCCATATACATTTTTGGAATATTTGTTCTAGATCTATGAAATATGCCATTGATATTTTAATAGGAATTACATTGAATCTGTAGATTTTTTGGGGTAGTATGAACACTGTAACGATGTTAATTCTTCTAATCCATGAATATGGTATATTTTTTCCTACAGATTGTTCATAGACATATGAGAAGATGCTCAACATCATTAGCCATTAGAGAAATGCAAATTAAAACAACAATGAGATATCACCTCACTCCTACAAAAAGGTTATCATTAATAAATAAACAAGTGCTGCCAAGGATGTGGATAAAAGGGAACCCTAGTGCATTGTCAGTAGGAATGCAGACTGGTAAAGCAGTATGGAGTTTCCTCAGAAAAATAAAAAATGGAACTACCTTTCACTGCTAGGAATATACCCTAAGAATCCTGAAATGCCAATTCGAAAGAACTTATGCACCCCCATGTTCTTAGCAGCGCTATTTGCAATAGCCAAGATTTGGAAACAGCTAAAGTGCCCATCAGTAGATGAGTGGATAAAACAACTATTGTACACTTACACAATGGAACACTACACAGCAGTAAAAAAGAAGGAATTCTTACCTTTTGCAACAGCATGGATGGAACTGGAGAATATTATGCCAAGTGAAGTAAGCCAGTCAGTGAAAGACAAATACCATATGATCTCATCTATAAGTGGAATCTAATGAATAAAATAAACTAATGAGCAAAATAGAACTAGAGGGAAGGTGGGGACTGATTGAAAGAACATGAAGGAATTAGTCAAAGAACATATATGAATGACCCATGGACATGGGCAACAGTGTAGGTATTGAGTATAGGAGTAGGGGGCAGGCTGTGTGGAGGGGGCAAAGGGAGACAAATTGGGACAATTGTCATAGTGTAAACAATAAAATATTTTAAAAATACGTTTTTTTAGCCCTTCAGATATTGTATTCACATCCATCCTGATATTTTATTTGGGATATAATTTTATATTTCCTGATGAATGTATACATCAATTCTTATGTTCCCAAAATATATTAACTATGTTTAGGTACTTCTCTAGAGTAAATTGTCCTGAAATTCTAAGTAATGTATATAATCTGAAATTCATAAGGTATTATTTCTATATGGAGCACTTATATAAAATTGACTTCAAATTTTTAAAGTTAATGGAAGGAGATGTAAGATATATTAACTGTGTCAATTAGAAAAGGCTTTAAAAAATCTTAAGAATGTTTTGAGACTAATTTTGAAACTGATATTTATTATCAGTAAAATTATACTGACTTCGTACTCTAATCCATATAAAAATTGACAGTAAGCAATAAAAGTCAGTACATACTATAAATATCCTGCTAATTAGTCAGAATGTGTTTAATCTCTTTTTCTCCTTTGCAGTAGAGTAGAAGAAGCAGTATGATGAGGACTAAGGCAATTAGTTACTAAGTCAGGTACTGATAGAAAACATTAAGAAGTGAGAATGTAGGAGCCAAGATTTATGTTTTAGCAAAATAATTGCTAAAAAATACAAATACACAAAATTATAGATACCTAGGTGGTCTAGGATTAAAATTTATAAAATACGTTCCAGAAAGTATATAAAGTAATATCTAAAGTTGCCTAATAAAATTTTTTGGTTTTAGAGACCATCACTCATAAAGTATGATGATTGATATTCACAATGAAGGCTTGAAACAATGAGAGAGTTAATGCATTCAGGATATTCTTTAGAAACTAAAGATAGTGTGTGATACACCTCAGAGGATGTTTCACAATAATAAACTTTGTTTTTTTAATTTGGAAAATGTAGTTAACATACAGTATAACATATTTCTTAAAAGACCAAAAATATTTCCCCCAAAATTTTATGTAAACATTTCTTGATTTAGCAAATGCACTAAAGAAAATAAAAATGTTTAATTTTTAAATTTTCAATCTGTCTACACTTTGACAGAATGGCATCTCTTGGAATAAACATTTTACTTCATACGTACAGTAAACCTAGATAGTTAGAAGGTATTATCTTCATTTTATAGACTTGGAAACTGAAGAACAGAAAACTTAAGCAACTTGCCCAAAATTACACAGCTTAAAACTAGTAGATGCTTAATTCAAGTCATTGCATCTTTAGGGAATTGAAGAATTTTTAGAATGACATATGCTGATTCTTGTACAGGTACAAATGAGTACCTCTCTGACCAAGTATAGTGTATGTACCTCTAAGATTCCTTCTAAATTTGAGTATTCTGAGGTTATCTGAAGTGAAGGGTATTGCTTTTGAAATAGGATTTATATTTTGCAATGGGTTTATGGAGAATAGTGGGGAAAAAAGTGATTGAAAAAGAGAAATCCCAAAAAAGGTTAACAGAATCTTCTTTTGATATGGAAAATACAAGTTCAATTTCAAGTCTCTGATAGAGATTTACCATACTTTATGAAAAGAAAAGGTATTCTTCTTCTACATGAGGAATGTCCCTAGCCAATAAAACATCTGAGGCATAATGGATACTTTTATAACATTGAAGTAGGCATAAATTAATAGACATCTTGACAAAGGTAATTAAATGTATAAGAAAGAATGGATTTAAGCATAGTTGGAAAAGATATTTAAAATATTGTGAATTTTTCCTGAAATTTACCAATTTCTTTTTTGCTTCAAAAAGAAAAGTTCTAGTAAAGCATTTTTCCTGAGTACTGAACTAGCTCCTTGAAAGTTTCCTCTTCAAGACTGTCCTGTTAAGGTCACTAGACTCCAGTAAGACTTGATGATCACTTGAGAAGTAAAATATCTAATAGTACTCCTAACAAATTTCTTAGGGTCCACATATAATGAAGAGACTAATTTTTTCACTCTCTTCTCATGTTATCTTTTACTTTTATCCTAGAAGTCTCAGATTTTTATTCTGTTCAATGATATTGTCTGTGGTTGCTTTAAAAAAATTATTAGTTTTCCTAAATACACAAGCTAAGAATAAGGTTGTTATAAATCCTTTATACTAGAAACTCAGTATTTTTAAATGTTTTTCTTTCATTTTAAAGCAAAAGTGTTAACTTTTTTTTCCCTAAAAATGTTTGGTATTTTCTATCATGTTGGATATAACATAAAGCCAGTGAATTTTCATGTAAATCAGAGATCAGGCAGTGATATAGTTACTATTTTCAAATGTTCCACTTGTGGAAATATGGGAAAATACTAGAATTCAGGTTTTTTTCTCTAACACATCTAATTTATTTGTTCTTTTTTAATGCTAGTCAGGAAGTGAAAGTTCCTTGGATGCAAGAAGTTATTTATCCATGTCATTATTAAAGACTGAATGGCATCTCTCCAAAATAGGGAATGATAATTAATACGTTTTTAAAAATTTACACTTAAGTTTTAAAACCATTTGTTTCTTTGTTTTAATTAAGTCTTTATGCTTGGATAAGCCACTTAGCAACCATTAATAACTAAAACTATGTTTGGATTTCAGAATAGATTTGAATGATGTTGTCAGGAATACATTTCCAATTTTTAAGTGTCAGATAAATTGCACAGAGTTTGTATTAATGCCAAGAATCCATGTTTAGCCATTGATTTATATGAAATCACCTCTGATCACGCCATGTGGACTTTCAGTTGGAGTATCAACAATGTTTCTTAAATATGTACTAGAGAAAGGGATGAAAAAGAAGCTTGTGACTGTATTTTCAAGGTCAATGAATTTCAAACTGAGGAATTTATGTGTAATACTGTAGGCTGCTGGGGGCATTGAAAGTTTTAGAAAGTGGCATTGTCAGGAAAGTGGATAGAATAACTGGCTATTTTTTATAGAATACCGAAAGACTCATGATGCCAGTTCTGGAGAAAGTCTGTTTAAAGGAAAAATGTTGAAATATTTAGGTAAGGGATATTACCATTTCTTAGTTGGATGATGACAGGTTCTGAATGACATTTTAAAATCTGTAAAATAGTCCGTTATGGGTGTAAACCTGTATCAGCAAGAATAAATGAATTAAAAAATGATGAACAATCAAATCTACTATGACAGCTCTCAGTGTTTTCTGTGTGAAAAACTGATAGAAGTACCGAGGTAGTACATTTACTGTACCAATTTGACATTTTCTCACTTCACAGTCAGTGTGACATTGCTAGTTACTGCTGCAAAAATCACAAGACCTTGTGGACCATCAGTTGGGAAATGCTAATAATATGGAAGGGTTTTAGAAACAAACATCCCTGAGTTTGAATCTTGGCTTCCTAACTTGCTAATTATACAAGGTTTAAGCATATTTCTTAATCTCTATGAGTCTTGGTTTACTCATATGTAGGAATTTACCTACTTTGTACATATTATATAAATGAATGCATGTGGATCACCTAACACCAATCTACACTATCTTTTGATGAAAACATGATTTAATTAATGATGGCCCAAAATTTTTATCATAAATATATGAACAACACAGTGACAAAGGCAAAGGCATTAGAAATAGAGTTTAAAAGAGTCATAGCCCTCTGTGTCTGAGTCTTTTCTGTTTTGTCTATTTATGTTGTTTTTTAGAATCCACATATAATTGAAATCATACGGTGTTTGTCTTTCTCTGACTTCTTTATGTTTGCCATATGGGAGGGGTGATGGGGGGATGGGTGAAAAGGTGAAACGGATTAAGGAGTACAAATTGGCAGTTATAAAAATAGTCATTGAGATGTAAAGTACAGCATAGGGAATATAGTCAATCATATTGTAATAACTATGTATGGTGTTAGATGGTTACTGTGCTTACCAGGATGTCCACTTCATTATGTATATAAATTTCTAATCACTATGTTTGTATACCTGAAATTAATATAATATTGTATGTCAACTGTAATTGAAAGTAAATATATAAAAAAAAAAAGAAGAATCCATAGAGGCAGAAAATGAAACCCCTGAAGAAAAAAAAAAAGTCATATGCTGTCTGTATTTCTGAGGCCACTTTTCTGCCTTTGAATGTCACAGCATATCTCTGTTTCTCCTAGTTCTATTAATACTTCTCATTTCTGATATGATTAGAGATCTTACCAGTTAGATAATTTATTATATGTGAAGCTCTCCATTCTCTTCTTGTCTGTTCCCATCTGACTCTATGTTCCTGAGAAGAAACCTGCAGACACAGAGGAGTCTTAATTGCCTTCCTTAATTTCTTTCAATCCTGGGTTTTGAAAGCTTTTCCATAAACTTCATGCTTCCTTATTACATAATTTGAATATAACTTAACTATCGTGAAGCAAGAGCACGATGTTGACTAAAAGCATTTATTTTTCTCTAGCAAATCCTTGAATGTTCTCCTAAATGATTTTTTGGGTTCCATCATTTTGTATTTTAGTGATGACAACTATATTTAGTTTTGTTTCCCACAAATGAATGACTTTGAGAATGTTGTATGAAAAGTTTCCCAACATGCTTGACAAATACATGGAAGGATTTAATAAGCAGATAATGGTGTGGAATTTGAGAGGTAGAACAGAGAAATGGATAAATGGGTAGGTGAAAGGAGGTTCAGTAGATAAAAGAGAGTTCAAGCCCCCTAAATGAACACTGTACAAAATAAGTATAAATTTATTGTTATTATTGGGCCTAAATTAGGTATTTCCTATGAATGCACTTTGTAAAATATGAGCCAATATTTTAATATTACCTTTTCCTTATTGTTTTTATTGTTAATGATGATTTTCTTTTTTACAACCTCTAGCTACTAGAAATCTGGGAGAGTCAATTACTCTGCCTGAGCTCTTGGTGTGTGTGGGGTTTTTGTTTGTTTGTTTTTTTGTGAACTGACCTTTTAAGCATTTTAACTGCTAATACCTAGAAATTTATGAAGGAGACTTCTGTTCAGGGGAAGATTTTAAGTTCAGTGTCCTTTACTAATGATTCCACCATTATTATTTTGAAAAATAATTCTTTTCCACCAACTAGAATCATGCAACATAATACTTTCAGACTTATACCTGCATTTAACAGTATATTTCAAAATATGTATTCTTAAAAGTAAAATTATTTTTTGTGCATTAGAAGTTAGAAAAGACTTGTAACTTCTAATAATCAGCTTAATCTGATTTTAAACTCTTGATGGTTTTGGAACTGGAAATTCTGTTTGAAAGAAAGATTGGCTTGTTAACTGAATTATACAATTATAAGAAAATGTGGTCACAGCTGCTTTTCATTTCTTTGTTATACACCTGATTGGAAACAAGTTTTTAAATATATTTTTCTATTTCTTACACTGACACCTAGTGTTCACTATTCCTGATATCTTAAATATTGAATTTAATTATTAATAGCTATGGACCTATAGTTGAATTAAATATTTTGTAACATTGCACCTGTTAACAGAGAAATAACTCCTATTTTCAACACCAGTTCGACTGTTTTTATAGCTACATAGATGACACCATTATTAGACTATTGCTGAGACTGTTTTGAATACAACAGAACTCAAAGAATCATAGAATTTAAAAGTAGAAGGAACTTGAGGGAGTTTTTAAAACTATGATTCTTCGAACCTCAGTGTTTTGTCATGTCCATAGTTTCTCCAAGTCACAAGTTCAAATGGACGATTTTGTTTATGTGAGCCTGGTTCCTGGGTGATAGAGATAACAAATCATATTCATTCAAGCATTGAAGAATGTGGTAGTACTGCTAGCCCGGGACTAAAGCAAGATTAAGTTGCTTATCATTTTTGAAATGGGTGACCTCATGATGTTATATGTTTACTATTTTGTTATGGATTTCTAAGGGTGATTTAAGTGGTCCAGTTTTTCTAGTTATAATGTTTAAAGATCTATATTAAGATCAGATTATCAGCAGTTAAGTGAAAGTGTACATATAAGCTCAAAAGAATGATTTATGCAGAAAGCTATTGTTGAATCAAAAATCCAGGTGCCATTGCAAATAATGAAGTTTATTTATTTCATATGTGATGTCTTTAATTACAGTGGAAAATTATTTTCTTAGTAAGATGAAAATTTATTAAAATTATTTTTATTTAAGTTTAGTTGGTATACAATATTATATCAGTTTCAGGTGTAGAGTGTATTGACTCAACATTTATTTTTATCTAAGATTGAACATTTAAGTATTTACAAAGTCAGTGACAAAAACTAAATTTCAAGTCATTTCTATTCGAATTGCTGCAAACTTCAGAATATTTATATGTATCTTTCAGTGGAGTATGATTTTCTCATACCTAAAAAATCAAACATTTTAAATATAGCAAATATATCATAATGAGTTAGATTTATTGTTAATACTAGCTATGATGTTTTTAGTTGGTCTAAGAACTCTGAAGGAGGAACTGTATCATAAAGTGTTGTTTTATAATTCATGTAATATCATTTCCCAAGATGAGAAAAATTTTATCCTTCTTTCATCCATTTAGTATTTATAATCTGTTATTTGATAGACACTGTTTCAGATGAAGGAGATAAGTTTCTAATGAGGACTTCATACTCTTTTCATGAACAGAAAAGATAAGAATAGAGAAAGGTAGAAAAGAAATAGAAAGAATTTTGAGTACCATTTCTTCATTTTTAATCATTCTAGTGTCTCACATGATTTTTTTTTTTTTTTTTTGGTTTGGATTTTACTATGTATCTGAGTTAATGTATTCATGATTTTCAAATTCACCCACAAATCAACCAAGTTCCTAGAAAAGAGGTGTTCAATCTCTTTAATTATATGTGACATAAAAAGCACATGTGACATAAAAAATCTGAAAGGAACTCGTCAGATATAACAAAAATGAATAATTATGTAGGTAACAGTTGTGGAGTACATAGTTTTTCTTGGCTTGAATGGATTGAAACTTATAATTTGGAATATCAGCATATATTTATTTTGAGTGAAAATTGGAACTACTGAATAATGTATACAGAAACTGTGGTTCTATGTTTATGAATATTTAGTCAGATATTTAAGTCTGCCTATAAGTCAGGACAGAGTAAAATTTCAAATCATGTATTTGCCATGTATAGGCACTTAGTGAAAAGGCAAAGATATTACACTTTTTAAAAAATTTACCAGTTCATTGGCTTTTATTTTATTCAACCTGCTTATTTCACTTAAAAACCCAAATAAAATTAAAGAAAGCATCACACTTACATATAACCGAGTGGAAGTTCACCTGGTTTTTTCCCTTTGTTCCTGGTGTGAAAATTGGCTGAAACTGCTCAGGCAGGCAGTTATTTTAGAATAGCTTCTGGTTTAATGTTTGATCAGTCCCAAGAGTCAAGTATTTTGCAACTACTGAAATTTTATACTGTTATTCTTAATGTAGAATCCTGTTAAAAATAGTATATAATTATGAGGATTCTGTTGTATAAGTAAAAACCTGTCTCCTCAGTTTTTCTGGATGTATAAGTGGTAGAGTTAGATTATCTGGGATTGTTAGCCACACAGGGGCTCCATCATTCATTCATTCATCAAAAGTTTATTGATAAATGTTCCTATTACTGTCTTAGGCAGTTGGGTTTTTTTAGAATTAATAATGGTAACATGAAGTCCCTGCCCCCATGGAGCTTATATTTTTGTGTTCAAGAATGATAAATAAATAAGAATAGATAATGTTACCTACTGTGAAAAAAATAATGCAGGATGAATAAAGGGAGAAATAAAGTTAGACTACATCATAGAATATTATATTTGAGCAAAAAAATAATGTCAAGTAAGATATCATGCGTAATTCTAGGGGAGGAACAGACTAAGGAAACAGGAAGTGTAAAGGCCCCAAGACTGTGTCATGTACTTCAGAAACAGTGAGAAATATCAGTGCATTTAGAATGGAGTGAGTGATGGATCCAGTGGTAAGACATGAAGTGTAAAAGGTAGTCAGGGGCCAGACTATCTAGACATTGTGTTTCTTTCTGTGTCACTTTCACTCTGTTTGACTTTGTACAGGACAGATGTTTTTAAAAAGTTTGATTTACATTGATAGATAAATCATGTTAAGGAGTTGAATTTCATTCCAAGTCTGATAGGAAACCACTGAAGTTTTTAAATAGGGGAGTGATTTTGCTTTGATTTAAGCTTTTTAAAAGATGTTTTTCTCTGTTTTAGAATTTGACTTTCAAGCAAAAGCACGTCAATTTCAATGTTATCTCTGTTAAAGTGTAGTAGATGCACTAATTCTTTTTTTTCACAATGCCAATAATTCTTAATTGAACAGGACAGTATTTTCAACCACATGCACATTGTTGTGTAAAATCTCAAGGACACTCTGCATGATTTAAGATTTTTAAAAGATCACTCCAGCTACTTTGTGGTGATTAGGCTGTAGGAGTTTCAGAGTGGAGGCAAGTAGACTAATTAAGAGGCCTCGGTAGTACTTTGTGGTAGCGCACACTGCTGTGGTGGTCGTGGAGAGAGAAGTGGTCCGGTCTGGTCTCAGGTGGCACCAACAGGACTTTCTGACTTCTGAGAGTGGATATAAATTTGAAGGTATGGAAGAAGTCAAGGATGACCACTATATTTTTGGAAGGGCTAGATGAATAATGCTTTGTAGCAGAAACTTAGCATTTGATATTGTGTTAAAGCTGAAAAGCCTGTAAGACATCTAAGTAGATAAGTTGTCTTATATATCACATGAGTTCATGAGAGAGGTTGTGATAAGGATAAAAATTTGGGAGTCATTGGTATATAAATAGGATGTAAAATCATAAGATATAGTATGAGATCACTTGGGAAGAGAAGGGAAAAGACAGAAGACTGGAGGTATTCAAACATTCACAGGTTGAGGAAAAGAGAGCACAGGCAAGGAGGTGGGTAACCTGAGGAGTGTGAGGTATCCTGGGAGCCAAACAAAGTGGGTGTTTCAAATCCTGTGGAGACGTTGAGTAAAATGAGGATGAAGAGTTGATTATTGCAATTAATAAGATTCAGCAAGAGTAGTTCTATTTCAGTGGTGGGGCAAACGTTTTTTTTAGAATTAATAACCAATACTCTTGGAGATGAGAAAATGAAGGCAGAAATGATGGTTAATCTTTTAAGGAATTTTTGTTCTGAAGATAGTGTGAACATGTCATTATTGCTCAGGAAACCCTGGTTTATGGCCATCATCCCAGCCTAGTTATTATCAACATTTCTTTCTTTTACTGTGAAACATCAGAGAGAGGAAGTGGTATCATAGGAGGATTTTATCGAACCTAGTAAGTGGTATTACTATGAATCTAGTAACATAATTGTTGTGCTGTAAACTTTAAATTGTAGGAATGTGAAGAATTCTAGAAGAACAATGCTAGATACCCAGTTAAGATACTTTTGTTTTATATTTACTATTTTTTAACATGATTTACACATGTACTCTCTCCAATGTGTATTTTAACTACAAATTGTCTAGGAAATTGATAGGTTAATGAAGATCATACTTATTTTTTCTTGCTTACTAAACTTCTTTAGTAAAACATGAGCACAGTGGAGTACCTAAGTCATTTGCAGCTTGATGAATTTTCACAGAGTGCGCCCACGTAACCAGTATACAGTGCCACTGTGCTCTGCACACAGGAGCCCTTCTCATGACTCCTTCTGGGTACAAATAGCCTTTCCATGGATAATCACTTTTATGACTTTTTGTTGTTGTTTTTTACTTTTTAATTTGAGTTAATTATAGACTCACAAAATGTTGCAAGAGTGCAGAGAATTCCCGTGAACCCTTCATCCAGCTTCTCCCATGATAACATCTTACACTACTAAAGGACATTATCAAAACGAGGAAATTGACATTAGTTCAATACTGCTAACTAGGTTTTCTCCAGTTTTTACATGCACTTGTGCAGGAGTGTGTATACTTCTGTGCCATTTTACCACTTGGAGATTTGCATAGCCACCACCACCGCAGTCAAGATACAGAAACCCCCTCCCATTATTCCTTCATATTTGCAGAGCTCCTCCCCATTCACCCTTCTTCTCTATGCCCTGGCAACTACTAATAGTCTTCATTTCTATAATTTTTGAAATGGAGTCATGTAGTCTGTGATCTTTTGAGATTGCCTGGTTAAATTCAGTATAAAGATCTTATGAACCATCCAAGTTGTCAGGTATCAGTAGAGTGGTCTTTTTACATATTAGTAGTAGTCCTTTTCATGGATGTACTACGCTTTTTTTATTCATTCATCTTTTGGAGGACATTTGAGTTGTTTCCATGTTTGAGGTCTTACAAATAAAGCTGCTGTGAACATTTTGCTTATAAGTCTTTGTGTGGATCTTGTTTTCATTTCTCCAGGATAAATGTCATGAATTTGTGGTTGCTGGGTTGTATGGGAAGTGCATTTTAGATTCAAAGAGTTAAAGATCATCTTGAAGAATTTCCAAAGAAACTGCCAAACTGTTTCCCAAAGTGGCTATTCTTTGCATCCCCATTAGAATGTATGAAAGATCCAATTTTTCCATATCCTCACCAGCATTTGATATTGAGAGTATTTTTTATTTTAGTCATTCTTATCAGTGTGTAGTGGTACCTCTTTATGGTTTTAATCTGCACTTCCTAAATAGCTAGTGATGTTAAAACTATTTTTGTTCCTTATTTACCATAGGTATGTCCTCTTTGATAAACTGTTCCGGTCCTTTGCCCATTTTTAATTGGAATGTTTGTTTTCTTACTACTGAGTTTAGAGAGTTTTGTTTTTTTGTTTTTGTTTTTGTTCTGGTTCTGGATGCAAGTTCTTTGTTGGATATATAATCTACAAATATTTTATCCCAGTATATGTCTTATATTTTTGTTCTGTGAACAGAATATTATGACTTCGAACACCATAACTAATCTTGCTTGTGTTTCAACTCTATAAATGAAATCTTACGTGTATATTTTTCTGGGTCTAGCTTCATTTACTTAACATCATGTTTGTGAGAATCATCATGTTGCTGTGCGTAACAGTGATTTATTTCATTCTATAAATTTGCCACAGTTTATTTGCCCATTTCGCCTTTCATATACATTCAGGTTATTCCAATTTAGAGCTATTATTAATAATGTTTCTGGGAATATTCTTTTACAGGTATTTTGATGAACATAGGCACACATTTTGGGGGATATACTTAGGATAAGTGTTATATATAATATGTAAAATTTCAACTTTAATAAATGTTGACAAATAGTTTTCAGGAGTGGTTACATCAGTTTATACTGCTGCCAGCAGTATATGAGACTTGTATTTACTCCCCATCTTGCTGTCACTTGGCTTTCTTTCTTATTTCAATGGTTCTGATGGGTATGTCTATTCCTAGGTATGTGTGTATGTGTGGTAAAATATACACAACATAAAATTTACCTTCTTAACCTTTTTAAGTGTACAATTCAGTGTATTAATATTATTTAACTCTCCATTAACATTATTTAATGCAGTAGGATTTGCTTTTCTAATACTCTTTGTATTACTACAATACAACTAATAATTACAAAGTGATTAAGCTACTTTATTTTGTAATTTAGACATTCTCATAAAGCAAACCAAAACCTGATTTTAAGTCATTCATATGACACAAGTGTTTTAAGGTCTACTGAGTGTCTCATATTGGGCATTAGGGATACAATGAGAGCCAAAACCTTCCAAGTGTTTACATCCTTTAATAGAGTCTAATTTGTTTTAAGATCATTGGCATAGTGTATATAATTTATGTAATAACAGACATTTAGCTAAAAAGTGGGCCATTATATTAGACTACATTTGTCTATTACACAAATTATTCTTTCTAAACTTTAATTTTCAATACTTAAAGCGTGATAGCTGTAGAGAGATAGCATAGTTTGTTTCACTTATTTGTAAAACCCTTAGAGATAGTAATAATTTAAGTGTAAATACTATTGAATAAATTATTGTGGGACATGTTATAAAGATTTTGTTTAATTAAACCTAAAATTTGCTTAAATTAATTAAAACTTCAAGAGCATGGGGCTTAAACTGCAGTAGTAAATATAATATTTAGGATGGCTTGAGATGTTGGTCATTTTAAGAACCTAATTATGTTGTTAAACAGGTAATTTCACTATAGTTAAATTTTTTAAATGCAAATATAAAGTCAAAGTTATATCTTTTTATACTCCTATGCATATTGGATACAAAGGACTCAGAGGCAGTTGGAAGTATTATCCATCTACATTTCACTCAGACCTGTTGTCTCATTTGCCAAAATAACAACTGTATCAAAATAGGATTGATAGTTTATTTAGTTAATTGATAATTACTTATAGGGAAGAAACTTTTTATATCAACTGTGAGAATGAATAAAACAAAACTGTTCATGTCTTTCACGCACATGTACTTGTTTCCATATAGAGCACACTTCATGATTTTCTTTTATATATATGTTTTATTGATTATGCTGTTACAGTTGTCCCATTTTTTCTCCCCTTTATTCCCCTCCACCGCCCCACCCCCCAGCATTCTTCCCCCACCTTAGTTCATGTCCATGGGTTGTACATATAAGTTCTTTGGCTTCTCCATTTCCTGTACTATTCTTAATCTCCCCCTGCCTATTTTGTACCTACTATTTATGCTGCTTATTCCGTGTACCTTTTCCCACATTCTTCCCTCTCTGTCTCCCCTCTGTTTTACTGTTGATAGTTTTTTATTTTCTTTTTCTTAGATAAGTCCCTTTAACACTTCATATAATAAGAGCTTGGTGATGATGAACTCCTTTAACTTTACCTTATCTGGGAAGCACTTTATCTGCCCTTCCATTCTAAATGATAACTTTGCTGGAGAGAGCAATCTTGGAGGTAGGTCCTTGCTTTTCATGACTTTGAAAACTTCTTGCCAGCCCCTTGCCTACAAGATTTCTTTTGAGAAATCAGCTGACAGTCTTGTGGGAACTCCTTTGTAGGTAACTGTCTACTTTTCTCTTGCTGCTTTTAAGATTCTCTCCTTATCTTTAATCTTGGGTAATATAATTATGATGTGCCTTGGTGTGTGCTTCCTTGGGTTCAGCTTCTTTGGGACACTCTGAGCTTCCTGGATCTTCTGGAAGTCTTTATTTCCTTCTCCACATTAGGGAAGTTTTCTTTCATTCTTGTTCTTCCTCTTTCCTTCTGGAACCCCTATGATTCAGACGTTGGATCATTTAAAGTTGTCCCAGAGGTTCCTAAGACTCTCCTCATTTTTTTGAATTCTTATTTCTTCATTCTGTTCTAGTTGAGTGTATATGTGTTCCTTCTGCTCCCAATTGTTGATTTGAGTCCCAGTTTCCTTCCCTTTTCTGTTGGTTCCCTGTATGTTTTTCTTTGTTTCACTTTGCATAGCCTTCACTTTTTCCTCCATTTTGCAATCATACTCAGCTAAGTCAGTGAGCATCCAGATTCCCAGTGTTTTGAACTGTGCACCTGATAGGTTGGCTATCTATTTGTTGCTTAGTTCTATTTTTGGAGCTCTGATCTGTTCTTTCATTTGGGCCATATTTCTTTGTCTCAGTGCACCTGTTACATTGGAATGGGCGGAGCCGTAGGTATTCGCCAGAACAGGGCAACCCAGGTCACTGAGTTTTGATACTGTCTGTGGGGGAGGGGTCTGAGAGGGAACATGTGGCTTGCTAAGCTTTCCGCTGGCTTTCAATCACTTCCCCTACCACCTACAAGAAAATTGGGCCCTTCTAGTGCTGATTCCCAGGGGGCTGGTTTTGTGTCCATTCTGGGACCCTGTGGGTCTTTCCAGCGGACTCTCCTCTCTCCTGTGGGGCTGGGAGTTTTTCCCAACACTGCAACCCCCACAGGTTTTTACCTCCAGAGATTTTGAGGCTTTCTTTTCCTTCACTGGAACCCAGGATTGCACAGTCTGTCTTGCTCCCCAGCTGTTCCTCCCTGTTCATCTGCACGCAAATGTGGGACTGCCTGCCCTGCCAGCTGCCTCCTCACCTGGTCCTCCAGGTGCTGCCTTGCTGCACCATCCTTTCCTCCCCTGCTACCCATCTCTGCCCCTCCTACTGGTCTGGATGAATGTTTCTTCTTTAATTTCTTGGTTGTCAGGCTTCCATATAGCTAGATTTTCTGGTGGTTCTGGTTATTTTTTGTTTTTAAATATGTTATTGTCTTTCTTTTGGTTGTGTAAGGAGGCAAAGCGTATCTCCCTACACCTCCATCTTAGCTGGAAGTCCCCCTATGATTTTCTTTATGAAGCCACATCTAATTCCTCTGGGATTAACAATGAAGGATGGATTTCAGAGATCCAGAATTATAGTTCTTGACATATCTCTTGAGCCTCTGTAACTAGAGACTTTCTTTTGCCAACATTGGAGGAGTTAGACTTGATATTACAATGTGAGGGGGCAATTTACCTTACAACATGTGTTATAAATAACTTCCCTGGCCTTATATTGAACAAGATCATAGATATCTTCAAACGGTAATAGTCTGTGACTTGGTTTCCTTTTTCATGTGCTCAGATAAGTGAAGTAGAAAACATGTATTTCTTGTCTTAGAGATAATTACAAGCTTTATCTTTTTTTAAGTGACCAGTATTTCCATCTAAAGTTTGTCAAAGTAGACTTACTTTATATAAAATCTTTTTTTCCCATTTCATATACACTTCATATAATAAGAGCTTCCCCATTTTTATAAAATGGGAAAAATGACAGAAATTGCCAAAAGTTAATTTTCTCTCTCACTCTGTTATATGTAAAATAGTCAATTTATTCTTCCACTCTTCTTTAATATCAATACAGTATTGTTTCTAAAAATAGTTTTAAAAACTTCTTTTTGAAGATCTTTTTTTAAAAGATTTTATTTATTTATTGTTAGAGAAGGGAAGGGAGGGAGAAGGAGAGGGAGAGAAACATCAGTGTGTGGTCGCCTCTTGCACGCCCCACCAGTGGGGACCTAGACCGCAACCTAGGCAGGTGCCCTGACTGGGAATCGAAGCAGCGACTCTTTACTTTGTAGTCCGGCACTCATTCCACTGAGCCACATCAGCTAGGGCTCTTTCTAAGAATAGTTTTAAAATTAGCTGCTGAATTTATTTTATATCTGAAATTTGATAACAATTCTCATTCACTGGAAATAAAGCTAATCCAAAATGGCAAGCAACTTAAATATCATTTGTATTTAATTTTGGAATGCAGTTTTAGGCCTCAGCGTCAGTATGAATGCTCCTGATCTCTTCTTTTTTTTTTTTTCCTTTCTGAAAACAAAGTTATGAAAGTAAATAAAAAAGACTGACCCAGGAAAAGCTGTTTAGTTCTGTACTTCTTCTGGTTCATAACTTTATCTAACCAAAGTCAGTAAGTTAGTCTTTTTTTTTCAACTGCACGAGCTAGAACTTAAAATATATATGTTATGGAAGAAATCATTCTATTGATAACTTGAAGTCAAAACATTTAAATTTTATTAATGTATGATCACCAATCAAGTTTTAAACATAAATGTTCAGTAATTTTTTCCTCTCCCACCGAGATTATTAAACAGCACTGTCCCTGTCTTCTGAACTCCTCTGGCACCCGTCTTCATTCTGTTTTCTGTATGTGCTCACTGTACTACATGTAGAACAGGGGAAGATAGGCAAAGTCCTCTGAATTTGAACTGATGTCCATTTTGAGATAATCATTGTCAACATTTTGATTACCATTTTTTGTACTTCTCCTTAGATAATGTGCACGCATAAAAATTTAGAATTCTAAAGAAATAAATTGTATGTGCAGTTTGTGGCCACTTTCTTTTACTTACTCTCCCATTCCTTCCTACTAAGTACCTACTGTTAACAACCTGCTATATGGCTTTCCATCCTCCATAAATATATAGAGAAAAGTTATAACAATACTAGTGGTCTTTTGTCATTGTTTTGCACAATTGAGATCATGCAACTTATGTAGTTTCCTGCTGCTTGCTTTTTATATTTAATCTCCTGTCAATCTCTCATTTTTTTTCATTGTTTTATGGCATTCCGAGGAATGGAATTATACCATATTTTATTTAACTGTTATATTATTGATGGACATTCACTTCTAACTTTTTGCTGCTTCAAACAAATATTGCTACAGCAGTTATTCTTGTAACCCTTTTTTGTACCAGATTCCCCAGACTGGAATTGTTGAACAAAGTGTGTGTTAATAGATATTACTAGATATTTAGCTCTTCAGAGGTACTCTGGAGTTGTAACCAGCCTAAAATTTGCCTCTCTGATGATTTGTAGTGATGCCTCATTGCTACATTGATTTGCATTTTCTTAACTACTGCTTGTTCAGCAAAAAACTTTCCACACATCTTTAGCCACTTTGATTTGTTGCTCTGTGAATAGCCTATTTATAGCCTTCATCCATTTTTCTAGCAGATGGATTTTGTATTTTTGTTATCCATTTGAATCATTATGGTTTACTTGGAAAATGCATTACCATCTTTGTATTTAGAATGGTGTTTGTTGTAATTCTTACTAACCAACCTTTATTCTTTTTGTTTTTTATTATTTTGATATTACTTGAGGTTCTAAGAAGCACTCCTGAATTCCATCAAATTCTATTTCATTATCTATACATATGATTCATTTCTCTCTAATCATTTTAATCATAGTGATAGATTTTTTTGAAATTTTGAAGTTGAAATTTTGAAATTAAAATTTAAAAAACTGAAATTTCCCTATATTCTTGGAATTACTTGATCATCGTATATAATCTTTTCATTATATTGCTGGATGCTATTTGTTACTCTATTTAATTAGTATTTTGGCAATTTTTTCCTGGTTACTGCAGTAACTAGTTACTAATTTTTAAGATTATCCTGGTTTTGTAAAATGAGTCATATATCCTGAAATAGTTTAGTTAAAATTTGAATAATCTGTTCTTTAAAGGTTAGTTTGAAATAATACAAAAGCTTTTGTTGATATTTGGGTCTTTTAAAATGGTTGATCCTTTAAAAATTTCTCAGGCTATTTCTAAGGTAATTGGTCTTGGTCATGATATTTACTTTTAAAGCAAACTTTTCATTAGGTTTTCAAATTTGTTGCAGTGGCAGCAACTAACAGTTGCTTTATCAGCTTCGTCCCTTGCTGAAGAACTCCTTTTTTTTTTTGCACACTGCTGCCCAGAACAGAAGTCTACATTTTCGAGGCACTCTTAAAGTCAGGTATTACTGTGTGACAAATTTTTGAGATCTGAGAGAAGGAAGCCTGTTTAAGAGGAGCTGTCTTTTCTTATCCTTTTGGTCTGGAACTCAGAAGTGGAACTCAGAAGTGGTGGCTGGACCCTCCAGCAGCCACCCTCTTTTAAAAGTGATCTAAGGAGGGATTGAGCGAAAAGGAAAAAGGACACATAGACATGTACAAGAGTGTGGTGATTGCGGGGTGAGGGTGGTATAAGAAGATTCAATGGTAGTGGGAAAAATATACAATAAAAATTTTTCTTAAAATCATCTGAGGATGAAAGACATGTACGAGGATGGTGGAGCAGAGAATAGGTTGATGACATTTGGAGAGCCTGACATCAGAGCAGCACTAGATGACCTGCTTCGAGATTCTGTTCTTTGGAGGAGAGGAAAATAAGCTTCCATTTTATTTAAAATGCTTTATTTTGGTATGTTCTTTGATGAGCAGTTGAACCTATTCCTGAAGAATACAGTGGCCCTAGGTTTGCATTTAATGTAAGAATGTTCTTTTGTTACCCAAGTCTATTCAGTTCCTGAATTCAGATTTCAATTCACACAGGAAGTTCTGATAGCTAAGGATACCCTGCTATCAGAATCTGCTCGTTTCTGAGTCTCTGATAGTGAGGGGCTCATCAGAAACTTTATCCTAATTGATTTTGTTTCTGCATTTGGATTATAAAAGCTTGAGATATAATTGGTTTCCTTTCTTTCATACCTATGGAATAGTGCTTCCTTATATTTTCTAGATTTATTCTCTTTCTTTTATTCCTTGATTAATATCCAAGGGAGTTTAACAGTTTTAATGGTCTTCTAAAGGAATCAGCACATGGATTGTTATATTGGTTCTACGTTGTTTTTTCTGTGTTCTCTTTGATTAATGTATTCTTTCATGTTGTCCCCCCTTTCTGGTTTATTGTTCTTTGTTCCCTAATTTCTTAAGGTTAGGACTAACTTCACTATTTTTTAATCTTTAAAAACAACTAGGCATATGGCTATTAATTTTCTCATAATTACAGTTTAACTTTGACCCATAGCTTCCTGTTTTCATTTGCTAGTCATGTAATTTTCAGCTAAAGGTTTGATTTCTTCTTTACCTTATGGAGAGTGTGCCAAGTATGAGTGCTTCCACAGCCACTTTTTATTTCTACTTTTGTAACAATTTCATTTCTGGTGGGTGATTTGTGTTCTCTTTTTTTTTTTTCCTTAATTATCCTGGTTAGCACATTATTGTTTTTATTATCTCCTCACAAAACCAGCTTTTTGTTTAGTTGATATTTTTTCTCCTTTGTTTCCCTCATCCTACATTTTACTGAGTTAAATCATTTAAATCCGTAGAGTTATTCGCAGTATGTTTGTTTCTTCTACTTCGGGAATCTTAGTCTTATGAATATCTAATTAGATCTCATCATATTTAATTCTAGCAAAGGTTTTTTGCCCTGTTTTCTGTTTTTTTTATTTCAATTCTGATGTCTCTCCGCCTCTAAATAATTTGTTACTCTACTAATATTTATTCCCAGGTTTATCATTCAGATAGGGTAATGTAAGAAATATATTTGCATACTTTGTATGTTGTAAATATTTTCCTTTACTCTGTGAAGAATAAAACAGAGTTGCAGTTTTGAAAATGAATTTATATCTATCATCATATGCTAAATATGATGATGGAACTAAATATTTAGATGTATAAATATCTGAAAGTTATAAATCAGTCTAACTAACTGTTACATGAAGTATGTCCCATCCCCTATTTTGACAAATGTCTCTCTAACAATAGAACTGGCAGGTTAAAATGTAGAAATATCTGATTTCACAGAGTTTCATACTGGAAAATTGTGGAAGTCTCAAGTCCACCTCCCTTCTCTTCCTGAACTCTAGCTCCATGATGGAGGGTCGGTCATGTACGCCTATGGATACTCCAGCCCCTCCCGTCCAGCTTCACACATTGGGGAGGGAGTACTCACGCTTATAGAGTGGTCTGACCTTAAGAAGATATACCCTGTGAAGAGTCTGCTCATATCTTAGAAGTTGTAGGAAATTGTAGGGATCTAGGGTGTGGGACACAAGCTTTAAGTGGATCTAACCCCTGTTCCGTGGGTCTACCCTCCATGGAATTCATCTTAGCCCTCCTGATGAAAATCCTGATTCTTTTTTGCCTGATAAGTCTCCACTGTTCCTCCATTAATCACCCAGATGATTGCCTTAGGGTTCTCTCTTGCTTTTTTTCTCTGTGAGTTTGGAGTCTGCCAGGAATTTGTTCTACCTGTTTTCTTATGTTTGGATGTTGGTGTTTCTCAACCAATCTTTCATCCATCTACTTCTGTTGAATTTTTATCTTTAGGAATGGCTTTAAAATTTTGGCCACCATACCAGTATTTATTTTTCAGTGTTGTTTTTTGATGTTTTCTTTCTTCCTCAAAATACACATTTTAAAAATTTAATGAAATTTTAGGCAAGAAGAAATATTGAAGCATGGCATTTAAAAAATTTTTACTTATTGTTATTCAGTTACAGTTGTCCTGCCTTTTTCCTCATTGCTCACCCCTCCCCCGCTACCCCCTACTCCCACAGGCAGTCCCCCCACAGTGCCCATGCCCATGCGTCCTCTGTTCATGTTCCTTTGTTTTCCCCTTCCCCTTCTTTGCCCCATCACACCCCGCCCCCCCAATCACTGTCAGTTTGTTCTTTATTTCCAAGTCTCTGGTTCTATTTTGCTGATCTGTTTGTTTTGTTGATTAGGTTCCACTTATAGGTGAGATCATGTAGTATTTGTCTTTCAGCACCTGGCTCATTTCACTTAGCATAATGCTCTCCAGTTCCATCAAGAAGCATGGATATTTTTATTTCAATCTCTTCACATGTGTTCATTGCACTTTTTTTTTTTTTTTTTACTGATAATACACCATTTTATTAAATAAGTGAAAAGATGGTTTTATTTTGGGGTGGAGTGGAAGGTTGGTTTTGTTTTTTGTTTTTAGCATCTTCCATACCACCTTAGCACTTGGCCCTGCAGAAACCCAGGAGTTTATTTAATCTATGAACACACCTTATATACCTACCATAAGCAAAATTTTACTCTAGGTACTAAATAGGATAATTTTTACCTTACCAAAGAGATAATAGTCCAGTAGTGGATGAGATAAATACCAAATGAATATAAAGGACTTATACTGCATACGTCCACTTATATGTGAAAGTTTTAAAATAAATATATAATCAGCCCTTCGTATCCCCGGATTTTGCATCCACAGATTTAAGAAACTGTTGATTGAAAAAAAGTAATTTTGATCTGTGGTTGGGAATCCATGGATACATTGTTCTACACCACTTTATATGAGGGACTTGAACATCGACAGATTTTTGGTATTCATGGGAGGTCTTGGAACCAATCCCCCATGGATACTGAAGTATTGTAGTTCAGTTTTTAGGGAGTCACAAGTTATATGTGGATTTCTGACTGTACAGGGGTTAGCAGCCCTAACCCTCACATTGTTCAAAGGTCAACTGCACTACTAATGAAGATGTAATGTATGAGATGTGACAGTGGTTCAGCTAGGGAGAAATTAGTCCTTCCTTTAAGAATCCGTGGAAGTCTCATGAAGGAAATAATTTCTATACTGAGCTAGGAAGTAGTGATTCTGACTTTGTAGAGACTGGAAATGGTTAGGAAATTAGTAGAAGATAGAGGTAAGAGAGCAGTTTGAGAAAAATGAACAGTTCATTTTCAGGGGACTACAGCATACATGAAGAGGAACAAAAAGAAATGAAAAATTTTCAAACGGTGAGACCACATTTAATAGAAATTGCGAACCCTTTAAAGTTTAGAGCTTGTTTTTCAGTTGCTATTTTTAGATGATAACCTAATGTCAGTAGATGGAATAGTTTGGGGACGAGAGAATGTTGCCAGGGGCTCTGCTATGAGACTGGGCATCTGGACTCCCCAAGCTTGTTAAGAGGCTGGATGGTTATTGGACATAAAGTGAAAGGGGAGCATATCATTACTCTGTGCTGACCATGAGTTACAAGTCATTAGTGTTGTTCAGTAGGCTGCAACTTAATCATTTTGACAGGAAAAAGGAGCTAATAATCATGTTGATTGAAATTTAAAAAATGTTTGTCTGTGAGTACTGACTATAACCTTACCTCACTTTATTATAAAAGTACAAAAGCATTTTGATGCCAAAGAGTCTTTGATTTTGCTGACTAGTATAAGTTGGGAAGAGCCTACTCTTTATCACAGAAGACATCAGAATCTCTGCCCAAGTTGTTTTTCCCTTCTTACAGTATATTTTTTATGATATCAGACAGAGTAACAGGAAGAACATCTCCATCTGGTAATCATTACCTGTAGCTTGTATGTGTCTTCTGGAAGTTAACTTTTAATGTTAAACAAAGGCAGCTGATCAAAACCAGCTGTAAAACCTTTGCATAGTTCATATTTTATACAGTCAGCATTAGGTTACCATTCACATGACTATATGTCTGAAGTTTAAAAAACATAATAAGGTAAACCTTTTCCTTTTATTAAAATGAATGTAATCCTGATTTTATAGTTAACACAACTTTAATTGTTTCCCTGTTTGGCAGGAAAATTTAATGCAATTGGCATCACTATGTATGTATTTCACACACCTTGGGGAAATAATGGCTCAATTATTGACTATATGTTCCACAATTAATATATTTTGCATGCAGTCAAAATAAAAACAGTAGGTTGAAATATAATTTTCTAATTTAAAATTATGGGGTTAGTAAATGTAGAAACTTGCCAGCTAAACATGTAACAGGCCATTAAATATATTATGTGAACTAATTATATAGATATTGAAAATTACTCTAGTAATACCCCCTTTGACACATGGCATTTATTATAATCCTAGGTACATGCAAACATAGTAATTTTAGATCATTATTATTTATGATAAGAAATGACTCAGAGAATTTTAAATCAAGAAGACTTTTTCCCTTCCCTTAATTGAATTTAGAAGAACTATGGAGTTTGGAAGAATCTTGAACATACTGGGCAGTGTTCTGCATACTGTTGGTACATTGTATATGTTAAATAGTAATAGTTTCCCCTGGCTGGAACTTGCAGTTTTTATATAAATAGCAATTTTGAAATCACAGAAGGAAGTACATGAATTTATAACAGTGCACACTTTAGAAAGATCTGTATCAACAATATTGAGGATTTGCTATCACGGGATGGCATTTTGTAACAAGAAAATGCACCAGATAATGTAGTGACTGAGGCATGACAATCTAAGCAGAAGACAGTAAGCATTTCTCCCAAAGAAATATTTTGAAATTCAGTGGTTGTTTTGCAAGTGAGTAACACTGTTTTGTTGGAAATGTTCTAGTCAGGAGAAACCTAAGGATTGCTCACAAGCACCATGTGGGCAGAGAAGCCAAGGACAGTTCTGACTAAGTGCAGGATAATAGCAAGTGTGACCATATCTGGTATTAGTGCCAACTTTTCTCAGGCCTTGGTTAACTGTCAAGCTTTAGGAACATAGTGTAGAATATACAACATTGTTATTATGTTAGCAAACAATAATTTTTAAAATATTGTAATTGTAGTTTTCATTTCTGTAAATAGTGGCATATAGTATTTGAAAATGACAATGGGATATCTTAAGTGTATCCTGAAAAGGTACTGAACCATGTTATCATCTAAGAATTGACAAGTTTTTATTCCTTAAGAGATATTTAGAGGAGTGTTTTACTTTTATTTACTTTTATTTATTAATTTTTGGAGAAAGGGAGAAACATCATTTTGTTACTCCATTTGTTTATGTCTACATTGGTTGCTTTTTGTATGTGCCCTAACTAGGGATTGCGCCCTCAACGTGAGCCTGTCAGGATGACACTCCGACCAACTGAGCTACCTGGACAGGGCCTAGAGAGTGTTTCACTGTAATCGTCATATTTGTATTGGAACATTTAAGTCAATTTAAAATATGTTCATTTTTAACACAAAAACAAATTTAGAGCACATAGCACATGCTAGAACCTCAATATATGTATATTAAATTACTCATTGTACAAAGGCATCTTAGTTAAATTTAACACTTCTTTGACTATATATACAGAATACATAAACACATATGTAATATATGTAAGTAGGCATATTTGTATAAATAAAATTAGCAAAAAGAAAATCCCCACAGATATTGGTTATCCCATGGAGCTTTGACAATTCCACACTCCCATGTAACCACCACTCTGAACACAGAGTAATATTCCCATTACTTTACAAAGCTCTGCTCTCCCGTCACAGTCTTCCCACTGGCCCAGGTCGTTTCTCTCACCATAGATTAGCTTCTCTGTTCATGGATTTCATTACATTTGTAATGTTCATGGATTTATGAAATCATGTAGAATGTACTCTTTTGTGCTCAGCTCCCTTGGATTTGGTAGTCTTTTTATTTTATATATTCTAGTGGGTGTGTAGTATTATCTCACTGTGATTTGTATTTGTTTCTTTAATGATGAATGAAATTCAGTGCCTACAGTGTGTGAATGGGGGTGTGTACATGTGCACTCAGGCACACTTAATGGCTATTCATATATCTTTGTGATGTGTGTTCAGTTTTTTTGTCAGCTTTTATTGGGTCATTGATATTTTCCGTGTTTCATCCAGTGAATTTTTGTGTATCCTAAAGTCATGAAGATTCTCTCTGAAGTCTTGTTTTCTGTTACTTTTATTGTTATTGTTATGCTGAAGTCGGATCCACATCAAATTAATTTATACCTATGGAATGAGGTAAATTTTGGAGCTTTTTTTTTTTCATTCAGTGTTACAGCAACTTTTTTCACCCACATTCCAGCAGTATTTACAGGACTGGATAAAGAACCATGCAACTTTTAATTGAGTTGTATAGCTCATCAACATTTTTATTCTCATAGCTCTAATGAATTTTACTGTAGTTTATCCACAACACACCTGTTGAAGATCTCTGCACTAGTGAATCCACTAAAATATGCCTGCCTTAGCACTTCAATAAGTTGATGTCATCATGCATTTTAGCTTTCTGTTCTCTTCCATAGATATAATTGTAGACCAGTTATTTCTTTTTGTCAATATGGAGTGAACTTTGGTGAATTTATATCTAATTTCTATCTCACAGCCCTCTTTACAGTCTCACTTTATTTTTTTTTTTGCTCTTCTCAAAGCTGAATGTAAAGACATGACTCATAGTACTTCAAGAAGATAAGACATAATATCTTAAGTATTTTCTAAAACTATTTAGCTTAGTTTTTAGAACATGATGCCCCTAACACAGTATAGGTGTGGTTGTGTAATGCAGTGCTTGAAGCCCAATAGCTCTCCTGCGTAAGGGTTCTGTATTCATTTTAGGAATACATGTTGATGATTCACATCGATGAATTCATCAAAAGACTGACTTGTAGTTTTTTAAATTAAATGATCTATTTTTTTGAGTAGTCTATTTTCATCTTATACTTACTTATAGACTAGAGGGCCTATTTATTAATTCGAACTTTGGAATATGGGTGATTTTTATCTTTATTATACTTCTTGATATTTTCCAAGTTTTCGATGATAAACATATATTGTTCTTATAAGCGGGAGATAAATAATAGCCATTAACAATGTCCAAATATGTTCTCTAAACTTTTGGCAGTGCCTAATTAACGGACATATTTAGATATAGGGTATTTTAGATATAGGGTAGATATAGGGTTAATGAATTTTCAAGTTAATGTAAATAGAACATGGATAAAAGTGACCTTCTAGAATGCCCTCGGTTGATGAGTTTTGGCTGTATAGATCTATGTATTTCAGTAAAACTACTTTGTGGAGTACCCACACCTCTCCTGTGTAAATAATAGGGACTGCCTGCCAGTGTTTCAGCCAAAATGGTATTTATGAGTTTAGATAGATAAGGGACAATGCAGACAGGAGAAAAAGTAATTTTCTTTTCAGATTTGTATTTGGGCAAATAAACAGTAGAGAGCATCAAGAAATTTTAGAAATGACAGGGTAACAATGCCATTGTTTTATGAACTCTAAAATGACTTTTGTTTCAACTTTTTAACTTTCCAATGTTTAAATGTGTAGTGTGATACAGCTGTTACTGCGTGAGTCCTTCTGCTAAAATAGAAAGAGGGTCAGCATCCAAGTTTGAAGAGTCCTTGTCCACACCTGGAATTAAAACCCAAGAGCTGGTTGTGGAGCAACGTTGGTGCACAGAGGAACATGAGTACGAATGACTGTGTCAAAAAAGAGTCAAACTTTTAAGTGCATGCCTCTCAAACTATTTGAAGTAAGATCTCGTTTTGTTTACTGATATTTTTTAACTTTACCACTTTTATAAAATAAGATAAGAATGCCATGGCAAATCAAAATGTTGTAAAAGTTTCTTAACAGTCTCCTTTTCTTATCTTGTTGTAGACTGGTAAGAGTTTGTGGTCTGGCACTGGTCAGGCCCCACGTTTGAGTGGCACTGATAAGAAAATTTTCTCAGTTTAATTGACAGTGTATTGTTTTTCTCTTAGTGCTAAAATAATGTTGCTCTTAATACTCGATGGTGTTAGAGGTTGGATGAAATCCTTGGTATATTGCTGAATTTCTCTACAAGAAGAATTTCTGGAGTCAGACTCCTGCGTTATCTTTGAGGCCAATCTTGTATCCATTCTAATCCTCAGTCTCCTTGTTATAAAATGGGGATTACATTATTCCCTACCTCATAGCAGTGTTGTGATGATTAAATAAGAAAAGTCATGGAAATTGCTTGGCATGACATAGTAGGACTGTTGTAAGTATTAAGGCATACCACCATTCTCACCCAGAATTTTTATCCTAGGAACTCAATGACAAGCCACTGTAGAGAGGTGGTTAGCTTGCCTGGTCAGGTTGGAGAAGGTCACAAGAGACTACCTCTCCTTGTAGAATTG
Organism: Pteronotus mesoamericanus; assembly: GCF_021234165.1. Taxonomy (NCBI): domain Eukaryota; kingdom Metazoa; phylum Chordata; class Mammalia; order Chiroptera; family Mormoopidae; genus Pteronotus; species Pteronotus mesoamericanus. The sequence continues at coordinate 14,323,462 of NW_026555085.1, read as the reverse complement.
GCTATCAACGGCCAATAAACTCAGGTTTAATTCAGGGAATACTAACTACCTATGTATTTCTTTTGGTAGGTCTGGTTATCAGGAATCTCTGTCAGATTGAAAGAGGGAATTCTGTATGGGTTGAAGTAAGGCTTTAATAAGCAATTGTACAAAATCAAAGCCTGCCTTTCCAGGGAAAGGGAGATAAGAGCTAAGCTATGTCATCAGGGCTCGGTTTTGAGAGACTGATTTTCAAGACAGAACTGGAGTGCAGGCAACCAGGACCAGGTGCCCAGTCAAAGGAATCATGCTACATGACAGAGTTTTGGAAAAGCTGTGTCTTCATTGACATGTGAATGTATAAGGACTTATATTGTATACCAGGCTAAGACAACAGATTCTTTTTGCCCTTTCTGACTCTTGACTTATTTTCAATGGCTCATTGGCTCCATGTCTAGGAGTAATTTTTAATGGGTACAGTGGGGCAAAACAAACACAGGGAAATAACGAAGTTATGAAGTTATTTGATTGGGTAGGTTTCTCACCAGTGATGTTTACAGCTTTTAAAAGATGTTTCTGACAAAAAGTTTTAAAATGTAGATTAAATCTCCTTCATGTTGACCTAGGGAATCCTATGGGATGAGTACAAATTTGGGTTTTCCATATCTCTTAACCATGTCTTCATAGTTTCTGTCTCTCAGTAAATTTCAAAGCCTTGCCAAACAGACCCTGAAATGAAGATACGTATCTTTCTACTACTATATTCATTTTTCTTCATTGTACATCTTCTAAAATGGTAGGCTGAAACAAAATACTGAGAAACTTCTTTTTCGGTCTAGGATTTATTTCTCCTGGTATTTTTAGAAGCATAATGCCTTTGTTTATATAATTATATCCATTTTAAAGAGTGGTATTAAGATGCTTTCAAGGAAGAAAGACCGTGTCAAATAGTTACTTTTCTCCTAATAGTTATTTCTTTAAGTGATTGGGGGGAGGACTTTGGGTAATAAAATTATATAGATTTCAAGCATACAATTCTGTGATACATCGTCTGTGCATTGATTGCATTGTGTATTTACCACTCAAACAAAAAGGCAACTAACCAAATGGGAGAAGATATTTACAAACAAGAGCTCCAACGAGTGGTTACTATATGAGAACTGACACAACTCAACAACAATAACAAAAAAAATTCAATTAAAAATGGGCAAAGGACCTGAAGAGACACTTCTCCCAAGAAAACATACCAATTACCAACAGATATGTGAAAAAATGCTCAACTTCACTAGCTATTAGGGAAATATAAATCAATAATATGAGATATCACTTTACAGCTATTAGAATGCTATTGTCAACAAGCCAGGTAATAACAAGTGTTGGAGAGGTTGTGGGGGAAAAAGGAACCCTCATTCACTGCTGATGGGAATGTAAATTGGTACAGCAACTATGGAAAACAGTATGGAGGTTTCTCAAAAAATTAAGAAGAGAGTTACCATATTAAGCTGCAATCCCTCTTCTGGGTTTACGAGGACACCCAAAAAACTTGAAAACATTTATTTGCAAAGATATACACACCCCTGTGTTTATTGTAGCATCATTCATGGTGGCCAAGACTTAGAAACAGATGTATTTTAAATATAGTTAACACACTGACTGTGGTTGGAATAAAAGACAAGAGAAGACCTAAAAGAATATGAAATTTGTCTTGTGGCTTAGATGTGTGTTACCTGCCTTATTTTTTGTGATTTCATTGGTGATATGGGCTGATGTCTCATTGGTAAGGACAGTTGTTTCATGTCACCACTCCACTTTGTAAAAAGCAGTTGTTTCCATTTTGTAATGAAAGGATTTCATTTTACTAGTTGTCCATGTTTACAATTCCTTCAGCAGAAACCCATATCTCTAGAGACTAAATAAGAATAGCTGGATCCCATAGTTTACAGACTGCCTGTGGAGTAGATTGTAAAGATCAGAAATCTACTTTTTGACCTGAAAGCTGTATAAATTCTCATGAATTTCAACATGTTTTAACTCCAGGCTGGACAGTAAATGTTCTTTGGATAACATGGGTTTATTGGGTAGCAATGGTCTTTCCCCCTTAAATTTTTAGATTATATGAAGTAAATAATGATTGATACGCTATCTGAGATTCATAGCCATTGAAAATGAACACATTTTCTTCCATCCATTGGGAAGCTTCAAAAACAGGCTCCATTAGAAACTCTTTTTTGGGAACGACCTTGATGTATTTATAAAAGCATTAATCTAACAGCTGGACCACTATGGCCACTTTGTTTGCATACCTTTGCTGAAGTTGGCAGAGTCATTTCCCTCTCCCAGCAGTTACAAGTGCTCCTCCCAGTAGCTATGGGTCTCCTCTCTTAGATATATTTAGACCATGGAATAGAGGTAATGTGTTTCCCCTTTTTGCCAGAGAAATTACCTAAAGCCTAGAAAGGAGGCGTAGCTCAATGTTGCCATTCAGATATTTTTCGAAAAATGAAACTAATTCAATGACTTTTTTTAAAATCAGGGTTTTTTTCAAAATGTAATTTTGTTAAATTGTGGATTTTTGGGTGGTTTCCTCCCACTCTGCTCATATATCTCAGATTCTTTTGATATAATGCTAAAGCAATTAATCTTTAAAACTCTTAAGAGGAGCTTTCTAGGAAACATGGAGACAACTACAAGTATACTGTTTCCTTTCATTTTTTTAGTTTACGTATATTTTTATGAATCATACTTACATTTTTCCTTCCAAAACTTTATAAATCAAACCAGATATGCTGTGCCAATTTATAGGAACTTATAAATCTAAGTAGTATCAGAACCACAGATCCATCCTTTTTTTCCTCACTTTCTTTCTGCAACTCTAAAACTGGTTCACTGGTGATAATGTGAGTTTCGATGCTAGTTTCTCCTTCCTCCTCCTTTTGTAACAATACCATCTAATACCTAAACACAGCTAATGTCATGTAACCCATACCCTGCTCAGAATCCTGGAATCTTATTTCACACCTTTGTTATTGGTATTTCTGATGCTTTTTGTTGGTACTGTCACTGTGGTATTCACACTTTGGAACCGTGTTTTACTACTTTTATATGTTTTTTGATGAGAGAAACCATATTTTTCTTTATCTTCCAGTTTCTAGAGGATATATTTATATTTATATATTTATTGACCCTGTACTATGCTCTAGACTCTGTTAAATTGAGAAATCACAGATGAAAGCTATGAAGTGATACTCCTAAGAAGCTTAAACTGCTTCGATGCCCATTTTAATAGTTGTTGGCTATACTGTTGGCTGATATATTATATTGCTGAGGAAATTGTCAAAGTTTTACAGCTTTATAATATTCATCATCATGCTCTTATGTGTGCCTTTAAAAATAAAATTTATTGCAGTATAAATTTATAGTTTTTATTATTTATTTTTGCAAGGTTGTGTGTGTTACTTTTCTTTGTAATTACTTTGTAAAATAAATGGTTTAACTTTTCACAAAAGTGCTCCAAGAATTTTGAGTTTATCATGGGCTAGATAGCATGATTAGCTTAAAAGAGTTACCTATATCCTTTCCCATCAGTATAAATACTATATAAGGTGATTATTCCTATACAAATTTGCTTACTTTGTATTTGGGAGTAGGTTGATTCTAGGTACTGTCCAAATTTGTCCAATTTTGGTATGGAATTCATTCTAATAGTGTATAGACGTTTATACAACACATTATCAACCATTTGAATCTCCTTTGATTTGAATATGTCCTTGCCAAAAAAATCACCCCATAGATAAAAAGCTAACTACCACAGTCAGTTTTGGAATGTAACTCTGACTTTAACAACTCAAAATAGTGGATGCCTTTCTGAAAGATAGCATGGCTAGAATTCTTTAGAGAAGAATATCTTTTAAAATATTAGTCCAATATTGATTTACATATCCATAAATAATGGAGTTTTACTATTACTGTACATATATATAGCATGGCAAAAGCTTAAAATAATAAAAATTATGGCTCTACATTGTAATAAATTATAGTTTTAAAGGCCTAAACAATTTTTAATTTCTGAATAAGATGTGTTCCAATGCGGTATACCAAAAATTGGTTCCGTGCCATGTAAAAAGCACTATGCAAAATGCTGACAGAAAGCAAAGCAAGGATGAGTAAAGTGCAGATCCTACCCTCCTGATGCTTCCTGTCTCATATTTGTGGCACATCATAAATATAAGTGCTATTAAAAAATACCAGGTGCTTAGATATTCAACCAAGGGAGATACCAGATCTACTTAAAAGATCAAACGGCTTCATAAAGCACGTGGAATTTTGGGGTGAGCCTTGAAGAATAAATAGAATTTCAAGTGGAAAGATGGGTAAGTAGAGAGGACAGTCATTCCAGGGCAAGAGGAATGTAAATGAGAACATATGCATTTGGGCAACTTTACAAACTAGTAGGTAGGGAATAATGAATTTAGCTAGAGCAAAGAATGATGGCAGCGGAGGGGAAGGGTAATGAAATTGGATAGAGGATTGGAGTCATACTACAGAGAAGTGTTTCTCAGTGATACTGGGAAGGGTTAGAACCTCAGAAGGAAATAAATGCATATGTATATATAATGTATATCCAAATACTTTATTCAGTTCTTATATAATACTATTACATCTTTCTCTACTAAGTCCAACACCTGAGCTTCCTCAAGGACATTTCCTACTGACCACTCTTTTTATTACGTGATGACTACACTTTACTCTTCATGGTCAGACAGTGAGTGCTCATTTTTCTGTAAAAGTTATGATCTAGTACGCTTCTACTTTGTTGAGGGATCCCTGTGTATAGTAAGGCATACATCAAAAGGTCAGACACTTTATAAATGTGTTTCTGCCTTTATTTCCTCACAGTCATCTCCAGATACACAGGGCCTCATGGTGTACTATGGATGAGTAAATGTCTTGGGGTCCTTTCTGGGCTTTCAAAGAGGGCAGAAATCCTGTGCATGTATAAGTCTTCCAGACCCCCAGGAATATGTTGATGCGTTTTAAACCCCCCTGTGGCTGTCTCGTTCTGCAAATTGCCATTTTAAATTTTTGGTTGTATTTTGCTTGCCACCTTTGATGCCTTCAACAGCTCAGAGGCTGGTATTCCTGATTGTTTGCCACCAGTTGCTATTATTTTTGACAGTGCCCGGTTAAAGAGGCTTTTCCATGGAGCTCCAAGTCAGATAGATGGTCCCCCTAGCAGCAGCAACGCTGCTGCTAAACCAGGCCTTGGAACTGGTGGTTGCCCCTCAAATTAATATGCCACCCATCTGGCTGTTCTGGGGACAATTCAGTCATTTTTCATAGATAAACTTTTTCAATTTGTTGTATGTATTTGTTTGTTTAAGAGAAAGTATGTGTCCAAGTTTTTACTCCATCATTCTTCAAGTCCTGTTCATTTTTTTATTGTTGACACTATTTCAGCTATTTATTGTTTATAATATTAGGAAATATTAAGGTACTTTAGAATGACATTGTAAAAGAGTGTTATGTTTATCCCCCTACTTTCACTTATATTATAAAGGCTAATTTAAAAAAAAAAACAACTTCATGGGTAACATATACATTAAGAAAGTTAATTTGCAGTAGAAATTCTTACAAAAATTGCAGTTAGAGATAGATGTGGGGGAATGGCATACTTCTTCATGGTTCATTTTCTTCATTTTCAGTGAGATTCTTAATAACTTTCCGATCTAAAGAGGAATAACTAGTACAGTTGACCGTTGCATCCTGATTATAGGAAAATTGTCCAGAAATATTTCCTACTGTCATCTCAAGAAATAGTGATAAACTGTATCTAAAATCTACCTATAATTTGAATATGTAAGCTATTGTTTCAAATAATGAAATATTAGATCTCTAAAATATTATATAATGCATACCTAAGTGCTAAATGTTTGAGAGTCTAAGCTGTATACTTATTTCTTGGTATCCAAAGAGTAATGTAAAGAAGGTTATTATTATGTTTTAAGATTTTATTTATTCATTTTTAGAGAGAGGGGAAGGGAAGAGAAAGAGAGGGAGAGAAACATAGAAATGAGAGAGGAACATCCATCAGTTGCCTCTGCTCATGCCCCGATCAGGACTGAACCGCAACCCAGGCGTGTACCCTGACCAGGAATCAAACCTGCAGCCTTTTGCCTTGATGGATGACACCGAACCCACTGAGCCATGCTGGGCAGGGCAGAAAGGTTGATTATAATATCAATAACAACAATAATTGCTATTGATTTGCTCATTCACCCATTCATTCACCAAATATTTATTGAGCACTGTGTTTCAGGTGCATAGGATATTTCATTGAAAACAACACAGGAATTCTTGCCTTCATGAAGCTTACATTCTAGTAAAACAACTACCATATTTTTGAGTGCCTAATATGTGCTAGTGTTTTAGGCATCTTACATTTAACTCATTTATTCCTCAGCATAGATACTATCCTTACATAGATACTATCCCATTTTATAGATGAAGAAAGTGAAGGAAAGATGTATTTAATTTGTTCAAGGTCACATTGGGAATGGTAGATTTTAAATTTAAACAGCCCAGGCAGACTGGCTTCATACTCCATGTTTTTAACTAGTAATCTGTAGTCATTCAACCAAATTAGATCCTCTTGTAAACTCAAAAGCGCACAAAATCTAATCAGGTAATTTAAATAAGTATTGCAACAGCAGAGTGTTAAAAGATTGAATAGTAGGGATTGTGGCAAACACTGCTACTGAACTGCAGTGGATTTTGCTATGTAGACATAGTATTATCTTTTTCTTCCCAAGAGAAATTGGAAGTCTGAATTTTTCTATGAAATCTTTTTATTTTTAAATGTTGCAAAATAAAAATGTCAACAATTCTATGCAAGTCAAAAATAATTCAGAAGCTGAATTTAAATTAAAGCAAGTGATGCCATTTTCCATATCTTGCCCATGTTTTTAATACCATCTGTGTTATAATGGGTCTCACTTTGTCTCCTTAGTCTTAGGTACTAGTGGACACTTCAGATGTACATCTGACACCAAACTCCTTATCTTACCCCTCAAATTTCCTCTTGGCTGCAAATGTTTTATTTCTCATGCAGGGTTAGTGCCTTCTACCCAGTTAAAACTAAAAACCATAAAGTCACCCTGACTTCTTAGTTTCTCTCTCTCCACTCCTCTTCTCCACTGTCTCTGCCCTTACCTCTCTCACTACCTCTTATGCACATGTATAACTTTTTCAAGACCTCTGCCTTTCTTGTGCTTTCTTCTCCCTAGAATGTTCATTTCCTCATTCATATTCTTCTCTCTCACCCCTCCTTTCCTAGTTGGAGTTGCCCATTAAATATGACCTGCTTGAGGGTAAAGACCACATTTTCATCATCTTTATGTTCCCAGACTCCAGTGTAGTATTTGGTACGCTGGACATTCTCTCAGCAGTTTGGGGTGAGGTATAAGTCTATGGATTTGTCTCTCCTGAAAGTAGAACTAAGGTAATGTCTGTTAGTAATAATGGGCATTTTCTAAGAGCTATATTTATGTAGTGGTTTTGGGTTTTTGTTTTTTGTTTTTCTTTTTCTTTTCTTTTTTTTTTTTTTTTGGCTATTTAAATTTGGTTAGAGCCCGCACCAAAAGTGTTTAATTATATTGACAGTCGCCGTCTACTGAGAAATGCAGTCTGTACAGAATTCTCCCATTGGTATAATTGGTTTTTTTGCAAAGTTATTGAAAGTGATCCATGCCATAATTTGGAAATTATATTCAGCACATTCCTAGAGAGCCTTTCAGGGAAACTTGATATGAGTGTGTGTCTTTCTTAGCTCTTGTCACCTCTTATAAACAAAAATCTCATGACTTTTTTCAATATTAATTTAAATTTCAAAGTGAATTAAATATGACAAATCAAATGATAACCGTCTTATTTTAAGTATGCTTTTTTCAAACTCATAACTCCCTAATGGCATAACCCTCCCACCCTATTAATGATCCCATTTCAGAAAATATATTTCAAATCTTCTATCACTGACTCATTTCAAAAGAGCTTTTTGTTCACCTCCCTATTATAACTACAAGTATCATTCCATCAGACAATACCTAGGTCATTTCCTCTGATCTCTCAAAAGATCTAATCATCCGGTTCATTTTCCTTTTGTTTATCATACTCCTGTTATAATTCTTGATCCTTTCAATAGCTACATACATTATCCTTCCAATACCTTGGTCTTTCATTTTCTTTTCTTCCTTTCCTCCAGTGATACCATCTTCCAGCCTGTTCATCCTTTAATTCCTAGGGTATTATGCAAGACCTGGTTAACAAGAACTGCAACTCCTCCGCAACTTCAATTGAAAGTATTCTCTCCAGTTACCACCTCTCTTATCCCTACAAAATTTCAGATTTCATGGTCAATAATTATAATTATTCCCTTACATATGTGCTTATTTCCCTTAGCCTTTTCCCCTTCACCTTGTTCACCTGACAAACCCAGTGCTTTTCACCAGCACCAAGTCTGCACCTATGCAGGTAAATAACACTGGAGAAAAATGTGCAACTATGCTGATTGGTCTCACATTAATATCATATACACTTTTTGTTATTTTGTTCACTCTCCCAGGCTCCTGGATGATGTATGATACATTTTTCTTTTTCTTTAGATCTCTAACAACTTCTTTTCATTCCTCACTCCTAACTTACAGCATGCTTCCACCTTCTTTGAGAAAGTTGAAGTAAATTGATCAGACCCATTCTTCTGCCACATCTGCACTTTTCCCTGCATGTATATCCACATATGCCTTCCATCCTGTTCTATTGGCTAAATTACCCCTTCTCCAGTGTAAAGCCAACCTCACCACTGGGGCTTTACGTTTCAACCCCCCTCACCCACACAAGATCATCAGCCCTTCTTTCTTCTGCATCATCACTTTCCCACTCTTATTTTGTGGATTATAATCTTATGGTTTATTCTTATGAGCATAAAAACATGTTCTTATTTCTCCTCTCTGTAAACTCTACCTTTCCTTTTTGACCTTCTTTCTCTGACTGCTTTCCTTAACAGCAGACTCTTCAGAAGAGAAGAGTTATTTCTCTAGTCCATCTCCAGTTCCTGCATCCCTTTAGTCTGACAGTCCAGTTCCTACTCTTTTATTTCACATTTTATTCTCCTTTCTTTCATAGTAAGAACCGGCTTAACTACAACCACAACGTATCGACTTATTTGTTCAGTCCTCTAATCCATTAAAAAAATAATGATTGCAGATTTGCATTACAAGTAACTCCACCAAAAACCCACTTAGTAACATTCAAGACTGAATGCTTTCTCTTTAAGAATGGGACCAAGGTATTTCTTTCACCATGTATCTTAGCTATGATGTTTTAGCTACCTTAGCCAATGCAATAAAGTAAGACAAAAAATAAAAGGCATAGCAAATAAAAAGAAAAACATAAAACTGTATTTGCAGAAAACATAATTATGTACATAAAAAAGTTCTATAGAATATATTTTTAAAAGTTTCTAGAATTAAGTGAATTTAGCAATCTCAAGGACACAACGTCAATTTATAAAAATAAGTCATAGTTTTATATACTAGCAATTATATTAGAATTTTAAAAACACTTTTAAAATAGCATCAAAAACATAAAGTACCTATGGGTAAGCTAAAGATATGTATACCAAAAACTACAAAGCATTGCTAAGCCAAAGAACATCTAAATACATTTAAAGAGATCATTTGTTGGCGGGTAGGGAGAATCAAACTTTTTGGCCTTGTTTCTACTGCTTGAGCTGTAGTTTTGTTCAAACCTAACCAAAAACCAAGCAGGCTTTTAAAGATTGACTAACTGATTGCGAAATTTATATAGAAATGTAGAGGACTTAGAATAGATATAACACCTTTGAAAAAGAGGAACATTTTAAAAAATCAAGATGGTGGAGGAGTGAATTGAAGTCACACTAACCTCCTCTCAGGACCAATCTGGAATTACAATTAAATTGTGGGGAAATCACCTGGAACAAACAAATGAACAATAGCGAGAGAAGAGCCTTATAACCTTGGACAGACAGAAGAATCAGCTTTAGCACAATATAACTGGTAAGGAGTGAGGAAGAGACTTGAGAAGTCGGGCGGGGCACCCATGAGCTACAGCACCAGAAGGATATTGAAATGGCCAGTTGGATCCCTGAGAAGAGTGGGGTCTAAACCATGAGCAGGGATCTCCAGTCTATAGCACCAGAGCCCAAAAAGTACACAGATAACAGGCAGCAGTGAAAAGCAGCAGGACTGCTCTCTGCCAGAGACAGGTGGAAGGAGGTACAAAGAGCCTTTTAAAGGGCCAACAAATAAATTTTTATTTGCAACCATTTACCCTGGTCTCTGGCAAAGGCGGGGGCAGAGTGGGCTAGAGACGCCTGAAGAGAGACTGGGAAAGGAGGCTTTGGGGAGAGAACTGAGAGAGTAGTCAGCAGGATCCTGGTGCTGACTCCTCCACTATATGGCAGCGGCCACCTGGTTCAGGCAGACCACTCCCTTGAGCGTCAACAGCAGGAGAAGACACAATAGCCCCAACCCCAGGAGGGACTCTGCCCTGCCTTGTGGTGTATAAACCTGAGTGCTGAGTGTAGAATGACTAGATAAACAACTGAAGGAGAGAGTCACAGACAGTAGATTCCTGGAAGTCTTGAAGAGAGTGTCTAAGGACAGAAGGGATGAATATCTGACATCATCAGAGGCAGATCTAGAAAGAAAAAACAGCAGTCTCCTACCATAGAAGTTCACACCACAAAGTCAGGATATCAAGACACACCAATTTAAGAAGTAGAAGCATAAAAGAAGAGTCTCACAAATAATGGGAGGACAAAGAAACACCCCCACCCCCAACTTGAAAGGAAAGGAGGAATCCCCACAAAGAGAACTCTATGAAACAGAGGCAAGTAAACTATCAGATACTGAGTTCCAAGCAATGGTTCTAAGGCAGCTCAATGAGCTCAGTGAGCTCAAAGAGAATTACAAAAAACTACAGGGAAACTATGAGGAACTTACAGCAAACTATTTTGGCATGAGAAAAGGACATAGAAACTATCAAATAAGAGACACGAGGACATGAAGAAGACATTTCTGAATTGAAGAAGACCGTAGAAGGAATCCAAAGCAGGCTCGATGAAGCAGAGGATCAAATCAGTGACCTGGAAGACAAGATAGGAAAAAGCTCCCAGAAAGAGCAAGAAAATGAAAACAGACTCAAAAAGAATGAAGAGGCATTTAGGGGAATGCAGGGCAACCTGAAACATAATAATATCCATATAATTGGGATACCAGAAGGAAAAGAGGATGAGGAAGGGATAGAGAACCTGTTTGGAAAAGTAATGATGGAAATGATGGGAAACTTCCCTAATTTGAGGAGAGAAAAAGTCACACAACTCCAGGAAGCACAGAGGGTCCCACCCAAGAGGAACTGAAAGAGGCCCACTCCAAGACACATCATCATTAAAATGGCAAATAGCAAAGACAAACAGAGAATCCTAAAGGCAGCAAGGGAGAAAGAGGTAGTAACATATAAGGGAGCCATGGTATGGCTAGCTAGCCCCTGACTTCTCAACAGAAACACTACAAGCCAGAAGGGAAAGGCAAGAAATAATCCAAGTCATGAAAAGCAAAGACCTGCAACCAAGACTGCTCTACCCAGCAAGGTTCTCAATTAAAATGGAACATGAAATAAGGAGTTCCCCAGGCAAAAGAAGTCTAGAAGAATGCACCTCCACCAACCAGCACTGCAAGATATGGTAAAGGGACTACTTTAAGAAGATGAAGAAAAAGAGTCTATGAATACCCAGTTCCCTTCACAGTCACCAATACTTGGTATTACCAGTATTTAATACTTAATAACCTGATTGTGACAATGTTGTGTTATTTTAATTGTTGCTTTATTATTTGTTGAAACTAAACCTGTTTTTGTACATTTCTTGCCTATTTCTATTATTTTTTTAAAATGTTTGAAATGACTTTTTGGTATTCTTTACCCATGTTTTGATTAAATGTTTGCAGAAGTTTTTCCCTAAAAAAAAAATTAACCCTTTTTTTAGATATGGTGGAAATACTTTCCTATCCTATTACTTGTCCTTCACTTTTTTTTACATGTATATTACTGTATAGTCTGAAATGTTTAATATAGTCATATTGTCATAATTTTGCTTTGTAGCTTCTGGGTTTGAATATTTTACTTCAGGGTAAGAAAAATATTATTTTGTACTTTCTCCTAAAACTCTTTATATTTTACATATTGATTTTTAACTCACCTGAATATTTTTTGTCGAATGTGTGAAATAGGACTCTATATTTTTTTATTTCAAGTAATAGTGGTCCATACACTTTATTTGTTGAATAAGCCTTATTTTCCCCATTTATTTGAAATAACAATTTAATCATATATTACATTGTTAGAGATATACATTTTTTTCTAGAATGCTCCTTTTATTTCATTGATCTACTTGATTATTTCTGTGCTGGTGTCATGCTGTTTTAATTGCTGAGACTTTACAATGGATTTAAATTTTTTAATATTTTATCATGGATTTTTACATTAAAAAAATAAATTAATAAAATCAATCTGCATTAAAAAAAGAAGGAAGTTCTTTTTGCGACAACATGGATGGAACTGAGAATATTATGCTAAGTGAAATAAGCCAGTCGGTGAAATTCAAATACCATATTATCTCACCTGTAAGTGGAATCTATTCAACAAAATAAACTAACAAACTAAACCACAGGCATGGAAACATGGAGCAGACTGAAAGTGACCAGAGGGGATGGGAAAGGAGGACAATGGTGGAAAGAAAGGGAAGGGACTCAACAAAGAACACATATGAATGACCCATGGACATGGACAACAGAGTGGGAATTGACTGTGGGAGCAGGGGTGGTGGATGGGATGGGTAGAGGAGGTCAAAGGGGAAAAGATTGAGACAACTGTTATAGAATAAACATGATTTTTTAAAAAAGGAACAAGTTAGATGATTCACTTTGTTTCAAAACAAAGACTGTAATAATCAAAACCCTGTGGTCTTAGCTTAAGGATAGTCATCAATCAATGAAACAGAGTAAGAAATGCAGATACAGAACCACATACATCTTCAGTTGAGTTTCATCAAGTTGGCAGGGTAGGTAATCTAATGTGGGAAGGATACTGTTTTTAACATTGTACTGAAACTACTAGATATCCATGTAGCGAAATAACATCAACCTATCTTTTATGCCTTGCACAAACATAAAATCTAATCTTATAAAAAATACTCTAGGAACAGAACTATGAGAAAACCTTCATAAACTCATGGTAGACAGAAATTTCTTAGGTAAGAAACATAAAGCAAGAACAATAAGAAAAAAACAATAAATTGACCTTCACCAACATTAAACACTACTCTTTGAAAGATAACATTAAGGAAATGAAAAAGCAAGTTACAAAAATATTTGTTAGAGGTCTGACAAAGGATTTGTATTTAAAATATATAAGGTATTCATATCAATCAATAATACTGTAACAATCAACCCAATGAAAAATAGACCAAAAAAATCATGAAGACATTTTATAAAAGAACATTTGTGAATGGCCAGTAAGCACATGCAAAGATGATCAGTATCATCTTTGGGTATAAGTCATTAGGGAAATGCAAAGTAAAACTTTTGTAAGACTGCTATCCATTACAATGGCAAGAAATAAAGTTGAAAATGCCTAATGTTAATAAGGATGAAGTGCTGATAGGAATGTAAAATGGTAGAAACACTTTGGAAATGGACTTTGAATTTTCTTATAAACTTTTTTACCATAGGATCCTGTGATTCTATTATGAATTTACCCAAGAGAAATGAAAAGCCAAGAGAATAGAAAATGCCTACAGAATTACTTTAAAATGATACTTTTAAACAGCTTTATTCATAATTGCCTCAAATTAGAAACCACTCAGATATCTATCAAAAGTTCAATGAATATAGCAGCACAATTTACAATAGCCAAGTGTTGGAAGCAACCTAAATGCCCATCAGTAGATGATTGGATCAAAAAATGATGGTACATATACACAATGGAATACTACGCAGCAGAAAGAAAAAAAGAAGTACTAAACTTTGCGACAGCATGGATGGAACTGGAGAGCATCATGCTAAGTGAAATAAGCCAGGGGGGGAAAGACAAATACCATATGATCTCACCTATAAGCGGAACCTAACCAACAATGCAAAGAAGCAAGGAAAATATGACCAGCAACACTGAAAGGAAAAGAAATCAACAGAGACAAGAGGGAAGGAGGGGGCAGGGAAAGGGAAGGGAAGGGGAAAGTCAAGGAACATATAGCAAGGACTCATGGACAAAACCAAAGGGGAAGAGCTGAGGGAGGGAAGGAGGAAGGGGGCAAGGGAAAGTGGTGCGGGGCGGGGAGGCAGAGACAAATGTATTTAAAAAGTAAATAAATTAATTATATTTAAAAAAAAAAAGTTCAATGAATAAAACAAATTGTGGAATATTTTACAATGGAATATTACTAAAGAATAAACAATATGAATTTAAAGTACCACCAATAACATGGATGAATCTTGATAAACATTATGCTAAATGAAAGACTTCATGAAAGAATACACGGTATATAATTTCATTCATACGAGTCCCTAAAACAGAGAAACCTAATCTCTGTACTAACAGAAGACATAGGGGGTGGAATTGATTGACTACAAAGGGCATATGGGGTTTAGGGGTTATGTCAATGTCCTAGATCTTGTTTGTGGTGGTTAGTGCAAGGGTATATCCAGTGTATTTATCAGCGTTCATCAGATTTTACACTTAAAAGGGAGCATTTCATTATATATAAATTATGCCTTAGTAAAACTGGTATTTTTGAAAAAAGTATTTGGGTGTTTTTCTTCCTTCTGAACATTCTTATCAATGAATATCTACTTCAGTTCATTTCTGTCCATCACCCAACCACACACGTTCTCACTGAGTCAATAAGATAATTTTTAAATATAGAAAACATTAAAATGACTCAGAAGTCAAAAATATATTACATAGTTTTTTTCAGGAAAGTCCCATCTTTTTCCATATTATGAATACTTGCACATATATCTACTATATAAATGATATAGGTATCTTCATGGAGATAGTATTTTTCATATACTCTTTTGCCTCTTTTTTATACTTAGAAACATATCCTGCAAATGACTGCATATCAATTTCACAGAGTCATTCTTTGTTCTTTTTTCCTTCAGAACCATAGTTTATTCAGCCAGTCTCTAATGTATAAGTATTAGGTAATTTCTATTATTTTGGTATCTACAATATTTTGTATAAGCTGCAGTTAGTAACTTTGGGCGTAAGTTTTTTGCATATTCTTGGAGTTGTATCTTTAAAGTCAGTTTTCATGGTGGATTTGTTGGCTAAATCTATGTGTTAGTCTTGTTAGATGTTGCCAAATTTCACTCCACAGGGCTTATTGTGTTATACTGTCATACCAGCATGTCTGAGTGCCTATTTCTCTATTATGAATAATAAAGTTCAGCTTTGGAATTTTTTTTCATCTTACAGGTAACAAGTACAGTTTTAATTGTTTTTCTCTGACTTCAAGTAATGTCAAGATCAATGTTTAGTGGGATTTTGTGTATCTCTTTTTATGAACTGTCTGTCAGTATCCTCTGCCTATTTTTCCAGCAAATTCCTTGGTTTTTTCCCTTAATTTTTAATAGTTATAAATTAGACCTATTTTTGTATCATCTGTTAAAGATATTTTTCCCAGTTTATCATTTGTCTTTTAGTGTTGCTTACAGTGATTTTTACATGCAAAAGATTTTTTCTTTTTATATAGATCTTTATCTTTTCCTTAATTGTACCTTCATTTTAAAATCTCAGTTTGAAAGCATTTCTCCATATCTGCATTATAAAAAATTCACTATATTTTCTTAAGTATTGCATGGTTTTATTTTTTGTACACTTATATCTCTGATCCATTTGGAATTTATTCTTGTGTGTGATGTGAAATACTAATCCAATTTAAATTTTTCAAAATAGCTCTCTTCCAATTCTATTCATTAAATGGAGTTTAATAATTTCCACCTTTCTCCAAGTGATTTGAAATACAATTTTAAAAATAACATTGAATTTCTATATATGTTTGGATCCATTTCTGGCCTTTCTATTTTGCTATGCCTTTTGACTCTTCATATGCTAGTACCACACTATTTTAGTTATAGAGACTTTATAGTATAATAATCTAGGTAGGGCTAGACACCTTCAGTGTTCCTCTCTTTCAGAATTTTTGTTGCTATTTTTGCATGTTTATTTTTCTGCATCAGCTAAGAATAAACTTGCTTGGCTCCAGATAAAATATATTGGTGCTTTTATCAGGATCTCCTTGATTTCATAAATTATGTAAGGTAAACTGGCATCTTTATGCTAGTCATCTTATCTAAGAATAAGGATGTTTTATGAAAGGATGTTTTATTAAAGGATACTCAATGTCACTAATCATCAGAGAAATACAAATTAAAACCTCAAGGAGATACCACCTCGCAGCTATCAGAATGGCTGTCATTACTCAGTCAACTAACAAGTATTGGTGAGGATATGGAGAAGGGAACCGTCATGCACTGTTGATGGGAAAGCCCATTGGTGTAGCCACCACAGAAAATAATATGGAGGTTCCTCAGAAAACTTAAAAAAGAAACTATCATATGACCCAGCAATTCCACTTCTGGGTATGTATTTGAAGAATTTCAAGAAACTAATCTGAAAGAATATATATACTCCCACATTCAGTGCAGCTTTATTTGCAATAGCCATGATATGGAAGCAACCCAAGTTCCCATTAACAGAGTGTATAAAAAAAGCAGTAGTACATATATAAATACCCTGGAATATTAACTCAGCCATTAAAAAAATGAAATCTTACAATTTGTGACAGTATGGATGGACCTAGAGGGTGTTAGGGTAAGTCAGACAGAGAAAGATGGATACCATAAAGTTTCACTTATATGGGGACTCTAAAGAACAATATAAATGAACAAACAAAATTGAAACAGATATAGATAAAGAGAATAGACTGATGGTTGTCAGAGGAGTGGGAAGTTTGGGAGGCTTGGTGATAAAGGTGAAGAGATTGAGAAGTACGTATTGAAAGTTTCAAAATATCACAAGTCATGCGGATGTGAAGTAAAGCATAGGGAATATAGTCAATAATATTGTAATAACTATGTATGTTGCCAGGTGGGGGGATCACTTTGTAAAGTCTATGATTGTCTAAACACTGTGTTGTACACCTGCCACTGATACAAAGTAATGTTGAATTTAAAGTGTAATTGAAAAAAAAGAGTAAAAGATGTCTTTTTCATATAGTCAAATCTTAACAGTTTTCAGGAGTTCTTTGAAAAGTTTTTCTCACATAAGTTTCACAAATTTGTGGTCTTTATTCCTAAAGTATTTTCTTTATTTCATTGAAAAGGGATATTTTCTTCCATTATGTCTTCAATTATTGTTTATTAATTGAAAAGCTATTGATTTTTGTCTTTTAACATTATATATTTGTGCTACTTTATTTTAAATTATTTTGTTTGAATCCAATTTTCATTAGACTTTTTCAGTCAGATTTCATGCTCTCCACTCTTCTGAAACTGTTACGGATGCATACAAGAGAACTTCATGTTGCTGAGGTAGATGGTGAATATTTCTTCACCTTACTTGGCTTATCCATACTATTTGATACAGTTATCCATTCTCTTTTTTGTGAAACTTTTTTTTTCAAATGGTTTACGGGGCACTACAGTGTATTTCCCTTTGCCTCACTTTCTTCAGCCTAGCTATTCATCCTGAGTTCACCGTATGTCAGTTCCTAGCACTCTGTTGCTTTTTCCCTACTTCCTCCTGGGTGCTCTTTTCTAGGCTCTGGCTTTAAGTTCTTCATATATGCTGGTAAGTCACAAATTTATATCTCCAGCCTAGACTTACTAACTGGTCTTCACTCTTGTACATCCAATTTACAGTAGCCTTGGATAGCTAGTGTCTCTGCTTCTGATGTATCCTCACTAGAGTTTAATCTCAGCAGAGCAGACAGAATGATCCTTTTAGATATAAGACAGATAATGCCACTCCTCTGCTCAAACCCTCCAGTGTTTTCTCACATCACTGTAAAAGCCAGAATCCTTGCAGTCATCTCTTAGGTCCTACAAGTCTAGTCTCCAAGCCATTTTCCATCTTAATCTGTTATCACGCTGACTCTTCCTACTTGTGGGCCTCCCTGATATTCCTTGAACATGCTAGGGGAGCTTTTACCTCCTGGGATTCATACTTGCCTAAAATACTCTTTCATAGATAGCCACTTGTCTTGCTCCCTCTCTTCCTATGGATCACCTTCTCAGTGAATTCTCTATCAAAAGTATCAGTATCCCTCTTCCTTCCTACAGGCACTTCTTTGATCACCTGTCATACTTCTGTCTTTTATTTATTTAGCTCCTCCTAACTAGAATGTAGGTTCTAAGGTGATAAAGATGATTTTACACTGTTTATACTTTCCTTTCTTCCCAAAGCTGTATCCTCAGTTGGTCTAATATTTCCTGGCATTAACCAGTGACCAATAAATATTTGGGTTCTTACTGCAAAGTATCAAGACTACTCTCTCCTGTAGCTCATGAGCTGATTGAGAAGCCAGTTGCAAATTCCTCTCAGTGATGGTAGCATGATAGCTATAAGAATATAACCATCTAGTCAGACAGTTTTAAATGCCAGAGTGGTTTGGTTTGGTTTAGTGTAGACGCTGATATTAGATATCTCTGAATTCATTTATTTAAAGTAAAATCTTAAAAAAGAAGTACAGCAAGTTTTCCCCCCAAAAGACTGACAGTTCCACTGTTTAAAGGAAAGAAATGAAAAAAGCTAAGTACGAGCTATGTTTGTGTATATTTATACTATACACATGTACATACACATGTTAGAAGTTCACTACCTTATTAAGTACAACTACATGACTACATCCCATAAACAAGATGGTTTGAGGTTATGATGGTGATTTAGAAGAACTTAGAGGTCTTTATAGTTTGATGTTTTTGGCTTAAAAGGACAATGTGTTCCCTCAATGACAGCAACAAAGAAATGAGTCCTAAATTACTGAGAAGGAAGCAGTTTCATTTCTTTTAACAGTAGTTCTCAAAGTGTGGTCCCCACAGGCTGCTGAGGGCTCCTAGATATCTTTGGGTGGTCTGCTAGCTCTTTTCTCCTAAGGTTTATTATAATATGATAGTGACTGTAGTCTGTTTTATGACATGGACTAATACTTTAATGACATTTCTAAAGTATTTTCTCCTATGCTATTCTTCCCATGAGTGATGATGAGGTTTCTTTTCAGTGGCTAGTGGGTATAAGTGGAGTTGGTGGTCCACTCATTCTTTTTTCCTCTTGCAAAATGATCTATAATATGAAATTGAAAACTCTTACCTTAAAAATATCAAGTGTTTATGTGATTATTAAAGCTTTGAGAATTCCTTCACTGGTAATTTGAAACACTTATTGTTTCTTTTACTTGAAACCTCAGTTTGCATGCTTTAAAATGACTCTTTATTTGGCCAAAAGATGGTGGCTGGTTCTGTTTTCATGCTGAAAGAAATTATGTCCAAGTACCTGATGCCCTGGCTGCTGTGACTTGGTGGATTGAGCACTGGCCTGTGAACCAAAGGGTCACTGGTTCAATTCCGAGTCAGGACACATGCTTGGGTTGTGGGCCAGGTCCCCAGTTGGGGGCGCACAAGAGGCAACCACACATTGATGTTTCTCTCCCTCTCTTTTTCCCTCCCTTTCTCTAAAAATAAATAAATAAAATATTTAAAAAAAAAACAACAACAGAAAAGAACCTGAGACCTAAGAACCTGTAAGCCAACACTTTTTCAGTTGACAGCATATGGTCACCTGGTCTGAAATCCAGCAGGGCTGGATTTGTTCCTGACTTCATCACCTGACTCAGTAGTTATCTGTGAGATTTTGATCAAGTTATCTTCCATCTCTTAAATTAATCAGTAAATGCTAAAGTACTCATACGCAATATTTAAATTCCTAGAACACTGCCTGGCACATTCATTCATTAAACATTCTTTAAAAAGTATTTTGAATGTCTACTGTCATGCTGGATGCTTGGGGTACATAATTGGATAAGACATGATTCCTGACTTCAAGTAATTTTGCAGATAAGTGGTAGAGATAGAAAAAGAAATCTACCCTGGTTTGGTGCCATTTATTCAGTAGTGCTCTGGACAGTCTGAGATTTTAGGTATCTCTGAATTCATTTATTTAAATAAATTCTCTGTGTAATCTGCTTTGATTTTGTGTGTGTGTGTGTTTGTTTTTAAATATAAGGCTTCAAGAAGAGTGTGCATTTTATGAGACAATCCAAATAACCAGTGAGACAGAAAACATTCTTTTTATGTGGGCTATATACCACACTGTTTTAAATATTTAGAAAAAATGACTATGGCAATTTTGTAAAGTCCTTTTTTGAGCAAAATGTTGGGATAATTCTTTAGTCAAAATAATGATATGTCCAAAACTTGGTATTTGTAGTTTCTCAAGCACAAAAGCAAGTTTTCCTTCATAATACCATGTATGTAGTGCCTGCTCTGTTCCAGGGTTATATAAGCAGCTGTTCCATGTTCTAGGCACTTTGCATACCTTTACAACGATAGGAGGCATTGGACTAAATGATATTTTGAATGTTTGATTTTCTAAAAAGTCTCAAGAAAATTTAAGTCAAATTGTGTATTCTATAACATAATGTATCTTATATATTTTAATACAAACTACTTTCTATCAAATACAGTCAACATTCCTAGAAATTGTGCTGCACATTTATTCTTTAGTTTTCACACCCTAATGAATAGGTCTACATACTGTGGTATTGTTTTGCCCTTATAGGAGAAGCCTATAATAATCATTTAATAACCCTAAGGAGAAGAAATTACTATTATCTCATTTTTTAAATGAGGAAGCTGGGTCCCAAAAAGAAAGTTACTCAGTCCTGAGAATATGCAAATATCTTTATTATGTCATTTGGTAAAAGACAATTTTACCCAATTTCCGGACCTATGACTAGTAAGGAGGAAGTGTTTAGTTTTTAAAAGAGGTGGGGGGTAGGCAGAGACAAATGTATTTGAAAAAATAAATTAAAATAAAATAAAAAAATAAAAAAAAATCAGATACTGAAAAGTACTATTAAGAGTACTACTCATAATAGTGTAATAAAGTAGTAGTATTAAAATAAAGCTGATATTCAAGGTTTAAAAAAAAAAGGTGTGGAATAAGAATAAGGGCATGTTTTCTCTTTGCATTTTGTGTTCTTGGAAATTTCCATTTTATAAGTAACTTTTTCTGATTTTTGAAACTTTAACATTTACTGTTCATTAATCTTGAAGGTTTAAAAGAAATGCCTCTTAGTTACACTTTGAATTTATAGACTTGTAAATTAATGAAATATTGCAACTCTGTTGAAACCTATGTGCTAGTTATTTAAGTCGCTGTAAACTAGGAAAGTAGATACCCTGGAAACGTGACTTTGGCTTTACAGAAATGTATTTTTAAAAAATACATTATTAGTTTTTAAAATTAACATTATTACCTTGCATAAATGTTTATAAAGATAGTATGTATATATTGGTTTATAGTTTTATAATGTTTTATAGTATCTTGTGGAGTCATAATATCCTAAAAAGTTCTAAAACGTTGTACACTAAATCAGTATATCCCATACACTTCATCCCCATTAATAATACTTAACTTTCCATTTTACCACTTTTGTCCTTGAATAAACTTACGGATCAAACATCATGAAGTTCTGTTGAGTCTACCTCCAAACTATATCACAAACACATCTACTTCCTGTGACCAGGGCCATCAAACACCACCCCTTTCTGGACTTCCTGCCTCCACTTTTGCCCTATTTCAGTTATTCTCCTCAAGCAAAAGAGTTCTTAAAATGCAATTGGACCTCGTCACTTTTTTTGCTTAGGTCTCTATTTACCCAGGGTAGCCTGGTTTAAACAAATTATCCAGGTGTAATTATTAATAATGCCTTTTTTCACACTCACGAAAAAGTGCTACTGTGGCCAAATCATGTGGTGAGCCAACTGAAAGCTTTTGAGTAGTTTCCTTGCATGTGGAGTAAATGCAAACATCTTATAATGGCCAATTATGTGCCGAATGAGTTGACTTCTGCCCTTTTCTTTGTACTCATGTTTTCATTCTTATTTTTCATTAACACATTATTGTCATCTATATTTCTCATTCAGGTCAAGTCCTATGCTATGTAAGGGTCTTTGCACATGTTCGTCCTTCCACCACTTTCTCCCTATCAGTGCGTGCTCTTTGAGGGGCTAGAGCCCTGTAATAATTCTTGAGGTCCCAAACCTCAACTAAAATGTCACCAACTAAGAGAAACATGTCTTGGCACCCATGCCAAATGCAGATGCCTCTCTTATCATAGGGTTTATTTTACCACCCCATTTTTAAAAATTTTTTATTGTTATTCTATTATAGTTTTCCCGATTTTTCTCTCATTGCCCTCCTCCTCCCAGCCCATCCCCTGCTCCCACAGTATACTATGTAGTGACATTCTTTGTCTTTTGCTGTGGCTTTTGTTTTGAAGTCTTTTTTGTTGATATCGGTATTGCTACCCCAGCTTTTTTTTCATGTCTGTTTGCTTAGAATATTTTTCTCTATCTGTTCACTTTCTGCCTGTATAGATCTTTTATGCTGAGGTGAGTCTCTTGTAGACAGCATATATGTGGGTTCTGTTTTCTTACCTATTCACCTACCCTATGTCTTTTGATTAGAGCATTTAAACCATTTACATATAAGGTTATTATTAATAAGTACTTATTCATTGCTATTTTTCCTTTTGTACCTATGTACCCACATCTCTCTTTTTCTTCATTTTCTTAGAGCAGTCCCTTTAACATCTCTTGCAATGCTGGGTTGGTGGACATGTACTCTTTTAGCATGTTTTTTTTTAATCTAGGAAACTCCTTATTTCACCTTCCTTTTTAATTGAGAGCCTTGCTAGTTAGAGTAGTCTTGGTTGCAGGCCTTTGCTTTTCATTACTTGTAATATTTCCTGCCATTCCCTTCTGGCTTGTAGTGTTTCCATTGAGAAATCAGTTAATAGCCTTACCAGAGCTTCCTTGTATGTTACTAGCTGTTTCTCCCTTGCTACCTTTAAGATTCTCTCTTTGTCTTTAAACTTTGCCAATTTAATTATGATGTATCTTGGAGTGGGCCTCTTTGGGTTCATCTAAATTGGGATCCTCTGTACTTCTTGGACCTGCGTGACTTTTTCCTTCACCAAGATAGGGAAGTTTTTTTGCATTACTTTTTCAAATAGCTTTTATATCCCTTGCTCCTTTTCTCCTCCTTCTGGTATCCCTGTGATACAAATATTACTGCATTTCACGTTGTCCTACATCTCCCTTAAACTATCTTCGTTCTTTATGAGTCATTTTTCGTTTTGTTGTTCTTTCTGGGTATTTGTTTCTACTTTGTCCTCCAGCTCACTGATTCAGTCATCTGCTTCATCTAGCCTGCTTTTAATTCTTTCTAGTGTATTCTCCAGTTCAGATATTGTATTCTTCATTTTTTGGGGGCTCTTATTCATAGTTTCTATGTCATTTTTCATGCTGATGAAGTTTCCGGTAAGTTCCTTATTAGCTCCCATAGTGTTACAGTTCTCAGTGAGTTCCTTGAGCATCCTTATAGCCATTTTTTTGAACTCTGTGTCTGATAGACTGCTTGCCTCAATTTCATTAAGTGCTCTTTCTGGGGGTTCCTCCTTTCCTTTCTATTGGGGGCTCTTTGTCTCCCCATTTTAGGTGACTCTTTGTTTCTGCATATTAGATAGATATGTTTTGACTCTCTGGCTTCATGGGGTAGCCTTCTATGGTAGGAGGTTTGTGGGACTCAGTGCTACAGTCTCCTTTATCTCCTAAGCTGGATGCTCTTAGGATGCCCTTAATGTCATTTATGTGGATTCTCTTGTTGTAGTTGGGTTTTGATTGTTGCATCATTCTTTGGTGGGTTCCTCCCTCCAGCTGGCTTACTGAGAATCATACCACCCACCATGTTTTATATGCTGCTGTACAGGTGCTGCCAGAACAAAATAGAACAACCCAGGAAACAAAACTCACACCCGCAAAAATAACCCCAACCCACAACCACAACCACATTATCAACAACAAATGAGCAAATATTAATAAAGGAGGAAAAAGGTTAAGACTATTATAAGAAAAGAAAAACAAGTATGAGATGACTAATGGAAACAAAAATTATTTTGAGAGTGTAGAGGGAGGAGAAATAATAAAAGTAGGGAATAGAAACAAGGCAAAGAAAGAAAAGAAAATTTACATCATAAAAAATGAGGGAAGAACGCGAAATGGAGTAAGAAAAGGAAAGAATATAATATGAGCTTTAAAACAATTTTTTAAAAATAGTGAGGAAATAGGAACAAAATTGAGGAAAAACATCCACCACAGCATTATCAATGCCAAATGAGCAGACATTAATACAGGTAGAAAGGGAATAAGAAAGAAAAAAGAAAGAAAGAAAGATTATGAGATGTCTAAAGGAAGGATAAGTCATTATGAGAGGATAGAATGAGAAGAAATAGTAACAGTCAGGAATGAAAGGCAGGCTAAAAGAGAGGAAAAAAACAAAATTTAAAACAAAAAGGCAGGAGGGAGGCAAGATGGTGTAGGAGAGGGGAACAGTAAAATCAGGTTTGAAAGACAAAAATAGTGAACATCTAGAAATAAAACTGAAGAAATGCAACAACCATGACCATGCAAAGATTAATAGGGGTGGAGAGAGAATACAGACATTTTATGAAAGGGAAAAAGAATGTGAGATGACTAATGGCAAGAAAAATGGTTTTGAGAGGCTGGAGGGTAGAGATATAATAAGAGTGCAGAATAGAAACAAGTCATAGAAAGGGAAAAAATAAAATTTAAAAACTAAGAACGAGGGAAGAAGGCAAAATGGAGTACAAGAAGGAAGGACTAAAATGTGAGATTTGAAATACACTAAAATTTTTTTAAAAGTGAAATAATAGGAAGAAACTTGAAGAAAAAGAAAAAATGTTAAAAAGCTATTCAGGAGAAAAAAGAATATAAATAATGAAGAAGACCTTGCTAGAATTTGTCTCAGCAGAGTCTAGTGTTTGCCACTGTCTTCTCCGTCTGGATCTGCCCCTGTTGGAGGCTACAAGCAATCCAGTCATTGGTGGTCTCCTTCAGGCTTGACTGGCTGCCACTGTTCTGCCCTGCCAGGAGTGGTTCATGTAATGTCCAAGAGCACTGCCAGTACCACCTTCACATGCCTCCAGGCCTTTGCTCTGATGGGGGTGTGGGGGGGTGGAACCCCTGGGTCATCCCCCGGAGACACTGTTCAGTCTTCAGGAGAGATGGTGGGAGTGTTTTCCTGCCAATCCCCTGCACAGGTCTTGGTCTGTCCCAGACTATTTCCAATAATGTATAGTGTCTGGTGAATTAGCTGACCGTTTCCTGTGAGGGGCCAATCTGTGTAAAAGGGTCAGCTCTTTCCTGCTTGGCTCTGATGGCAGCTCTGTATAAGAGCCAAGGCTAGGTGGGCCCTGAATATGCCCTGTTGCTCCTATCTCTTAAGTTCTCTGCTCTGCTGGTTTCAGTGGATCAGGGCCTGAGGAACCAAAGTACCTTGTAATGTGTGACAGAAGAAAGGGCCCTTTCATAGCTTCTCCTTCTTTCCCCTGTAGAAGCTCCTGAGCCTGGCCTCACTGATCTGCAGAGTCTGCAGTCCCACAGGCGAGGGTTGGACACACCTGCCTATGAGGGGACCTGCTTGGCTGCGCTGCAACAAACCTCAGGCGCTCAGCTCATGGCCCTCCAGTCCCTAGCCTGCCGCTCTTGCAAGATACTCAGACATGAACTCTCTGCTCTGCACAACCCTCTGCTCACCAGCCGTGCTGAGTCGGATCCCACAGTCCCTTCGGTGTGACCCTTTCTGTTCTTCCTGTGCAGCTGGTCTCAGTGGGATCGAACTGCGCTTTCACTCTGGTTTCTTTGCTGGCTGAGCTGCTCCATGTGCACACACGCTCAAGCTCAGGATCCCTGACAGGTCTCACCTTAGCTCCTTTTTTAAAAGTCTAAAGTGGCCCCCAACTGCAACACTGAGCTCTGGGTCAGTTCTCCACACACTCTTCCCTCCCCAAAAAGCTCAAAGTCTCTATCGGTCATGTCTGTCCACAGCCTGCTGGTGCCTGCAGAAACAGAGTTTCTTTCTGGAGCTTTCCCAGTTGGCGCTGCAGCTATGGATGTGCTGCTCGCTGTGTGTGTGCAGCCTCATCTCCCAGCCTTTTATGTCTTTCCAAGTCTCTCCTGATTAGGGTTGGTGGTTTCCCTGTGTGGAACCAGTGCCCCACTCCAGGAGGGCATTTTCTCTCTGTTCTCTCCTCTGCTTGCAGGCACTTTGCACAGGGCATTTCCCCGTCAGCTTCTGAAATCTGTTACCAGATGGTGCAAAGCATCCTCTGTACTCCTCCTATCAGCTAAGACTCCGTTGATTGTTCAGGTCATTCGTTGAAAGATCAACTGATGATCCATGAGGAGGTACAAGCAAGTGGGCTTATCTTCCACCTCCTTGGCCACCATCTTCCAAATCCTCACTTTTTTCTTTCTGTCATTTAATTTAACTTGTAAGTTTTTTATTTATTGATTTATTTACTCTCTATTATAAAGGAACCTCCTTGAAGGCAGAGACGATGGCTTATTTTTTCAATATAATAACCTAGCTCCTAGCACAGTGCACAAGAGGGGGGCACCAAAAAACCTGGAATTTATTTATAAAAAATATTGCGTATTTAAACTTGAGTCATCTTCAGTGAACTCTCCATTTGATGCACCTACTAAGGCATTTTTTCCACTGCTCAAAACAGTTTTTGAACTTGTCAATTATGATGCCTTTTGTTTCTTCTGCTGTTTTTTGTTCCACCTCCTCCACATCGGCAAAATGTTTCCCTTTGAGGACTTTTTTCATCCAGGGAAACAAGAAAACTCACTCAGAGTGAGATCAGGTGAATAGGGAGGGTGGGGCACGGGGGTCATATGCCATGTTTGGTCAAAAACTGCTGAACACTCAGTGCTGTGTGGGCAGATGTGCTCATAAATCACCCATCATGAAATGGAGAGACACGTTGAAAGAGTCTTCAAAAAAATTCACTGAAGTAGAACGCAGCTTCTAACAACAATGCCAGCTGGCACACTGATGCAGATGGGTTCCTAGAGCACTCACTCAGCAGGGGAAGCCTGTACTACAAAGAGCCTGCCCTCCAGAAGATAATCCTGTATTTGGGGGACAGGGTCCCCCTTCAAGAAATATAGGCACTCAGGAAATATTTATTGAATAAATGACAAATTGAAAGCCAAAGTTCGCTTTAGCCTTGCTTATGTAGGACAGGGATCAAAATAGCTACCTGTTCTCTGTTAAGATTTCTTTGCTAAAATCAATATTAACCCTCTTTGGAAAAGAAAACTGAATTCATATGAAGAGCTTTACGCCCAAGTTTTTCACCACACATATAAAGGAGGGAAAAATATCTCAGGGGTGGAGAGGACGAATAATTAACTTAAATATAACAAACTGAAAGTTTGTAGCTTATTGTGAGTTTGTATTCTGGATTTCCTTATCACTATCAGTATATTTAATTATTTGTACATCTTAAAGTTGTGGGGCTTCTCTGTCATTCAGCAGGATTGTTGGTATTCACTATTGTCTAATTCATTATTTGAGAGCACATGTGCTACTGAAGGATATGAATTTCTATTCAAGAAATTTTTTTAGGAGCTTCTAGTCTGTAAGGATAAAAGCATTAGGAGAAAATAGGACTTCGCAAGTATATACTTCGCAAGTAACTATCAAAGTTCTGAATGCTGTTTTAATGAAATAGTTTATGAAGTCATATCAAAACTTGAAAAGTTAATATAACAATGTATTTTCCAAATATTTTTATCTGCCTATATATGGGTTACATATATATAAACTCTTAAATTTATGTTGAGTTATGAGACTGCTTTTTCTTGTTTTGTTTTTACTTTATAGCATGGCATTTTTTTCCTGACACAATATAGTTGTCATATTTTCCCCATGATACTGTAGGCCAGGGGCCAGCAAACTGGCCCGTGGGCCAAATTTGGCCCTTTGCCTATTATTGTAATTGGAGTTTTACTGGAACACAGCCATGCTGATTCACTTATATATTGTATATAGCTATTTTCATGCTACAGTGACAAAACTGAGTAGATGCTACAGAGGGCGTATATGGCCTCCAAAGCTGAAAATATGTACCGTTTAGCCCTTTACGCAAAAAGTTTGCTGACCCCTGATGCAGACCATATGAAGTCAGTGACTGTGTCTGATCTGTTTATCACTGTTCATCCTCTTAGTGCCCTGATGGAATCTTAACCAACTCCAAAATCCTACTGTAGGTCAAAACCACCGAAAGCCTTTATTTTTGTTGCCATAACCATTGTACTAAATTTGGAACATCTTGTAAATTTTATTCAAGCATAGGAAAGATAAGTCCTATTTATCTAATAAAATTTTCTTAGCTGTGCATATCAGAGTTGAGTTTAAGTAAACTGATGAAAACAGATTTTGGAGCAGAAACTCAATTTTTTAATACTACAGAAATACTCATAAATATATCCTAGCAAGTAGTTTTTTTTATTTCTGTCCTCAATTTTAACATTCAGTATTGTAATGTTGATTTTTGTTTCAAGCCTTTCACACCTTTAGACAAATAGATTTGAAATGTTTAGATGATGCCCATCCACATATTAAAACACTTTTCTTCTCAGATGATGTATAGTAATTTGTCCTTTTAGTGGTGTTGTGACTTAAATGCATCCCTGTCTTCCTGTTTCTTGATCCAGTGTAATTAAATAATAGATTTTATTTCATAACTTTTCAGAAGGAATGAAGGGGAAATTATGTTCAGCAGACTTGTTTATTTTTTCCAGGCCCTTCTAAAGTTTAAAATGAGATCCTTTCTGCACTAAGGGAAATAAAATAGCCCTTTCAAATCAACATTCTTGGGAAATAAATGTTAATTAAAAATACACTTTAAAGAACAGAAACATAATTTTTTCCTGGAAATATCTGATGGTTAAATCTAAATTAGATGCTACTCTGAAAGTATACTAAGGTTGTTTTTTTATAACTGTTCAATCACCTACAAAGAAAAAACACTCTCTCTCTCTCTCTCTCTCTCTCTCTACTCACACTCTGAAGTGGAATTTAACTAGTTGACAACTTAGTCCTTATCAAATTAAGTTTTGGTTTTTATATCACAAGAAATGTTTAAACCTTTAAAAAAGCATGCTTTCTCTTCAGACTGTTTTTGTGCATCTTATTTGCCATATTCGCTTATCTTGTTCATCTTAAGAAATAATTTTCCTTCTGCATCTTACAAAGTAATTGCAGATTTAGAATAAAGAAGTCCTGAGGCTTCAGACAACATAACAACCAGGGACTTCTTTTATATTTGCATAGAATGTGATAGCTATTTCTGTATATTTTAAAGCCAAAAGTAAACTCAGGCACTTCCCCAACCAATTTTATTCGGTGATTTTTTTTTTAATATAATGAGGTAGAAATTGCTAAATGTTGCACTTTTTATTCTGGTGAAATGTTCAATTCTGATTATTATGAAAAATGATGTAAGAACAAAATGCAGTCTCAATATAAATATCTACTCTAATCACTGGGCATTTATTTTCACCAACAGTTCCCATATCCATCTATGTATGAGGTATTGGTGGGCATTATATTTACAGCTCTTTTGTTTGGCTTTACAGTTTGTCATGTTTTTTAATGCTAGTAAAACCTGAACAAAGAAGGAAGTACTTAGATGCAGGGAGGGGGATGACTTAAGTAATTAGAGTACCTTTTGAATAGGACAACTGGTAGTTTCTCTGTCGTGCCCAGGAAGACAAATTGTGGACTATTCACATTATAAGTAAAACTTGAGTAGTTTTTGTAGAATAATTTTTTTGTTTTTTTAATGAAGATATATGTGTGTATTTTTAAATTTTATCTTTCAGTGGTTGGTCATGAGTGTCTTTGAGAATCTGATGAAACTACTGTGGCTTTCCTTTCATCCATATAACATTGTATGTACAGTTTCACAAATTTCACAAATAATGAGCTCCAGGATAAATTTCCTCAGTGACAAAATATTTACCTAATTAATCAGTCACTTATTTTCTTTTATTTGAAGAGATAGTTTAAAAACAGTAACTCTACTAGTTTATAAGTGATGAAAGTTAATTGTAGAGATTTTGAAAAAGCTGTAGAAAAAGATAGAAAATAAAATGAAAATCACCTGTGATTTTACCATCTAGATAAAACTACTCAGTGTTTTTATGCTTTTTCTTATTGTCTTTTTCTGTAAGTAAAATTTTAGTATAATATTTTTATTACTGTACATTCCATTTGTATTCAGCTATCTAAATTTAACATTCTATCATTAGAATACTTGTTATGGAATAGCCTCGAAAACATGTTCCTTAATGGCAGTGTAAATTCCATTGTGAATGAGTCATCTCAATCAATGGAAGCTTAATGGCTTTCCAGTATTTTACTGTTTTAAATAATGTACAAAGTAGCATCCATGTTCATAAATTATTACTAATATCTAATTATTTTCTAAGGTAGATGCCTAGAAATAGAATAAGGCATCAGAGGGCATTAACTTCTTTAGTATACAACTTGAAATCTCCCTCCAAGTTTTGTATCTCTCTAGTAGTGAATTACTACTATTTGAATTCCACCTTGCCAAGAATATTACTGGAATTTTACAATCTGCTAATTTGACAGGAGTAAAGTGATAATTTACTGTTTTTTAAATTTGTACTCATGATCACATTAGCCAATATATTCTTAAGTGAATTTTCTATTCATATGATTTGCCCTTTTTTCCTAAAGGGTTTGAATGTTTTTCTTTTCAATTTCCATGAATCTTTTATGTATTTAGGACATATAGTAACATTTTATGCTCTACTCTCGAAATATTTTTTCAGAGTATACCATTTAATTAGGTGCAATCTTTATGCCAGAAGTTTTTGTATAAATATAATCCAATTTACTGATTTCTCCCCTTCACTACTAATGCTTTTGTGATTAGAAAATTCTTCTTAAGAACAGATTAATATTCATGTGTGTTAACTTAAGCCAGATTAATTTATTACATTTCTATATTGTAATTTATTTGAAAATATGGAATGAAATAAAGATCTAACTTTATGTCTCTATACACAGACATACTTATAAATAATTTTAACTGGTTTTAATCAACTTTAGTTGTGCTTCCATGTTTTTCTCTGTTTTAATATTGATATATACATATATGTATATAGAAACATCAACATATATAGTATTTTTCTCATTTTTACTTATTTTATAAAAATAGATTATATTATACATACTTCTCTGAATCTTTTTTTATATCAAAGTAGTTTTATTTTTAATATTTTTATTGTTCAAATACATTTGTCTCAATTTACCTGCCACCACTTTCCCCTGCCCCACCCTCCCCCCATCTCCCACCCTCCCGCACCTCCCACCCTCAGTCCTTCCTCACTTGGGCTTTGTCCATGGGTCCTTTATACATGTTCCTTGACTTGGTCCTCCCTCTTTTTTCTCTATTACCTTCTTCCCCCTCCCTTTGCTGGTTATATTTTTCTTGATTGTTTGTTTTGTTGATTAAGTGCCACTTATAGGTTAGATCATATGGTGTTTGTCTTTTACCACCTGGCTTATTTCACTTAGCACAGTGCCCTCCAATTCATTCATGCTGTCGTGAAGGGTAGAAGTTCCTTTCTTTCTTTCTGCTGCGCAGTATTCCATTGTGTAAATGCCCCATAGATTTTTGATCCACTCATTTATTTTCTTTTAAATCATATTTATTCTCTTACAGTTGTCTCAGTTTCTCCCCCTTTGCCCTCCTCTATGCATCCACCTCCACCCCCACGCCCCTGCTCTCACAGTAAATTCCTACTCTGTTGTCCATGTCCATGGGTCATTCATATATGTTCTTTGCCTAGTCCCTTCCCCTTCTTTCTACCATTGTCCTCCTTCCCCGTGCCCGCTGGTCACTTTCAGTCTGCTCCATGTTTCGATGCCCGTGGTTTATTTTGTTTGTTAGTTTATTTTGTTGAATAGATTCCACTTATAGGTGAGATCATATGCTATTTGTCTTTTGCCAACGGGCTTATTTCACATAGCATAATATTCTCCAGTTCCATCCATGTTGTTGCAAAAGGTAGGAGTCCCTTCTTTCTTTCTTTTTTTTAAGCGCAGATTGATTGTGTTAATTTTTTTAAATGTCAAAGTCCATTATAAAATATTAAAAAATTTAAATCCATTGTAAAGTCTCAGCAATTAAAACAGCATGACACTAGTATAGAAACAATCAAGTAGATCAGTGAAATAAAATGAGCATTCTAGAACAAATGTATATCTCTGTCTAACAATGCAATATATGATTAAATTGATATTTCAGATCAATGGGGAAAATAAGGCTTATTCAACATATAAGACTGCTTTTTATTCCTTCTACTGTGTTCTTCAGTTCAGAAATTGTCTTCTTCATTTCCTCTTGTCTCTTATTTGATAGTTTCTGTGTTGTTTTTCATGCCAGTATAGTTTGCTGTAAGTTCCTCATAGTTTCCCTGTAGTTGTGTGTAATTCTCCCTGATCTTACTGAGCTCATTGAGCTTCCGTAGAACCATTGTTTGGAACTCAATATCTGATAGTTTACTTATGCCTATTTCATTGAGTTCTCTTTGTGGGGATTCCTCCTTTCCCTTTGAGTTGGGGGTGTTTCCTTGTCTTCCCATTATTTGTGAGAGTCTTCTTTATTTGCTTCTGCTTCTTAAATTGGTCTGTCTTGATTTCCTGACTTTGTGGTGTGAACTTCTATGGTAGGAGACCGCTGTTTTTTTCTTTCTGGATCAGCCTCTGATGATGTCAGATGTTGACCCCATCTGTCCTTAGGCAGTCTGTTCGAGACTTCCAAGAATCTACTGTCTGTGGCTGTCTCCGTCAGTTGTTAATCTAGTCACTCCACATTCAGCAGTCAGGCTTAGACACCACAGGGTGGGGTAGAGTCCCTCCTGATGACTGGATTATTGTGTCCTCTCACACTACTACCACTCAGTGGAATGGTCTGCCTGAGCCAGATGGCAGCAGCTGTATTGGGGGAGGAGTCAGCACCAGCATCCTGCCAGCTACTCTCTCTGTTCTCTCCCCAAATCCTACGTCTCCAGTATCTCCTCAGGTGTCTCTAGACCACTCTGTGGCCCCTTTAGCCAGGGATCTACTAGCTGTGGCTGCCACTCTGTATTCAGCTGTCAGGCTTTAGTAGTACTGGGCCAGGGCTGAGTCCCTCCTGAGGTCAGGGCTATTGTGTCCTCTCATGCTGTTGACGGTCAGGGGAGCAGTCTGTGAGAGCAAGATGGCTGCTGCCATTTGGGAGATGAGTCAGACCTGGGATCCCACTGGCCACTCTCCTAGCTCTGCCCTTAAAGCTTCCCCCTCCAGTCTCTCCCCAGGTGCCTCCTGCCCCCCCTGCCCCCTCTTTGCCAGAGCCCAGGGTAAGTGCTGCAAATAAAAGTTTATGCGTTGGCCCTTTTAAAGGCTTTTTGCATCTCCAGCCACCTGTCTCTGGCAGAGAGCAGCCCTGCTGCTTTTTACAGCTTCCTGTTTTCTGTGTATTTTTTGGTCTCTGGTCCTGTTGACTGGAGATTCCCACTTACGGTTTAGACCTCGCTCTTCTCAGTGGGATCCAACAGGCTGTTTCAATATCCTTCTGGTGCTGCCACCTGTGGGCACCCCGCTGGCCTTCTCAAGTCTTTACCGTACTCCTTACCAATTAGGTTGTGCTAAAGCTGATTCTTCTGTCTGTCCAAGGTTATAACAGTCCTCTCTTGCTATTGTTCAGTTGTTTATTCCAGGTGATTCCTCTATAATTTAGTTGTAATTCCAGATCGGTCCTGGGAGGAGGTCAGTGTGACTTCCACTCACTCCTCCACCTTCTTCATTTTTTTCCATACTTCTCTGAATCTTAATAAAAGGCACCTCATAGGAATTCCTTTAAGTCAACTACTGCAACTTTTTCATTGTTTTTTAAATGGCTG
Source organism: Pteronotus mesoamericanus (assembly GCF_021234165.1). Taxonomy (NCBI): domain Eukaryota; kingdom Metazoa; phylum Chordata; class Mammalia; order Chiroptera; family Mormoopidae; genus Pteronotus; species Pteronotus mesoamericanus. The sequence goes on along the minus strand of NW_026555085.1, from coordinate 14,289,254 downwards.
CAGAATATACTGTGATATAAGTGTACCATAATTTATTTACCTTTTTTCTTTCAATAAGTATCCTGTTTTTAATTGCATGTTTATTTTATTAATCTTAATATGTTTTGTCAAATACTTTTTCTCATCTTCCTGATAGCAATAGAAATTGTAGATCCTTTTAATTTTTGCCCAAGTATTGGCTGTGAGGAAATATCTCATTTTACTTTACCTTGTGATCTGACTATTAGTAACTTTGAGCATCTTTATGTTGGTTAATATTTGGATTTGCTCCTCTTTGAATTTTCTGTTTCTCTTCTTTGTGCATTTTTATTGGATTGTTTTCTTTTAAAGTTCTAAAGAACTTGTTTTTATAGGTATTACATCATTTAAATTTTCATTGCATAATTTTTTCCAATATGTCATGAAAATGTATTAAAATTTTGTAGAATCATGTTAGTATTTACATTTCCTTTTTGAATTTCCAACTTTTAAAAAGGACATCTCTCGAATACTTAGATTATATGCACTCTGTCCTACATTATAGTGGGATTAAAATCAAAAGTCACTGTATTATTTCTTGTGATTCGGTGACATGGATGTAGTCAGATGATACCTGGAGCCAAGCCATCTAGAGTCTCAACCAGGATTCTTAGGAAGGGTGGGCTTCTCCTTTTCATTTGTTCTCTTAATATGGTCTGTCCAGCAGAGTCTTACATGATGGCACCAAACTCCCAAAAGCACAAAAGTGGAAGCTACAGCAGGTTTTTATTGTCTAGATGGGTAATTCTTGGAACTTCACCTCCTCCGCATTCTGATGGTTAGATCATGTCAAAGCCGGCCAGATTCAGTGTGGGAGAGAACTACCTAAGGGATGAATACTGGAGGTTTTGTTCCTTGGGAGACTTTTTGGAAACTAGCTACCACAATGCCCACATTTTCTTTGTGGCTCTTAGCCATGTATAAAAATGTCTTCCCCACCCTGGAATTGTAGAGATAGTTCTCTTTTTTCATGATTTTTTAAAAATCATTTTGTCTTTTACATTTTAAGTTTTAAATTCACCTGGAATTTATTTTGACACGTAGTTGAAGATTAAATCTTACATTTTTCTCTTTAGATAGGTAACTGTCAAACCATTGAGTAAACAATTCTGTTTTCCCACTGAAATAAACCGTTCTCTCCTTTGTCTTAAGTTCTCATCTATTTCTCATGCTAGTCATCTATTACCATATGCAATCTCTGCTTCCTCTTTATCCCTTTATTCTTCCTTTTCTCCCTCCATCCATCACCCCTGTTTAACTGAAGCCATGCCTACTCCAGCCTCCTAATACGGTCATTTCATAATTTGCAGTTAGTTTTTCAGGTCATTATTTACATTGTATATATCTACCAGTAATTCATACCCAGCTCACAAGTCTCAGGCTCCACTCAATATAAATTAAAAGGGTATTTCCCATAATGTTATCTTTTGGGGGGATACCTCTCCCAGATTCCTCTGTCCACTTGCTCCTCTTTAGGCTTGCTACACATCTAAGACCCTGGATAAATCTACATTTACATTTTGGAGACTTTTCATTCTTTCAGGTATCCATTGTTAACCCCCTTATTTCTGGTTTCTGCTCAAATGATAACTTAATAATGAGCACTTCCCTGATCACCCTGTATAAAATAATAACGTACTAGCACACCTCATCCTGCTTATTCTTGTTATTTTGGCATAAGGATAATTATGACATATTAATTTGTTTACTGTTTGTCTCCTGACCATTAAAGCTTAAGCTCCATGGCAGCATGGACTTTACTTATTTTGTTTGATATTGTATCCCTGTCATTATGAATTACGCCTGGTTCTCAATAAATATTTGTGAATAAATAAGTGACTGTGACTTGGTATGCCCTTTCTCATCCATTGTGTTAGCAATTAGTAGATTCAGCTTGGAATCTTGTGGTCTTCAGTTCTGGGAAATAGCTTTTCCTCTTTTTCTTTTCAAGAAGTTGTATTTTGTGATGTTAAAGTTGTATTAATTCTCAAGTTTAGCTCTTGTTATTTTTTATTTCTTGTCTCAGTTAATTATTTATGCTATATACTAAGTTTAAGTGGTTTGGAGAAGTAAAATAGTGGGGTAAATTCTCTACCTATGGATTCTTGTGAATCTATAGTTATTATTTACACTTATTTACAATTTGGCAGTGCCGCAAAAGTAAATTGCTTTTGGTAGTATTTCACTTCTAATTCATAACTATGCCTATGGCAATACATAACTAAACAAATTACTTAAACAAGTACATGGCATAAATATTTATGGGGCTAGGGGGAACACCAGAATCTACAAATATATGACATCTGAATCCATCTAGTTGATGAGAATTCCCTTTCCTCCGTCCACCCTCACCTATAAGGAGGCAGAGAGTAGGGCTTCTTAGTCAGGCTCAGTGCTAATGCCTTATGCGCTAACTCTTACACACATCTTTTTGGACAGAAAATGATAAGGATACAACAAGAATGCATTTTTCTTGTGAATTTGATATCAGAAACTGTGCCACACACTTTGTATGTATAATTTAATATGGTCCTTACACAACCCTGAAATACAGGTGTTGTCGTATCTGTATTAAAAATGGACTGAAGGTAAGACACATTAATTACTTAGCACAAGTTCACACAGCCAGTGTCAGATCTAAAACATCAGCTGATAACTCTGAATGTAATTAAAGTCTTAATAGCATAGTTAGATCTTTTAAAATAATTGCTCTGTGTCTAACAGTAGATCTATTATGGACCATATGAAAAATTCCTCCCCTACTCCAAAAAACAAAACTTGCTTATGTAAGAATATAAACAGAAATTTATCAGACTGTTAAGACTATATAAAACTGCATTAAACTGTTAATTCTGTTTAAGTCCTGTAAAGTGCTAAATGTTTATTGGTCAGCTTACTGAACTTTACATATTTAAATATTAGTTTATATGAGGAAACTATAAAATATTAGTTTACATGAGGAAAATGGAAAAGTTAGCTGTCTACTGGTTGTGGGATACAGTGGAAAGAGAGAGTTACTGTCTGACAGGCTTGTTCAAATCCTATCTTACTCAGTTAAATGCTCTGAACTGCTATTTTCTTATCTATTAAAAATCTATAAAATACTAATATAATTTAATCTGTAGGAATTTTGCAAAGATTAGAAGAACTAAAAATTTTTTAAATATATAAAATATTTCAGACATCTTGTATGATATTCAGTAAATGCTAGTTTATGTTCTTGTTACTCATTATGGGTGTTACCCTTTCTTAAATTAAGTCTTGATATCTAGAATTACAATTTCCATCACTGGATCACATTGTTTACTTGGAGAAGGACAACTTCCACCCATTTCTATTATAAATTGTCTGAACAAAATATTTTAAAAAGGGGATGAAGAACATTCTACTGTAGGTGTTCAGGGGAAAGTGGCCCTAATAAGGTGATCCTTGATAAAGAATGAAGACTCCTGTAATAATGGATATCTAATGTTCGTACCTTCAGATTCACTTCTCACCCTTCCTCTTTTTTTGACTCCTGGGAGGCTCATGTGTTTAGATCTGTCTTGCCCTCTGACTTCTGGTCGATTTGGCCAGTGGGAGCACCAGCAGGAGAGCTGAGAGTGAGATGAATGTACGGCCAAGGGTGGTTGTATTCCTGTTAGGTGGACTTCTCCAGCTTCAGGTTCATGTGACAACTGCCTTCCCCTTAACTCTCTAAGCCAGTGATTTTCAACCTTTTTCATCTCATGGTACACATAACTAATTACTAAAATTCTGTGGCACACCAAAAATATAATTTTTGCTGATCTGACAAAAAAAAGGTATAATTTTGATTAATTTACAAAAAAATATAATAATAGTACTTACCTACTTGTTTTTGCTCCAGTGTGACTTTCTAAAAAATCAGGTGCCTATACTTGTATAATACAATAAGGATTTCTCACACCAAGAATTAACCAATCAGATACAACTTTATTATGCAGTGTAATTAGTAAGAAGCAACTCTATTATATCACCTATATATTTATGGTTTAAGACAGGGCATTCACATTGGATGGCTATTGTTGTGTTGGCTGTTGTCATTTTTTTATTTGACAATCTAAGGGGAAGGGGGTCAGTGCCCCTGACTAAACAGTCAGATATAACACGTTTTAAAAATTCTTGTGACACACTGGTTGAAAATTGCTGATCTAAGCCTTGGTTTATAACGGTTTCCTGTTGTTGTTAGATCAGGGAGGGTACCACACTATCCCTTGTAGTTTCCCTATACCTTCCTCAAATCTTTGTAAATAGTTTATGTTCAAACTCTTCTTCAACTACCTAATTTAACTATACTATTTTTTCCCTTCCATGCCCCTGACTGGTAAACATACCTTCAAATAAATATCAACAATCCCCTATGAGTCATCCCCAGAGATGCCCCAGACACCACATAACAGCTGAGATTCAGCCAGATAAATTCTAAAAATTGAGGGGTTTTTCCAAATCCTGTTTAGAGACTGGGAGGCACAATTTGATTTGCCTTTATGCTGGAAATTCATCATGACTAACATGTAATGGAACTAACACAAGGTGAGTCAGCATATTTTATTTAGACATTTTAGATAATCTAGCAATGTCTTTGAGACTCTTCAGATTAGTAACTTTAATATGTACTCTGGCTTCCTTGTGGAGCATTTGCAACAGTGTTAGCTTAATATATTCTTCAACGGAGTTTATAAGTTATAGTACTTATGTCTCATTTTGATTTTCAGCATAAACATGTTTAACTTGTTTAAAATTTTTTTATAATAATCATAACATCTGCTGTCATCTATTGCACATCCTAACTGAAAAATAAGTACAGTCTATAAAGTCTGTGAGATTAGGAATTATGTTCTGATTTTTTTTTCCCCCTCTTGTTTGCTTGCTTGCTTTGCCTTACTTCCGGTTAGCATAATTTCTGGTCTGAGCCAGTGATTGGCCTCTACTAGGTGCTCAATAAATATATACTGAACAAACCAGGGTCCAGTGTTCAATTTAAAATAGTAAATTTTTAGCCTTCATACTTGCTTATTTCATGTTAGCCTCATCTACGAGGCTACAGTTTGATGAGATATGCCCTTTTGTGGCCTCTCTTTTAGGAATATCATTGCCCTGAGAATACACACAAAGAAATGAAAAACCAGTATTTGTTGGGCAGATATTATGTTTTGGGCATGATCTTTTTCTATATTCATCTTTTCCTCCTCGGTTGTTTTTTTAATATGCCTGCATGATAACTGTTATAATTCCTATATGTCTTTATTCGTTTTGGTTAGTTAGTACAGTCTCAGTTATGTTTAGTTATTGGCCACACTCGGACAGAGCCAGTACTAGGATCGAATAGTATTCAGCCTTCTTCCTCTAGTCCCTGTGCCCATTTCCATAAACCAGTCACACAGCTTCTTGTCTTACACGGCTTCTGCCAAATGGCTTAACTACCATTTCACTTCATTCTAACACACATAATGGAGAGTTTGCATTCTGAAAGGGAAGCCCTTCTGTAAAGATGTCTTTACAAAATAAGGCAATAAGTGGTAAGATGGCTGAAGGTTATACAAAGTCCCCGGGGAGCACAATGGAAAATGGGTGATACTAAGTCAGTGCTTAAGTTAGAGGAGACCCCAGAGAGGCTGTCACCTCTCTTGCATTCTTGAAGGATATAGGGTTCTGCCTTCATGCTGTCTGCTCTCAGAATGAGACTGTTAGTGTGACCAGGAACGAGTCATCCCTAAGCAACATCATGTGCTATTACAGTGTTTTATAGTTCTCCAACTGCCTGCACCACATTGTCTCATTTGATCTTCACAGTGACCTGTGAGTGTGACAAGATTTGTACTATATCATCTTTCTGGGCACTTTTTAGTAACCTTTTAAATTCTTGAGTGGAATAGACGACTGACATCTGAGCCTTGGGAACCTGATTTTTCATTTGACTTTACATATACTCCATCTAATTTGACAAAAACTATATACAATATTGATTTGGATACAAAATTTGAATAAGGGTAACTTTCTCTGACAACTGAGGGGGAAGTATATACAAATTATCTCTGTTCATCATATGATAAAAGCATAGGGCAAGTTGGAAAGGGATAGGCATCAGGCTCTTTTATGCATTAGTAATTGCATTGCTTTAATCCCATTTTGCAAGTGTCTTTGGCTTTCAAATGTAATTGGAGCTATTTGATAGGATACTAGAATAATTAACTGTATCACCTGCTGATTTGTGTACCTTGGTAAACATGGTAAAATAACTCATTAATGCTAAATTGGATTGGTTGCTGTTTTCAGTGGTAAAACTAAGTGGATTTTCCTTTGAAAATTGACTCCCATCTGCACCTCACCAAGTTGTACTATTTCTTCTTGTGACTCTCCTTTTTTATTTCTTCTCTCAATGATGTAAGTGGTTAATTAGGGAGCCAAGAATACATTTTACCTAGGGTTAAATACTGAAATCATAATGTAAAAGCCAAAAGGATATTTGGAGCTCATTTGTTGCCCATACCACTTTAGTTCCCACTTGAAGAAACTGAGGACCAGAGAGATCAGCTATGCTATTCTATTCAAAAGTATACTTTCAAAAAAAAAGTTACACTAATGTATGCATTATATTTCATATTGAGGTGATTCTACATGAGAAATTGTTAGAGAAGCTATTGCTTCTTTATCAAAAGAAACTCGTAGTTTTTTCCTTGAACTTTAGATGAGAGTTACTTTCTTCAACCTTGTAAGAAAGTGATTCTAATGATATATAAACAAGCATGAGTGTACATATACACAGAGATATATATATATACCTCTCTCTCTCTATATATATACACCTATATATTGTATGTATGTATACATCCATAGAAATTATTTACATACTAAATGTGTTTATGGTTAAATAAGTAATTGGTGCTAAGTAGTAATCCAGTAACAGCCTTTAGTCTTTGTGAATATTAAAGTAATGGTTCTTTAAAGCTTCTTAAACTACTTGTGAAATCAATTTGTACAGTGCTCTATGTGGAGATAATCTGCTGAGTTAGACCATAAATGGAGGTAATAATCTAAATGTTCTGGAACACTTCAGGATACACAGTATTAACCAAAGAAAATGCACCTGAACTGAATATCATAGCAGACCCTTTCCCTCCCTGTGCACGAATCAGGGTCTGAGAACCAGCATCAGAGGCTGCAATTCTAAAATTCTGAAGCTGGTATTTTCTCCTTGTTATTTTCTCAACAAAAAATTTGTAAAATTTCTTTTGCCAAAACAAGGACAATGGTAATAGAGATGAAATTAGAAATCAGTTTTCCTCATTCCTCTTGTTTGTTCTTTAGCATTACTTTATTCTATCTGATCATTTTTTTAATCATTGGTCTGTGTGTGGTGCGCTGTAATTCAGTGCTTTTGATACCCTGTCAAACCATGAAGATTTAGTGCACGACCTGTGTTTATTCCTAAACATTTTAAGATGAATTGAAATGAGATTATCATATGAAAAATTAGACAAGAGTTCCGGAAAACAATAATTAACAGTCTTTTACGTGTTAGATTTTAGTCCTTCAGTTGGCCATAGAGTCCCTTTAGTGTTTTCTGTAAAATAAAAAACACATTTTTCAATTTCACCAATAACTTTATTGATTTGGATATTTCAAGTTTGTGGGCTATCTCCCACTGTTGGCTTCTAGTGGGTAGAGGCCAGGGGTGCTGCTGAACATTTTCCAATGCGTAGGCCCCACGGCAACGGATTATTTGGCCAAAATGTCATTAGTACCAAGAAACTTGGCAAACCACTTTTGACACATTTGATCAGTCACAGCACCTCCTCCATACACTGCACAAATCTTTTTTGTGTTTCAGTTATCTTACCTTTCTGGTAGTAGCAAAGCATAATACACCAAAACTTTGCATATATAATTCCATCGTCAATATTAAAATGGCTGCATAAAAATTCACCAATTTTGATAAGTTTTTTTCAATGCATGCTGATATGGCAGCTATCACAATACAATCTACAAAATTGTTTCAAATGAAGTTAAAGACAACTAAGCACTACTAGAGCCACTGTACAGAAAAACTAAATGTACTTTTTGACTCATCCAATAAATAATGGCTCCAACTCTCAGTAGAAGCCTTTTAGCAATGTGAGTAGAAGGGAATATGGAGGGAGGCACAGAGATGCCAAGAAATAAGAAGAGGAAAAAAAGTATTGTTGAATGTAGACTAGGAAAGTACACATTTTGTAGTCTACTAAACATTTTTATACTTTTAAAATTTTAAGAAATGCAACTGAAATATACATCTTTGGACTTTTAAAATATATCAGTCTTTAGATATTGAGTAGCAATAACAGAAAGGTAGCAGTGTATAGTGTTGAACAAATTGAAAATATGCTGCCATCTTTCTGCAATTTTAATTCTATTTTAGCTTAAATAGTTAAATGGTATTTTAATTTTAATAGTTAAATAATAAATAAAATTTAATAATATTACTATTAATTAATAGTATAGTATTTGAACTATAATATAGTTTAGTATAATGTAGAATTTAAGATAGAATATATTATTTAAACTATAATCTCATTTATCACTTAATTCAACTTTTAAAAATTTCCAGAATATCCTTTTGCTTGCTTTCATAACTTGGTGTGTTTAGACATGAAAGTTGTTTACAAAATAATTTATACGCAGAATAGTTTAAAACTTTCAGATGGTTGCTGTTCTCTTAATTTTACATTTAAATAAGAATAACCAAAGAATTAGTTCCTTGTCAAAGTTGCTCTTCTAATAAAATAAACGCAGTGATTGTTTATGGAGAGGTTTTAAGCTGTGCAAGCTTATATTGATTGTGGCTTGGTAATTTATATTTATTTTCCTTTGAGCCATGAGATATTGATAATGCCTTTTTTTTAAAAAAACTTAACTGTGTTTGCCTTATTTCTCTAAGAAGAAGAGTTAAGATGAAACTATAAAAAGTTAGGCACATCTTTTATCAATTTGTATACTTGTTTATGTTTCAAATGTCTAAGACAGTGGAAAACCAGTCGCCAACAAAGAATAAGGAGATCATATGATAGGAAAATACTAAGTCAAATATCTATATTTGGATAAAATGAAATCCAATTATCATATGAAAAATTAGAGTATTCTAAATGTTAACTATATTTAGTTACAAATTCATTTTCTTTCAAATACATGTTTAGTTCTCAATCCTTAAACTGTGTCTGCATGAAGCAATTGGCTTGGATGTTTTGATCCAAACCTTCTTTTTGGCAACCATTTATTTGCTAACAGTGAAAATGTTTTAAAAAGCAAATAAATGTTTTTGTGGTTAGACTATTCTGTGCGCTATAAGGCTCAATTTAGTGATGGTACTTTTCTGTATTCTGAATGAGAAAATAATCTCTTAGAAAAAGACAAATGGCTTGATTTTAGGCATTTATCATTTAGTTCCAGTGTTGTGTATCTAAACATCCCTCACGGATTTGCTGAGAGGGTTAGATTATATAGTATATAGAAGTCATGAAGCATAGGATAGTACAATCAATAAATGTTAGCATAAAAACAATCAACTTCTGTTTAAACATGGGTGATACATGTCCTTATCCTCAGACTTCCTCAAAGCCCCACTTAATGACAACATAATAAGTTTAAAAGGTGTAAACCTACAAAGACAAAATGGGAGAGCATAAAATACTAGATGAGAGATGTCAAAAAATTATGGAAGCTTAAAAGTGGATAGAAATGCTAAAAATTTAACAGATCTGAGAGAAATGAAACCTTGGAACCTGCAAAACATCAGGATTAAAAGAAGAAAGAAGTCTTGGGTAGATAAGAAACAATAGGTAGAAAGTGAAGGAGCAGTTTCATCCCAGTGTCCTATCAAAACCACATACATAGGTAGTCAACTACCCCTTTGTCCATTCCTACAAAATGGTATAGGTTTACTCTATGGAAAGAGTAATTCAAATGGAAAGGTTGAATTAAAAAGGAGTCTGCTGTTAAAAATCTCGGGCTCAGCAGTTGTCAACATTCAATTAATAGACGTTTTAGAAAGAACCCAGAAAACATAAGAAATTTTCAGAGTAATCTAAGAAAATTTCTGAGATGTAAAGGACAAGGATATATAGGTTACAGTATCCCTGTATCAGGAAAATATATTAAGAAAAACCCTCAGCAAAGCACAGCACCATGAAATTTCAGAATTTCAAGTTTAAAGAGAACAATAGTAAAAGTTCCTCAGAGGGGAAATAAGTCTCATAAAGGCTTAGAAAGTCCCTCCCCACCCGACCCCCGAATAAACTACAACTGACTTTCTAACAATGACATTTTAAGCTAGAAGACAATGGAGTGATGCCTTTAAAAGTCAGAGGGAAAATGATTTAACCTCTAATTCTGTACACAGTCAGATTATCTCTTGAGTAAGAGACTAGTATAAATACAGGATCTAAGAAATTTTATTTCCCATGCATCTTTTCTCAAAAAAAAACTATCAGAGGTGTTTTCTTAGCTGCAGCCTACCACTGGAGGAAGCAGAGACAGTCTAGTAAACAGCATGTTTTTTTAAAAAAAAAAAAAAAATCAGTTTTCTTTAGAGGAACATAACAGAATCCAGACTCCTTAATGGATCATTCACATAAAAATCCCAGGTTCCTCATATATAAAGGTCCCATGGACAAAGCCAAAGTAGGGTAGGGTTGAGGGAGGGAGGTGGGGGAGTGAGGCAGGGGAAAGTGGTGGTGGGAAGGTGGAGACAAATGTATTTGAACAAAAAATAAAAATTTAAAATAAATAAGTAAATATTTTAAAAATCCCAGGTTCCTTAAAATATGAAGTACAGGAAAATATGACCCATATCCAAGAGAAAAGGCAAAGTGGAAGTTACTCCAGGGTCCGTAGTTGCAAGCTGGAGACCCAGCAGAAGTGAGATGTAGTACCAAATCCAGTCCAGAGGTCTGAGAGCTAGGAGATGTTTTATTCCAAAGTGAGAAGGCTGGAAAATAAATAACTGTGTCAAAACAGTCAGGCAGAAGGGGTTCCCTTCTATTTAGCTTTTTTGTTCTATAGTAATGTAGAACATTACACAATGACATTGTTTTGGTCAATGACAAACTGCTCATGATCGTGGTCCCATAGATTATAATGGAACTGAAAAATTCCTTTCACTTAGATTATAACATCACAGCAGAGCACATTACATGTTTGTGGTGATGCTAAGGGAAACAAAGCTGTGCTACCACTTGTACAAAAGCATAGCACTTACAATTATGTACAGTACATAATACTTGATACTGATAATAACTTGATTATGTTACTGGTTTACTATATTTTTTGTCATTATTTTAAAATGCACTCTTTCTACTTTTTTTTTAAGATTTGCTGTAAAACAGCAAGCTTTGTTATACTGGAAACAACCTCATACATCTTCTGTTAACTGAATTTCTTCATTGCATTGTTTTCTCTTGTGCTTGAATTAGTCTCTTATTGTTTTATACAGTAACATGCTGTGTAAGCTTGTACCTAGGAGCAATAGCCTATACCATTTAGCCTAAGTGTGTAGTAGGCCATACCATCTAGGTCTGTGTAAGTGCACTCCGTGTTTGCACAAAAATAGAATTACCTAGCAGTGCATTTTTCAGAACATACCTCTGCCATTAAGTAGTGCATGACTATTCAGTTCTTCAACTGATTGGTCTAGCCTCACCCACATGAAGGAGGATAATCTGCTTTACTCAGTCTGCTAATTCAAATATTAGTCTCATCCAAAAATACTCTCAGAATCACACCCAGAATAGTGTTTGACCAAATGGGCTCCCCGTGGCCCAGTCAGGTTAACACATAAAAGTAACCGTCACAAGAACACAAAGACAGAGATAAAACTGAAATTACTGGAGCTTAAATGTGGAAAAACATGAAAGAAAAACAAGAAACATAATGAGAATGAAGGTATGGGGAAAATCTATGAGTCAGTCAGGCTTTAAAGATGCCATTGAAGTTAAGTAATAGTCAATTGACCATAGATCTTGGAACAAGACTGTGGACATTATGTTTGAGGAAGATTATCTTAGCACTTAAATGTAGGATGCATCGCAATATAGAGACATTGAAATTTAAAAACCAGTTAAACAAAAAGCCCCAAAGACCTCGATTGGGATGAATATTGTGTAATTAGAGAGCAAAGTCAAGACCCTGAACAAATGAAAACAAACAACAAAATTAACTGAAGTTAGTGAAAATATAAGAGAAAAAAATTGAATATGAATGTTAGTATCATTGATAACAATGATAAATTTAGAAGAGATTTGTGAGAATCAAAGATGAGGCATTTAAAATGACATGTGAAATTTCAAGTTTATCTTTTAATCCTCAACCTCCCAATAAAGTATGAAATACTAAAATGCCAACACGATGAGTGTGAATATGCTAGGAAACATTTTTGTCTTTTCAACAGTTATTACAATAACTTATTACAATTGTATTATTATTATTAGTTTACTTTGAAAAATAGAAATATTAGAAAAAATGCTGTAAATGAGTTGCTATTATGGTAAAATAATAATGTCTTTTAGTGAAATATCTTATTAAATCTCTGTAAGGTTGCTATTACCATACCTTTATCTATATACTTAAGAAAATTAACTTTGTATACTCACTTAACTAGTGATTGGTCTTAAAGTATTTCTCTATTCTATCATTTCTTGCATATTTTATAATGCAATTAAATATATATTGTTTTTATAGTAATAAAAAATTATAAAATGTAGTTTCATGGTTTTTAATTATGACATGCTACAGTGAATAATGAAGTATAACTTTCATTTATTTTCAAGGATTAAGAAATTGAGTGATTTTTTTTTAAGAATATAGAATCAGCTTTTTTTTTAAGCCCTGAGGGTATTAGGAATTTTTGTAACTGGGGTTTCCTGGTGCTGGTATTTTTTTCACATTAAATGCACCAATCCTGAGCTCAGCATCCTGTGTTACTGGACTGCCAAGCTACTAACCTGCTTTTTAAGCTTGTGTTGTTAAAGACAAGTTTCTTTACTCTTTCTTGTAGATGTAGAGAAGTAATTCTAGAAGTAAGCTAATGTATAATACCCACTTTAGTGTGATCACTGTAATTGGCTAATTAAATTGCTCTTCTCAGTAAAGAAGAGTGCGTCAGAATTAGGGAGAGGTAAATTTGGAACATGGGACTCATGAGGGCCAGATAGGTTTGGTGAGGTAACACAGTGATAGCTTTCAGCCAAGGATTCACTCCATGGAGTCCAAGGTGAATTAGCGAGAGCTAACAGCGCAGCGCTAGTAAGGATACTACTTAGGCTATGGAAATTGGCAACTCAGGTTGATGAAAATTAAAGATAAAGATTTCCTACTAATTATGACAGCATAGCCATGATATAAATTCCAGATCCCTACAATAGTTATGTACTGTTTTTGGAAAGGTGTTTTAAAATGTTTAACTCTTCTATGTCTTCATTTTTCATTTTCTCTTTTTTCCTATTTAATGTGTTTGTAAACTGAATTTTTGAGACTGTTACAAATACAGATTATTTAAATTTAGTCTGGCTAAACAAATCACTAATTGGGAAAGCTGTTAGGGACATATACTTGTCCTGACCATTCTTAACATGAGTAGAATTACTGTTATCTGTATAGTACTTTCACAGTCCTGCCTCCTGGTTCTCTGTATATGTGCAGACACATGGAGATTGAGCTCAGATTCTTCTCCATACTGATTGCATATATTGGATTGGGCAAAATGTCCATTTAGTTTTTCCATAAAATAAAAGACACATTATTCATTGTCAGCAATAACTTCATTGATTTGGATATTTGGAATATGTTGGCTATATCCTGCGTGTATGGTATAACATTGATTGTTCTCAATTAATGTCTCTAATTAATTGTTATCAATTTCAACCTGTCTCCCTGACTGTGGAGCATCATCCAGTGAGAAATCTCCAGCATGAAACTTTGCAAACCACTTTTGACACATTCAGTCAGTCACAGCACCTTCTCCACACACTGTGCAAATCTTTTTTGTGTGTTTCAGTTGCATTTTTACCTTTCGTGAAATAATAAAGTATAACATGCCAAAAATGTTGCTTATTTTTTCCATCTTCAATTTTAAAATGGGTACCCAAAAATTCGCATATTTTGATGTTTTTTTAAATGCACGCTGATATGACAGCTGTCACAATACCGTCTAACAAAATTGTTTTGAATGAAGTTAAAGACAACTAAGTGATACTAGAGCCATCTTACAGGAAAAAAAAATGTTTTTGACCAACCCAATATTATAGACTGTGATAGAAATGTTTTATTTGGGGAAAAAAGCTGTGTATATATATATTTCCCTGGTATACTTCCAGTTTTTAGAAAAATATGTTTAAATTTTTCCTGTTGAAAACTTTTAGTTTCTTTCTGGGTAGATACATCATCTTTTTGAAAAACCTTTCCCCCAAGATTTCTTTTTGAATGGTTCACAGTTAAATTTAAATTTCTATATTTAGGTAGAATTATGTTTATATACCAACCACCAGTATCCAGGAAATTCAGTGGTAAGGCTGACACATAGGGAGTTTATAGTCTATTTTGTAGTCTGTGTATTTAGACAAGGTTTGAAGCTTACTTAGCAAAATCGCTTAAACATTCAAGCAGAATTTCTTTAGTACAAATGCAATATTTGATTTCTTATAATTGTTAAGATAACAGTATGTCACTTTTTAAAGATTAGTTCTCAGTACTATGTGTTAGATTTATTCCTTTCAAAGAATGATACATTCAGGGCAGCTTTTATATGTAAATATTTTTATAATATTGGGTAGAAATGGTTTGGTGCAATCACCATGGTTTGATCAAGTTTGAAAGAAGTTACAGGCACTTTTTTGTAGTGTTTTCTCCAGCATCTTTATTTTTTTCAGCTGGAGGTATTTTATGTTCCTTCCAACTAATCAAAATAAGAAACTGATTTTGCCTGTGCCAAAAAATAGAACTATCATTTTTCACATTCTTTTATTTTGCAGGTCATTTTCAAGTAAGATTGTGTTTCTAGGACTTCTGAATTCCAGAAAACTCTCGACTTTGTAGATATAAGGGCCCAGATGAACATTTCAGGGGGAATCTAACTTTTCATGCAGTATGTTTTGTGTTGTGCATTCCAGCTACAGTTAACTTTTTGTGTGCATGTGATTAGTGTGGAAAGAAATTAATGCAGTCCCGTATTATGATTTATGGACTGAATCCTTTGCCCACTGAAGACTTGCCAAACTAAAACTATTTTTTTTCCTTTGGATATTAGAAACAGCTACTGTTTTTGTTGATCTTTTAAAGGTCTGAATGGGCCTATTTCAAATCATAGCAGCATGGGAGCCCAGATTAATAATATACTTATTCAACCAGTGATACTGAGTGAAACCATTGCTCACAAGGATATAAGGATACAATTTCATAAAATTATTTTCAGGTGCATTAATGCATTTCTGGGAGCTGCACATGATTTTTCTTTTGCATGAAAAAAATCAAGATTTCTGTTTTTTGTATCAGTTACAGGTAGGCTTATAAGTTACTTTAATTGCATTTTTTATACCTTAAAATATAAGACATTTTACTTTTAAAGAGAGTAATGTGATTGCTGGATTATTCCCCCAAATTATTAATTTTTAATATCTTTCTTGACATCATGACTGTCATATATTTAATTTATGTTATTGAGAAAAGTTCCTAATTTTTTTTTGTTGTTAGTTACAGCAAGCTGCTGAAATTTCTCAGCTTCGGGGAGCAAGGGTAATATCTGCTGAAGATCTTCTGTTTTTGATTCGCAAAGATAAGGTAATGTAAAAATTGTAATTTTGTCCTCTCTTCCATGAGTAGCTACTTGAAAATATTTTTTAAAATATTACTTGTTTTGGTAAGTTTTATCTAAAACTTATATGTAAAAAACTAACTGAATGATCACAGTATGTCATGACAGATACTATCACAAGTGAGCAAGCAATGCCTAGTTTCTAATGTTCCAGCTTCCATTTCTCCATTGGTTTTTCCTGGCTTTTTAATTACACTTACCCATTCCTCTTCACCATTTTTGTATGCTTGTGGCTCTGTTTTCTATCAAAAGACTTCCTATATATGACTTTTTGGATAACCTTTGGTCTCATTAACTCCTAGAAAGTGTAAGGACTATAAAGGAAGATAAAAAAATGTCTTCACTTTCAAGAACCTATAACCTAGTTTAGAAGACCAGCATGATTTAGTTGAAAAAAGCATTTTAAGACTCACAGAATTTTAAGATTATGTGATTAGATGTAGAGGCTATAGGATTTTTTGAAGTGGAGGTTTCTACCTGAGGTAAGACTCATGCAGTTATGTGTAGAATGGACCAAATGCAAAAGAACTAACCAGAATGCTGAATGAGTAATCAAGACAAAATAGGACTCCTGTGATGGCTGTGGAGGTGGGTAAGATGGAAAAATTCAGAGAGATAGGGAAGAGTAAAAATATGAAGGATTTGGCAACTTCTTTAAACTTGGAGGACTACAGAGGAGTACGTACTACACAGTAGTGGTGCTGTGAGGAAGGAGCCGAAAAGGTGCTGTTGGCAGAAATGAGGGTCTTGAGCCAAGATTCCTTCCGAAGGCATCTCGACTACAATGGAGTTAGCGGAACGTGTCTGTCAATTTTTCTTTTTCACTGACAGAGATAAAGAACCGAGCACAAAAATATAGCCCACATTGACACATTTTCCTGCCTTTTGGGGAAGATAAAATTTAAAATCATATTGAAACTTCAGGAACATAGATGAATTATTGACAGCGCCCCTCAGTGTCCAGAAAAACTCTTAACCAGAATCTTTTTAGCACCTGAGATCATAGCTATAATATGATAGTTGCCATTGTTCTCATATTTCATCTCAAAATAATAACTTTATTTGTACCAAATAATATGTACCAAACAGAATTTAAAGTAGTTTACACAGCTGTAATATAAGACAAAATAGGATCTGAAGTACTGAATGAAATTTACAAAGAGAAAAGGAGGATAGCGAAAGATTTATTTTTTCTCTTAATAATTTCAATATATAATAAAGCAGTATTTGTTGACTGCCTGCTATGTTTTACATATTATACTAGGCAGTTGTTTTATTCCTTATAATAGTCCTGGAAAGTAGGTACTTTACTTACTTCGTAAATAAAGAAACTGAGGTTCAAAGGTTATAATCTGCCTCTGACATTGCTAAGCTATAGGTGTAAGACTCATTTTAACTTCAATTTTTCTGTGTATATAAAGGAAATGGTAGAAGTTGTCTATATCTAAGGACTATTGAAAATATCAAATAAAATGCACATACAAGAGCTTTGTAAAATTTGACAGGTTTCAGTTATTACTAGGAATCCTAAACCTAAAGGTCAAGAACCAGTAATAATACATTTTTAGTGTAAGCACACAACACAGTACAAAGTATTACCAGCTACTTTTGGAGTTAAGCAATATTATGGTATTCTAATAAACCTAAGGAAAGCCATCATAAAGACCCAACTATCATTAATCAGCTGTGAGTTTCATAAAAATGTTTCTCATATTACTGAATATTTTCCAGAAATACAAACCATCAACCAGCTTTTCTAAATAAAAGATTCTCGGAATAAAAAAACAACAAAAAGGAGAGTGCATCCTTTTTAAAGCGGTTGTTATAAGTTGCTTGTCTAGATTGTTTACAAATCATTTTTTACATTATTTGTTACTGTATTTTTTCCATTAGCACTTATCCCACTATCCCCTCTTCCGCCTCCAGCCCCTCCCCAGCCACAGTCACCGCACTGTTGTCCACGGCCATGAGTCCTTTCCGTTTCTTCTTCGCTCGATCCCTCCACCTCCCCCAGTCCCACCCCCAGAGCTATCAGCCTATTCTCTGTCTGTAAGTCATTTTTAAAACTGAAATAGTCTAGGATGTCACACACTTCAGAAAGAATTTAAAACTTTCTATAAGGCTCAAATATAAAGGTAATTATTGTGATACTGTAGCACGTAGATACTTGTAAATGAAAAGTGCTTTTAACAATGCTTGTGTTTCAGTTTCTATGTTTAATTCGATGAATACATTTTTTGTTGGATAGTATTATGCTGAAATTGGCCTATTTTCTCCAGTCATTCTAGGGTACTACTTTATTAAATTTAGTTATCGTAACCTTTACTCAGTAAAGTGGATATATGTACAAGGATATGTATAAGGTTTCTTATTTAATGATTTTATATTTTTAATAGAAAAAACTTAGGAGACTGCTGAAATACATGTTTTTCCGAGACTACAAATCAAAGATTGTCAAAGGTATAGACGAGGATGATCTTCTCGAAGGTAATCCAGACAAAACTATGACACATGTGTGCTGGACCTCACATTTATGCAATGTCAATGTAGATATTCTTATCAGAGTAGAATATATGCACTTCTGTTAAATAAAGTAGTTTAGAAATTAACCAAGTACTTATTGAGCTGGCAGCTAAATTTTACGATTTTCTACTTATGTGACTTAATAGTAATCTGCTATTTACTTCAGTTCTTTTAATAATATAACCTGCTTTACTTCTGAAGATCATGAAACTAAGAAAACTGTGTTGATTTAGAACATTATTTTAGCAAGCATAATTTTTCTTTTGTGGATGGAGAGGACCAGAACTATTATATCTTTGAAATGGATACATATGGGGTTTTGCTAATATATTATAGAAAGTACTTGATATGTTTTATGATATAAAGTCACCTCATTCTGATGTGTATATCTGTGCTGTTTGAAATCCAACAAAAAGCCTAATGCAGAATAGAAAAGTTACCTTATCTGATTTTCCAACTCAGTTCCCATTTTGAAATATTTAGAAAAAATTTAATGTTGCAGAATCTAACAGTGCTAAGCTGAATAATGCTTATTGAATCAAAATAAATACAGTTAACCCTTGAACAACATGGATTTGAATTGCAAGTCCACTTATATGCAGATTTTTTTCAAGAAATACTATAAATGTATTTTCTCTTACTTAGAATTTTTATTAATATTTTTTCTGGCTTTATTGTAAGAATACAGTATATAACACATATGATATACAAAATATGAATTAACCGACTATGTTATCAGTAAGGCTTCCAATCAACAGTGGTGTGGGGATTGACTGTGGAAGTGGGGAATGGGCTGGGCGGAGGAGGGCGAAAGGGGAAAAATTGGGCCAACTATAACAGAATAAACAAGAATAATGAAAAATAAGTGACTTTTGGGGGAATTAAAAGTTACATATGAATTTTTGACTGAATCATCTTTGGCTCCCCTAACCCTCACATTGTTCATGAGTTGTATGTTGTGTTTTAGAAATAACTCACATATTTTGGATTGGACATAGTCACTGCATAGTGGTATATATTGCTGAGATATATATATGTATGTGTATATGTATCTACACATATATATGTATATATAGTATGTGTGTGTGTGTATTAGTGAAACAAACTGTATTGGATTAAGAATTCCAGAAACCTACTTAAAACCACCAGAAGAATTAATAGACTGAAGGAACTACTTTCATTTACCCTCGACAAATAAGCAAATGTAATATAGCCATGCCAAAAAAAAAATTCTGATCAAATGTTTAATCAGTGTTGCCTATTTCCTATGCCTGAGATTCTCATAGAATTTAATTTCTGGAAAATAGTTCTTCAGATGAATTCAAATGCTCTCTTTATGGAGAGCACCAAGAATACAGACTTAGAAAAGACTTGAATTTCAATCTAGGGTCAGTTTTCTCATAGAAGTCAGAAATTATACCACTTTCCATGTGAAATTATTATGAAATTTCAATATAATGTATGAAAAGTATCCAATACATTCCTGCCACTGAATAAATGATAGACGTTAATACCATGTGTTTGACCACCAAGATGCTCAAGAGTTATGAGAATAGTGCTCAGTTGCACTAACATCATTAGATCAGTTTGCTGTCTTCACTTCCTTATTTATTTCAAGTTTTTCTTCTTTATCTCATTTAAATTTTATAATATTGTGTGTCATAAAATTTTTGAATAGTTGATATAATTTATAAGATCAACTACTTACTTAAGTAAAATACATCTAATATTGAGGTGCAACATGTAGAATGGCCATGGGAGGAGTGTGATAGACACTTCCCCATGTGACGCACATTTACCTTGTGAAAATTTTTAAATAATAGCTTTAAGTTTTTAGACATTATCCTAAGGGCATACAGCAAGTGGAGCAGCACATATTTAAGAAAATCTACTAAATCTCATTAGGAACAATGAGAGTCTATTGCTTTTGAGACGTGTGCTTCCCCATCAGCCCCCTCCTCCCCTCCTACACTGCCACCCCATCTCAATATGAAAGAAAGTTTACTTTGGTCAAGAGTGGCCAAGAACATTGGCCACCTACTTGTCCAGCTCCCAGTCAGGGCAGCAGTTTCACCCCAGGAGGTATAGGAGGTTGGCATCTCTCATCTTCTCTGACTCCACTTTGCAGAAACTCTATTCTAGGCAGGCATAACTAAATGCACTGGAGCTTTCTCTCATCCTCTTTTCATTGGAATGTTCTACCCTAGACCACTGGCTGAGAATACTGCACCTAATTGCCCCCACCCTAGCTTTCTTCATTTAAAAAAAATTTTTTTTATTTGTTTATTTTTAAAGAGGAGGAAGGGAGGGAAAAGGAGAGGGAGAGAAACATCAATGTGTGATTGCCTCTTGAGTGCCCCTACTGGGGACCTGGCCTGCAACCCAGGCATGTGCCCTGACTGGGAATCGAACCAGCGACCCTTTGGTTCACAAGCTGGCACTCAATCCACTGAGCCACACCAGCTAGGGCACACTCTGGCTTTCTCATCGGGAGTAAAGACCCACGTCTGAAGGGACAAGCCTAAAAGACAAAAGGCTCCCATCCTTGACCAACTCCCTGTTCTTGGATCTAGGAGAGTCTTTCCAGAAGAAGCTCCACCCCCAGCTTTAGTACAATGATCAAAGGTTCAGCCCAGAGGGAAAGGCAGGACTTAACGGTAGGTCTGCAGCCCTCTCTAAAGGGGACTGACTATTTAGAACAAAACATGTTAAAAATAGTGGAAATCCTGGTGGTGAGCAACTAAGAGGAAGTTGGTAGCTTTGTGATACTAGCTACAACAAGCAGAAACAGTGCACAGCTACAAGTTTAACAGAGGAAACAAAGGAAAGGGACAGGAGTCCTCCTGGGGTCAGAGCAAAACTTAAAAGCTGGCATTACCATGATTCCACAAACAGGCCCGATGTTATTTAGATCATTCTGTGGGACAATTTATGCTCAAGAGTATTAACAAAAGCAATAGCGTGAGTAGTCAGCCAAGAATTAGTGGAAGCTGATAGCTGTATGTGATAATACAGTCAGACCAGCCTGTAACTAAATGTGAGAGATCAGGAAAAGTGAAAGCCAAAGAAAAACTGTCTGATTCAGTCATCCCTGGTAACTGAGAAAACAGTTTGCATGCTCAAGGTTGTGCCCTCTGAGGAGCAACTTCGGAAGCTCCACACTGTGAGGGAAGAGATTTAATTGAACTGGTCCAGCTGAGTTTATTTGAACTAAAAAAATAAATATGCAAACAATGACAAAAAGCCCCAGGAAGAGGATGGAATTATTACCTAAGTTGCTGCAATATGCTACCAAAAATGTCCATTTTCAACAGCAGCAACAACAGAATATTACATATGCAAAGGAACAGGTAGGTGTGATTTCCTAAGCAGAGGTGGGGGGCAGATAACACAAATGGCCCAGATGTTAGACTGAGGAGACAAAAATTTCAAAATACCTATTATAAATATGTTCAAAGAAATAAAGGGGACCATGTTTAAAGAACAGAAAGAGGTATAATTACAGTATATTACAAGGTACAGAATATCAATTTAAGGATAGAAATTATAAAAAGAAACTAATGGAAATTCTGGAGTTGAAAAGTACAATAACTGAAATGAAAAATTCAGCAGAGGGGCTCAGTGGTAACTTTGAACTAACAGATGAAAAAAAATCAGTGAACTTGAAGACAGATTGTTAAAGATTATGGAATCTGAAGGACAAAAAAAAAAAAGGAATTTGAGAAAATTAAAGACCTTCAGAGAAACATGGGACACCATTAAGTGAGCCAACATAGGCATAATGGGGCTACCAGAAGGTAAGGAAAGAGAAAAAAGAGCAGAAAAATATATTCAAAGAAATGATGATTGAAAACTTCCTAACTTTGATGAAAACTATTAATTTATACATCCAGACAGTCCAAGCAGGATAAACAGATATAGATATCCGCAATTAGGTGCATTCTAGTAGAAATGTTGAAAGGCAAAGAGAAAGCCATGAGAGAAAAGCAACTCATCACATGCAACAGAACCCATAACAATATTTTTAGCAGCTGACTTCTCATTAACAATATAGGTCAGATAGTAGTAGGATTACATATTGAAAGTACTGGGAAAAATAAATGTCAACCAAGAAACATATTCAGCAAAATTATCTCTGAAAAATGAAGGTACAATTAGGATATTTTCTGATAAACAAAAATTGACAGAATTTCTTACCAGCAGAATCATATAAAAACTTAAAGAGATTTCTTTGGGCTGAAAGTTGCACCAGATAACAATTCGAATCCACACTCCCACACACAAAAAAAGAGCACCTGTAAAAATAATTATGTAGGTAAATATGAGACAACATAATTACATATTTATTTTTCTTCTCTTAACTGATTTAAAACCAATTATATAAAACATTGTATTTATAATGGTGGGTCTATAACATGTAGATATGCAGTATGTTTGACACTAACAACGTAAGTGAAGTTGGTGGTAACAAAGCTGTATTGGAGTCAAGAGTGACATGAGATTGTTGCTCAAATTACAAAAAACAAAAACAAATAAAACTACAAGGAATAGAACTGGTAAATAAGATGGTTAATATAACCAATTCTATATTTACTTTCTTTCCTATAAAGACTGAAACTGCATCAAGAAGAAATGGCAAATCCGTGTAGACCTATGATAAATAGTTTAAATAAGTAATTTAAAAACTTTCCTCAGAGAACCCTGACCAGTGTGTCTCAGTTGGTTGGGTGTCATCCTGCAAAGTGAAAGGTGGCCGATTTGACTTCCTGCCCAGGCACACGCCTGGGTTGCAGGTTTGGTCCCCATTTGGGGTATGTGCAAGGGGCAACCAATCAATGCTTCTCTCTTACATGGATGTTTCTCTCCCTCTCTCTCTTCCTCCCTTCCCCGCTCTCTTAAAAATAAGTAAATAAAATCTTTAAAAAAAAACACAGAACTTTCCCCCAAAGAAAAACTCATGCCCAGATGATTTCACCGATGAATTTTATCAAGTGTTTAAAGAACAATTAATACTAATACTTTCCAAACTCTACAAGGTCAGTGTTACCCTGCTATGAAATCCAGCAAAGGCTTCATAAAGGAAAAAAAAAACTATGACTGATGTCTTTTTGAATATAGATGCAAGAATTCTCAACAGAATACTAGTAAATGAAATCCAGCAACATCTAAAAAGTATTATACACCATGACCAAGTGGGATTTATCCTAGAAGTGGAAGATTGGTTTAAACTTATAAAACAATTAGTGCAATTCATCATATTAGTAGCATAAAGAGCAAAACCCACATGATCATCTCACTAAGTGTAGAAAAATCATTTGAAAAAATCCAAAAGGCTTTTGATCTTGTTTAATTTTTTTCCAATTTTTTTCAATTACAGCTTATATTCAGTATCATTTTATATTAGTCTCAGGTGTACAGTGTAGTGATTAGATAACCATATACTTTACCAAGGGTTCCCCCTTTTATTTCTGGCACTCAACTGGCTTTATACATATTTATTACATATTACAATATTATTGACTATATTCCCAGTGCTGTACTTTACATCCACAGGACTGTAACTCACAATCTGTACTTCTGAATCCCTTCACCTTTTTCAAAGCTCTCTTGTGTCTCTTCTTATAAGATAACTAAATCCATTCAAGAAGATTCCTCCCTCATGACTTAGTTACTGTCCAAAGTCTTTACTTCACAATGCCATCACACTGGGGATTTAGTTTCAACATAAGAATTTTAGGGGGGACACTCATTCAGGTTGAGAAAGTTTCCTTCTCTTCCTAGTTTGATGAGTGTTCCTCTCATGAAAGACTTTTGGATTTGGGTAATTAAGTCATGAGGGAGGAGCCTTCATAAATGTAATTAGTGCCCTTCTAAGAAAAGAAACAAAAGAGCTTGCTTGATTCACTCTCTACTGTCCGCCATATGAAGATATGAGAAGCCTGCCATCTGCAAACCAGGAAACGTCTGCAAAACAGGCCCTCATCAGATACCACGTCTACCAGTACCTGATCTTGGCCTTCCCAACCTCCAGAACTATGAGAAATAAATATTTGGCATATTTATTATAGCAACCCAAACTGACCAAGATAGCCATCTATGAAAAACTCACAGCTAACATCATACTTAATGGTGAAAAAAAATGTATGCTTTTACCATAAGATGTTGGATTATCTTTATTTGGTATAAATATCTTTATCACATTAAAAAATAATCTAGTTCTTTTTCACTAATTCTCTCACTGATACTTTTATGCTTTGAATTGTATTAATTACCTATTGTAATATTACAGTCCTTCCTGACCTTTTACAATAACTGTCTTATAGTTATGTTTTGCTTTTAAATAAGTATGATAGTTTTATCTCTTAAAATAAAAAGGATAAGATCTCATCCCTTTAGGTTTCCAAGGTATTGCCACAACATTGTACACAGTAGTCTCTTCTTTTAATTCTATGCCTCAATTCTGATGTAGTTTTTTTTATGTCTTTGTTTTTATTTTCTTAATTAGGCCTGCCATACCAGCATTCTTTTTTCAAATCTAAGTCTTTCCTTTTTTTTTGTAAGGAATTTTATTCAGACCATTCACACTTATTGTGGTAATAGATAATTTAGTTTTACTCTCTCAATCTTATTAAATGAGTAAATGACCTAATTCTGAAAGATAGACTTTTTAACATTTATTTTAGGGAGAGAAAGAGGAAAGGAGACAGAGACATACATCAGTTTGTTATTCCACTTATTTATGCATTCATTGGTTGATTCTCATATGTGCCCCGACCAGGGAACAAACCTATAACCTTGGTATATCAGGACGACACTCTGACCAAATGAGCTACCCGGCCAGGGCTTACACTTTTATTTTGGATGCAAAGATTCTCCTTTTAAAAATTATTTTGAGGGAATTCTATTTCTGAAATTCATGTTCAGTGTTTAATACATGCAGTGATAGGTGCTGGTGTAACCTTATTAACAAATTTCTTTTTTCTTTCCCTTATCTCCATGAAGACAAATTGAGTGGCAGTAGTAATGCAAACAAAAGACAAAAGATTGCTCAAGACTTTCTCAACTCTATTGACCAAACAGGAGAACTCTTAGCAATGTTTGAAGATGATGAAATTGATGAAGTTAAACAAGAAAGAATGGAGGTATAGTTCATTCTACACTTTTTACAGTAAAAGAATAACCATAGCAGTTTACAGTGACTGTTCCATTTAGTTCTATTGATATGCTCTTTAAATATTGTTTGAAATGTCCAGATCAGTGGTTTCATATCAGAAGGCAGCATTGTGCAGTAGAGCAGCTTGGAGAGGGTGTTAAACTCTGCCTTCAGAGTTGGTGTGGAGAGATGACTAGTTTTCTGTTGCTGTTTCCTCCTTTGACTATCAGTAGATCTCCCTCAGCTTCCTTCTTTTTTCCTACATCATACTTCTACTGATACTATTTTATTCCTTAAATGCTAATTCATGATTAAATATTTCCTTATTTTTTGTTTCAACTGATCCAGTTAGCTTTGTGAGCAAAGGTAATTCTAACTGCATTTGAGCTGGCATGTAGCGTAAAGAACTATTTTTCAGTCAGTAGTTGCAGGCCAGAATGGTTGTACTCACTAGCTAAAGTAGTATCTGGGTCAATTACATGCTTTATATCACTGTAATACAAAGTTAGTGACATGTGTTTGGATTCCCTGGATATGTTTTAACAATAAATATGAAAATTGTACACCTTCTATTTACCTTAGCTTCTCTCTTCATAAAATTGTTTCCTTAAATACTTCGGAAAAATAAAAGTAATGATTGATTTCATTTGAGTGCCTTCCAAAATACAAGGCATTATTCTTGTCATTCTTCTTCTCATTATACTTTTACATATAAAAGAAAAATCTCTTATTTTTCCTTTTTCTTTAAATTAGGCAAGAGAGGTAAATTGAGAACTCTGAAAGATCGTGCTAAGTACCTATTTTATCATAGTTTCTATGCATGCTAAGAATATAATTATTTCATACTAAATTTTGGAAGAAGTCCAATAGACATACATGGTTTATAAACTTTAACAGCCTTCTTTAAAGAATTAGTATGCTTAGATCATAAACTGTGATCTAAAGGCAGTGTTCTTCTTAGGTATCAATTACCTTAGAAATGTGTGGTTATCTTGGTTTGGGGCAACTGCAAATGGTTTTAGTTCAACTTTGCCTTGGGCCAAAAACATGCTAAGTTGTCCGATGTAGATGATAAACATCTATTTCTGATGTCATTATGACCTAAACAGGATATGATTGTTTAGTGGCATGGTTTCACTTATGACAGAGCAAATACTGTTTATGCTTTATTTTGAAAACATTTTTATATTATACAAATGGGCATAAAGAAAGATTCATTAAGAAAGGACTCTACATAAAACATTAGTAAAATTGAACACATAGCTCGACAATTTTGATGAGAAGATCACTGTCAACTGAGCCCATTGCCCAGAAGGGCATTCCACAATCAAGGAGAAGAGAAGTGGAGCGTGTTGTAACACTAAGCTCATAATAGCAGGCTACTGTAAGCCTGGAAAAGTGATGAGTCAGTAAGGTATAAAGTCAGTAAAATATCTGGAACTTCAGGATAGAAAAAGCTTGGAAACTTAAGCAGTTTATATACTTCTTCATTTTAGTTGTATTATACATTACTTAGTGTTAACTGGGATAATAAAATATCAGTAATTGATAAAAACAGTTGCAATGAAAGACTGCTGCATATATATAATAAAAATTAGATTGGTGGTTTATCTAAGCTTTATATCATAATTAAAATCTTCTCTAAGCAAGATAAAAAAGAGTAGTTTTGAGATTCTACTCCTCCAAATAACATAGTTGAACTGAATAAAAAGTGCTGACCTTGTAGACATAACTGTAGACAGTAGAAAGTGGAACCGTTAAGAGCATAGGCCTTGCCTGCTTCTAATTTGACAGGTTATAGTTTCAAGCATAAACCACAACTGTGGCAGTCCATATGAAACCACTTTGGACTCACAGGCTGCAATCTCTTGCTTTTAAAGTGCAGTAGGATAATCAGTCCTGGCATCACTCAGTGATTTAATTTTCCTCTAAGCATCACTTACAGTTGCAGAAACTCTGTTTACTACCTTCTCTCCTAGAATGTATGAAAATGGAAAAGACCTACCAGCAAAGCTTATTATTGCTGTCTTTTTTTTTTTTTTCACTTAAGTGTAATTTGAAGAGAAAAAAATTTATAGGCATAAAAACTCACTTGGGACCCTTACTTTTTCTCAAAACATTGAGCAACCATAAAAAAAAAACGAGACAGAGATTTTTACTATTTTTTTCAGCTGATTTGTATGTGAGCCTGGCTTTGTATTGAATTCATAATTTAATTATTAACAATAGGTATTATGCGATTTTAAATATAAAAATGTCTGAACTTTTATATCCTTTTCTCTTTGCTAGTCTATCCTCATGATAGGTCTGTCTGTTTTTTGTTTGTTTGTTTTTGACTCCAGCAATACATTTTTAACACTTGGGTGTATGTATGGTAGAGAACTATGAGCCACAATCTCTAAAGATCTTTCTAAATTATCAAATAAAGATCTCTAAAGATCCTTCTAAATAATCAAATAAAGATTAAATAATATTCAGATTTGCTTTAGTGTATTTGAGAGAGTGGGACAGAGAAGCAGGAAAATGGTAAGCATAATAATGCAGATAAATATAACTCCCCTCTAACACCTCTCATCCTCTCCTAACCTCCCCTCAGAATAACACAGGTATGTTTTTCTGTTTGTTACATTTTAAATTTTTGAGCTCTCATCAACTAACTGTGGCAGTGTCAACCAAAGGGGAAGAAAAGGTCACTGAAAGATGCATTTGGAATTTCTTAACAGAGGAGCTAGGATCACTCACAGAAGGGCCTGGCCTAAGACCCAGCTGCTCTACTGTGAAAGAACCTGAGAAGCTCAAGTCTATCATTGATCAAGTAAAGAATCTCATCTAAGCAGCCATTAGATTTGTGAAGGAAATATAAAAATAAATGCTTAAAAATTTGAGTGAACTCTACCTTCTGACTGATCCTCAAATTGATAAAAGTAAACAAGGGAGCAAAGATTGGAAATCACTAGAAGGAACAGCCTTTGAACAGATTCTGGTGCCAAAAATCTCCAGTGACTGTTTATCTTGTGTTTTTAAGTCCAAAGCCTGATACTGGAATCTAGAGAAAAAGTGAAATGGAATACATAAAATTTAGGGCAGATAAGTTTTTTCTTTTTTTTCTTTTTAAATCATGTTTATTCTATTACAGTTGTCTCGTTTTTTCCCCTTTGCCCTCCTCCACACATCCCACCCTGCTCACTCTCCCACAGTCAATTCCCACTCTGTTGTCCATGTCCATGGGTCATTCATACATGTTATTTGTATAGTCCCTTCTCCTTCTTTCCACCATTGTCTTCCTTTTTCATCCCCCTAGTCACTTTCAGTCTGCTCCATGTTTCCATTCCTGTCGTTTATTTTGTTCATTAGTTTATTTTGTTGAATAGATTCTACTTAGAGGTGAGATCATATGGTGTGTTTCTTTCACCGACCGGCTTATTTCACTTAGCGTAATATTCTCCAGTTCCATCCATGTTGTCACAAAAGGTAGGAGTTCCTTCTTTCTTTCTTTTTTTAAATGCAGATTGATTTTATTTATTTATTTTTTAAATGTCAAAATCCATGATAAATATTAAAAAATTTATTTCATTGTAAAGTGTCAGCAATTAAAACAACATGACACCAGCACAGAAATAATCAAGTAGATCAGCGAAATAAAATGAGCATTCTACAAACAAATGTATATCTCTGTCTAGCAATGTAATATATGATTAAGTTGATATTTCAGATCAATGGGGAAAATAAAGGTTATTCAACAAATAAGGTTCATGGACCACTATTACTTGAAATAAAACAATTACAGAGCCTTATTTCACACATTCGACAAAACATATTCCAGTGAGTTAAAAATCAATATGTAAAATCTAAATTTAGAGTTTTAGGAGAAAATACAAAATAATATTTTTCTTACCCTGAAGTAAAATATTCAAACCCAGAAGCTATAAAGTAAAACATTGACAGTATGACTATATTAAACATTTAAGACTATACAGTAATATACATATAAAAAAATTGAATGACAAGTAATAGAGTAGAAAAGTATTTGCAACATATCTAAAGAGGGGTTAATCTTTTTTTGTGTTGTTTTTCCCCCCCCCCCCCAGGAAACTCTACAAACATCTAATCAAAAAATGGATAAAGAATACCAAAAATTCATTTAAAGCTTTTGAAAAATAATAGAAATAGGCAAGAAATATACAAAAACAGGTTTAGTTTCAACAAATAATGAAGTAACAATGAAAATAACACATCACTGTCACAATGAGATTAATAAGTATTAAAAATATTGGTAATACCAAGTATTGGTGACTACAAAAGAACTAGGTATTCATAGACTCTTTTTCTTCATCTTCTTAAAGCAGTCCCTTTAGAATATTTTGCAGTGCTGTTTTCGTGGAGGTGTATTCTTATAGGTTTCTTTTGCCTGGAAGACTCCTTATTTCGTGTTCCATTTTAATCAAGAGCATTGCTGGGTAGAGCAGTCTTGGTTGCAGGCCTTTGCTTTTCATGACTTAGATTATTTCTTGCCATTCCCTTCTGGCTTGTAGAGTTTCTGTTGGGAAGTCAGCTGCTAGCCTTCCAGAGTTACACTTAAATGTAACTACCTGTTTCTCCCTTGCTGCCTTTATAATTCTCTGTTTTTCTTTGATATTTGCCATTTTAAAGATGATGTGTCTTGGAGTGGGGCTCGCTGGGTTCCTCTTGATGGGACCCTCTGTGCTTCCTGGACTTATGTGACTTACTCTCTTCTCAAACTAGGGAGATTTTCCATCATCACTTTTTGAAACAGGTTCTCTATCCCTTGCTCCTCTTCTCCTTCTTCTGGTATCCCCATTATACAGATATTATTACATTTCATGTTGTCCTGCATTTCCCTGAATTCGTCATTCTTTTTGAGTCTTTATATTTTCTTGCACTTTCTGGAAGCTTTTTTCTACCTTGTCCTCGAGCTCACTGATTCAATCCTCTGCTTCATCTAGCCTGCTTTTTATTCTTTCTACTGTGTTCTTCAATTCAGAAATGGTCTTCTTCATTTCCTCTTACCTCTTATTGATAGTTTCTATGTCCTTTTTCTTTTTTTTTTTAAGAGTATCATAAGATTATTTTAATTATTAATATGTATTTGTGGAATAATAAGAACTATTAGTACTGTAACTATTAGAAAAAAAAGTAAATAAGTAAAAGAAGGTAAATAGACAAAAGTGGGATTTCAGGTTTGAGTTTGAGTATATTAGGTAGCATAAGGCCAAAAATGTGAACATTTATTATATACAGACATATACACTAGGTATTGGAGACATAGGAAATAAAAGGTGTTATTCATGGCCTGCTTTAGTTATTTTCCACTGACAAGTAAAACTGAGCATCGCTACTGCTGGAAGGTATGGAAATACAGTACATGGCAATAGGATATCTTGTTCTTTTGTTTACTGCAGACAAACAGCTGAAATGTAGTCCTTGGGAAATTCACCAATGCTTTCACTGCAAACCCTCACACATGCTTTTCATCATTCTTTTTCTTACCTCCTAATAATCGTTTTTGTTTTCCTTCTTTTTTTTTTTTTTTTTTTTTTTTTTTACAATTCTAATTATAACACTGAAAGGAAAAGAAATCAACAGAGACAAGAGGGAAGGGGGGGGCAAGGGAAGGGAAGGGAAGGGGAAAGTCAAGGAACATATAGCAAGGACTCATGGACAAAACCAAAGGGGAAGAGCTGAGGGAGGGAAGGTGGGGGGGGCAAAGGGAAAGAGGTGGGGGGAAGGCAGAGACAAATGTATTTAAAAAGTAAATAAATTAATTAAAAAAATAAAATAAAATAAAATAAAATAAAAATCTATGTCCTTTTTCATACCAGTATAGTTTGCAGTAAGTTCCTCATCATTTCCCTGTAGTGTTTTGTAATTCTCCCTGAGCTCACTGAGCTCATTGAGCTTCCTTCGAACCATTGTTTGGGACTCAATATCTGACAGTTTACTTATGTCTGTTTCATTGAGTTCCCTTTGTGGGGATTCCTCCTTTCCCTTCGAGTGGGGGTGTTTCTTTGTCTTCACATTATTTGTGAGACTCTTTTTCTTTTGCTTCTGCTTCTTAAATTGGTCTGTCTTGATTTCCTGACTTTGTGGTATGAACGTCTATGGTGGGAGACCACCGTTTTTTCTTTCTAGATCTGCTTCTGATGATGTCAGATGTTGACCCCAACTGACCTTAGGCAGTCTGTTCGAGACTTCCAGGAATCTACTGTCTGTGACTCTCTCCTTCAGCTGTAAATCTTGTCACTCTGCACTCAGCACTCAGGCTTAGACACCACAGGGTGGCAAAGTCCCTCTTAAGGGGTGGGGTTATTGTGTCCTCTCACGCTGCTGCCACTCAGGGGAGTGGTCTGCCTGAGCCAGATGGCAGCTGCCATATGGGGGAGGAGTCAGCACCGGGATCCCTCTGACTACTCTCTCAGTTCTCTCCCCACAGCCTTTTTCCCCAGACTCTCCTCAGGCATCTCTAGCCCATTCTGCCCTCACCTTTGCCAGAGATCAACGTAAGTGGCTGCAAATAAAATTTTATGCATTGACCCTTTAATGGCTGTTTTTGTCTCCAGCCACCTGTCTCTGGCAGAGAGCAGCCCTGCCGCTTTTTGCAGCTGCCTGTTATCTGTGTACTTTTTGGGCTCTGGTTCTATAGACTGGAGATCCCCACTTATGGTTTAGACCTCACTCTTTTCAGGGGATCCAACTGGCTGTTTCAATATTCTTCTGGTGCTGCCGCCCATGGATGCCCCACCTGCCTTCTTGAGTCTCTACCAGACTCCTTACCAGTTAGGTCATGTTAAAGCTGATTCTTCTGTCTGTCCAAGATTATAAGGCTCCTCTCTCGCTATTGTTCAGTTGTTTGTTCCAGGTGATTTCTCCACAATTTCATTGTAATTCCAGATCGGTCCTGGGAGGAGGTCAGTGTGACTTCCACTCACTCCTCTGCCATCTTGATTCTCTCCAATTTTTTTAGTTTGCTTAAAATTGAATAAGATTGCAGGTGGCCACCTCAATACAACCTGAAGTGACTGGGCACGGATTTAAAAACACAGATTTTTCTCATAAAGATAAAATGACCAGAGAAATCCGGTATATACCATTGTTATGCCCCAAGTGGAATGAGGTTATGATCCCAGGTGGTTTTGAATCCCAGTGTTACAGCTTTGGAGTTAAGGAGACAAAAAATTCATTGAAGAAGCCAAGAGGTGGATGACTATAGAAGTTCTCTAACGTCTCCTATTCTTTAAATGTGTTCTTTGTACTATTTTTTTTCTACCTATCATGATTTTATAAAATTATAAAGTAAAATGAAATGCCCTTAAGGATTTAAGAGTTCAAAAATACTACCTTAGATTTATCATAAAAGAAAAAAGAGTAATCACAGTAAGTGTTTACAAATACCAAAAAAATTGAAAAGCTTGAGTTAAAAACAAACCCAGAAAAGTTTAATATTTAAATGTATATAGGATTTTAAAATACAGAATTTATATACTAGAAAGCTCTAGTTAATGTGTATACATCATGTACAAAACTATGCATATATTTACGTACTTATACTATGTCCATATATGTATGGTTATCCTGCATCTGTAAGAACAGAAATACAATTTTATTAGATCTTTTTAAATGTAAAAGTGAAAGAACAACCAGGAGATATAAAACTCAGATACTAATGGTAGCAATATTAGTTCAGAGAAAAGAGAATTCAAGGGAAAAAGCTTTAAAATGAAACATAGTCAGTAATTTGTTACTAAAAGATGCTGCCTTCATCATAAAACTCCAGAGAATTGAAATATTCCATGCAAAGGGTTCTATTAGTGCAGGAAGAGGTCAGAGAAATGCATTCATTGTGGAGACTAACCACACCATTCTCCGTATTTAACAAATTGACTTGGGGAAAAATATTTTAATAATAAAAATTTAAGTTTATCTAATAGATGCATATAAAACATTTTGGAAGTGAGCAACAGTTTTAAAATCTTACCCAGGTAACTCCAAAGATGCCAAGGTCCTCTTTGGGGAAGGTGAGGAGAGGTTTGTTGGGGCTCTAGCCTCTATCTCCCTGCCCCCTCCACATACACACACATCTTCAGCCTGAAAAGCTTTGGTTTTACATAATGGATCTGTATATCATCAATAAAGAAAGGGTTTCATTTTTCTTTCAATTGAAAAACATTGCAAAACACCATGATTTTACTGCCCGTGAGAAGTCTTCCTCACACAAACACAAATTTGATTCCAAAAGTGTCCAAATTTCTAAGCGTATTACCTTACCAAATCAAAAAAAGAAAACCTAAGTAATAGGGGAGATTAAACAAACAAAATCCACATTAGGTGAAAATTTAAAAAGAAGAACAAACCATAAAAACAGCTAATGGACCAATAACAAATAAATTAAAAATTATTACCAAAGACTATTTAGATAATAACAGTAATAAGAATAGTATATATAAAATTTATTAAAACTTTCTGAAAGGATACTCAGAGCCCAGTTTGGGCTGTGTATGGAGGGCAGGGAGAATCGAAAAGGAAAGACAAATTTAATGACATAAAAATCACATAGTTTTTATATGTCATTAAAAAAACAACAATCAAAAGGCAAAATAATGTAAAAATAAGGCATAATGTTTTCTCATATAGACCTTTTAGTCAAGAATAATACATTTCTATACAAAAATTATGGAAGAATATAAATTAATTCTTCCATAAAAATTAAAAGCAAAGAATATAAATGGACAAATCACAGAAGAAGAAATAAAAATAAACTACAATGTATCTGCTTACCTGTAATGAACCAGTGCCATTTTCGTTTATAGAATGGTCAAGAATAAGGTGGATTGGATGCACTTTAACTTTTGTTGGAGATAAAGATTGATAAAAAGCAGAAACTGTTTTAAAATATCAATTAGAAGCAATAAAAGCAATCATACACTTCAACAAAGTAAACCATATTTGGTCATTTTTCTTTAAAAATATAATCAGAAATTTTGTTCATATGCACATTCATGTTCACAAGGCTATCATCATAGTGTTATTAATAATAGTGGAAATGGAACAAGAGAACTCTATTTACCCAATGGTAAGGGAATGTTATTTCCCCCACACACAGAAATTTAGACTAGAAGGAAACATACCAGCAGGGTAATAACAGTGGTTGTCATTAGATGATGAGATTGCAAGTGAACTGAATGTGTAAATTTAGGCTGTTTTGATTTTACATATTTATTTGTCATTTGTGTTATGTTTCTTATAATCCTCAGTTGATTTCCTTTATTCAAGTGTTTTTAAGTTTGTCT
Source organism: Pteronotus mesoamericanus (assembly GCF_021234165.1). NCBI lineage: Eukaryota > Metazoa > Chordata > Mammalia > Chiroptera > Mormoopidae > Pteronotus > Pteronotus mesoamericanus. The sequence continues at coordinate 14,254,396 of NW_026555085.1, read as the reverse complement.
TCTTTATTAATTTTAATTTTTTAAAAATGTGTTTCTCAATTACAGTTGACATGCAGAATACTAGTTTCAGGTTTATAACAGTGATTAGACATTTATATACCTTACAAAGTCAAGAGTTTCCCTTTTATTTTATTTTATCATTTTATTTTATTTTTCCATCAGAATCATTTATTTTATGTACTGCTGCAGGATATGCTTTATGAAGCAAATTAAATAGACTTGGTTTATACAATTAAGGAGTAGAAGAATATAACCCTGTCAACCAACTCTATTCAGAGCTATTATAAGGAGTTTAAAATAGTTAATATTTTATATGATGTTTTTATTGCAATGAACAAAAAGCCAATATGAAATTGAATTAAACAATTAGGGAAATGTGTAAGTTCATGTACACAGCCAGAGGTAGATTTGGCTTCAAAGTGTTTGATATTGAGGTTCATTGGAATTGTAGCTTCATTTCCCTGTAATTCCCTTTTTCCTGCCCTTTTCTGTTTTTGTTGGCCTAACCTTTATACTGACTAACCTCATAGAAGCACTCATGCAATAGAAGATCCAGGTTCTGAGAGAGAGAGAAATGCCTTTGTCCCCAGGTTTTACTCTGAAAATGATTAGATCACAAGATTTCCTGAAACCCCTACCACCTACAGTAGCTAGTAAGGTGACACGTTCTGATTGTCTTAACCTAAACCACATGCTCCATCCCTAAGGCTGAGGGGTGTTGTCAGCTGGCCTGTCACAAAACCATGGATCCCTGGAGCTTTAAGAAAAAGGGATGGATGCTGGAAAGACAGCCATGAAGGTCCTTATATATAAAGGACCTTTCCATGGCAAGAGTAAGAATGAATAGAGTGCTGCATTATCACTTTGACTGCTCAGATCTCAAGGAAGTTTTCCCTAAGAGACAGCATGGTAGAATGCATGGAAATTATTTCCTTTGAATTCAAGCAATAATTCATCCATTTATCCTTCAATTTTTTAATTCATTCAGCATTTCCTTATTGGGAGTCTTATAAGGCAGTCAGCATATTAGGTAGGTCCTGGTTTCTGCCCTCACAACCTATAGTAATAACTGGGAAATCAAAAGATAACTAGGTACTGTGGTAAGGGAACTAAAGAGTCAAGAAATAGTGGCTATTCTTAGCATTACTATAATTGATCTTAAATATCTTAAATTTTGAATCTTCTTAGTAGATTATTGGTTGTTTGATGAAGGTATATATTTTCTGTTTCACTTGTTATTTTACTTGAAGTTTAGTTTATTCTAAAGCAAAGCATATTCTGTAAGAAACTTTTATGATTAACTTTAGACCAGGCTATACAATTAGCTTCAATGTGGTTTGCTGATGAGGACACAAAGTAAAACAGAACAGAATTAGGGTACGTTTTAAAACATGAAGCAACATAATGTGTCCAGTTTAGTTTCTGAAAGAGATCCATCAGGAGAATGCTATGTTTTTGTTATTCCTTTGAAGGTAATTTTCATTCAGATGATTTAAAAATACTCTAAAAATCACTCTTCAGCGAATATTAATATAAATCCCTCCAAAAAAACCTTGGTATTTCTAGCTACACAGAGCAGAATTAATGTAACTTATGGTTTTTTTGGCCTAGAAATTGCAGAACAGAGAGTATTACATGACCTTAAGAGAACCCAAAGATAGGTGTAATGTGTAGCTCTAAAACTGATTTCCATTGTGACTTTATACACTCTATCAAATTGCTTATTATCCACACCTGTAGCTGTCTTCTGATTATGTAATGGTGAACATGCATGTATACACTGTTGTAAAAACTTGTCTAAACTTAGGAAAGATGTCTTCTGGAAAAGACATTTTTTCATAAAAAGAGTTACAGATCTTACAAAACTAGAACATTCAATACCTCTTACCCAGGTCCCATCATTCTGTAGCTTAATATTGTCATATTTGACAGATGGTTCTCAAGGGATTCTTTTAGGCTTTTCGTAACCATGTGAACTATGAGCTCTATCTGAGGGCAGAGTCAGACTTCTGCTTTAACTAGAACTCCTCACTTACCAGTTGTGAAACTAGAAGTGGTTGGGGTTTTTGGCTTAATCATTCTTTAACATTATTCAATGTTTAATCTCTAGGGTTATGCTTTGCTATAGAAAACTTTTAGAGCAAAAGTCAAATGACTACCATCTTTCTGATAAAAATTTTAGTATTACTCCCATTTTGTTTTCTAGCCTCAATTCTATTTAGAATGTTTTACTGTTAGTCTCTGCGTGAAATTTAAATGATTTCCTTTTCCTGCCCTTTCACTAGTCTACTGGAGAGCAAAATACATGGTGATAGCATTGAAACTACAGTCATAGTAATTGTGTTTTCCCTAACCCTAATCAGGATTTCTGATTCGATGGGGACAGAATATTTTAAATCAAGACCTGGTCAGAAAATACAGGAACAATGATTGCCATTTATTTTCACCTTCCTCACATCAAGGAGTTTCAACTTTAGTAAGGCACAGAAATATTTCTTGGGGTAAAGATATAAACAGGCACTACAATCTAAACATTCTTGTGCCTACCAGTGGTAATGCATGTGTGCAGGTCTTACTGGGCTGCTGTGTTTAGTCTTGTATAAATGGATATTTGGCTAACACATCTGATTATACTGTTCAATTAAGTTTTTTATAGAATCAATATTTTCTTAAATTATTTCAATTTGTTCTTTTTAAAATGAAATCTTTCTCTTTTAAAAGATACATTTCAAGGTTTTTCTTAGAGATCAGTATACCAACTTGTTTATAAAACACCTTGGCAGAGAAGAGTTTTAAAATATCATCGAATTTAAGAATACCACAAGATTTACCACTAATTTACATTTAATGTTTATAGTTCTCAAATTGTGGTTGTTGTAATAACCAAAATATTTTTGCCTTAAATATTTTGTGGATTATATTTCTCTATTCTTTCTCGTTCACCCACATTCCCCACAGTAGGTGGGCAGATTGTTGTTACATAGTCTGGCTTTTATTTATCTTTATTGATTTAATCTCAATAAGTTAATACTTCTAAATATGAAAGTAAATGTATTCTGTGGCAAGATTTTTGTCTTTGTAATGCTCTAGTTTATGTAGTGGAATTAACAGATCATTGCTTGCTTGGTATAGATAATTTCCCTCTATTCCTTTGTTTACATCCATGCTAAGGAGCTACCTTCAGTTCATTTCTTATTGTTGCTACCACTTAATGGTAAATCATGAAACCAAGCTGTTTAATGCAGTTAGACTTATTCCTAGGTCATTATATTTTTCGTGCGGAAATAAGAATTCTAGGTTAAACTAATACTTTAGTGATTGTAAATCAGACATCCAACGGAATGTAATCCGTTGTGTCTGGATGTCTATTGGGAACTATCTTTTTCATAAAGCATCAGTCCAAACTTCTGCTTTTCATGACTCTCCATTTTCTGCACAAAAGAGTCTCAACTCCTTAGCATGGCACTAATAGGTCTTTTAAAATCTGACCCCAGCCAGCCTTTTTATCCTCATCTTCTGCTATTCCTGCTCCCCAGTCCCAAAAACACATGTGTTTGCATGCATGCACATACACACTACGTAAGGAATCCCCTTGTACTCGTAGTTTCCTAAATAAACATTCACTTTCCTTCCCTTTTCCTGAGCCTTCTCTATTTCACAGCATCTCAGTTGAAATATTTTAGTATGTGATAAATTATAACTAGTTGTGTTTGCTTAGTTTAACTTACTGAATGAGCTCCTGGGAGCATGGACTTACTTTATTTACTTTCATATCTTCTGTACCTAGCACTGTTCCTTGAAATCATAAACTTTCATCATATATTTGTTCAAATAAGGTGAATCAAATAGGTATAATTTTATAGCTTATATATGTGAATATTATTAATCTATCCTTTGGATGGTTTGAAATTTTTTTCTCTTTTGCTTAAAGAATGCAGTTTCCAGGTAGTATATAAAATCAGTCATCTCTTCTGACTCACACAGAAATGGAAAAAGGATTAGTTATGAATCTTTATGAACTTTTGTATCAGGAGTTCTTCAACTAATCTGGTATAGGTGTTTGCCATTTGCTAATGGTTTTTATTGCTTGAATAACTTCCTGTTCAAATTATAGTTGTGGCTTTTCCACAGTTCTAGCTATAGAATTTCTTCTAACCATACTGCTTCAGTATTGACTGGCAATGTTCTAAATTTGTCTACAGGAAGATACTAAGCATCAATTCCAGTTTCAAATAGAAGATATTTTTTTCAGGTGGACCAGTACCATCTGTGACTATTGGGTTATTCTATTAAGTTGCCAATTCAGAACATTTGGCAATAAATATTACCTACTTTTTCTCATGTGTTTGCTATTATAAGGTTTTATAACTTAACATCTTTAAATAATAACGTACTTATTCAACTCTCAGATACATTAAATACCTCTTCTGGACAATTCTTGTAGTTATTGGCTGATTTATGCTTTGAAAATAGTTTGAATTTGCAGGAGCATTAAGTTACTATAGAATTTTTTATGGCATGGAAATTTGCATCCCCATTCATTTTACTTCATTCAATAGCAAACTATTGTTTCACTCCATCCTTCTAACGCTAAGGAATAACTCACCAGATTCACAAGTTACTTTTGTGTTTATCTGCCTCTTATACTACTATATTTGATAGACTATGGGATTGAATTCATATTTAAAGTTAAATTACATTAATCATTAATTATTTCAGTCACTACTGAATAATTATACATGATTATTATATGGCCCTTATATTCATGTACAAAGGACAGTGTTTTGCCATTTCTTGTAGTTATTCTGCACCTCAAATAGAAGACAGTCATTAATAATGAGTTTATAGACCTTCTCTCAAAAATGGAGAAGCATTAAATACAGAAGTGACAACCTTTGGTAAAAACACAAATGCCTTATTATATAGAAGTTCTACCAGAGCTTATAAGTAATTTAAAATTAGTCTCTATTTACAAAAATTTGGTACATAAATATCTCCAAACATACTACTGTATTTCTTTACTGAATTTGGAGATATTTTCCAAGTGAAGGAGAGACTAGAAGTGGAAGAAGTAGATGGGGGAGGAGAGGCGGGGGAGGAAGGGAGAAGGAAAAGGGAAGGAGAAAGATTGAAACCCTTTATCCTAGACAAAAGCTCTGTTTGAAGTTCCTATTGTCCAGTGGTTTAGTGGGGAGGATATTTGAATCTTGGAAGACTTTTTTCTTATGGCCCTACAATGAGTTCATTACAATTAATAAAATAAAATAGCCTAATAAGACAGTTATTGTTCTCCATTTTTAAAAAAATGCTTCAAGTGAAATTTTAGGGCATTTTTCCCATCACCTTAAGCAGTTCTTTTAAATCATTTCATCCAATTTTGTGGGATCTGGATACTTTCGTACAGTATAATGACCATAGGCCAGCTGGTTATATTCAGGAATTATTCAAAAAGTTGTGGATTCTCTGAGTCAATAGACAACTGTAAGGAAATTTATAAACCATTTGTAATACATTTTAATAATGTTGAATCTCATCCCCTATTCCCACTGCTCACCCCCAGAAACCAAACCAAGCTAGGAGAAAATAATACTTCACTTAAGCTAGAAAGAATATTTTGTTTAAATTGTACGAAGAATTATTCAGTGTTTATTTGGGCCTAAAGAAATAGACTATGCAACATATTAGTGGAAACATAAGTTGCAAGAAGTTTCTGGAGAGAAGTATGGCAATATCAATATCACTTTAAAAAATATATGTTTTATATCCTTTGATCAAGAAATTGCATTTCTAGATACTATCCTAAGGAAATAACTGAACAAAGGCATTTTCTAATTAAATGCATTCATTTTTAATAGCAAAAGTTTTATTTAACAGTGGAAATATTCAAGTTATAAAGTTTCTTTGCTGGAGTTGAATATAGCTTACGGGCTTGAAAAATATGTAACAATTCTATTATTTAACTATTCTTTAATTGCAATTTTGAATTTCCCTTTGGCCTATTTTATATAGGAGAATATTTAAAATATAGAGATACATACTTTCCAAATGTATGGATGTTTTGTTTGTTTCTGCTTCTGTCAGGTGTTTTAGTCGCTTTATTGCACAGTAGTCAGGTTGTCAGATGTTATTTTTAGTGTTAGGAATTTATTAGAATTTATTTAGTGTCCTAATATTTGATGGCTTTTTACAAATGATTCATGGACACAGTAGGGAAATTTTTATATATATGTTAGCTCATCGTTACTAATAGTATTCACTTCCTTTTCATCATTCGTCTATCGTTTTTGGGTTTTTTTTTTAATTACAGACCCTCATCATTAAAAAATTTGGGAGCTCACACTTACACCTGCCCTAGCAAAACTGAATTGTGATTAAGTCCAATTTGTTGCTTATTTCATAACCAAAATATATCTATACCCCAGTAGTGGAACATGACTAGAGAAAAACACAATCAAGCTGACTAGCCTCACTTCAGATTTATAACTAAGGACTTCAAATAGCCATTAGTGTTGCCCAGCAATTTTAGAACATCTCTAGTATGTTTATTGTCCCACTGACCTTGATAATCATTTAAACCTTATTTCTCATTAGACCTCTTGCACTTCTCTTGTCCTTGCTCTGCTGACACCTTGCTTCCTCTTTCTGAGAAAAAAGAAGCAATCCAAAGAGTACTTACACAAGTCCCTACCACACCACCTGATGCTCGCTATGATTTCCCTCTGCAGTTTCCCCGCCTTAAAACAAAAAACACTTCCACCTATATCTATCTGTTGTCCTTCAAAGTAGAACGTCTCAAAAAACTGTATTTGCTCTCCTCCCATTCTCTTTCGAATGCACTTGAATCACTTTTTCATCCCCATAACCCTATAGAAATTGCTCTTGTTAAGGGCACTAGTAACCTTTGTTGTTGCAAATACATCATGGGGCAAAAGTAAGTTTACAGCTGTGAGTATGTGAAAGACTTTATTCTCGTATTATTATTTATTAATAATTGTACTATTTTCCATATGAATAACTAAACCTACTTTTGCTCAACCCTGTACATTGGTCAGTTTTCCATCTTTTCTCAGATATTAGCCCTCAGTAATTGCTCAAACTGGATAGGCACGTTGCCTCTTGCAGACTTTTTCAAGTACTGTTCTCTAGCCCTCTGATTCCCTCAAATCTCTGCTCAAATATCACATCGTTAGAGAGACCTGCCCCAACCATGCAATAGAAGGGTGCTATGGACTGAATCATGTCCCTTCACAAATACTTAAGTTGAAGCCTTAACCTCTAATGTATTGGTATTTGGAGACTGGGGTCTTTGGAAGATATGTAGGTTTAGATGAGTTCATAAGGATGAGGCTGTCAGGATGGGATTACCTTTATAAGAAGAGGAAGAAACACCAGAGCTCTCTTGCCACATGAGGACACAATAAGAAGGCAGCCAGCTGTCTGCAACTAAGGAAGAGAGCCCTCACCAGAACCTGACCTTGCTAGTTACAGCCTCTAGAAATGTGGGAAATAAATTGCTGTTGTTAAACCACCCAGTCTGTGGTATCTTGTTAGGGCAGCCTGAACAGACTAAGACAAAAGAGATACCTTTCCTACCCACTCTTTCTGTTCGCTTACTCCACTATCCTTTGTTCATAGCATTTCACATTTAAATCTTTTCTGTATTTGTTTATTGTCTGTCTTCCTCCACTAGAATCTAAGCTTCAGGAGGGCAAGAGCTTTGTTTTGTTTACTGCAATATCTCCAGTACCCACAACAGTGTGTAGCTACTTTGTAGGTGCTCAATAAATATATGTTAATATACATATTAATATACAAATTAATAATATTGAAAATATTCCCAAATATCTGTAAATCACAGATGCGTCATCATTTAGAAAGCACTTTCTTACTACTTTTACCTATAAAGGGGTATACAAATTATGTTTTTTTTTTAATATCTATTAGTAACACCCAATGATCATCACAGAAAACTTCAGCAAATTTTATAACACTTGTCTTTTAAACAAGAAAAACATTCATTTCTCTTTAAGGTCTATATCACTTTTAATTACTTTGCTTGGCGATAACCTGTGAATCTTTGGGCAGTATAAAGGATTTTTTGTTCATTGTATATCTCTATTTAAAGTTATGCAAAGATTCTATTGGTGGGTTTTTTAATATATATTGGCACAAAGAAAACATCCTCCACTACCAAGGAAGGTGAAAGAAATTGTGACATTCTCAAATTGAACAAATGTACAACTTTGTCACAGCCAGCCCTCTGTCCACGTGTAAGCATTGCTCTCCTTCAGGACTTTTTACTTGTCACATACAATTATTGGACATATGGGCTGATGGAGGGTATCAGTGTCAATCCCTGTAAAATGTATTTAATTTTTAATTAAAAATAATTATAAATAGATGTTATCCTAATAGGTCATTTGGAACATCCCACATTTTTTTACCCACTTAATCAAATGGAAACTGAGAGGTATATTAAAAAGAAGTCTTTCACTGCTGTGATGTTACTGTAACTATCTCCTTTAATATCCAACCATATAAGTTAATTGTCCTACATTAGGAAGAAGTTCAGAAGTTTTTCACATCATTGATGGACCCTTCATCAGTAGACACTGACTCTCTTGTTCAAATGAATGGCTAGGCTTGTCAATAGCTAGCACTGTCTGTCTTTACTTTTAATCTTTCTTAGCCAGTTAAAAGCATATGTAGTGGAAGTTTGTGTTTTGCCCCAAACTTAAGATTTTTTCTTTAATTTCTTTCAATTGATGAGGTTACCCTTTTTACCTTTATTGACATAGCAGATATATTTTTCTTATCCTTCTATTGTTTATGCTTCCCTGCCCATTTTCTTTATATTTTATTTATAATTTCAGTGTCTGCCCAAATTTAAATCTTTCAGTGTTTACTTCTAAATTCTGAGGAAACTTAAATCTCTGTGTCTCAAATTGTCAACTGTATTTTATTTTATTTCAGTTTGTCACCTTTAAAAATGAATTAGTATTTTTTTTTCCATTTGATAAATATGCTTTGACCACGCACTGGATGGCAGCTTCTGTAACAGATCCTGGGGGAAGGAAGTAGTGCTCATAGTTATTTCCTCCCCAGAGATTGTAATATACCAGAGAAATAGATGTAATAGTAATAAAACAGAGACTAGGACTTACTACATGCCAGACACTGTTCTAAACTCTAACATTAAAAAAAAATAAGGAAAAAACAAACAAAATAATAAATAAACCCTGACTTCAGTATTAACTCATATTACAGTCTACCATGAGGTATGTTGAAGTGCAGAGATTAGGTGACTAGCCTAGGGTCACGGGTACAAAATGAAAGTACTAGGAAGAAAACTCCTGGGAGCATGCACTCTCTTGGAAAGGAAAGTAGTGGGAAAGTTTCATATAAAGGAGGTATAGGGTTATGAGCCTCCCTTATTTCAAGGCTGATAAAGACATTTTGCTTTCCTTTGACCATTTCAGGTCATTTGTGAACTAAATCACACATTGAGAAAGATAACAGCTTCATCGTATTTGTTTTACAAATGTGAAATCTCAGTATCGTAAACCCACAATTTAGAAAACCTTAGTTGATAAGAGATTACTGTAACTTTCAGAATTTTTACAAAACACTTCAAGGGCCAAGGACACTCAGTTATTTACAGATTGCTTACCTTTTAGTCATTAGCTGAAAAGGAGCTTTTTTAAAAGAATTTTGGTCAGCAAGGAGGAGAGGGAAAGTAGTATTAAATCTTAGAGAAATTTGAAGAGTAGACAACATTAAGTGCTGTGTTCTATTGTGTGCTTGTGGGAAAGAGAAAATTCCAGAGAGATACTAGGAAGTTGAGACTTCAGTGAGAAGATGTCCAACACCAGCTTTGTGTTTTCGTAATTTTGCATAGTACTGGTCCATGTGACAGGAAAAATTCCCTTAATTAATTACGGTCCTCCTGATCTCCAAATAAACTGAGCATAGTCCAGCTGCATACGGGTTAAAGAGGTTTTTGTAGAATACTTGGGACTCTAAACACTATTTAAGACAGTATTTCTTTGAGAAGATGCATTCTGAATTTAAGACACACTTTTAGGAGATAGTATATTTATAAGTTGGAGGATTCTAGTTTTTAGTTTTTTAGTTTAGTCAGAGTATTTTAGTTTTAAATGTGACTTTACTCATCTACAAATTTTCAGTGAGGCAGCACTGCTTGTAACCTCTAGAAACTCTTTTATCAAGCTTGTTTTCTCTGGAAGCAAAAAACTGGTATTAGAAACTAGTATTAATAAAAATTTGGCACCTCTGCCTGATTTCTCATAAGTTTATTTAGGATGGTCATATTTCCTACTGAGTAAAGGACTTAATGATTGTTTTGTTTAGGCTTTTCTATAATTTATATCCAGCTACTGGCAATATCCTGATGGTAAATTAAAGATGTATATTAACTCAATGTGCCATTAAAGTGTTGGTTACATATAAGAAAGAGGTCAGTTTTTTTCCCCCAGGATGATGATGCAGAGTTATCACAGGAGTTATACTTCAGTAGAATTACCACTGTTCTTTCTGTGATTGGTGTACAGAGAGTCTGAAGAGCACGGATTCATTCAGACACTAGGGATGACACATTAAGCTAAATTCAAAAATTCATTTATAATCCATTTGATACATTGTTTAAAAGAGACTTTACATATAGACAAATTTCTCATGTAAATATGTGTATCTTCTAAGCAACCCAAGAGTGGAACTTCAGCTTGGCCTCTGAAACTGCAGCTCAGACACCAATGAAATCAGTTATTTGATCACTGTTTCTGATCTGTGCTGCTCTCCCTACATAGGCTTCATTTTTCTCTCCCTCTTGAGCTACGTTTTTTATTTGGTGGGTAACATGCCATCAGCAGGTGTTCCCAATGAAGCCTCAGCACCTGGAGAGAGGCAGACGCAACTCCCTGCATTACCAACTTCCATCTCAGAAAAGGGCCTCGGGCCCAGCTTGCCTCAGGTGCCCAGGGCCAGACCTGGTAATGTGGCTGGAAGGCTGGGCTGTGCTGTGCCACTCTGACAAGGAGGTTTGTGGGGTGACTTTGCAGAAACAGGAGCAGTGAGAGGAGGCAGACAGCGCCATAGCAGCACGCATCCAGTCAGTCAGCATTTATAGCAGGTGCGCCTATGTACTAGAGTTGATTTTGAGACTGCTTCACAACGTCCTACTTCAAAAATGATTTTTATAATCTAAAACTAATTTCCTTTTAAAAGATACAGGGGCTACTATGTAATTATCTTAGACTTAAAGGAGAATGGCTAATGAAAGAGTAAATATTTTTTAAAAGCCCACTAAAGTTCACAAAAGGACAAAAAAAGTAAAATTCTCTTCAGTCAAGCCTTTTCTGTTAAAAAATATCCTCTCTAAAACCATAAAACATTTCAACAAAAACATTTCTTCAAATATGTTATTTTAAATACTGTATCACTTAAGCAAATATTTAAATACTATATTAGTCTCTCTGCATACTTTACTTGAATTTAATTCTGCCTGTCTGCCAAATATGTTGAAGCTCCAAAGCCATTTTCATTTGCCAGCTTAAATGTTTATTTTGTTTTTCCACATAATGTGTTCTTTGAAGTGTCACAAGCATACCAAATCTGATTTCTTTTTATTAGGGACTTACTAGGGGTTTTTTTTTTTTTTTTTTTTCCTTCCGTTAATGGTATAGGATAAGCAAGCTTCTCCTAAGGAATATGTGGAGGCATGTTAACAATCCCTACCAACTGAAGGTGCCTGCTGCCTTTATTAGCCATTGAGAAATATATACTATCATTCTTAAAACATGTCTACTAAGTGTACCTACATTTTTTAAGTCTCCCTATTATTTCCTTCTAATCAGAATACGAAGACTTTTCTTGTACTGTAGAATATCTAGCTTTGCCTAAAGTGACTCTGTGTAGACTAGGACAATGAGAAAGAACTAAGCTATGGTGATTTACAAATAACTGACGCTACTTGTTTATGAAGTTTCCCTTTTGTTCTGCTCATGTATGTTTATATGACTCAAACATTTCTGTTTTTGTTTTCAAAGAACATTTACATGCCTTTGACTGTTATAGTCTCTTTAGATAGACTTCTCTAAAAAACAGTTTTGCTAATAGCTTTTAGAGTATATATTACTCATTTTTAAAGGACAGACTTCATATTTAGCATTTGTATGAATTGCATAGTGGTTTGGGTTTGTTTTTTTTTTTTGTAAAGTTCAGAGGTTCATCTTCTTAGGTTTCTTGTACTGGACTTAACTTACTACAGAAAGAAGCGTCTTGAGGAGGAGGCATTTTGAAGCCCCAGTGGCAGTGCTCTTCCTCACCTTCAACTTGCCTGAAAGATACTACCTGGAATTCTTTTTTTCTTTCTTCATCTATTATGAAAGTGCAGATTTTTATAAATACCACAGTCTCTCTTTCATTATCAGTATCACAAGGCCTCCTGATTTCCTAAATACAGCGCCCGTCTGTGGGAGGCATGGGAGGCATAAAGTCAGTCGATGCAGTAGATTGAAGAGCTGTATCATTGCTACAGGTGAAGTGGTTCACACACACTTTTACAGTTCTGAAGTATCTGTTTCCCAGAAGTTAGGAACTGATGGCTTCTCCCAATGATATTTCTTCTATATAAGAATCATTGCAAATAGACTAAGACTATATTCCAGTATGAAACTGAATAGGTTGTCTGATCTCTTAAATCTTACAACCCATGACTCTGAAACATTTCTAGAGATTTGAGGACTTTCCAAAGATACAGGATACACACGGAACTACAGAACATAAAAATTGTATTAAAGAAGAGAGAACTCAGTCACTGTGAGATGAGCAACTTAACCTACAGATTCCCTAGAGGTCTGGAAATCAGTATGATAGATCACATAAATCTAATGACTTCAACCACATACCATCATGATAGAAACAGCTACTCGTATCCATCCTCTCCTTTGTTAGCCACAAAACTCTGATATTTAGCTGCATAATTTGCCATCCAGACAAAATATCACATTCTTCTTACCTTGCAGCTCAGTTTGGTCATATGACTGAGTTGTGGCCAAAGAAATGTAAGCATAAGTATTCAATCAGACTTCCTATTCCTTTTATTAAAATGAAAGGGTGTATCTATTTTCTTATATTTGATCGCTTTGTGTAGATAATGATCCCTGGAGCTCTAGAAGCCATTTGGAATCATGAAGTCAAAGACAAAGCCTACACAACTTTATGTGTCAGTTATATCTCAATCAAATGGGGGGGGTGGCAGGAAATAAATAACTTTTTTAAATGAGAGGGAGCAACAGCTTGAAATATCAGAGTAGATGCTGGAGGAGACTCAGACCCTCAAGTGGTTATTTCAAGCCTGAATTAGTTGTCTCCAGAATTCATTTATATCATATAATAAACATATATCATTCAAGCAACTCTAATTTGGAGCCATATTGTATGCAGCCAAAATATTTTAACTAGTAAAACCTGTAAATGAGCCCAGTAGGTTGATAAAATTGAGAATAATATACTTCTAGAAAGTAATTAGTGTCTTAGAGTAGACCTGGCCTGATACAAAATTTGTTTTAGTTAGCAGTCACAAGTAGAAGTCATTTGATAGTTCCAATCTCTTTGGCAATGACTGGATTCTGTTTTGCCTGGTGCTGGTAGAAATCTAGGTTCTCTCATACAGTCTGTTTTTAGTTCATGCCAGTAAAATGAATTCATAAGTTGTGAAATGAACTTTATTTTTCCCACATCATGAGAGTAAATAATCAGTTGTCATGTGAACACATCATGTTTAATATGTAAAGGAAGCTGTAGAGATGGCTTGTCCAAGCCCTCTAACATAAGCTCTGTATAGATTCTCACTATCAGTTCCAAAGCTCCACATTTACAAGGCTAAGACCTTTAACATAGCACACTGATAATTCTCCCTTGTTACTTCTTCCCCAGGTAATTGATTAAGTTAAGCCTCTTTTTTATATTAAAGGAATATCTTGTCATGCAGCCTATTATTTTCAAAGAACTGTCATAGCCACAGGTCAAGTCTTAATGTCTTAATATGTTTCAGCCTAAGTCTCATTACTTTAAAAAGTTTTGTTTATCAAAACTTATAAACACCAAAGGTTGAAGAAATCATTTAACATTTATCAGTTTGTTTCCTATCCCTTAAATTCCATAGGAAAATAGGAGAAAGGATCTGGTTTTAGATTTTTTTTTTTAATAAAAAGATCCATCCTGCTGCTTAAGAAATTAAAATACTGTGCTATAGAAAATAAGTACCATCTGGATACTGGATAGTGTATTTTTTCTACCCCCTCTAAAGAACACTATGCAAAGGACGGTATGCAAAGTAACAGGGCATGCTTCATTTAACTATCTTGTGGAATACCTGATGTGGTACAGTAGGAGTATTCTTAAAAAGCTGTATAATCAAATTGTAGTTTATTTCATAATATTGTAAATGTACAATATAAAAAGTCAGTATAAAGAACTCTAAGAAGATTGTTTCTGTGCTACAAAGAATCTCAATTCATTGTTTTGGCAAGGTTATGTTTTCATTATGCAGATTTTCATTATTCATTTTAGTGTTGCTTAATTCTCCAGCAACATTTGGACAATCTGGTTTTTAAAACCTGTTGCCCCAGTGATCATCGGGGCTATTGAACTAATCTGTCTAACTAAACTCTTCTGTTCCCACTTTCCCCCTCACCCTGCTCCTCCCTGGTGGAGTCTTCTCTTGAAGGAGATGACCTAAGTATATGAGGCCATGTTTATGTCACAATAGTGTGTTCTCATTTAAAAGCTACAAACTAACAACGTACATGTTGTACATATTCTCAGAGTGTTTGGCCCATGAACAATATATGTTCCCTTGGCATCATTTTTCTAATCATGAATCTCAGTCATCGCAAAGAATTACAAAGTCTTCATTATAGAAAGAGTTGTTGTTGTTTTTTTAATCTTCTACCAAACTGAGGTATGCTTGTCTTCTTTCTGATATTTTCTTTAGTCTGCATGATATTATGACCAGAGCATCAGATTTAGGGTCAGACAGGCAGACATAAATCACAGTTCCATCCCTTATCTTGTCCATGGCATCCTTGTTACCTTAGACCAGTTACTTAATGTTTTTGAATCTTGCTTTTCTTAATGGACCAATGTCTCAGAACTTAGAACTCTTGGGAAGGATTTGTGATGATGTATGTAATGTACCTAGCCCAATAGCCAGCAAGTGTGTCTTTAAGAAATAGTAGCTATCTTTGAAAAACTAATCTTTATAAAATACACAGCATGGCTAAATTCCTATACATACAAATGGAATTTAGTTTAGATACAGTCATATCATAATGACTACGATCAGAACTAGTCAAAGAAATGACAGCATATATGAGAGATTTTTATTGGAATATCTAATATTGACTGTTCCCCCCCCCAAGTTTTTAAAAAAAACTCAGAACTTGTAGTATGTATTTTCAGTAGGTACTATGTAAGATAATTCTAAAACATGTCCTCTTATATCTTATTAAATAACTTAATTGTGTTAAGCTGTATTTCTAGATCTTATTAACACTACATAGAGCTCAATTTTTAGAGCTTTGAGTTTTGCAGAAACTAAGCTTGTTTCTTATAAGAGCAACTGAAGTGCGTTTCAGGTAGAATTTTTTAGATTACTGCAAGACACAGGTTTCTAGAGTTGTAACACAAATTAGTAATGTCTAGTTGAACTCTTCAGTTAATTTTACTTGGCTAAAATTTACTTGGGTTATTCTAGCTATATCCACATAGAAAATTTTACATTTGAGTAAGGAGTTTTTGTTATAGGAGTCAGTAAAATAGTGAAAAGGGCACTGATTTTGGAGTAATATTATTAAATCTTTCCAGCACTATGTCTTACCTTGATGAAAAGCCAGAGGAAGTCTCAACCCAGTACAGTACTAAAGACACCTGACCCTGCTTGGCCTTTGAGATTAGAAGAGATGAGGAATGTTTAGGGTGGTGAGGCTCCGTGAGTAGTACATAGGAACTCTCTGTACTATTTTTTCAAATTTTCTGTAAATTAAAATTATTTTAAAAACCACAGAGAGTTGGTGAGCTTCAGTTTCTTCATCTGTTAAGTGGAGATCATGATAATAGCCAATCTTCCTACCACACACAGTTGTTGAGAAGATCAGCAAGGCAGCATACATAAAACTCAAAACTGCTGTCCTAGGATGATTGTTCCTTACTTGACTTCACCCATTTTACTACCTCTGATCTTCCCTCCTTCTTGCTGCCAAAGTTGTCCTTTGCTTCTTTAAAGTTTTTGTGGTTACCTTATTTGAGGTGAAACACTGGCTCACATCACCAAGTTATTAAAACAGTTCTCCTTTTTTCATCTTTCTTTGTAATCCATTCCACACCCTCTGTGGCATGCCTTCATTAAGCCTTCTTACTTAAGCACTGGGCCTAATGGCCACTGACATTTAATCAAATAACAGTTATAATGCATTTACTCATGAGTAAAGGCTGATTAAAATTTGGGCACTGACATCTGAGGATGGGAATTTCATCATCAAATATCTTAACAGAAACCATTTTGTTAAATAACCATAATTATAGGTTTTGCATTTATGATTCCAGGGGATTTTGCTATTCTACATTCTTTGAAGCCCAAGAGGCTGTCATAGTATTCAGGCTACTTTGAAATACTGAATTTAAGTACAGCCGAGGTTCTTTAGGAGATAAGTTTCTGCAGGTCTTTATCTTTCAAAGATTTTGAACCCACAATTATTTTAAAGGTGATTTCTGTTTTTGTTTATTTTTTAATTATGTAGACTTTTAAAGATAAGAATTGAAAACAGACATTAATTTTCTGAATGTGTAGACATTTCTGCTTTTTCCTGTTAAGTAGGAATTAGCATTTATTACATTTGAAATAGCAATTAGGATAGCAATTGTATCTCATTCTCTATTGTATTCTCACTATAGTCAAATTTGGCCAAATCTGTTTCTGGGTTTCTCCCCCGCCCACCAGTGATTAAATTTTGGCATACTCAGGAAATGATTTTCTTCCTTTTGTTTTGTGTTAACTCATGCTTTCAGCCAGATCAGTCTCTGTGCAGAGTTCTATTGATGAACTTGCTCATTTCTGATTCATGAAAACAACTCACCAATTATGAGAAAAGAAACTTCAGCTTTAAAATGATTAACATTCTGTTTAGGGGAATAAACAATTTAATTTGATTTGTTTTGTTTCTAATCTTAACTCAGATGGTGTCCAGTTGTAAAAGCCTATTTTTCCTTTATAATATATTCCCTTGAGAATTTTTCCTAGACTGGTGACTTCATTTCTTCACTGGTGTGTAATGTAATAGATTTCATTGTTCGTCTTTTCATAATTTCATCTTTCTTCCTTTTGGATTTTTAAAGCATGTGTGATTCAGATTTACTGTTAAACATTTTTTTTGACATCCCCATCTTTTTTCAAAGTTTTTTTCCAGCAGTATTTTCCTTCAGTTGAAAATTTCTAAATGAATAATTTAGCCATCTTACTAGGATACCTTCTGAGTTAGAATACTTAAGATTCAATATATGAAGAGACAATTTTTAAAATACTTTGTAAACTGAAAGATTGAAACTATCACCATAAGTTATAGGTAATAAAGACTGTAAACTGGTCATTCTAATCCATCCCGGAGCCAGTTATCTCTACAGCCCCTAAACATTTCTGGCGGCAATAGTGCAGCCTTCGGACGGGGTAGGACTCTGATGAGAGGCGAGGGCAAGTCTTCTGATACCGGCTCCGGAGGGTTGAAAGCAGCCACATTTGTTCTGGTCCATGTGTTAGGACCACTCTTTTACATGTGCTCCGCAGATAAACCTGCCGTTTTTTGCAACAGGCCACGATATCAGAACCAAGGAAAGATTTGATAGAAATGACACGGCATGACTGCATTTTTAAAGGTCACTCTGACTAATATGTGGGGATTAGCTGTTACCTCATTACCGTGGTTATGCTCTGAGTCTCACATGTGAAATGGCCTCTGTTTTGAAACCAGATGTGAAGAGGCACAGTGCTTGTTCCTTGAAAGGCAGGCAGTATGGGATAGCCCAGTGGTTTTCAACTCCTGTCCTGCAATTTTTGGTGTTTCACTGAGCAATACCTTTCAAAGGAAAAGTAAATTGGAGGGCTCTAAGTCCCCTTCCCTCATCTCTACGGAAGTATCTCTGCTTTTGACACTCTCATTCATGAGGGTTCAGAGTAAAAGAAGCATAGACTTCAGAGTGAGGCAGACCTCGTTTCGTTCTGCAGCACACCTTGTTTAGCAACCTTAGACAAGTTGCCTGATATATCTGAGCCATAGCTTCTTCATGTTAAAAATAGGCATCATATCTGCAGTATTTTCCTTCAACTGAGCCTTATCTAGAAGAATTAAGAGATAATGTAAAGGACCAAGCATGGCACCTGACACGGAGTGTAGAGTCACCCAGTGTTGGTCCTGTTTCCTTTAGATGCATCGTTCTCCTTCAGGCATGTTTTTTGCCTTCGCCCCAGGGGACATTTGGAGACATTTTTGATTTTCACAGCACAGGGAGTAGTAGGCAGATGCTATTGGCATCTGGTGAGTAGGGGTCAGAGATGCTGTGCTGCTGAACATTTTATTACAGGGTGTAGGGACAGTCCCATAGAAAGAATTCTTCAGCCCAAAATATCAGTAATGTCAAGATTTAGAAACCCTGCCTTAATGGTATTCACTTTCCTACCTATAGAATATAGACAAAAAACAGATTCATTACACCAAAACTTATGGAATACATACTATGTGTCAAGCTCTGTAGAGGCTTTGGGGATTTAGCAGTAGATAAAGTAGATATAGTCTCTGCCACCAAGGAGCTTACATACTACTTGGAGAGAAATAGACAGTAAACAAATAAATACATAATACTATTGTGGCAGATGGTAGGAAGAGCTGTGAAGAAAAATGAAGCAGGGTATGGATAGAGAGTGATTTGAGGGGAATTGCTATTTTATATAAAGTGATCATAAACACCTTCTCTGAACAAGTGACCTTTGAACAGAGACCTGAAGGAAGTGAGGGAACAGACCAGGCAATGATGTGGGATTAAGATATTCTGGACAGAAGTATGGCAATTGCAAAGGCCCTGGGGTAGGAAAGTGTTCACCATTTTCAGGAAACTTAAGGCTAGACCAGTGTGGCTGTAGTAGAGTAAGAGAGAAGGAATGAAAGATGAGATCAGATTGATAATTGGGCACCAGATTATAGATTATGTGGTGCTTTGTAGGCCATTCTCAAGATCTGGAATTTTAGTCTACATGTGAGAAGAAACTGTTGGAAGTTTTGATACTGAATGGTATGATCTAGCCTTCATCTTTTAAAAGATTACTATAGCCATTGTGTGGTGAATAAACTGGCAGGGGTTGGGTAGAAGAGAAAGAGTGGAAGCAGGAAGACTTCTTAGATTATTTCAGAACTCCAGGGCAGTGATGATAATGATTGCTTGGACCAGAGTAGTAGCAATGAAGGTAGAAGGTGGTGAAAGTGCTTTATTTCAGGTATATTTTAAAGGTAGAGCTGGTGGAACTTGCTTAAAGGGAATTAATTGATGAAGTAATCTAAGATAAAAAATCTATTTTCAAAGAAAAAAAAAATCCTTGCTGAAAAAGCTCAGATGGACCACACAGTAGCAACACAGAGAGATGCCAAGCAAGGCGCTCCCCTGCTCTGTGCAGAATTCATATGTCCTTGATGAGGCTGGTCGGAGCCATCCATGCTGCACTGACAGGCTTCCCCTTTTACAGAATTTTATTTTAAATGTGCCAGGCCTTCGCACTATGTAAGTGAGGCCAGCCTCCATTCGGTATGTGTGTTAGACCACTTGAGAATTTGCTCTTGGCTAAGTCAAAATGGAAAGGTTTGAGGGGCTAACTCAAGAATAAAAAGAAAGTATGAAATGAATTTTGTGTAATAGTGGCTTCATGTACATATTTTTCAGGTGGTGTTGTAAAGTTTTACCCTAATTCAACTGTGCCTTTGTATATTTGCGAGACTCAAAGTCATCTGAGCTCATCTGGATATTACTTAACTGTAGGAGAATTTTCAGGAATGTTATTCAGAATACCTAAAAGCTTACATACATACTGACCTAGTATGTTCATGTTTAGATGTACAGCCAAATAAAAAAACACCAAAAAATGGTAATAGCATCCTCAATTAGGGAAATAAAAAAGATGTCAGCCTTCTATTACATTAAAGAACTAGTTTGGGCAGAAATTTACATAGCTTTTTATATTATTTACCTGCTTAATTATTACAGAGCATGCTTACAGTTTCAGGTAAATATTAATAAAAATTAGTACTAACACCACATGAGGATTTATAACTAAACATTGCTTTAGGTGGTATGATACTAGGTTATTTAAAAAAAATGATACTTTTCTTAGCACACATTTTATCCCAAGGCAGGAAATATCTTATTGTATATAATTTCCCCCACTACTAGCTTAGTAAATTCATATTTAAAAACTTTAAACAGACTTTAAGACAATTTTAAATGTACTGTTTTGATTTTAATAACAACTGTATTTTACCTATACAACCAATTTATGCTCATTCTTAATAGTTTAAAATACAAAGGAAAGAAAAACTTCTATACGCACACTGATTAACATAGACCAAAAAAATCCAATAGTTTGAAATACCTCCATTAGGAACTAATTTCAGAAATATACTTGTGTGTATTTCTTTTTTTTTTTTTTAATTAATTTATTTACTTTTTAAATACATTTGTCTCTGCCTTCCCCCCCTCTTTCCCTTGCCCCCTCCCACCTTCCCTCCCTCAGCTCCTCCCCCTTGGTCCTGTCCATGAGTCCTTGCTATATGTGTATTTCTTAACCACTGATGCTTTGTACTTGCTGAGAATTACTCACTTATTTTTAGCGCAAAATTACTTTTAAATTCCTTGAATGTTCTCCCAGACTCTACAGCTATTTCTTTAAGAAACTTCATATGATTATTCTAATACATTCTTAGTACATAAGACACATAAAGTTGGTGTATTATAAAAATCACTCTGGGAGAACAAATTAACACCAATGGGAACTTTCACTGTTTAGGCTACAAAATAGGCAGTACACTGTATTTTTATTCAATTATATAATTCAGAGAAAATTCTGGATCACATTTAAACTTTTGATTTGAAGAATACATCAATCAGGATCATGAGCTGACTCCCTAAATATTGTGGTAACATAATCATTATTTATATTCTTACTCTCTCTGAACATCTATCCAAGCCTATGCTTTTCTCAGTGATTTTCTGCCTCTTGATTTGTTCTGCAAAAGTAAGTTTCCTAGAGTGCTACCCCCAGAGATAAATACTGTTAAAAGTTTAATGTATATGCTTCTCGGCATTTGCACGTTAATTTGTGGTGTGTCTGTTTAAACATAAATGAGATCAAAGTATATGCATTCTAGTTATATTTTCCTTGCTTGTTTGTTTTGTTGATTAGGTTCATCTTATAGGTGAGATCATAAAAAAATATAACCAGCAACATTGAAAGAAAAAGGAAGCCAATAGAATCAAAAGGATAGGAGGGGGAGGGGAGGGGAAAAGGAAGGGAAGGGTCAAGTCAAGGAACATGTATAAAGGCCCATGGACAAAGCCAAAGTGGGGAAGGATTGAAGGAGGGAGGTGGGGGAAGGGGGCAGGGGGAAATGGTGGCGGGAGGGTGGAGACAAATGTATTTGAACAATAAAAAAAATAAAGTACATACATTCTAATTCACAACTTACTTTTTCAGTTAATAACTCTTGCGGCTGTATTTTTTTTAGGAGAGACAAAAAGTAGCACGCATAGAAAACTGAAGGAGTATAATCCTATCCAGAAGAACAAATATGTTTCAGAAGGGAGAAATAATGGCACCCATGGGATCTCCAGGGAAATCTTTCTAAAGGAGATGTTACCAATCCTGAAAGGCAATGCCTTAGTGTACCACGTAGATGGGGGAGGGAATGGCCAGCTCAGTGATGAAGGTGGGGCAGGGGACAGTAATGAGGGATGTGACAAAGGAGGACATGAAGACAGAATATGTCACATTTTGGTGAGAATAATGTCTGCCTACATGGAATGGGCCAGTTGGTGTCTGCATTTGCAAAGGCATTTGAGCTTGGAAGTTGATGCAGTGATTAGTTGAGAGCCATTCATTTCAGTATCCGATGCAGAGGAGCAGAGTGGTGTGGGGATGGAAGAGGGCCTACTCTGACAAGGTTTTGCTGTGTGCCAAGGCCTTCTCTCTGTTTTTATTGAAAGTTGTACCTAGATGGGTAGGGAGAGTTAAAAATTTGGAAAGGACCAGCTGGGAACTTGTTGCAGTCCTCCAGGCCCAAAATGGTGAGCTTTGTAGTCATAAAGTCAGGGAAAGTCTGCCGAATACTTTGAGGGAGACTCACCTGACTCTTGTATAGGGGAATCTCTAAATTACAAACTGACCCAGCTAGCAAAACACGTGCCCACCTGGGTTGCCCCTGCAACAATCTAAGTAAATCATTGAACCTTTCTGGGCCTCAGTTTCCTTCTTTTCAGTGAGTTGAGAATGTGGTTTCTAAGTTCAGCATTCAGGATGATCATTGATCTGTCAGTATCCTTCTGCAAATGGACCACAGCATACACGAACATGCATAACATTCTATAATTCACATGTTAGGTTGCTGGCTGCTGTGGCCCACCACTCCATTTGAAGTTTTCAAGTTCAGAAACCGGTTTCTAACATGAAAGTTGGTAGGTTACCATTGGCATTTTGCTTTTTCCATGCAGAAAGGACTTTGAATTTCAAATGCAAGCCTTCTAAGAGTAATCAAAATAAGATTTTTAAAAAATTCGAGGTAGAAGTGAGAGCAGATAAACTTTCATCTTAGTCTAGAAGTTATGTTATGTGATTCCGTATTGCTGAAGAAAGATAAATGTCATATGTCTTGAGAAGCCGCCAAGAGATATGCCAGCACATAGCTTCTGTAACCTTTACATATGCTTCAGTGAAAGCATGTGGGGAATTTAAATGAAACTTCATGCTGCCTAAGTAATCCAGCCTCATACTGCAAACTGGGA
This sequence comes from Pteronotus mesoamericanus, assembly GCF_021234165.1. Lineage (NCBI taxonomy): Eukaryota > Metazoa > Chordata > Mammalia > Chiroptera > Mormoopidae > Pteronotus > Pteronotus mesoamericanus. Next base: position 14,231,284 of record NW_026555085.1, on the reverse strand, counting down.
TAGGCAGGGGCAAATGGTGACTGTCACTGCTGAAATTATTTTTCAAAAATACAACCAATTTCACATTAATGGAAATCAAGACTTTTCACTGAAAATTTAAATTAACAAATATATACTGAGAAGTCTGCTGTGTTCAAGATTAAACAAACACACAGATTATACTAGGTACTTCATCTGTAGAGATATTTGCTTCCTTGTTTGCATCTGATAGGACCCAAAAATGAGTTCATCTGACATGGAATTCTGCCTTCTACGTTTGTTCTACAATAACTAGAAAAAGCTGTACCTTCTTGGTAATGAGATGAGTGGCAATTAAGCATAACTATTCTCGTTTACATTTTTAAGAACCACTCCAGTTAATTTTTAAAATGTTGTTGAGTGTTTGGAAAGTTTTAGGACTAATGCTTCCAAAAGTAATTTTTCCGCTTTTGGAAATGCCCCTATATGGTAATACTTTGGTGTGTGGTAATACCGGTGAGGTTCAATTTCAGAAAAGCCTCCGAGTATGTAGCATATTTTTATGAGTGTTCACAAGCACTGCTGATAGCCAAAGAAGCCAGGGGGTTGGTAGAGCTGGCAGATTAAGCAGCAGACGAACTGGACTTGCAGATACAAGAGCATGACTAATCCAGAAATGACATTACATTCATGTGGCTGTCTGAGATCAGAAGAACATTGTGTAATTTGAAAATGTTCAGTATGAATAAAAGCTATGATAAACCTACTATGACTTGATTATTCAGTGATATACCTCAGACTACATCATTTAGGACTCAGGTTTTACATTATAAACTGTATGCTTTAAAAATTCTTTTTGTTTTTAAAAACTATTTATCAAAGTTTATTATGTTGCTGTATGTAAAGAGTAGGCATTGTTGTTCTGATTATGCTGTTTCTGATTTTTACCCCTTGCATCTTTTTCCAGAGATTTTTTTTACTGTAACAGGAATAGGAAAAGACAATCAATGTGCATTTTCAGGTGGCCCTGAATAGATCATCTGAATAGAGCAGAAGGGAAAGTGGAATTAGAGCAACATAGAAATAAAAGCCAAACTTAATTAATAGTTGGGCAGTGTTTTGATTTTTTGTGGATCTTTGAGTTTAAAAGGCTGCCTACCCTCTCTGGAATTCATACAATAGGATTACAGATATTACAGTTTCTGATTTTAGATCAGCCAACAAGAATTTGTATGCATTTCTTTTGCCTCAGTCCGTCGGTCCATCTGCTCAGTCATTCTGCTAGCCAGCAAACAATGTACTGAGGCCCAGGTAAATCCAAGTTAACATTGACCAATACTGAGGTTATAAAAGCAAAACAGTTACTGTTTTTAAGGAACACGGAGTCCATGTAGGTTAGGTATTTACTCCCTTTCCCAGGATTTAAGGTGATAGTATAAGGACATAATCAGATGCTGAGTGATTTCAGTCCTTTTAATAAAGTCAAATTTGCCTCTTTCTTTTAGTTATTTGAAAGGGTTCATGGGGAAGAGAGAGGCATCATCTTCATCACCTTCCACCCAGTTTGAGTCTCTGATTTCTTGCTGAGCTTACTTGACTACGCTCTGAGGATTGTGGATGCCTTTTCAGGTTACGGCTCACATAGAAAATGATGATATTTTTATGCCACATCAAGGTAAATGGACAAGGCAATTTGTATCCAGATACCATCCTCAGGGGTTCTGCGCCCCCACCTTGTGTGGTATCTAGAAGGTTAAGCAGAAGCAGTATCTCTGCACACCTGTGATAGGTCTGTAGCGCATCAGTGCACTGTCAGGTGCATTACAACCTGTACGGCTGCACATCAATCCCAGGTTGTGCCTTATTTGCTGAACCAGGGCCCCCCTAATTTTATTTTTATGACCAGTTTGGGCATGTTAAATATAAGGTCTACATGATTTGTTTTAGTAAGAGAATATATAGAGTTTACAGCATTCCAAGGAAAATTATTGGAGGTAAAAAATACTACAGGTTATAGGTTGGAGACAGCTTTTTATAATGAAAATAGACTAGCTCAGGAATTAGTAGTCCTAGACTCCTGACTTGGTCATTTTTGGAAAATCACTTCTCTCTGAACCTTGATTTCCTTATCTTTAAAATGAGAGGGACTGAATAAGATGAACTTTAAGCTACCCTCTAGCTCTAATATGCCATCATTTTATACTGCCTATAAGTCTTTGCTGTTGAGTCAACTGCTTTGCACTGTTTGGTGTGTGCTAGGCACTTAGTAAAGGATTTTCCTGGACACCCTAAGGCGAGCTTCATGGGGTTCTGAGGTCTAAGGTTACTGCTTAGATGATAAAGGAATTTAAATCAAACTAAGATGCTTAGTGAAAAGAGAATAGACACTGAAGACAGTGTCTAAAAGGATTGAATCGAGCTGTAATAACTTAAAGGCCTTCAGTGTTTTTTAAATGTACTCAGATGGTAGGCTTTGCAGTTCAGAATCTTCCAGCTAGCTACATACCTCAGTCAAAGCTGGCAACCTTAACCTCTTAGGATAAATGTTTCTAACTTGCACTTCTAGAAATACTTATTGCAGGAACATCAACTATGTAAGCATATATATAAAAGTCAAATCTTGATTACTCAACTTGGAAGAAAAGTTAGTCTTAAGAATCCCGTTAGGAACTTCCTCTCTTTTTTCATAGGTATCTAAGCCCTTTCTGTCTGGCATGTGTTGGGTCGATGAGGCTGCCTAGCTGGAGAGCAGCAAAGACGACCGGTGGTAATGCCAGATAATCAAGGATTGGTTGCATTATGGTGATAGTCGTTTGCCCTGATTATAGACTTAAATGGTAGCATCTGTTTATTCCATGAATGTTTTATTATTTATTTACCCTGTGTCAGACGTTGTTTAGGAGCTAGAAATTCAAACCTGAGAGGTTCCTACTGTAGTCAAACTCAGACAGACAGATGGACATATATACATGATAGTATCAGTTTAAGAAGTTTTAATAAACATATTAGTAACTAATTTGTTATGTTCAAAACACATAAATTCTCCTGTCCTTACTTCCTGTTTTCCATTAACAAAAAAAAGTTGTGTTAGATACATTTAAAAAGAACAAACCTAAATCATTTATCCACATATCAAAAAATACTTCTAAGTACATGAAAATTCACCCAGTAATGTATCCTTAAGGACCATGATGTTTCATATCCACACACACAACAGGCTACATATGCACATACATACATATTATGTACATAATACATAATGTACATGTATGTATAATATTTACTTGTATATGCTCAAAAAGGATACTTGAACCGTAGGGTAAATAAACAAAAGTCCAGAGTTTGTCAGGGCATGTATGTGTTTGTGAGTATGTGTGGGGGAGATTAGGAAGGAAAGAAGGGAGAGAGGTAGAAAGACAAGGAAGAGAAAGAAGGGAAAAAATACTCAGTCTTAGAAGAAAACACAGTAGTTAGTAAATTTTAACTCACCTCCCACTACCCCATCTATATCTTTCCTATATTCAAAGGAAACTAATGTACCATTATTCATTCCATCAACTGATATGTCATTGGAATTAAGTTGATCACTCCCCCAAATCAAACGAAGTGAAAAACAGAATAATTTCAGTTTCAAATATATCTATAGATGTTATAAGTGGTACTTATGTACTCCAACAACTGTGATAAAGAAAACTTGCTGAAAGTTCTTCCAAAGCAGAAAAAAAATTAACATCTCAGGGAATTTTTTTCCTTTACTGGCCAGAAATTCATTCCAAGAAGTACCAGCCTGTCTCATTTCAAAATGCTTCCCTTGCCAAGGAAGCGGAAGCGGTTGTATTCTTTCCCACCAAACTGGGTGAAGTATAATTATCCTACCTCATGTGGGACAATGAAGCAGCAAACATCTGCTATACTGAATCAAAACCCACGAATGAAGCTATACCAAACTCTGAATCATACCTGGACTCAGATTAAAGGATTTGTGTTGTGTTTACCTTTGTCTTTATTTTCCTTTTAATTTAAAATATGGATTTGTTAGCTCTGGCTCCATGTTCTAACTAAAGGGAAATATATGGAACACATTTGTTGACTCCTATTTAATATTTAAAAATCCCAGCTTTAGGGCAAATGGACAGTAATTGTTAATAACAGTTTTTCTGTTTGATTTGTTATCATTTCACAGTTTTATTTTGGTTTTTTTTTTTACAAAAAAAAGGATGTTACAGTTAAGAAAATTTAGAACTGTGCAATCGGAGATGTGAGATCCTTTAGTTATTTTCTTCTGCTATACTGACAATAATAGAGGAGTGGAAAATGGTATTTTAAACTTGATTTCCAAAAGAAGCAAGCTTCAAAACTACTGTTACTTATAATTTTATGTGTCATGGCATTTTTGGTAGTACTAATCAGTTCACCTAGAGAAAAGAAAGGAAAATGGAACTTCAATTGTCATTTTTAGCTTTGAAATCATATAATAGTCTATTTGTTTTAAAAAAATATTTTTGTGCTTTTTTATTCTTATCTATTAGAGAGCAGAAAGACAAACTCGAGTTATGGATTCAGCTCAATATGCAGAATTCTGTGAAAGTCGACAATTAAGTTTCTGTAAGTAATCATTTAACTTGCTTCATTATATGTTTAAGAGATTATGTGTTACAGATATAGTAAAGTATGACACAACCCCTGTTCCTTAGAAATTGGTGAATTTAATATATGCATAGTTATAACTGCTACAGAAACAGTCTCTGCATTGTTGGCGAGCCTATAAAAGATTTTACCCTGCTCTGCTGTTTTGCAGTTAATAGTAGTAAGGGTTTTAAAGGGATGTAGGTAATACACAGACAGCCATGTTAATTAATCACATAACTTTTAGTCAGAAAAATTCCATTTTTCTTAATATTCCCATTTTAATTTCTTTTCTAGTTTCTTAGTCATATTTATACTAGCTGGTATTGTAGATTGTGCTTGACCCATAATGGACCCTCTTGGTAAATCATGACATTTAAAAGCCCCTAATATGTATTAATAAGTACCAAATGTTTCATTTATTTATGCATACTCATATTACCACAGAGATACGTATCAAGAATCTCTTCCATCTTGTCTGTAACTGGTCGTGAAATTCATTCATCCATGCTCGTGTAACGCTAATGACCTAGTGGTAAAATTAGTGCTGTCCCGTCACTGCACGCAGGCTTACTAAAAGTACAGTCAGGCTCACGATAAATAGTGGACCCAATTGTGTAGCAAAACATCCTTCCAGCACCAGTTTGGTGATGACTAAGACTCTTGGGGTAAAGGTCAAAGAGTAAGTGTGATGAAAAGTCCAGTTAAAGATCTGACAAAGGAGCACATGACCCCATATGAGGAATTATGCACACAATGGTGTCTTTAAACGAAAAGCTATTATGTGGTCACAATAACAACGTATTTGATTTGGAAAAAGAAAATGAGAGCTTCATTTATAGATCATAAAGTGCAAATAAATGACACATTTCAAATAGCGCCACATGTAAATGTCAGTAAAATATGGGAAAACATGTTTTGGAAGATTTTTTTCCTAACTAAATATACTTTGCAGTCTGACTAACAATTTGGCATCATACATCTGTGAAACATTAAGTAAATGACACTTCAGATCATGGCAATTTCAGCAAATGAGAGGTTTTTGTATTGTAAATTTTAGGTTTAAAAATGGCATTCAAGTCTTTTATAAGGAAAAATCTCCAGTTTATAAAGTAACATTTAGTGCTATTGAACTATTTTTTAAAATCATAGTTTAAATATAATTCACTTAAAGGAGCAGAAGTGCTATTTCACAGTCATTGAAGTGTTCCAAGACACCTTTTGTTTGAAAGTCCAATTTTTAATAACTCCATTTGTTTGTAATTCAGTAATATACTGTAGATTAAAAATTAACATTTTTCCTTTTTATAAAGCAGTAGTGGTATGAATAGTATATTATGCTTAAGTTTTTTTTTTAAAGAAGAGTCAGTAGGACTTTTAAAAATATTTCTTTATATGGTACCCATGGGTGCTTTGTTACAAAACCTTAGTGGTAGAATTTGTTTTATATGTCAAAATGCTGTGGTTGGGAATTCTTAATTCAGGTGGGTCAGCAAATTCAGAACTGATACCCACACTGGTCAAAGTGTGAGGCTGTTTTCATTCCTCCCCTTCTGATAAACTACCAGGATATAGGAACTCTGATAGATACGCCTTCTTAAATAGTTGATCATAGCATTTACACATTGGGGTTACTGGTGCATTTTAAAATAACAAGTCTATAACCTTATAGGCTGAGGGTAAGTTGTAGAATCCGGACACTGGTCAAATTCACCAGTCTTTTGTTTTTATACTTATATGTCAGATAGTCATTTCCCTTAAAGTTTTAAAAAATCTGATATTAATATTAACTGCAAAGATTTAATTTAGTTATAATTTGGTAAATCTTTTTCCAATCCTTTCCTTTCAAACTTTTGTTTAATATGTGGATTTCGTAAACAAATATTTAGGTTTTCTTTTTAGTCAGCCTTAGAGTCTCTTTGTATTTTAATTGATGAATTTAATTTATATGTATTTAATTATGTATCTGGGTTTATATACATTATCTTATTTTGTTTTTCAAATTTGCTGAGCTTTATTATTTGCTTTTCCTTTCTTTTTCCTATTGGATTGATTTTCTTCATCCCATTTTCCTCAACCAGTTTGTATAGCATGTATTATACTTCTGTTATTTTAGTTGCTGTCCTTAATTTTTTAATATGCATCCCTCACTTAGATTTTTTTAAAGTTAGTAAGTATGTAAACTTGCCTTCTTCTCAGCCTAAGTTTGTTTTTTCCAAGGCTCTCTAAGTAGTTAAAGCACTCATTTTTTTTCCTTAAAAATGGCTTTATTTTGCCCTCATATTTAAATGTTAGTTTAGTTAGGTAGAGAATTGTTTACTAGTAGTTATTTGTTAAAACATGATTCTTTTAGCCTCTGTTGTTGGTAAGAATTCTGTTGTCTACTTGTTCTATATTTTTTCCCCTGTGGGAAAAGCTAAGAGAATGAAGATATATTGCTGGTGTATGAGGAAATGGACAGGCTGCCAGTCAGTAGCTGACCCATGGACATGTATAGAAGGAAAGAAAGAACCTCTACTATGGGAGGTCCCATGGAAAACCATGCCATCTAAGGAAGGCTATTCTTAAGTAACTCAAAGAACAGTGATTTTTAAGAGATTGAAGTCATAGAAGAATTTATTCAGAGTGGACTAAGCATTGCAGAGGTTCTGAGGGAAGGGTAAGGGATAGAAAGACTGATGAGAATGGATGAGTTAGAGTAACAGAATAGTATGTAGAAAGGAGAGGATGGAAAATTGGGAGAAACTTGAATTTTGCTAGTGATTGTTAATAAAAAAGATTAAAGCTGTATGAGAATTAAGACTCTTGAAATTTTTATGTGAAAGTATTATGTAAAGATATTTTAATTCCATCACAGGCTGAAAGCCCGGGCATTATGAGAAAGCTGACAATAAGAACCTTTGACCTTTCTTCAGGATTCTATTTAAATTGTTGGTCAGTGTTCAGGATTACCTTCTTTCCAGATATGTTGAAAAGAGGAGTGAAGGAGAAGGACCTCATTTATTTTAATGCCCCTTCACTTCTCGATGGAAACAAACTACCATGACTCAGGGTATCTGTGCCTCCTTTTCTGGAACCAACAATGCCCTTAAAGATTCCAGCTCTAAAGCAGTCTGCTCCAGGTGACCGGGAGGGAATTTAGCTCAGGCATTCTTCACCTGTTGCTGGAATAGCAGTAGCCCAAGTGGGTTTATGGGACCTCTGTGCATCTTTTTGATGTATAAAACATTTTAGAGCCTACCCTTCTGTTAACGAAATATCTTTCATTTGTTTGTTCATTCTTTCATTCATTTCTTCCAGAAATATGTATTGTGCGTCTGCTAATGCCAGGCACTCTTCTGGGTGCTGGGGATACAATGGTGGACAGATGAGTCTTGTCTTTGTATTTTCACTGTTTAAAATCTAGTAATAAAGTTGCGTAAGTGAACAGATCTGATGGCATACTAAGAACTAGCCTTTCTCTCACTTTTAAAATAAATTATTTAGAGCATGGTCACAAAGTATGTTTCTGTGTTCTTAACAATCTGTCAAAGGGAGAAATGAATACAGTACATTTTATTGATCTTGCCAAATTGTTGCCTGTTAACTTTAACTTCAGAAGTATTCCACAGATGTTAAACAAGTGTTTGTGAGCTATTGCAGCTTACTAGTTAGATGGAATGTTGCATGTCAGAGAGTATTTGGAAGACTGGTTACTTTAGGGAGATGGCTTTAAGAGGGATTATCATAATTCTGCCACAGTTGACAACTTTGGATATGCGCTTCAATAGCAGGACTTAAGATCTTCTGTGATTTATTTAGGAAAAAACTCTTCTGTATGTGGAATCCATGAAGACTGTATCTATGAGGATCAAAACATCATGCTTTGAGTTACTGTTAAGTGTTTTATAGACCTGTGGGACCAGATTAATCAAAAGAATAATAGTGGGTTTTTTTTTTTAATGATTATGTTATAGACATGATAAAATCTTCACTATCAATCTTTTTCCTATAGGTTACCACTTAAATTAGTAATAGCTAATGAAGGCCGTATATCTAGTTAGACTCTGAAGGTCCCCTGTGTATTTGTATTGTTAGATACACAGAGAGACATGATGCATGAGGTTTGACCACAGAGAACTTACAATATGATTAGAGAAATTATAAGCACACATGAAAGGATATCTGATGATATAAGTGTTCAGTAAATGACTAGAGTGGGGAGTATATCTTTGGTTTGTATGAGCAGAATTCATATGAATGAACAGTGAGTCGGGGGCAGAGGGACGTTCCATGGAGGGAAAGGAACAGGGGTGAACACAGGATGATACATTACGTCAGGTGACATTTTAATAGGGAATAATAGAAAAGCAGGTTGGAATTAGTCTGGATGGCTTTGAGAATCAAGCTTAAGAATCTGGACACCATTGGAACAAGGAAGATGTAACCACAGAATTACATCAGGCCAGATACCAGTTTATTCTATTTAATTCTAAATTCGCGACCTTGAGAGTTCCGGCCAAGATGGAGACATAGTTAGATACAGTTTGCCTCCTCACACAACCAGAAGATGGACAACAGTTTTAAAAACAAAAAATTACCAGACTGCCAGAAAATGGAACTGTATGAAAGTCTGACAAAAAAGGCACTAAAAAAGAAACGTTCACCCAGACAGATAGGAGAGGCAGAGACTGGCAGCTGGGTTGGAGAGGATTGGTAGCAACGCAGTGGATGGAGGACCAGGCGGACAAAAGGGTGGCTGATGGTCCAGGATATCCCACATTTCCATGAGGATAAACCGGGAAGAACAGCTGGGGAGTGAGAAAGACTGTGCAACCCAGTGTTCCAGTGCGGGAAAAGAAAGCCTCAAAACCTCTGGAGGTAAGAACCTGTGGGGGTGGCAGGGTGGGAGAAACTCCCAGCCTCACAGGAGAGTTCAGTGGAGAGACTCGCGGGGTCCTGGGACGTACACAAACCCACCCACCCTGGAATCAGCACTAGAAGAGCCCCGTCTGCTTGTGGGTAGTATGGGGTAGTGGCTGAAAGCTGATTGGGAGCCAGGCAAGTGGCACTGTTTGTTCGGACCCCTCCCCCACATACAGCATCACAACGCAGCAAAGTGTGTTGCCCTGCCCTAGCCGATACCTAAGGCTCTGCCCCTTACAACGTAAAAGGCGTGCTGAGACAAAGAAATATGGCCCAAATGAAGGAACAGATCAAAGTTCCAAAAATAGAACTGAGTGACGAACAGATAGCCAACCTATCCGAAGCAGTGTTCAAAACACTGGTAGTCCGGATGCTCACTGAGTTGGTTGAGTAGGGTCACAAAATGGAGGAAAAACTGAAGGCCACGCAAAGTGAAACAAAGCAAAATATACAGGGAACCAACAGTGAAGGGAAGGAAACCGGGACTCAATCAACGATCTGGAGCAGAAGGAAGAGAAAAACATTCACCCAGAACAGAATGAAGAAACAAGAATTCAAAAAAAATGAGGAGAGGCATAGGAACCCCTGGGACAACTTTAAACGTTCCAACATCCGAATCATAGGGGTGCCAGGAGGAGAAAAGGAAGGGCAAGAAATTGAGAATTTATTTGAACAAATAATGAAGGACAACCTCCCCAGTCTGGCCAAGGAAATGGACTTCCAGGAGATCCAGGAAGCTCAGAGAGTCCCAAAGAAGCTGGACCCGAGGAAGCACGCACCAAGGCACATCATAATTACATTGCCCAAGATTAAAGATAAGGAGAGAATCTCAAAAGCAGCAAGAGAAAAGGAGAGTTACCTACAAAGGAGTTCCCATAAGACTGTCAGCTGATTTCTCAAAAGAAACCTTGCAGGCAAGAAGGGGCTGGAAAGGAGTATTCAAGGTCATGAAAGACAAGGACCTACCTCCAAGATTGCTCTCTCCAGCAAAGCTATCCTTTAGAATGGAAGGGCAGATAAAGTGCTTCCCAGACAAGGTCAAGTTAAAGGAGTTCATCATCACCAAGCCCATACTTTATGAAATGTTAAAGGGACTTATCTAAGAGAAAGATAAAAACCTATGAACAGTAAAATGGCAACAAACTCACAGTTATCAACAACTGAGTCTTAACACACACACACACACACACACACACACACACACACACACACACAGAGCAAACCACTAGAACAGGAACAGAATCACAGAAATGAAGATCCCATGGAGGGTTATCAGGGGAGAGGGGGGATTGGGGGAAAGGTACAGGAAATAAGCAGCATAAATAGTAGGTACAAAATAGGCAAGGGAAGGTTAAGAAGAGTATAGGAAATGGAGAAGCCAAAGAACTTAGATGTATGACTCCTGGACATGAACTAAAGGGGGCAGGCAATGCTGGTGGGACAGAGGGTGCAAAGTGGAGGGGAATAAAGGGAAGGGGAAAAAGGCAACAACTGTAATAGCATAATCAATAAAATATATATTAAAAAATAAATGAATAAATTCTCAACCTTGAACCTATTTCAATAAGGGACACATTTTGAAAGATATTTTAAGTATAATTTCTGTATGTTCCTTTTTTCATCCCAGGGTTTTGTTTTGCAGGGATTTTTTTCCCCACAAAAATAAAGTTATGGCAAGCAACTCTTGACTATTGTTCTAACATAAGCTATAGTCAGTGTTAATTTAAAATGTATTCTGACACAGTGGGAAAAGTGCTAAACATTAAGTGACTTAGTATACTATGTTTGCAACATGGATACAAGACAAAGTACACAAATGCATAAGAGATTTCTTGGGGCTAGAATATCTAGACTGGTAAAACTTCAAAAACATTGTCTTTTGTATGCATTATCTTTCATATGCAATTTTCAACATACATTTTTCTTTTTGTGACAGTAATTAGAATTATTAAGACACTTCAAGAATTAAAGTTTCTCTACCTGTTCTTTTTAATGGTTAGCAAAAAAAGCCTCCAAATTTCGTGACTGGCTGGACTGCAGCAGTATGGAGATCAAACCCAATGTCATTGCTATGGAAATCTTAGCATATTTAGCGTATGAAACTGTGGCACAGGTAAGAATTCTAATCTGTCATATCAGTCCTTACATGGCTGCTTTTTCCTTACCTCTGTCCATGATCAATTCTTACACCACCTGCTTTGCTAACAGGAATGAGAACAGCCATCAGTTTTCTCTTTTGACAATCTTGCAGTTTTCTGAGATTTAGTTCAATTATGTTTCTTTGCATCCTCAGCTCTGGTGGGTTTTAGGGTAAAAGTGACTTTTCTTGCAATTCTTCTAATCAGAAATGAAACCCTACATACTTTTTCTCAACATTGAATTCTAACTACACATCTACCTTGTTTAGAGATTTTTGATCTCCTAATAATACTTTTCTAGATACGTTCGATCTACTTGAGTGGACACAAAAGTCTGAGTCTAGAATCCATGCCCTCTAACAGTTTCTCAAAGCGTGGTCCTTAGACCACAAGCATCAACATCTTGGTTCTCATTTAAAATGTAAATCCCTACTTTACATCCCAGAGCAGACCTACTAAATTAGAATATTAGGGTTTGGAGCCCAGAAATTTGTATTTTAAAATGATTCTTTAGTGATTTTGAAATAAGGTTTGAGAACAACTCCGCTGGAAGATCATAATATATCATTTCTTTTCATGGGTCAGCCTGTTTCCCAGTCAATGAAAACATATGCTCTTGTCCACAATACAGATTTTTAGGCAGACAGTATTATCAATAACATTTGGAATGTATTGCTTTTAGTTTTGCCACTTCAATGGCATAGATGATTATTTCCAGCTATTCATTTCCAGCTATTCCAGTGACTGTATTTTCATTGCTCTGATCTTCTAGTTAGTGGATCTGGCGCTTCTTGTGAGGCAGGACATGGCAACCAAGGCAGGCGACCCATTCAGCCATGCCATTTCGGCAGCCTTCATTCAGTATCACAGCTCTGCTGAGGTAAGTATCAAAAAGCCTGACACATCTGTGGATTTTTTTCTCATGTCCAGTATTTATATTTGTAGTTCTCTGGAAAAGATGGCATAGGAATTTACCATATTTTTGCTGTGTATAATGTACACTATTTTGCCCAAGTTTGGGTGGAAAAATAAGGATGCACATTATACATGGGTATAATGATCCCATGTATAATGTGCAAAAAAAAAACCAAAACCGCAGGTGTGCATTATACACCGCCATATATGGTATGGTCTTTAGCCAAAGAATCTTAATACAGTCAACATTCAAATATTTACTGAGAACCTACTATGTGCCTGACCCTAACAATCCACTTAATAAAATAAATTTTTTTCATCTTTTCTTTGCTTTATTCAGCTTTTCTAGTCTTTCAATGAAAAGGACAGTTCTCATTTCCATGGGAGATGAACAACTGGTTTTGGTAATTGAATAACATTGAGAAAAGTTATTTCCTTGTGCCTCAAAGATGAGAGGATTATTATTCATGTAATAATAATCCCTGATATTTGTTGATAATTTTACATTCTAGTTATTGATCTATCTATAAACGTGATTTAAAGAAGCATGGATCTATTTATCCTTTGTGGAGATTGGCCCTATCATCTAAAGACCACATGTCTTTTGATCCAGTTCATATTGCTGCGATCCCCACCTATGGGAACTATAGAATCTTCTTGCCAACTTTAAGGCCTTACAAAATTTCAGTATAAAAAATATTCTCTGTAAACAGCATGTACTTAAAAACCAGAAATGCACTATCATCTATTGAATTAATTTGCCTGTGTTAGACCTTTCACTAACAAACAGTTTCATAAAATTCAATCTAATATCATAGAGAAGGCAACAGGGAGGTTAGGTTAATAGCTACATGTAAAATTGTGAAGATCAAGTTGGGTGAATCATATAACCTAAAAATAGACAAGCCCCTTTGAAAATTTGATGGAAACTATAAACCCTTTCCCTATAAACACATTTGCAAATTTTGCATACAATTTCAGGGTATTCCAAGACCCTCTGAAACCATTCTGGGTATTAAGGGATCTGTTCAAAGGGAAACCCTGTGGACTCCAAGTTTAAGGTAACTCTGCTCCAGGATACTCAGTAAATCTGTAAAGATACATGTCTATATAGCATGTTATTACAAGCCAAAAATGTGATGTGTTTTTATGCCCCTTAAAGAATCAGATTGGCTTGGAATCCAAATAGGAATTAAAATGTTTATGCCTATTAAAAATCCATTTTTTTCTTGGAAAAGGTCATATATCATTATCAGTCAACATACTTTATAAGTCCCTAAAGATTGCCCAGTTGATTAAACAATATTTGTTTATGTTATGAACCAAACTATGATGTCAGAGAACACCCCTTAAAATGTCTTTGGTACATATTCACTTTATGAATATATGTATAAGTATGCTTTTCATTGACATCAGACAAATTTGTTGTAACATTTCTAATTGAAGAAAGGTAAGTGAACATAACAAGCTTAGTTTTCTCTTAACATTCAAGGGATTGCTTGCATGGCTAGGAAAACTCTTTATTTCACTCCCCCCTTTCTTGGCTCTCTAGGGTGGCCAAGCTGCCCTGGGCAACTGCTCAGCAACCACAGCCACTGTTCCCAGCTACCCAGCAGTTAAGAAAAGTGGTCTGTCTATGTATGCCGGGTTTCCTGGGCTCTCTGGGAGGTGGGAGCATGAGTGTCAGAAAGCATCCTGACTAAATATGTTAGCACAAGCCTCAAGCTATTCCCTAGCCTGCCAGACACCACTCCTCCTATGTGACTGGTAGTCAAAATGAACATTCAGAAGGACTGGAAGTGTTCCTGCCCTTTATTACCTGCTAAACACAAAGAGAATGGCCATTCTAAAATAGGAGTCTTACTCATCCCCATTACAAATCAGCAACCAACATCAAGGGCCTGATGTAAGGACTTTACCAACTTGAGTGCAAAGGGGAACTCTGGAGACTGATATGATCTCTATTCAGGGAGGTAAAACAAACAAGGAAATAAATGAGCAAGCAAGCAAGCAAACAGTTCAAAATAGCATTTACTAATTTCCAAATGAGTGGCATAGACAGAGTGCCAAGGTAAAAAATACTTCCTAATTATAATCAAAGAAGACTTCAAAGACGAAGCTGGGTGTTGAAGGAAAGATAGGACTTTGATGAGACAGCAAAAGTGAGGAGAATACTCTGGGCCTCAGAGGCACCATCAGTATAATTGTACAAGGAAAAAAACTAATTAAAATATTCAAGCAAAGGATTCACTGAAGACAGGTAGCAGAAAGTTAAATTAGAAAATTAAAGCCTTAAATACTTACTAAGGAAGTGTCGAAGCTTTCTTGGCTAAAGGGTAATGAGTTCAAACAGGTGTTTTAAGAAGATCCAAGTGGAGGTGCTATGTACAATGGATTGGAGTTGGAAGCTTAAGGCATGGAGTTAATACAAAATGCATTCTATTTTTATGATTATCATTTCTGAGCATTACATATGTAAAGAAGTGATCTAGTTAAGCTTGGGCTCTCATATTAAATTAGCAAATTTAATATTAATTCAAGCTAATATTCTAGATTTTTTCCCTAACATATGATTTATGTACAGGAAGCAATGATCTCTAGGAGCTGTCTTGTTTTTCCTAAGGACAACTCATGCTAGATTAGCTTTTTCCTTCCTGTTTGATAATGTTTCCATGCATCTAGAGCAAAGAATTACTCCTGAAATCAGTATCTGAATTTCAGCAAAACATTTTACAAAGTTTGGCATAATTTTTTTTTAATTATGGAGAAGTGTAGGCCAGTAGATAGTATGGTTAGTATGGTTGATAAGATGACATAGGTTATTAGTACTGTTATGTGAAAAAGAGAGACTTTTATTTGCCTGTAAATTTCTTGAGTGCCAATATTGTGGTGTTACAATAAAGAAACTTCTTTGTTCGGCTTCAGTGGTCAGGCATTATCTTATAGGATGGATGTGGATGCAATGGAGAATGTCTAAAGGAAAGTGAAGGTGGGGTGCAAGGGAAGGCATCTGAAAACATGTATCAGTGGTTGAAGGAACTGAGGTGTTTGACTTGTAGAAAATGCTATTAAATACAACAGTCTTCAAATATTTGAAGTGTTTCCTCATGGAAAAGAGAATAGACTTACAGTCATAAGCAAAGAAACCAGATAGATATGAGGGATTTTATGAAGGAAGGAAGGCATTACATGTGAGAGGAGCTAGAGGTATCTACAATGATCCTAAGACAATTGGTTTTTTGTTACCGGGAGAAGTCTGGTTCATCATGGATACAAAAAAAAATGTCTGGGAGCGTCCAATCTAGAGGTACCATTTAGAGGTTCTTTTTGAAACATGTAAGTTTGAAATGCTAACAAAACTTCTGAATAGAAATGTCTGTATCTGACAAAATCTACATAAATTTTGAAAGCTGTAGCTGAGGACTGCTGATTATATCTATATGATTAGATTAAAATTAACATATTTAGACCATTAGCGGCAAGATGGGGCATCATTTCTGTCAATGGGATAATAATAAATTGTTTTTATATTTGTAAGCTTCAAATAGTAGTATATTCATGAGATACTAAGTAAAATCAAAGGTTAGTAGAAGTTCTGGTCACATGATTTCAAAGCCCTGTCTCTTTGGGCAGGGATCTTGCATAAAGTCTTACCCAGACTCTCCTGAGAATACCCCCCCTCCTACACCAACTGCTCCATCATCTGGATCACAGCACTCAGGGAAAACCACATCAGCATCCCTAGGGAATGGGAATGTTGGACAAGACTCAGCTAAAACCAAGCAAAGGAAAAGAAAAAAGGTCAGTGATTTTTTTTCTTTTCTTTCTCTCTCTTTTGGAGTAAAGAAAGTCTTGTTCTGTTCTTTTTAGAGATGGGAAAATGTACTCTGTTTTTCTCATAATTCAAACTTGTAGAAGCAGCCAGTTTTTACTTAACCATACTCAATAACTTTTACTCAAACTTTAACAGCTTTCTTATGAATAAAGGAAGATACTGAATTTTTTAAGATTATATTTTTAAAATTTCAAACATAAAAGTTAAAAGACTTGTAGAATGAACACTGTATGTCTACCATCTAGATTCTACAATTAACATTTTGCTATATGTATTATGTTAACTGTATATTTACATTTACTGTATCTATGCATCATATTGTTTCTTTATCCATCAGTTTAATTTTTTTTTTTTGATACATTGCAAAGAAAGCTGCAGACATCAGTGTACTTCATGCCTAAACGCTTCATTATGTATAATTTGTTTGTGGTTTCTTTTAAGGTAAAATGTATACTACACAGTGAACCTTTCAGTCCTTAAGTATACCACTTGATGAATTTTGACAAATATATAAACCTATTGTTTTCTAAACCCCTCTCAGTTCAGAAAGTTTTTTCACGCCTTCTCCCAGTGGGTTTTATCACCTTTCTTAGAAAGATGTTCTTATTTTTTTCCATCATAGATAAATTGTTTCTGTTGTAGAACTTCACTCGAGATATTTTTGAAATTTATGTTTTTAGTAGAAAAGGTAATATATTTATCTTTATTGCCAAGTAATGTTCCCTTATATGAATATGCCAGTTTATTCCTTCTCATTTTGGTGGACACCTCAGCTGATTCCAGTTTTTGAGATATGAATAAATATCTTATAAGCATTATCGTACAAGTCTTCATGGGAAAATGCTTTCGATTCTCTTAGGTAAATAGCTTAGAATGAAATTATTGGGTCATAGAGTAGTTATGTGTTTGGTTTTAAAGAGACTGCAAGACTTTTTTTCCAAAATGGTTCTATCATTTTTACTTCCACCAGCAATGTATGAGAGTTTCAGTACCTCCATGTTCTCATCAGCATTGGGTGTTGTCATTGTTTTTACTTTTAACCATTCCAATGGATATTTAATAGTAAGTCATTATAGTTTGAGTTTGCATTTCCCAGGTGACTAATGATGTGGAGCAATTTTTTTTCCATGTATTGATGGCTATTCATATATCTTCTTCAGGGAAGAGTTTCTTCAAATCCTTTACACAGTATTTTTGAGGATGGGTTGGTTGTCTTTTACTACTAACTTCTAGGAGTTTTTTTATGTATCCTGTGTAACAATCCTATGTCAGGTAAATGTTTTTCCAATATTTTCTCCCAGTCTGTAGCTTAATGGTGTTTTCTTTTTAATCAACTTGAATATAGTCTTTTTAAAAATATACTTTACTGATTATGATATTACAGTTCCATTTTTTCCTCCCCTTTATCACTCCCCCCACCATGTACCTCCCCTCCCACCAACATCCCCCACCTTAGTCCATGTCCATGGGTTGTACATATAAGTTCTTTGGCTTCTCCATTTCCTACAATGTCTTTAACCTCCCCTGTCTACGTTGTGCCTACCAGTTATGCTTCTCATCCCTGTACCTATTTTCCCCCCTGTCTCTCCCTAGTAATTCTCCATGCGATCTCCATTTCTGTGATTCTGTTCCTGTTCTAGTGGTTTGCTTGGTTTGTTTTTGCATTTTTAGGTCCAGTTGTTGATACTTGTAGTTTGTTGTCATTTTACTGTTCATAGATTTTATCTTTCTCTTAGATAAGTCCCTTTAACATTTCATATAGTATGGGCTTGGTGATGATGAACTCCTTTAACTTGACCTTGTCTGGGAAGCACTTTATCTGCCCTTCCATTCTAAAGGATAGCTTTGCTGGAGAGAGCAATCTTGGAGGTAGGTCCTTGTCTTTCATGACCTTGAATACTCCTTTCCAGCCCCTTCTTGCCTGCAAGGTTTCTTTTGAGAAATCGGCTGACAGTCTTATGGGAACTCCTTTGTAGGTAACTGTCTCCTTTTCTCTTGCTGCTTTTGAGATTCTCTCCTTATTTTTAATCTTGGGCAATGTAATTATGATGTGCCTTGGTGCGTGCTTCCTCGGGTCCAGCTTCTTTGGGACTCTCTGAGCTTCCTGGATCTCCTGGAAGTCCATTTCCTTGGCCAGACTGGGGAGGTTGTCCTTCATTATTTGTTCAAATAAATTCTCAATTTCTTGCCCTTCCTTTTCTCCTCCTGGCACCCCTATGATTCGGATGTTGGAACGTTTAAAGTTGTCCCAGGGGTTCCTATGCCTCTCCTCATTTTTTTTGAATTCTTGTTTCTTCATTCTGTTCTGGGTGAATGTTTTTCTCTTCCTTCTGCTCCAGATCGTTGATTGAGTCCCGGTTTCCTTTCCTTCACTGTTGGTTCCCTGTATATTTTGCTTTATTTCACTTTGTATATAGCCTTTCTTCTTTCATTTTATGACTGAACCCAATCATTTCTGTGAGCATCCGGATTACCAGTGTTTTGAACTCTGCGTCTGATAGATGGACTATCTCCTCGTCACTTAGTTCTTTTTCTGGAGCTTTGATCTTTTCTCTCATTTGGGCCATATTTTTTTGTCTCGGTGCACCTGTTACAATGTAAGGGGCGGAGCGCTAGGTATTTTCTGGGGCTGAGCAACATACTTTGCTGCATTGTGGAGCTGTGTGTGAGGGGGGGTCACAGAGGGAACAATGCTGCTTGCTCAGCTCTCACCCCACTTTCAATCACTTCCCCCGCTACCCACAAGCAAATTGGGCCCTTCTAGTGCTGATTCCCAAGTGGGAGGACTTGTGTACTTTCTAGGACCTCATTAGTCTTTCCAACCAACTCTTCTGTGAGACTGGGTGTTTCGTCTGCTGCTGCAACCCCCACAGGTTATTACAGCCAGAGGTTTTGAGGCATTAGTTTCCTGCGCTAGAACCCTGGGTTGCACAGTATGTCCCACACCCCAGTTGTTCCTCCTGGCTTATCCACACGTGAATGTAGGATATCCTTGTACACCAGCCACCACTTCGTCCTCCTGGTCAGCCAGCTGCCACCTTGTCACATGTCCTCAACACGCAGGGTTCCCATTTCTGCCCTTCCAGCAGTCTGGATGAATGTTTCTTCTTTAATTCTTTGGTTGTTGGACTTCCATACAGTTCATTTTCTGGCAGTTCTGGTTGTTTTTTGTTTTTAAATTGTTCATTATCCTTTTGGTGGTGTGAGTAAGCGAAGCATAGCTACCTATGCCTCCATATTGGCTGGAACTCCTCACTGGTGTGTTTTGATCAGCACAAGTTTTGAATCACTGAAGTCTGATTTATCCAATTTTTTCTTTTATGTGTATTGCTTTCTGTGTCCTGTCTAAGAAATCTTTGGCTACTCCCAAGCCATGATGATATTCTCCTGTGTTTTCTTCTGCAAGATTTATAGCTTAACTTCTCTATTTTGTTCTATTAATCAAAGTCAGATTAACTCTCATGTATTATATGAATTGAGGCCAAGTTCACTTTTTCACATATGGATATCTAGTTATGGCAGAACCATTTGTTAAAGACTGTTTTTTCCCATTGAATTGCTTTGGTGGCTTTGTTGATAATCAAATGACCATCCATATATGTCAGTTTACTTCTGCAATTTCAATTTTGTTTCATTGACTATTTTTCAGTCCTTTTGTCAGTATCATCTGTCTTTATTATTGTAGCTGTATAATAAGTTTTAAAGTCAGGTAGTGTAAGTCCTCAAACTTCATTTTTCAGGTTTAATAGGGATTTTCTTTGTTCCTTGCATGTATGTAAATTTAGAATCAACTTGTTAATTTCTATCAAAAAAGAATGAGGAGGGGGAGAGTGAGAGAGAGAGGAAGGCAGCAAAGGAAAAAAGAAAGGAAAGCATAGTAGGATTTTGAAAAGGATAATATTGAATGCTTATATCAATTTAAGGATATGAATGTCTTAGCATTACCAAGTATTATAATCCATGAACATGGCATATCTCTGCACTTACTTATATTTATAAAATCTCTCTTTTTATCACTGGGAATACTATTTATCCTGAACTGTATTTTATTAATATAGCCATTGTAGCCTCCTTGTGCTATTTATATGATACATGTTTTTCTATTTTCTTTCATTATACCTGTATCTTAATATTTAAAGTGCATCTCTTGAGGACAACGAATAATTGGGTCTTGCTTCTTTACTTTCTTTCTGTGTGTATCTTTTAATTATAGTCTTTAGGTCTGTGATATTTAATGTTATTTGTTGAATTGGTTGGATATAGGTCTACTGTTTTGCTCTGTTTTCTGCTTGTTCTATTTTTGTTCCTCTCTTTTTTCCCCTGCCTTCTTCTGGGTTAATTATGTGCTCTTTTAGAAAACCGTTTTATCTCCTGGTGTCTCAGTGATGTCTCTTTCCATTATTTTATTTTTAGTGGTTATGCTAAGAATTACAATATGCGTCCTTAAATTTTCAGTGTACTTAGTTGTTATTGTGCTACATTACTCATATTAAATACAAGACTATTATATTTGTATAGCTCCATTTATTTCACTCCTGCTCTTCATGTCGTCCAACATCTTACATCTACATATGTTATAACACATGATACTATTCTTTGCCTTAAACAATCAAACGTATTTCATTGACACTAACAGAAAAAATAGACTCTAACATCTACCATTTCCATTGTTTTTCATTCCCTTTGGATTATCAGAATTCTGGTATCATTTTTCTTTTCCTGCTAGATTTTATTTAGCATATGTAATAGTGCAGGTTGGCTGGTGATGGTTTCTGTTAGTTTTCATATGTCTGAAAATATCTTTACTTCCCCCTTATTCCTGGAAAATG
This sequence comes from Pteronotus mesoamericanus, assembly GCF_021234165.1. NCBI lineage: Eukaryota > Metazoa > Chordata > Mammalia > Chiroptera > Mormoopidae > Pteronotus > Pteronotus mesoamericanus. Next base: position 14,210,078 of record NW_026555085.1, on the reverse strand, counting down.
TTCTCACTGGATATAGAATTTTGGATTGGTAGTTTTATTTTTAGTACTTGAATGATATCTTTTCACTATTTTCTGGCACTTGTTGTTTAATCATATGTCTGTAGATTTTGTACTATTGTTTCTGTTTATGTAACATGTTACTTTTCTCTGGATACTTTCAGGATATTATCTTTACATTTTGTTTTTAGCCGTTTGACCACAATATACATATATATGGTTTGCTTTGTATTTATTCTGCTTAGAGTTCACTTAGGTTCTTGAATACTAGTTTATATCTTTAATGAATTTGGGAAATTTTCAGCAATTATTTCTTCAGATATTTTTTTTCTGCCTTATTGTTTCTATTGTCCATTTCTGAGACTCTTTAAGTACATATTTGTTACTTTGATATTGTTCCACAAGTATCTGAGGCTCTGTTTAATTTTCTTTTAATCTTTTCTCTCTTTTCTTCAGGTCAGATAATTCTATTGGTTTATCTTTATGTTCCCGACTCTTCTGTCAGCACCAAACTATTGTTACATCCATCTAGTAATGCTTTATTTCTAACAGTTTTATATTTTCCATGTGAGTTCATTTTATAGTTTCTGTCTATCTACCATTATTTTTTACTTGTTATTTATTACAAGTTTATTTTCTTTTATGTTCTTCAGCAAAGTTATAAAGGCTGCCTTAAAAATCTTGTATGATAAGTTAAATATCTGGATTATTTTAGTCTCCATTGAGTGTAAGTCACACTTTCTTAAGTTGTTGCATGTCTAGTCATTTTGAATTATATTCTGGACATTGTGAGTAATAAATTGCAGAGATTTCAGATTCTGTTATAATCCCATAAAGAGAGAGTTCTTGTTGGTAGTGGTATATGTGTATGTGTGTTAAGCAAGCAGTTCACTTTTCTAGAATCAGTTCTGAACTTCAGACTCCTCTTCTGTGGCAGCAGCTAGACTCTCTCTTTACTTCATTTAGCTTCAGTGGGTTTTCTTGGATTCTGTATCACACAGGAATGGTTTAGGGGTTAGTGAAAGATTTGGATAGTTTATACACTGTTTCTTGATTCTGTCCTTTGTGGGATTTCCTTCCTCATTTTATAAAGGTCCCCAAGCCTCTAAGTTTGTGTGCCCCTCTCTACTGACTAGAGCCTGTCCTTAAATTAAAATAGTGAAAACAGGAAACTTACCTCATTACCATTACATTCTTCTTACACACACCATTTCCAGTTTCCACCTAGTTTTGATCAATCTCTATTGCTTTCAGGTACTCGTTTTTGTTTTTTTTTATACTGTGTCCTGTCCAAAGTTTATACTTTCATCTACAACTAAGTTGCTACAATAAAAACAATTTGACATTGCAAACAGTGGAACCATACCAAGATAGAATTTTGTCGTGGAAAGTAAACAGATTGAAGTTTTGGCCTCATCTGGTATCCCCTTTTATTTACAAAATGACACAGCTTGCTGCTTATTATTTTTTTAATATATATTTTATTGATCATGCTATTATGGTTGTCCAATTCTTTTTGCTCCCCTTTATTCCCCTCTGCCCTACACATCCCCTCCCCGCAGCACCCTCCCCACCCTTAGTTCATGTCCATGGGTTGTGCATATAAGTTCTTTGGCTTCTCCATTTCCTATACTCTTCTTAACCTTCCCTTGCCTATTTTGTACCTACTATTTATGCTGCTTATTTCCTGTACCTTTTCCCCCATTCTCCCCATTCCCCCTCCCCCCTGATAACCCTCCATGGGATCTTCATTTCTGTGATTCTGTTCCTGTTCTAGTGGTTTGCTCTGTGTGTGTGTGTGTGTGTGTGTGTGTGTGTGTGTGTGTGTGAAGACTCAGTTGTTGATAACTGTGAGTTTGTTGTCATTTTACTGTTCATAGATTTTATCTTTCTCTTAGATAAGTCCCTTTAACATTTCATATAGTATGGGCTTGGTGATGATGAACTCCTTTAACTTGACCTTGTCTGGGAAGCACTTTATCTGCCCTTCCATTCTAAAGGATAGCTTTGCTGGAGAGAGCAATCTTGGAGGTAGGTCCTTGTCTTTCATGACCTTGAATACTCCTTTCCAGCCCCTTCTTGCCTGCAAGGTTTCTTTTGAGAAATCGGCTGACAGTCTTATGGGAACTCCTTTGTAGGTAACTGTCTCCTTTTCTCTTGCTGCTTTTGAGATTCTCTCCTTATCTTTAATCTTGGGCAATGTAATTATGATGTGCCTTGGTGCGTGCTTCCTCGGGTCCAGCTTCTTTGGGACTCTCTGAGCTTCCTGGATCTCCTGGAAGTCCATTTCCTTGGCCAGACTGGGGAGGTTGTCCTTCATTATTTGTTCAAATAAATTCTCAATTTCTTGCCCTTCCTTTTCTCCTCCTGGCACCCCTATGATTCGGATGTTGGAACGTTTAAAGTTGTCCCAGGGGTTCCTATGCCTCTCCTCATTTTTTTTGAATTCTTGTTTCTTCATTCTGTTCTGGGTGAATGTTTTTCTCTTCCTTCTGCTCCAGATCGTTGATTGAGTCCCGGTTTCCTTCCCTTCACTGTTGGTTCCCTGTATATTTTGCTTTGTTTCACTTTGCGTGGCCTTCAGTTTTTCCTCCATTTTGCGACCCTACTCAACCAACTCAGTGGAGCATCCGGACTACCAGTGTTTTGAACACTGCTTCGGATAGGTTGGCTATCTGTTCATCACTCAGTTCTATTTTTGGAACTTTGATCTGTTCCTTCATTTGGGCCATATTTCTTTGTCTCAGCACGCCTTTTACGTAGTAAGGGGCAGAGCCTTAGGTATCGGCTAGGGCAGGGCAACACACTTTGCTGCGTTGAGATGCTGTATGTGGGGGAGGGGTCCGAACAAACAGTGCCACTTGCCTGGCTCCCAATCAGCTTTCAGCCACTACCCCATACTACCCACAAGCAGACGGGGCTCTTCTAGTGCTGATTCCAGGGTGGGTGGGTTTGTGTACGTCCCAGGACCCCGCGAGTCTCTCCACTGAACTCTCCTGTGAGGCTGGGAGTTTCTCCCACCCTGCCACCCCCACAGGTTCTTACCTCCAGAGGTTTTGAGGCTTTCTTTTCCCGCACTGGAACACTGGGTTGCACAGTCTTTCTCACTCCCCAGCTGTTCCTCCCGGTTTATGCTCACGCAAATGTGGGACGGCCCGGTTCATCAGCCACCTTCTCGCATGTCTGGTCCTCCAGCGACCGCCTTGTCTGGTGTGCTTTCTGCCCTGACTGCCCATCTCTGCCCCTTCTACCAGTCTGGATGAATGTTTCTTCTTTAATTCTTTCGTTGTTGGACCTCCATACAGTTCTATTTTCTGGCAGTTCTGGTTGTTTTTGTTTTTAAATTGAATGTCGTCCTTCTTTTGGTTGTGCGAGGAGGTTAAGTATATCTACCTATGCCTCCATCTTGGCTGGAAGTCCGCTGCTTATTTATTAAGGGAAAGTCTGAACTATAAGGGACTTCTTTCTTACAAGGTAGTTGTAAAGAAGTTCGGCTATAGTGCTAACTTATTCAGTAACTAAAACTATGGTAATAAAATGTAACCTAAAAAACTTCTTAGGTGGACTTGCCTACAAAGCATGTAAGAAATGTAATTAACCTGGTAACTATACATACTTAAAATAATTCTTTATAACTTTGAATATTCTTGTAATTTCTTTGTCTTTAATATTTAAACAATTCTCTCCTGACCTGTTCAAAATTATAAAATTAGGATTATTTTACAGCAGAGTTTTCCTGAATCAAGTATTAGCCCAGTGCATGTCTAAATTTTCCTAAAATCAAAATTACTAGCATCAAAATTAATAATATCTCACTTCAAAAGTATTCTTTATTTCTCTATTTACTCATACACATCTTTCTACATTTGTATAGTTTTGCTATATTTTTATTTTAACTCACAGGAAACTTCAGCTATGGTAGAACATGGTACAATTCATTCTATATAAACTAATAAAGCCTCTATTATGTACCAGCTGTGTGTACCAGAATCCAAGACATTTGATGTGTAGCCATATTCTGACTCTCATTGTAATCTTGAGCACATCCCTTAATTTTACCCTCTCACCTATAAAAAGGAGTAGAAATAGGGAAAGTTTGGAATAGATGGTATTTTTTGTTCTTTACAGATTTAATAATGTGTGAATCCTTGAGTTGAATGATTCTCTTTTGTCTTCTCTTTAAATACCATTTCTACTTTTAATTTCTTTAGTTAAAGAAAAGCTTTTCCTAGTTATATAGAACTACAATTTTAACAATTGACATCTCAAACTTTAAACTGAAAAAATTAATCATATTATATTTTGTGCCCTTTAGCCAAAGGATGACCCACTTTCATCTGAAAAGAAATCCTCTCTAAGCCCAAAGATCTGGGAGAGCTATATATAAAACAACGAGGAGAAAGACACTTGCCTGATAAGTCAGATTATATATCAACCTTTGTGGTCAGTGAGTGACAGAAGTGTTAGTAATAATAGTACTAACCTTTCATTTGCTCTAAGCTGAGATATATGTTACTCCTTTTAAGACTTAATGTTTCAAGTGTAACAAAAGATATAGTCTACCATGTGGATGGGGAAAGAATAAGCAGCAATTATCTGAGATTCCACAACCTTCTTAAATACTGGATTACCCTGGCAAGGGAAAGGCTGAACAAGGATAGGATGATTTTACCTTGCCAACAATTTATAAATTGGAAAGAAAAGAGTCAGGACGGGTATACACATTTGTAATAGATCCATGGGCAACAGGAATTTCAGTATAACTTCTTGTACCACAGGTGAGAGTTCAGACTTCAAGAGATTCTATTCAGTCCAAGCCAGCAAAGACAAGTAGAGGGACAGTACTCAAATCCAGGAGATATGGACGACTTCAGCTTCCAATACCCAGCACCAATTTCTGTAGGAAGAGACATAAATTGAGATAAAATAGAAGAATACAAGAGTGGAGTATGAGCGTAGCCAAGAGGAAGAGGACCTGACTTATGAAGAACTTTACCATGTAGCTTGTACTTTACTTAAGTAAATAAATAGTTTCGTCCCCACAGAGATTTTTGACAACTGTCAAATCTACAAGATAAACAACAAGAATCAGTATTTTGGCAAATATGTGGGCTACAGTTTTGAAAATGTAAAGAATGTCCAAAAATGTGGGCACAAACAGAATAGGAAACATGATACATAAACCTAATACCCTTCATATATGTTTACAGCAGATACAAGATTTTTTAATATGAGATAACAAATATATAAATTAATGTTAATTCTGTGAAAAGTTTGAAGAATATTACAAAAATTCTCAAGTCACTGCTGAATTAAAAATTTTTAACTTTGTGTGAATTTTGAATATGAACAGATTATGAGTACTTTGTTGAGGGACTGGATGTTGACAGAAATTTGAAGATACTTGTTGGGATGGAAACAATACTGGGAGTACGACATTCTAGATTCAGAAGTTCCCTTCCAAAGAATCCAGTGGGCAAATCAGTACGTGCAGAAGTGCACAGGCCAACTTCATGCTAATGTTTGCAGTTGTTTACTTATAGCACATGAATCTAAAATTGGCAAAATGGTAAATCTAAAGACATTTTTCACAAAATTGAATATTTTTTTACATAAGTTAATTTCATCTTTTTGCCACAGATAACATGAATCAACCAAGCTGGCGTACTTGTCTTCATATCATACAAATAGCAATCACAGGTAGTTTCTAACTCATGCTTCCTACTTCAGTTTTCTCAGATCCTATCTGATTGCCACACAGAAGTTCTAAGAGATTTGACCAAATGTTCTGTATCAAAACCAAATTTATTTAGGATATTAAAAGAATAGAACCTCCATTGGTCATGAAGAAAAATGAAACGTAAGTTCACTTTGCAAGGAGAAAGGAGATGCCATAGAGGAACACACAGGATGGAATTCCCACCCCACTTAGTTTGCAGGATATTGACCCTCTTGATATATCTCTTTTTATTTTCACTTGAGTTTCCACTGGAAAACTTACTTTAGGTTCCAAATATGGCTAATTATTTACATTCATTTCTGCACATGAATAGAATACCTCTACTTCCTTCATAAGCACTTATTATACCTAGCAGGCTAATGAGTCTACATATGTTAGTTATATTCACATTTTGGAGCCAGTGGAGTTACAAAAGTGTCTTTACCTAGTCAGGCACCTGATAATTGTATTTATTCTAAGATATTCCAACTGAAACAAAGTATTTGGAATAAGAATCAAGAAAGCACTCAGTAAAAACGCTGTGCACTTTTATATCAGTGCCAAAGTGTGGGTTTGACCTGTGCTATTATATAACTTAATCCATGCTATTGTGGGCATAGCAGATATGTTATTTAGGGTATTGTTGGAATGGAACTGAGAAAGATACCCTAGAGTAAATTCCTATTTGGCTTATTTCAAATCTTGTTAAAATAGTCAAAACAAGATCTATTTTGTTAGAAGTTTTAAATCTTATTTCAGGTTCAGCTTGGATAATTAGCAGATGTTCTCATTTTTAAGAATTTTTAAACTATTTTACTAGTTTGCGATAGAAAAAGCGTGCACAAAGTACAAAAAAAAAGAGTATATTTTAAAAATACTGGAGAATATACAGTGAAAAATGTCTCTTCTAACCCCCTGACCTCCAGCCACCCATTTATACTCCAAGGGTTAAGCACTGTTACTGAATTTTGGTGTATCCTGGTAGAAATAGTCTATGCTCAGATGAGCGTATAGTATTCAGCCCCCCCGTTTTTTTTTAAACAAGTGGTAACAGAGTGCCACCCTGTTGTATACTTTGTGTTATTTCACACAATATGTATGTTAGAGGTCGGATATATGGAACTCAATAGGAGTATGTTTGCAACTACATTCTTTTTGGTGGTTTCTGTTACATTGTATAGATACAATTTATTTCATTGTTCCCTCATTAAGAAGCTTTAGTTCATCAATCCAGTGAATATCCTTATATTATTTTATACCTGTGTTATATACCTGTAGGATAAACTCTTCTATGTGAAATTCCTGGGTCAAAAATGGTTGTGCTCTTTCATTTTGATAAGATTTTGCCAAATTGCTATCCATAGATGTTGTATTAATTATACCCCTACAAAGAATTACGGAGAGTGGTAATTGTAGTAATTATCAGAGAAACAAATAATCTTCATTATGTGACTATGAATGACTTTTAGACCACAGTTAGAGTCATATAGAAGCTACTATTTCGTTCTCTTCTTTAATGTTGGTAATCTGACATCTGGTATCCACTACAATTACAATTATTATCTCAGTTTTACAGATGAGGAAACTGAAATGCAGAGATATTATATAAGTTGAAAGAGTGGGTAGCTGACAGGACATGGACCTAAGTAGTTGGGAAGCTAGAGCCTGCCACCGGGCCAGGAGTCTGCAGTGCTCCTATGGTGCATTTAAAAAATTTTTTTAATCCTGTATGTACATTTCTTGAGTTGTTATCCATACCCTCATTACAAATAATTTTTCTCATATCTTTTTGTACTTTAAAAACCTACCTTTTACAGATGAAGCAGATTAAAATAGAAAGCTTTTATTTTATTTCAGTTTTGCCCTGAGGACACCTAGAAATTAGCACCAAGTTGAAATGATCTTTTACAACAGTCCCCCATATTAGAAATAAATATGCAGCAATTTTACATTTTTCATTTTAAAATTGATGGCCCTTGAGTTATATCAGAAATATGCCCAACAAGCTCCAAATAAACACTTACAATAATAAATGTTTGATTTTTTTTTTTTTAATAACTTCCTGTGGTTCTTCCAGCAAGCCCCCTGACAGTTCATGTGCATGCGAGTGGCTATATTCTGCACCTTGATGTGAGCCTAAGTGAAATATTGGGAGCATAAAAATTGCTTTTGGTAGGTCTGCTAGGAAGGAGTCACGTAAAAGCCATCTTTGATTTAGTAACGGATTTCTTTTTTAGATGTAGTGTATGGCAGCAGTGGTGTGCATCCTAAAGGAAAAATCATCCATTTTATACGTTTATTTTCATATTTTATACAGTTTAGTTCTGTTGTGTGTTTTTGATTTAGTAACAATTTATGTGTTTTTCTGTTGCAGAGCACTGCGGCCTGTGGTGTGGAGGCTCACAGCGATGCCATCCAGCCCTGCCACATCAGAGAGGCTATTCGACGCTACGGCCACAGGATTGGCCCCCTTTCCCCATTCACAGTACGTAATAACAGAGTTATAAAAAGTTATATTTATAATCTGAAAGAATTTTGATTTTCAAGTGGTCAAATGAAGAAGCAATGGAATTGTTGAAAGCAATTTGTGGTGACTGTAATTTTGTTGTATAAAAGTGGCATAATTCTCTTGGGAAATAAAAGTTAGTCATTTTTGTCTCTTTTTGGAAGGACAATTTTTTTCTACAAAATATTATTTTCCTTCAATTACAAATTATGCTTTTTTTGTTGGACCTTATATTTTCTATTTTTCAAAGCTTAGGTTTATAAAACTTTTTTGTCAAATTATATGTATCCAAATATTGCTAGAAGCACTTTATATTTTAAAATTGGTTAGATTGGCAATACCACTTCTATCAGATGTCCTGCTCCTAAACATACTTTGACTTGGAAGAAGAAGAAATGATTTCTTTACTGGCTTTGAAGTAGGCTGAAATGCAGACGGTCTTTCACATCTTCAAATGCTTTTAAAGCTTATAATCAGGGTTTGTTGTGTTTTGTTTTGTTTTTTTTTAAAATAGAGAATTAAAGGCTGTATTTCAATAGCTTAAAGAAAGTGTATGTGTATGCATTAATTAAATGTTCATCTTGTGGCCCTTTAAAAAAAATCTTTATTCATGTTAATAGAACTATCTCTAAGTACTTCTCTATTTATAAGGAATTGATTTTCAGAAAGTGAGGTTTGATTTATGACTGAGAAACAGAACATTTACCATTTGTTTCTCTTCTTTTTATCTACTTCTGCTTTAATATACTAAAGCAAAATATCTATGTATAACATTATATATACAGACACACATCATTGTACAGGGTGGGGCAAAGGTAGGTTTACGGTTGTGAATACGCTAAACGGTTCATTCTTGTATTATTATTTAATAGTTATTATATTTTTTCTGTATGGACAATTGTAAACCTACTTTTGCCCTACCCTATATACTGTAAGTTAATATTTATCTAATACATATACAACCAATATGCCTTTGAAGCTAATGATGCAATTTTAAAATGCTTAATTTAAATAGATCTGGAAAATAGAACAAATTAGCCATGACCTAGAAGGTTCACGCCACTGCCAGAGCACATGGGCAGAAATCAGCAGTGAATGGTAAAGAACAACACCACAGAGGTGCACCCCGGTTTTTATCACTCCTCAGAAAGGACCCACCTTGAAAGTTGTGTTTCATTACTTAGAGCTGTAAGAATTTTCCCAGCCTACAAGACTAAGTATGCCTGTTGCATTTTATATCATGAGTAACAGGATCAGGAAGACAGTTTCTCTCTCTCTCTCTCTCTCTCTCTCTCTCTCTCTCTCTCTCTCTCTCTCTGTATTTATGCCTTTTTAAGTTAAAAATTCTATTCTATTTAAAGCGGGATAGATTTGCAAACTGTTTATGCTAACAATGTGACCACCCTGCCCTGGCTGTCACATACCTTCAACTGCTAAATGGAGGTGCTTCTGATGTTGGGGGGTACTGATGCTCAGTTCCCAGATGCCCACTCCCTGAGATGGTGCTTTATGTGTCCCTAGGGACACTTTGCTTCTAGACTTTGAGTCACAGCTCCTGAGAAGAAAGGAGGCATGTGGGCTACCTCCATAGTCACCATAGATTGAGACCTAAATTTTCATACAGAAAGGGTAGGCTAACTTAACGTCCATTGTAAAATTTCCTTTGTAAACTAAAATGCCCGCAAGCAACTAGTTTGTATTTATGGACATAGAGATCTTGTCTTTGCAACATGTCATTCTGAATCTAGAATGCTTGTCTGATGTATTTTTAAATAAGATACCTAACTTAGAGCATTTATAACTTGATTCATATGTAGCCAATAATTTGAAATGGATTTGGAGAAGTAAAATAATCAAAAGGTCATACAGAAACTGAATTCCAGCATCAGTCAGTAAATTAATAAAATGCTTTTAGTGAGGCATCATTCTGTCTTCTACTGTATAACTTTTGAAATAATTTATACAAAATCACAATATTATCAGTTTTGGGAATATAATTCACTGTATAAAGAATTGTGAGTTCTTCACCTTGGAAACTAGTTTAAATAATAGAAGAAATGAATGATTAAAACCCTGTTGGCTGGAGGAGAGGAAAAAGTACAGACAATGCTTTGCTCTGCATAGCTGCTGGAGTAAAAAAGAAAAGGGATTAGAGTGTAAATATCACCTGCCCCTCTTGTGAGTATTGTGGAGACACTTGTAAATTCTATCATGAGGCATGTCCTGTTGTTATATCCATTGCAGATATGTGGAAACTGAGCCATAGAGAGGTTAAGAAACTTCCTTAAGTCTACTTAGCTAGTTGGTGGCAGAGCTAGGATCTGAACCCTGGTCATTTGGTTCTAGGATCAGGTCAGTCACCACACAATATAACCTCATGTAATATCGATTATTGTAAGCAAAAGGACAATATAAGAAGCCAAGCATCAAAATCACTGAGGACATTCTAGGTTACATAAGTACTCTAAAATAACTACTACAAATCACAGACTCCGAAGTGATTTTCAGAGTTATTTAAGAAAAATAAAAGCTAAGCAAAAAGTAAAAGTAATCTCTTTAAATGTTCTTTAACATGTGTGTAAGAAGATCAGACATATATGGGTGAGGATAGTTGCAAAAATGTGTGTTTTAGGAGAAAGATTTTGGAGCTAAGAGTTGGAAGCCTTGAATTTAACATTGGTCCCATCACTTAATCAATAGCTTAACCTCAGGAAAATTACTTAAATCTTCTAGGTAGGATGCTTTCTGTGATCTTCTGGATAGGATTGAGAATATAGACAAGAAAGAACTCTACAATTAAAACCAATGTGCCAAAACAGTGCAGGCAGACCTCGGAGCTGTTGTGGGTTTGGTTCTAGACCACCACAATAAAGAGGGTGTCACAAATAGCAAGATGTAATCTTCTTGCTAATGAAGGGTCTTGCCTTCAATTTGTAAAAAATACAACATCTGTGAAGTGCAATAAAGTGAAGGTCAGTAAAATGAGGTATGCCTGCACTGTTACAATTGGTTGAGTAGGGATGGAGTACTATGAACATGATATGTGGTAAGCTCTTAATAAATTATATTAATAATAGTAGAAGTAGCTGTAGTATATTTTCTAAAATGTATAAATATACAGACTAAAGTAGAAGCCATTCTTTACATCATTCAATCTCTCTCTCTCACTCACACACACACAGGCCTTACTTTGCAATCACAGAAGAAACTAAATTCTGAATAATAATGTGATTGTTTTTTACACACTAATAGTTTATACCATTAAAAGTTAAATAGTACTTAAAGATTATTGTCTCTGAGAATAAATAGGTAGTCGTTTTTACTTTGAGGATTAATAATGATTGAAGAACATTAATTTTTCTTAATCACCATTATCACCTTGAAAACTAAGGTCTCCGTAACTGAGTGCACATAGTTACCAATAGATTTTTGCATATTAGATAGTATACCCTAGCTCTTATGCACAGAAATCTAAAGACCAAATGGTATGGCCTCAAATTTGTAAAACTTCATCAATTTCAGTTTTTATGAGTTTATAATTTGTGTAATTTAAGAAGTTTTCAGAGACTGATGACTATATCAGAGTTGGTGATAATTTCTTTTAAGATTTTATTGATTTATTTTTAGACAGAGTGGAAGGGAAGGTGGAAGGGAGGGAGGAAGAGAGGGAGAGAAACATCAGTGTATGGTTTCCTCTCACATGCCCCCTACTGGGACCTGGCCCGCAACCCAGGCATGTGCCCTGACTAGGAATCGAACTGGCAACCCTTTGGCTCGCAGGCCGGTGCTCAATCCACTGAGCCACACCAGCCAGGGAGAATTGGTGATAATTTTTTAAAACAAATCATTACTAGCCTCTATTTCTTCAGTTTTTTAAATTTCTTCATTTTACTATTTATGAAAGTAGTATTAATATGTTAGAAAATTAAGAAAATATAGGAAAGTAAAGGAAAACTTACATTAACAAGTGCATCAGGACTCATTGAACAAGGTGTAGCAAAAGTTTTAAATGTATTGTCCTATTAGAAAATTAATATTTTTATTGTATTTTTTCCTTTACTGTTTATCCCCCATACCCACTTCCACCTCTGTCCACCCCTCCCCCCTGCAATCACTGCACTATTGCCCATCAAAATTAATTTGTTTGAAGCGTATTTTCTTTTCGCAGCCTAGAACTTCAAATCTTTTGGTAATTGTTTTTTAAAATAATATTCTTAGAGTTTACTTGTGCAAGTTGAGATGTAAAAGACATTTTAAAATTTTGTGAATGAAGTGGATTTTTGTAGTTAGAGCATTTTGGTTTTTCTCTCAGAAAAAACACCCACAAGAGTAACCCAGTGTATTGGTTGTCTATCATAAAGAAGGTGGTGAGACATATGTTTTATCTAGATCCTTGCAGTTTACAAGCAGTGGTTGGGACCCATAGCTACCTACTCTGAAGCTCAATCCCATCACTCAATGGGAGGTGCTGTGAATGGCTGATATAAAACCAGGTCTATAATTTTGAAAGCCAGAGAAAGGAAACTGTGTTCACTGAGTGAGATGACATAATCCCATGTGTAATGCCTACATCTATTTTAATTTCTCCTCAATGATATTCAGAGTAGAAAAATATGTTAACCCGCTGAGCTTGCATGTTATCAGGTGGTTTCCTATTGAACTAGGGTAGTGCGACAATAAAATTGCTCATTTGAGTATGGTCATTAACCTAAAGCATCCCTAAGCATATCCGCAAAAGTGAGTTGCTTCAGTATCCACTAAGCTATTTTAAAGTCCAAGACAGAATCTTAGTACTTTAGAGCTGTCTAAGAATTGAGAAAGCAGTTAGTTCAGTCTCAGGGAAGCTTTGCAATGTACCCAAAGGCACCTTGTAGGGGAATGACAGGGCTGCCCTAGAATCCAGCCTCTGGACTCTCAGTTTACTGCTCTTACACTGTGGCCATTCACTTTGATGTGTATGTATCGATGATACAGGAATGCTCGCATATCATTGCTTCTTCAGATGTTCACAACAGACAGATGAAATTTCCTTTAAGAATTTCTCACACACAAAAAAAATTATGATACAGTTACACAATGGAATACTACTCAGCAGAAAGAAAAAAAGAACTACTACACTTCACAACAGCATACATGGAACTAGAGAGCATTATGCTAAGCAAAATAAGCCAGGGGGCAAAAGACAAATACCATGTGATCTCACCCATAAGCAGAACCTAACCAACAAAACAAAGATGCAAGGAAAATAAGACTAGCAACACTGAAAGAAAAAGAAACCAACAAAGATAAGAGGGAAGGAGGGAGGGGTGAGCGGGGTGAGGGGAAAGAAGGGAAGGAGCAAGTCAAGGAACATATAGCAAGGACTCATGGACAAAGCCGAAGTGGGGAAGGATTGAGGGAGGGAGAGGGCAGGGGAAAGTGGTGGGGGGGAAGCGGAGACAAATGTATGGGGGGGGATTAATTAATTAAAAAAAGAATTTCTCACATTAAACTTTTAAAAACAAAAATGGCATAGCAGATTGCTTTGACTATTTTGATTTGAAATTTCGTATTAATGAGTAATTCTTATGTCATGGGTGCATTAGATTTGTCTGTGTTTTATGTGTTCAACCTGGAAAACATATCACAAAGTATTAGAATACTTTTCAAATGTAAATGCCAATTGGAAATAGGGTAAGAATTCTTAAATGTTCGTATTTTTGCCGGAAGAAAAAATTTTTTCAGTAAGTTTTTTGGAGGTACTAAATCTATCATAGATTGGAACCAAGTACCTTTTTATAGTTGTGGGCTACTGATTATCAGGGAAAAAAAATTAACATGTGGTGTATTTATAAGAACAACCTAAAAGTGATTGTTCTCTAGGAAAAAAAAATGTGAAACTTTTAGCTGCTTTTAATTTTAAAATGGGGGGCGGGGGTGCAGTCATAAAATTTATTATGTCAGATTATATGAAATTGCAGTTTCTCTAGGTCAAAAACAGTTGAATATCAAAAATTTTACATGGTTCAATTTAGCATAGTGTTCAACTTAGGATTGGTTAGGGAGAGAATGTTTGAAATGTGGAAATAAAGAATTTGGAAGAGCTTGGGAAACCATGCAGTATTAGAATCTGAGATATGTGTTGGTTAATAAAATGATAATTCAATGTAATACTTTAAAAGAAACTTTTCCCCTTCATTATGTTATTCTCACAAAACCGCAAGATGAGTATCATCCCCACTTTATAGATAAAAAAAAAAAAACCCTAAGATCTACAGAAAAATTAAGTAACCAGTTTAAGGCTGCATAGTAAATTCCAGAGCTCTGTCTCTATAGGAGCTAAGTACTCTGGCTCATTGAGACCACGGGCTTCTATGAACTCTCACTCATCCTACTCTTTAAACTTCCTCTTTGCAAACTGACCTCTGTTTTTAACTCTTCAAATGTTCTTATCCTGAAAATGTGAGATAGCATTTTTTTAACTACATTGTATGGAAGACAAGTATTCTAAGATGTATTAAAAGATGTTCCACACCCTGGCTGGGTGGCTTAGTTGGTGGGAGGGAGCATCATCCCCTACACCAAAGGGTTGTGGGTTCAATCCCAAGTTAGGGCACATTTGGAAAGTAATACCTCTCTCTCTCTCTCTCTCTCTCTCTCTCTCTCTCTCTCTCCCCCTCCCCCTCCCCCTCCCCCTCCTCCCCCACCCCCACCCCCACTCCCTCCTTCCTTCCCTCCTTCTTCCCTCTTCCCCCTCCCTCTTCCCCTTCCTGTCCTTCTAAAATCAACAAATACAACCTTGGGTGAGAATTTAAAAAGAAAAAAAAGATGTTCCACATGAAAAGTGTTTCTTTATCAAATATTTCAGAATATCTCTATCTTATATCTATAAGGTCCACTCTTACAATCTCATTCAGTAGGAAAGTGAAAATGTTTCACAAAGTTGTGGATGACAGTTATAATACTATAACCATCACAGTATCCACTTCTTTGTTTTATTTAATTTACACAGCATTGAGAAGTTTTGACACAGAAATTTAGCAGTATGTAATAACATTCTACACAAGCTGCAATTGTGGCTCAAAAGAGAATCTTTTGCTTAAAAGTTATTTCACTAACAATGTCTAACAAATATATTTTAAAAGTAGTAAAGTTTAGAGGGAATCGATATGTGGATTTCTTATCCAGGATAACTTTTCATGATTTTCTGGACAGTATTTTTGAGGTATCTTAAACTATTGTAAGTTACTCAAAGATGTCATAAAGAAAATCTCAGTCATGTACAGACCCTTCTCTGACAAATACTTGCTTAAAGTTTCAGGGCCCGGCTTATTTTGCTTTATTTATTTAATCCAAATTTGGTAATCATCATTACTGGTACTACTATCGTATTTTGTTTGTTTGTTTGTTTAAATCATGTTTATTCTATTACAGTTGTCTCAGTTTTTCCTCCTTTGCCCTCCTCCACCCATCCCACCCCCCACTCCCACAGTCAGTTCCCACTCTGTTGTCCATGTCCATGGGTCATTCATACATGTTCTTTCTCTAGTCCCTTCCCCTTCTTTCCACCATTGTCCTCTGTCCCCATCCCCTCTGGTCACTTTCAGTCTGCTCCATGTTTCCATGCCTGTGGTTTATTTTGTTCATTGGTTTATTTTGTTGAATAAGATTCCACTTATAGGTGAGATAATATGGTATTAGTCTTTTACCAACTGGTTGATTTCACTTAGCATAATATTCTCCAGTTCCATCCATGTTGTTGCAAAAGGTAGGAGTTCCTTCTTTCTTTATTTTTTTTAATGCAGATGGATTTTATTAATTTTTAAGTGTTAAAATCCATTATAAATATTAAAAAATTTAAATCCATTATAAAATCTCAGCAATTAAAACAACATGACACCGGCACAGAAATAATCAAGTAGACCAATGAAATAAAATGAGTGTTCTAGAAACAAACATACATCTAACAATGTAATATATGATAAAAATTGATATTTCAAATCAATCGGGAAAATAAGGCTTATTCAACAAATAAGGTGCATGGACGACTATTACTTGAAAGAAAACAAATACAGAACCCTATTTCACACATTTGACAAAAAATATTCAGGTGAGTTAAAAATCAATATGTAAAATCTAAAGAGTTTTAGGAGAAAATACAAACTAATATTTTTCTTACCCTGAGGTAAATATTCAAACCCAGAAGCTACAAAGTAAAATATTGACAATATGACTGTGTTAAACATTTAAGACTATACGGTAATACACATATAAAAAAAATTGAAGGACAAGTAATAGAATAGAAAAGTATTTGCAACACATCTAAAAAAGGGTTAATAGTTTTTTTAAGGAAACAATTCTACAAACATTTAGTCAAAAATAGATAAAGAATACCAAAAAGTTGTTTAAAGCTATTTAAAAATAATAGAAATAGGCAAGATATATACGAAAACAGGTTTAGTTTCAACAAATAATAAGTAACAATTAAAATAACACATCATTGTCACAATCAGAATAAGTAGTATTAAAAATATTGGTAATATCAAGTATTGGTCACTGTTAAAGAAACTGGGTATTCATAGACTCTTTTTCTTCATCTTCTTAAAGCAGTCCCTTTACCATATCTTGCAATGCTGGTTTTGTAAAGATGTATTCTTTTAGCCTTCTTTTGTCTGGGAAACTCCTTATTTCACATTCCATTTTAATTGACAGCCTTGCTTGGTAGAGAAGTCTTGATTGCAGTCCTTTGTTTTCATGACTTGGAATATTTCTTGCCACTCCTTTCTGGCTTGCCATGTTTCTGTTGAGAAGTCAGCTGCTAGACATACTGGGGCTCCCTTATATGTTACTACCTGTTTCTCCCTTGCTGCATTTAGGATCCTCTGTTCATCTCTGATATTTGCCATTTTAATGATGATGTGTCTTGGAGTGGGCCTCATTGAGTTCCTCTTGAATGGGACCCTCTGTGCTTCCTGGACTTGTGTGACTTTTTCTCCCCTCCAATTAGGGAAGTTTTCCATCCTTACTTTTTCAAACAAGGTCTCTATCCCTTCCTCCTCCTCTTCTCCTCCTCATATCCCTATTATATGGATATTATTACGTTTCAGGTTGTCCTGCATTTCCCTCAATGCCTCTTCATTTTTTTTTATTGAGTCTGTTTTCATTTTCTTGCTCTTCCTGGGAGCTTTTTTCTACCTTGTCCTCCAGCTCACTGATTCATTCCTCTGCTTCTTCTAGCCTGCTTTGGATTCCTTCTACCGTGTTCTTCAGTTCAGAAATTGACCTCTTATTGATAGTTTCTATGTCCTTTTTCATGCTGATATAGTTTGCAGTAAGTTCCTCATCATTTTCCTGTAGTGTTTTGTAATTCTCTCTGAGCTCACTGAGCTTCCTTAGAACCATTGTTTTGAACTCAATATCTGATAGTTTACTTGCCTCTATTCATTGAGTTCTCTTTGTGGGGATTCCTCCTTTCCCTTCGACTGGGGAGGTGTTTCTTTGTCTTCCCATTATTTGTGAGAATCTTCTTTATTTGCTTCTGCTTCTTAAACTGATCTGTCTTGATTTCCTGACTTTGTGGTGTGAACTTCTATGGTAGGGGACTGCTGTTTTTTCTTTCTGGATCAGTCTCTGATGATGTCAGATGTTTATCCCTTCTGACCTTAGGCAGTCTTTTTGAGACTTCTAGGAATCTACTGTCTGTGGCTGTCTCCATTAGCTGTTAATCTAGCCACTCTGCACTCAGCAGTCAGGCTTAGGCACTATAGAGTTGGGCAGAGTCCCTTCTGAGGGCAGGGTAATTGGATCCACACAGGCTGGTACCATCCAGGGGAGTGGTCTGCCTGAGCCAGATGGCTGCTGCTATATGGAGAAGGAATCAGGACCGAGATCCCTCTGGCTACTCTTTCAGTTCTCTCCCCACAGCCTCCTTCGCCAGTCTCTCCTCAGGTGTCTCTTGCCCACTCTGCCCCCACCTTTGCCAGAGACCAGGGTAAGCAGCTGCAAATAAAAACTTATGTGTTGGCCCTTTAAACAGCTGTTTGTGTCTCCAGCCACCTGTCTCTGGCAGAGGGCAGCCCTGCTGCTTTTCGCAGCTGCCTGTTATCTGTACTTTTTGGGCTCTGGTGCTGTAGACTGGAGATCCTTGCTTATGGTTTAAACCCTGCTCTTCTCAGGGGGATTCAACTGGCCATTTCAATTTCCCTCTGGCACTGCCGGCTGTGAGTGCCCCACCCGCCTTCTCGAGTCTCTACCGCACTCCTACCAGTTAGGTTGTGCTAAAGCTGATTCTCCTTTCTGTCCAAGATTATAAGGCTCCTTTGTCGCTCTTTGTCAGTTGTTTGTTCTGGGTGATTTCTCCACAATTTAGTTGTAATTCCAGATTGGTCCTGGGAGGAGGTCAGTGTGACTTCTACTCACTCCTCCGCCATCTTGTTTTCTATCCGGGTACTGCTATTGTAAGCATAGCATCATGATTGTATATTGCCAAATAGAGGTGGCATGATCGTATTATGTTATAAAACTTTTTTGTTTTTGCTTTTATTTTATTTGCATATAGTTGCTATACAATCTTATGTTGGTCACATTAGTTTAAGGTGTACAATATAGTTACTCAGCATTTTTATACCTTACAATGTGGTCAGCCCACTAATTCCAGGAATCATTTGTCACTGTGTAAGCTTATCGCAATAATATTGATTGTATTTTCTCCCCCTTTTTATCCAATCCCCCCACTTCTAGTAAAACTCATTTTGGTCTCTGTTTCTATGAGACTGTTTTTGTTTTGTTCTATTTTGTTTGTTTGTTCATTTGCTTGTTTTTAGATTTCACATGTAAGTAAAACCATACAGTATTATTCTTTCTTCCCCTGACTTATTTCACTTGCATAATACCCTCTAAATCATCTGTGTTGTCGCAAATGGCAAGACCGCATTCTTTTTTATTGCTGTGTAATAGTTCATTTATACACACACATACACACACACACACATTTTATTTATCCACTTATCTATCAGTGGACACCTAGGTTGAAAATCAAAACCGCAATGAGATACCACCTCACACCACTCAGAGTGGCTATTATCAAAAAATATACAAATGACATGTTGGTGTGAGTATGAAGAAAATGAAACACCTTGTGCACTGTTGGTAGGACTGCGAACTGGTATACCCCTTGTGGAAAATAGTATGGAGATTACTCAAAAAACTAAAAATAGATATACCGTATGACTCAGCAATTTCACTTCTGGGTATTTATCCAAGGAAAATGAAAATACTAATTTGAAAAGATAGGTGCATCCCCGTGTTCATTGTAAAACTATTTTTAATTACCAGGCAAAATTAGGGAAGAAGTGAAGAGAGATCATCTGTCATTTGAACTCTGCAGCAATACCTCAAATTGGCACAGCATGTGAATTATTTATAAGGAATTATCCAGTTCCATTTTGGAAAATTCTGATTCTGTTAGCTGGTTTGTTTTACAGTAAACAGTAACTATTCAAACACATTTTGCTTTTCTGTGCCCTCACTTTTATATCAGCAGTAAGCACCTCACATTTATTTCACCATGGGGTATACGTACAAAGGTGATGTACTCACTTGCACAGTTTTATGTAGAGCTTTTATTTGAACTGCTTTAACTATCCAAAAACCCCAATAAACCTAAGTTCCAAGACATAACTTCCTAATCATCAAAACATTTGCAAGAAATTTAAATATAAAATATGAAATGATAGAGCCTTTGAGTAGCACAAAAACTGTAAATGGACTTTCAAATCAAAGATCTGTTAGACCCCTAGAAATCCTGCAAAAAATCCTGGAATTTTTAGGTACTTATTTGAAAAGGAGAAAAACAGTCTTTTCTAAAGGAGGATGGTCAAAATAGAAAAGAAAGGTGATGAGCCCTGTGTATTTTCTCCAAGCTTGTATCATTAAAAGACCTTTTAAATTTGAAGTAAGAAGTTAGTGAACTGCCATTCATTGTAAAAGGCAGGCTATATTTTGTAGCATAGAGGAAGAATTTGAACATGAGAGCAAGACAAAAGGGATTATTGACAGCAAAGAGAAATTTTTTTAGCAGAATATTCTAAAAGGGCCAAATCTTGAGGTTTAAATGTATTATATAATTTCTAGGTTTTTGTAATCTCCTGAAGGAATAGAGACAATGGAGAATATTTTGTGTCTCCTAAAATGGAATTTTTTCTTTAAAAAAAATCACAGGGTTCTTTTAACTCATAAAGTCATGAAAGTAGCAAAAGGATTTAGTTGGAAGAAACTAAACTAAGCTGCGATATCTGGAAATTGAAGTATTATTCTTTAAAAATGACAACTAACTTTTTTAAGTCCATGAATAAGTTTAAGAAGATGTTAAGCATTGAATTAGACCAGCGATTTTCAACCAGTGTGCCACAGAATTTTTGAAATATTCAATACATGACTATTTAGTCAGGGACACTGACCTCTTTTCCCTTGTTAAAAAAAAAAAGAAAGAAAATGACAGCAGCCAACACAATAGCCATCCAGTATGAATGAATCAAAATTATAGCTATTTTTTGTCAGATTGGATTGGCAAAAAATATATTTTTTTGGTGTGCTGCAGAATTTTAGTAATTAGTTTATGTGCACCATGAAATGAATAAGGTTAAAAATTGCTGAGCCCTGACCAGGTAGCTCAGTTAGTTGGTTAGAACGTTGTCCTAATATACCAATGTTTCTGGTTTGATCCTGGGTCAGGGCACATACAAGAATCAACCAATGAGTGCATAGATTAAGTGAAACAAAAAATTGATGTTTCTCTCACTCCCTTTCTCTCTTTTACTCTCTGTCTCTCCCCCTTCCTCTCTCTCTAAAAATCAATAAACAAATTCTAAAAAAAATCAAAAGAAAATTGCTGAATTAGACATAAGTCAGTATATTAAATTGCTCAGGTTAAATAATATCGAAAAAATATTATTTAAATGTTTCAATTATGAATATTAAAAAAGAATTCATTAGTTTTATTAAAATAAATTTCTTATTTACCATTGCCAGAAACATCTAGCATTCGTAAGCATGGACCTTTTTTTTTTAAATGAACACATGTCAGAGTTTTGTTTTTTTTAATTTTTATGTATTGATTTGAGAGAGAGAGAGCAAGGGAAAGAGAGAGAAACATCAATTTGTTGGTCCACTTACTTACACATTCATTGGTTGGTTTTTGTATGTGCTCTGACCCAGGATCAAACCTGAAACAGTGGCATGTCAGGGCAACACTCTAACCAATTGAGCAACCCAGGTAGGGCAACATGGTTTATTTAAGTATAACATTTGTGTACTGTTTTATTGGTAGTGTAAACCGCCTCCCCCCCCCACCCCCCACACACACACACAGAGCCATGATGAGAACCTGTTAAACTGGTGGAGATTTACTTTTTGATAATTTCTTAAATAATGTTATATACTTTATTGTATATAACTGTCATTTAATCATTGAACTGTCATTTAATTTTAGATGTAGTTGCAAAGTTAATCCCACAACATAATAAGTAGATTGTTTTAAGTGGAAAATTTACACCTTCCAAAAATGAAACTGATACCTTACTCCTATGGTGTCCATTGTGTATTTAAGGCTATATCCAAGGTAGAAAAAGTATACAGGAAAAAAAAATAATTATGCATTGTTTTTCTGACTGGTGTTTTAGTTATAATTTGATTTAAACCAAAAACCCCTGCCTGTGTATGCACAGATCAAATATTCCACCCCTACACACTGTCTGTGTATGATCCCAAGCTGTGAGAAGAAAGAATTCAAGCCCATATGTCAGTCAGATGTTATTTCTTGCCCTGGCACCTGGATAAGCTCTCCTACCTGATTGGAGTTCACTTGCAGTTCTGGGCATATACCCAAATTGTGAAGTAGGCTCTCTAGATCTGGATATGTTTTGGTTGATTAGTTGGCAGAGGTCACGAGGGCAGAGCTCAGCGTCAGGCTCTGAATTTGCCCAGGTGCATTCAAGGTGACAGTTGGGCAGCTGTACCCTCGGTGGAAATACCAGGGAGGGAGTATTTGAGTTGACTCTCTGGCTCCAGAAGTTCACAACCTGGCCTGCAAGTTCCTGTCAATTCCAATCTAAACACTTGTGCAGATTTTACAGTTTCCAGTAGAGAACTTAGAGACTACATTTCTGGCCCTGATTTAATTACACATTCCTGATCTAACCTAAAACACCCATTTCCAGATTCTAGACTAATTAGATAAGAGCCTCATAAGTAAATAAGTTATAGTTGACAAGCATTCCTCATACAAGCAAGTTGTTGTTGTTTTTTAAAAAGAGAGAGGGGTGAGGAGAGGTGAGAAGAGAAAGAAAACTACCCTGGGCTCTGCACTGGGCTTCTACTGTCTATAAGAGACACTGTTAGGGCTTGATGCTTGTATGGGTAAACTAACTTCACTTCAGTAATAAGAAGCAAGCAGTATCTTTCACCCACACAATCAGCTCACAAGTGGTTAAAATTAAAAATGAAGAAGGCCAGGCAAGACTCTGTACTGCTACAAGTCAGTCTGTCACCCACCACTGCTGGAAAAGCAGTTCAAAGCACATGCCTTCCTGGTAGGATGAAAGCAAACTTCACATACAGAGGACAGCGCTGGCTTCCTGAGTTTGGACTAGGTCGTAACAATCCACTTGGCAGAATCCATATCTGTGCAATTGAATTACAAGTGATTTAGAAGTGGAAAGACTAGTGATAACATCCCTACCATGTCCTAAGATCCTTAGAGCTCTGATATCTCCATCTGTTAATTCAATATACATTTGCCAAATATGATAGAAATACGTTGAAATGGAGGTATGATATATGGAGACAAGTAGCTGAATGTTTCAGTATAACCAAGGCGATGTGCACATAAGCAGTGCCTTGAGATAGGTGTTGCAGCTGAAGAGTAGGTGGCGCGTTAGGTGCAGAGAAGGAGGGCTCAATTTGGCTGCGGAAGTCAAGAAGGCTTTGTAAGGTCATTAACATCTGAACTGAGTTTATGAGAGGTGAGGGAACTGAGTAAAAATTCTAGAAGATTATTCAGGCAGAAAGAACAAGAATAAAATGGCAAAGAAAAAAAAAAGATAAATGTATGAAAGCAGTATGGCTGTTAGGCCAAGGTGAGGAACTGAGCCGAGACTGCAACGAGGGGAGATGAAGAAGGAAGCGTCAAAGGTAGGGAGGTGACGCTTCGAGAAGGCTTTGAATTCCAAGCCAGTTTACCTAGACATTATGGTGTAGATCAGCAGTTATCTTACTGCTCTGCAGAAACCCTCAAGTACTCTATAGGTATTCTGCAAATAATAAAGTGTTTTCTCTAAAACAGGTAAATTTTTATCTCTGATATTTATTGGGTTTTCTGTCAGATGAAATTTTCCAAGTTGTCAGAAAATTTCTTTTTAGACAACTGATATGGTCATCATGGAGCTACTTTAGAGTTTTTGAGCATGGGGTTAACATGAACAGATCTGTTTTGTGGAGAAATAACTCAGATGATGGCGCAGAGGAGGAAATGGAGTTAGGGTATATAGTAGGCAGAGAGACCATTAGGTGGCTACCACAAATACTGCAGGCGAGAGACCAGAAAAGCCTTTGCTAAGGCAATGAACAGCATTGAGAACAGATAAGACAGAATGTACTCAAGAGATATTTGGCATAAAGAATAAATAGAATAGGACCCTGAATGAAAGAAGAATAAAAGATGACAAGTTTGTGATTTGGGTCAATGCATAAAACAAACAATTAAAAATATTCTCAAAAATAAATTTAGTGTTCAAATGCTTACAAAGAATTTGCATGATGTTTAAAGATTCAACAAGGAAACTAATTTCAAGGGGGATTTCCAGGGGGCTGGAGGTGGAGGAAGCTCAATGCATAGATCACCTGGACTTAAAAAAAAAAAATGACAGTCTAGCTTTCTGTTTGAACTTCTGGGAGTGTTTATATATATGACCAGAAAGTCCCACATACTATTAGGCTGCGTTGATGAAAAAATTGACTTTCTAAGCCATTAATGAATTTGGCCATGCATTCCTGAAAGATGACTATAATCTAATCAGATTTCAAAAATTTTTTCCTCATAAAAGCCATACCTGCAATAGCTTTGTGCTAGTGTAAGTTCCAAAACATCATTTTCTAAACTTTGATTAGAGACTTTCATCTCTGTGGGAATCCATTATCTCCGACACTGCATACATCCCCGGGAAAAGAAACTCTAAGGAAATTAATGAGAACAGCAGGGACTCAGACACCAGATTTTAGAGGACTGACATATTGATACGTTGTTAGTATGTTTACCTTGCTTTAAGAAATTCAGTCTCACTGATTGTAGTGATGCTTCCAATGGAGACACACGTACAGTTCATTGCTGTCCACACAATTATTCCCCTGAACAAGCCCATACAAAACTGTCTCAATTTCAGAGTTTTTGCCCTTCCCTGCTAAGAGTTCTTCCCTCAGATTTATGAAAGAAAACATTTCTTTCTGTGAAAGGTTTTTGTACACCCGCATCTGGAAGTGTTTATTTCAGTGGCATGTAAGCTATCTGTGGATTTAGTTAGCACCAGACCCCCTTTTGTGTACTCCTGCCTTAAAAATTTTATAAATGATCTCATTGAATTTGTGCCAGTGTGCACATGGTTTGGCTGATTGCTGCATATATCCTTTACCTGCCAGTCACCTTTGATTTATGTTCCTTCTGCTAAGCTTTTACCTTCCAAAAATGGTGCCACTGAACTGTCCTCTAAATCATCTTATTGGTTAAATTACTCCAAGATGAGTTGGTATGTTTTTGGTTGCCTATAGACAGATGAATATATATTTTTCTGCCCTTACCCACTATAGTAAAGCCACTTAGGAGGATTGAACATGTTATGCCATCAATCTCCTTATTCCAAATGAATACCATTTGAAATGCTATGCCAAGTCAAGACTAAAGTGACAGAGAAATGTTCATTGGCACCCACTTCTGTTACGAGATCTTCTTTTGCAATTAAGTCTGTTCCTTGAACTGAATCTGATGTGGGGATTTTGTATTTCTCAGAAAAGGGAAATAAATTATCTCAAACAAAATAAGTAAACTTCATCAGAAACATAGAGACTTTATAGACTTTACATGGCTTTACTAACTTGTGAGTTTTCTGATGTTTCCTAGAGAAAAGCAGGTGGCTTGGCAGCTATTTAAAATGTTGGCTATTTGTGGTAGTGGTTTCTAGGGGTTTCATATTTCTAAAGAGAGATCCTAAAGTCCTGATACTTAAAAGTGTTTAACAAAATGATGCATCAGTTTGAACTAATATTCTAGGAGTTCGGTGGTCCCTGAGCTTGCCAGCGAACGCTGTTGCAGGTCACCAGCTCTTACCACTGGGGTAATATTTAATATTTAATGTGAATTGGCTAATGAGGAAGCCAATATTGTGCTGCTAGATCATGGCATTAATGATATATTTTGAAAAGTAGGTTTTAGATACTCAAATATTTCACTTAAGCTTTGCAAAGAACTGCTCTTTTTGTGTTCTATATGATAATAGAGGAGGATTTTTTTAATTTTATGATTGTGCTTGAAATGGTGTGGAAGCATTTAAAATACTTAGGTTACACAGATCTTGGTATCATAGTTCACAAACTGTTGTAAGCAAAGGATACAACTTCTAGGCTGCTTGGCTGTGGTCCCACTAAGCCTGGAGGTATTTACTCCAAAAGACTCAGGAGACTTCATTTATACTTCTGAAATTTTTATTTTAGTTTTTTAAAGATTTTTTTTTTTTTTTTTACTTGTAGAGAGAGGGAAAGGGAGGAAGAGAAACACCGATGGGTTGCCTCTTACATGCCCCTAAATGGGGACCTGGCCCGCAACCCAGGCATGTGCCCTGACCCAGAATCAAACCAGTGACCTTTCGGCTTTGTGGGACAATGCCCAACCCACTGAGCCATGCCAGTCAGGCCATACTTCTAAATATTTCATGAGCAACTCCCTGTGTTCTGCCAAGGTGAAAGATGTCTCAGGAGTATGTCGTTCATATTTGCAGAACTTGGTCAGTCATGGTACTAACATACCTTTCAGAAAAGTGTCTTGTGTAGGACTGCTGTTGTTCGAAAATTAGCACCAGAGATGTGAGCAGTGGGATTCCACTGAGATGTCACTTTTATTTTTAAAATAATAATAATAATTATATATATATACATATCTAATCTTTTAGATAGGTATAATTTATGTATGTATGGCTACACAAATATACTACATATATGTATAGTCTCATTTAAAAGGATTGTCTTCTAAGAGTTTTAAAGGTATGATATACAACAACCTAGAAAGTAGTATGATTATGAGTATCAGAAAAGGAGGGAGGGGAGAGGGAAGGAGGGAGATTGTCTTGTATGAACCAAAAATTCCTGATACTGTTTAATGTAATCATTGTCATCCTAGTAGAAGTCACAAGCAGAGATGATAAGGCTAATTGGCCAACAGCGCCTCCTGAGTTGGCTGATTTGCCTAAGCCTCAGTTTAATCACTTGTAAAAATTAGCAATTTTTAGTAAATATTTAGAAATATCACTTGGAAGCTTCTAGCAGAGTACCTAAAATACAGAACATGCTCCAAAAATGCAAGTGGAATGTTTTATTTTAAAATCATTATCATTCTAGTGGAATTCAAAAATAGAGATGACAATGCTAATTGGCAAGCAGCCCCACTCTAACAAAACTGCAAAGGGAAGCCCAGCATGCCTGCCATCTGAGTGTGAGAAGGAGACCCAGGCCCACTGATTGGCTTTCTTTGTACCTTCAGAGAATTCCCTAATGTTTCTGTGTCCATATTCACATGTATAAAATGAGTAATAATTTGTTCCTTCCAGTCTCAGAATATCTTGAAATCCATGGACACTGAACTCCTTTCCTACCCCACATTTCTTGCCCTAGTGTGGGCAAACAGGCCCATGCTGAGGACCATTTTACTTCCGGTGGTGGTGGCATTACTGACCACATATGGGAAGTGAGGCTTAGATGCAGAAAGATTATGATGAAAAGCTACAGAAATTGTGGGTTGTGACAACTGACTGCCAAAAGCTTTTCCAGGAATGAAAGCTTAGAGAAGTTGGAAGCTTTAGATTAAAAGGAAAGAACGAAACATGTATTCCATTGCAAACTGGCTTTAATTATAAGTTTCCAACTTGAGGATCAGGGAAGGACCCTTACTCAGGAAAGTTCCCTTCTCCTGCTTTCACTGATTCCTAAACTTCTACTAGTGGGGAGTCATTGTCCTCTCTTCAAATATACTTTGTAGTACACATGTGAAAATTCAATATTTCAGTGTCTAGATGAGAGGACCTATAATTCAACAAAATTGTTCAGTGATGATACTTTAAGTTGGTGACTAGTATGATCTTTGGTCAATTTCAGCAATATTTTACTTAAGTTATTCAAGGCAAATGAGAATTTATAGTATTTCAAGAAACCTAAGGGTTTAACTGTGAAATATCTATTCCCAAGTTATTTCAGCATCCAATAGTTACATACTTGTCTTCCCACTGAAATTGAAATTTTTTCTTTATTTCTCCTCAGTGGAAAGAAACATACTATAATGTTATATGAAGAAATCCTCTGAGGCTCTTGCTAAATTTGGTAACAGTAGTTCTTAGATACTTGCTCACATCTCCACTTTAATCTTAAGACAGCTTCTGAGCGCCCATAATTCTTTTAGTGATCAGGGTCTAGAGAAAGAATCCTTTTCAGACTTACGTAGATCTAGGCCCTGGAAGTTCCTGGTTATGGAGGATCCCACCACTTTCTTATTTCCTTCGCTCTCTCTCAATTTTTTCTCTCTCTTTGAATCAATTCCTAAACTTTGACCCACTTCCTCCAAGATACTTTGTATTTCCTGGTCTGATCAAAACCTAATGAGGATGTATCCTTAAGTATACCAAGAGACCATGCTTTAATCATCTTGGTGTATCTCCACTTAGCAAAATGTGTTTTTTTGCTTATTCGAAGCCAAACGTAAATGATGGATGAATGGATGGACAGATGGACAGAATGATGGTCTGAAGAGAGAACAACTTCCAGTGGACATAGTCCAATCTCCTTGATCAGTTTTAGGCTCTCTGAACTTGGTATGCCCTATGTAAATGGACTCTCAACTATCTATGACTTGGTTATAGATCACTGCAGGGCAGCAAAAAGGACATGGCTGCTTCATTTTTACTATCCAGCAGTAATCATTGATTCCTCTGGTATCTAAGGCAAAATAATGTCCAAGTTACCTCATGAGCACTCTGTTTTAAAATGAATGTGTTCACTAGGTAGTTTTCTATCAGACATATTGAAGAATCCTTAGCATATAGGGGAAAGTATGAAGCTCAGCTCTTAGCGTCATGCTGGAACCATAATTGGGGCTGACATGTGTCTGTCTAATTGGTTGACCTTTGCACTCAGCATCTCAGTCAGCACTGAGGAACAAAGGTTCACATACTCAACCAATAAGAAGGAACTTTGCTATCAGTTGTAAGACTTTAAGGATCATCTTTTAACATCACTCTTCAATTATTTGGTAGAGTGGTATTTAGCAAGTTAGATAATGTGTATAAAACATCCAATTCTCGCAGCTATTTTTGTTACAGAAACCAATCTTGTTTACATAATAGCTCTTGATAGCAAGTTATATATATGTATATATACATTTGTAAAATTTACATTACATCCAGGAGAGCAATGTCCAACTATTGGGCTCTGGAACTAGCCTTGTTATAGAAAAATTACCCTTTTTAATGGCACTTAATTAAGTCAAATATGATTTCACTCATACGAGTATAGCTATTTTATGAGTTATTAAACTGAAACAGTTAATGAGGACTAAAGTTGATAGTTAATAGAGAGTTGTTTTTGAAATGACAATAATTATAAATTCGAAACTAGAGATAGCACTGAATCATTAGTATCCATTCAGAAAGCTTTTGTCTATAGAATTTGACACCAGAAATAACCACTGGAAAAACAAGATGAAAAACAGAAAATAACAATTATTTGGCTATTAAAACACATATGTTTGTTAATTATGTACTCTCATAGACACAACCTAAATTTTTTAATAAAAGTGTCTTTGTTAGTGCTATGCTTCTGTGGAGTTTCAGACACATTCTTATGATACTTTTTTATGCATGGCCATCAATTAGGAAAAGAGTCTAGACATCTTGTTTTCAAATTTGGAAGAAATGCTTTTCTTTTTCTTTTTGATAATCCACATGCTGCCATGAAATATGTCAATTTACCACACAGACTGTAGTTGTCTGAATTCATAATGAGGAGCTTTTTTTTCTCTTGTCCAGCTAAAAAAAAAATTCCCAGCATGTAATATTTTGTGCTATATGACTAAAAATCACTGGACAGCTTCACATGTCTCCTCGCTGTAGGAGAATTCATCTTTCTTTTTATGCCAAAGAAAGCAGATATCTACAGCAATGCTGTGATTCTATTTTCCTTGGGAAAAAATAGAAGAATTCTCAGGATAGTAGCAAAGGAAAAATAGTGCGAGGGGAGGGTCTCCTGATGAACACTGTCAGCTGGAAGGATGTGATTTTGCTCCATAGGCAGATGGAGATAAGACTTGGGAAGGAAAGAAGAAATCACCTCTCCCACAAATAATTAGGAGACCCAGGTCTCTGAGGCCTCTTGGAGATAAATGATTGGTTTGCTTCTTACTGACCAGGGAAGTCAGTTACCCTGATGGGCAGGGAAGGGTAAAGGTCATATTTTGTTAGGAAGAATTCATTTTCCAATCAATCAGTAATAGTTTTGAATTTCTGGTGTGTGATTAGTACCATGTTAAACCCTGGAGAAGAGAAGAAAGAAAAAAGTGAGCGTCTCCTGAGCTCCACTGCCTACCACAGTGACTGGCACAGTGGGAGACAGTATCCATTTCCATCTCTAGGGACTACCAGCACCAGTGCCTGGGAACAGAAAGGGAGCTTGAAGTTTACGTGTGGTGAGGGCAGCAGGAGCTCACTCTGTAGATAAATGTTATACTTCATGGATTGCAAGTGCTTTAGGAATTCTTGATGTAATAGTGATGAAATATCTGGAATAGGTAAATCCATAAAGACAGAAAGCAGATTAGACGTTTCCAGAGGTGGGGAAAAGGTGAAATTACTGCTTAATGGAGTTTTTTGTTTGGAGTCATGAAAAATTTTTGGAAATAGATACTGGTGCTAGTTGCACAATATTGTGAACGTAATTAATGCCCTTGAGTTGTACATTTTAAAATGATTAAAATGGCAGATTTTATGCTATATATATTTTACACTCCCACCATCCCCCAGAAAAGGCAACTACTACCAAATCCTATAAAGGTCTGTCACCAGAGTCTTAAGTGGACACTGCTGAAGTGAGAGAAAGGGGAAGATTTGGGCTACAGAAGCTTTTAAACCAAGGACCCAGGTATACTCATAAATTAACACAGCATCAACAGTTGCACGTGGGAGTGACAAACAGTAATGACTCATATTACTCTGAAATTTGTATATATGCAAGTCTACATGTGAAGTGTAATAACAGTGGCTCTTTATAGTGACAACTAGGTGAGCATTAAAAATTAGAATTGCAATTCTATCTTGAATAAATATTTAACAATTCCATTAAATTTTCCAAAAAATCAAAATAAAATTTTAGCTTTATTGAATAATTATAAAGCATCTAAAAGGCAAGACCATCATGATAGTATTAACACAGCTGGCAGAGGAAAATGTATACAATCCAGAATTTTGGCAAAAATTCCAAAAGTATTTTTTGTGCTTCGAGCAATGCAGAGCCTTTCAAATTTGTTACTAGAAGTTGTGGTCACAGCTCTGTCAATAACGACATTCTTTGGAACAATTTGAAGGTTATTTATGATATTTTCTGGATCTTGAAAGATCATCTTGATAAATAGATATCAAATTTGACCTTGCAGCAATTCTCAAACATGTGGAAATGCTACTGACTGAAAACAGTTCAAGTTATTACATTTAATTTTGAGAAGATAAAAGATGAACAAAAAAAGAGTTAGAACCACAGAAATTTCTCAAAGAATAAACCAGAGTCTTTGAAGGAAAATGAAATCAAGTTTAAATTGTACTTCCCAATTATTTGATATAAACTATTGCTTGTTACAAGTAATGTTAGCAAAAGCTTACCAAAAATCATAGCTAAGTTTGGTTATTTCACTTATTAAAAAATAACTATTTTTTTAAATTAAGAGAATATAGTTTTTCTAAATCAAAGGAAAATTTGAACAAGGAAATGAAAAAATTTGCCTAATTATGAAGGAGAAATTTCACAAACAAATAATCTTAAAAGTAATTTATATAGAGAATATCAAGGTGTACTATTCTAAGAAAATCATTTCAATGACTCTCTTATTTTATTCGTTTTGTTATTTCTGGAAAAGTTACTTAAATTCTATGGGTTGAATGAGGAGATAGACGTTGTTTGAAAAAGTTTCAATTTTATCGTTTAATTTTAATTTGGAAAATGAGAACAACCTTTGTTTTGAAGTTTTGAAATATAAACTATATGAAGTGAACAGTTGATCCCATCGGGATTTGCAGAGGTGGGAAACATTAGGAGAACTTATCAGACCAGGAAGGGAGGAGTAAGAATTAGAAGATAATGGAAAAAGTTGAGAAACAGAAGCAGCGGGGCTTCGGCATGGCCTTGGCAGCCCTAGGATTCAGGGTGCAGGGGGGAGGAGCTTTCTGCAGACCTGCTGAGAGATGAGCCTGTTCAGAGGCACTCCAGAGACAGTGAGGAAACAGAACCAGCCCGACCAAAGGAGGGAACTAACTGTAGGCTGTGGCCCAGAAATCCCAGTAGCAGCTTTCTTCTTCCTCTAACACCGTTTGGTGTGTGCGTTTTGCCCAGATGCTTTCCAAAAGGGCTGTGCTAGTTTACTCTCCCACTAGCGTGAAAGCTCAAATTTCACTGTTTATGCCAGTATTATTGTAAGTTTTAAACTTCATTAAAAGTTTAATAATTTGATAGTGTGCCAACATTTCTAAAATATAGCATTACAATAAAACTAAACCATCTCTGTTTTTAAAATGTTTCTTAGAGCCTTCCAGTGCTCCCTGCCTTTGGTGTGGTGGGAGGAGCCCTCTCATCCCCTTTGTAAGGACAAACGCGTGAGTGTCTCTCCGTGTACAGTGCAGAGTCATAATGTATGTCCTGCTTAGTCCCAAAACAGGAAGATTAAAGGAGATACTAAAGGTGATCATTCATAAATAGTAAAATTCTAGAGAAATATAAAGTTTAAGATAACTGGTATAATATTAGTATAATTTACAGTAAGATATAATCTGAGTATCTACTTCATAGGATTGTGTGAGACTTAAAGATACATCACTTCAGACTCCAAATTTTAAAAATCGAAATTTGAGGTACAGGATGAAAAAAATCGTAAAATTCATATAGAAAATCAAATATATAAGAATTGCTAGGAAAATTCTCAAAAAGTATAATCAGGGAAGGGAATATTAATTGGCCAGATCAAATTAAAATGTATTACAATTCTATAATAATTCAGTTTTGTGTTGATACATAAATAGATTAACTGAACAGCCAAGAAAGATCAGAAATATATTCAAATATGGATGGTGAATTGAACATATGATAAAGGTAGCAAAATATTCTCTAAAATATGTTGGTAACCAAAAAAAAAGCCCTAACATATGGAACAAAAGAAAGGCATTTTGTGTTATTATTTATGTCAAGAGGGTAATTGGGGAAAATATCTGTCTATACATAGAGTCTATGTCTGAACATACATTTATGTTTGCTTGTATATGCATAGAACTTTCTGGAAGGACACACGAAACTGGTAAGAGTGATTATTGATTGATGAATTCAGAGATGAGAGAAAGGTTTACTAATTAATATTACCTTTGCTATACTTTGGAGCTCTTAACCAATTTCAAATAACCTATCCTTAAATAGTTTAAAGAAAATATTAGCTCAGAGTAAGGCA
Organism: Pteronotus mesoamericanus; assembly: GCF_021234165.1. Lineage (NCBI taxonomy): Eukaryota > Metazoa > Chordata > Mammalia > Chiroptera > Mormoopidae > Pteronotus > Pteronotus mesoamericanus. The sequence continues at coordinate 14,176,874 of NW_026555085.1, read as the reverse complement.
GAGCCAGTTGGAAGTTCTTCAGACCAACTATGTCAGGGATTTTTTTTTTTTTAGCTTTTCACTCGAGTATTTTAGTGTCCTAATATCTGATATATCAGGAGTTGTATAAGCCTACCTTTCTGCAATTCTTTGCATAGTCCTGGGCATACAGTTGGCTCGTAGTAAAGGCTTTCTGGAGTGTGAAGGTAACTTTCCTTTACTGTGGAATGGGTCTAATTTATGAAGCAGGATTGCATGGTTGGCAGTCCTCTTAAATACTTTCCCTATAGTACCAGTGTGAAATACCAACCTTTTGGCAGCTAGGCAAGTTTCATGAATTTATGTGTAGCATTTCTTTTCTGTTTAGAATTGAGATCCAATGCCCAGTGCCTAGCTTTTTAAAGTTATCTTTCTGAAATCTTGATACATTTTTGCACTGGTTGAAATGAATCCCTTTGGACACTTAAGAGTAGTTAAAATTTCTTCCCTTGGAAAGTCACTGCAGTGGGTTTCAGCTGAGGGATTTGTTTCTTGCTGCTCTTTCACATCCTCCTTGTCCTTTTGAGCCTCAACAGATCCTCACTCCACCACAGCCTCGAGACATGACATCAAAACTTATCCTCACAAAGTGAATTAAGCAATTTTTCTCTTTTATAAATGTAACACTGAAGAAAATACAAACATATCTTACCAGTAATTTTATCAAATCAGTAATTTTGCAAGCCTGTGAAGTCAGCATCTTACACAATGGAAACAGCAATGTTGTATATATAATTATCTTTAAAAAAATCACCTCCCAAAACAGCAATACATAAACCAACCAAATATAAATCAAAATATAATATAACTGGCATTTGGTCCACTATGATTATTAATAATAGCATAGTCTGTAACAGCTTGTGGAATGGTGGTGGTTTGTGAATTACAGGAGAATCACAGCAAGCTGTTGCATGCTTTGTGTTACTAGCAGCATTCATATCATTGTCTCCTATCTACTATGTCTGTAACAAATAGCTCTGGAACTTTGTGTCTTAAAACAACAGTAATCATGATATCTATGGGATAGGATTTTGGGAGCAGCATTGTAGAGAAATTCTGACTATAGTTTCCCATGCGGTTATAGTCACAAGTCAGCCAGGCGTTCACTTTGGCTAGATGATACACTTCTGAAGTGTCTCATTGCATGACAAGCAGGATTAAGACTGGCAATTGCCTGGTGACCTCAGTTCTCCATGGGACTGCTGAAGTGTTCATACTGCATGACAGCTGGCTTTTTCCAGAGCAAGCAAAGCAGCAGAGCAAGGTGGGACCCTCAGTGCCTTCCTTGGGGTGTGATGCAGCCCCAGATGTCACATGCTGTTGTCACCAACCCTGAGTCAGTGTGGGAAGGAACTACACAAGGCTGTGGATACCAGGAGGCAAGGGTTATTGAAGACCATCTTGGAAGCTGACTACCACAGCAGTCCAAGCAGGATCTAGTCTTTAGGAAAAGAGCAATTTGGGCTCAGTTAAAAAAAAAAATCAAAGTCGGGAGCTTCATCTCTTCTCCATTAGTACAAATGCTAAGGGTTAGGATAAATTACATCCAATAACTAGTGAATTTAAAGAAGGAAGTTTCTATTGAATAAAGGACCATAGTCAAGAACTGCTGTACATACTTCACATTTTTCCCCCCCACTAACTCTTAAGTGAACATTTTTCTAACATTAGATTTCTGTAGGATGACTAATGGACTGTAAGGTAATTCAGCCATTGTTTTTAAAAATCCATTTTGGCAAATAAACCTGAGATTCTGCTGAAAGAGTTGAGGTTAACCCCCACTCTTTCAGAAAATACTGAGGGGCCTGTGTGTCTCCTCTCTGTGGAAGAAGGCCTCCATTCTCCATGTCCAGCCCAAACCCACACTAACAAATCTGCCTGGCCTTCATTTTGGCCCCTTAGTAGGAACTTGGGCTAAGTCAACACAACTGGGATTTGGAATCTGGACTCCAGAGTCTGAACTTTTTTAAACCTCAGGCTTAGCTATTCCTTGATTTTAAAACTAATACATTTTAAGTTATATGCACAGAGCTGTATTTAGCATTAGAGGAGATAATGTGTATAAGATGCTTTGGCCCGGTGCCCTAAAGAGAATCATGATGCAGTAAATGAGATGGCATCGCGGCCAGCCTAAAACCATGTCGTCACCATCATCACCAGCATGCAGTTGACCTTGACCTTCTGTCTAGCTGTACTATACAATAACCTTGAAGTAGCCTGAGTTTTCTAAACTGTTTTTTAAAAAGTGAGAAAAACAGTTTGTTCCCACTTTTCTAATGTAGAGGAATTTTATAAGTATAAATGGAATAATATATGAAAATTACTTAGAAAAGCAAGATAGGAAAGAGATGTTTTTAAAAGGCCACTAGAGTAAAATCTAGAAGAGATTCAAAGTCTTCAGGAACCAGCTCTTTTGGGAACTTAGATGCCTCGCATTTACTTTTAAAGACTAGGTGATGATAGCCGTGGCCATGTAGCTCAGCTGGTTAAAGCATCATCCAGATACACCAAGGTTGCAGGCTTGATCCCTGGTCAGGGACATACAAGAATCAACCAGTGGATGCATAAAATAAGGGGAACAACAAATCGATGTCTCTCTCTTTCTCTCAAATCAATTCTTTTTAAGAAAGTCTAGGTGATCTTAAAGATTCCTTCTATTACTCATCATCTTACTGATTCTGTATTTTTCTCACAACCCAATGGAATGTTATCTTTGGGCCAGTTATTTAATCTCTCTGTGACTCAGTTTCCTCATGTAGAAAATGTGGCTAATAGTAGTGCCTTCTCATGGGCTTTGTAAAGATTTAATGACTTAAAATACATAAACCCCTGAGAACAGTGCCTGCCTGGAACACAGAAAGCACGCTGTGTTAGCAGTGACCTTGGTGGTGGTGGTTTTTCAGATGAAGAAGCTGAGGTTCGTGAAAGTTAATTGGATTTTCTGAGGCCGCACAGTAGTAGAGCTGGAACCTGAATTTTGGTCTTCTATTAAGCCCCATTATTTGCATACATATTTTTCAAAACTTAAATCTCTGTTTTTGAAATATATGATGATCATCACAGCATTGAAATGGCTAGGCCTCCAGTCACCCTCTGCCAAGGTGGTTTTACAGATAAAGGTAAAAAATGAAAAAATGTAATATTACTTGTCCCCAGAATTCTGGATGTCTAAGGAACATAGGTCAGTGCTTCCTTCAAAACTAAGAAATCCCACCAGGTCATCCTAAGAAGGTGGAAGAGAATTCTACTTAGTTCCCCAGGACAATCTGTGGCCACCTCAGTAATCGCTCATTTGCCTTACCTTCGCTGTGTCTCCGTGTCTCTCACTTATTTGGATAAAGAGAATGAATTTTATTTTACACTGTACAGCAGTAAATAATGCTTTGATTTTAAAATGAACTTTTTGCTCACCAGTTCTCCCATCTTTCCCACTAATAGTGATTCTGCTTTGGGTGAATGCACAAAAAGTAAATCTCACCGTCTCCAGTGCAGTTACTGCATCAGGGTAGACCAGGCAATACAAATGCCATTATAAAAAGATAGGTGGAACTAGAAAATAATTTGACTAGTTTTATTTTTCTTGTTGTTTGTTTTGTTTTCAAATATAGCCAGACCATTATTTCTCAGAGGTGTCTTTCAAAACAAAATGTCCTTGAATATCTCTATAATTCCAAACAGTGCTGCCTTTACTGAAAATATTTTTGAACTTACTCTCCAGAAATTATCTTCAGAACTTGCAACACATTCTTTTGAATACTCAGTGGTGACAAATCAATCACATTATTTTATTAACACACCAAATAGTTGGAGATTCAAACTACTACTAAAATAAATATAAAAAGAAAAATTATGGAACGTGCCTTGTGGTTCAATTCAGTGGAATTGAGTTAATATAGAAAATTAAATGTGAAAAAGTTTAAGTATTGACTGGTAATAATAAATAATTATCATTTCTGAATGTCATTGGCACATTTTCATTGTGTCACCAACATTAAGAGTATTTATCTTCATACACTCTAAGTTTACCTAGTGGAAAAGTTAAATAAAAAGTTCTGTAAGACCTTTTATAAACAAAATAATGTTCAATTATTATATTGTTCAATTTTTATATTTTATATTATTTTTAAATGTTATAAAAATGCATTATTTTATTGCCCTGTAAAACACACAAGCTTATTAACTTGGTTTTCTTGGTCTATTTATAAGAATATTTTATCAAAATGGATATTTTAAATGTTATAAAGATGTAATGCTGTGCTAAATTAGACTATAAATTATTAATTTGGAAAACAAATACATTTTTATTATTTTTCTAGAATGCCTTTATGTGTTATAACAGGCACCCATTAGGAAGTAAGATGCCTTCCATGTGCACACGTGCTATCTTTGGGCACACAGGCCTCTGCTGTAAATGTATAATTGAGTCAACATTTGTCCAAATTTAAGTGTTAGTTTTTGTGTTTGTACTAATCCTTTCATATATTTATACGCATTTGTATTTGTTCTGAAGATTTCTCTTTAGCTTTTATCCTGGATGGGTACATTGATTTGTTGTTAATAATAGTAGTAGTGGTAGTAGTAGAGAGGAGAGTTCAAAGTCAGAAAAATGGAGCTGAATTCTTGAAAGAGACTGCAACAGAAGGAAAGGAATTAGATTTTTGGCTGCTAACACTTGGCTCAAGGGGTTTGATTCAGCGAAGCCGCATGGTGTGGTGAAAAGAGCAGAAGTCAAGAGGCTTGGGCTTAAAAGTCCTTGGCTCTGCCACTAATCTCTCTGAAGGGCCTCAGACAAATCACTTGACCTCTGTGAGTTTCTGTTTCCTCACCCGTAAAATGAGACTTGGATGACTTGGTTGCTAAACCCCTTCCAGCTATAACGTTCTGTCATTCCAATTCTGAATGTACTGCTTCAGATCTTCTTATTCCTCTGTATTATTTGCATGCAGACTAACTGAATATCCACAAATGTTGAACTTCGAGAATTTGTGTTAGTCAGCTCAGGCTCCATAACAAAACAACATAAACTGGATGGCTTAAACAATAGGCCTTTATTTTCTCAGAGTTCTGAAGGCTGGCAGTGCAAGGTCAAGGTGCTGGCCAGTTTAGTTTCTGGTGAGAGCTCTCTTCCTGCCAACAAATGGCCGCTTTCTTGCTGTCTCCTATCATGGTCTTTCTTCAGTGGGAGAGCATAGAGAGGAAGATCATTCTGTTCCTTTTATAAAGCCACCATTCCTGTCAGATTAGAACCCCACCCTTACGGCCTCATTTAATAACCTTAATTACCTCCATAAAGGTCTATCTCCAAATGCAGTCACATTGGACATTAGGGCTTAAATGTATGAATTTGGAGGGAACATAGTGTAAGCCAAAGCAGTTCCCTTTGGTATTTCACTACAAGACCTCTCTTTATTCCATGTGGTTCATATTCACTATCCTTCTTTTTAAGATAAGATCAAAAAACCTAAAATTTTATGAGCTTCCAAAATTAGAGAAATAATAAATACACTATCAACTTATGTGTAAAAGAAATAGAAGTGGAAATGAAACCGTTCTTCAGCATTTTATTATGGAAACTTTGTCACATAAAACACAGAGGCTTACAGAAAGGTTGGTTTCTACTTTGGTTTCACAGTGAACACCCATATATTACCACCTGTATCCACAAGTATTATTTTATTCTTATCTTGTCACAATTGACTCCTCCATTCATCCATCAACCATATTTTTTAAATATATTTCAAAGTAAGTTGCAAACACCAATACTCAAACATTCATATTAACTAAAGTTCATTTTTTTCTTTTAAGATAAAATTTTCATACAATGAAATGCACAAATCTTAGGTGTATTATTCTGATGAAATTCTTTTAGGTCATCATTTTAATTCTTCTTAGGTTCTAAGGCATGCTAATTGAAAGAGTTTTGTCGTGAGAAAAAGGGATACTGTTCCAAGTGAGTAGAAGCTGTTTAGAACGTATGCAAGTTGTTGAAAGCACCACCATTGAAATCACTAAAAGGAACAGAGTTCAGAAGTGGGAGCATGAAGAAAAATGTCAAAATTCTTTTTTTTTTTAAAAAAAGGAGTTTGGCAGGTGATTAGGAAATGTCTGTTTATAGGCATTCATGTACTGTGTGTGTGTGTATATATATATAATTTGCTTTCTACATTTGCTTTGCTTTGTAAATTTGAGGTCAGAGAAATAGGAAAAAAAACATGTTTCTCCTCTCTGCTGGTTTCTGACACATGGCTGTTACCTTGTTAAAAATTGAAAGGTAAGTAAGTGAATGAGTTAAAATGAAAGGCTATCCTAGCTGTCAGAGGGTCCTCTCTGCGGGCTCCTTAACTGGTGGTTATGAGATAATTATGATAGATCCTCTAATGAATGGTGCACTGCACTCTCCAAATTGTTAGAGGAAGGGATTCTAGTCAGGTTAGAAAGGGGCTTTCTCATTAACAGGAATGCAAGATTGGCTTAGACTTATTTACATTTGTATCTGTAATATGTACAACTATAGTTATATATACATTTGTATTAATATATACAAACACATTGACTTCATCTGAGCATATTAGGTATATTTGTCAGCAACCCACCCTCTTTTGCTAGTCCAGGAATTAGTTGTTTATTTCTCAGAACAGTTGCAATGTAAAGGCTGTCCCAATCCACCGGAATCTGATTGCTCTTTGTGGTTGGTATCCCAGCCCTTTCTTGTTCACCATTCAGAGTTCACCACTGTCTTAATGAGTTATCCCAGCATCTGGCAGGGTCCATGGCTATTTTTTCTCCAAAGTAATTTGAAGCGAACTCCCTAGCACTGAAAGAAATTGTTTGCGCAGGTGACAGTTGATAAAGAAGGACTTTCATTGATATTGCCACAGTCCTTGGGGTGTGATTGCTATTTGTCTTTCCAAGCAGGTACTCTTAACGGGGGGGGGGGGGGGGGAGGCAAACCCCATATTCTCCAGACTGAAAAATTACTTACTTTTTATACTTGGACAAGAGCTGACACTGCTGCAGATGGCCTGTCTTTGTAAGCACTGCTCACACCATCCACAAGGACACACGGTCTCATCAGCACTCCCATCCTATTGCTGATGGTCTCGCCCTGTGGGAATAGGCAGTGGACACGGCACTGAGATTTGGCCCATTTATTCAGAGCGATCCAGAGTGACAAAGAGGAGCCAGAATCAGCAGTAAGTCTACCATCTGGGGCAGGATAGATACCAAGCAAGCCATCACAAGAAGCCCAGCCTGGAAGCAAAAGCATAAGGGTCACAGACTGCACTGTACCAGTCATCTGCCCTTGGGGACCTCAGCCAAAAAAGGGAGCATTGGGAATCTATGACCACTGAAAGAATCGATCCATCCTACCAGAAGGTTGGGGCAAACATCAGGAAATGTAGGAAGCAGTTGTTGTGATGGAGCGCAGGAACACAGGCAGCAAGAAGCACCAAAGAAGGTGGGACAGCAGGGGTCTGTAGGACTGGGAAACTGCAGGGCAGAAATGACACCTGAAGGAAACCCAGCAACAGCATCCAAGTGGAAATGGGGGTAGGGGCAGCTAACAAAGCCAGTGGAATGGCAAAGTGGACTGGGCAGGGTGTGAGCAGAGAGAGCCACCTACTCACAGATGATTTTCCTGCCATTCTGTGAGGTAGAAGCACTGCGAGGTGCAGCCTCATCTAGGCAGGCAGGTGATGATGTCATCCTTAAAGGCTGAAGTGGATGGTTCCATGCTTAGAGTTTTTTCTTTAAAAAAGTATAGTCATTGAGGCAAGAAAAACTGTTTTGAACTTGGTTTTTAAATTTTACTTTACATTTTCCTGGGGTTTAAGTTCTATTTGCTTCCAACACGGTCCAAATGCCTACTTCAAAGCAAACATTCTAACAAGAACTTGTTAAAAGGAAGGGAAACCAGCTCCTGTGGCTTCTTGTACACCAGCTATGGAGGCCCTCACAGAACCACGTTTGTGAGTTGAGTGTAAATGAATCCGAAACCTACAAATTAGATTTCCCTTGAAATACACATGGGTTTAAAACCTTAACGGGAAAAGAACTTGGCAAATCAAATCTGACCATATTCAGTAAAACCTCACTAATTTGCACTAATGACCAAGAGATCCATTGAGAATTACTGAATATTTGTGAGCATGTCAGCATGGGAACAAATACCAAAACAGGGGTGAGGGGCTGTGGAGGAAGAGTGGGAGGGGGGAAAGCAAAGTCTCAGCATCAAACAAACATACTTTCTGGTACAATGAAGAATGAATTTGAACGGTTACTGGAATGAAACTCAATAGCTTAATGAGTGCCTTGCTGTGGTGCGCCTGCCCGCTGGGGAAGCAGCCATGTCATGCAGCCTGCCTGAGCCAGCAGCTAATGTGCACTTAGGTAAAGAGGCCTTTGCTTTATTGAAAGTTGGGGGGTTGTGGTTTTTGCAGGGGTGTGAACCAAGGAGATTCTACCATGTGTCATACACGTTTGGTATGGGCTTGCACATACAGGCTGTGATTGTAAGTCAGCATTGAGGATGGGATCGCTTATTACTGCTTTTTAAAAACAAACGAAAAAATAAAACAACCAAGGACTGGCTAGAAGAGACAGCAAGGGAGGTTGGAATTCTGACTAGCTGAGTCTTCCTTAAATGTTAATGAATTATACCTGTAGTAGAAGACGCCTAATTTAAATTATTCTGAATTGAAGATTGACTAGTAGCCCTTTACTGTGACATGAATTACATTAAAAATGAACATTGCATCTTCTTGTATAAATAACTATCTAAAAAGTTATTTGAAGATTTAATCATGTACAGCCCAAATTTTAATAATTACAGTGACTGCTTAATTCATTTTGTTTGAGAAATAGAATACTTTATTCTAGTTGTCACCATTTTAACAACTGCAGTTAAAAGTACAGCAGTGACCATATGATGTCACTCATATGTGGGATATAAAACTGAAACTCGTAGACACAGACAGCAGCATAGTGGTTACCAGAGGGAAGGGGAGGGGGGCGTAAGGACAGTAAATAGTAAAGGGGGTAAAATGTATGGTGACAGAAGATGATTTGAATTTGAGTGGTGGGCACAGAGTGCAGTATACAGATAGTGTGTCACAGAATTGTACACTTGAAACCTATATAATCGTATTAACCAGTCACCCCAATAAATTTAATTAAAAAATAAAGTTAAAAAATTTTTGATACTAAAAAAATTTAAAAATAAAATACAGTAGTGATACTTCCTTTCACTTTGCATAATATCTAGGAATATCTAGAGTTTGGATATTCTTTAATACTGAGAAATATCTATTAACTAAATGTTAGTTAACTAAATGGACTTAAGAAGAGCCCCTGGTAATGATTTATGTTGATACTGGTTTCAGTCATTCCTTCTCACTTGCCTTACTGCGAGCCAAGGTTTTATCAGCTGAAGAATATCGTAGAACTTCCACTCAAGCAGCCATTGAAGGCTGTGGGGAATGATAAAGATGTGTAGCCATAACTGTTTCTACATCAGTGGTTTCAGGTCTTGTGGTACTTACTGTCCCTGGACCAGAGAAGGAATTGTCACCCCACGGCTGGTACACAAAAAGACCGAACCTCATTTGACTCTCACTAGAGCCTTCTGCTTTCATCATTATTAATCTTTTCTCTCTTCCCAATTCCCCAGTTATACAGCAAAGCAGGATTCATGTAGACCTTTTTTGCCATCTCCTCATCAAGGCAAGGTAGGAAGTAAGGAAACTGGAGGGGTTTGTTCGTTGGCGTCCCCACAGGACCTATCCCAAACCACTTCACTCGTCCCCAGGCCCCACTCTTGCCCCCAGGACTCAGCAGGCTCTCTGTTTTGTTAAGAAAAAAAAAAAAATCCATGTCCAGTAAAGGCCTTATGAATTATTTTCTTTCTTCACCTCTAATTTCTGTAGTCTAATTTCTTTCTTCTGTCTTGGGCCTGTTTCTGAGGAAGAAGTACTCATTGTTTCGTCAGGCAGGTTGCTTGATCTTTTCTTCTTCACCCAAGCTGTCTCCCTGTGCTCTCTTCTTCTCTGTCTGAGCAGATTCAGGTGCCCCCCATCTTGAGTCCTGTCGTTGACAGTTCAGTTTACTATTACTATTCCTGTCCTTTTACAACAGAATTCCTTAGAAGATGGGAGAACAGTCTACCTCGGGCATGTGATGCACTCCAAGTCTTTACCTCTGATGGCCCTATGCAACCTTGCCCCTGACAGTCTCCCCAAACTCGTCTCCCAGTCCCCACCCTGTTGCTCATTCTGCTGCAGCCACACCGGCCCCTCTCCTGTGCCTAACATACTCACTTGGGTGGTCAGCTCAAAGCCCTGCCACTTGCAGTTCTCGGCACCTAACTTGCTCTCTTATCTGTCTGCATGGCTAACCCTCTCGTTCCTGTAGGTCTCTGATCAAATGTTTCCTCAGCTCACAGGCTAATAGTAGCTTCATCGTCCCTGCTGGGTCCGCATTGGTTTTGCCCCACTCAACTTTTTCCCTCAGCATTTGTCACCCCTCCCATACTGTCTATTTATTTGTATGTTTGTTGTCTATTTCTCCCACACTCATGTGTTGTAGGAGGGTATGGGCTTTGCCTGTTTTGCTCACAGTGCATCCTCAGCACCTAGAAGAGAGACTCTTAAAAATAGTAGGTACTTGATAAATAACTAATGAATGGTTGGATGAAAGATACTATAGATACGTATAAATATCCTATACATACATACTCACCCTTTCTCCGGGTAACTTTTGGTGTTTTTTGTTTTTAATTAATTATTTTTCTTTGAGGAAAGTTGTTACAAGTTTTTAAATTGTTGTTCTCTCTGGCTCTACCTTACTGCTTTGTACGAAACAGATATCATATCACATGCAGTCGAATCCTTGTTGAGACTGTTTTCTTCATTTAGCTTTGAATTAAAATTAAAACTTAAAAATTAAGATTTTTACAATAAGAGAATAAGCCTTCAAGGAGATAAGCTGTGCACCATCTAGGGCTTCTTCAGGATTTTTTAAGTTAAATTTTTTCAGTCAAGTTCTAGGTTTTCTTTTCTATTTAATTCCCTCTTTCAATAAGTCTTTACTGAACTTTTAGGCACTAATAATTTAACAAATAAAAGAGAGAACAGCCTTGCCCTTTAGACATTTACAGCCCAGTTGAAAGACACAGTGTAGTATTGTTTTATTATAATAATTACAGTGATAGTCCCTCACAAGATGAAACAGGAGCTAGTGACAGGTACTTCACCTCGTACTAGCATTCGGAGGAGACTTCCTAGAGGAAGGATTGCCTGACTGAATTTTGTTTTGTTTTTGGTTTTTTTTAGGTCTAATTGGCTTTTATTTTTAATGTATTTTGTATTTTTTTAAATTATTTTTAAATCATGTTTATTCTATTAGAGTTGTCTCAGTTTTTCCCCCTTTGCCCTCTCCGACCCATCCCAACCCGCCCCCGCCCCCGACAGTCAGTTCCCACTCTGTGGTCCATGTCCATGGGTCATTCATACATGTTCTTTCTCTCGTCCCTTCCCCTTCTTTCCACCATTGTCCTCCATCCCCATCCCCTCTGGTCACTTTCAGTCTGCTCCATGTTTCCATGCCTGTGGTTTACTTTGTTAGTTTATTTTGTTGAATAGATTCCACTTATAGGTGAGATCATATAGTATTTGCCTTTCACTAACTGGCTTATTTCACTTAGCATAATATTCTCCAGTTCCATCCATGTTGTCACAAAAGGTAGGAGTTCCTTCTTTCTTTTTTTTAAATGCAGATTTTAGGTATATATGTATGTATGTATTTATTTTAATGTCAAATTCCATTATAAAACATTAAAAAATTTAAATCCATTATAAAGTCTCAGCAATTAAAACAACATGACATTAGCACAGAAATAATCAAGTAGATCAGTGAAATAAAATGAGCATTCTAGAAACAAACATATATATCTGTCTAACAGTGTAATATATGGTAAAACTGATATTTAAGATCAATGGGTAAAATAAGGCTTATTCAACAAATAAGGTACATGGACCACTATTACCTGAAGTAAAACAAATACAGAGACCTATTTCACACATTATACAAAAAATATTCAGGTGAGTTAAAAATCAGTATGTAAAACCTAAGGAGTTTTAGGAGAAAATACAAACTAATATTTTTCTTCCCCTGAGGTAAAATATTCAAGCCCAGAAGCTATAAAGTAAAATATTGACAATATGACTATGTTAAACATTTAAGACTATATAGTAATATACATATAAAAAAGTTAAAGGACTAGTAATAGAAAAGAAAAGTATTTGCAACACATCTGAAAAAGGGTTAATAGTGTTTTGGGTTATTTTTTGGAGGGGGGGGATTCTACAAACATTTAATCAAAAAATGGATAAAGAATACCAAAAAGTTGTTTAAAGCTTTTTAAAAATAATAGAAATAGGCAAGATATATACAAAAACAGGTTTAGTTTCAACAAATAATAAGTAACAAAATAACACATCATTGTCACAAGCAGATTAGTAAGTATTAAAAATATTGGTAATATCAAGTATTGATGACGGTGAAAGGAACTGGGTATTCATAGACTTTTTGTCTTCATCTTCTTAAAGCAGTCCCTTTAGTGTATTTTGCAGTTCTGGTTTGGTGGAGGTGTATTCTTTTAGCCTTCTTTTGTCTGGGAAACTCCTTATTTCATCTCCCATTTTGATTGAAAGCCTTGCTGGGTAGAGCAGTCTTGGTTGCAGTCCTTTGTTTTCATGACTTGGAATATTTCTTGCCACTCCTTTCTGGCCTGCCATGTTTCTTTTGAGAAGTCAGCTGCTAGACATACTGAGGCTCCCTAATATGTTACTACCTGTTTCTCCCTTGCTGCATTTAGGATCCTCTGTTCATCTCTGATATTTGCCATTTTAATGATGATGTGTCTTGGAGTGGGCCTCATTGAGTTCCTCTTGAATGGGACCCTCTGTGCTTCCTGGACTTGTGTGACTTTTTCTCCCCTCCAATTAGGGAAGTTTTCCATCCTTACTTTTTCAAACAAGGTCTCTATCCCTTCCTCCTCCTCTTCTCCTCCTGGTATCCCTATTATATGGATATTATTACGTTTCAGGTTGTCCTGCATTTCCCTCAATGCCTCTTCATTCTTTTTTATTGAGTCTGTTTTCATTTTCTTGCTCTTCCTGGGAGCTTTTTTCTACCTTGTCCTCCAGCTCACTGATTCATTCCTCTGCTTCTTCTAGCCTGCTTTGGATTCCTTCTACCGTGTTCTTCAGTTCAGAAACTGACTTCTTCATTTCCTCTTGCCTCTTATTGATAGTTTCTATGTCCTTTTTCATGCTGATATAGTTTGCAGTAAGTTCCTCATCATTTTCCTGTAGTGTTTTGTAATTCTCTCTGAGCTCACTGAGCTCACTGAGCTTCCTTAGAACCGTTGTTTTGAACTCAATATCTGATAGTTTACTTGCCTCTATTCATTGCGTTCTCTTTGTGGGGATTCCTCCTTTCCCTTCAACTGGGGAGGTGTTTCTTTGTCTTCCCATTATTTGTGAGAATCTTCTTTATTTGCTTCTGCTTCTTAAACTGATCTGTCTTGATTTCCTGACTTTGTGGTGTGAACTTCTATGGTAGGGGACTGCTGTTTTTTCTTTCTGGATCAGTCTCTGATGATGTCAGATGTTTATCCCTTCTGACCTTAGGCAGTCTTTTTGAGACTTCTAGGAATCTACTGTCTGTGGCTGTCTCCATTAGCTGTTAATCTAGCCACTCTGCACTCGGCAGGCTGGCTAGATGCCACAGGGCAGGGTAGAGTCTTTCCTAGAGGTGGGGGTATTTTGTCCTCTGATGCTGCTGCCGCTCAGGGGAGTGGTCTGCCTGAGCCTGATAGCTGCTTCCATATGGGGGAGGAGTCAGCACAGGGTTCCTGCCAAGTACTCTCTCCGTTCTCTCCCCAAAGCTTCCATCTCCAGTCTCTCCTCAAGTGTCTCTTGACCACTCTGCGTCCCCTTTAGTCAGGGATCTACTATCTGTGGCTACCACTCTGTACTCAGATCAGGCTTTAGCACTACCAGGCCTAGACAGAGCCTCCTGGGTGTGAAGCTATTGTGTCCTCTCACACTGTTGCCGCTCAGGGGAGTGGTCTGTCTGAGCAAGATGGCTGCTGCCGCATGGGAGATGAATCAGCACCGGCACCCATCAGCTACCCTCTCAGTTCTTGCTCCAAAGCCTCCTTCCCCAGTCCTTCCTCAGGTGCCTCTAGCCCACTCTGCCCCCGCCTTTGCTAGAGATCAGGGTAAATGGCTGCAAATAAGAATTTATGCGTTGGTCCTTTAAACAGTTCTTTGCCCCTCCAGCCACCTGTCTCTGGCAGAGAGCAGCCCTGCAGCTTTTCTCAGCTCCCTGTTATCTGTGTACTTTTTGGGCTCTGGTGCTGTTGACTGGAGATCCCTGCTCATGGTTTAGACCCTGCTAATCTCAGGAGCATCCAACTGGCTGTTTCAGTATCCTTCTGGTGCTGCTGTCTGTGGGTGACTCGCGCCCCTTTTCGAGTCTGTACCACATTCCTTACCAGTTAGATTGCGCTAAAACTGATTCTCCTGTCTGTCCAAGGTTATAAGGCTCCTCTCTCACTATTGTTCAGTTGTTTATTCCAGGTGATTTCTCCACAGTTTAGTTGTAATTCCAGATTGGTCCTGGGAAGTGGTCAGTGTGACTTCCATTCACTCCTCCACCATCCTGGTTCTCTCTGAATTTTGTAGAGTAAGAAGAGTTTAAACAAGCAGAGAGGGAGGAGATGCAGAGGGAACATGAGTAAAAGCAGAGTTCCACAGAGGTGTGAAACAATATGGCCTGGTCAGGAAATTACCAGCAACCTGAAATTACTAAAGCATGAAGTACGTGGTGGGGAATGGCTGGCAATGAGAAGGAAAGGAGAGGTGGGGGCTCAGGCACACAGATGCCATATTTAGGAGCTTGGCCTTCATCCTAGATGGGTGTCATTGGAGGGCCTTAAAGCTGGGAAGCAAACATCAGAATTAGAGGGAATATTGTAGTACTTTCAACTTCTCAGTGGTTTTGAAACTTTACCACATAACTTGTTCTTCAAACAAACTCTTACATATTAGCTTAATATCAAAATTTGATCAAAGCAGGCCTGCCCAGTTGGGGCTGGGGTGGGAAACTCAGCACTTCGAGCTTGGCCTCCCCTCACTCTGCTGCTCCCTGGCCCTTTGTTAACTCTAGGACACCTTCCAAAACCCCCAGGGCTTCTCTGAGCACACTGCAAACAACAACCCTTTCAATGTATGCTCAAAAACTGTGACTCAGAAAGTTAAAGTATCTCAGTGAACTAATGAAAAGCCCAGAATAGAACCAGGTCTCTTGGTTCCCAGTTTAGTACTTTTTTTAGTATAAAATACTATCATTGAAGAAAAACTGTTTCATACAACAGAAATTTCTAGCTCCTCTTGCGCAAGTACAACATACGAGATAAAGAAAAAAATTTGTCCAAGTTAGAGTCAATGTTCTAGTTTTAGTAATGTTTATTAGCCTTTATATAGTTCTTTTTTAACATATTAGATTCTTTTAGAATTGTGTCCTAGTTCATACAGTTCCCTTCACCTTTTCATGCTGAGAGTACCAAGTTATCCCTCAACCTAAATTTTAGGAATTAGAGCTTTCTGTTAAAGTCTCTTGTTAATGGCATACCTTCCCGAAGTCTTGATAGTGCCTGGGTTTACTGACATTGTCTAAACAGTATATCATGGCTGAAACCTGCTATAATGGCGAAAGCAGTAGAATAAGAGTCAGGAGACCTGGTTCTACTTCCAGTCTACCATTAATTAGTTGGCTGAATAACATTTGGAAAAGTCACTCAGGCTCAACTGTACAATGAGAAGATTAAACCAAAATACCTCAAATGCCCATTCCAGCTCCCACAGTCTGTGATTCTAATTACAGCATATGTTGTGTTTTATCTTTGTAAGTGTTGCCATTTTATGGACTGTCATAAGCTCTCATTTTTGGTGGTCCTCCTGACTCAGGATAGTTGGGTGCATGAAGCAGTTAATTGTGACTATCTCGAAAGAAAAGTAGTCATTTATGCATGACTCATCAGAGCAAAATATATATGCTAGAGGAACGTGTTAATTTTTTCTTTTTTGCAACTATATTCCCAATCTGAGCATTCAGATGGCTTCACTGCAGTTCTAGTAATACATTCTCCACGATCTTATCAGTGGACCACTCAGCCTTGGACAGTCCACTCAGCAGACGAGAGGATGCTTAGGAAGAGCTCTACCTATCTCGGTGAAAATCATGCTATATAAGCTCTTTAAAGACTTTCAGAACGGTGGAAGCTCTTCAGAGCCATTTTCTGAGCTCCCCATTCTATATTCGATTCCCTAATCTCATTTCTCTGCAGAAGGCCTTCCTCTGTGCGCTGTTTAAAGTCCTTCACATCAAGCCCCATTACTTTGAGAATTAGTGTGATATAACAAACAATGACATTATTATATTGTAAGGACAAGAAATAGGGGGTAGGTTATAAAGCAGAACATTTTTATTTACACAGCAGTGTTTTAATAACCAGTAGAATTTTGGAAGAGAACTAGAAAAATAGTTAAAAGATAAATGGACTTATGTTTCAATGTTATGATTTTTCACATACACTAAAGTTCATTTTTACTTTTTTGAAAATCCTTGAATTTCGGACAGGACCCTGGGAGAGTTGTTGGCATCCTTTGGTCAACACATTTGTCAGGGTATTTTCTTTTTCAATGTTCTTCTATGGTTCTATTAAGCAATAACCTCATTAGCAACACATTCTGAGTGGTATAGTGTGATAGCTTTACTACAAAGGGGTTCTGTATTTCATTTGCCAGGATATAACACTCTTATGACAGGGGAGAAAAAGAAAACTTGCTATGAAGGGGAAGCTTAGACATTATTTACTCTAAATATTGGAGCTTTCCATTTGAAAGTTTACAGAGGCTGAAGAATTGTTGAATTTGGAGATTTGGAAATAAAAATGTGCAGCGAACTCTAAAAATGTTTCCACCTTGAAAACAAGCCCTATTCCCTCCTGCGAGCATTTGCCTTACATAGCTTTGGATTAGCCTATAAGCTATTTTCATCACAAATACCCTTCACTAAGAGACACAGTATCACACTCTTCTAGAGTGAAACAAATAAAACATTCTGGTTCAGGGCAACTTGAGAACAGACTGTCATGTGTTGAGTTAGGTGCACTTCTTTTACCTCTTTATATCAAGTCTATTTTTTAGGCTGCATCAGGTTAGAGTAGTGCAGACTCTGAAAGGCCCGATCCAAATTAGGCCTGGCAACATTCCAAAAGTGCTGGGAACTGGCAAATTTAAATCAGTTTCAACTCCAAATTCTTTTTTTCTTTTACCTTTGGCTTTATGTCATCATATATGAGTTAGAACTATGGAAAAATATGTTATTTATTTTACCTCTTTGGGACCCTTGACTTGCTCTACATAGGCAGAATATATTACAACCAATGTCACTGTTCACAAAAAGTTATATATGGCAGAGAGATCATTATGTCTCAGAAAACCATAGAAACAAGGCTCTGTTGACACAGTTAAGAATTTTGTACATAAATGCTTTTTCTGGTCCTTATCCATACCGATCACTCTGCAGCATAACAATACCTAGGAGTGTGGCTTTTTTCCCAGCCACTGTGAATGAGGTGGGCACATACATAAAGACCAAGCTGTATCTGAACTCAGTATATGAAGTCGAACCATATGAAATTGCCATATTTGTAAGTCAAAACCAGTTGAATGTCAATAGTTTCATATGGTTCAACCTAATAATTATTTTAACCTGTTATCCATTAGCAATTACCCTTCAGTTCACCTTTGCTCCCAGCATAAACTAAATTCACCTAACAAGCCATTCGTAAAACAAAGTAACTCAAAAACATGCAGAAGTTCTCTGTGCCTCAGTTTCTCCACTTACAAAATAGGGTGGTAGTGGTACCTGCCTTGTAGGATTATTGTGAAGATTAAATGTAAAGGGCTTAGCATAGTGCATAGCACATAATATGCACTCAGTAAATTTAGCCATTTTTGACGTTGTTATTAGGTCAGCATCTGAGTTTGTTCAACAAATATTTATTGGCATCTGACTACATGGTAGGCCAAGTATCAGGCTCTGGGACCAAATTTCTGAACAGGCTATTTCCCTGCCCTGTGGAGTGTACAAGGAGAGATATGGCAACTCTAATGTAGTAAGTGCTATAGTAAGGTCAGAAAGTGCTATGGACACACATAAGCAAAGCATAACTTTGTCCTAACAATCAGGAAGGCTTCTTGCAGCAGGGATCATACAAGCTGACACCTGAAGGACTGGTGGAAGTTAGTTAAGCAAATGAACCAGAAAGATCAGCCTCATCAGCCTGAGTATTGAGGATACAGGCCTAGGGAAGAGAGCATGATGTGATTGTTCTGAGATCTGCAAGTAGTTAAATGTGACAGGCTCAGGGAACAAAAAGTGAAGTCACTACTTTCCTCCTGCTTTGCACTTACTACGCCATACATCAGCAATTCATCTGTTGCCACTAAAGCAGATATGTATGTGATTATTCTATCAATGTGATAAAGAATTTATTGTCCATTGCCACTTTGAGTAGCTTGAGAGTTGCTTACCAAGGGATTCTAATGATAATACTTTTGTCTATGTGGAAGTGGCTGTTTTATATAGGCAGTTTTGTATATCACAGGCCCTAGAGGGGGAAAATGGACTATAACAATCTGGCCTCTAGAGTAAAAAAGTATTTTTAAACAAATCTGTTCCCTGTACCACATAATAGCAATAGTAATGTGGTTGTAGAAGCTAGATTACCTGTTTATCTGAAAAAGCATACAGTTTTTTAAAAAATAAAGCCAGTTAACATTGAGCTAAGCAAAGACATTAAAAATCAACCTATTGATCCGGACTTTTTTTCTTTAAAGCAGAGTAGTAAATCACTGAGTGCAAAAGATCTCAGAAGCCGGATCCCTTCCAGGGATGCTGCTCCCCCAAACAAGACATCCCTTTCCTTCATCAAACCCAAATGAACTCAGAGGATATGCTTTTCTTCTACTTTTTTCTCATTAACATAGAATTCACATGTTCATTATGGTACTTTATGTTTGATGGCAGTGTTCTAAGTGATGCCATACGTTCCTATTTTCAGATTATCAGCAAAAAAATAAGGTTAAAATGGTAAACAATGTGAAAGAAGCAAAACATAAACAAAAATGAAAAAGCTAATTTACCAATTAATATTCCATTCAGAACCTGAATATTTAATAAAGGGATGTATTTCTTTGAATGTAAAAAGACTGCTTACTCTTCAGACTAAACGTTTGGGTTAGTTTATGATCTAGAAAATTGATTGAATTGAAATGTATATCTTTCTCCCATCTAATAACATACATAATTCTCTACTCGTAAATGCTAAAGTCCCCATGATTTCTTTATTACAGATTTTATTCTCATTTATGAGTTCCATGTTAAACTGTTAAATCAACGGAATCATCACCTTAGCCTTAAATTAGCATAGCACATCATTAGGGAAAGCAATGCTATACATTTAATTGCTGTTTTTAAAAGTTATGTCATGTTGTCATGCCCTACATTTGTGTTCATATGTTACCATGTTTAATTTATAAGGAGTTTGTTTAATATACAACACGCTTCTGGGCTGCTTCCTGTTATTCATTTAGCTCCCTCAAAGCCAGCTATTTGGTAATAGCTGTGGCTATTGCTATGTGAATAAGTGAAATACAGTGAAACTAGAGTGATATAGGATAAGAGGACACATGTTAGAGAATTGGGAAAATAGAAAAACAGTACAGCATGAAATTTCAAACCACATCTTGGGGCACTTTTACTATATTTTCATAAATGGATGCAGGGGCTACATTGCAAATACTTGAAGCTGTTTGTTTCCACTTTTGGCCTGACTTTCTAGCACTGAAGAAACTATGTCTAATGATCTTGAGTATTCTTAAGAAAAAGAAATTTTATTTACATAATGTTTTGCATGTGTGAGTTCCCTCTGGCAGAAGCACTATGATTAGTGCGTTGTCCCAGAGAATAGACTCGCTGTCTTGAAGATGCAATGACCGCATTAGACTGCCAGAGCTGAGTGCAAGTCGAACATCACGATGCTGTGAAAAGATAAACACCATCTCATTTCACTTATTCATTCCCTCTCCTTCCTGCTTCTTTGGCTCAAGTAGAAGAAGCAAAGGACAGCTAAGCACAAACAGTTTTCTTCCTTCCTCATTCAGCAAACCATGGAGAAAGATCTTGGCTTCTTGACATTAATAACTTTGCTTCGGCTCTACTTGGAACTATTTGGGCAGCTTTTCCAAAATGAGAAAGGTACAATAAAAGAGGACTGACCTTCCTGTCTTACTCATAAAGTAGCAGATTCAGCAAAGGCTCACCTTCCTCTGGGAATGACCATAGTCCCAGGAGACCTGAAATTGTAGAATATTATTTTCTTGCACAACTTTCATTGAAACTATTAAAAGACAATCAGCTTGCATAGGCATAGTGGCAGGCAGTTATGAGGCTTGTTATTAAATAAGAGTAATGACAGTGTAAATACTTGGCTGGCTTTTAGACAGTCAAAAAATGTTCCTGATTAGAGGAAGTGGAGACTGTCCTTGAACCAAAACGGGGGGCGGGGGGCGGGGGGGAGTCTGAATACACATATAATGGGTATGGATAGAGCAAGAATATATCTGATATTTGTCTGCATTATACACACATGCTCATATCTCTGTCAGAATAGTCTTTGCTATATATTAACTTTTGATCCCCTATAATACTTAAAGAAACTGGCACTGACCAAGGGTCAAATATAGCACATTTCAGGTCAATACCTGTGGCTACACAGCAGGAAGAGTGGAAAGATATGAAGAAACCATTCTACAAATAAAGATGACAGTTTCATTAGGAGAACAAAATAAGAAAAACTGTGCCTTCTGATTCTGTTTTGCATTAGTTTGCATTTGTTTCTGAGTGCACTAGAGACAGGATGTCTGCTACCCCTTATCTGTTCCAGTGTGGGCCATAAAGCCTGGGAGATGAAAAACTGCTGCCTCAGTAGAAGCATCTGCCAATCAAAGCTGGCCAGCCCCAAAAAAAACGAGGCTCCAGCCCATTAGCACCTCCCTCCTCCAAGGCAGAGAGACCCAGGCGGAGCATGGTAAAGTTAAGAGCACTGTGTTACATGATCCTCTTTAGAAAGTGTAACATGTTTATATACAACTCCTTGTGATGGGAAAAGCCTAAGCTTTAAAATCAGAAGACATAAGTTCCTCATTCAGATCTGACTGTTCTTTGATAACCCAAGAACTTCAAGTTGCAGAACTGAATGGAAAAATATGAACTCAGTGGTTGTTTTCATTTTAACATGTACCTCATCAAGAATACATTTTGTGCTTCTTTCTCCTCATTTTTATCTTTTAGATAAGGAAATACTGTCTTTTATCTCTGGGGTTTTTCTTGGAACTTAATGGGTAGAGCTAATCCTGTTTCATAAGATAGGCCTTCAGGTATTTGAAGACAGCTACTATGTTTCCAGATCCCATTAGAAAATCTTTAAAAGAAAAAACAACTATCTAAATGGTAAATAGGTTTCAATTTTTTTATATGAATAATATTTTTAAGTCGCTTTTAAGATACATTAAAATACTTGCACTTAACTTTAGTGTGTCTTTGGTAATGACCAGCAACTGGGACACCGAGAAGAAAGAAGCAGACAGAAGCTGATTGGAGCTGGGTCTGCAAGAGGCTTAAGCAAAGAAGAGAGGGGGACGGGGAGGATCTCCTCCACAGAGGGAGGCTGTTCCCTGACATTGACCCCACTAAGCTCCCCACTCCAGAACTGAGCTCCGCAGAGGAGCAGAATGACTCACTGCATCTACCTTTCCGTATTAGATTTTCCTGATTGACTCATTGCTTCTTTTCAAAGTAGCTCGTAGAGGATCACTCTGCTGCTGTGAAGAGTGTCCTACAGGCAGGAAGAGGAGCAGGAAGACCAGTTAGGCAGTTATTTTAAGAGGTCACAGAGAGATGATGGTGCAATGTATTTTGCTTTGGGAAAGTTGATTTCAGCCAGTTCTTTTTTGCCTGTTACCACCATTCCTGAATTCATTTTCATTCTCCTGTTTGGGGGCTACCTCTTGCTTTTACTTTTGTAATTTGCTCTCTGTGCATTTCTAAGCCCTGAGCATGAATATAACTATTCATTTGTTTAAATGACTGCATGCCACACCGGTGATGTCTGTCTTCTCCATTCTTCTATCTCCAGTGCACAGCCCAAGGCTGGGTATAGAGCAGGCACGCAGCATATGCTTATTACTGCATCCATTTGTTGAGTGCACGTTTCCCATGATGATTCAGAACTTTCCGAGGGTATCAAATGATTCCAAGTAGAGCTTGAGAACGTGGGCTCTGGAGCAACTGCCTAGGTTCACATCATGACTCCACCACTGAGTAGATACGTGACCTTGGGCAAGTTATATAGCTTTCCTCATAGCACCAGCCTCATAAAATTGTAGATATAACACAAGTGTAGTGTTTAGAACACTGCCTAGCACAGAGTAATCGAAGTATGTTAGCCTTTATAATTGTCATGAAGAAAACAAAAGCTTATTTCTCTTTAATCTCCAGGAAAAAAGGCAGCCATTAGGTAAAATACTTTCTACAGCTACTAGGACATTATTTAGAAATGTTAAGATATCAATATAAAATTTTTAGTTTAGAATTGTTTTGAACTTGGTGGTAGAATGGAATCTCCTAAAGACAAAATGTGAAATCAGATTGTTACCTAGTGAGACTGTGCCTGAACACACCTTCCTTCTGCCTTGCCCAGTGTTAGCTTAGAAACCCCAATATGGAAGAAGTAGCATTAATTTTATACAAATTAACTACTAGTTTTGTGAGAGAACAAAACTATGTGTGAGCCAATGGTCTACTTGATTAGTAAAACACTAAGAGGTAAAAAATATGGAGAGAATTTACCATAGCTGTTCTTCTATTAAAAAGAAGTATTTTTAATGTTTTTATTTACTTCTAATGTTCATCAGTATCATTTCTTGTGTGGGGTTTGAAGGGAAGGCAAGGAGAGGAAGCAGCTTTTCAAAGGACCAAGTCCTTCAATAGCCTTAAAATCAGAAGAAATGAAGTAAAAATGTAAAATTGAAGCCTGCTGAAATTTGACCTCTACAGCCATGTTGAGGTGGATGCCATGTTAATATGTTCACAGCTCCACAGTGTAGCTTTTGGTGTAGTTAATGAAGCTGAGCAAGGTCCAAGCATGTCACAGCCAAGCACAGTGCATAATTAGGGGAAAAATAGAAGAGTGGAATTAGTTGAGAGGTAAAGAAAGCCAAATGGAAAAGGTAACTACAGAGGGGAGTTTGTCTGGTGTCACCAATAATTACTTTCCCTCAGGTGCCCATTTTCCTAATTCTGGCTTAAATACTTTTAAAATCGTTGGTTCTAAGCCTCTTCCTTCCTCACTAGAATACAGTAAAAATTAGAAACAAAGTCTTTTGAGTTTCCCCAAGGCTGGAAAATAGAAGATATTGGTATCATTACCATGAATTGGTCTTCAAATGTCTGAGGATGATGGATTTTCCATTTCCTTTGGCACCCAGATTTATAGGTAATGCCTTTGGGCCCCCTCTTCTCTAAACAAGGAGTCAACCTTCATCCCTTTGGCAGGTTAAGTTCCTGGAAAAGGCCTGACAAGTCAAAATGGTGTCAGGTGGTGAGTCAATTTTCAGTTTTCCCTTAGAAACAGTTTTCAGTAGGAGTTTATATTCTTCACCAAGGGCTTGATGCCCAGCTTTTTATAGAAATAACTCAAGACACCAAGATTTCATCAACTAAGTCAATTAGAGAGGGTACTCTAGTATTTCACAACATTAAGACTTTTATGTATTTTTAACATAAGGTCATAGTAAACTTTATGGAATATTTTTAAAAAAATTTTTCTATCACATTTTTATTTTAAGGAAACTAGAAGGCGACAACATGTCTACATTAGTATAGAAATTTGAAAGACTGGGGAACATTTTAACAAATTTCTTCAAGAAAACGTATGTCCACTCAATGATGACTCTTCGTTGAAGAAATCACCCTTTTTCTCATTGCTAATTTCACTAAGAGCCAGCACAAGTTTTAGAGAATGAGTGTCTTGGTTGATCAATTTGTGTTTGGATTCATTTCCTCATAACTGCCGTATAAGTCTGTCTGTGCTACAAGCCCTAACTGAGGGGGATACTAAACGCCAGCACGCTGGTTGCTGAGTCATGTCTGTGTCCTTCCACAACTGCCTGTTTACCTGGGAGAGAGAATCTCCTGCATCTCCACATTCTACTCATCCCAGTCAGTTTGGAATACTCTTTCTTATTCCTTAGATAGCGATGTGGTTTTATTTTACTCCTGCACTATGGTAAATTTAATATGCAAGTGCTTCAAAAATCTATCTTAAAAGCCTCATAGAAGATATCCTTTAAAATTATTGAAACCATTTCCAAGAGGAAAGCTAAAAGCTATTATTCCCTTCTATGGTCTCTGCACATGGAACAATCCTCAAGTCCTTGAAGCTGAAATCTAGAATTCTGTCTCATGAACTCAATTCATTGTCCATGCACCGTGTGTCAGTGCTCACAGACTTGTCTTTAGATCCTGAACTCCCAAACAGAAAGAAGACGTAATCTGTGGGTGTGATTCCTGCACTAGCAAATCTTGAATATAATCTGAATCTGTGCCTCTAGACATTATCAGTAGTTTATTATGAATATAAATGTGTACAAGAAGTAACTGAAATACGTAAGTGGTGGCTTCAAAGCACATATATGTGATTTGTACACACACACACAAATGTAGACACACACAAATACATTTGGATGGATGGATATATAGTGATAGGAAGTATGTAAAAACAATAACACAATAGACCCTGCTTCCCCAGACTCTGACAAACAGCAAAATAATTGAAGAAAAAGTTCAGCATTTCAGCCATAAATTTCCAAGACTCATTCCCGTTTGAGTGTTTTGTCTCGCTAACCACAGAGAATAGTTGGAGGGAGTGGATCATTTTTTTTCAATTGCTTCTCCAGCACTGGCCCTGAGGGACAGACTTGATGATCTAATAGGTCTTTTCCATTCTTAATATCTATAATTTTGGCTATTCTGTGGCAGCTTCTTATTGCTTTAAATGAGCCATCTTAATTCAAAAAACATACATTTGGATTTGACCTGCTTAATATATGTCAAGAAGTGTGTGTCCCTTCAAAGCCCCACCAGGGACTTTCTGAGAGACTGAGCAGAAGCAAGGAAAAATGCAAGAAGAAGTGGGGAGACTATGAGCCAAACAATTTTCTGTTTATTTTGTTTAAGTTTCTGTTTTTCAGTAATGAGATTATCCCCTAGGCCTCTTTAAACCTTTCTTTTGGTTTTGTGTTGTTAAAATCTAATCTGAACATTATTAATACATTCTTACTTTAGTGTATTTTAAAGAATTGCTGATACTGTTTCTTGGAAGATGTCCTCCCATTAACTAGCATTTTCTCTCTAAGCTTCTGGTCATCATCTCTGACCAATTCTTGGCTTCATATCCACTTTGCAACTTCTCAGACTTGACTGTCTAAAGAGGAAGTGGTGTCTATGCATTACTCCGAAAGTCAGCCAGCGGTGGTCCTTGGGCCAGGTGTGTTGGGAGCGTTCTTACAAATACATAATAACTGTCTTCTCCCCAGCTAAATACATCACAAACACTATGAATTAGCTTTTATAAGTGTATAACTACACAGCCTCTCTAGTTGTACCTCAGGTTATACATCTGGTCGATCTACTGGAATAACTAACTTTTATTCTCCCTCACAGTGATTTTCATTTAATATGTAAGTCTTAATAAGCTGTTGTCAGTTAATATTTTCTCCTGCACATATTTAGTTACTTCCTGAGATTGTTCTTCCAGAGAGAAAGAATAGAGGACTATGTGTGTGAGTCTTCATGTCCATCAGTCTGCTTCAGTCTTCCTCCAAGACTAATCCAGCCTGAATGAATTACTTTTCTGGACTCTTTCTCCAGGTTGTTATGAATTGGTCCGGGGGTGCTGTCTGGGCCACAAGGTATTTTAAGATTCCCACGTGGTTCTAGTGTATGGTCAGCCAGTGTTGAGAAGAATCACTGTGCTAGAGACATCACAGAAGGACCTCCAGAAGTCTAGTCATAATGATAGAATTTATGGACACAAAGAGATAACTGTCAACAGTAGAAGAATGTATGCTTCTAATGAATGGTAGGGGAAAGTACCGGGACCCTTAAACCTCCAATAGTCTTGTACATAGTAGCTTAGGCTGACATCTCACCAGGTGAAAAACAGCGCAAAAGGAAAGACAGAGTTACAAAAATCTTTCCATAACTGTTAAAGTTTCCATTTGAAAATGAGTTTCCAACCAGTAATATGATAGCTACAGAATGAGTCAAGAGGCAATAGGTATACATAAACATGAGCATTAAGTGTTATTTTCACAATTCTTGTTCCCTGTAGTAAATATTTATATAACAGCTAATCTGAGTTGTTATAACTAATCATGGCTGTTTCCCTTTAATGTGCAGACACTTTGATTGTGACCAGACTTGTAGTCTCAGGTCATTTACAGAAATGCCAAAAAAAAAAACACAAAAAAAAAAAACTTTCTGCAAGAAAGACAGTGGCATTTTATGCTTAGCAAAATAACTATCAGCAATCGGAAAAGTATGTAGAAGTTAGCACAGTCCCAGTGCAAGAACCGAGTATCAGCATCTTACTGTGGTGCGCAAGGTCCCGGGCACTGTCCTGGCTTCTGCCCAAGGGTTCCATCTGATCCTAGTGTCAGATACCAAGAAAAAGTCCCATTTATGTGTTTTCAGGTTTTGTTTTTAAACACAGAAAAAGCCAAGAAAGTTGAAGAAACTGTAATGTTAGGAACTTCATTTCTGGTGTGGAAAGTTATTCTTTATTCTTCAAAAAATATTTTCAATTTGGAAAAGACAAAAATGCTAAGAAAGGTCAGGCCTCCCGTGTTCTCTCCAAAGACCCTTCTCAGTTTCCCGTCAATATACATGTCTGTCTCAGTCTTGCCTCCTCTTCCCCTCTGAAAGCTCCCTTTGTTTGTTTTGTCGCCTGTTCCACATGGTTTATGGAACGACTCTGAAGTTCCTCCCCAAAGCTTTCTGGTATCTCTACTAGTCTTGTAGGTCTCTCTGTGGTTAGTTTGCTGGGATAGTTAGAAGTTTAGCTCTGGAAGAGATCACTGAACCCAACTGCTTAGATCCTTAACTAGCCTTTTGCAGTAAGTTGGGGGGAAGTTCATGACTGTCAAGTCTGAAATTACAGTGCAGAAAAGGAGCAGAGTTGAAAAGCGAAGTGATGAAAGGCACCAATGGTCAGAGATGGTCTCAGAACAGTTTTTCAAAGCCTGCTGCTTCATCCACCCTTATCAAAGGACAGTACTCCGGAAATCTGTTTCAGGCACTGCACAGAGAAACACAATTTTAAAGCCGTTGATTGATTGCTAATCACTTTAGTGATAGCAAATGAATGGGTGGCTCAGATCTACTACATTGTGGGTCCCTGAGGACAGTTTTATGTTTCATGTATCTGTGTTCCTCCCACGCGGTGCCAGGCCAAGTGCCTGGTACTTAGAAGGCATGCCGTAACTGTTTGCCAAATTAAAGGATGTTATAAATATGTGCACTTTTAACTTTGGTTTTAACAAAATAATTCTAGCCATATAGTTTTTTTATTCAACTTTCTTCCATGTTGAAAACCAACAACTTGGAAACTTTCTAAGCATTGTTTTTTATTTCCTAATACTGTTCAATTCCAAGTATTCTTCCTGCCTGTGATATACATATCCTGACCATCCCCAGAAAAACGTAATTGTTTGTTTTGATTTACTGAAATATAATTTACATACAATAAAATTTACTCTTTTAAAATACATAGTTTTGTGTATTTTGACAAATAGTAGTCATGTAACTACTATTACAATTAAAATACGGCATTTCCATTGCTGCAGAAAAAGTCTCATGTCCCTTTATAATCAATCTTCTTCCTTCATCCCCACCCTGTCAACCACTGATCTATTTTCTGACCTTATAGTTTTGCTTTTAGAGTGTCATATAAATGGAAATCATACATATGTACCTTTTTGAGTCTAACTTCCTTCATTTAGCATAATGCATTTGAAATTTATCCATACTGTATCAGTAGCTTATTCTTTATCTGTGTTAATACACATTTTGCATCCCTTCCAGTTTGGGGCAATTATGAATAAAGTTTACATTAAAATACAATATGTAAAAATTCACATGTCTTTGTACAGGCATGTTTTCATTTTTCTTTAGTTTGTGATTTTGAAAAAATTCAATTTGTCCGTTCTTTTGTGTGTGTGTATAAATGTGTTAGCTAAGAAACCTTTGTTTATCACAAGGTCACAAAGGTTTTCTCCTATTTGTCCTTCTAGAAGTTTTATAGTTTCTAATGTTTGGGTCCCTCGTTCACTTCTAGTTAATATTAGTATGTGCGTGAGATAAGGATCAAGGTTCTTTTCCTTTCCTATCCCTTCCTTTCCTTTCCTTTCCGCATATGGATGTTCAATTGTTCCAGTTTCATTTGTTGAAAAAACTTGTCAAGACTGTCCTTTCCTCCCCTGAATTATCTTGGCACCTTTGCTGAAAATAAATACAGCGCATACATGTGCGTCTCTTTGGGGACGTTGTGTCTATTCCATTGATTTGCATCTCTCATATGCTGTTAACCACACCGACTTGATTACTTTAGCTTTATACTGAGTTTTGAAATCAGGGAGTATATGTCCTCCAGCTTCTTTCCTTTTCAGTTGTTTGGCCGTTCAAGGTCCTTTGCTTTTCATTTTGACACTTTCTATAGAAAACCTTGGTGGGATTTATAAGTAATTGCACTGATCCATAGATAAGTTTGTGGAGAATATCTTAACAATATTGTCTTCTAATCCATAAGCACAGTGTATCTCTCCTTAAGATCTTTAAAATTTTTCCTAAGTACATTATGTTTTGCATGCTTTTGTAATTTAATAATTTCTGTTTGTTGACTGCTGGAATAGATAAATAAAATTCATTTTTATGTCGACTTCACACATTGACACCTTGCTGCACTCAGTTCTAGTGATTTTTTTAGGTTTTTTGTTGTGTTCTATACAGATAGGTGTTTTCTGTGAATAGAAGCAGCTTTATTTCAGCATTTCCAATTTGTATGCCTCTTATTTCTGTTTTCTTGACTCATTTCACTGGCATTGATGGTGTATAGGAATAGTGAGTGTGGACATCTTACTTTATTTCTGATCTTATGGGGAAAGTGTACAGATTTTCACAGTTAAGACTAATATTAGCTGTGGGTTTCTTATAGATGTCCTTTATCAGATTGAGGAACACTATTGTTTTTAGTCTTTTTCTTCCTCACTTTTGAATTTCGAATGCTTTTCATGTATATCACTAGGGTGCTAATATAAAAAAAAATAATAATTTCTGCCACCCAGAAGGTCTTTTATTAGCCTAACAGAGTATATCTGTCTGGCAACTAAACTTATATTTTTTAATATTTCTAAAATTTTTAGCAATATTGGATACTTTCTTATCTAAACCACCTTGTCATCTAGGTGGTCACAATGTTGCCAGGTAACAGTTCTCTTCCACATAACAATACATTTTTTTTTATTTTCTTTTTCTTCATTTTTATTGTTGACACTACTACAGATGTCCCCGTTTTCCCCTCCTCTGCCCGCCTCCACCCAGCCACACCCCCCTTCCCTCTGGCCGTCACTACACTGCTGTGTGTCTGCGGGCCATGCACGCATGCCCTTTGGCTACTCCCTTCACCCTCTTTCATCCAGTCCCCCCTCTCCCCGTGCCCCCACGCCTCAGACAGCTGCCAGTCCGTTCCATGCCTCTGTTTCTGGATTTGAGTCTTTTCATTGAGCAATGTTCTTTGTTCCCACCAAAAAAAAATGACATCATTGAACATTTGGGATGATTCATTCTGATTTATTCATAGCCACTACCATAACCTTGAGCTGCAGCTATATGGTAATGTGACAAATGGCCTTCTCCAGTCTTAGAGAAGACTGCATAAACAGGCCTGTCTGTCACCACGCAGTAATAACATTCCCCTTCTGTCAAATTCCAGACCATCAAACTGCTCTTACATCACTGGCATTTAAAGAAATAATTTTTCTTATCTTTATATATCATCTAAGCATTTGTTATAGATTGGTAGATACATACACACATACATATATAGGCAGACAGGTACGGTTGACCTTTAAACAATGCCAGGGTTAGGAGTATTGAATCTTGTACAGTCAAAAATCTATATATATCTTTTGACTGCCCCAAAGCTTAAGTTGTCTCTCAGTATCCATGAGGGATTAGTTCCAGGGCCCTTTGTGGATACCAAAATGTGCAGATGCTCAGGTCTCTATGTAAAATGGTGTAGAGCAATGGATACAGTGGGCCCTTCATGTCCTCAGAGCTCCCAATCTCAGATCAAATGTAGTACAGGTATTTACTTTTTTTAAATCCTCTTATAAATGGACCTGCAAAGTTCAAACCCATGTTGTTCAAGGAGCAACTATATACATGAAAATAAGTATATTAAAGTATGAAAAGCCTTTGAATGACTTATGGCTGATAATGCCTCTCTCTTTCCATTCATTTTCTTATATTGAAATAATCACAGGGTGATTGGGTGGCGCTGACCAGCTTCATGATCTCATGTCCTGATAGGTGTGTTATTACACTGATACCAGTTACCTATTTTTATAGGGGAAGAAGAACTTTCACTTTTATTTCTGAACCCAAGCTGCTTCAGGTGAGGCTCCAACTATCCATGGACTGCCATTCTCAGATGTCACTAAAAGCGCCTGTGCCTCCTGTTTGAAGGAGTTCATATGAGTAAATGAGCTCTCTGGAAGACCTCAAAATCAAAGATATGGCAGGTTCTACATAATGCGTGAAGTACTTTGAGATCCTCGTAAAAGTAATATTTGTATGCTGCTAATGTCTAAGTCCAGACTGCAAGCAAGCCCCGCACACATTCGCCATGTCCTCGCCCGGCTGACATCACGGCAGTGATGGGACTGGTGTGCTTCCTTCCTCTTGGCATGGGCATGTTCACTTGCTGCATGGCGCCGGCTGGTTGAAAGGGCTTTGTGAGGGAAATAGATCACTAAAATCTAAACTTCTCTAAGGAAAGAAATTTTTTCTGCTTGAAGTGTATTTAGATATGTAAAAAGAAAACTGAAAATTGATTAGGAGGTGGTTTATTTTTTTATTTGTAATATACGTTATTAGCTCACCCTCAGCCCTTGTCAATGAGTATTTGAACAGAAATCTTCCTTTTTTGATTGGAAATCATTGCTCTGTCACATGGGATTGGGCAAGGCTGTGACCATCATTCTCGACAAGGTCATCTGTGATAGCTTTCTGTGTGTGTGCGTGTGCATGCACGTGTATGCTCAGTGTGCATCTCAGTAACTTCCTCCCTCTCCCGCCCCCTGCCCCAAAGTGAGACTCCTTGTAACGAGAGCCACGACTGATTCCCTGGCTCCTCAGAGCCCACCGCCTGCCTTTCACACAGGATACACACAAGGAAATGTTGGGAGGAGGAGAGGATGATCTCACTATTACCACCGTCTTACCAGAATTCTCCTTTTAAATGTGATTTCAGTTACGTCCCCACACCCTACTGTTTCTATTCATAGGCCACCTGCATAGCTCCCTGCTTACTTCATTCAGGTCTCTGAAGGTCACCTTCAAAGGGGCAACACTCCCACCTCATCTCTCTCTGTCCCTTTGCCCTCCTTTGTTTTCATAGCACCACTGTCATATAATATATTCGCTTAATTAATTGACTTTTACCCCACTAAAAAGTCAGATTTAATGCATTCACAATGCATCCCCAGTACTTCAAACATGCGTGGCACATCATAGGCACTCAGTAAACACTTGTGTATAAATGAGTAAACACTTGTGTATAAATGAATAAACAAATGCAACCCAGGGGGCCGTCTTCAAACCTGTGCATCTGAGTTCCCCA
Organism: Pteronotus mesoamericanus; assembly: GCF_021234165.1. NCBI lineage: Eukaryota > Metazoa > Chordata > Mammalia > Chiroptera > Mormoopidae > Pteronotus > Pteronotus mesoamericanus. The sequence continues at coordinate 14,144,698 of NW_026555085.1, read as the reverse complement.
ACATCCTTCTAGTTACGGTACGTCATGCCCAGACCCAAAGACATGTTAAGCATTGTTTGTGGGGAAGGTAACTGATATGTCTTAATATACTTTCAACTGTATGTAGGCACCGTTGTGATTAATAAAATTCATTTAGACAGATCATTGAAGGATTTTGATCATTCCATATTTTCTCAGCGTCTGAGAAAACCCATGTGTTTTCAAATTTTTTAAATATTTCCTCATACTCAATTTCTCCCACCGTAATGTTTATTTTTAAGATTCCCTTATACATTGAAAGATGGAAATTACTGATTTTAGGGTTTACTAGACCAAATATAACTTGACTTTATCTTAGTTACATAGGCTTGCCTTAAAGCAAAAAGACTGTAGTGTGAGGGCTGTTATCAAGAACTTAGCTTTTAAAGTATCTTAGGCTTCTTCCTGTGAAGGCCAATATAGTCATCCCTTGGTATCTGCTGGGAGATCGGTTCCAGAACCCTCAGGGATACCAAAATCCAAGGATGCTTAAGTCTCTTATAAAATGACACAAGGGGATTTGCATATGACCTATGCACATCCTCTCCTTTATTTTAAATAATCTCTAGATTACTTATAATAGCTAATGCTATGTAAATAGTTTAGGCAATAACAACAAAAAAAAAGTTAGTACACGTTAGTAACAACATAACTTTTTAAAGTATTTTCTGTTTGCAAGTAGTTGAATCTGCAGATGCAGGACCCGTGGATATGGAAGACTAACTGTACTTGATTTTTTCTTATACTTTCACACAGTGTTTGAGGTGAAAAGGCCACAGTCTCGAGAATGTGTTTTAATATCTTCCCCTCTGCAGTTACCGTTTAGGAAAGCCTTACTTAACGGTACACTTTGGGGCCAGTCTGTTCCAAGTGACTGTGGCACCCCTGCGCCTGCTGAAAAAGCCAGAAAGGGAAAATTTCCTGTGCACTTGGAAACAACTGATCTCATTTGACACTCTCAGTGCAGAAAATGAGTGAGGGCACCATTGCAAGGTCAGCTGTTTCTACCTCATGGACTGATTGAGGTTTTGGAAAACTTAAGCAGGGGCCTTAGTTTCCAAACTGGTTAAAACAGATCTAAGAAAATAGTGAAAGTGGATGCGTTACCACCTATATTACTTCCCTAAGGCTGCTCTAACAGACTGCTACAAACTGGGTGGCTTAAAACAGAACTTTATAATCTCATAGTCCTACAGGCTAGAAGTTTGAAACTCAGGTGTCAGCAGGGCTGGTTCCTTGTGAGGGATCTGAGGGAGAATCTGTTTCATGTCTCCTAGCTCTTGATGATGATGACCCATTCTCGGCCTCCCTTGGTTTGTAGATGCACCACTCCCATCTCTGCTTCTGTGTGTCCTTTATCTCTACCTTAAGGCCCTCATCTTAACCTGATTACATCTGCAAAGATCCTATTTCCAAGTAAGGTACAGTCTCACTGCGTCAGGGAGTTTGGACTTCAACTTTATCTTTCTGGAGGTCACAATTTAACCAATAACACCATCGAATTATATCAAAATGGTAATTATAAATAAAATTAGCCCCAGCAAAAGCCCCATAAAAATGGACTTGATGATTTTAGGTGAAACAAATAACTAAAAAAAGAAAAAGAAACAAAAGAAATTCAACAGGGCATATTAAAGTAAGGAATAAACAAATGTACTGTTATTACCTTTCCATTATTGATGAGAACTTTCAACATTTTTAAAAAATGTAATTACAGTGTAACTCTAGGACAATGAGGTGATAGAATACCTTCCCTCCACTTCCTTAGTTATAGAAGACGTTAGTCTTTAACATCTCATTTTGTTTTCCTGCACCCAGAGAGCTCTCAGGTGACCCAGTGATCTGAGACTCCACATGGGAGACTTTACAAGCTTGTCTCTCAGCCTACTCAAGGGACCAGCACTTTGAAGTTCCCTCTGCCGTTGAATGCAAAGCTGTTGAATGCAAGGACCCTGTCATTTCCTGCCATACCCTACCGGGATGGCCCGCCCACCTATGCTCTGGGACAAGGCCAGTGGTTCCCAACAGTTTTGAGTATCAGGACTCCCATTTCACATAAACATTTTTTATGGATACCTACCCCTCCCTCACGATAGTAGTTGTACAACCCTTTATCTAAGGAAAGCTAACCTGAATTTTGTTTTATTAATCACAATTATATTTGAAGATTTGAAGATAAGATATGCTTTCAGAAACAAAAATTCTCAATTTATGAAATAAATTATTCTGCAAATATAAGTGTTTGAATATATTGGTTTTCTTTATACGCGGTCTATCCAAACTTGAATTAATCTTTACCCATGTACCAAATATTTATTGAGCACCTAAAAGTAAGGCATTTATAGGAGCTATAATAATGGCTTAAATAGAGTTGAAGAGGTAAAAAGTTATTAATTAATTATACTAACATTTACAAATAGAAATTTGTTCCTAGAAAATTATAATCAAAGTATTTTCAGAGTTGAGAATATGCATTCTAATGAACATACATTTGGTAAAAGTTCACCTTCTCCAAGCATATGATTTGATTATATGTCGCCATATCTAGATTACAAATACATAGTGAATACAAATATAAACACCTTACACTTATGTAGGGCTTTGAATTTTACCAAATATTTTCATGTACATTATATTAACTTAGCCAAAACTCCCAAATCTCTTTTCTCCAAAGTTAGATTACAACATCATGTTTTAAGGTATTCAACCTACTTGACTTTCATTAAAAGTTTGACTCTTTAATATCACCATATAATTATGTTTACATGAAGAATTGGAAAGAAGGCATGGCGTCTCCATATGTTCATTTCAGCCTGGGTGGCTAAATGGCTTATAGCAGTCAGTGCATGAAAATGGCTAGATTGAATAAATTAGCAAAATCACAAAAGGAAACCACTGTAGGAAATAGTTTTACACATGTAATTGCTGAAATCCTCTAGTGAATGTGTCAATCTGTACTAACTAAATAAATTTGTTTATAGACATGTTCTGTATTAGCTTCCACTCTTTCACAGCCCTTTGCCAAACAAAATCCCACTAGAAGTAGGATGTTCACACCCGAGTAGGAGTTTCTTGGATAAATATTTTTACTATATGGAGACCAAAACCACTTCTACAAATTTCTGACTTTGATTGAAATAGTATATTTCTTTAGCTTTTTTCCTCCCATCCTTTCTCCTGGCAGCTACTCCTGCATTAGCTTACTTCCTCTCTCCCCTCCCAGAGCTGGGCTGAACAGGAGACTGGCTACATGCACAGGGGGCCAGTGGCCCCTGAGAGCGATGGGACCTGCCTACTCAACCGCTAATACCACCCCCTGGATTGGACAGGCCGAGAAAGTTTTATTTGCAAAGTAGCTTTCCTTCCCCTCTCTTCAAAGCTAGTTGAAATGATTCATTGAATTAATTTCAGCATAGAGATTATACATCCTGAGGCTAGAATGCCTACCTACATTTGAGTGCTACATGAGTAGAATATACAAAGGTAGAATTCATTCAGCCCTTTCTCAAGAAATCGTGGTAAAGGTTACTAAAATATGATAGCTTCTTTTGAAATTCCTTAGTCTCAAATTGGTGCTAAATTTTTCATAGGCCTTCTGAAGATCTATCTTTTAAATTTGGTGGGTGAATAATAAACTATTTTTAAAAGAAAGTATTTTGAATAGCAATAACTTCTGTTAGAAGTGAAATAAAGAACATTTCTTTTTAATGTGCTAAGCCTAAATCTTCTCATTGTCTTTGAGAAACAGTATGACCAGTAGGCAGTAGACTTGAACAGCAGTGAAATGGGGTGATCTGGGCCACTTCAGTTTCCTAGTTACTGTGATCCAAACATCCCATCTGTTAAGATTAATTAGAATAATACCTAATAAAATGAGCACTGTCACTGCTATATGAATAATATATCTGACTTTTCATAGTTTGATAACTCAGGAGATTTACTCTTTCAATATGATAATTCTGTTCAAGTTAATCTTTCGCACTGGACAACACGCTTTGGTGTTTATTATGTTTTGGAAGTAAAATTTCTAAATGGTTAAGGCGGATTGTAAAGGTCCGTGGCATGACAAACTCCATTAACACAGCTCTGTTACAGAAATATGAGTATAGAATATGTACAAAGTAAAAGAATATGTTTTTATTGCCTCAAGAGCACCTTATTAGGGAAGGAGACACAAAGACATGAAGAGGCATCCCTTGTCATTGTCAGTACACAGCAGTTCAATTCCTAAATAAATGCCAAAAGAGAGTATTCCAAATTTTAAATACTACTTCATTTTTAAAATAGTTTCAGGTTCACAGCAAAATGGAGTGGAAGGTACAGATATTCCCCATATACCCCACACAAATACAGCCTCCCCTGCCATTTACATCACCCACCAGACTCATGCTTTTGTTACTATTGATGAACCTGCAATGATACACCATTATCGCCCAGTCCATGGTTTACATTACAGTTCACTCTTGGTGTTGAATATATGGATTTGGACAAATATATAGTGACATGAATCCACCACTATAGTGTCATACAGAGTAGTTTTATTGCCCTAAAAATCCTTGTGTTTAGCCTGTTCACCCCTCCCTCACTCCCATCACTTGAAACCACTGATCTTTTACTATCTTCGCAGTTTTGCCTTTTCCAGATTGTCATATACTTGGAGACATTCATCGTATACCCTTTTCCAATTACCTTATTTCACTGAACAATAAGCATTTGAGTTTCCTCTATGTCTTTTCATGGCTTAATCTCTCATTTCTTTTTAGCACTGAATAATCCACTGTCTGAGTGTTACCATAGTTTATTTATCCATTCACTAACTGAAGGACATCTTGGTTTCTTCCAGGTTTTGACAAGTATGAATAAAGCTGCTATAAATATCCATATACAGGTTTTCATGTAGACATAAGTTTTCAACTCCTTTAGGCAAATACCAAGTAGTGCAAAGGCTGGATCATATGGTAACAGTATGTTTAGTTTTGTGAGAAACTGTCAAACGGCCTTACAAAATGGCTGCACCATTTTGCAATTCCAGCAGCAGTGAATGAGAGTTCCTATTGTTTCACATCCTCAGTAGCATTTGGTGTTGCCAGTTTTCTGTATTTTGGCCATTCTGATTAGTAAGATACCTCATTGTTTTCATTTGCATTTCCCTGATGACATTTGATGTGGATCATGCTTATTTGTCATCTGTGCATCTTCTTTGTGAGGTGCCTGTTGAGGTCTTTGGCTCATTTTTTAATCAGATTATTCTTATTGTTGAGTTGTAAGAGTTCTTTGTTCACTTTGTTTAATCTCCCAGTCTCTAGCTTGTCTTTTCCATAATCTTGACAAATGTCTATCACAGAGCAGAAATTTTAGTGAAGTCCAGCTTATCAGTTTTGTATTTCATGGGTAGTGACACCGCTGGTGTATCTAAAAAGTCATCACCAAGCCCAAGGTTGCCTAGAGTTTCTCCTGTTATCTTTTAGGAATTTTATGGTGTTTCATTATACATTTAAGGTCTGTAATCCATTTTCAAGTTATGTTTTGGGAAGGGTTTAACATCTGTGACTAGATTCTTTTGCATGTGTATGTCCATTTGTCCCAGCACCATATGGTGAAGAGACATTTTGCTATATTTTATTCCCTTTGCCCTTTGTCAAACATCAGGCCACTGTATTTGTGTGAGTCTATTTCTGGACTGTGTTCTGTTCTATTGATCTGTTGTCTATTTTTTTGCCTGTACCACACGTGTTGATTATGGTAAGTCTTGGAGTTGGGTAGTATCAGTGCTCTGACTTTCTTCTCTCTTAATATTATATTGGTTATTCTGGGTCCTTTGTCTTTCCATTTAAACTTTAGAATCATTTTATCAATATTCACAAAATAACTTGCTAGGATTTTGATTGGAATTGCATTGAATCTATAGACCCAGTTAGGAAAAACTCATATCTTGATAATATTAAGTCTTCTTATCCATGAACATAGATTATGTCTTCATTTATTTCATTCTTTGATTTCTTTCACTAGAGGTTTGTAGTCCTCCTCATAAATAGCTTATACATATTGCGTTAGCTTTATACCTAAGTGCTTTATTTTGGGGGGTGCAAATGTAAATGGAAGTATGTTTTTAATTCAAATTTCACTTGTTCATTGCTGGCATATAGGAAAATGATTTGCTTTGCATATTTACCTTGTATCCTGCAACCTTGCTGTATTCACTTAGTGCCAGGAATACCCTTGTCAGTTATTTCAGATATTTACATACAATGACCATGTCATCTGCAAAGACAATTTTATTTCTTCTTTCCCAATCTATATCCCTTTGTATTTCCTTTTCGTGTTTTATTGCATTAGCTAGGACTACCAGCACAATGCTGAAAAGCAGTGGTGAGATGGAACAACTTTGTCTTTTTTTTTTTATTTTAGTGGGGAATCTTTTAGTTTATCATCATTAATTGTGATGTTACTGTAGGGTCTCTGTAGATATTCTTTATCAAGTTGAGGAAACTCCCTCTATTCCCACTTACTGAGAGTTTTTATCATGAATGGATGTTGGAGTTTTTCAAATGCTTTTTCTTCATCTGTTGATATGATCATGTGATTTTTCTTCCTTAGTCTGTTGATATAATGGATTACATTCATTGACTTTCAAAAGGTGGACCAGCTTGCATACTTGGAATCAATCTCACTTTGATTCAATTTGCTAATATTTTGTTGGGGATTTCCGTATCTATGTGTATGAGAAATACTGGTCTGTACTTTTCTTGTAATATGTTTGTATCATCTTGGCATTAGGGTAATGCTGACCTCACAGAATGAGTTAACACATATTCCCTCTGCTTCTATCTTTTGAAAGAGAGTTCAGAGTCCTGGCTGAGTAGCTTATTTGGTTAGAGGATTGTCCTGATACATCAAGGTTGTGGGTTCAATCCCTGGTCAGAGCACATATAAGAAACAACCAATGAATGTGTAAATGAGTGAAAGAAGTTGTAGAGAATTGGTGTAATTTGTCCTTAAATGTTCGGTAGAATTTACTAGGGAACCCATCTGGGCCAGGTGCTTTCTGTTTTAAAAGGTTATTAATTATTGATTAAATTTCTTTAATAGATACAGGGAGTCTTATTCAAATTGTCTGTGTCTTCTTGTGTGAATTTTGCCAGATTGTGTCCTTCAAGGAATTCGATCCAGTTCATCTCCATTATCAGGTTTCTGAGCTTAAGTTTTTCAAAGTATTTCTTTTTTATCCTTTTAACCCCTGTGGAATCTTAGTGATGGTTCCTCTTTCATTGTTGATATTAATAATTTACGTCCCCTGTTTTTCATAGTCTGGCTAGAGGCTTATAAATTTTTTCGAGCATATCTAAAAACCAGCTTTTGTGTTTGTTAATTTTTTCCTATTGATTACCTATTCTCAATGTCATTGATTTCTGCTCTAATTGTTATTCTACTCTTCTGCTTACTTGCATTACTTTGCTCTTCTTTCCTAGTTTCCTAATATGGAAGCTGAGATGAATGAATTTGGATATTTCTTAATTTTTAATATATGGTCAGTGCTATAAATTTCCCTCTAAGCATTGCTTTTTTTGCATTTCACAAATTTTGAAAAGCTGTGTTTTCATTTTATTTAATTTAAAATATTGTACATTTCTCTTGAGATTTCCTCTTTGATCCATTTGTTATTTAGAAATGTTGTTTAATTTTCAAGTATTTTGAAATTTTCCTGTTATCTTTTTGTTGCTGATTTCTAATTTAACTACAGTGTGATCTGAGTGCAGGCATTGTATGATTTCTCTTCTTTTAAATCTGTTGGTGCATTTTAAGGCCCCTAAGATGTTCTCTCTTGATTAGTGTGTAATCTGCTGTTATTGGGTGAAGTAGTCTATAGATATCCATTATGTCCAGTTGATTGATGGTGTTGAGTTCTCTTCTGTCCTTACTAATTTTCTGTCTTCTGGATCTGTTCATGACTAATAAAGGGGTGTTGAAGTCTCCAACTATAATAGTGGATTTATCTATTTCTCCTTGCAGTTCTTGTCTCACATATTTTGAAGCTTTGTTGTTAGGCATCTATCTGCCAAGGACTATTATATCTTCTTGGAAAATTGGCCCTTTATTATTATGTAAAGCCTCTCTTTATTCCTGATAACTTTCTTTCTGTAAAGTCTGCTCTGCTGAAATAGCTACTCCTACTTTCTTTTGAGTAATGTTAGTATGGTATATCTTTCTTCATCCACTTTAATCCATGTGTATCTTTATATTTAAAATGAGTTTTTTGTAGACAACATATGGTTGGGTGTTGTTTTTTGATCCACTCTCATAATCTCTGTATTTTGATTGCTGCATTTAGACCATTGACATTCAAAGTGATTATTAATTTAGTTGGATTAGTATCTACCATATTTGTTACTGTTTTCTATTTGTTGCCCTTGTTCTATGTTCCCATTTTTGTCTTGCACTCTCTTCCTACCTCTTGTAGTTTTAATTGTGCATGTTATATGATTCCATCTTCGCTTGTTTTTTAACATATTGATTATATTCCTTTTTTTCCCTCTTTTCTAGTGGTTGCCCTAGAGTTTGCAATACAGGTTTGCCTCATTTTACTATGCTTTATTGTACTGCACTTTGTGGATATTGTATTTCTTATGAAGTGAAGGTTTGTGGCAACCCTGCATCAATCAAGTCTGTCAGCACCATTTTTCCAAAAGCATTTTCTCACTTTGTTTCTGTGTCACATGTTGGCAAATTCTCACAAAATTTCAAATCTTTTATATTATCATTATATTTGTTACATTGATCTGCGACTTTTGATATTATTGTTTGGGATCACAGGAAACCACACCCATACAAGATAGTGAACTTAATTGATAAATGTTGTATGTGTTCTGACTACTCCACCAACCAGTTGTTCCCTGTCTCTCTCTCCATGGGCCCCCCTATTCCCTGAAACACAATATTTAAATTAGGCCTATTAATAACTGTACTATGCACTCTAAGTGTTCAAGTAAAAGGAAAAGTCAAATGTCTCTCACTTTACATTAAAAGATAAACATTATTAAGCTTAATGAGGAATACATGTTGAAAGTTGAGCTAGGACAAAAGCTAGGCCCTTGTGCCAGTTAGCCAAGTTGTGAATGCAAAGAAAAGGTTCTTGAAGGAAGTTGAAAGTGTTACTCCAGTGAACACAAATAATAAGAAAGCAAAATAGCCCTTATTGCTGATATGGAAAAAGTTTTAGTGGTCCGGATAGAGGATCAAACCAGCTACAACATTCCCTTAAACCAAAGCCTAAGCCTAATCCAGAGGAAGGCCCTAACTGTCTTCAATTCTTTGAAGGCTGAAAAAGGTGAGGAAGCTGCAGAAGAAAAGTCTGGAGCTAGCAGAGGTTGGTTCATGAGACCTAAGGAAAGAAGCCATTTCCATAAGATGAAAATGCAAGATGTAGCACCAGGTGCTGGTGTAGAAGCTGCAGCAAGTTATCCAGAACATCTAGCTAAGATAATTAATGAAGGGGGTTACACTAGACAATGGATTTGCAATGTAGATAAACAGCTTTATATTGGAATAAGATACCATCTAGGGCTTTCATAGCTAGAGGTGTCAATGCCTAGCTTCAAAGGACAGGCTGACTCACTTGCTTGGGGCTAATGCAGCTGGTGACTTTAAGTTAAAGCCAATGTTCATTTTCCATTCTGAAAATGTGAGGACCTTTAAGAACGATGCTAAATCTACTCTTTGCTCTATAAATGAAACAACAAAGCCCGGATGAGAGCGCATGGTTTACTGAATACTTTAAGCTCCACTGCTCAGGGGGGAAAAAAATTTCTTTCAAAATATTACTGCTCATTGACATTAATGATCAACCTGGTCACCCAAAAGCTCTGATGGAGATGTACAGTGAGATTAATGTTATTTTCATGCCTGCTAACATCCATTCTGCAGCCCATGGGTCAAGGAGTAATTTCAACTTTCAAGTCTTATCATTGAAAAAGTACATTTTTTAAGGCTATAGCTGCCAGAGTGATTCCCCTGATGGATATGGACAACGTCAATTGAAAACTTTCTGGAAAGGATTCACCATTTTAGGTGCTATTAAGGACACTTGGATTAGTGGGAAGCTATCAAACTATCAACATTAACAGGAGTTTGGAAGACGATTCCAACCCTTATAGGTGACTTCAAAGAGATCAGAACTTCGGAGGAAGCAACTGTAGATGTGGTAGGAAGTTACAGACTGAGAATTAGAAGTGGAACCTGAAGATGTGACTAAATTACTGAAATCTCATGTGAACACTTTAACAGATGAGGAGTTGCTTCTTATGGGTGAGCAAAGAAAATGGATTCTTCAGGTGGAATCTATACCTGGTGAAGATGCTGTGAAGGTTGTTGAAATGCCAAAAGAAATTTAGAATATTACATAAACTTTTTTGATAAACGAGCAGGAGGGTTTGAGAAGACTGCAATTTTGAAAAGAGCTCTGTGTGCAAATTGTTATCCAGGAGTATCACATAGCTACAAAAAATTGTTCCTGAAAGGAAGAGTCCTTTGATGCAGCAAACTACATCTCTGTTTTGTTTTCAGCAGTTGCCACAGCCACCTTAACTTCCAGTAGCCACCACCCTAACCCAACAGCAGCCATCAACATCAAGGCAAGAGCCTTCACCAGTAAATAGATGATGACTTGCTGAAGGCTCAGGGGATAGCATTTTTTAGCAATAAAGTGTTTTTAATTAAGGTATGTACATTGTTTTTTAAGACATAAGGCTATTTCACACTTAACAGATGACAGTATGGCATAAACATAATTTTTATATATTCCGGGAAACCAAAAAAAATTGTGTGACTTACTTTAATGCAATATTAGCTTTATTGCAGTGGTCTGGAACTGAATCTGCAATATCTCTGAGATATGCCTTCATACATTTATAGCTAACCCAAGTCCACTTTCCAATAACACTACACCACTTCACAGATAGTGTGAGTACCTTATAAGAACCAAATAAATAAGTTTTCTCTCCTGTCCCTTCTATCTTTGCTGTCATTCACTTCATGTATACATAATTATACATAAACATGTGGGTATATATGCAACATAATTGAATGCATTGTTGCTATCATTTTGAACACTGTTACCATTAGGTCAATTAAGAATAAAAGCAACTTTTTTATTTTACCTTCACTTACTCTTCAGTGGTCTTCCCTTTTTTTTAACCAATGTCACCCCAACATACTCAATAAAAAAATTTTAAAAACAACCAAAAAATGTTTTTCCTTTCTTTATGTCGATCCGTATTTCTGAACTTCCTTAATTTCCTTTTCTCTTAACATTTTTTAACATTTTCCACAAGGCAGGGCTACTGGCAGGGGGATGGGCATCCCTCAATTTTTGTTTGTGTGAGAAAGCATTTATTCTCGCTCTTAAAGGATATATCAGAGGGTTCAGAATTATAGGTTGGTAGGGTTTTTCTCTCAACACTCTAAATATTTCCCTCCACCCTTTTCTTGCTTACATGGTTTCTGAGGAGAACTCAGGTATAATTCTTATCTTTGCTCTTACTATAGGAGCATCTTTCAAATTTTATCTTTGACTTTCTGTATTTTTATTATGATATGCCTATGTGTAGTTTTGTTGCTGATTTGTTTATTTTGGATTTTTTGCATTTACCCTGCTTGATATCCTCTGAGCTCCCTGGATTAGTGGTTTGGTGTGTGACATCATTCTGGGGAAATTCTCAGTCATTCTTTTTTCAAATATTTATTCTGTTCCCTTCTCTCTTTTGTTTCTCCTGCTGGTATGCCCACTATGCATGTGTTACAACATCCGTGGCTATCCTACAGTTATTGAATATTCTGTTCTGTTTTTTTCCAGTCTTTACTCTTTGCTTTGCAGTTTGGGGGAGTTTCAGCTGAGACATCCTCAAGCTCAGAGTTACTTTCTTCAGCTATATCCAATCTACTAATAAGCTCATGAAAGACATTCTTCATTTCTGCTACAGTGTTTTTTATCTCCAGCATTTCTTTTTTTATTTTTTCTTAGAATTTCCATATCTTTGCATATCTGTCCATCTGTTCTTGCATACTGCCTACTTCATTCATTAGGGAGCCCATACATAGCATCCCAATCCATAGATATTTTAAATTCCCAGTCTGTTACTTCCAACATCCCTGTCATAAATGTGCCTGGTTCTGATGCTTGCTTTGCCTTCAGACTTTTTTCCCCCTTTTAGTATGCCTTGTCATTTTGTCTTGATAACCAGACACAATGTACTGGGTGTTTGGAACTGCTATATATAGTCCTTTGTTAATGTCATGGTAAGATGTGGGGGCGAGAGCATTTTATAGTCATATGATTAAGTCTCAGACTTTTAGTGGGCCTGTGCCTCTAGACTGTGAACTTGGCAAGTGCTCCTTAGTACCCCCTGCTCTCCATGACCACGCCCTGCTAGTTGGGAAGGGATGGCTGCACTTGGCTGGAGTTGGGCATTTCCCTTTTTCTAGGTCAGCCAGGCTCTGATGAAAGCCAGCAGGTTAGGCTCTGGCTAAACAGTTTCTCCTCAGGACAGACCTTGTTAAGAAGAACAGAATGCTCTAAAGTATTTCATACTGTTTTTCCCTCTATCCACCAGTAAAAAGAGAAGATTTTCTATTTTATTTACTGTGAAAACCTGGTAGAGCTTCAGCAGGTAAAATTCACAAAAGTACAGGCTCCCCAAACTATCCCCCATAACTGAGTCCCCCTGAAGTTTTCTCTCTCAGATTTGTCCACAATTTGTAGCAATTTGTGAGTTACAGTTCAGGCTCCCCTACCCTGGCACTGGTGTCTGCTTGAAGATTATGTTCGGGTACACTGTGACTCTCTTTGTTCATCTGCCTCTCCGATTTTAGGGGCAATGGTTTGCCCTGTGACCTCACTTGTTATTGGATCTATGAAGAGTTGCTGATTTTTCAGTTTCGTCAGCCTTTTAATTGTTGTTAGGATAGAGTGGCAGCTTCCAAGCTTCTTACGTGCCAGACCAGAAGACAGAAGTCCTCAGATTATTCAAATTTAATTTAAAGAGTTTATATCAGACCCTAAAGCAGTGATTCAAAAGAATTAGTTAAGTTTATTGAAAAATAAACCTTCCAGTGGTAGGTAGTGTGAATTGGTGTCTTAGATTTCATACATATGGTAACAAGCCTATAATATAAACTGGCCTTTAGAAACGAGCTCAGTCAGGTTCTCCCTCCCCTGGGTCTTACCTAAAACACTCTTCTGTCCTGCTAATGATCCTTCTCTCATCCACAACTCAGGTCTCAGCTGGGTGTCTTTTCCTTCAAGAAGGCACCTTGATCACCAACATCCACCTCTACTCTTCTCGTATATGGTCCCATTATATGCTATATTTTTTTTAACTTTTATCACTTTTGTCATTTCTTGTTCATATATCTCCTTTATTAGACTGCTAGAAATGAAGGGCAGGAACCACATCTGTAATCACTGCTGTATCCACTGCCTCTTGTATTCTGGTATTGTTGAATGAATGGCAGGAAATTCATATAGAAATACACCTTTCTTCTCAAGTAGCTACCATATGTGATTGATATTGTCCTGACTGTCCTGTATCATAATTTCTAGTATTTTTCATCTTCAAAGAATTCTTAAGAACTTTAATTATAATTTATTTACTATCCAAAATTGATGTCTCAACCACTGGTGAACAGGCATTGCTATCCATGCTCTTATTTGTTTTGTTGTGTTTTTTGATGTAGTGTAGGCCATTGAGGCTGTATTCTTTTTATTTTTATCTTGTATTTCACTGTTGAAGACTGATAATATAATCAAGTAACATTGCCACACAACCAAGATTATAGAAAAAGAATATTTTATACACTTGCTATTAATTATAATTTTCAGTAGCAATATATTTGAACTTAAAATGTTTAGGCTCAACAAAATAAGTTAGCAGTGTTGTTTTAGATAACTTGGGTTCTCTTTTTCTAGCAAACAAGGCAGTTGGGGGCCAGATTTTTACTCCGGGCAGATAACAATAAGGAGAAGCCCAGAAATGTTCCCAGTGGGCACTGGGAATTAATATCAGAGTAACTTTTTTTGAGCATTGTTTATGGTTGAATTATTACAGTCACTAATATGTTTTCCTTAACAATTGCTGCTGATAGTTATCTTGTAAAATGATAAGTGTGCAGTCTAGGCCTAATTATTAAGAGCATAAGACCAGCCCCTGCTCTCATGGTGAACATGTGTTAGCATTTCTCTCTGTTGTCCAGAGGAAGCCAAGCTACTTGCTAATCAAATGCATTCATTCACTAGATAATTATTTATTGAGCACCTATTCATTTGCAGTGCATTGGGTTATACTCTGGACATACACAGATAAAATAGCAAGTTTCCTGCCTTCGAAAGGCTATGGGTCCATCGAGAGAAATGAGAATTGACTGTTGTTAGACCTGGGCTCCCCCCCAGAATGGAGGTTTCAGGTAATAACTGCCAATTTGGCATTGTTTACACATATATGTATTTGCAGCTTGGAATAATTTCAGACATCTGTGTTTTGATTGTACATAATATAAGGTAGCTGGAGAAAAGTTTAACGTTATTGGCATTAAATTATTATTAACTATAGTTGTATTTAAGTATGTACGATATCATGGAAAGAATAATTTATACATAGAAATGGTATACTTCTAGTCTCATATAAAAGGGCTAAAAATAGCATTCACAAAAACCCTTTTTTATAAAGAACAATGTTGTTTTTATCAGCCACTTAATTATTTTGCTTAACAAAATGAACACATCTCATATAATTTGATTAAGATGATTTAGACAATTAGAAATGGCAATTTTTAATAACTAAGTTTTAAGTTAGAGATTTTTGTATTCAGAATGCTGAAATAACTTGGTAATCAGAATATGACACAGACATACAAAAAACATGCACAGAATGACAAGTTCCTCAAGATTTATAGGCTCCCAGTTACGTGGGTTAGAATGAGAGTTAATGCTGTTCTACCAGCCAGGGAAGACTTCTGATTTCAAGGGCAGGGTTCTCTCCACTCTTCTTAAATCAAGGATCTGCTGTCTGACAAACTGCCCTCCATGATTTTCCCAGGATATTTATAACATTGGGAAGTAGATAAAAAGGAAAGTGTTTAAGGAAGAGCTTTGCATGTTGCAATGCTGTATACATCATATGGTTCAATTTAAATTCTCTGAAATATCAGAGTTAGAATAAAATTATCAAAAGGGGGAAAGTCACATGGCTTTGGTACAAACAAAATGTGCGTATTTGTATTTATGTTTGCTAATGAAATTCAGCCATGATTCCCACTTTGATTCTAAGAGTCGTAGACCACCATTCAATTTTATTCATTATAATTAAATGTCTCGCCCACACGCAGACACAAGGGCAGCAAAGGATGGGGGAGCATATTTTATCTTTTAAGAAGCTGTCACGTAGCTTTGATATGAAGATCCAGAGCTTCAAAGATTTATAGTATTAAAGCAAAGCAATATGTCTCTGGGGACATGGATACCTCCTTAAGCAAACAGAGGGGCCAGAAGAGGGCCTGGACCCTGAATCCCATGACTCCGTGGAGGGCAGGACCGAATTTGGGCACTTGAGGGCGGTGGAATTTTGAGACAATTTGATGTAGTCTCCCTTGTGGCTGCCAGAAAAGAAGTAAAAGAAGACCAGGTACAAGAACAGCTGGCTTTTACTGTAAAACTTGGGAGTGAGGTGGGGCAGAGAAGAGAACTAATGTCACAGCCTTGTGAAACATCATTTAGACATGAAGTTTGAAGATGTATTTACCTTCCCAACCCCAAATCAACTGAGTATTACAATAAATCAAACACTTAGATTAACTTAATCAGTAAGGACTAGTGGAAGTCAGTTGCATTTGGTTTGGTTTACTATGCTACTTCCCCTGCCTTTTCTCCCAGCAAAGCCAGGCCCATGTCTGTGGAAGGTCTGCCCTCTGTGCCTTCCACGCCCCCATGGAGCAGAGAGAGCATCTGGGAAACCAGCAGGCCCTTGGTGACCGGGGGGTCCTGTGGCTCACAAGTCATCCTGTGCAGAAAGTCTGCCCTACATTTAGTTAATTGGGAGTTAAAGGTAGTTTGGGAGAGCTCCAAATCTTTTTATTGTCCTTTTCTTTACTGGATTTAACCCAAGTGGCCAACTCCAAACATATCCAGGCAGGCCACATTATTTGTTCAGCCCTAAATCAGACACTGAGCACAGCCTTAGTAAGACTTGGAAGGGAACACATGGTGTATCACCCCCTCGGAGGTCCTAAAGATGTGTACTTTTGCCACAGAACTTTTCCACCAGGTTTATCTTAATTATTTTGATATTTCGTCCATTTATCAAAATTATTATTTTGGGCACTTGGGGAAATTAGTGATTCTCCAAGGAAGAGCTAATCATATAGCAGAAGAGCCAGAAGTAGAACTAAAAACTCATAATGGCCTGCCTTGTTCTAACTACTCAGCTGTGCTGTTTTGGACATCATTAGATCTCTTCCTTCCCCAGTCCCTTCACTTTTGTTCTGCTCCCAAGGGCTCCTAATCCGGAAAAACAATTTCTTCCCTACATCTGTTTTCCCCATTAAGGTCAGAGAAGCTAAATGCATAGCTTTGGACAGAACGGGAACTATCCATAAGAAGCCCTGGATTGAGTCGGGTATCCTGGGCTCTCCCCCCACGTGACCGCAGATGGGTCACTCTCTCTGGGCATTGGTTTCCTCTGTTAAATTTGGAATTGGACTAGAGGAGTTCGCAAAGATACTTTCCAGTTCCAACAGTCTAATGTTCCTTGATTGTAGATATATGCAAAGGGTTCGTTCAACTTGGTTTAATAGGCTCAGTTTCCAAATTCCTTTTTCACTATGAAACTAAATGTGGTATGATAGTGTGAAGGACTGTGCTGCCGAGAACGGCCTCCCAGGGTCTGGGAAGGGAAAAAACAATGACTACTCTACAGGTGGACTTGGGGTGAGAAATGGGAGAGACACAGGTAACCCATTTGCTGTCTGAGTAAAAGGCATAGTCTGAAAACCTTAGTTTCTCTTTCTTCTGTATTAAATGAAATGCCAATATTAGGATTTCCATTAAGAAATGTTGTCTGAAATGGTTCCCTTTATTAACAAAACCATCTTTGGGTCCTGTTACCTGTTAATGGACCCAAACATGTACTCATCCTCTCTACCACAATTCTCAGCCTTCACTATGCATCCAATCACATGTATAGCTTTGAAAACATTCCAAAGCCTAAACAAAGAAGTAGAGCCAGAGTATGTTATTTTTCCAAAGCTCCCTAGGTGATTTGGTCACGCAATGCTTTTTACTATATACCATATACCATTCTTAAAATTAGTCTGGCTCTGGCTGGTGTGGCTCACTGGCCCTGCTAACGAAAGGTCACCGGTTTGATTCCCAGTCAGAGCACATGCCTGGGTTGTGGTCCAGGTCCCCAGTTGGGTGCATGCAAGAGGCAGTTGATTGATGTTTCTCCCACACACTGATGTTTCTCTGTCCCTTTCTCCCTTCCTTCCCCTTTCTCTAAAAAACAAATGATTTTTTTTAATTAGTCTGGAAAATATGCACTAGTTAAGATGCCTTCAAAGTAAAGATTTAGAGTCAAGTCCAACCTCTACTACAGGCTGATTTCCTTTAAATTTGAAGTAAAATTTTAATTTGGCCTTTAAGTGATGTTGAGTTAGCAAGAATTGAGTTTGTCAGGAGTAGGAGAATATGTATGTCTTCAGTAATCTTGTGGAATAAATTATGCCAGATTTCAGTTTTTTTGTTTAATGTAAGACAGTGTGGTATAATGAAAAGAATACAGGCCCTGGGTTATTGGTTATTTTTTTTCTAAGATTTTATTTATTTTTAGAGAGAGGGAAAGGAAGGAAGGAAGAGAGAGAAACATTGATGTGTGAGAGAGAGACATTGATTGGCTGCCTCTCACAGGCACCCAGACTGGGAACCGAACCTGCAGGATGATGCCCAACCAAATAAGCTAAGCTGGTCAGGGCAGGCCCTGCGTTTTTAATACTAAATCTACCATTCACTGGACATGTCACTTCAAGAAGGAGAATAATAAGACCCTTTTTACTAGTTGTACTAAGGCTATATTAGATATGGACATGAAAGTACTTAGCAACCATAAAACCGTGTAACTCTTTTTTTTTTAATCTTCACTCCTCTTTGCTTTAAGAAATCTACAAATCTCATGTCCTTTTAAATGGTATTTTAAATTAAACATTTTGATTAAAAGTGAACAAAAGAGCAGTCTTGTTTTCTTCCTCCTCCCACCCTTGAGAATTACCTCTCGGTGCATTTTACTTGTAGATAAACCATTAACATTAAACTGAAAGTTTACTAATAGCAGGGACTGTGTTTCTTAGCTTTGTGTCCTTTGTACCACCAAGCACAAAGTAGTTTACATAGAGTAAGAACTCAGTAAAGATTTTCTAAAATCAAATTATACAAATTTATAGCACTCCAAACAATAGAACCAAAATCTTCTGTCTTAGGGCTTTGAGAAAGTTTTTATAAGTGAATTTGGGACCTGCTACAATGAATTCTTTTTTTATTTCCAACTTTGAGGAATAATTGACAAATATAATTGTACATATTTAAAGTATACAGTCTGATGATTTGAAATACATATACATTGGGATTCCCACAATTACCACGATCAGGATAATTAACACATCCATCACTTCACATAGTTAACTATTTTTTTTGTTTTATTTGTGCTTAGAACACTTGAAATCTACTCTCAGCAACTTTCAAGTATACAATACCAATTATTAACTTACCATGTTGTACATTAGATCCTCAGAACTTGCAACTGAAAGTTCGTACCCTTTTACCTACATCTCCCCATTTCTCTGTCCCATAGCCCCAGCAACCACAATTCTACTCTCTGTTTTTGTTTTTTGGAGGGGGGCAGTGAGAGGAGGAATTTGGTTTTGGATTTGTTTATAATCCATATATAAGGGATACCAAACAGTACTTGTATTTTTCTGTCTGGCCTATTTCACTTAGCATAATACCTTACAGGTTCAGCCATATTGTCAAAAATGGCAGGATTTTCTTCCATTTTATGACTGAATAATATTCCCATGTGTGTGAGTGTGTGTGTGTGTGTGTGTGTGTGTGTGTGTGTGTGTATGTGTACACCATGTATTCTTTATCAATTTATTCATCAAAAGACAGGTTGTTTCCATATCTTGGTGATTTCAAATAATGTTGCAATGAACATAGTGCAGATAGTTCTGTGAGATATGTATTTCATTTCCTTCCAATATGTACCCAAGAGTCAGATTGCTGGGTCATATGGTAATTCTGTTTTTAATTTTTGAGCAACTACCATACTGACTTCCATACCATACTGGTTTTCCATAATGGCTGTACCAATTGATATCCCTCCAGTGTATAATGTGTTTCTTTTCTCCACATTTGTTATCTCCTGTCTTTTTGATAACAGCCAACCTAACAGGTATTAGGTGATATCTCGTTGTGGTTTTGACTTGGATTTTCTTGATGATTAGTGATGCTGAGCACCTTTTCATGTGCTTACTGACCACTTGTATGTCCTCTTCAGAAAAATGCCTATTCAGATTCAATTGCCCATTTTTTAATTTTATTATTTGCTTTTTTTTGGCTATTGAATTGTGTAAGTTATTTATATATTTTGGAAATTAACATTTTATCAGATCTATGGTTTGCAAATATGTTCTCCCATTCTGTAGGCTGCCCTTTCAATTTACTATTGCCTTTGCTATGCAAAAGCTCTTCAGTTTAATATAATCTCCTGGTTTATTTTAGCTTTTTTTGCCTTTGCTTTTGGTGCCTCATCCAAGAAATCATTGCCAAGACCAATGTCAAGGTGCATATCCCCTATGTTTATTTTTAGGAGTTTCACAGTTGCAGGTCTTTAACCCATTTTGAGTTGATTTTTGTATATAATGTAATATAGGGGTCCAGTTGGTTTTTGTTGTTTTGTTTTGTTTTGTTTTTGACATGTGCCTTCCCAATTTTCCCACCACTATTTATTGAAGAGACTGTTCTTTCCCCTAGTATATTTTTGGTTCCCTTGTCAAAAATTGATAATATATGTGTTGGTTAATTTCTAGGCTCTCTATTCTGTTCCATTGATCTATGTCTGTTTTTATGCCAGTGCAATACTGTTCTAATTACTATAGCTTTATATTATAGTTTGAAAGCATAAAGTGTATTGCATTCAGCATCATTCTCCTTTTTCAAGATTGCTTTGGCTATTCAGGGTCTTTTGTGCTTCCATACAAATTTTAGAATTGTATTTTCTACTTCCGAGAAAAATGCCATTGGAATTTTTATAGGATTGAATTGAATCTGTAGATTGCTTTAAGTAGTATGGACATTTTTAACATACTAATTCTTCCAATCCAAGACTGAGAACCCTCCAGATGATCTCCATATCTATGATTCTGTTTCTATTCTGCTTGCTTGCTTAGTTTGTTTTTAGATTCAGTTGTTGATAGTTGTAAATTTATTGCCATTTTAATGTTCATAGTTTTGATCTTCTTTTTCTTATTCCCTTTAACATTTCATATAATAATGGCTTGGTGTTGATGAAGTCCTTTAGCTTTACCTTGTCTGGGAAGCACTTTATCAGCCCTTCCATTATAAATGATAGCTTTGCTGGATAGAATAATCTAGATTGTAGGTCCTTGCTTTTCATCACTGAATACTTCTTTCCAATCCTGTCTAGACTGCAAAGTTGTTTGTTCATTTGTTTGTTTTGAGAAATCAGCTGACTCCTTTGTAGGTAATTGCTTTTCTCTTGCTGCTTTTAATATTCTCTCTATATCTTTAACCTTTGGCATTTTAATTTTGATGTGTCTCGGTGTGGTCCTCCTTGTGTCCATCTTATTTGGGACTCTCTGTGCTTCCTGGACTTGCATGTCTATTCCTTTCACCAAATTAAGGAAGTTTTCTTTCATTATTTTTTCAAATAGGTTTTCATTTCCTTGCTCTTTCTCTTCTCCTTCTGGCATCCCTATGATGCGAATGTTGGAATGCATGAAGTTTTCCCAGAGGCTCCTTACATTATCCTTGATATTTTGGATTCATTTTCTTTTTGCTGTACTTATTGGATGTCTTTTTCTTCCTTATGTTCCAAATCATTGATTTAATTCTCAGCTTCATCCAGCCCACTGTTGATTCCCTAGAAATTGTTCTTTATTTCAATTACTGTCTCTTTCATTTCTGAGAGGATCATTTTTATGCTGTTGAAGTGTCTGCTGAGTTCCTTGAGCATCCTTATAACCAGTCTATAACCTATCTGCATCTGATAGATTGCTTATCTCCATTTTGTTAGTTCTTTTTCTGGAGTTTTGTGTTTTTTCATTTGGGCCATATTTCTTTGTCTTCTCATGTTGGCAACCTCCCTGTATTTGTTTTTATGTATTAGGTAGAGCTGTTTTGACTCCCTGTCTTGGTAGTGTGGCTTAGTGTAGTAGGTGTCCTGTAGGGTCCAGTAGCCCAGCCTCCCCTGTCACCCAAGCTGGATACTCGAGGTGCAACCTCTGTGGGGGCTGAGTACTCCCTCTTCTTGTAGATGATTCTTGATTCCTGTCAGCAGATCAATGGGAGGAATTTACCCAGTACATACCAGCTGTAGGCCTAGCTGTGACCCCTGGCCAGCAACCTGCCTCCCTCTGTGGCTTGTAGAGGTGGCTGGGTGGTTCTCTGACATGGTCTGTAAGTGTCTACTGGCTGTGTAGGATCTGAGGTTTCCCAGGTTGTGCAGGCCATGGTCAGCCTCCACCTGTGTTTTCTCTGGGGCCCCTTGGCGTAAGCTATAAAGTGACCCGCAGATGGCTGCTGCTAGTGCCGGGTCTGGGTCCACTCGGCAATAGGTAGGGGGGCTGGGCTCAGCTGTTGGTTGTTTGAGTGGATTTAGGAAGGTCTGAAGCCTGCACATAGCCCAGATTTTCATATGGAAAAGCCACTGTTACCAGCTTGGATGAGCCTGTAAGTCGGAGGGGGCAGACTCTTAGGTAATCGTCAGGGTTGGTAGGGCTTACTGTGTGAGCCAGGTTAATGGAGACTCAGATATGGTTCTGTACCCTCCCAGATATGTTTGGGAGGGTACAGAAAAGGTACAATGGCCACTGTCTGCAGTTCTTTCTGGGAAGAAGCTGTCCCCCAGCTCTTGCCCTGATTCCAGACACTTCAGTTCCTCCCTATATGCCACTGGTGCCCTTCAAGCCAGTGCCCCCATGGTGGAACCCAGAGGGAGTGAGTCTGAGTCGGTCTACGTGGTGCCGAGCCCTTTAGGAGGAGAGGCCTGAGAATCCCGCAGTCTCTTTTGCTGATCCAATCCCTAATGGTTTTTGTAACCAGAAGTTATAGGGACTTATCTTCCTGGCACTGGAACCCTGGGTTGGGTGGTCTGTTGTGGGGCTGAGACCCCCATGCTCCCAAGATAATCCCTCTATTTTATATCCACCACACTTGGGTTTGGAACCAGCTCATTCCACCTCCCCGCCATCCCTCCTACCCATCTCAGTGAATGTGGTTTCTTCAATTTCTTAGTTGTCAGACTTCCATACAGCTTGATTTTCTGGTGGCTCTGAGTGCTATTTGTTCTGTAGGTTAGCTGTAAGTTTGCTGTGGTTATGCGAGGAGATGAGCCATGTTTACCTATGCTTCCACCTTGACTGGGAATCTAGTTCTAATAGTTTTTTGACAGTGTCTGTAAAGTTTTCTGTTTATAAGGTAATGTCATCTGCAAGTGGAGATAATTTTACTGTTCCTTTCTGATTTGGATGCCTTTTAGTTCTTTTTTCTTGCCTAATTGTTGTGGCAAGGACCTCTAATACTATATTGAATAAAAGTGGAAAGATTGGACATCCTTGTCTTGTTCCTGATCTTACAGGAAAAACTTGTAACTTTTCACCATTAAGTATGATGCTAGCTTTGGGCTTGTCATATATGGCAGCAGTCCCCAACCTTTCTGGCACCAGGGACCAGTTTTGTGGAAGAAGGGGTGTGGGGGATGACACAGGAGGTGGAGCTCAGGGCTCAGCTTCACTCTTACCTGCTGTGGATGGGGGGCGGGGGGGCAACAGGAGGTGGAGCAGAGCTCAGGTGAGCTTCACTCGCTTGCCCTGCTGTGGGAGGGGCAGGGCAGAGCTCAGACGAGTTTTGTTTGCAGCCTGGTTCCTAACAGGCCGTGGACCAGTACTAGTCTGCAGCCCCAGGAGTTTGAGACCCCTGATATATGGCATTTATTATGTTGAGGTACATCCCTTCTATACCTAATTTGTTGACTTTTGTCAGATGCTTTTTTTTGCATTTATTGAAATGATGTGATTTTTATTTTTCATTCTGTTAATGTGAGGTATTACATTTATTGATTTGCGTATGTCGAATCATCCTTGCATCCCAGAGATAAATCCTACTTCATCATGGTGTATGATTCTTTTAATATGCTGTTGAATTTGGTTTGCTAGTGTTTGGTTGAGCATTTTTGCATCTAATTTCATTAGGGATTTCAGCCTATGTGATATTTTAATTTATAATTTTGATATACAGAGGTGGGCAAAAGTAGGTTTACAGTTATTTGTATGGAAATAATACAAATAAGTAATAAAACAATAAATAATACAAGAATAAACTTACAACTGTAAACCTACTTTTACCCATCCCTGCATTTGGCCTTTGTCCCTGTATTCTGCTGAGTTCCTAAAATCCCTGGAATTGATTGTGATGGGAGCTATAAAGGTGTCTCTCATTATGTTTTTGAGGTGACTGTTAGACTGCACTTAAGGATGGAGGGTAGGTGCCAGTGGAGCCCAACCATGTGATTAGAAGGTTGGAACTTTCAGTCCCATCCCTGACCTCTTGAAAGGTGAAGGGGGCTGAAGATTGAGTTCCTCACCAGTGACCAATGATTTAATCAATCATGTCTAAGTCAGAAGCCTCCATAAAAACCCAAAAGGATGGGGTTTGGAGACCTTCTGAGCTGGTAAACACACAGAGATTCAGCAGAGCAGCACTCTCAGAGAGGGCATGGCAGCTCTGCCCTCTCATACCTTGCCCTATGTGTCCTTCATTCTGGCTGTTCCTGTATTATATCCTTTTGTAAAAAACCAGTAATCTAGTAAGTGACATGTTTCTCTAAGTTTTATGAGTAGCTTTAACAAATTAATTGAGCCCAAAGAAGAATTCATTGGTGCCTTCACCAGCTATAGTTGATCATTCAGAAGCACAGATGGTCCTGAACTTTTGATTGGCATCTGAAATGTGTATAGGAGGGTGGCATGAGGGCAGTCTTGTTGGACTTAGCCCTTAAACTGTGGGATCTAATGTTATCTCCAGGTAGATAGTGTCAGAATTGAGCTGAACTGTAAGATGCCCAGCTGGTGTGGCTTTGGTGGGTGGGGTGAACACCTTAGCTTGTAATTGTTTGTTCTTGTAGTGTATTTGTTGGCTTTTCTATCCAGGAAATGCTGGTCTCATAGAATGACTTTGAGTGTGTTCCCTCCTTTTCAATTTTTGTGAAGAGTTTGAGTAGGATTGGTATTATTTCTCCTTTAAATATGTGTTAAAATTCACCAGTGAAACCATCTGCCCTGGGCTTGTTATTTGTTGGAAGATGTTTGATTATTGATTCAGTTTGGTCTGTTGTTGGTCTAAGATTTTCTACTACTTTCTGATTCAGTCTTGGTAAGTTACATGTTTTTAGGAGTTTATACCTCCTAAGTTACCTGATTTGCTGGCATATAATTGTTCATTGTTGTCTCTTATCATCCTTTGTATTTCTGTGGAACCAGTCATAATATCTCTTCTTTCATCTACAATTTTATTTGAGTCACCTCCCTTTTTCTCTTACTCCAGCTAAAGGTTTGTCAATTTTGTTTACCTTTTGAGAAAACCAACTCTTAGTTTTCTTAATCTTTTCTATGGTCCTTCTAGGTTCTATTAAATTTATTTTTGCTCTAAATTCTTTTTTTTCTTTCTGCTAACTTTGGGCTTAATTTGTTCTTTTTCTCTAGTTCCTTGAGGTATCAGTTTAGGTTGTTTATTTGAAATATTTGTTTGTTCTTAATGTGGGTGTTTAGCGCAAAACACTTCCCTCTTAGAGCTGCTTTTGCTACATCCTGTAAGTTCTGTTTTCTCAAGATAATTTTTTTCCCTCTTGATTTCTTCTTTGACCCATTCATGGTTCAGAAGTCTGTTATTTAATTTCTACATATTTGCAAATTTTCCAGGTTTTCCTTCTGATTTCTTGTTTTATATCATGGTGTTCAGAAAAGATACTTGATAAGATTTCAACCTTTTAAAATTCATTAAGCATTTTTTTTTTTTTTGGTGACTTAACATGATCTATTCTGGAGAATGTTTTATATACACTTAAGAAGAATGTGTATTCTGCTATTGGTGGATGGAACGTTTCCATATTTGTCTGTTAGCACCATTTGGAATAAAGTATAGGTCAAGTCCCTTATTTCCGTATTGATATTCTGTCTGAATGATCTGTCTGTTGTTAAAAGTGAAGTATTGAGGTTCCCTAGTATTATTATGTCAGTGCCTATTTTTGCCCTCAGATCTATTAATAATTGTTCAATATATTTAGGTACTCTGATATTGGGTCCATATATTTATAATTGTTATGGCCTCTTGATGAATTGACTTTTTTTTATATTATATAATGCCTTCTTTATCTCATTACAGCTTTTGAGTTAAAGACTACATTTTCTGATATAAGCATAGCTACCTCTATTGTCTTTTGTTTCCCATTAAGATGCATTATCTTTTCCCATACCATCACTTTCAGCCTGTGAGTATCTTAAAAGCTTAAGTGGGTCATTTTCAAGCAGCATATACTTGGGTCTTTTTTTTTTCTTTTTTATCCATCCAGGCCTCTGTGTCTTTCAATTGGAAATTTTAAAACATTTACATTTAGAGTAATTATGATGTGTAGGGACTTACTGTTACCATTTTATGAATGTTTTCTGATTGTTTTTGTACTTTCTTCTTTCCTTTCTTCCTCTGTTGCTGTTTTTCTTTGAGAATCGATGGTATTTTTTTGTAATGGTATGCTTCAATTCTTTTTTTCTTATTATTTGTATGCCTAATATAGATTTTTAGCTGTGTTTAGAATGAGGCTTTTATAATACGTCTTATTTCACTCTCTATTTTAAGCTGATAACAACTTCAATTGCATAAAAAAAGTCCTATACATTTACTTGCTACCACACACCCACTCTATGTTGCTAATGTCATCATTTATATCTTTTTATATTGTATACACACTAACAAAATATTTTAGCTATAGTTATTTTCAACACTTTTGTCTTTCAACCTATATGCTAGAGTCCAAAGTGAATTACATACCACCATTGCAATATTATTTTGAATTTTTGTATTTATCTTTATCAATGGATTTTATACTTTTCGTATGTTTTCATGTGTACAAATTAGCATCCTTTTGTTACATCTTGAAGAACTCCCTTTCGCATTTCTTCTAAGACAGACCTAGCTGTGATAAATTCCCGCAGTTTTTGTTTGTCTGGGAAAAACAAAAACTTTTGCATGTCTTCCTAGGAACTTTCCTGGGTAAAGTATTCTAGATAAGCAGGTTTTTGTCTTGAGCACTTTGAGTATGTCATGTCTCCTGGCCTGCAAGGTTTCTTCTGAGAAACCTGCTGATAATGTTATCTTGGTTTGCTTCTGTGTGATGAATCTTTTAAAATTCTTTATTCTTTCAAAATTCTATCTTTAATTTTTAAGAGTTTGATCATAATATGTCTCAGCGAAGATTACTTCAGGTTAAATTTGTTTGGGGTCCTTAGAGCTTTGAGTATCTAAATGGTCCTTTCTCTCCCCAGATTTTGCAAGTTTTCAGCCATTATTTTTTTAAACAAGTTTTCAGATTCTTTCTGTCTTTTCTAGGACTCCCATAATGCAAATATTTTTACTTAATGTTGCCCCATAATTCACACAGGCTTTTTTCACTCCTTTTTATTGTTATTTTTTTTCCTCCTCTGAGTGGATAACATTGAGATCTGACTTCAAGTTTGCATATTCATTCTTCTGCTTGGTTAAGCCTGTTTTTGAGGCTCCCTGCTGCATTTTTAAATTTTATTTATTGTATTCTTCAGCTCCAGAATTTGTTCTTTATTATGATTTTTATCTCTTTGTTGAACTTCTCATTGTGTTCATGCATTGTTTTCCTCAGTTCATTGAGTTGTTTGTGGTCTCTTGACTCTTACTACACTACATTAAAATAATTATTTTTAAATCATTTTTAGGTGGCATACAGATCTCTCTTTCTTTGGGGTGTGGTACTGGAAAATTATTGAGATTCTTTGGTGATGTCATGTTTTCTTGCATTTTCATGTTTCTAGTGGCTTTGCATTGATGCCTGTGTATATGAGGGAGCAGTTAGCTCTTCTGGTTTTTTTAGGCTGACTTTGGTTGGGAAAGACTTCCCTGAAGGTGGCCGTGAGGGCTTCAGCTGGATGGCTGCAGCATCTCTGATTCCAGGGAGGACACGGTGGCATAGTTTCTGTACATCTGCATCAATTGAGGTCAACGTTGGCAAAGACTGCATGGCCTTTGCTGGCTAAGACTGTGGTTGTTCTGCAAGTGGCAGTAGCGTCTAGGGCTCTTGGGGGATCCTCAGAGGCAGAGGCTGCTGAGGTTTTCCTGTTCTCCTTTTTCGCCTGTGAAAGGAAGTTCTAGACAACAGTATCCCTCTTGGCCCCGCGTCTGGTGCACTGGCACTCAGCGCAGCAGTAAAGCTGGGCCCTGGGGCCAGGTACCTGTGGAACTACCACAGTGCCTGGGTCCTCGGGCACCGGTGCACTTGCTGCAATGGTAATGCTAGTGTCTTACATGCAGGCATGTGCATATCTCTGGGACTTGACAAAGTGTTTGGATCTGGGAGTGGGGGGTGACCTAGCAGTGGCATGGGCTGTGGGTGGCAGGGTGTAGCAGTGGCTAGGGTGCAGCAGCAGCGTGCCCTGGGAATGGTGGGTCAAAGTCCTGACTCTGGCCCCAAGGGGCAGGATGCAGAGCAGCAGCAGCTCAGCCTCCATGACTCAGGACCCAACGGATGGGACATAGAGCTGCGACAGTACTGTCCAGGTAAGGCAAGTCCGTGCCGTGACCTAGGACTCGTGGGTTTGGGTGGTGGGGGCCAGAGAGCAGCAGCTGCAGCAGCACAGCCCAGTAATGGTAGATCAAAGCTGCGACTTAGAATCTGAGAGGCAGAGCCCAGAGAGTGGGTACAGCATCAGTTGGGGCCCCTGGGGGCAGGTCTCACAGCAGCAACAGGCCTCAGCTCCCATGAGGAGACACAGCAGTGGGGATTCCCTGTAGCTCCATTAGCTGGGGTCAGTGTTGGTGAAGACTGTGGGGGTCCTCAGTAGCAAAGGCTGCAAATGACCATGGCAGTGATGAGACTTTTCTGAGGTTCTCCTGCTCTTTTCCCATGGGGTAAAATGCACCTGAAGGAGTCCCTCTTTGCACTGAGCTGCCCTAAACTAGGGGTGAGGTGATGCAGGTAAAATGTTTCCCACACTTCTTTGTGGCCATGCTTGTATTTTGAGCTCCATGGGATTCTGCTTCTTTGTTGTAACTCAGAGCTTTCCCAGAACTGTTTTGCATGTTTCTAGTGGTTTATTTATTTTTTTGGTGGGGAGATGAGCTTTGGGACCTTCTAGCCTGCCATCTTGCTAATGTCAGTCCCTACAATAAAATTCTTGTTTTATTTCAAGTTTGAGAAAGCAGAAAAGAATCAGGAAAGGTAGTAATGAGAACAGAACATAAATCTGAACTGGGTGAACTAAACTTTAGATAAAGTTTAAACTTTATTAATTAGGCTATAGCATGAATAACTCACATACATGCAATCATACTCAACGGGGAACAACAGGATATATTTTGTAGACTATTTATCTTCTTTTGCTTAAGATAAATATTAATCTTTTGCTTTGTAATAGTAATTTGCATTCTTTGAAATGTGCAATTTATGATGACCCACAAAAAAAAAAGCAGAAATAAACCAGTTTGGAATTTAAATGTTTTCTCTAGCTTATCCACATTAGAATAAGCAAAACAACCTATTTTAGAAGTGCACAGTTATAATTTCCCCACGAATGTCTTTGCATTAGGTAGAATCATTGTCTGCTTCTGCAAGTGTATTGAGGTTTTGGTAACAAGTCATGATTCGGGGCTGAATGAACAAATAAATGTCAAATATTGGGAGCTAGCTTGATCCTCAATTTAAAAAAAAACAAAAAGTCCTGGGAGCTTTAATTGGTCCTTTAAAAAAAATCTAAACATTATCTTTGCTGGTAACTGAGAGATGCTAAAATGTCTGAGCTATTCAACAAATCCATGTAGGGGCAGCTAGTAGTTGAGTACAGTGTTATTAAATCAATTGTAAATCTTAAGTGGCATATAAGAGGAAGCTGGTGTATTGGCAAACCTGGTTGCATTATTGATTAATTTATACTTTTCAGTTGTGGGGTGTGGTCCTGGTTATTTCTGGTCAAGGTCTACAGAGTGTCTGTGAAGACAGAACTGGGAGTCATTCAAGGGATTTAACAGTAGAGAATAAGTGGGATACAAAGTGTTTCGTGAGAACGTAGCCTCTGGAAGGCCCTCACACCAAGCAGTGTTTAAATTTAGTTTCAACATTCGCAACACAAATAAAGAGAAATTCACAGTTGACACAAAGATGAGTTGTCTTCATCCATCTTCCTTTAAAGCTGCTTACTCTGGAAAAGATGCCAAATTTGCGATCTTCCCATGATCGCCCTACATAGACAGCATACATCCTCTGTCTATCAAAAGAGCAGTGAGTCAAGGTGAAGGATCCTGGGGGACTGGTTTGCTGCAGTTGCTCTTCACTAATTACATGTGCATGTTTGTTCCTTCTTTATTTTAGGATTAGAATAGGAGGAACTTACTCCACACACTTATTCCAGAAACCTGGGTCAGCTCTAAAATTTGATTGTCCTCATTAAACTTGGCTACTTGAGGACGTTACTAAATAAGCCTGTAATCTTTTAACTCTTTGCAAAGGTGAATGGGTATTTTAAAAATAACCTTTTCAGTACTAGGAAGAACGATTTCATATTGCCCACCCTGGAAAGATGAAACTCGGTAAATTCTTAGGTGGGTTCAGCCAAGGCTCGTCTCCTGAGCCAAAACTTCTTTTCCAAGCAAGGCTCTCTTCAGCCATTTTACCTTGAAGACAAATCCAGCTTTACTCCCAGGTCCGTTTATCTCCATGTAAACCATCCCTGTGTTTTAAATATTATGTTATGTGAAAGGTCGTCACTGTGGTTGTAAAATTTAAAATATCAAGGTCAAGAAACAAAGTACTCCCTGGCAGAAGACTCTCTAAGGCAGTGTTGGTGGCAGGGGCCATTTCAGGGCCCGAGGCGGCCCGGCCTGTGGTTGTGGGAAGACTCTCTCTCCCCTGCTGCGAGTTATTTGTGGCTCCCTGAGGAACCCATTTAACACTGTTCTCTGGGGCACGATCTCAAGAGGCAGAGTTGGAATTTTCTAGTTCTTGTTAGACCATTTGCTTCAATCCAGAGGATTCTGTGGCACAAAAAGGCTGATGTGAGGAGCGAGCTCACAGAGAGAGCCTGAGGAATGAAACTTGGAATGTGCCACTGTTCTCTCATCCTTGACATGTTCTGGAGTGAAGTGCGCAGCAGCGTAGCCGACTGGTGGGATTTCAGCCAGGGCTCCAAAGCCTGACAACCGTAGTAAATCCTGTGTAAGCAGGGTATTGGCAAGGGATGCTTTTGAAGTTAACTGAATTTTATGATTAACCGAAAGTTATCGGGGGGTGGGGGGGAATGTTTGTTTCACCTCATGTCGGTAGAAGTCTTTATTAAAAGCTTGGCATTCACTTTCCTTTTTTTTCAGTGAATTAAAAATGTATTTCTTTCCTTTTTTTTTTTTTTTTTTTTTTTAAGAATTAAACTCTACGGTATGTCCATAGCATTATCTTAATTAGAAAAGCTTATTCTATGTTTCCTGTAATATGGCCGTTGAAGGTAAATTTATTGGACTGAAAGTTACAGACTTTTAAATGGCCCCAGAGTTATTAGCTTAAAGGAAAAAAATTCCCTGATATAAGATTTTGTCATTTTTTCCATTTTTCTGAAAGCTATAGAAACATTTCATCTAATTGAGGGTTATGAATCCTTTGAATGTGACTTCATAGTTTAAATAATGAAAACTGGTGGTGAGAGGGGTAATTTGATTCTGAAGTCGTGGATTTTAGTTCTGCTTCACGCTGGGTCTCATTACAAGGCTCGGGACCAGTCACAGGGGTTCTGGGCAGCCCCACTCTCCTGGCTCTGACCGGCAGAATGTCTCCTGGGGAGAAAAAATCATGCAGTTTTCCTTCTTTTATTGGAGTGCATTGTACTATTGTAATTAGTATCCACTTTCCCGTTTTCTTTCATGGGACTACTTTACCCCATCATGAATTTCCATATATGAATCTATATGTATGTGTATGTATATAAAGTTATGTGAGATTCACATTCTCTGTAATGTCTATAACATGCAGAACTCCTTGGAGACCACCATTTTTTAGGGGGGAGGAAAGGCCTCTGTTAGTGTCTATTCCCAGGGCTTTTCACTGAGACTATAAATTAGGCCTGGGAAGGCTATAATGAGTCAGTAATTTATAGACTATTAAGATACTTAGTTAGAAATGATTCTTGAGCATGTCCAATAGAGAACACATGTTTGTAAAGGACAAACAGATTCAACACAACATGTCCTTGGCCTAACCAAGCCCAGTCAATTAACAAAACGGGATGTCTTATTTTGCATATCTCCCACTCCCCCAAAATAGAATCACTGACCGCTTGTTAAGCGCCTTGCCTTTTTTAATAGACAAAGTGGTTGCTATAGCTTTGCCACCAGAAATGTCCAGATTAAGCACCCTGTTAGATTGTAGCCAGCAGTCAACAGAACAGGAAGAGAGCTCTCCTTGCTTTTGGCTTCCTTTCCTGGTTCGACTTGTGATAATTCATTGCAGATTTCTCTTTCTCCAACAGAGTGCCTACCGCCGGACGGGAATGGCTTTTCTGGCCTGCTGATGTGACCGTGACCGCGACAACAGGAAAGGCGGGGTTATAGTAGGTGATTTCTGTGCCCCTCTTTGGACAAAATAAAATACAAGCTTACCTTCCCTGTGTCCTCGGGAGTGGGTTGGTTTGTTGTGACTATCAACTGGCTGGCTCCAGCTCTTCCCCAGCCCCCTCAGTGCTTAGTCTTGTGTACTGGATGGGCCGTTCAGCTAATTAATGGCAGGATGTTTGGGATAGTGTGTAGGTGGACAAGAATGCAGATCACACAATTTTGAAATTTTAATTTAGAATGATTTACTGCCCTCAGCTCACATATCTTAAAAGCAGTGTCTTTTTTTTTTTTTCAGTGTTTAGTCTATGTTTTACATGATGCATTTTGTAAGCCAAGTTTGGGACAAAGAAAACAAATTAAAAGGATGGTCAGTTTTCCCCTTGCACTGTCCCACCAACTTCACTTTTCAACATTTGTTGACTACCATCTACATGTATTTTAGAAACAAATATCTATTTTATAAACGCATACTGATAAAAAACCTGAGTAACTGTCTGTTCCCATCTTCTCTTCCCTTCACCCACTTACAGGACATGTGTCCTTGCCTTCTCCCCAGCTTCCTGCATCTCTGCCCACCGCCTGTGTTCTTCCCCACTTAGACCCTCATCCCCACCTTCATTCCTCTCCTCTCCCTGACCTCCAGTCCCCAGGCCGAGCACTCACATGCGCCGTACCCATCTAGAAGCAGAGTAATCAGAGTCAGTAGAGGAGGTGCTGGCTGATATGCTTCCCCGCTTCAGTCACTGCCGCCCCGGGCTGCAGCTGTGGCCCGGGGAGTTCCGGCCGGTAGCTTCTGGGCTGCCCTTCTGGTCGCTCTGCTTTCTCCAGAAGTGTGGAACTGTAACCCTCGGGAACAAATCAAAATATAGCAGATGTAATTGTACAGTTCCTGATTAAACTTGAATTGCAAAAAACAAAAAAACAAAAAAAACAGGAAGTTATTCTTTTAATTTTGTAGGAGTTTTGTGTAATTTTATTTTCATCACGGTTTTTCCTCACATTGAAACAGCCTTTGTAAAGAATTAATAAAAACAGAAATGAGAAGCATGAAAGATTTTGTCTGCTTACCAAAATCATTGTGAAGCTCAGCTAATGTGATTGCGCCATATTATTCACATTTGTTAACTATCATTTACCTGTTCTGTGTTAGTCCTTCTGGAAAAAATCTTTATGTCAAGAACAAAAAAATGCAGATATATAATATCAAAAAATTGCCAAAGGGTTTTGATGTTCCATCTGTGCTTGTTGAAATATATGATTAAATTTTTCTTTTTATCATCATCCTTATTTTTCTTGGCGTCCCTAATCATGGAAAATTATAAGCTTGCAGTAAACATCCCAGCTTTTAAAAGGACAGCATTTATTGTATTTGGTTTCGATCTGCCAGGCTTATTGATGTATAAAATTTTCAGGGGCTATTTTTTCACATCAAAATTCCTTCT